>NC_055990.1:51465038-52847152 GCF_018446385.1 Zingiber officinale
AAATTCAAATAATTGACAAGAATTTTAAAAGCATTAACCGATATTTTATGCTTTATTAGATTGCCAATTAAATATTTAATTCGATAATTGGCTTCCAGGCTGTGGCGAGGCACTAGGTCTTCTTGGTTATTTGATCATCAACCACTTCTAGACAAAGCCTTTTAAGGAATTTCAATATTTAATTTCTTCTGAAAGCCTTGATTAAC
Organism: Zingiber officinale; assembly: GCF_018446385.1. NCBI lineage: Eukaryota > Viridiplantae > Streptophyta > Magnoliopsida > Zingiberales > Zingiberaceae > Zingiber > Zingiber officinale. The sequence goes on from NC_055990.1 coordinate 51,465,245, forward strand.
AAAAGTTTTACTCTACATATGATTTTAGAATCCAATAGAGATTCCTTCCTACTGGGTTAGTTAAAAAGTTAGGGGGTATATATCCTTTAGGTATTTTTCTAAGTTGACCTTGGTGATGTTTGATATACCAATTTAATTTATCATAAATTCTAACTTTTGATTTTTGAAATTTATTTAAGCATGCATAACAATTTTTCAATTTTTCAATTTTTCATTTTCTGAGTTCATATTATCTAACAGTATTTTTAAATCAGCAATTTCTTTTTCTGATTTGACTAAGTCTTTAGTAAGTACTTTGATAAAATGAAAAGACTGCTTAGGGGTTAACGCACGCACCTGACTTACCTCTATTTCTGATGCTCCCCCTTCATCGCAGCTTTCTTCTTCTAATGATCCTCCCCCTTCATCTATGCTCATTTCTGAGCTGGTCTCATCTTCTTCTACTTGATGGTTGACCATCAGTGCTAATCCCGAGAAGGCTTCGACTTCAGATTCGGAGGCTGATGATTCATCCCATGTAGCCTTCAGACTCTTGCGTTTAATGGTCATCGGTCTTTGGGACTTCTCCTTGTCCCTTTTCTTCAACTTTGGGCAATCATCCTTGATGTACCCTTCCTCGCTGCAGTTGTAGCATTGGACTGTCCTTCTATTGCGTTGATGCTTTCTCAATTGCGATCTAGATTTATTAGTTTTAATAAACTTATTTAATTTCCTTATCAATAGCGCCACTTTATTTTCATCGATCGATGCTTTGGAGTCGGGATCGTCCATCTCAGCTTGTAGGGCGACATTGTGATTTGACTTCTCTTTAGGTTCTACAATTCGAGACTCGTGAAGTTCGAAAGTGGAGAACAAGTTTTCTAGCATACTTATCTCAAAGTCCTTAGAGATGTAGTAAGCATCTACTAAGGACACCCACTCTGGAGTTCTTGGGAAGGTGTTGAGCGCATATTGGATAGAATCTCGGTTTGTTACCGATTTTCCGAGATTGGTCAGTTGAGTTATCAACTCCTTAATTCTCGCTTGGAGTTACACCACCTTTTCACCATTTTTCATCCGGAGATTTGTCAATTGAGTCCGGAGGATATCGCACCTTACTAATTTCGCTTCTGAGGTGCCTTCGTGGAGCTCCAGGAAATTTTCCCAGAGGTCTTTGGCGGAGTCGTAGCTTCTGATTCGACTTACCTCCTAGGGTGCCAGGACACTGAGCAGATGGTTCTGCCTTTCCGTTAGCCACGAAATCGGCTTGCTCCTTCTTTGTTCATTGGAATTCTTCTTTATCTTTTGGGACTGAACAACCATATTTCATAGTTAATAAAATATCAAAATCCATATTGAATAATACTTCCATTCGGTGCTTCTATGTCGCGAAATCTCAGTCGAATTTTAGGGGATGATACTTGTTCCAGCCATCGTCTTGATCTTTGTTACTTCAGACGGCGATTAGTCCTTCTGAGGTGGTCTGGCTTCATACCACTTATTGGTGCAGTGGAACTGGTAAGAGGGGAGGGGTGAATTGCCTACAAATAAAACAAAACCCTCCTCATTCTTTCAATTCAAGAATAACAACAATAATAAAATAAAACAGAAATAAAAGTAAAGCAGAGAAGAGAAGACTCAGGTTTTTACTTGGTTACAACCTAGATGGTTGTTAATCCAAGACAGTTGAAAAAGCGTACGACGAATCTCCTTCACTGTAGGCGGAGAAGACTTTTTACACACTAAGAAAGTTCACAAGTTGTTAGGAATTGATTACAGAGTTGATTGCTTAATTCCTAGCTCTAGGGGCCTTTATATAGCTCCTAGAAACTCTATCTTGAGTCTTGAGGGCGCCTCCAAAGGGGTTGAGGGCGCCTCTAGCCGAGGCATCGAATAAAACTTTATCCAAAGTCGAAACGGTCAAGCAGACTAGGTCAAAGGCGCCTTCAATGGCATTGAGGGCACCTTCAATGTTGAGGGTCTAACGCCCGCCCTCCCTGCTATCCTAAGGGACGGGGCTACGATACTCTACGTATAAATTTTTCTTTTTAAAACAGCGGAAGACTTAAAATAATTTTCATAGTTTTAATAAAACTTTTCTTTTAAATTTCTTTTGAACTATACTATCACATGGCATCAAAATCATAACATCAAATCCAGTGAAACCATAATGTCAAGCCACACATGTTTAGGTATCACAAGTCATAAAATACCAATGCATAGTTCTTTAAAGAAACTTTAAGCAGGTTCTTATTTATTTGGTTGCCTAGCTACTGCCACACACATCTTCATTGCCCCTCCTGCTGCTCCTCTAACTCATCCAGCTTTTTCCTTTATTTGTGGTACAAGGAAAGTAAGCTATGAGCACTCATGGCTCAGTAAGTTCCTTTCCTACTCACTAAAACCAACAATCAGCACATAATCTAGAATGCATCAACAAGTCATAATCTCAACTAATCATGGCATAACATAGCATTCTATTCAAACATATCATGCATCATAATATAATCACAACTAGTCATAGCATATCAAGCATCACCATGGCCGAAATGTATACATAGTGCATTGCATAAAATATAGCTAGACATGGCATAACAAACAAGTATCATGGTATATCAAAGCATGGCCGAAACATGTATATCAAAGCATCATACTATGGCCGGAACATGTACATCAAGGCATCATCATATCCATGGCCGAAATTTATATATCAAGCATCAACAAATCCATGGCCGAAACATGTCTATAAGGTATAGCATGAACATAACATAATCATACCTTATCATGGCATATCATAATCAAGAGCATAATATGAAACATAGCATAATCATAAGGTGTATGCAATATGATTTTGGAAAACATGTATTCGAAAAATATGTGTATGTCTCATGATCTTTAAAACCATTTTCTTTTACATATATACTTGAAAATAATCTCAACATAAGGGGGATCCCGGCTATGTACCACTTACATATTGCGCGCAACCTTGTAGGTCCAAGGTAGCAAGTCTTGAACCCTACGAGGCAAACATACTAGGCCCTTAGTCCTAGGGGCACTTAGGAGCCCATCCCTAACGAGGTCCTTAGTCCCCGGGGCGCTTATGGAGCCCACCCTTGGTACAAGCCACTCACATATAAAGTAAAGTACATGTCATACATATCATGTATCATAAAAGCATGCATCACTTAGGCACACATCATATCATAAAAGTATGCATCACTTAGGCATACATCATATCATAAAGGTATGCATCACTTAGGCATACATCATGTCATAAAGGTATGCATCACTTAGGCATACATCATATCATAAAGGTATGCATCACTTAGGCATACATCATGTCATAACAATATGCATCACTTAGGCATAGATCATAAAAACATGCATATCTTAAGCATAAAGCATATCATCAAGCATGCATGATTTAACCACATAGCATATCATGAAAGCATGCATATTTTAAGCACTAAACATAACATCAAAGCATGCATAATTTAACCTCATATCATAACATAAGCATGCATATTTTAAGCACAAAGCATATCATATCATAAAAGCATGCATATCATATCATAAATCATAAATCACAAGCATACATATTAAGCATAAGGGTGTATCTTGTGATTATCCTATCATAGGAAACATGGTATCATATTTATCTTGGTTTTAAGCTTCCTAAACCCTTGTGGCCGAAACCCTTTAGAGCTCAATTTAGGTTAAACACAACATCCAAGCATGTGGCACCTAAATTATCATCATAACATTTTCATAGGAAGCATTATAAACATGATTAACTTAGTTTCTAAGTTCCTCAAGTCCCTAATTTCACATGGCCGAAACCCTAAGGTGTGAAACAAGGTTCCATATGACATAAAATCATGGACAACTTTAAATCATATTTATAACATTTTTACCAAGGAACAAGGTAAACACATTTGACACATTTGAATTAGTTCCTAAGTTCTTTAAGCCCTTAACATATGTCATGGCCGAAATTTAACAAGTTCTCATTAGGGCTACAAACAAGCATACAAGCATGTGAACTTGGTCTAACATTTTGTATAAATTCGTACAAGGCATCATCCAATAGTTATGGCCGAAACATACCCTAGCATCATTTTAGGTCATAAAGCAACATATAGCAATTGAACCTTGGCTTTCTACTATCATATTTCATGTAGAGTAACATGAGCATATTTAATTTAAGTCCTAGGGTTTCTAGGGCATCTAAACCTTCATGGCCGAGACTCACAATGGTCCATTTAGATCAGGGAAAAATTATACAAGTAGGTGACAAAATCAATACATTATCCTATTTCCATAAGAAGTACTTTTAACACATTTGGTTTCATTTCTAAGGCCTCTAGGTCTTTTAAACCCTACTTGGCCGAAACTCACAGAATATATACTTGCTTCAAATAGCCTAAAAGCATGAGAATTTATACAAGTTTCATAGCATGTATAAAGACAAGCATAATGAGTATACATATGAATTGTGTCTTAGGCTTTTTAGGTTTCTTTTTCTCTTTTCTTTTATTTTTTCCTCATGGCCGAAACCTACCATTCTTTAGCTAGGTTTTTAAGTGTCCTAAAGCATGAAAAATCTAAGTAAGTTTCATGGCAAAAGTTACTAAGAAACATATATACAAATTGGTTCATGAATAAGCTAGGACCCCTTGTGATCATACATGTTATATGTCATGCCACTAATTTTTCTACACCCTAATTAAGCATGAGGGCATTGAACAACTTTCATATCTAAACAGCACAGAGGTCTTGAGCATATTAAAATTTTGTTTAAGCTTTTCTAAGCTATCCATCTCATCATGGCCGAAAAACCCTAAGAAGGAGTTCATGAAATTCTAGCAATATTCAAGCATACAAATCCTTTAAGATCTTTGTATTCTATCACATGAGCATGGTTATTTAAATTTAAAGGTCTTCCTAACCCTAAACCCTTTCTTGGCCGAAACATATGAGTGGGTTTTCTTTTAGTTTCAAATATCTTCTAAGGAAGAAAAACCAATACATAATCCTTAATATTTCATAGGAAGAACCTTGTACTAGTTGGGTAAAACAATAAATTTCCCTAGCCTCTTAAGAATATTTTTGGCCGAAATTCTAGGGTTCAGTACTCCTCTGAACAAGCATCATATAGGTATAGAAGCATGAAGAAGAACCCCTTTACATAGCATAGAAAAATCTATCATGTAGTGAAGACTAGTTTAAACACCATTAGATTTTGAAAGCTCTTCTTGGCCGAATTTTCTCAAACTTGTTTCTAGGTTTTAAAATCCTCATAAAATCCGAAAAGCACATAAAAGCCTTGTACCACAGGTGAGGGGAAGCTTACATCCTTTTTCGCTTGTGGATCTAAGGTATGGTGAAGAAGAAGTAGCCTCTTCTTCTAGTTCCTTTCCCTTGATTCCTTTGCTAATTCCTCCTTGTATCTTAGGCTTTCTTAGGGAGAAATTTGGCTTTGGGGCTGAAGATGGAGGAGAGGGGACTGTGGTGTTCTCGGTGAGGGAGAGGATGAGTGAAAGAAAATGAGAGAAAAATAGTTTTCTCTTTTCTTGCTCCCTTTTTTGTTAAGGGGGAAGAGGTAGCAAACTTAGTTTTTGCTTTCCTTCTCCCTTAGCCCCTTTTTTCTATTTTATTTTTATTTTTATTTGTTTATTTATCCTCATCATTCATGGTGAAATAAGGGGGATGAATCCCCTTAACTCCTCTTTAAAATTTCGGCAAGATCAAAGAGGAAGAGGGAGAGAAAGGGAGGAAGGCAAGTTGCCTTTCTCTTGCTCTTTACTTGTTTCCTTTTGGCTAGCTTTTACTCTTACCTTTATCATGAGTTTCCCTCCTTTGCTATCAACATATTATTCCTATCTCAACTGGTTATTACCCATTAATTCTATGAAATATAATATAAGAGGTTCAAGGTTCAATCCTTGACCTCTCCCTATTTTTATTTCTTTTTATTTCCTTTTTTTTGGTTCAACTCACTTCCTATTATTTTTCTAAGGCAAAATCCCACATTCATATATTTATCTTACAAGCTTAGTGGGTATTACAGTACCCCGTACCTCATAAAAAGTTCGTCCTCGAACTTTAAAATAGCTCCGGGTACTTTTGTTTCATATCGTCCTCGCGTTCCCAGGTGGCTTCTTCAAATCGTTGATTCCGCCACAAGACTTTTACTAAGGGTATTTCTTTGTTCCTTAACCTCTTGATTTCTCGGTCCAGAATCTGGATGGGTTTACTTTCGTAACTTAAGTCCTCCTGAACCTGTACCGACTGCGGCTCAATTACTTGATCTGTGCTGGGAATACACTTCTTGAGTATCGATACATGGAACACATTGTGAATGGCTGCCATGTCTGGAGGTAGTTCCAGTCTATATGCGACTTGGCCCACTCTTTCTAAAATCCGGTACGGTCCTACGTATCGGGGGCTTAACTTGCTCTTCTTTCCGAACCTCATTATCCCTTTCATGGGGGATACTTTAAGGAATACTAAGTCTCCGATGTTGAATTCTAGCGGCCTGCGCCGTTTATCGGCATAATTCTTCTGCCGACTCTGAGCAGTTTCTATTCGTTGACGGATCTTTTGTATAGCTCGGGTGGTGTCATCAATAAGTTCCGTTCGGAACCCCATTTCCTTCTTTTCACCACTTTCATACCAGCATATAGGAGATCTACACTTCCTCCCATATAGAGCTTCGTAAGGTGCCATTTCAATAGTAGCTTGGTAGCTATTATTGTAGGCGAATTCTGCCAGGTATAAATATCGGCACCAGCTCCCCTTGAAGTCCAGGGCACAAGCTCTTAACATATCCTCCAATATTTGATTTACTCTTTCAGTCTGCCCATCAGTCTGTGGGTGGAAGGCTGTGCTAAACAACAACTTCGTGCCGAGGGCCTTCTGAACGCACTCCCAAAAGTGCGAGACAAAATGTCCATCTCTATCAGAAATAATGGTCTTAGGGATACCATGTAATCTGACGATTTCCTTAACATATATCTGAGCTAGTTGTTCAGTTGAATAAGTCATCTTGATCGCCAAAAAGTGTGCAGACTTCGTCAGTCTATCCACGATCACCCATATAGCATCATACCCGTTTGTCGTCTTGGGTAGACCTGAAATGAAATCCATGGAGATTTCTTCCCATTTCCATTCTGGAATTTGGACAGGTTGTAATAATCCGTCGGGTCTCTGGTGTTCAGCTTTTACCCTTTGACATGTCAGACAAGTACTGACGTACTGAGCCACTTCTCTTTTCATACCGGACCACCAAAATTTCTTTTTCAGGTCCTGGTACATTTTAGTGGAACCCGGGTGCATTGCATAAGGCGTTGTATGGGCTTCTTCCAGTATCTTCTTTCGCAACTCTGGATCCTCTGGAATACATAATCGATCCATGAGGTATAATATTCCATCGTCTGCGATACGGAACCCGTCATTCTTTCCTTCTGCGGTCTCTTGTTTAATTCTTTGAAGGCTCGGGTCTCTGGTTTGCTTCTCTAACATGTTCTCGAATAACGTTGGTGTTATGGTGAGGGTAGAGAGTCGTCCGGACATGGTTTCAACTAATGGATACGAAACATGTTTCAGTTTCTCGATGGATTCCCTTATTAGTTCGCTTTCAGCATTGAATAAAATTCTAGCATACTGACTGAAATTAGATATCTGACCTGTGACGATAGTAGAGGCGTTCGCCACGTCATCCTGAGCGAGAGAGTAGACTCTGGCATTGGTCATAGTGGGAGGAGCTTCTAATCTTCCTTGGCTGATTGAAGTCCCTTCTATGGCAGCTTGCATCTGGTGAAGCTGTGCGGGGGCACTCCTGTTCTGGAAATTCTGCGAAGGTAGTGCCTGAGACTGAGTAGGGCAATTTCTCGCCAAATGACCTTCCCCTCCGCAGTTGTAGCACCTTTTGGTGCTCAGAAGACATACTCCAGAATGCATCTTCCCACATGTGGCACACTGAGGGTACTTAGTCTGCTTATTGGTCGGACCACCCTTTGTTTTATTCCACTGTTTCCTCTTTCCACTTGAGTTTCCTTTCCAGTCAGTTCTGGTACTGTGCGATTTTTATCCTCCGGTCAGTGCTTGGTTCTTGCCCTTATTCATTGCTTCCTGATAGTGCTCGGTAATTAGGGCGCTGCTGACTAGCTCCTCTGCAGTCTGCGGTCTATTAACTCCGCCGGCTACGTTCAGAGCTATCTCGGGTCGGAGCATCTTTAACATTAACCGGACCCTTTCTTTTTTCGGTTCGGACCAGTTCTGGGCACAGTCGGGCTAGGCGGTTGAACCTCTTAACGACTTCGTTAACTGACAGATCACCTTGCCGGAACTCAGTGAACTCGTCATAGTGCTTGTTGGTCACTCGCATATGGAAGAATTCCTCTAAGAACTCTGTCTCAAAATCTGTCCACTGCATTTGGTTGATTTGTCTTTTCGCCTTTACTCTGTCCCACCACATCCGGGCATCTCCGGTAAGACAGAACGACGCGCATTTGACCTTCTCGTGTTCAGGCCAATCCAATAATTCCATTATGTTCTCCACGATTTTGAGCCAGGCTTGCGCATCCCATGGTTCACAGTTTCCCGAGAATGCTTCCGGCTTAAGCCTTTGCCACTGAATCAGATAGGCCTCTTGTCGGACCATCGGAGTAGGGGCTGCCGGGGGCACAGGTGCGGCTGTAGGTACAACAGGTAGTGGATTCACCGGTGGGGTGACTGGGTTGCCTTGCTGACCCATCAAGGTAGTGATCAGTTGCTGTTGCTCTGCGATCTGATGCTGGAGGTCTGCGACTACCTGTGTCAGATCTGGTGGAGTCACTGTTCCTCCGGTTCAGGCATTGCATGTCCTAACCATGTTTATCTAAATACGGACAAACAGACTAGTGTAAGTGGTTATCGTTTTTAGCCAATCAAACCTATTGTTTTGTTTCTATCTATTGTTCTGGTATTATTCCTAACCTACCAATATGTAATCCTAATCTAAATTATAACTAAAAGCATAGAATAAAGCATCAAACATAAGCAAGTAAAACATTAAATTAAAGCATAAACAACATAAGGAAAAATAAGGAATATAATGACAAACAATGTAATATAAAGAAATAAAGCATAAGCAATGTAGTAAAGAAATAAAGCATAGGCAATATAACAAAAAATAAAATAAAGCATAAGCATATGACAAGAAAATCAAACATAAGAATATAACAAGAAAATTAAACATAAGCATATAACAAGTAAATTTAGCATAAACATTCTTACTTGGAGCGGCAGGTAGGAGGCTTGATGTGTGTGTAGTGAGCTGACAATAACCTCGCTCTGATACCAACCTGTAACGCCCGCCCTCCCTGCTACCCTAAGGGACGGGGCTACGATACTCTACGTATAAATTTTTCTTTTTAAAACAGCGGAAGACTTAAAATAATTTTCATAGTTTTAATAAAACTTTTCTTTTAAATTTCTTTTGAACTATACTATCACATGGCATCAAAATCATAACATCAAATCTAGCTGAACCATAATGTCAAGCCACACATGTTTAGGTATCACAAGTCATAAAATACCAATGCATAGTTCTTTAAAGAAACTTTAAGCAGGTTCTTATTTATTTAGTTGCCTAGCCAGTGCCACACACATCTTCATTGCCCCTCCTGCTGCTCCTCTAACTCATCCAGCTTTTTCCTTTATCTGTGGTACAAGAAAAGTAAGCTATGAGCACTCATGGCTCAGTAAGTTCCTTTCCTACTCACTAAAACCAACAATCAGCACATAATCTAGAATGCATCAACAAGTCATAATCTCAACTAATCATGGCATAACATAGCATTCTATTCAAACATATCATGCATCATAATATAATCACAACTAGTCATAGCATATCAAGCATCATCATGGTCGAAACGTATACATAGTGCATTGCATAAAACATAGCTAGACATGGCATAACAAACAAGTATCATGGTATATCAAAGCATGGCCGAAACATGTATATCAAAGCATCATACTATGGCCGGAACATGTACATCAAGGCATCATCATATCCATGGCCGAAACATGTCTATAAGGTATAGCATGAACATAACATAATCATACCTTATCATGGCATATCATAATCAAGAGCATAACATGAAACATAGCATAATCATAAGGTGTATGCAATATGATTTTGGAAAACATGTATCCGAAAAACATGTGTATGTCTCATGATCTTTAAAACCATTTTCTTTTACATATATACTTGAAAATAATCTCAACATAAGGGGGATCCCGGCTATGTACCACTTACATATTGCGCGCAACCTTGTAGGTCCAAGGTAGCAAGTCTTGAACCCTACGAGGCAAACATACTAGGCCCTTAGTCCTAGGGGCACTTAGGAGCCCATCCCTAACGAGGTCCTTAGTCCCCGGGGCGCTTATGGAGCCCACCCTTGGTACAAGCCACTCACATATAAAGTAAAGTACATGTCATACATATCATGTATCATAAAAGCATGCATCACTTAGGCACACATCATATCATAAAAGTATGCATCACTTAGGCATACATCATGTCATAAAGGTATGCATCACTTAGGCATACATCATATCATAAAGGTATGCATCACTTAGGCATACATCATATCATAAAGGTATGCATCACTTAGGCATACATCATGTCATAACAATATGCATCACTTAGGCATAGATCATAAAAACATGCATATCTTAAGCATAAAGCATATCATCAAGCATGCATGATTTAACCACATAGCATATCATGAAAGCATGCATATTTTAAGCACTAAACATAACATCAAAGCATGCATAATTTAACCTCATATCATAACATAAGCATGCATATTTTAAGCACAAAGCATATCATATCATAAAAGCATGCATATCATATCATAAATCATAAATCACAAGCATACATATTAAGCATAAGGGTGTATCTTGTGATTATCCTATCATAGGAAACATGGTATTATATTTATCTTGGTTTTAAGCTTCCTAAACCCTTGTGGCCGAAACCCTTTAGAGCTCAATTTAGGTTAAACACAACATCCAAGCATGTGGCACCTAAATTATCATCATAACATTTTCATAGGAAGCATTATAAACATGATTAACTTAGTTTCTAAGTTCCTCAAGTCCCTAATTTCACATGGCCGAAACCTTAAGGTGTGAAACAAGGTTCCATATGACATAAAAGCATGGACAACTTTAAATCATATTTATAACATTTTTACCAAGGAACAAGGTAAACACATTTGACACATTTGAATTAGTTCCTAAGTTCTTTAAGCCCTTAACATATGTCATGGCCGAAATTTAACAAGTTCTCATTAGGGCTACAAACAAGCATACAAGCATGTGAACTTGGTCTAACATTTTGTATAAATTCATACAAGGCATCATCCAATAGTTATGGCCGAAACATACCCTAGCATCATTTTAGGTCATAAAGCAACATATAGCAATTGAACCTTGGCTTTCTACTATCATATTTCATGTAGAGTAACATGAGCATATTTAATTTAAGTCCTAGGGTTTCTAGGGCATCTAAACCTTCATGGCCGAGACTCACAATGGTCCATTTAGATCAGGGAAAAATTATACAAGTAGGTGACAAAATCAATACATTATCCTATTTCCATAAGAAGTACTTTTAACACATTTGGTTTCATTTCTAAGGCCTCTAGGTCTTTTAAACCCTACTTGGCCGAAACTCACAGAATATATACTTGCTTCAAATAGCCTAAAAGCATGAGAATTTATACAAGTTTCATAGCATGTATAAAGACAAGCATAATGAGTATACATATGAATTGTGTCTTAGGCTTTTTATGTTTCTTTTTCTCTTTTTCTTTTATTTTTTCCTCATGGCCGAAACCTACCATTCTTTAGCTAGGTTTTTAAGTGTCCTAAAGCATGAAAAATCTAAGTAAGTTTCATGGCAAAAGTTACTAAGAAACATATATACAAATTGGTTCATGAATAAGCTAGGACCCCTTGTGATCATACATGTTATATGTCATGCCACTAATTTTTTCTACACCCTAATTAAGCATGAGGGCATTGAACAACTTTCATATCTAAACAGCACAGAGGTCTTGAGCATATTAAAATTTTGTTTAAGCTTTTCTAAGCTATCCATCTCATCATGGCCGAAAAACCCTAAGAAGGAGTTCATGAAATTCTAGCAATATTCAAGCATACAAATCCTTTAAGATCTTTGTATTCTATCACATGAGCATGGTTATTTAAATTTAAAGGTCTTCCTAACCCTAAACCCTTTCTTGGCCGAAACATATGAGTGGGTTTTCTTTTAGTTTCAAATATCTTCTAAGGAAGAAAAACCAATACATAATCCTTAATATTTCATAGGAAGAACCTTGTACTAGTTGGGTAAAACAATAAATTTCCCTAGCCTCTTAAGAATATTTTTGGCCGAAATTCTAGGGTTCAGTACTCCTCTGAACAAGCATCATATAGGTATAGAAGCATGAAGAAGAACCCCTTTACATAGCATAGAAAAATCTATCATGTAGTGAAGACTAGTTTAAACACCATTAGATTTTGAAAGCTCTTCTTGGCCGAATTTTCTCAAACTTGTTTCTAGGTTTTAAAATCCTCATAAAATCCGAAAAGCACATAAAAGCCTTGTGCCACAGGTGAGGGGAAGCTTACATCCTTTTTCGCTTGTGGATCTAAGGTATTGTGAAGAAGAAGTAGCCTCTTCTTCTAGTTCCTTTCCCTTGATTCCTTTGCTAATTCCTCCTTGTATCTTAGGCTTTCTTAGGGAGAAATTTGGCTTTGGGGATGAATATGGAAGAGAGGGGACTGTGGTGTTCTCGGTGAGGGAGAGGATGAGTGAAAGAAAATGAGAGAAAAATAGTTTTCTCTTTTCTTGCTCCCTTTTATGTTAAGGGGGAAGAGGTAGCAAACTTAGTTTTTGCTTTCCTTCTCCCTTAGCCCCTTTTTTCTATTTTATTTTTATTTTTATTTATCCTCATCATTCATGGTGAAATAAGGGGATGAATCCCCTTAAAATTTCGGCAAGATCAAAGAGGAAGAGGGAGAGAAAGGGAGGAAGGCAAGTTGCCTTTCTCTTGCTCTTTACTTGTTTCCTTTTGGCTAGCTTTTACTCTTACCTTTATCATGAGTTTCCCTCCTTTGCTATCAACATATTATTCCTATCCCAACTGGTTATTACCCATTAATTCTATGAAATATAATATAAGAGGTTCAAGGTTCAATCCTTGACCTCTCCCTATTTTTATTTCTTTTTATTTCCTTTTTTTGGTTCAACTCACTTCCTATTATTTTTCTAAGGCAATATCCCACATTCATATATTTATCTTACAAGCTTAGTGGGTATTACAGAGGGCGTCCTCAATGCTGTTGAGGGCGCCTTCAATGTTAAGGGCGCCCTCAATGCTGTTGAGGACACCTTCAACCTGCATGCACTACAAGAAAAAAGCCTAACAACAACGGTTTTTCACCGTTGTCGTAGCCCCTTTTGGACTGGTGTTAAATGCCGTGTTGTTAAAAGGGGTGCCCAAAGACAACAGTTTTTAACCGTTGTCTTTGGAGGCAAAGACAACAGTTTTACAACGGTGAAAAATCGTTGTCTTTTCATTCAACGACAACAGTTGTTCACCGTTGTCTTTGAGCATCTACCTTTAATAGCAGAGTCTTCGACAACAGTTTTAAACTATCTATGACAATGATAAAAAACCGTTGTCTTTTTTAGATAAAAAATAAAAAAAATTAATACACAATTTTCCAATATTATAAATCATTCAAAATACTAAATTTCAAAATAAAATTTAATATACAATTTTCTAACATTCAAAAATAATATCTATAACATTCTAAAGAAATTTCATAAGCAACCAACAAAATGATAACACTATTAAAACAAAGGTAGAACAATATAACACGAGATTTTCTACTTAGATGTCAGTGAAGAGGAGGGACTGCAACTCCTAGTGCTCCTTAATTTGTTAAAGTCTCTCTATTTTTTTTGGCTTGTCGGCATTCTTCCTAGTATTCTTGAGGGCACCTATTCGAATAAAGATATATATTACAAATTAGAAACTAAACTGTACGCGTGAATCTAATTGCACTGCATAAATGTTACATAACCATAAAAATCATTTGATCTAGTCATCTAACAGAAGTGCAAAAAGCGTTATCTATGTAACATAAATGGTAACCTCTTGAAACAATATGGTGACTCTTAAAGTCATGAACACGTTAAGGTTTTCACCAACTATAGTAGGAATGGCTGCAGTAATTACCTGAAACAACATAAATATTCTTTTATTTGATTGTATAGTAGGAAGAAAACATTAAGATTTATACTGCTGCTGCAGTAGGAAATCATATTGCTACTCAGTGTTCAAGCCTATCTATCGCAACCATCAATAAAAACATCAATCAATATAAGGCGCACAAAATTTGATCTCTTGCATCAAGTTGGTAGATCATACCTCAAAGTCTTTACGAATGATTTTGTCCATGTTGCAAAGGGTTAGGATCTTGAATCTGGTTCTCCAAGTCTTGCTGCCTTGTGTCATTTCCATCTTCAACTCCAGCAAGGTTTCTGGCTTCATTCTGCTGCTGACTCTGATTAAGTTAGACCAAGCGCAAAGTTCTCCTAGCCCTCCATCTTAAATACTCAATGAGCAAAGAGTTCATACTGATTGAAATACCAAACCCAGTAAATGAGGAAAGTAAAATGGAGAACACAGGGCTTACTCCTAGCTGCAGAATCAACAAGGGGATTTTTAACTTCTGTATTAAAAATTAAACAAAAAATTTGGGCTACCAAATCCATCTGACGAATCGCATCACCATACCACACTATAGAAAACATGAGCAAAGAGGATCACAAGTGCAAATTGGAACGATGCATAGGCCCAAATGTAGCTCTAGCTCACTGTAAATAAAACACTCAAATTCATGGTTTGACATAAAGCATTGTAAAAAACACAGATTCAAAACAACAATGTGGCAATCACACACAACGCTATTAAGGTTTGTTGTATGATAAAAAAATGGATACTGAATATATGAAAGCTAATAGAAAATATTGGAAGAACCTGGAATTGCAGAACCATAGGAAGAGAAAGATGAATTACCCATCGTTGAAGTTATCATGGATGCGAGAAGACCTAGAACACAAACAAATGGCAAAGATACGGCAAGAGCATGGGGGCCCAATTCACTAACCTGTTAGAATAAAGTTTTAATATGGTATAAATAGCTTCCAGCTTCTCTTTTTCTTCTTCTTCTAAAGCTCTGATCACTTGGGTGATTTCGGCCAACCGAAATAGGGCTCACCTGAACCTAATTTTCGGCCTTCTCCTTGAGCAGGCTTTCGTCCCGACTTCTCATCCCTCGAACGTCATGCACGTTCTTCTTGTCTACCGGAGTACTCTTCTGCAGCTCTTTCATCCTTCGGACGCACCGAGCTCGTCGGCTCCCTTCCCGTGTCGTCCTTCTCGCTAGCTACGTTTTCCGCTCGACTTCCTGCGCTCCTAAGTTCCTATACACTTAGACACAGGGATTAAAACAAACCAGTACCTAAGCTAACTTATTTGATCACATCAAAACAACCACGGGGTTCAACATATTATGGGTAAGAACAGTAGATTAACTGTACAGCTATCACCCAGGCTAGATATATCTCCACTGTTGGGAGACATATTGAACAGCGAGTAGGAAGTCAAAGGATGTCCTTTGGACTTCGGAAGTCAAACACTTATGGCAGATCTATTAGTGTTGACAATGATGGAATTTGACATTATCTTAGGCATGGTTTGGTTAGCTATGTACCATGCCACATTCAACTACGGAGGGAAAGTGGTCACATGGCGACCACCAATATTTGTTATCGATAACATTGACTGATGAGGATCCCTGAGTTGAGCAATAAATTTGGAGACAAATTTTTATTAGTGTGGGAGAATGTAAGATACAACAAATTAAATAATAAGTGTTATTAAAAAAATAACCTTATTGTATTTTTCAGGAATTTTTAGAAATTTTTCATGATTTAAATGGAGTATGTATGACACGTTTAAGGGGATGAATCGATTGGGCTAGAGAAAGCTTATTTGGAATACCCAATTAAGATGAGAGTTGATTGGACTTATTAATATAAGGTTTAATTAATTAAACCTAAGTTAAGTTAGGTTATTAAAACCTAATTTTCTCACTGTTCATTCCCGATTCCTTTTTCTCATCCCAAACTCATCTTCGCCGATCTTCTCCTCCCTTCTCTTCTTCGCGCTATCACTGACCATCGACCGACGATGCTGATTGTCTCCTTTCCGATCACCCCGACAGGTCTCTCTTCCCTAGGTGCTAGCCCGAGCAGAAGTCGACCAAAACACTGGCTGCCCGCAAGCCTGACGGTGCCCTACAATTCCATCATTGCCCCCCCCGTTCTTCGTCACCTACTCTTGATCTTCACCGCCACCTGATCGAGGCAACCGCACTCACACCACTAGATCCAGCCAAGGCAGTGTTAGAGTCGTTGTCTCCCTCTGCTCTAAGACTACATCGTTCATTTTGACCAAGAACCGCTGATTGCTGTTGGTGCAGCGGAGACCAGCAAGAGGGGGATGAATTGCTGAAAACAAGAAAATAAAACTACCCTCCTCGGATTTCAACTCAGAATTTAAATCAGCAATAAAAATAACAGCAACTAAATTAATGAAACAGAAAAAGAAATAGGAACAGAAAAGACTCAGAGATTTAACCTGGTTACAACCAAGGAGGTTGTTAATCCAGGACAGTAGAAAAGAGCGCAGTAAGAAAAATCTCCTTCTCTGAAGGCGGAGAAGCCTTTTACACTTTTGAAGCTCACTAGTTGCTTAGGAATTACTTACAGATTGATTGCTTGAGTTGTTGTTGAATTCCTAGCTCCAGGGGCCTTTATATAGGCCCTGGAAATCTTATCCCGAGAGTCCAAGGCGCCTCCAACAGGGTTTAAGGCGCCTCCAACTCAATCTGCGGATAAAACTTTATCCGCAGCGCAAACGGTCAAACTGGCCTGCTCAAGGCGCCTTAAACAATCCATTCAAGGCGCCTTCAATGTGTTTAAGGCGCCTTCAATGTGTTTAAGGTGCCTTCAAGGTTCCTGCTACAGTAATTTCTGCTATAGTAACTTCCAGCCTCTTTTGACTCCTTTTCTTCTTCACTTTGTCTTCCGAAGCTCCGTTTGTTTGGGTGATTTCGGCCAACCGAAATAGGACTCACCCGAACCCAATTTCTGGCCTTCTCCTCGAGCAACCTTCTGTCCCGACTTCACGTCCCTCGAACGCCGCGCACGCTCTTCACGCCCACCGGAGTACTCTCCTACAGCTCTCTCGTCCTTCGGACGCACCGAGCCCGTCGGCTCCCTTCCCGTGCCGTCCTTCTCGCTAGCTGCGTCTTCCGTTCGACTTCCTGTATTCCTAAGCTCCTGCACACTCAGACACAGGGATCAAATACAGCAGGACCTAACCAACTTGGTTGATCACATCAAAACTACCACGGGGTCCAACAATCTCCCCCTTTTTGATGTGTATCAACCCAAGTTCAAGTTAGGGTTATAAATAGACATAAACAGTAATTTAAAAGAAAAATTACTAAACTAACAAGTTAAGAATAATTTTTACAATTAGTAAAATTACAACACTTTTTATAAAAAAAATATAAGTTTTCTCTAACTCCCCTAAACTTGTACTTTTCTCTCCCCCTTTGATCACAACAAAAAATGGGGTCTTAAAAATCTTCAAGTAAGATTAAAGTTTTTAAAAATTTTCTAAAAAATGAATTTTTGAAAAAAATTGCTAAGTTAAAATGAATTTTCCAAAAAAAATTTCTAAGTCAAGTGAATGAACTATTAGAATTTTCCAGAAGAAAATTTCTAATTCAAAAAAAATTAAGTTAGAATTTTTTTTTTAAAAAAAATTCTAAGGAAGTTTTGTTTATTTTAACAAATATTTGATAAACTTTCAAAGCATTATTTAATTCTTGTTTAATGCTTTTTCAGAAAGTTAATTAAACATTTTCTTTCAATATTTTAGCTTCCAGGTCGTGGCGAGGCACTAGGCCTTCTTGGTTATTGGAGCAACAACCACTTCTTTAGACAAAGCTTTCATAAAGAATTTCAATGTTTAATTTTCTCACTGTAAGCTTTTAATTTTTTAAAAAATTAATTAAGTACAGATTTTGAAACCCAATAGAGGTTCCTTCCTACAGGATTATTCAAAAATCTAGGGGGTACATAGTTTCTTGGTATTTTTCTAAGTTGACCTTGATGCTTCCATATATACCAATTTAATTTACCATAAATTCTTAATTTTGAATTTGGAAATTGATTTAAGCATGCATCAGATTTCAGTTTTTCAATTTCTAATTTCAAATTTTCATTTTCTGATTTTAAATGATCATACATTTCTAACGAGCATGCTCTTGCTAGGTTCAACTTTAGTTCAGCATTCTCTTTTTCTAATTGATCTAACTCTTTAGAAAGAGACTTGATAAATTTAAAAGATTGAGTTGGGGTTAGATTGCGTACCTTACTTACCTGGTCTGGTGACGCTCCCCTTTCACTGCTGCTTTCTTCTTCTGATGTTCCTCCCCCTTCATCGATGCTCATCTCTGAGCTTGAGTCTTCTTTCGGTTGATGGTTCGCCAATAGCGCTAACCCTGAGAATTCTTCGATGTCCGACTCAGAGGTTGACGAATCTGACCAAGTAGCCTTCAGATTCTTGTACTTGGAGAGTTCTGGTTTCTTGTATTTTGGCTTTTCCTTTTCTTTCTCCTTTCTCTTCAATTTTGGGCAGTCCTCCTTGATGTGTCCTTCTTCATTGCAGTTGTAGCAACGAACCGTCCTCTTCTTTCGATGATGCCTCTGCGATTTAAATTTATTAGAACTAAAAAACTTATTGAAGCGTCTTACCAGTAGTGCCGCTTCGGATTCGTTGACTGAGGCTTCGGAGTCAGAATTGTTCATCTTTGCCTTTAAGACAATGTTTTGACTTATCTTCTCTGCTCCGTTGGGTTCTGAAACTCGAGATTCGTGAAGTTCAAAAGTCAAAAATAATTGTTCTAACGTACTTACCTCGAGGTCCTTAGAGATGTAGTATGCATCTACTAAGGAGGCCCACTCTGGAGTTCTCGGGCAGGCATTGAGCGCGTATCGGATAGAATCCCGGTTGGTTACCTCTTCTCCAAGGTTCGTTAGTTGCGTTATCAGCTCCTTGATTCTCGCTTGGAGTTGCGCTACCTTCTCACCTTAGTTCATCCGGAGGTTCGTTAACTGGTTCCGAAGGATGTCGCACTTCGCTAGCTTCGCTTCGGAAGTACCTTCGTGAAGCTCCAGGAATTTCTCCCAGAGATCTTTCGCTGAGTCATAACTTCCGATCCGATTTACCTCCTGCGGTGGCAGCACACTGAGCAGGTGAAACTCTGCCTTTCCGTTGGCGACGAAATCGGCTTGCTCCTTCTTGCTTCATGTGTTTTCTTCTTTGTCTTTCGGCGCTGCAAAACTATATTTCATTGTAATAAGAATATCAAAATCGGTTTTAAAAAATACCTCCATTTTGCGCTTCCAGGTGGCGAAGTCTCCGTCGAACTTCGGGGGATGGATGTTCGCTCCGGCCATCGTCTTGATCGTAGTGCTTCAGTTGGCGGTTAGTCCTTCTGAGGTGATCAGGCTCTGATACCACTTGTTGGTGCAGCGGAGACCGGCAAGAGGGGGGTGAATTGCTGAAAACAAGAAAATAAAACTACCCTCCTCGGATTTCAACTCAAAATTTAAATCAGCAATAAAAATAACAGCAACTAAATTAATGAAACAGAAAAAGAAATAGGAACAGAAAAGACTCAGAGATTTAACCTGGTTACAACCAAGGAGGTTGTTAATCCAGGACAGTAGAAAAGAGCGCAGTAAGAAAAATCTCCTTCTCTGAAGGCGGAGAAGCCTTTTACACTTTTGAAGCTCACTAGTTGCTTAGGAATTACTTACAGATTGATTGCTTGAGTTGTTGTTGAATTCCTAGCTCCAGGGACCTTTATATAGGCCCTGGAAATCTTATCCCGAGAGTCCAAGGTGCCTTCAACAGGGTTTAAGGCGCCTCCAACTCAATCTGCGGATAAAACTTTATCCGCAGCGCAAATGGTCAAACTGGCCTGCTCAAGGCACCTTAAACAATCCATTCAAGGTGCCTTCAATGTGTTTAAGGCGCCTTCAATGTGTTTAAGGCGCCTTCAAGGTTCCTGCTACAGTAATTTCTGCTACAGTAACTTCCAGCCTCTTTTGACTCCTTTTCTTCTTCACTTTGTCTTCCGAAGCTCCGTTTGTTTGGGTGATTTCGGCCAACCGAAATAGGGCTCACCCGAACCCAATTTTCGACCTTCTCCTCGAGCAGCCTTCCGTCCCGGCTTCACGTCCCTCGAACGCTGCACACGCTCTTCACGCCCACCGGAGTACTCTTCCGCAGCTCTCTCGTCCTTCGGACGCACCGAGCCCGTCGGCTCCCTTCCCGTGCCGTCCTTCTCGCTAGCTGCGTCTTCCGCTCGACTTCCTGTGTTCCTAAGCTCCTGCACACTCAGACACAGGGATCAAATACAGCAGGACCTAACCAACTTGGTTGATCACATCAAAACTACCACGGGGTCCAACAATTTCCTCCTCGACTTCTCTATATCCATCGATGAGGATCAATTCTGGCACTCGCTCACTGTGGGCCGGCGTCTCATGACCTACCGCTGCCACCAGCCACTTTTGCTTGTTGTCATTGCTAGAGAAGAAGAAGGTTAGGTAATGGCCCTTTTAACTTCAACGATGATGTAGATTTTGGTAAATTACAGTAAGGATTCCTAATTAGTTGGATTTGGGATTATTTTCCAATTAGCAGTGGAAGATTGGTGTGTAATTGTTTGGTTCCAACCAATACAACTCCAACCATTACTGTTTGTCGATGATCCATAGCTCTGGCCGTGATCCACCGGCTGTGCCATTGAGCTTGGGTGAGTTTTAGGTGATAAACTTGTTGTTAACCCTAATGTATTGGTGTATGGAATTATTTAGGGTTAGGTTAAACCTAATTTGGTTGATAGAATGGATTAATTGGGGCTAAGAACTTAGTTAACCCTAATTTTCTCAATGGATTAGATTAATCAAAGTTAATCATTAATTAGAGTTAATTAATGATTATTCGATTAAGGTTTTCCTTAATTAGTTTTGGAGATTTAATTCAGCTATTTAATTTTGTATTAAATTAGTTAAATAACATGTAATGATGTAGGACTCTGATCATTGGAGATGGGCATTGTGAGGAGGGATTTATTTGACATGAGCTATACATTAAAGGTGGGTACTTCTTTCTTGGCCTCTATACTTCTTTGAACTTAGTGCATGGATTATCTTATGGATTAAGTTGCTTTATCTTGACTCCACTCACATTTTATCTGCGTTTGATACTTATATGCTTGATCTTTGAGATGATCTATTTATTATCTATACAGTCTCATCTTTGGTTATTCTTACTCTGTAGTGTACACACGTGTATGGTGTATACTGTAGGAATTATCATACTGATTATGCATTATTAGTGTGCACATGTGTATAGGTGTTGCTATGTATTATAGATGTTGTTAGTTGACACAGGTTAGATCCTTTCATGTATATAGGTTTATATGATTGATGGATCATGATTTTGGATCTATCGTGTGTTGTCTGTGCATACATATCAGGTGAGTATTATTGGAGGTATCTTGTTGATTATACCTTTGTTGTTATGTGTACATGTGTCCAACATATTTAGTTGGAAATATCTTGATGATTATACCTATGTTGTGAGTGTACACATGTTTGTCGTGTGTACAGGTAGCTGGTGAGTGGTATTAGAGGTATCCTGTCGATTATACCTGTATTGTAGTGTGTGTACACGTGTTTAATGTGTACTATTGGAGGTATCTAGTTGATTATACCTACATTGAGTATTCACACATATCAGGTGTGTATTATTAGAGGTATCATGTTTGTATAGTGTGTGCACACGTGTCTGGTGTGTACTATTGGAGGATCATGTTAATTATATTGTACCTATGTTGAGGGAGTTGCTACATTGATGTTCATGGTATCAGTTCATGGTTATTTATATTATGTTCATCATTACACTATATGCATGCTGACGTCCATTACTCCCTTTCGGTATGAGCTAGTTTGATGATCATTGCTCCCATATGGTATGAGCTAGTTTGACGACTTTTGCCCCTATGTGGTACGAGCTAGTTTGGCGACCATTGCTCCCTTGTAGTTAGAGCCAGTTGATAGTGATTATTACACATTTGGATTTGCATGTTTCCTATCAACCAGGGCTCCCTCCCATTGTAGGATGAGGTTAGAGCCAGTCGACGGTTAGTGTTATATTCTGGGCTTCCCACAATGATCTATAGTAGAGTGATATCGGGTAGCCCATAGCTAGATAGCTACTTCTTATCTGCCTACAGTGATTTGTGGTAGAGTGATCTCACGCAAACAGGGACCCTGACATTCAGACTGCCCATTGTGATTTGTGGTAGAGTGTTCTCGCGCATTCCCTAGCTAGATAGCTAGATGTCTTGGTCACTTATATTTCTTGTGGTGGAGCGTCGTTCCCATATATGATGGTTTGTTTGTGGTTTTATCCTTGAGTTATTATACCCTGGGCTACTCACAGTGATCTGTGGTAGATTGATCTCACGCAGCCCGTAGCTAGATAGCTACTTCCTATCTGCCCACAGTGATCTGTGGTAGAGTGATCTAGCGCAGACAGGGACCCTGACATTTCGGACTCCCCATAGTGATCTATGGTAGAGTGATATCGCGCAACCCTTAGCTAGATAGCTAGATGTCTTGGTCATTTGCACATTGTTTGTGGTGGAGCGTTACTCCCACATATTGTGGATTGTTTGTGGTGGAGCGTTGCTCCCACATATTGTAGATTGGTTATGGTGGAGCATTGCTCCCACATATGGTCTGTTGCTTGTGGTGGAGTGTTGCTCCTACATATGTTGTATTGCTTGTGGTGAAGCATTGCTCCCACATTTGATGGATTTCTTGTGGTGGACCATTACTTCCACATACGATGGATTGCTGTGGTGGAGCGTTGCTCCCATATATGATGTATTCTTGAGATGGAGTGATGTTTTCACATTCGATGATATATTACTGCTTATAATACATGGTTATACTGTCATATATATATTGCCAGGTGTTATGAGCAGGTTTGTTGCTGATTCTTAGTGAGTTACTAATCATTATACTATTTGTCTTAGACTAGTACGGGTATGTATGTTTACCATGTCATATATGATTATGCTCTTATTTTCCTACTGAGACTATATATCTTTGATCGCCTTACACTTTTATCCATGCACTACCATATTCTTATTATCCGTTGAGTGATCGCACTCACCACCCCTTGTACTGGTTTTTCTTTCACCGGGTAACAGGTAGATGTTGGAGGACTTGCTTAGAGGATCTTGATTGCCAGTCCCACGTCACACCCGAGATCCATTTTCTGACTATTTCGCATTGTGAAATCTTTTCTTTGTTTTTTTAGACTTGGTGTGTAGTGATTCAATTTGCTTTGGGATTTTAGCCTTGTGGCTACCTTATTTTAGTTGTGTTGTGGTTGTGTAAGTCATGCCGACATGCAATCAGTATATCTATTTTGTGTGATTTGTGTTTGTTTCTAGCAGTGTGGGTTGTGTACTATATAACTACGTGGTTATGTTCTTTTTGTTCCAACCGTGTTGACTGAGTATATAACTGCATGGTTGTGTATGTTCTGGCCATGTGGGCTATTGATTATCTCTTGTGTGGCCTTGTGGTCTTGTATTCATGATTCATTTATCTCTGCTACAGGGGAGGTGTTGTCCAATTTTCGTCAACAAAACACCTCGACAAAACACCTCTGGGATAAGTTCCTAGAACTCCACGAATAAACACCAAAGTGAAGCTTGCATGATGAGACATTCTTCGGAACAAGCTGACAAACATCTATCTAGAAAAAGGTGAGAAGGTAGCCGAACTACATGCAAAGATCAAGGAGTTGATCACCTAACTAGTCAACCTTGGCGAAATGGTAACCAACCAGGACTCGGTACTCTATGCACTCAATGCTTTTCCCAGGACTCCAGAATGGATCATGATAATCGATGCCACTACATCTTGAAGAACTTGGAGGTAAGTACTCTAGAGGAACTCTTTTCAACTTTAGAATTACATGAAACCAAATGTATAGGTACAACAAAAGAATCAAGCCAGAATCTTCCACTAAAAGCCACCAAAAAGGATGAACCCGAGTCAAACTCAGATTTGGAAGGAGACCAAGAAGTTTATATGATAAGAAAATTTAGATCTAACAAATTAAAAGAAATGCAGAATATAAAAAATCTAAGACATAAAAGAAATGTTCGATGCTACCATATAAAAAAGAATGACACATAAAGGAGGACTACTTAGAACTCAAAAAGGAAAAAGACAAGAGGCCTAAGCAAAACAAGTACAAAAATCTTAAGGCCACTTGGGACAAAAGCTCATCATCTGGGTTAGAAATAGAAACATATGCTGGACCAACACTGATGGCTAACCACGAAGAGCAAAGCACCTCAAAAGCAAGAATCGATGAAGGGGGAGCTACTTCAGATGAATACAATAAAGCAGGAGGAGAATCAAGTTTCAGATCTAATATGGTAATGTGAGGTATGTCTCTTACCACCTGATCAACTATATTTCTGCATTAAATCAATGGCAAAATCAATGTGGAAATTAAAAACTAAAAAGGGAAATTTAAAAAAAAGAAAATTTAGAAATAAAAAGAATATTGGAAAAATCTTACTTAATAAAGGATCTTGAAAAATTGAAAATTGAAAATGCTAAATTAAAGGAACAAATAGAAAATTTAAGAAATTTTGCATGCTCAAATTTTAGATATACTCAAGGATTAAATTGGTATTACAAATTTTACAAGGGTCAAATTAGAAAAGTAACAAAAACATACATTCCTAGAAAAATACTTGACCAATCCAATAGGAAGAAACCTATATTAGGTTCTAAAGTAATGCTTAGTTTAATTTGTACATATTTCTAATTTTTTTATAATTTATTTTTCAAATATTATAGTTTTCAATGTAAAAATATTTTGTAGAGTTATTTTTATAAAATTTATTTTTCGAAAAAAACTTATAATATTCTCTATCAACAAAATATTTTCGAAATATTTTGACTAATATTTATTTTTTTATGAATTATTTATTTAAATCCTAATTTTTAATATTAAAATTTCTCGTATATTTAATTTTAAAAAATTTATTTTTCTACAAAAATAGTTACTCTACTAAATTCACAAAAAAATTCTCAAGATTTTTCAAACCACAAATCTATTTTAAAGTATTTTTTAAAAAAATCATCTTTCTGTAGTAAATAATTTATTACTATTTAAATTGATGTTATTTTTTTTTGTAAAAATTTTATTACTACTTTGGATATGTTTACTTAACAGTTATAAAATTTCTCTGAATTTTTTCAACAACTAAATTAATTTTTAAAATTATTTTTGTTAAAAATTTCTTTTTAATTATAAGAATTAGAATTTTGAAAATAAATTTCAAAATTTTTTCCAATCTTAGTCACTATTTTGTGTATTCCTTAGACTTTAATTTAGCAAAACCCCCATTTTTAATGTCATCAAAGGGGGAGAGTTAGAAGTTAAGTTTAAGGGGAGGTAAATTTTTCTCAAAATATTGTATATCCCTTACATATTCGTTTAATTGAATGTATTGTTTTACCCTAACTTAACTTGAATCGATTGACATCAAAATGGGGGAGATTGTTAGTACCCCATGGTAGTTTCGATGTGATCAACCAAGTCAAGTTATGTCCTGTTGTGGTTTGATTCTCTGTGTTTAAGTGTGCAGGAACTTAGGAGCACAGGAAATCGAGTGAAAGACGCAGCTAGCTAAAAGGACGACATGAGAGAGAGTCGACGAGCTTGGTGCATCCGAGGGATGAGGTGCTGTAGAAAAGTACGCTGGTGGACGAGAAGAAGGCGCACGATGTTTCTGAGGGATGAGAAGTCGGAGCGGAAGGTTGCTCGAGAATGCCAAAAATTGGGTTCGGGTGAGCCCTATTCCGAATGGCCGAAATTATCCAAGCGAACAGAACCAAAGTGGAAGACCTAGACAAAAAGTCAACTAAAAGTTGACTCTGCTCCAGGCGCCTGGAGCTATTTCGGGCGCCCGGAGCCATACCGAGCGACCAAACTCTGGGCGCCCGGGCCATCTGGGTGCCCGGATCACTCAAGGCAGCTAGGGCACCCCGGGTGCGAGCCTGGTTGCGGCCCGAACCAAAAAACTTATCTTTTGCTGAGCTGTCACGATCCGTTGCATCATGGATAAAATTTTATTTACCCGTAGGCACCTGAAACCCTTCAAGGCACTCGGATCAGCGCTATAAATATTACCTTGATTTCAGTAGTAGAAGAACAATACTTGTAAATAATTCTCTTTTCTATTATACTACTTATTTATGAGCTGTCAAAGTTGTAAGAGACTACTCCACCCCAAGGTGTTTTTTATTGAGCTTTAACTGCCTTGGATTAGCAATCTTTTGATTGTAAATCAAGTAACTCTTTCTGTGCCTCTGTCTTTAGTTAATTTGCTTCTTATTTCTTTTTGTACAAGTATTTGGTTTAATTAAGATATAAGTCGAGAAAGGTTTGCATTTTTATTTTCAAGGTTATTCAATCCCCCCCCCCCTCCTCTTGTAGACCGCTAGGGGACCAACACCCGGAATAGATGGGAGTCGTGCTCATGAGAAGTGAGGGGTTGAGGCTAACAGAGAGTAGACTAGGAGTCGTGCCCATGAGTAGACTGGGAGTTATGCACCTAAGAAGTGAGGTGATAAGCCCTGGGGATCTGACTTGCTCAGGGGTCTACTGGGAGTAGACTGGGAGTCGCACCCATGATAAGTGAGGGGTTGAACCCTGGGGGTCCGACTGACTCTAGAACTAACAGGGAGTAGATTAGGAGTCGTGCCCATGAGAAGTGAGGGCCTAAACCCTTGGGGTCCATCCAGCTCTAGGATTGACTGGGAGTCATACCCATGAGAAGTGAGGGGCTGAGCCCTGGGGGTCTAACCAGCTTTGGCCTGACCGGGAGTTGACTGTGAGTTGTACCCATGAGTAGTGCTGGGCTTAGCCCTAGGGGTTCGACTGGCTCTTGGACCTACCAGGAGTCCTATCGAGAGTAGACCTAGAGAAGTAACCACGAAGCATGGGGAGATATCCTAGAAGATCCGATCGGCTATGGGGGTCAATCGGCTAGGTACTAAGAGTAGTGACCGTAAGGGGAGGCAAATTCTAGGGAAAATGGTTTGTTAGGACACATACTCCCCAACCTTGACTGTCACCTCCTCTTGAATTTTGACCGCCACATCACCTTGACTATTGACCCCACACTATCCTTGGGGCCACCCACTATATGTCGTATCATAAACCTCCCTTTTAAGTCTACTCAAAGGAGGCTCATAACTGACTAACTAGACTCAAGTCCCACCTTTGTCCAACCATTTGACTGGGTGGCAGCTCCTATGGCATCTCCTTGATGTTATTGGTAGCCTTATCTTTTTCAAAAAAATGCTTGTCAGCCATTTAAATGAGAGGTAGGGTGTCGGCGATAGTGCAATAACTTGATAATCTAGTCCATCATAAATGATATTTCATGGATAACTATCACGTGTCTTACCAACTCCATTCTGATGTGATAGCTAACACATTCCTTTTAGCATGAATTTCGATGGTGACTCATCTCCTCTAATTTGACAGTTTCCCTCAATAGAGTTGTTTCAATCAGATGACGCAAGCTTCAAAGCACCATCAGGGCCCTTGTTCCCACAGATGGCGCCTAATTTAATCCCGTCTAGAAGCTGAGTCGAACGGAGGGGCCGGTGACGAGGGTAGTAATGGAAGGCAACGTTGACGGAGCAGCCACTTAAGATAGGGACCCAATGATGAGCAGGAAACCTCAGACTTTCGTCAGCTACATGGAGAGTAGGTGGAAGAGTAGGTACTCACGGTTCTGCGCACACCATAGAAAAAGCACATGGGAATGTTAGTGCAAGAACTAGGGAGAGGGCCCCTGGTGTAGGCACTTCGACACTCAAGCCAGGATCAAAGCAGATCAAAAAATGTAGACAGAAGATGAACAATAGAATAGTAGTAGATGTGTGTATCTGTTGTTTCTGATTACCTTTTCTACCTTCGATTCTGTGCTCTAAGTTCTGAATAGAATGACTAACTTTTGTGTTCGAACGCTAAGTGAACAGTGGAGTTAAGGATGATAGATGTGTGTAGGTCAGACCAACAAGGTGCGAGTACAACTAAGCAGCATGGCGATGTGGGAGTAGTGCCAAGAAAAGTAGCAATTTGAGAGCATCATCGAGCATAGTGGTGATTGTGATGGGTGTAGGGTAGAACGGTGATTGTGAGAGTATCACCGAGTAGAGTAGCGATCGGGATGGCTGTTAGGAAGAGTAGATATTTTGATGAGTGTCGTGTAGAGCAGTGATTGTGAGAGTATCACTAAGCAGAGCAACGACTGTGATGTGTGTCAAGCAACATAGTGATTGTAATGAGTGTCGATCAGAGCGGTGATTGGGATGTGTACCAGGTAGAACGATGATTTTAATGAGTGCCAAGAAGAGTGGTTAGATGCTTTGATCAAAGTGGGAGCCCTGCCCATAAGAACTGAGATAGGGAGCTACGCCCTAGTGAGTTGAGGCTGATTGCGTGAGCTAAGCACATTTATAACTCGTACTGGGGCGAGAGTCTAGAAGACGCGTGAGCCATGCATGCTTATAACTCATCACTAGATGAGAGTCTGGGACCTGACCTAATAGTTGTTAGGCACGTGAGCCCTACACACTTATAACTTGGATTGGGACAAGAGTATGGAAGGCTCGTGAGCTATGCACGCTTATAACTCATCACTAGGGTGAGAGTCTGAGACCCGACCGAATGGTCATTGGGCGCATGAGCCCTATACTCTTATAAGTCACACTAGGGAAAGAGTCTGGAAGGCATGTGAGTCATGCAAGCTTATAACTTATCACTGGGATGAGAGTCTAAGACTCAACCGAATGGTCATTAGACATGTGAGCCCTGCATGCTTATAATTCTCACTAGGACGAGAGTCTAGAAGACACATGAGCTATACACGCTTATAACTCATCGCTAAAATAAGAGTCTGGGACCCGACCAGATGGTCATTGGATGCATGATCCTTGCATGCTTATAACTCGCACTGGAGTAAGAGTCTGGCAGGCATGTGAGCCATGCACGCTTATAACTTATCACTGGTATGAGAGTCTGGGACTCGATTAGATGGTCATTGGGTGCGTGAGTCCTACACACTTTTAACTCATACTAGGGTAAGAGTCTAGAAGGTGCATGACCCATTCACGCTTATAACTCATTGCTGGGATGAGAGTCTGGGACCCGACCAAATGGTCGTTGGGCGCATGAGCCCTACACACTTATAACTCGTACTAGGATGAGAGTCTGCAAGGCACGTGAGCCATGCACACTTATAACTCATTGTTGGGATGAGAGTCTGGGACATTTTTATTAGATAAAGCTTGATACAAATGCAGGATTCCCTTTAAGTGAGGTAAAGCTTGAGGTAATTCACTCTCCACAGGCGATCTAGCTTCTTACCATTAGCATCTTGAAGGTAGTAAGCGTCAGACACAAATTTCTTGATGATTTTGTATGTGCCATTCCATGGAGGTACTAGCTTAGTCACATCTCTGACTGACTTTATTCTCTTCCAGACTAAGTCGCCTTCCTAGAAGGAACAAGGAATCACCCGTCGATCATCGTTTTTCCTAATTCACTGTCGGTAAGCTATTAGTCAGGCAACAATTTTTTCCCTATCTCACTAATAAGCTCTAGCTTGAGGAGACGCCGATCGGCATTGTCCTGATAGTATAATAATCGCCAGGTGGACTTCTCCCCAGTCTCAACTGGAATGACTGCTTCACTGCCATAGGCAAGGTGGAAAGGAGTGAGTCCATTGCTTTCCCAAGGAGTCGTTCGGTAATCCCACATGATGCTTGGGAGCTCCTCAACCCAGTCACCTCTCATATGATTAAGCTTGACCTTGAGCCCCCTAACGATTTCCCTATTGGTGACTTTGGTTTGGCTGTTGCTCTGAGAATATGCCATGGAAGTGAAAGCTTGGGTGATGTCAAACCCTCGACACCATTCTCGAATTTTGTGCCCTTGGAATTGTCGATCGTTATCTGAGATTAGCTTGTGAGGAATTTCAAATCATCACAGGATATTAATCCATAAGAATTTGATCACGACTCGCTTAGTGATTTTGGCCAGGGCCTCTAATTCCACCCATTTGGAGAAATAATCTACTGCCCACTGCCACGAGCAGGAACCTCTTCTAAGCCGAGCGATGGGGAATGAACCCATTGTGAAGACCCGATTTTGGACATGGTGATAGACACTAGTGGGCATACCTTTGAAGGTTAAGTTAGGTTTGGCTCATAGAAATCTTAATACCATAAAATTGAACCTAAGTTTATGATTACTTTGTGTCATGTGTAGGTTTGGATCTTAGGGATTTTGAATGTTAGATATAGTTACGCCTATGTTTCTTCTTGCTCTTCATCATGATAATTTAATGAGTCACATGTTAATTTTATGTGTTTCAAATTTTTATTCTAGTTATATCTATATTTTTTTCTTGCTTTCTAACAAGATGACTTAGTGAGCCATATGTTAAAATTTTATGCCTACATTTCTTTTGGTTTTATCATGATAATATAATGAGGCATGTGTTAATCCTTTTATGTAATTTCAACTTGTTCTAGATATACCTATGCTTCATGCGCTAAGTTATAATGGTATGGTGACCTTTCATCTAGCCATGACCTTTCACCTAGTCTTTTTAATAGATGACCCTTCATCTAGCCATGATCTTTCATCTAGCCATGACCATTCATCTAGCCATGACCCTTCACCTAGCCTTTTTAATGGATGACCCTCCATCTAGCTATCTCTTCATATGCCTTATCCACCCCTTCATCTAGCCATGGTTGGCCTATAAATAGCCAAGACATTGTCTTCCAAAGGCACACTCGAATCCTTTGAACACTTTCTATCCAAGTGCTGTAGAAATTCGTCCAAACCTCATCCACATTTCATGCCCACATTTTGTACATGTTTCTACCCAAGTTTCGATCAATAAGTGCAAGTTCAAGTCCCATAAAATTTTTGTCCAAAATCGAAGAAGGTTCCGGCTAGGTAAGTGGGCTTTTAATTTCGAATATAGCTATGATCTATGTTTTTATTTTATTATTGATCATTTTATACTGCTCATTTTATTTTCTGAATTCCAAGATGCGCTGTTATGACTCAAGTTAGATATGATAAAAGGGAATTTATGAAAACATGCTAAGATATGACAAGTTATGACCCTAATGCGGTGGGTAATAATAACCGATATATGACCTCACCCCTTAGAGGAATTACATATAGGGCACTAATCAGTAAAGGAAATTTCTAAAAACATGATAAGATATGACAAGTTATGACCCTAATGTGGTAGGTAATAATGATCGATATATGGCCTCACCCCTTAGAGGAATTACATATAGGGAACTGATCAGTAACACCATAGATAACAAGATGATTAACAGTGCTATAGTATATGTTTTCGATTAAGTTATGTTTCTATCATAAATTTTGAATGTCTTGCTATGTTTTGTATTCTGTCATTCTATGTTCGATCGACCCCACTTATTGAGTGTTTTCCTAATCACTCACACCCCATATTCCCATCCCCAGATAAAGACAAGTAACAAGTCAAGAAAGAAGAGTGATCCTGTCTAAAATCTGAGAAGTGGTGCGCTGGCTCCGGTGAACGATGATCCTTGATGAAGATAGCCTCCTGAAGATCTAGAAGAGCCTCTCCACGATCCTGCACACAGTGAGACAAACCAACAAAGTGTTAGTGACCTAAGATCGGGGTGAGGATCCCTGGCTAGGCCCTCCGACGCTCAAGTCAGTTTCTATCTTAAGGGTAGAAGAAGAAGAAGAAGAATAGTAACTGAAGTACTTTGAAACAGAGTTTAGATGCTAGATCTTACTTACCTTACCAATGGAGAGGATCCCCCTTTTAATATTACCTCTTTTAACCTCCGTAATCATGAAGTGGTCCCTAATTTGTTAGGAGATGAAGCCATCTCCTAAGCTTCATGCAATAATCTTTTTAAGGAATCTTTTTGGTACCCTAGATGTACCTCTTTTGTCATTTGTGACTCATATTTATGATGAGATATGCATATGAACACGTCATTATAACTAAAGAAGCTTCTAGAAGATATTTCTTACCGAATTTATCAGGTTGTTACATTTATATACTTCTGTTAAGTATTTCTCGACTGATCGTTCAAGCCGGTTGTATATACATTGAGAATACCTTAAGAATACCTTTTGTTAAGCATGTTCTTACCAAGAATGTTTATGATCTTTATAAGGATGAATGCCCTTACGTTCGGTCAGGTTTTACCCGGCCGAGCACATATACACACACTGGTGCTTGCTTGGCTTTCAATCGGTTGATAATATACTAAGAGCTTCTATAAGACTAAACGCCTTTACGCTCGATCGGATTTTACTATACCGAGTGTGTGTAAGTACATGGGTGCTCACTTGGCCCTCACTCAACCGAGATCGTACTAAAAACTGTAGATAAGGCTAACTACCCTTACGCTCGGTCATACTGTATCCGACCGAGTGCATATACACATACTAGCACTCATTCATGTCTCACTCGATTGGTAATATTTTACGAGCTTCTGTAAGGCTAAGTACCTTTACGCTCGGTCGGGCTTTGCTTGATCAACGAGTGTAGGCACATTGGTACTCGCTCAGCCTTTGCTCGACCGGTAATATACTACGAGCTTCTATAAGGCTAAGTACCTTTACGCTCGATCAGGCTTTGCCTGACCAAGAGCATAAAGACACCTTCGTGCTCACTTGGCCTTCACTCGGTTGATAATGTACTATGAGCTTCTATAAAGCTAAGTACCTTTATGCTCAGTCAGGCTTTGCTTGTCGGATCGCGTGAAGGCACCTTGGTACTCGCTCGGCCTTCGCTCGACCGGTAATATACTATGAGCTTCTATAAGGCTAAGTACCTTTATGCTCGATCAGGCTTTTCCTGACCGAGAGCATGAAGACACCTTCGTGCTCGCTTGGCCTTCACTGGTCAATAATGTACTACGAGCTTCTATAAAGCTAAGTACCTTTATGCTCAGTTAGGCTTTGCCTGTCGGATCAATTGAAGGTACCTTGGTACTCGCTCGGCCTTCGCTCGACCGGTAATATACTATGAGCTTCTTTAAGACTAAGTACCTTTACGCTCAGTCGAGCTTTGCCTGACCGAGAGCGTGAAGACACCTTGGTGCTCGCTCGGCCTTCACTTGGTCAATAATGTACTACGAGCTTCTATAAGGCTAAATACCTTTACGCTCGATCGGGCTTTGCCTGACCGAGTGCATGTAGCCACACTGGTGCCCGCTCGGCCTTCACTCGACCGGTAATATACTATGAGCTTCTATAATTGCCTGACCAAGCGCGTGAAGGTACATTAGCTATATACCTCTCCTATCCTTCTCGATCATGACTCCTTCATTTGACAGACCGACCTATCATAACCTATATCAAGGAGCAAGGGACATTTTAGGGCTGGTAATGAAACCATGTCCAAGTGATTCTGCCTTTTAGTTCATGTTATCTTTACTTGTACACTTCTATTTTTTTCGCTTTTGGATTGTAAAGACAAGAATTCCATTATATTATTACTGGTTTGGTATTCACTTTATGAAGTTTGTTGTTTTTGAGTATTTATATTCGTGAGCAACGCCGGTGTCATGCGCTTACGTCACAGGGCGTGACATTGGAGTGGTATCAGAGTGAAGTTCTAATCTGGTTGGGACGTTTTGTACGCAAATCTGACAAAGTTGGATTTTCGACAAATGGCTAGTGCCTCTCCAAAATGGCCTAACTAGCAAAAATCACGATCCCTTCATCGTGACACATGCCATTTTTCTACTAAATTCCATCATTTAGGCCACCGAAATCATATTTTTACTGTTTCAGGAAAGTTTTCGATTGCTTATAACTTCTCGTAGGAAAGTCAAAATTTGATTACGTTAATCGTTCCATACTCCTCATCACTTAAGTAGTTATCTTTGAACTATCATGAACTATTTCGCTTATCCAATTTTAGGAAATGGCCGATGGACTCGTTCGGAACAACCGTAACCCCAACTGCGCCAACCGTAACAACAATGAAGATGCAAACCCTTCCCCAAGAGTTAGCCTAAGCCGAAAATATTTCATGGCCATCGCTACCATTGTAGCAACCACACTACAAGGGTTAGAGACCCCAAGTGCTAACTAGAATTCCAACCCGCCACCAGAAGCTCAACCGCGTGGCATTAAGTACTACTATGAGTCTCTTCGGAAGAATAGAGCCCCAATGTTTGATGGCAACCCTGACCAAGAAGTTAGTCAAAACTGGCTCAAGAATATCAAGACTTAGCTTCAACTACTGAAAATCCTGGAGGTGTTTAAAGTGGACGTCGTGACACCCTTCCTTGAAGATAAGACACGCAAGTGGTGGGAAATCATTTCACCAACAATGACTGAAGCTAGACTAGTGACATAGCAACAATTTAAAGAGATGTTCTTGAAGTAGTACTATCTGACTGAGTTTAGGTCACAGAAGCTGAGTGAATTTGAAAACTTTACTCAGGCTCCGAGTATGTCCGTAGTGGAGTACACCTAAAAGTTAAAGTCGCTCAGGACCTATGCCCCAACCATCATGGCAGATGGCACCCTGAAGCTATATTGCTTCAAGAAGGGTTTGAGTAGCCGAATTCAATCAACATTAGTAGTCTACAAGCCAACTAACTTTGCTGATCTGATGGGAGCAGCCATTAGAGCCAAAACGGGCATCAAACAGAGTGAAGATGAAGGCAAGAACAAGCGATCCCTCGTGAGTCAATCTTCCCCAAGTGAAGAAAGGTTAAAATGGCTCAACCTATCAAGTGGCCCATCCAAAGGACCCTCTTTCACTTTTCCCTCCCAAAGTATTAAGCCATGTCCTACTTGTAACTTCATACATCTTGGAGAATGCTGTAGGATCTCCAGTACATGCTTCAATTATGGGAAGATGGGGCATCAAATTGTGAATTGTCCTGAACCTAAGAAATAAGGGGTGATATCAAATTCTATTGCAATCCAGAATAAACTAAAGGAGAATAAGCCCAATGCTCGGGTGTTCGCTATGACTCAAGAAAAGGTGAAAGATGCAAGCGATGTGGTGGCAGGTACCATTCTAATCAACAAAATTACTGCCTATGTATTGTTTGACTGTGGTGCCACTCATTCTTTTATATCTAAAAGATTCACTATGAAGTTAGGACTCAAAGCATAAAAACTTAGTGAACCATATAGACTAGCTATGCCCACTAATAAGGCCATCGAAACTCATAAGTTGCATCGAAGCTGTTAGGTCAATATTGGTAGTCCTACATTTGAAGCTGATCTAATTCAACCAAACATGGTTGAGTTTAATGCATTCTTGGAATGGATTAGTTGGCCAAGAACCACACATTAGTGGATTGCCACATGGTTGAGTTTTATTTTTACCCTATACAAACGACAAAGCCACGAAAAATGCTTGAATGGTGGTTGCACCAGTTCAAAGCGACCCCGCTCTGATACCAATTGTTGGATCGAGAAGCGCTAGAGGGGGGGTGAATAGCGCTCGTGGCTATTTCGTTTGTTTATCGGAATCGTAAAACTATCAGAGTAATTAAAACCTCGTTCAGAAATTAATGCAGCGGAAATGAAATAGAGAAACACACACAGAAGAACACGGAGGATTTACTTCGTTCGGAGCCTAAGGCGACTCCTACTCGAAGGCCCGCGATCCTTGATCACTTCCGGTGGGCAACAACTATAAGCTCGATAAGAATTACAAATTACAATGAAAGTATTAAAATAACTTTGTACCGACAACTTAAGAAAGAAGAAAATAGAGCTCCGGGTCGTCGGAATGTTGCAGCAGCACTTCGGAATGATTGTGTTAGCAGCACGTTGAAGAAAGAAAGCCTGGAACTTGATTGTTTGAAGTGCTGGTCGAAACCCCCTTATAAAGGGTGTTCAAGGCGCCTTGAAGGCTGTTCAAGGCGCCTCCATGCTGCCGAGTCCTCCGCGTGGATGAAACTTGAACTGGTCGAACTTCATCTGTTTAAGGCGCCTTATACCCTGCTCAAGGCGCCTTCCAAGGCGCCTTATACCCCCTTCAAGGCGCCTCCATTGAAGCTTCGCAGCCAGGTCAGCTCTTGCACCCGAGGCGCCTCCAAGCTCCATGGAGGCGCCTCGGACACTGTTCATCCGAGGCTTTAGGTTGCTCCTTTGCACCTGCAAGATACGTTAGTCCCAAACACTATCCTGCAACCCAAAGTTAGCACAATAAATATGATAAATGAAGTATAGATAGTCTCCGGACTGTCCGAGTCTAACTTCGGATTTCCGTCCGGAAACCCTAGGCCGACCCGACGCCTACTGTTCCCTCTACGGGGAACGCGTCCTCACCTACTCCACTCAGGAGATTTACCTACTGCCAGTGCGATCCTCCAGATCGACTGGACTTTTGCTCAACACTCGACACTTTCGGACTTTCTGCTGGACATTCGCTTCCCGGCTAGTCCAGTCTTTCACCTGGTTCGCGACACCATGACTTTCCACCTAGGGTTACCACCCCCTAGGACTTTTGCTTGAAGCCATCGACCTGTCAAGACTTTCCGCATAGGGTTACCACCCCCTATGACCTAGGGTTACCGTCCCCTAGGGTTTTTCCTTTTCCTAACCGCAGCTAGGACTTTCCTCCACCTAGGGTTACCGCCCCCTAGGACCTAGGGTTACCACCCCCTAGGACTTTCACCTTTGCCTAACCGTAGTTAGGACTTTCCTGAAACACTCATTCAACATGTTTGATAACAACAAGACTTAACTTTGAACCCTTTGTCATTATCAAAACTTGGGTTCGATCGTTGGATGCTTCCCGCACCAACATTAGTTACCTATCAGGTGATTATATATTTATTTTATTCTATTTGCATTTGTTAATTGTAATGTGGTATATTCACCTTTTGACTAGATAAATAATTAAATGCTAGCACTCTTTATTGAAAGAATTAGGCAGCTCCTAGCAATAGCACAGGACATTCACAAGATGTTAGTAGCAGAGCTCAATAAAACAATCAAACACAGCCACCTGTTACGTTGGTCAATCAACCCTTTCAAGTGCAACTCGTGATCACCAGCCGCACTACAACCAAATATGGTAGAATTTCATTCTGTTTAACACAGTTATAGAAGGAGAGGAAAGACTTGTTACTTATATTTTTTTTTTAATTTATCAGCTTGCAACAGACTTGTTACTCATATTTCACATGTCGTTTGCTTATTCCTGTTGACTTTCATTAAATATTGAGATTTTGGAAATTTTACATGAAGTGTCTTTTCAGATATTTTGAATGGTGAATGGATGTATTCAGAAACTCCAGCTAAACAGCTCGGATATGGATGATTATAGGAGCAGCAACTACATGTTATGTGGCACTGCATCCAAACCTCAAGGGGAGGATGTGATTGGAAAGTACTTCAACGAAGAACTATTAAGAAGACTTTGGGATTTTAACGAGAAGATGGTTAAAGCCAATGAGTAAAGAACATTCAATTCAAGAGGATAAGTAACATCTATCAAGATTCTTTAAGTTCATGCAATAAGATGTAGTCAATAGGAGTAGTTTTGAGTGTTTCCTAATTAAAATTTCTTTGTATGCAAGTAATTATGTTTGTTATAGAAATGTAAGGATGATAATTTCTATATTGATCTTAGTTGTTTATTTAATAATATGTTGTTGATTGAAATAGATTTATTTTCATTTATCTTTTATTTGTCTTTGGTATTAAAAGACAATAGTTTAAAATTTCTTATCTTTTACTAAAAAAAATAACGTTTTTTTTATGCGTTGTGAAATTGTTGTCTTTGCTAAAAAAGATAACGCTTTTTATGCGTTGTCGTTAACAAAGACAACGCTTTTTATGTATTGTCTTTAACAAAGACAACGTTTTTTTATGCGTTGTCTTTGTAAAAAATGACAACGCTTTTAAAGCGTTGCAAAAGCGTTGTCTTTGCTACAAACGACAATGCTTTTAAAGCGTTGTCTTTGAGCAGACTTTTAACAACAATGCTTTTAACAATGCTTTTTCAGCCACATAGACAACACTTTAAAAGCATTGTCTATTAGCTTTTTTCTTGTAGTGTATACATGGACAACATTGTGTGGCTGTATGGAGTTCTGACAAGCATACTATCTGATAGAGACCCAAGGTTTGTGTCCCATTTTTGGCAAAGTTTTTAAAAAGCTATGGGGACTAAGGTCACTCTCAGCACAACCTATCACCCTCAGACTATTATGGCCAAACTGAGAGAACAATACAGACACTTGAAGACATGCTAAGAGCATGTGCTCTAGGGCCAAACTTAGAGGATAATACAGACACTTGACGACATTCTAAGAGCATGTGCTCTAGACTTCAATAGTAATTAGAGTGAGTACCTGCCCTTAATCGAGTTTTCCTATAATAACAGTTATCATAGCAGCATTAGAATGACCCCATATGAGGCTCTATATGGGCGCAAGTGTCAGTCACCTCTAAATTGGGATGAAGTAGGAGAAAAAGCTATCACTGGACCTGAGCTTATCCAAACCATAGTAGAAAAAGTGGTTGTCATCAAGGAATGACTCAAGGCTGATCAAGATCGACAAAAAAGTTAGCTTGATTTAAAAAGAAGACCAGTGGAATTCGAAATAGGTGATAAGGGCTATATAAAGATTTCACCAATAAAGGGAGTACCTTGATTCAATAAAGTTGGGAAACTGAATCCTAGATATGTAGGACCTTTCGAAATTTTGGAGAAAGTGAGATCACTAACTTACAGACTAGCATTACCACCAGATATGTCAAGGATTCATAATGTCTTTCACGTCTCCCAACTAAGAAGATACATTGCAGATCTAATCCATATTCCGGAAATTGGACCACTCCTAGTTGAAGGGAACTTGAATGAAGAATTGAAGTTTTAAGAAGTTCTCATTTGAATTATTGACACCAAGGATCAAGTACTTAGATGAAGAACCATCCCATACGTCAAAGTACAATGGTCCAATCACACTGAAAGGGAAGCTACTTGGGAAATCGAGGAAAAGATGCACAAGCATTACCTTATGTGTGTAGATTATATACACTTATTTAGCATGTTTTGTCACACATTTATATATTTTACACATGCTTTATCTATGCACCTTCATACTCTTAGTCTTACTTTCAGCATAATTACTCTTCTTTGTTCGGAGATCTTCTCTTGTGTATTTTCTACTTACAGGAGTCGAATATAGAGAGGAAACGATGCTCGTGGTCAATCTTGTCAACAAAGGAAGGAGGACAGCACTGGCCATGTAAGCCACATGGACATGACAAAGGAGCAAAGAGGAAAATGACCTAGGTCATGTGGTGTAGACAAACCATCTAGCTTTACCAAAGGAGGAGGATGACCTGGCCGTGTGGATCCACATGGTTGTGCCATCTCAGAAGCCTTTCTAGCACACGACCGTGTAGATCTACACGACCGTACAATGACTCCAGAGTGAAAGCAAGCTCAGGCCATGTGTGTCACACGGCCGTGCAAGATTTCCAGAAGCCAAGAATGACCTAGCCGTGTGAGCCACACAACCGTGTAAGCCATCCAGAGTTGCAGTAGCACATGACCATGTAGATCTACACGGTCATGTCACCTTGGCCGAGAGCAAGACATATGAGGCCTTGTGAGAGCCACACGGTTGTAGCACGGGCCGTGTGGTGCCCATGCCCTACTCTATATAAGAGGGTTTCTTCCCCTTTCAAAGGGAGGAGCCTCTACCTTTTGGGGAGATTCAACTTGGGGATGTTCTTCATCCTCTCCAGCTTTGTTCCAGCGATCCTAAGCCATCTCCACCTCCACATCGACTCCAGAAGCTAAGGATTGGTTCCGAAGATCACTCATCATCTCTAGATAAGCATTTCTATTCTCTCTTCTCATTGGGGATTGGAATGTTTGTAATCTCTTTATCTTCAGATCTCTATCTTTGTACTATGAAGTAGATTCATTATTCTATGATTAACAGAGTAATTGTGGTATGATTTGATGTATAAATCTCATGGATATGCCAATTTCCTATTTATATGATGTTGATGTGTTTTTGTATCTATTTGATCTTGTGTGGATTCTTGTGTTTGGATCTAATTACCATGCTTGATTGAATGTTTGTGAGGCTTTGGATCCCGTAGAGGGATATCCTAGATCGTATAACTGAGGGGCATTTGAGACAGACTGCCCCGCTAACGGACGTCTAGGGGATCACCTTGAAAGGTGAAGCTAGTCTCTACAAGGAGGTGGGATAGTTGAATGTATTTAGTTCCTGCACTTTTATGTGATTTGAGTGGTGTTGTGTTTCTATGTTGTATGATCGAGGGGCGTTGGTGACAAGTTACCCCACTAACGGAGTTCATAGGGATCATAACCATTTAATTGCTAGAGGAGTAGATCGAAGTCTCTTGCCAATTGTCTTCTGCAGGAGAAAACCGACAACTTCCTACAAATGCATATCAATTGAGGATATGAATTGGAGAACCATGCTACATCAATGAATATCACAATGAAACTGAATTCCTAGAACACTCACCAAACCATATACTTCATTTACTTTCCTCGTTCTATTTCTAGTTACTACTTAGTTCATTCCTTACCTTGTTGATTGTTTAGCTAATTCTATGTAAGACATCTCTTGTGCTTATAACCAGTCTATGTGGGATCGATATCTTTTTTATTACTGACGATGAAATAGTGTACTTGTGGTTGCGTAACATTACCCATATCTCTTCGAAGATCAAGCGAGCTCAAGTTTCGAGGATGAAACTTCCAATAAGGAGGGTGGGATGTGAAGACCCGATTTTGGACATGGTGATGGACACTACTGGACATACCTTTGAAGGTTAAGTTAGGTTTGGCTCCTATAAATCTTAATACTATAAAATTGAACCCAAGTTTATGATTACTTTGTGTCATGTGTAGGTTTGGATCTTAGGGATTTCGGATGTTGAATCTAGTTATGCCTATGTTTCTTCATGCTCTTCATCATGATAATTTAATGAGTCACATGTTAATTTTATGTGTTTCAAATTTTTATTCTAGTTATATCTATATTTTTTTCTTGCTTTCTAACAAGATGACCTAGTTAGTCATATGTTAAAATTTTATGCCTATATTTCTTTTGGTTTTATCATGATAATATAATGAGGCATGTGTTAATCCTTTTATGTAATTTCAACTTGTTCTAGCTATGCCTATGCTTCATGTGCTAAGTTATAATGGTATGGTGCCCTTTCATCTAGCCATGACCTTTCACCTAGTCTTTTTAATAGATGACCCTTCATCTAGCCATGATCTTTCATCTAGCCATGACCATTCATCTAGCCATGATCCTTCACCTAGCCTTTTTAATGGATGCCCCTCCATCTAGCCATCTCTTCATATGCCTTGGCCACCCCTTCATCTAGCCATGGTTGGCCTATAAATAGCCAAGACATTGTCTTCCAAAGGCACACTCGAATCCTTTGAAAACTTTATCTAAGTGCTGCAGAAATTCATCCAAAGCTCATCCACATTTCATGCCCACATCTTATGCAAGTTTCTGCCCAAGTTTCGATCAATAAGTGCAAGTTCAAGACCCATAAAATTTTTGTCCAAAATTGAAGAAGGTTCTGACCAGGTAAGTGGGCTTTTCATTTCGAATATAGCTATGATCTATGTTTTTATTTTATTATTGATCATTTTATACTGCTCATTTTATTTTCTGAATTCCAAGATGCACTGTTATGACTCAAGTTAGATATGGTAAAAGGGAATTTCTAAAAAGATGCTAAGATATGACAAGTTATGACCCTGATGCAGTGGATAATAATAACCGATATATGACATCCCCCCTTAGAGGAATTATATATAAGGGGATGATCAGTAAAGGAAATTTCTGAAAACATGATAAGATATGACAAGTTATGGCCCTGATGTGGATAATAATAACCGATATATGACATCACCCCTTAGAGGAATTATATATAAGGGGCTGATTAGTAAATGAAATTTCTGAAAACATGATAAGATATGACAAGTTATGACCTTGATGTGGTAGGTAATAATAACGGATATATGGCCTCACCCCTTAGAGAAATTACATATAGAGGACTTATCAGTAACACCATAGATAACAAGATGATTAACAGTACTATAGTATATGTTTTCGATTAAGTTATGTTTCTATCATGAATTCTAAATGTCTTGTATATTTTATATTCTATCATTTTATGTTTAATTGGCCCCACTTACTGAGTGTTTTCCCAAGCACTCACACCCCTTATTCCCATCCCTAGATAAAGACGAGGAATAAGTCGAAAAAAAGGAGCAAGAGACATTTTGGGGCTGGTAATGAAGCCCTGTCCAAGTGATTCTGCCTTTTAGTTCATGTTATCTTTACTTGTACGCTTCCATTTTTTTTGGTTTTGGATTGTAAAGACAGTAATTCCATTATATTATTACTAGTTTGGTATTCACTTTATGAGCCTTGTTGTTTTTGAGTATTTATATTCATGAGCAATGCCGGTGTCATGCACTTAGTTCACACGGTGTGACACCCATAATATCTATCCCCC
The DNA here is from genome assembly GCF_018446385.1 of Zingiber officinale. Taxonomy (NCBI): domain Eukaryota; kingdom Viridiplantae; phylum Streptophyta; class Magnoliopsida; order Zingiberales; family Zingiberaceae; genus Zingiber; species Zingiber officinale. Next base: position 51,508,183 of record NC_055990.1, read on the forward strand.
ACTGGTTAAAGGGGCAAGAGACTATCGATATTTTCATCGGTTTGGTCGGTTGATGAGATATATTTTGGTGTTTCTAGCAAGAAACGCAAGGAGCGACTAGTCGACTGGCATCTTCCTGTAGAGTGGGCCAAAAATAACTAGATAGTAACACCTTGTGAGCTAGCATTCTCCCCCTGACATGGTTACCGCAACAATCTTGATGGATTTCTTGTAAAATAAAATCAACACTATCCGGCCTGACTCACTTGAGTAGGGGATATGAAAATTCTTGCTTGTATAACTGATCTCCAATTAAGGTGAAGTGGCTGGCCCTCCTTCTGACTTGCCGAGCTGACTCAAAGTCGACTGGCAAAACTCTTTATTGTAGATATAAAGTGATCGGGGCTCTCTAATCAATTAGCTCCTCCACATTGTCTTGCAGGTCAATTTGAACTATTAGTAGGCTTTGTGCTATCAGGCGATCCAGGACCCAAGTGGACAACGACCTAGCCATTTTAGCCAATTCATCCGCCTTGTGATTATCAGATCGAGGTATCTTAGCCAGTGTGACCTCTACAAAGTTCTCTTTTAATTTTTCGTAGGCCTCTTTATACATTTGTAACTTCTCATTATTGATTTCGAAGTTACCCACCACTTGTTGAGCCACGAGCTAAGAGTAAAAGTGGATGATTATTAGGTTGGCTCCTACGTGTCTGGTTGCTATAGCTCGACCAGCAGAGCTTCGTATTCGGCCTCATTATTAAAGGCTCAGAAGTTTAGCCAGATAGACAACTGCATGATGTCTTCTTATGGGGATATGAGAAGAACGCCTACGCCGCTTGCTTGCTAGGTGGACGACCTGTCTATATAAATTTTTCACGTTTCCTAGGACTTAGGTTGATGAACTTCAGTTAAGAAATTGGCCAAGGCCTGGGCCTTGATAGCCATCCGAGGTTGATAGTGTAGGTCTCTTGTGGTCGGCAAGAGGGGGTGAATTGTCCTGCATAAATAAACAACAAATACCTTTCTCAACATGATCAGGCTTTAAAATAATTACACACTTAAAGAAATATTATAGAATAAAAGAGAAGTACGAGATAATCAATTTACTTTATTGGCAATCAAAGGATTGCTACTCTAAGACAGATGAGCTCACTCTGAAGATCTCCTTCTCAAACAAAACGTCAAAGGCAGAGAAGCCTCGTACACAAAAATTAATCGTAGAATTGAAAAATAGAAAGATAATTGAAGTACAGAGTGTGCTATTTAAAAAGGAGAAGACTAGGGCTCTATTTATAGCCCACTGATAGAAATTGACTGTTTGTTGATGTGATACGATCTGGGAGCCCAGATGCTATCTGAGCGCCCCTAGCGTGGCAAATCTTATCGTCTCGCAAACGGTTATACAACGGGCAAAAGATAATGTTTTATTTGGTTCGAGCACTTGGAACAACTTCGTGCGCCCAAACTGCCATCTAACAAGGGCCCCTCGGTGAGGTACCCTCGCCTGAACCAAAGTGGACCGGGTGCCCTAGCCCGGACCACTTTGGTCTGGGTGCCTAGACTCCAGTCACCTCAGTGTTGACTTTCTGTCCGAGAATTCTGTGCCGACTTCTCTCGCTTAGGTCATCTCAGCCATCCGAAATAGGGCTCACTGGAACCTATTTTCCGGCCTTCTCGAGCAGTCTTCCACTCTAGCTTCTCATCTCTCAGAAATGTTGTGCCCTTTTTTTTCATCTACTAGTGTACTCTTCCACAGCACCTCGTCCCTCGGATGCATCGAGCCCGTCGACACTCTCCCATGTCGTCCTTCTCGCTAGATGCATCTTTGCTAAACTTCCTATACTCCTAAGTTCCTGCACACTTAGACACAAGGCATCAAAAGACAACAGGGTCAAACTTGACTTGGTTGATCAAATTAAAATTACCACGGGGTACTTACAATCTCTCTCTTTTGGGTGTTAGCAATCTAAGTTAAGTTAGAGTAAATCAAAACAAATAACATTAAAATAATAGTTATATAATTTGCAATTAAAAAAAAGATGTCCTCCCCCTAGACATAATCTCTTATTCTCTCTTTAATCATATTAAAAATAGGAAAAATCTTGGAAGATAACTTTGAAAAAAAAATCTGAAATCATTCTAAAGAAAATATACTAAGAATCAAAAAATCTTAAAATTTTGAAAATTTTAACTTTTGAGATTTAGGAAGTATTTTGGGTGAAATAATTTTAAAATTAATTTTAAGGGTTGAAAAATTTTGAAAATTTGTATAATAGTTAAACAGATATATTCAAAGGAGAAATAAAAGTTTAAAAAAATTTAAAAATGATTTGAGCACTAATAAATTATTTTCTACGGAAAGGTATATTCTAATAAAAAATTGCTTAAAATAATTTTTAAACTCGAAAAATCTTGAAAATTTTTTTAAGAATGTATTAGAGAAAATGTTTTTGTAGGAAAAATTAAATTTTTAAAAATTAATTTTCAAGATTTTTTAATATTAAAAGTTATTATTTGGATAAATAATTCATATAAATTTCATTAATAGTAAAAAAAAATTCAAAAATATTTTTTTAGATAGAGAACATAATATATTTTCATAAAAAAATAAAGTTTGTAAAAATAACTTTGAAAACTATTTTTAAATTAAAATATAATTTTTGTTAAAAAATTCATGAAAAATAATTTAACGGTTAAAATATTTTGAAATTTTATTCTACAAAGAAGTAATGAACTCTTATTTCTCAGAAAAATTAAAATCAAATTTATTTTAATCAGAAATTATATGACATAATTATTTTAGACAATTCTAAGCAAAAACAATATTAAATCAAATTAAAAGTAAGACATGCATAAAAATTTTAATTTAAGCTTGATTTTGGATCTCAATATATGTTCTTACCTACTGGATTAATTAGAATTTTTTTAAAAACATATTTTGATGATAATTTTTTAATTTAGCCCTTATTATATTTAAGTACCAATTAAGTTTTTGATAATTCCTAGAAGTAGTAAAATTCGAACATGCAGAATTTTTAAAATTTTCTATCTGTTCTTTCAATTATTCATTTTTTGTTTTCAATTTGTCAAAATCTTCTAGTCAACAAGATGTTGCTAAAGTTATTTTTAATTCTTTATTTTCCTTTTTAAATTGTTCATTTTCAATTACTAAATGATAAGAATTTTTTGAAACTATTTTTATAAACTTATATAATTTATCAGGAGGAAGAGATCGTACCTCACTTGCATTATCAATCTCATTGTCTGATGCTCCCCTTGTATTGCTACTTCCTTCTGAAGTGTCTCCCCCTTCGTTGATGCTCTCAATGCTTATTTCGGATGAGCTTGCTTCGTTGTCTTCTTGGTGACTTGCCATCAGTGCAAGTTCGGCATAGGCTACAACTTCTGGATCTGATGACGATGTTTCATCCCATGTTGCCTTTATATTTTTGTGCTTCTTCTGGGTTAGTATTTTGTCCTTATCCTTGTTCTTTAGTTTTGGACAATTGTCTTTGACGTGCCCTTCTTCATTGCAATGATAGCACCTCACTTTTCTTTTTCTTCTTTTGTGCTACACTTGATTAAATTTATTAGTTCTAACAAAATTTTTAAACTTTCTTACCATAAATATTGTTTCATGATCATCGAGAGATGCTTCGGAATCGGGTTCATCCATTTTTTCCTTCAAGGTGATGTTATGCTTTGACTCCTTCTTTAGATCTGCACATCTTGACTCATGAATTTCAAACATAGAGAATAGTTCTTCTAAATTACTTACCTCTAAGTCTCTAGAGATGTGATAAGCATCTACTAAAGTTACCATTTAGGAGTTCTAGGAAAAGCATTAAGTGCATACCTTAGCAAATCTTGGTTGGTTACCTTTTCTTCGAGATTCGTGAGTTTGGTGACTATCTTCTTTAGCTTGGTGTGAAATTGAGGAACTGTTTCACCTTCCTTTAGTCGCAGATTCATCAGTTGGTTCTAAAGTAGATCTCTCCATGCAAGCTTGGCTTCGCATGATCCTTTGTGAAGCTACAAGAATTTTTTCCAGATGTCTTTTGTAGACTCATAGACTCCGATTTGGTTTACCTCTTATGGTGGTAGCACGTTTAACAGATGGAATTTTGCTTTTCCATTTACAACAAATTCGGCTTGTTCCTTCTTTGTCCAGTGTTATTCTTTCTTCAACTAGCCATTGTTGTTGGTAGGTACTGCAAAACCATTTTTCAAAATTAAAATATATTGAAATTAGTTTTAAAATATACCTCCATTTTTTTCTTCCATTTTGCGAAATCTCCTTCGAACTTTGGCGGGTGGATGCTTATTTTAGCCATCGTCTTTGCTTCAGTTGACGATTAGTCCTTTTGAGACGACCTTACTCTGATACCAATTGTAGGTCCCTTGTGGCAGGCAAAGGGAGGTGAATTGCCCTGCACAAATAAACAACAAAAACCTTTCTCAACTTGATCAGGTTTTAAAACAATTACACAGTTAAAGAAATATTATAGAATAAAAGAGAAGTACGAGATAATCAATTTACTTGGATGGCAATTAGAGGATTACTACTCTAAGGCAAATGAGATCGCTATGAAAATACCCTCTCCAGGCACCACCAACGTAGCAAATCTTATCATCTTGCAAACATGTTATGCAACCAATAAAAGATAATATTGTATCTGGTTTGGGCATCTGGAATAGCTCCAGGCACCTGGACCACCTTCGAACAGGGGTGCCTCGGCGAGGCAACCCTGCCCAAATCAAAGTGGTCAGGGCACCTAGAGTAGCTCCGGGATCCCAGACTCTAGGCGCCCGAAATAGGTCCAGACACTTGGACTCCAATCAACTCAATGTTGACATTTTGTCAAGGAATTCCGCTCCGGTTTCGCTCGCTTAGGTGATCTCGGCCATCCAGAATAGTACTCACTCGAACCCATGTTTTAGACTTCTTGAGCAGTCTTCCGGTCCAGCTCCTCATTGAAGGATCGAAAGTGCTAAAGGGGGGAGTGAATAGCGCTCGTGACTCATTCATTCATTTAGAGTAAAACACGTAGCGGAAAATTAAAACAATACACGAACACCAAGAGTTTTACATGGTTCAGAGCCTGTGGCAACTCCTACTCCAAGGCCCACACTCTTTGAGTGTTTACTTTGAGCAATGACTATCAATTCAAAATATTACAACTTTAAGTACAGTTAATCAAAGTGCAGTAAAATATACCAACAACTAAATCAATAAACTTGAGGCTTCTGGTCGTCAGAGTCGGATTACAGCTTTATAAGATCATCCTTTGAGTAGCCAGGATTAAATAGCCTGTTGAGGGCACCTCCAACCTGCCGAGTTAGCTGCATTGATAAACTCTTCAACGCCCGCTGTTTATCCACTTAAGGGTGCCTCCAAGCTCCATGGAGGGCACCCTCCAAGCAGCGTCCAGGGCACCTCCAAGCTCCATGGAGGGTGCCCTCGCGCCTTGCTGTGGGGATGTCGACCAAGTCACCCAAGGCGCCTCCAAGCTCCATGGAAGGCACCTTGAGATTGTTCATCTGAGGCTTTTCTTGTGCACTTTCTGTCTTGTAAGGCATGTTAGTCTACAAACAAGGTATACCCTGTAAAACAAAGTTAGTACAATAAAATAAGATAAATAGAAACTTATTTTGACAGTCTCCAGGCTATCCGATTCTAACTTCAGATTTCACCTTTGAAACCGTTGGTCGAACTGACGCCTACTGTTCCCTCACCGGGGAACGTGTCCTCACCTACTCCACTAAGGAGAGTTTACCTGTTTGCTAGATTGATCCTCCAGACCAACTGGACTTTCTGCCTAGGGTTATCACCCCCTAGGGTTTTCCTCAACCTAGGGTTATCGCCTCCTAGGACCTAGGGTTACCACCCGCTAGGGTTTTCCACAGCCTAGGGTTACCACCCCTTAGGACCTAAGGTTACCGTTCCATAGGTTTTCACCACCTAGGGTTACCACCCCTAGGACCTATGATTACTGCCCCTTAGGGTTTCCACCACCAAGGGTTACCACCCCCTGGGACTTAAGGTTACTGCCCCTTAGGGTTTCCACCTGCCTAATCGCAGTTAGGACTTTTGTCTAAGATAACTTAGGACTTTCCTGCAAACTCAATAAACCTTGTTAGATAACAAGACGACTTAACTTTGAACCCTTTGACATAATCAAAACACAGGTTTGATCGTTGGATGCTTCCCACACCAACGATCTCTCCCTTTTTGATTATGACAACATGGTTCAAAGTTAAGTAAAACATAATAAGATAATTAAGGTATTTAAGCATGAGCATAACTAAAATAATTCATAAAAATTTTCTTATACTCTCCCTTTCATAAAAATTATGTTTAAATTCTTAACTTTGACTTTACTCTCCCCTTTTGACATAAATAAAAAATAATACTAAGTGGAGAGAAGGTTGTAAAGATAGACAAATTTTTAAATCTTTAGCTCCCCCAGAAAGGGGGCACTTAGCTTTGAAAATAATTTCTTTGAAAAACACTTAGCTAAATTAGAAATTCTGTGAAAATATTTAGTTTTTTCAACAAAAACTTAGATAAACTTAAGCTTTGAAAATTACTTAGTTGAATATAGTTTTGAAAACACTTAGCTTTTTCAACAAACACTTAGCTTTAAAAGAATTTTGATAAACAGTTAGATTTGAAAAAAATGTTGATAAAAGCTTAGCTTTAATACTTAGTTTTATGAAGGTTTTGAAAAAGGCTTAGTTAAAAGTACTCAGTTTAAAAAGGATTTTAATTAAAGGTTAGTTTAAAAAAATGATAAAAACTAAGTTAAGTACTTAGCTTTGAAAATACTTAGTTTTCACAACAAAGACTTAGCTAAATTTTGAAAATAATTATTTTGTTAAGTACTTGGCTTTTATAATAAAATTTGATAAAAACTTAGTTAAGTACATAGCTTAAAAAGTTTTTGATAAAAATACTTTAGCTAAAACTATTGTGAAAAAAAAACTTAGATTAAAAAAATGTGTTTAGATAAAAAGCATAGTTACAAACTTAAAATTTTTCAAAAAGTTTGAACTTGCTTTTTCAAATAAGGTTTTGTTTTTTTTGCAAAAAAATTAAACACTGAACTTCTTTTTAAAAAATTTAAAATAATAAAAATAAAAATTAATGGCTTAACCTTCCTTTTCTTTCCCCCTTAATTAATTTCAAAAATGTGTGTTTTAAGTTTTAGGGTATTCTAGAGTCCAAGCATAAGTAAATCAAAAGCATAAAAGTTATTTTTCTTTATTTTCTATCTCACCCATTCTAGGTTATCAAGCATGTTTAGCTTATGAGTGTATGTGAAACGGAGTTAGGTTTATTTTTAATTTTATCAATATTTAAAAATATTGAAATTGAGATTTATAATATAAGTTTGATTTAAACATTTGACAATAACTAAAATTTTGAAGATTTTGAAAATATATTGAAAATTAATTAAGTTTGAAATTATAAACTTACATATTAATTATAATTTAAAAATTAATTATCTTTTTGAAATTAATTATGATTTGAAAATAATTATAATTTAATTATGATTTGAAAGTAATTAACATGATTAATAATCAAATAATTAAGATTTTTTAAAATTTATTAAACTTTTATAATTAATTAGATTTTGAAATTATGATTTTGTAAACAATATTTTTAAATTAATTAAACGTTTATAATTGATTAGATTTTGATATTATGATTTTGTAAATAATATTTTGAAATTAATTAAACTTTTATAATTAATTAGATTTTGATTTGGTTAACTACTTTAAACCTAGGTCTATCTCACCCTTTTCTAGATTTTCAATTAGGGAATCTTAATAATTTTGTGAGATGGTTAATTTAATCTTTAATTTAAATTCCAATATAAGAATTGATTTATAATTGAGTTAGACTTAGGTTTTAAAATAAGTTAATTAAATATTTATTTCGACGATCGGCTTCCAGGCTATGGCGAGGCACTAGGTCTTCTTGGGTATGAGATCATCCACCACTTCTAGACAAAGTCTTTCAAAGAAATTGAATATTTAATTTTCTTACAGTAACTCCTAAGTCTAACTGGTCAAGTGTAAATAAAGCCTAGGTCCTTATCTATCCTAGTCTAAGCATGAATAATAAAAAGTAGTAAATCAACCATCAGACAATTCTATTTTATGATAAAAATGGTCTTTTTATTGGCTCCACCTGGATCATAGCCTCGATAAGGTCTATCAAGGTAATAAATTTGATCCTTGGGGATCCAATATTGACAAAGTCCAATTTGATTAATCAAGTTCGACTTGGGAACCCATGCTTGAACTATTTTTCTATCAGTTATATTTACAAGTGATAAGTAAGACTTGTATTTTCGTTTAGCCTTAAATCCAAGTTCGGACCAGTTGTAGACGGCTTTCTATTTTCCAAGAATCAGATCAAGATTCTTGGAACCCAAGGTGAACCATTCCAACATGTCCTTAAGTTCCTTGACTTGAGTTTTCAAATTAGAATTTTCTTTCTCAAGTTGTTGGACTTGAGTTGAACTTCTAATTTGAACTGGCTTAGTCAAAGAACTTAGGTTAGTCTCCTCCTTAAGGATTGTTACCTCCTTTTGGAGCGACTTGACCCGGATGTTGGATTTGGCCAATTTCTTTAATAGATATGAAACTAACTTTTCTAGATCGTCTACTTGAGTATCGACGAATAGAGAACTTACAGTGGGGTTAGGCCCTTCAGAAACGGATACGGATCCGTGGCTTCGCTTAGACTCGGTTTCCAATTGACTCTCAATATCAGACTCGAACTCAATTTCGGCAATGTATGCTTGTACCGCTAGAGCAAGGAAGCTTGCTTGCTCGTGTTCTTCTTCATCGGACTCTTCTGATGACTCAGACCACGTTGCCTTGAAGGCTTTCCTTCTTCCGTGCTTCTTCTTCTTCTCACTCACTTGGCTACCAGGATTCATAAACTCTAGTACTTAGCCTGGAGGTCTAGAGTTCGAATCCTGAGGAAGACAAAAATTTACTAGCCAGGGGTGGGAAGACATAGTGAGTAACGGCACGGTCGAGGGTCGTCGGTCGACAACATAAGGGGTCACCAGGTTGGGCCGCCAGTTGGCCCACCTAAGGGACCGCCAAATGGGCCGCCAATTGGGCCGCCCAAGGGACCGAGGGGCCGGGTCATTACAGACTTGACCTAGATGTTGGATTTGGCCAATTTCTTTAATAGATATGAAACTAACTTTTCTAGATCGTCTACTTGAGTATCAGTGAATAGAGAACTTACAGTGGGATTAGGCCCTTCAGAAATGGATACGGATCCGTGGCTTCGCTTAGACTCAGTTTCCAATTCACTCTCAATATCAGACTTGGACTCAAGTTCGACAATGTATGCTTGTACCGCTAGAGCAAGGAAGCTTGCTTGCTCGTGTTCTTCTTCATCGAACTCTTCTAATGACTCAGACCACATTGCCTTGAAGGCTTTCCTTCTTCCGTGCTTCTTCTTCTTCTTCTTTAGTGTTTTCTGAACTAATTTGATTAGTTCGGTGGTGATTTCATCTTCGTCGTCATCTGAGTTAGGTTCTTCTTCGGACTCAGGTTCAATTCTGTGCTTTGCTTTTGCTTCTCGGATTCTGCTCATACCTACAATCAAGGAAATACCTTTCTCAACCCTTGTAGTATTAGTTTGCTCATGTAACTCAAATTCAAAAAATAGTTCATCTAATTTAATTAACGACAAATCCTTAGATACTTTGTATGCGCCCACCATTGATGCCCACAATGTATTCCTCGGAAAAGTGTTTAGTGCGTACCTTATTACGTCGTGGTTCTCCACCTTCTGTCTGATCGCTTGGAGTCTGATCAGTAGATCTTGTATGCGAGCATGAAGCTGGCTCGCTGACTCACCTTCCTACATTTTTATATTATATAATTTATTTAAAATTAAGTCTCATTTGCTTACCATTATGTCGGAAGTGCCCTCGTGCAGCTCGATCAATTTTTCCCACAACTCCTTTGTATTGTTGAAGGGACCAATCCGGTTCAGCTCTTCTTTGCTTAGGCCACATTGGAGAGTGCAGGTTGCTTTTGCATTGGCTTCAATCTTCTTGCGGGTTGGTGCAGGTTGGTGCATCCCATTTGTCGCAGGGTTCAGTGGGAAATGTGAATCCAGTCTGGATTATTATCTACATTTCCACCTGGGTCTTCAAATGGTACTCCATTCAGCCCTTCCAGTAGCTGAAATCTTCGTTAGAGAAGAGAGACGGGCAGGTTATGCTATAGCCTTCTTGATGGGCCATTGAAATAGAACCTTGCACATAAGAAAAAAGATGAATGTTCCAAGACTTGGTCTTGGATTAATAGTGCGGGAGAAAAATGAAACTAGCAATTCACTAATTAAAAAAATAAAATATTAATAAAATATTAATAAATATCAATAAAAATATTTAAAAAATATTATTACAAATGTTTGAAAATATGATATTTTGCTAATACCGACCAATGGTGAAAATATAAAAATGAATTTTTTGAAAACAGTTTTGGAGGGAAAAAATGAAAGGCGTATATGAATGCTTGAACGATAGTTGTACCGATTCAAAGTGACTCTGCTCTGCTACCAATTGAAGGATTGAAAGTGCTAGAGGGGGAGGGGGGTGAATAGCGCTCGTGGTTAATTCGTTCGTTTAGAATAAACACACAGCGGAAAAACAAAACAATACACGAACATTGAGAGTTTTACTTGGTTCAGAGCCTGTGGCGACTCCTACTCCAAGGCTCACACTCGTTGAGTGTTTACTTTGGGCAATCACTATCAATACGAAATATTACAACTTTAAGTTTAGTTAATTAAAGTGCAGTAAAATATACCAACGACTAAGATCAGTAAACTTAAGGCTTCTGGTCGTCGGAGTCGAGTTATAGCTTTGTTAGATCATTTTTTGAGTAGCACACGGAAGAAGGGTTGTGTTTTTCTTGATTATCTAAGCTATTGCTCGAACCAGGCTTAAATAGCCTATTGAAGGCACCTCCAACCGCATGGAGGGCGCCTCTAACCTGTCATGTCAGTTACGTTGATAAACTCTGCAACGCCCGCTGCTTGTCTACCTGAGGGCGCCTCCAAGCTCCATGGAAGGCGCCCTAGTGCCTTGCTGTGGGGCTGTCGACCAAGTCACCATAGGCTTTTCTTGTGCAATTTCTATCCTACAAGGCATGTTAGTTTACAAACAAGGTATACCCTGCAAAACAAAGTTAGTACAACAAATTAAGATAAATAGAAACTTATTTTGACAATCTCCAGACTATCCGGTTTTGACTTCGGATTTCATCTCCAAAAATCCTAGGTCGAACCGATGCCTACTGTTCCCTCACCGGGGACACATCCTCACCTACTCCACTCAGGAGAGTTTACCTATTTTCCAGATTGATCCTCCAGACCAACTGAACTTTCTTCCTAGGGTTACCACCCCCTAGGACCTAGGGTTACCACCCCCTTGGATTTTCCTCAGCCTATGGTTACCACCCCCTAGGATTTTCCACAGCCTAGGGTTACCACCCCCCAGGACCTAAGGTTACCGTCCCTTAGGTTTTCACCACCTAGAGTTACCATCCCCTAGGACCTAAGGCTACCACCCCTTAGGGTTTCCACCACCTAGGGTTACCGCGCCCTAAGACCTAAGGTTACCACCCCCTTAGGGTTACCACCCCCTAGGACCTAGGGTTACCACCCCCTAGGGTTTTCCACTTGCCTAACTGCAGCTAGAACTTTTGCCTAAGACAACTTAGGACTTTCCTGCAAACTTAATAAACCTTGTTATATAACAAGACAACTTAACTTTGAACCCTTTGACATAATCAAAACACATGTTCGATCATCGGATGCTTTCCGTACCAACACTCATCCCTCAGAAATCCCGCGGGATTCCTTCTCGTCTGCCAGCGTACTCTTCCATAGCACCTCATCCCTCGGACACACCAAGCCCGTCGACACTCTCTTGCTAGCTGCGTCTTTCGCTCGACTTCCTGTACTCCTAAGTTTCTGCACACTTAGATGCAAGGAATCAAAAGATAATAGGACCTAACTTGACTTAGTTGATCACATTAAAACTACCACAGAGTACTTATAGATAGTGTATATCATATTCGCTCAGCTTAGTAGTCCATTTACTAAGTCGATCGGTTGCTTCAGGGTTGGTGAGGACTCTTCCTAGTGAGCTATTGGTGAGAACCATTACTGAGTGTGCAAGGAAGTAAGACCGCAAGCGGTGAACGGAAAGGACTAACTTGTAAGTCAACTTCTCGAGCGTGTTGTGGCGGGACTTGACTCCTTTTAATAGATGACTAAAAAAATACACCGGCCATTGTGCATTATCATGCTCTTTGATTAAAACCTCCCCCACAGCCTCCTAGGTGGCTAACAAATATAACCAGAGTGGCTCTCCAGCGATAGGTTTAAAAATGGAAGGCAGGGATTCTAAGTGTTGCTTCAGTTCTTCAAAGGCCTTGTTGCACTCTTCATCCCATTGGACCTTGCTGCTCGACGAAGTACTTTGAAGAATGAGAGAGCTTGATTAGTCAATCGAGATATAAATCTTGAGAGTGTTATGATACGACCCACCAACTTCTGGGCCTCCTTGAGATTTCACGGAGCCTGCACATTCTTCAGGTTGGCTTCAATTCTCCACTCGGTGACTAGGTATCTCAGAAATTCCCCCCCTTTATCTTTGAATACACACTTCAGGGGGTTCAACTTCAACCCATACTACTGCAAGGTGCCGCAAGTCTCTTCCATATCCGTAATAAGATCCAACACCTAAACAGACTTGATGAGAATGTTGTATATGTAGACCTCGACATTCCTCCCGATCTGCTTCCAGAATATCTTATCCATCATTCGTTGATATGTTGCTCCTGTATTTCTTAATCCAAATGGTATAACTCTATAACAGAAAGTATCATCCACAGTGATGAAACTAATCTTCTCCTGATCTTTTTGGATGAGAGGGATTTGATGGTATCCCTAATAAGCATCTAGCATGTATATCAGCTCACACCCCAAAGTAGAATCAAATATTTGGTTGATCCAAGGAGCGAATAATAGTCTTTGGTACTTGCCATATTGAGGTCACATAAGTGTTAGTTAGAGCCCTAGAGCCAATCATTTGATGATTGTATGGACTCATTGTATCATATTCTTGTATATTAATAAAGGCATTTGTTTGGTTATTATACTTATTTATATTAGTGCCAAATAAACTAAGTATAATAGCGTCCTTGAGTAGAAGGTTCATACCTATATCAATCAATTAGTTGAATCGATAGTGAGATGATATAGGGAACACTACTCTAAATCATTCCTAGTCGAGTATTAGCATTCTGGGACAATGTTAATACAATAAGACTAGCATGTAGGTCAGCTCGATGACTTGATCTCATAAGTCATTGATATAGAGATATCAAGCTAACACATGGGTATGCATTAGAGAATGTATACTGAATGACCCGCCATGAGAAAGTATCATGGATCGTTATATGAGTGTCATATACTTTCTCATGTGGCTATTAGTATGACTATTAGTCCTTAGACCTGAAGTCACCATGGATCCCTACATAAGGAGTTATGTACTTTGGTTTCGTCAAACGTCACCCGTAACTGGGTGGACTATAAAGGCGATTACTGGGTATATAACGAATTATGTAGAGGGATGTGAGTGATGTAGATGGGATCTATCCCTCCCATATGAGGGAGCGACATCGGTATTCTTGATAGAGTGAGACCACTAAGTGCATGACCATGCCCAAATGAGTCAACATTAGATGTTGAGCTCATTTGATCGAGTGAGTCTACTTGGAGTTCAAGATTTAGATTGATTAGAGGATGACACGGTCTATACCTCACATTGATCAATCTAGATGTCTAGGATAGAAGGACACTTGTCATTATTTTGTGAGTAGTCACAATTGGTAGTCACAAGGTGATGTCAGATCTCGACATTCTTGTAACTTGGGTAGTAATGATGTGTTGCTAGATACCGCTCATTACTTATGCTCCTAAATGGGTTTAGGGCATTGCCAACGTTACAAGAACCTATAGGGTCACACACTAAGGACAATTAGATGGGGATTAGGTTCATATGATGAACCAAGAGGATTAGATTCATTTGATGAATCAAATTGGATTAAGAGTAATCCTAATTGGGCTAACTTGAGTTCGACTCAAGTTGATTCATGTGTTAAATGAGTCTAATTTAGATTTTGACTCATTGAATCAATTTAATTTAATGAATTAGATTCATTATATTAAGTTGGCTCGAATCAAATGGTTGGATTAGATCCACCATGGTAGAGATTGAGTCAAGTTTGACTTGACTTGAGAAGGAAGACCAAAGGTCAATTTTGACTTGACCTTTTGCCACCTCATTGGTGAGTTGGCATTAGGTGGACCAATAATGATGTTCCACATCATCATGGGTGCCACCTCATGGAAGTTACAAAGCCACAACTCTTAATGGTCTCCACATTAATTGGAATTAATGTGGGGGTTACACCTCCTTGAAGGTGGCTGGCCACTTGAATGTGGAGAAGGATTTTCATTTTGAAAATTATTCTATCATTCATTTCTTCTTCTTCCTCTTAGAGAGTTCTTCTTGCTCTCTCCCTCTCCTCCTTCCTTGGCCGAACCACATAGGTGCTAGCACACCTTGGTTTTTGGTCACCTCCATCTAGTGTGTCCATGTGGATACTTCTAGAGGACCGTACGCTTGACGGTCTTGAGATCCGACACCATTTGGACGAGCGGGATTCGCGTGGGGCGCGCATCAAGGGTAATGATCTTAACTTTAGTGTAGATCTAAAGTTTTTACAAACTCGTACAAGAAAAAGGTTTTTCGAAAATTTTGTTTACGAATCTTTGCACGAGATCCATGGCTTTGGGTGACTCGGGGTTTCCGCGACGCGAAAAAGCGATTTTCGCGGCCCGAAGAACCCAACAATAAGTTAATGCAGACTCATAACATATTATTGGGTTAGGCCATGAGGACGACGTTGGCAAGGCAAGAAGGGAATTGTACCTCCCAGACATGTCTTGCTTTAAGGAGCTGGTCCACCTCTAATCGGATAATTTTATTCTAATCAACTAAAAAATCTCTCTTCCTCTACTTGACTGGCTAGGAGTCAGGCATAAAGTGGAGCTTGTGTTCTGCCACTACTAGGGCTACTCTTGTCAATTCCTTAAGAGACCAGGCGAAGACATCTCAGTTCTCAACTAGATAATCCACCAGGCTAGCTCTTCTTAGTCTCTGGCGGTAAGTCGGCTGCTATCTTTGTAATGCTCTCGGGGTAGTCGGGGTATAGCTGCACTTCCTCCTGTTGGACTAGCTTCTCGACCAAAGGCAAAGGCTCCTCTTGGATGACATGCATCCCTCCATCTTAGATTTTTTGGGCCTTACGCACTTTGGTTTTTATTACATCTACATAACACCTTCGCAAAATTAGCAACTCTCCCCTTACTTCGTCGACCTGGCTTTCCACCAAAAATTTTAATTTTTGGTGGAAGGTAGAGATTACCACCCAAAATTTGTATAGGGCGAGCCTCCCAAAGATAACTCTATAAGAGGATGGAGAATCTACCACTATGAAGATACTTCTCTGAGTCCTCATAAGGGGTCAATGCCCAAGAATATAGCTAGTTTGATCTAGCTAATCGGTTGTACCTCGTTCCTTGTGAACCCATACATGGCGATTGCTACTGGTTGGAGCTCACTTACGTCAAGCTACATATTATCAAATGCACTTTTGAATAGCATGTTGACAGAGCTTTCAGTATCAATAAAAACTCTGGCCACTCGGATGTTAGCAATGACCACCTTGATGATGAGACCATGTCAATAGTAGTAATAATTAAGTTCTATGAATCATGACTATTTTCAAAGTTATCTACCATCAATACTAGGCATAGTGTATAGAGATTCTAAAATAAGGTCAATACTTAAACTCTTGCAGTAAAAATATTACTCACTTCATGCTACATAGATAAAAACAAAATAGATCACTAAACATACTATCACCATAAATAATAATAAGCCACATGAAATATAAAACAAGTGTGCTAGTATTTTGCATTAAGAAACAAATAATCATGATGTGATGAATAAAGTAACTAGAAAAAAATTATTATGCAAAAAAAAATATGACAATAACTAATCTAAACCCAATTCCCCCCCCCCCCCCCCCCCCAAATTTAACTTTTTATTGTCCTAATAAAAACTAGAAATACATAGTGGAAGAAGTTATAAAGTTAAAGAAGTTATTGAGGAACTCTAAATAGTTGAGGCATTCATGTTATGTAGATACTTCTCTATCTGTAATTTGTACCTCTCCACAACTTTGAATCCTATAAAAAGAAGATAGGAAAGGAAAATTAAGTAGAGGGATTAGGGTAATGGAAAAAGTAAAGAAACTTAAAACTTAAATGAAAACAAGATTAAACTTGGGTTGCCTCCCAAGAAACACTTAGTTTAGGTCATTAGCTCGACCCTTTATTAAGTTTATCTAAATTGTGATCTTGTTAGAGTGAGATACCTCTGGACTTTTTGCCTAATCCCCCAAAATATGGAGGGAGATTTCATTGTGGGAAACATATCATGGGAAATTACTCTCTCCTTCTTCTCCTTGAAGATTCTCTCTAATGTCAAAGAAGGTGCAATTGAAGTATCTAGGCCAAGAATGCGGTTATTATAGTTGATGTTGAGGCCTTGTTTTGATAAAAGTGAGATATAAGAAAAAGTGGGAGTGTCCAGCTTTGGGGGTCTCCAGCTATCCACCACTTCCCACTTGGAGGGTTGCATACTTATATCAACATCGGCCTCATCTATGATTCCATCTTCCATCAAGCATGAATTGTTAGGAGTTGCAAAAAGAACAACAATAAGCATGCACCAAAAGTCCTTTCAATGTCCGGAGTATCTTCAAATATATTATCGCCATGCAAGTTAGTATAGGAGTCTTGTAGAATCGTAGAATCATAAGCAAAAATGCTATCAGCTTCACAATATATCCCCTCCAAAACATCATCCAACTGAAACTCCAAATTTGGACTTAATGCATCAACTTGATATAGGGATTAGGGAAATAAGATCCCTTGTTGCACCATGAACTCTTCTAAATCTTGTAATGTAGTCTTCATCTGACTGGGAGAAGGATTATCTAAGTCTTGGGAGCCCTCCCAATTAGTCGGCTCATCTAGTTGTGAATGACTTGATTTGTCTAATGATGAATCATCCTAAAACTTTGACAGACTTTGAATTGCTTGAGATATATGCTCAACACTTTGGATGTAGTTATAGTCCAAATTTTGATTATCAACCCAATCTTGATTGTAGTGTTGAAATGGGTCATGGATCTACTGTTGTGGTAGTAATTGCTCATTCTCCCTAGAAGTGTGTTGGGGTTGAAAGTTCTGAGTTTAATGATCTTCCCAGTCATAGCTAGAAATAATAAGAATTGAATCATATATGTCTTAATGTATAGATTGGAATAGATTCTGAAGTTCCATGGAAGAGATACCAGCTCTTTGGAAGAAGTGGCATAAACCAGCTGGATGAAATGAGCTGCCACAAACCGTGCAGATATCATCAATTGGTTATGTGGAAGGGCTATCTTTATTTTGGAAGAGGTGACATATGACATTCGGGTGGTTTGACTACCACATATTCTGCAGATGTTTGGCATTTGCTCGTCATCCAAATTATACTTTGTATTAAAGCCTCTAGGTTGCCAAGAATATCAATCCATGGCTAAAAAAATTTTCTAGTCTCTCCTGAAATAATAGCAATAAAATTACAAGACATAGGAAGTAATCATGAGATAGCACATTGATATATTGAAGATCTAAAATAATCAAGGCACTCAACCAATTTTTGTTTTGATTTTAAAAAAAATCTAGAATTTAAAGACAAGAAATAAAATGCATAATGAAAATAACAAAGAAAATATAAAAAAAAATATCTAGAGTAATTCATATGCTAATCAACTAATATTAATCATAAACAGTCTCCGGCAATGGCACCAAAACCTTATTATATAACGCACAAGTGCACAGTTATCAAGTAATAAAATATTAATCCCATAGGGGATGTTGATTAAGTACTAGTTAACTTCGCATAGTGAATTATCTAGACAATCGAAAGATGATTCACAAATACTTGAAAGAGAGAGAGAGAGAGAGAGAGAGAGAGAGTGCAAGTAAGTGGAGAGAAATGGAGAGGTTGGTTTTAGAGGTGAGAGATGGTAGGATTTCGATTTCATTATGATGTTAGTTAATGTCCCTATGTATTATTCATCTAACTAACTACATGCTTACATTCTTATAGGTCTTCTAACTAAAATTTGACACAACCCTATGTAGGCCACACCGGAGAGTTTATCCAAGTTCTAATGACATTAAGTAAAGAAGTAACTTTAGAAAGTCCGGTTAAAGGGATACCCTAGGGCCCCCTGGTGATACAATCTCTAGAGTTAATCGATTTATTTTCTAACAATAGATTAATGCAATTAAGTAGAAGAAGTAATATAGAAAGCCCGAATAAAGAGATACCCTCTATCATAGGGTCTCCCGGTCATACAATCACTAGATTACACAAATCGCTTCCTAACATTAATTTGGAAAAAAACTCTCTAAACTCTAATAACCTTTTCTTGTGGTGAATTGTCACCCGCTTCAAGAGTGATACCCTAGAAAGTAAGGGATAATCTCTGTCACAGGTGTTGGATCGAGACCGCGCTAGAAGTGGGGGGGGGGGGTGAATAGCGCTCGTGGCTTTCATGCGTTTCGTAATCGATAATTAAACGAGTAAAGTAGTGGAAATGAAATAAAGACAAGACATAAGCACAAGGGACACCAAGATTTACTTGGTTCAGAGCCTTGGGCGACTCCTACTCCAAGGCCCGCGATCGTTGATCGCTTTCGGTGGGCAACAACTATAATCTTGGAAATCGTTTACAAGCAAGTATAATTACAATAGTAAAAGTATACCAACGACACGAAAAATGGAAGATTTTGAGCTCTGGGTCATCGGCGTCAAGTCGTAGCTTCATTGGAACTTCTTGTTAGCATCTCGTTGCAGAAAGATCGCTTGTCAATTGATGATCTGGACTGCTTCTCAAACCCTCCTTAAATAGCCTGATTGAGGTGCCTCCAAGCCTGTCCGAGGCACCTCAAACGTGAAATTATGTCCCGGATCCTGCGCTGCGATAAGCCTTTGCGTTGCTACTATTTATCCTCCTTAAGGCACCTCCATCACACTCCAAGGTGCCTCCAAGCAGAGGTCCAAGGCGCCTCCAAATCCCATAGAGGCGCCTCCAACTCCTTTTGTGCAGCCATCTCACTTTGCACCCGAGGCGCCTCCAAGCTCCATGGAGGCGCCTCGGATACTGTTCATCTGAGGCAAATTTTTTGTTTTAGTACCTGCAAGATACGTTAGTCCCAAAATACCCTGTAACACAAAGTTAGCACATAATAAAGATAATAAAAAGAGTATTTTACAGTCTCTGGACCATCCGGTTCTGACTTCAGATTCCGATTAGGTTGAACCGACTCCTACTGTTCTCTCTTCCGGGGAACGTGCCCTTACCTACTCCACTCTGGAAAGTTTACCTTTTGCCAGTTCGGTCCTCCAGACCGACTGGACTTTTGCTCGGCACTCGAGTCTTTCGGTCTTCATGTTGGACGTCCGATCCATGACCCATCCAGTCTTCCACCCGGTTCACGACACGAGGATTTCAACCTATGGTTACCACCCCCTAGGATTTTTGCCCGAAGACCTCGACCCGCCAAGACTTTCTGCATAGGGTTACCACCCCCTATGACCTAGGGTTACCGACCCTAGGATTTTTCACTTGCCTAACCGCAGCTAGGACTTTTGCCTAAGTACACTTAGGACTTTTCCTGCAACGCTCATTCAACATATTAGTAATCAAAATACCTTAACTTTGAACCCTTTGACATAATCAAAATATAGGTTCGATCGTC
Source organism: Zingiber officinale (assembly GCF_018446385.1). Taxonomy (NCBI): domain Eukaryota; kingdom Viridiplantae; phylum Streptophyta; class Magnoliopsida; order Zingiberales; family Zingiberaceae; genus Zingiber; species Zingiber officinale. The sequence goes on from NC_055990.1 coordinate 51,528,176, forward strand.
GGATGCTTCCCACACCAACAACAGGTCCCCAGTTAAACAAACTAGAGTATCTCCTCTACATAGTGAATAAAACTCTACATCTACATGAATTCATCTCACACACATTTCGTCAAATACATATAAGGCACAACACACATAGAACATGGTATAAACATATTATAGCAAAATAAAATGTCCAAATACATAGTTCATGCATCAACATTACATCATAACTACTTTCTACATCCTAGATCTAGAGAATCTACTCTATTGTGAAGGTATTACAAACAAGAGATAAGAAAATAACAATCTACAACTTAATAAACAAGATAAAAAGAGGAGAAAGCTTATCAATGCGTCGCCGATCTATTTGCTTGAAATTTTTTCTCTTGAGGTGGATGGATCAGCAAAGATGGATGATCTAGGGCTCCCCCAAGAGGGAGAATCCTTCCCCAAGGAATGGAGGCGGAGTCCCAAATCAAAGATCGGTTAAAAGGAGAAAAAAATCCCTTTATAAAAAGGGGGCACAATTTTCTCTGCCACAGCCATGCATTTTGGCACGACCTGGGCATGAATGGCCTTGGTCGGAGTGGCGCGGTGCCTTTTAGCACTGCTAGCCTCTGATCCAGCTCTAGAAGCATGTCATGATCATACCATTTGGCACAACCAAATCCTGAATCAGCTCCGAAAGAGAGGTATGACTGTGTAGTTTCACATGGCTACCCCTTGTTAGTTGTTGGTGGGAGGTACAGGCATGCCTTTTGGCACGGCTTGCCCCTACTTTGCCATGGGAAAGGGCACACAGTCATGCCATGGGCATAGACAGGTTGTTGGATTTTTACAGTTGCTTCAATATGTTTCTTTGCTCCATTTTAACTCCAAATGACATTCTGTCAATCAAAACATACAAAGAGCATATCTCTGAATAAAATATGATGGAAGTATGATATATTAATGAAATAAAGTACAATAAACATAAATTATATTCATGAAATACAAGTAGATATGCATTAGAGAATGTCTAGAAATATAAATAACATACTCACATCAATCGTCATGAGGGAGCTCCATTCCTTTCAGGTCTTGAGGCTCAAAGCTGATTTGGGGTCCCGTCACTCACTCTTGGCTACAGTCAACTGCATGAATCTTCAATTGGTGTTCATAAGCCTTTTTGGCTCTTATAGAATCCTTGTGAGTAGGGAATCTTGAAATCATGTCAATGTCCCACACTACGGATTTCCTCGGTTTGCCTCTTCTCGAGTCTCCATTGGCTCCATTCTTCTGCCAACTAATCGAATATCCTAATTTTCCCTCCCTTGAGGTGGGTTGGCTGGGCAACCAGAGGTGTTGGGATTATTGGCCTGTTGCCTCAGGAGTTGAGGCACGATTTAGGGCTGGGTAGGCCTAGTTCAGTCGCTCAATGGGCATCTCAAGCAAACTGGAGACAATTTCTTGTGTCATGGGTATGAGACCAGTGGTAAGTGCAGTACCAGGATTCCCCACGGGAGGGCTCATTTGTGGGGGTCCGAATGACCTCAACCATCTGCGCCACTCTCGCTTCTCTAACCGACGGAAGATTCGACCAAGGGTTTCTAGGGCGGATGATGTACGTAGATTGTATACACTTGTTTAGCATATTTTGATGCACATTCACATATTTTGCGCATGCCTTATCTATACATTTTCATACTTCCAGCTTTACTTTTAGCATATTTACTTTTTTTATTCAGAGATCTGCTTTTCGTATTTGGAGAAGAATTTGTGATCAAGGACAAATTTGCAACTTAACGAAAGGAGGAAGACACCATCTTGGAGTGCCACACGGCCATGTCTGGTAGATTGACCTAGGTTGTGTGGTGATGCTCACCCGTGCGAGCCTTGCAGAGCCAAAGCAGTACATGGTCGTGTCCCAGACACGGCCGTGCAAGCCTTCAAGAGAAAAAGCAGTACATGGCTGTGTCCCAGACATGACCGTGTAATTTTTCCAAAAGCCAAACATGCCCTAATCGTGTCCCAGACCCGACCGTGCATGAGTTCCAGAGCTGGAGGCAACACAGGTCGTGTAGATCTACACGACCATGCAAGGTTGCCAGTGGCAGAACATGTCACGACCGTGTGCATTACACGGCCGTGTGAGAGGGGCAGCGAAGAGAATGACCTAGGCCATGTCTCACACACGACCTGGTCTCGGGGCCGTGTGGCGCCCAAAATCTCTGCTCTATATAAGGGTTTCTTCCACCATTCGAAAGGGGAGTTCTCACTTTTGGGAGAGAACAAGATTTGGGTGATTCCTCACCTTCTTGGAGAAATTTTCTGCAGATCTAAGGGCAGATCTTCAATGAATCAACTCTGAGAACGAGGACTGGATCTAAAGACCGTTCTTTATCGTAGATAAGCTTTTCTTCCCTTTCTCTTCTTGGATTTTGGGATCAAGATGCTTAGGATCATCTTGTCTTTGGGTTTCTTTTCTTGTTCTATGGATTATATCTCTTTGTTCTAGGATGGAGGGAGTATTTGTAATATGATTTGATGTAAACTCTTGTGGATTTGTCAATTTCCTAGTTCTATGATTTTGTATTGTTTGTATCTCTTTGATTTTATGTGGATTGTTACGATTGGACTTAATTACCATACTTGATTGAATGTTTGAGTATCTTGTGGAGATAATTCATCATTTGATTATCTAAGGGACGTATGTGACAGGCAAGCCCGTGTAAGGGTGATTGAGGGATAATCTTGAAGGTGAAATAAGGTCATTCAAGGGGGTAAGATAGATTGTATGCATTAATCTTTTATATCTTAATATGGGTTGAGAAGTAATGAATTTCTATGTTGATTATCCGAGGGATGCGCGTGACAACCAAGCTCGTGTAAGGACATTATAGGAATCATTCCTAATTGATCATATTTAGATATAGATTTTAGTCCTAAGCCGATTGTTTATTGCAAGAGAGAATCGGCAACCTTCTTCAAATGATGGACAATTGAGGAATAAGATTTGGTAGATCATTTACATTGAATAACATTACAAAGAAACCAAAACTCCTAGAACATCCTTTATCATAGCCCTTATCCCTGTTTTTATGTTTTTACTTCTATATTTTACAATTTATAGTTGCACCTAGATTATAAATCAATTGATTAGTTGTTTAGCTAATTCGTGTTGAGATATCTTTAGTGCTTATAACCAGTCCCTATGGATACAATATCTTTTTTATTACTGATGACATATCCGTACACTTGCGGAACGTTAACAAGTTTTTGGCGTCGTTGCTGGGGATTGTGCTTATGACATTAGAGATTATCAATTGAGTTAGACTAAACATAACTTTTCTTTTATTTTCATTAGCATAGTTGTAACTAATCTTTAGAATTCTATTTTATTTTTGCATATTTTTCTACTTCTTGACAATTTATTTTGTTGCAATTCTAATTCTAATTCTAATTCTAATTCTGCATTCTTGATTTCTAGCATTCTAGTCTAGCTTTTCTCTGTTTTTCTTTCGATTTAAATTTTTTTCTTTACTTATCTTTTGTAAACATATCTTACAATATTGTTCTTGTGTATGAGAAGATCAAACTTCGTAAAGGTATGAAGAATAACAAGAACTTATTGTTGGTGCAACATCCCTTAGGTCAAGATTGACCTGGTTGACCAAGCTTGAGTCTTGGTTTGGGTTTCGATGTTTGACAATGCAAGGTTGATTGAAGAAGAGTCAAGTAGGTCAAGGATGACCGGATACTTGACTGGGAAGTCCTAGTGAGTGAAGCTAGGCAATTGGGAAGTCCTAGTGAGTGAAGCTAGGCAGGAGGAAAATCCTGGTGAGTGAAGCCAGGTGAAAGACCTAGTGAGTAAAGCTAGGCAATTGGGAAGTCCTAGTGAGTGAAGCTAGGCAAGAGGAAAATCCTGGTGAGTGAAGCCAGGTGAAAGACCTAGTGAGTGAAGCTAGGCAATTGGGAAAGTCCTGGTGAGTGAAGCCAGGCAAGAGAAATCCAAATGGGTCAAGGTTGACCAGACATCTGGTGAGAGTCCAAGTAGGTCAAAGGGATTGACCAGATACTTGGCACGAGAAAGAAAAGTCCAAGTAGGTCAGAGGGACTGACCGGATACTTGGCAAGAAGAGAAAAGTCCAAGTGGGTCAAAGGGATTGACCAGACACTTGGTGAGAGAGTCCTAGCTGGTCAAGGGTGACCGGATGCTAGGTCTTATGTACCAACAAGTCATGGTTGACTAGATGTTGGTTTAGGGGGCTTTAGACTTGGTTTTGGGCAAAAACCAAGATCTGGATTGATCAACCGATTGATCCAGCAGGTTTGGATTGATCCGTGGATTGATCCAGCAGGTTTGGATTGATCCGTGGATTGATCCAGCAGGTTTGGATTGATCCGTGGATCGATCCAGCAGATCTGGATCGATCAGTGGATCGATCCAGAAGATCTGAATCGATCCGCCGATCGATCCGGTGAGTCCCCGCGAACAGAACCCCTCTGGATCGATCCAGAGGTCCCAATCGATCAGTGGATCGATTGGGACGCTGCTGCTTCGCGCGATAAGCGCTGGATCGATCTGTGGATCAATCCAGGCATTTTTCCAGAGCACAGAGGCGCTCCGGATCGATCCGTGGATCGATCGATTGGGAGCAATCCAATCGATTGGGATTCGACCGTTGGCGTCGTTTATAGCTGTTGGCGTGCGATTCCTTCAGCATTACTTCACAGATTCATTTCAGATCTTCACCAGCTCCTCCACAACTCTTCTCAAGCTCGAGATCGCCAGTTCTTGAAGGTTCTTCCAAGTCAAGAGGCGGATCAAAGCAAGAAGAAGAAACTAGGGTTAGGGTTTGTGCACTCATTGTAAGCTTGTAAGCTTGTATTTCTTTACTACCCTTTCTTCTTCTTGTATTAAGAGTCTTGTAGGGCTTCTCCGCCCTTGGTAGTTACCATAAAGGAGAGTTTCATTAGTGGAGGGGTGCGTGCGTTGTGTGGATCCTTGGATTAGTCACCTCCCTTGGAGGTGGATACCAAGTAAAATCCAAGTGTTAGCGTGTTTGTATTTGTTTCTTTGTATTTCCGCTGCGCATCCTTGAAGAAACAAGCAACGCCGAGCAACGAGCACGCGAAGAGCTATTCACCCCCCCCCCCCCTCTAGCTACTTTTGGTCCTAACAAGTGGTATCAGAGCAAGGTTGCTCTTCACCGGAATCACCGCCAGAAGGGGCAAACATAACAAGCAAAGCTAGAGGGTGAAGAAGTTGGAGCAAATTCATCAAAGTCAAAGAATTCAAGAAGCTCAACTTCAAGATGCAATTCCAAGATGGACTTGGATTTAATACAAGGGTGGCTCCACCATACACATCCACAAGCTTCGATTCTTGGAGATCAAGAATTGAAAATTTCTTGATGATGGAGATAGAGCAATGGTTTGCTCTAATGGAAGGTTTTAAGGCTCCAAGGTATTCAAAGGGCAAAGTTCTCAAAAGGAGTAAATGGAGCCAAGAACAAATCCAATGATGTGAGGCCAATGACAAAGTGACCAAGCTTTTGGTCAATCTATTGCCGAGCAACATCTTGGAGAAAATTGGAGAAGTTGAAGATGACAAAGAGCTATGGAGCAAATTGGAAAAGGCTCATGAGATCCCCTCCACTGTACCTAACCAAGAAGAATCCAAAGAGGGTGACTCATTGGAGCAAGATCAAGAGGAGGACTCCGAAGTTGAGAGATGCTCAACTTCCGAAGAAGAGGAAATCCAAGAAGCTTCATTCTCAAGGGAGTGTAATCAAAAGAGCAAGGAAGGAGCATATTCCTTGTTTCATGTACAAGAGGATGAAGAAGAAGGTGAAGCCTCCACCTCTAGGATTGAGGGGGAGCAACTCTTGGTGACACCGGATCAAGAAGAAGGAGAATCCTCCACATCCGGGTCAAGAGAAGAAGAGGATGAAGAAGCTTCCACCTCCACAAGTCAAGATAAATCAATTGGAGGGAAATCGATTTCGGATCAAGAGGAAGCCTCTACATTCATATCAAATGGAGGAGCAAGTGCCACCCCTACACAAGAAGGTATAAATAGTTCAATTAATAATAAGAATCATATTATATGTTTTGAATGTAGGAACATGGGCACTACAAAAGCAAGTGCCCTAAATTGGCCAAGAAGAAGGGCCAAGTGGCACCTAAGGGCAAGGAGAAGCCAAAGGAGACCATCCCCGGAACAAAGAAGAGCAAGGAGCACATTGTGTGCTTCTCTTGCAATCAAAAGGGGCATTACCGGAGTCAATGCCCTAAGGGGAAGAAGATGGTCAAGGCTCAAGGAGGAAGCTCAAGTCAAGGGGGAGCCTCTAAGGTAAAAAGGAAGGTAACTTTTATTGAGCCTACCCCTTTACATTATGGTAAAAAGCATGCTAGTTCTAACTTATATCATTTTAATGCTATTTACCATAAGAATAGAGAGCATGGTAAAATTAAGGAAAATAATGTAGCTTACCATGCTAAAACTACCACACCTAGGATTAGGAAGGTAGATAAAAATCTAGGCAAACACACTAAGGACCTTAGCTACAAGCCTAGAAATAAAAATGCTCATAAATTTAATGGAAAACCAAAAACTAAGGACTTAGTGATAGAAAATCAAGTCTTGAGGTCAAGGCTTGATAAAATGGAAAGGACCCTAAAAGGATGGAAAATATCCTAAAAGGGCAAATGAGCATAGCCTAGGTCTAGGAGCACAAAGGTCATCTAATGGCCATAGGGTTTGGGATACAAACCAAAGGCTAAGAAGGATGTAATCTCTTACCATAGGGTTCCATATAGTTATGGAACCAACCCTAGGTCTAGTGGTCAAGCCAAAAATACAAGGGAAGTTATCCCTAAGAGTATTTTTGCAACAAATGTGACTAAGACTTCTAAGAAGTCTAAGAAAGTCACAAAGAAGGTTACAAGGGAAGCAATCCCTAGAGTTGACCTAGAAAAAGTGACCAAGACTTCTAAGAAACCACACAAGGTCACTAGGAAGGTATCTAGGGAAGTTATCCCTAGTGAATACCTAGAGCATCCAAGGAGCACCAATAGGTTTTGGGTTCCTAGGAGCATTTTCTCTATCCCATAGATGGGTTAGAGAGTGTCAACTCTGAGAAGAAGGGTAGTTAACCCAACTTTGAAGAAATTGACACTCAAGGAGCATTTTCAAGGTTTTTGTTAACCTTTGAAAATGAAATGGATTTATTGTTACTCTTGGAAAGAGTAAAATGTGCTATAAAGGAAGAAATTTGAGATGACTTTAAAATGGCACAAGAAATCAAGTTTTAAGAAATACCAAATTGGGACTTTGGTATTGTCTTAGGAATTTAAGGCAAATATAAGCCTTAATTTAAAGTGATTACTCTTATGGGAAAATGAAATATGCCAACATTTGAGGAATGTTTTAAATTTTTAATTGGCATAATTAATTTAAGAGATTAAAGAAATGTCAAGTTGGGTTTTGGCATTTTCCTAAGGAAATTGGGCAATCTAGGGTTTATGCTTTAGGATTAGCTAAGGGTTAAGGTTATTTAGATAGATAATCTAGGTATATTTTAATTATGCAAAATCTTTCCATGTTTGATTGCCCATTATATGCCATGACATCATATTTTATTTGTGCATTCATGACTTATTATGAAAGTACAAAAATACCATGTCATGTCATACATACATCATGTAATTATAGGAATCTTTCTTTTGAAAGTTATTTCATTTTGATGTATGCCATAGCATGATCATGCATTAAGTTTAATTCCTTGTAATTAAGGATAAATGACATTTAACAACACTTATTAACAAGTGACATCCTGGGTGGATGTCTAATATCTCTAAAATGCCTAGATAGATATGCATGATCCCTAGAATAGGGCAAAACTAAATTTTACATCTCACAAAGACCTATAAGATGACTTGTATGTGTTTTGTCCACAATAGATACAAGTGAGATGTTAGGATGATGAACAAAACTCAACATGTTGATTTAGTGCATTCTTTTGAGTTTTAGGTTCATCAAAACACATAGTTATGTGTTTTCCCATCATTGGGAAAGCTAATGTACAAGTCATGTGCATTAAGCCCAAGGAATGTGATGGGATATTGGTTTTGAAAATTGTTTTAAAAGACTTTTGGAAAACCTTGGTCAAGGCTATCTTTTGATAGTAATCACCATCGAATAGTTAGACACAAACTTGAAGAAAACGCTAAAGTTTTAGTAAGTTTTCAAGCTTGTGTCAATCTTTGAAGATATGATATATTTTCATAGAAAACTATTTTTCCATGATAAAGTATGCCCTAAATAATGTCTACAAGAAATTTCATGATTTTTGGATTTTTGTAGAATTTTCTAGGGTTTCTGTGAATTTGAAATTCAGCAACTATCGAGTCTCGATCGATCCATGGATCGATTGAGTGTCTGAATCCGCGATCAGAAGGCTTCTGGATCGATGTGGATCGATCACCGATCGATCCAAGAAGACTAAATCGATCGGTGGATCGATTCAAAAGGTTCAATCGATTAGAACCCAACTCAATCGATCAAGATGCGGTTGGGAAAGCTTATTTTCAGCATTTTGAACCTATTTTAGTCTAGGTAACCATTCCAAACCCCTGAAAATACATTTGTATACATAAAAAGGGTGTTTTCGTGTGGAAAACAAGGATGGATTGGTTAAGGAAGGCTAAGTTGAAGTTTAGGTTGAGGTTTGTTTTAAATTTTGAATATTTGAACCTCAAAACTTCTAAAATTGGGTTTCCTAAAGTTTTGGGGATTCCAAGTCATTGTTGGTGCAATGACAGAAATTACCACCATGTCTTTAGGGGGAGGGACTCTTTAAAGACATGAAAACTATTTTTTCATGAACCTTGGAAGGTGGTCAACCTTCCGTTAAGAACATGCTCAAGGTTGAGCGTTTGAACTTTAATGGGGAGTGGATATCCTCATGGTTCAAGTGGCTTCAAGTGGATAATGCTCAAGGATGGGCATTTGCCTACATTGGGGGAGAATGTATGGTTAAGGTTAATGAAGGGTATGGGACCTTCATTATCGTGTTGATCACAACGAGTGAAGTTGTGAACAACGATGAGCAACTCTTCAGGGGGAGAGTTTTCAACAAGTGAATTTGTTGATATGTGCCCAAAAATGGGGCATGGTTTGATGTGTGCCAATAGGGGGAGAATGAAAGGGAGTAAGTTAGGCTTTCATTACCTAGAGGGAGTTTGCCCTCTTAGGGGGAGAATGAAGGGCTTAACTTATGTATTCATTACCTAGTGGCATGAAGAAGGTTTAGGCTATGGGATTAGCCTAACTTACATGTGGTATTGTAAGTGATAGTGTTGGTATTGTCAAACATCAAAAAGGGGGAGATTGTTGGTGCAACATCCCTTAGGTCAAGATTGACCTGGTTGACCAAGCTTGAGTCTTGGTTTGGATTTCGATGTTTGACAATGTAAGGTTGATTGAAGAAGAGTCAAGTAGGTCAAGGATGACCGGATACTTGACTGGGAAGTCCTAGTGAGTGAAGCTAGGCAATTGGGAAGTCCTAGTGAGTGAAGCTAGGCAGGAGGAAAATCCTGGTGAGTGAAACCAGGTGAAAGACCTAGTGAGTGAAGCTAGGCAATTGGGAAGTCCTAGTGAGTGAAGCTAGGCAAGAGGAAAATCCTGGTGAGTGAAGCCAGGTGAAAGACCTAGTGAGTGAAGCTAGGCAATTGGGAAAGTCCTGGTGAGTGAAGCCAGGCAAGAGAAATCCAAATGGGTCAAGGTTGACCAGACATCTGGTGAGAGTCCAAGTTGGTCAAAGGGATTGACCGGATACTTGTCACGAGAAAGAAAAGTCCAAGTAGGTCAGAGGGACTGACCGGATACTTGGCAAGAAGAGAAAAGTCCAAGTGAGTCAAAGGGATTGACCATACACTTGGTGAGAGAGTCCTAGCTGGTCAAGGGTGACCGGATGCTAGGTCTTATGTACCAACAAGTCATGGTTGACTAGATGTTGGTTTAGGGGGCTTTAGACTTGGTTTTGGGCAAAAACCAAGATCTGGATTGATCAGCCGATTGATCCAGCAGGTTTGGATTGATCCGTGGATTGATCCAGCAGGTTTGGATTGATCCGTGGATTGATCCAGCAGGTTTGGATTGATCCGTGAATCGATCCAGAAGATCTGGATCGATCAGTGGATCGATCCAGAAGATCTGGATCGATCCGTCGATCGATCCGGTGAGTCCTCGCGAACAGAACCCCTCTGGATCGATCCAGAGGTCCCAATCGATCAGTGGATCGATTGGGACGCTGCTGCTTCGCGCGATAAGCACTGGATTGATCTGTGGATCAATCCAGGCATTTTTCCAGAGCACAGAGGCGCTCTGGATCGATCCGTGGATCGATCCAAAGCCTCCCCGAATGATTGGGAGCAATCCAATCGATTGGGATTCGACCGTTGGCGTCGTTTATAGCTCTTGGCGTGCGATTCCTTCAGCATTATTTCACAGATTCATTTCAGATCTTCACCAGCTCCTCCACAACTCTTCTCAAGCTCGAGATCGCCAGTTCTTGAAGGTTCTTGGAGGCTCTTCCAAGTCAAGAGGCGGATCAAAGCAAGAAGAAGAAACTAGGGTTAGGGTTTGTGCACTCATTGTAAGCTTGTAAGCTTGTATTTCTTTACTACCCTTTCTTCTTCTTGTATTGAGAGTCTTGTAGGGTTTCTCCGCCCTTGGTAGTTACCATAAAGGAGAGTTTCATTAGTGGAGGGGTGCGTGCGTTGTGTGGATCCTTGGATTAGTCACCTCCCTTGGAGGTGGATACCAAGTAAAATCCAAGTGTTAGCGTGTTTGTATTTGTTTCTTTGTATTTTCGCTGCGCATCCTTGAAGAAACAAGCAACGCCGAGCAACGAGCACGCGAAGAGCTATTCACGCCCCCCCCCCTCTAGCTACTTTTGGTCCTAACACTTATAAACACATTAGTTGATTAGCATATGAATTATTCTAGACATTTTTCTTTTTTCCTTTTGTCTTTTCTTTCCTATTTTCATTATGCACTTTCCTTCTTGCAATTTAAATTTTGCATTTTCTTTCTTGCTTTTCATATTGCATTTTATTTCTTGTCTTTGATTCTTCAATCTTTTCTTCTAATAATTTTTTCTTAAATATCCATGAGCACTAACATGTCAAGTAGGCCCATGAGAAATTTTTCTACACCCTTTTTTGCAAGATTTTTATCTCCCATTGTGCAACCTCAAATTGAAGCAAAAAGTTTCCAACTAGATCCAAAGTTAATTTCCATGATATAAGGTCACAAATTTGGAGGAGAAGTATCAAAAAGTCCTTATCTGCATCTTGAAATATTTTTAGAGATTTGTGATATGGTGAAATGTGAAGGAGTGTCAGCAAATGCAGTTCGATTGATGACATTTCCTTTCAGTATCAAGGATAAAGCAAGGACTTGGTTATATTCTCTCCATCCTCAACGTATCACAAGTTGGGAGCAATTGGAGGAGCAATTTTGAATCATTTTTTCCCTCCTAGCAGAACAGTGTATATGAGGAATTGCATAACAAATTTTGCTCAGGCATATGGAGAATCATTATTTAAAGCATGGGATAGATTCAAGAGTCTTCAAAGACAATGCCCTCATGATGGTTTTGGAAAATGATTGATTCTGCACATATTCTATGGGGAAATTTCTTTCTCAGATAAGAGTTTATTGGATTCATCAGCTGGAGGATCTTTTATGGACAAAAGTGTAGATGAAGCATATATGTTAATTGATCAAGTGACATTGAACCTCCATGAATGGTCAAACATAAGTTGGATGAAATTTCCCTCAAACATTCATGAAGTGCAAGCCATAAATGCTATAGAGCTTGTCAAACAAATTGTAACTCAACCATCTATGACTCTTGAGAATCACAAGTCACAGAATAGGAAGTTCAAACATTTGGGGGCAAAGATTGAAAGTAATGTTTCAAAATGGTTTAAAGGAGATCTCCCTCTTTCGCAGACAAGATCTAGTGAAAAGTGTGATGATGTTGGGTTATTGATCACACCAACACTAGATAAGCAAGTTGGACCTCCTCAAAAAGCTCAAAGAGAATTTGGGAAAAAGAAAGTTCAATATTTCCCAGGACCTTCACTAAGGGTTCCTTTTCCATAAAGGTTAGTGGGGGTCAATGAAAATAAAGACTTCGACAAATCCTGTGACACTAATTCACTACTACAAAATGAGCTTAAGGTATTACTCTGGAAGCAACACTTCAGTAAGTGTTGTCCTATATCAAATTTTAAAAAAAAAATATGCAACACTTTCAAATAAGTGTTGCATTATAATTAAAATGCAACACATTTTCTAGGAGTGTTGCATTTGTTATTAAAAAAAGCAAACATTTTAGAAGTATTGTAATATAAACAGATAAGTTAAAATCAAAACCCTAAATTTGCTTTCTCCCCTCTCCCGATTTCTTTCCATTTCCCCATTCCTCTTCCTCTTTCCTAGATTCATCACCGCCGCCTCCCTCTCGCATCGCCCTCTCATCGCCGGCCGAGTGAGAACCGTCTCCTCCCTATCTCTTCCACTTCACTCCATACCCTAGCTTCCCAATCCACCGGAGCCGACCACTCTCTCTCATAGATCTGCTACCCCTCTCGTTTGAGTGTCTCTGTAATTGCAACCACCATGAGCACGAAACATTGTCCTCATTTTGCATATTAGGGCAGTGAAACCATTGCCTTGTAACTTGTGGCACATCCAATTCTTCAACTCATTTTGCATTATGCAATGGTATTATTACTTAATGCACCATAGTATTGGCCAACTAAAACATTCCTTTCTCTGTTCCTTTTCAGTTCAGGATCTTGTGCAAGACACAGATACCCTGGCAGAAGACTGGTACATAGCAATGGAGGCACTTTGTGGGGTATGCTATTATTGGTTTAAACATTTTAGTTAAACTATCCTCATTTTTGTCTATGCACAGGACATGCATATCTATTTGGCTATCCTGGCACCATTTTTGTATATCATATTCTATTTATAATTTATGCTACCATTGTGGCCACAATATGTTCAGTAAGTCACTTCAGCAGCTGTTAACATATTGTGACTGGCTGTATGATTTTGCAGATTTTGTCGTCTCTACAACCAATTATTGTTTGCTTCTCAGACTATTCCCAGTGGTTGTCACGAGCTGTTCCTAAGTCAAATCGAAAAGAGTTTATCAAGAAGGTGGAAGAAATGCTTCACCTAGTACCAGGCCCTGTTGTTTTCATCTGTGGTCAAAGCATAATGGAATCAGCGTCTAAGGAGAAAGAAAAGCTGGTATATTCAACTTGTGGGCATCAAGAGAACATTTTCTTCTGAAATTTATTATGATGATTATGTCTTTTGTTATTGTGAATATGTTAGGCATTCAACCTTCTTTTATATGTTCTCCCTGATGATATGCTTGGTAACTTATGCAGGCGACAATGTTGCTCCCTGGTCTTGGTCGCATTGCTCAGCTGGTATATAACTCTTACATTGTGTTTGAAGTTAGAACTTTCTAATTCAAGTAGGCACATGGTTAACGTCTAACTTCATATAGGCAGGTTGGTCAATTATAGATGTCGTGTACCCCTATCTCTCTTTTTGAGTTGGTTTTGTACTATATTAAAAGCTTATGACACTTATTGCAGAACCATGATCCTTATATAATGTACACAATTCATGAGACCCCTTGTCATAACAAACCTTTTTTACATTTCAGATATATTAAGATTAGCTGAACTGATTGAACTGCAAAAAGTAGCTCTAGAAATAATTTATGAGCACTGCAAATATGAGAAAGTGGAGTTACAAGAATATTTTTAGAGAATCTTGGATCAGATAGTTTAAAGAATTATGGGCTCCATGTATAATTATCATTAAGATAAATGTCAGGTTTTTCCATAGTTCTCTCTTTTTGTTGCTTAATCTTCCCCGTTTTTTGATTTTGAGGCAAGCAAAGAGTTTGTGATCTGATTCCACTATTGAAACTTTAGTAGCATAGGCATGCTTCTCCTCCCCTGCTCGTGCTTGCAAATTTATATGGTTTTGGCAATAATTAACTTGACAGTACTTTTGGAGATCCTAGTTTTGCATAAGGTTGATAAATTTCAAATGACTTGCAGGAATGGTAACCTCAAAATTTGAAAAGTGCCATGCCTTGACATCTTTTGATGTACTGAAAGAAATTTTTTTCTAGGTTGAGCTCCATGTACTGAAAGAACAGCTAATGTTTGGTTTAATAATGATTTGCTTATCTTTCTAGCCTCTTATTGGACATGTAACTAAAGACACTTTGGATGATTTTATTATTTATGTGTAGTCTATTCTATAGGTGTGGATGGTTAACCAAACTTATCTATGGTTTTTTTATTTGTTTATGTGTTTCAATAATTTCTTCTCAAGATTAAACTAGTAACCATATTTATCAATTTATTTATGTGGTTCTCCCATTTTCTTTTTCAAGATTCAACTGATGACTAGAACTGATCGGCATGTGTAAATATGTTGTGTAGCTTCACTGATTAAAGATCTTTACTGAAACTAAACAAGTATATTTATTTTCATTGGCAGAACTGAATTATTTCTTTATATATTCTTTATGTTGTGTAGCTTTACTGATTAACGTGTGTTGTTTTTTGTTTTCATGCTGGCAGGACATCAGTAGATGTCTTTTTTGGTGGGCATGATCAATGTATGGACAAATGCCTTATGGGGGATTAATGAAGTCGACCACATATTGTCATTTGTTGGCTTTTTGTAATGTATAGTTGCCTTTTTTGGGGATTCATGAAGGTATTAATTGATGGCTTTTGTATATTGCTTTAGTTGTCTATATATTTTCAGTTGTTAGGTTTTTGTAAAATTCTTTAGCAGAATTAGTGTGGTATAACTTTTGAAATACAATGATTATATTTTGAATAATCTATTTTGTACAAATGTGTTTGAATGAATAATAAAATTGCATTATGAATAATATATTGGTGTAAAAATAAGTGCTGCTATTAATGGATAAAGTGTTACATTTTAAAAATAAAACGCAAACATAAGTGTTGCATATGTATCAATAAGTGATGCGTTTAAAAGGTGAAAAATTTAATAAAAAGTGATGCATTCAATGAAAAAAGTGTTGTATTATTGGGTTAAAAAATTATAAAAAGTGTTGCTATTAATAGTAAAAAGTGTTGAAATTGCTTAAGAGTAACAAAAAAATAAGTGTTGCTGTTAGAAGAAAAATGTGTTGCATATAGAGAAGCGTTGCCTTTGCTATATATCATGACAGTTCAAGAAAGTGTTGCATAAAATGGCAAAAGTGTTGCATTATATCTAACATGACAGGACCTGATAAGATAGAATGAAAAGCGTTACCTTAGGTATAATGTAACATTTATATGGCCAAAAACAACACTTTAGAGGTGATTTCTTAGCCATAATTTGTAGTAGTAATTATAATATGGTTGAGTGCATATTTATGAATGTATATGAAGATAAGGGCTCTTCAGATGGGATTTTATTGATAATGTAGTGGTAAATAAGTTTTCAGATATGTCTTCAAATTTTATAGGGTGTTATAGTGACATTAAATTTTCAAACGATGAATGTGATGTGGTAGATCAATTTAAAACTGCAAGTGAAGTTATTGGTCCTCTTGTTATTGATTCTCCTATTGAAGATATAGATGTTGGTTTATTTTTTGATGTATGTGTTGTTGATGATGATATGGAAGAATTTGTAGGGAGTTGTATTGTGGATGCAGCATCTCAAGGATCACCACCTTTGTCCACAAAACCCTTAGAGGTTGTAAGAATTGATCATGTTGTAGAACAATGTTAGGGACTTTTGCAGAGCTAGCAGAGTCTCAAGAATCACCATCATTGATATCATCAACACCTGAGCCAGAGCTAGAACCATCATTTAATTCAGAGGAAGTCACATCTATATGTTTAGAAATTTCAGGTATCTCTCAGCAAGGAAAGGTTAGTATTTCTTGTGATCTTTTGGAAAATTTTATAGAGGTACCTATCATTGACTTTGTTGGATGTGATTCAGTTTTTATTTTTCATTTGGCTTATTTTAATATGATTATGGTTCTATCTTATCTAATATGTTTGTGGGAGATTTATATTTTCTTTGCATGTGCAGACTTCACTTGGGCTAATAATTGGAAGCTCACACTGAACCGTCTTCGACCACCTGAGAGAACATCAAAGAAGACGAAGATGGAGAGAGTAATATTTCATTTTGTAATTCCTACATTGGAAGCTCCCTCCATAATAAGAGCCCTCAGTAGGAGGGTGTTGGAATATCTTACCCCTCTAAGAGCGAGATTTGGATGAATTTTATGAGGTGGTCGAGCTAATGACCTTAAACAAGCGCTCCTTGGGAGGCAACCCAAGTTCATTTTCTTTGTTTTCATTCATGTCTTTAATTCTTTCTAGTTTTATTTCTTTCATTATAATAAACTTGTATCTTCTACTCAATTTTTTGTTGTCTATCTTATTTTATAGGGTTCTAAGGTAAGGAGGAGTGCAACTACATGATGGAGAAGTTATTAACATGGGCATTTGACACGCGTCATTTGGTAACTTCTCTTATTTTTAATCTCCTCTGCATTGTTTTTAGTTTTCATTGGGACAATGAAAAGTTTAATTCTAGGGGTTGGGGATGCATTAGATGCATTTGATTTGATTTGTTTGTTTTTGTTTTTTCGTATGTCTTGCATTTTGTTTTGATTTTTTATGGCATATATCTTGAGAACATCAAACTTCACTTATATGCTTTCTTGTCTTTCAATAAAAATGTTAGCACGTTTATTATCTTGATTCATGATGTTTTAAATGATGCTAGTAGTATGTTTAGTGTATTTCCTTTCTCTATCTTGAGTAGCATGAAATAAGTTAAGTATCATATGGAGATAAGTTTGAAATTTGGCTTGACCTTAAGGATCTTACCTTCACTATACTTGAGCTTGGATAGTTGATATCATTGAATTAGTCATGATTCATCATGTTTGTTTAGTACTTGATTTCCATTGTGATTTCTCAAACTTCATTTTGGTTACTGGATGATGCTCAAATCATGTAAGCTCATTTGGAAAAATCAAAATATCCCAACATTTGTGCTAAAAGTACATTTGTAAATAAGTTTTGCACAATGCAAATACGTATATATATATATATATATATATATATATATATATATTATATAAGTGAATAAGGGATATAAAAAATAGTTGTCGTGAGTGGAATCTAGTAAGTCACCCTTTTGAGACCGAGTTAGGTTACTGGGGAAATGACTGTTTAGCTTCTCTTGAGATTGAGCATGCCTTTGAGACCTTGGGTTGATTGGGAAATATGAACAAAGTGTGTGGCAAGTAAGTGTCTATCACTGGAAACATTAGGAATTCATCTCGATGACGACTTGACTAGGACATAGATTGAAACTTGAAAAGTTTGGGTCACTTTTTGCACTGTGCACAAGAGACTTATACTTGAGCCATACTTAACTTGTTTCCATGATCATGCTTGTTAATGAAACTTTTTGATAGAGTTAGGAAAGTACATTAGGGATTATGAATGCATTGTAGAGCATATGAATTAAGATTGTGACATTTTTACTTGAGGACAAGCAAGAGTTTAAGTCTGGGGGTGTGATGTGCGTAGATTGTATACACTTGTTTAGCATGTTTTGACACACATTCACATATTTTGCACATGCCATATCTATGCATTTTCATACTTCCAGCTTTGCTTTTAGCATATTTACTCTTTTTTTCGAAAATATGCTTTTGTGCATTTTTTGTATGTAGGAGTCGTATTTAGAGAAGAATTTGTGATCGAGGCCAAATCTGTAAGTTAATGAAAGGAGGAAAACACAATCTTGGAGTGCCACACGACCATGTCTGGTAGATTGACCTAGGTCGTGTGGTGATGCTCACCCGTGCGAGCCTTGCAGAGCCAAAGCAGTACATGGCCGTGTCCCAGACACGACCGTGCAAGCCTTCTAGAGCCAAAGAAGTACATGGTCATGTCCCAGACACGGCCGTGCATTTTTTCCAGAAGCTAAACAAGCCCTGGTCGTGTCCTAGACACGACCGTGCATGAGTTCCAGAGCTGGAGGCAGCACGGGCCGTGTAGATCTACACGGATGTGCAAGGTTGACAGTGGCAAAACATGTCACGGCCGTGTGCATCACACGGCCATGTGAGAGGGGCAGTAAAGAGAATGACCTAGGCCGTGTCTCACACACGGCCTGGTCTCGAGGTCGTGTGGCGCCCAAAATCTCTGCTCTATATAAGTGTTTCTTCCAACATTTGAAAGGGGAGTTCTCCCTTTTCGGAGAGAACAAGATTTGGGCAATTCTTCACCTTCTTGGAGGGGTTTTCCGACGATCTAAGGGTAGATCTTCAACGAATCCACTCCGGGAACAAGGATTGAATTCGAAAACCGTTCTTCATTGTAGATAAGGTTTTCTTCCCTTTCTCTTCTTAGATTTTGGGATCAAGATGCTTAGGATCTTCTTGTCTTTGGGTTTCTTTTTTTGTTTTATGGATTAGATCTGTTTGTTCTAGGATGGAGGGAGTATTTGTAATATGATTTGATGTAAACTCTTGTGGATTTGCCAATTTCCTATTTCTATGATTTTGTCTTGTTTGTATCTATTTGATCTTATGTGGATTGTTGTGATTGGACTTAATTACCATACTTGATTGAATGTTTGAGTATCTTGTGGATCTTCTAGAGGTAATACTTTATTTGATTATCCGAGGGACGTACGTGACAGACAAGCCCGTGTAAGGACGATTGAGGGATAATCTTGAAGGTGAAATAAGGTTGTTCAAGGGGGTAGGATAGATTGTATGGATTAATCTTTTATATCTTAATATGGGTTGAGAAGTAATGTATTTCTATGTTGATTATCCGAGGGATGCGCGTGACAAGCAAGCCCGTGTAAGGACATTATAGGAATCATTTCTAATTGATCGTATTTAGATATAGATTTTAGTCCTAAGCAGTCTATTGCAAGAGAGAATCGGCAACCTTCTACAAATGATGGACAATTGAGGAATAAGATTTGGTAGATCATTTACATTGAATAATATTACAAAGAAACCAAAACTCCTAGAACATCCTTTATCATAGCCCTTATCCCTGTTTTTATGTTTTTACTTCTATATTTTACTTTTCATAGTTGCACTAGCTTTTATAAATCAATTGATTAGTTGTTTAGCTAATTTGTGTTGAGATATCTTTAGTGCTTATAACCAGTCCCTATGGATACCATATCTTTCTTTATTACTGACGATATATCCGTACACTTGCGGAACGTTAACATCAGTCTAGAGGTGGTGGTGGTCTCCCATCAGCCTGACTGGTCAGAGCTGGGGCCCTCACTTCCTTCTTCCTGGTGGCTTAAGCTTCCTCCACATTAATGTATCTAGCCACATTCCACAACAAGTCATTGAAGTCCCTCGCAGGCTTTCGGATGAGGGCTTGGAAGAAATCTCCCTCCAATAGGCCTTGAGAAAAAGTGCTTATTAATATCTTTTAGGTGGCAGCTGGGACATCCAGCACCACTTGGTTGAAAGGCTTAATCTACATTCTCAAGGACTTCTTTGTTCCTTGTTTGAGCATGAACAAACTATGATTGGCCTTCTGATATCTTCTTCTGCTAGCGAAATGGTGCAGGAAAGTGTTTCTGAATTCTTTGAAATAAGTAATAGATCCGACTGACAGTTTGTCAAACCGTTTTTGTGCCGAGCCAGAAAGAGTGGTCAGAAACACTTGACACTTTATTGTGTCTCTATAATGGTGTAGCAAAATGACGATTTGAAATTTTCAGAGGTGATTCTCTAAATCATTGTTACCTCTATACACTCTGATAGACAAGAGCTTAAAACCCTTGGGTAGCTTTTCATCCAACACTTCCTGAGAGAAAGGCACGCTAGATTATTCAGCCATTTCCCGAATGGCCTAGGTCTTTCCTTTCCTCGGGCCCTCGGGGGTGAATTCTCAATCAAGGAAGCAGTGCAGCCGTCTTCAAGCGCTCAAAAAAGTGCTCGGGGGAAGTCGTACAGCTGCTTCCTTTTGAATCTTCCCTCCAAGGATGGAGTCCATCCATTAAAGTCGTAGTTTCTCGGCACAGGTAAGAATCCGTGGTTTGTCTTTCTGATGTTGCTCATGCCTTGACGCTCTTGAATAGCTCTTCTTCCTTCGGAGTCATGGTGATGTTGATTCTGTCGATATCATCCATCTTCACATTCTAGAATAGGAGGAGAATTTCCAACAAATAGTGTCAAATTTGATCCTATCTGAAAGCTAAATCTTTTAGAGGGGCCAGTGACGAGGGTAGGAATGACAGATAATGTTGATAGAGCCATGACTTGAGATAGGGACCCGACGATGAGCTAGAAACCTCAAACTTCAATTAACTATAGGGAGAGCAAGTGGAAAAGAAGGTACTCATGGTTCTGTGCACACCATAGAGAAAGCATATAAGAACGTTAGTGCAAGAACCAGGGAGACTCTTTGACTCTCAAGTCAGGACTGGAGAAAAGCGAAAAGTGTAGAAAAAAATGAATAGTACAACAATAGTAGATGAGTATGGTTGCGCCTACTTGGCCAGTGGAGAGGACCCCCCCCCATTTTATATTGCATCTCATAACCTCTATAATAATGAGGAGTCAGAGAATGTTTAGTGTAAGAGTATGTCGGGTGATCGAGGATGTATGACGGATTTCCATTGAGTAGAGGTAGGTTTCGTGGCATGCATGTGGTAGAGTATTAGAATATTTCTTGATAAATAGTCATTATTCCCTGATAGATGGTTATGATTCCCTGACAATGTTGTCTCCTATGCAATAGTCCAACCGGCTAGAAGGTTGACCGAGCGTAGACTGGGAGTCGTGCCCATAAGAAGCGAGGGACTGAGCCCTGGTAGTTTGACCGACTCTAGGGATGACTAGGAGTAGACTGAGAGTCATCTCCATCAGAAGTGAGGGGCTGAATCCTGGGGGGTCCGACCATCTCTAGGGCTGACCAAGAGTAGAATGAGAGTCGTGCCCATGAGTAGACTGGGAGTTGCCGACCGGAAGCAGATTGAAGTCGTGCCCATGAAAAGTGAGGGGTTGAGTCCTAGGGTCCAACAGGCTCTAGGGCCAACCAGGAGTAGATTAGGAGTCGCGCCCATGAGAAGTGAGGGGTCGAGCCTTGGGCGTTCGATCGGTTCCGGGGCCGACTGGGAGTCATGCCTATGAAAAGTGAGGGGCTAAGTCCTGGGGTCTGACCGGATCTAGGATCGACTAGGAGTAGACTATAAGTCGTACCCATAAGTAGTGAGGGATTGAACCCTCCAATCGACTCTGGGGCCGACCTAGAATAGACCTAGAGCAGTAACCATGAGGCATGGGGAGTTGTCCCAGATGATCTAACAGGCTATGGGGGTCAGTCAGTTGGGAACTAAGAGCAATAATCATGAGATGGGAGAAGACAAGTTCGGGAGAAAATGATCGACATATACTCCTCGATCTTAAATATCACCTCCTCTTAACTTTTGACTACTATATCACCTTCACAATTAATCTCACACTATTCCTTAGATCATCCAGTATACATCGAATCAATGGACATTTGGAGACTTTTAAGATGCCTCTCAAGGAGAAAAACGATTAGCCTTTTTTGATCTAAAGAAATTTTAAATAATTTATCAAGAGTGTTACCTACTGTTCACCTTGTGATGCACCTCATTGATTTCTCCTTTGGTTTTGACTGCCAAATCCAAAAAACAAATTAAAAACTTCTTGAGAATTGAGATGCATGTAAAGAGCCCCCACCGGTCGTATTGGTACTCGAGTATAGTAGAGTTGCACAATGAGATACATCTAAAGAATCAAAGTCATGAATATAGGCAAGTAATTGAAAGACGCACTTAAATTTATGAAATTTCTAAAAGACATATTTGATTTTTAGATTTACCAATGAACGTGCTTATTTATCATTTTATCCCTTTCATTAATTACTGTATACCGTAGTACTCAATTTCAAAAAAATAATATGATATTACATGAATTTTAAAATAAATATCACTATAGTGTTGTATTTAAAATCACTGACATCATAATAATATTATTCTTTGGAGGTAAAACTATGCCTTAGGATAGAGTTAGAGTTAATTAGTACGGAATAACTCTATCATAAGATAAGAATTTGAATCTCAATAAAATCGAAAAAGAGTTCTTTTTGTACTGGCCAACTACAACTTCCTAATTTATCTTTTCATAAATAGTTATAAGACCGACCATGTGAAACCACTGAAGTGACAGATTCTACCTTTTACTACCATTTGAATGTAAAACCATAATTAAATGCATCTTTTAAAAATTTCACAACTTAAAATGTGTCAATTGTTGCCAGCTCATAAGTGGAATAATATAGTAATACCGTTCGGAAGATAAGTCGGATGGGGCCTGTGTGCACCACAAACTAATCACACGGGAGCATTAGCCCCCGAAACTAAGGAAGAGATACCTGGCGAATGCTCTCCAATGCTCAAGTCAGACGCAGGACACAACGAATTGTAGAAATGATGTAGATGCGTATGCGTGCGCGTATCTGGCTAACGGGGAGGATCTCCCCATTTATACTGAATTTCATAACCTCTACAATTATGAGGGATCAGAGAATGTCGGGTGTCAGAGTATATTGGATGGTGGATAAAGAACGAATAATTCTCATTGGGTAGAGGAAAATTTCGTATTGCGCAGGTGGCAGGACATCAGAATATTCCTTAACGCATAGCCATTATTCCTTGACGAGTGGTTACAATTCTCTGACAGTATTGTCACCGACTTATAGTCAAACCGACGTTAAGGCCGCTCGGGAGTGTAGGGGGTGACATCTAGGAGAAAAAGACATCCCTAATGTTCCCGTCCGGAAGCTGAGTCGGACAGAGGTTGGCCGCGCTATCGCTGGTACTGACAGAAAGTCACCGAGACGCCTGGTTGATCTGGCACCTACCAGAAAGATTCCCACAAGCGGGTGACAGGGGTGATGACGACGACGACGACGCGAGGGCTCTGCATACACTCAGACAAGCCACCTCTGCGTTAGAGACCAAGAACCAGGGAAAAAGTCCTCGGGTCAGGCCCTCCGACGCTCAAGTCAGGTACTTTTTCCCCAAAAGCACAGTGAAAGGACGAAAATTAAAAGACGAGAATGAAAAGACGAGTGAGTGTACCTGCGTAGAGACAAAGCCTCCCTTTTTATATAGCAGTGGATGCTTTGGAGTCTGACAAGTGTCAGGGAATGTCGGGTGTCAGGATTTGTCTGGCGGTGAATGACATGTGACATCTTTCTATTGATCTGAGAAGGGATCAGGAGGCAACGAGCCACAGACCGTTAGCATATTCCCTGACATATAGTGATTATTCTTTGACGGGTTGTTACGATTCTCTGGCTTAATTGTCGCGTAGTGTAGGCTCCTCCTGGTCTGTTAACCCTCGATTGGGTCCTCGTATCTGCAAATCTTGACATGTATGCACAGACCTGCCTTTCCTGGCGCATTCCCTGGCTTGTTTGTTGTCCCGCAAATCCAGACCTGTACGTCGTCCTGCCCTACATTTGTCATTCGGACTATCTTGATAGATCCAGACCTGCGCCTACCGCTCTGTAAGCCTTCGTCCACATATCCTAATTTGTACGTCTTTGGTCCGTGTATCTTGTCCTGCGTATCTTGTCCTGTAGATCCCGACCTATAAGCCTTAGTCCTCATATCTCGACCTGTGTCTTGGCTCAGCGTATCTTTCTCTACGAGTCTTGTTTCGTATATCCCAACCTATACACCCTGTCCCTGTATCCTGTACCACAAGTCTATAAATCCTGACCTGTCATCCTTGGTATGCATATCCCGACTTGTACGCTTTAGTCCTCGTATCTCCTGTGTCGCGAGTCTATAAATCCTGACCTGTCATCCTTGGTTTGCATATCCCGACCTGTATGTTTTAGTCCTCGTATCTCCTGTGTCACGAGTCTATAAATCCCGACCTGTCATCCTTGATTTGCATATCCTGACCTGTACGCTTTAGTCCTCATATCTCCTGTGTCGCGAGTCTATAAATCCTGACCTGTCATCCTTGGTTTGCATATCCCGACCTATACGCTTTAGTCCTCGTATCTCCTGTATCACGAGTCTATAAATCCTGACCTATCATCCTTGGTTTGCATATCCTGACCTGTACGCTTTAGTCCTCGTATCTCCTGTGTCATGAGTTTATAAATGTAAGATCCCACAAACCTAATTAAGGAAATTAATTGTAAAATTTTCTACAATCATATAAACGCTAATTAAAGGAATAATCTATAAGATTTTCTATAAATATTAGACAATTTTTTTTTAGAATTTTAAATGAACTTGTATAACATACTCAAGGGGATAGAACAATTAAGCATGAGGGAGGCCATGGTTAATGTTGGTGCGGGAAGCATCTGACGATCGAACTCGTGTTTTGATAATGGCATAGGATTCAAAGTTAAGGCGTTTTGTAATCTAACAAGTCTGCTTGAGGATTTCAGGAAAGTCCTAACTGCGGTTGGGCAAAGGTGAAAACCCTAGGGGGTGGTAACCCTAGGTCATAGGGGGTGGTAACCCTATGCGGAAAGTCTTGGCAGGTCGATGGCTTCAGGCAAAAGTCCTAGGGGGGTAACCCTAGGTGGAAAGTCCTGGTGTCGCGAACCAGGTGAAAGACTGGACTAGCCGGGAAGCGGATGTCCAGCAGAAAGTTCGGAAGCGTCGAGTGCTGAGCAAAAGTCCAGTCGATCTGGAGGATCGACTGGCAACAGGTAAATCTCCTGAGTGGAGTAGGTGAGGACGCGTTCCCCGGAGAGTCGGGTCGACCTAGGGTTTCCGGATGAAAATCCGAAGTCAGACCTGGACAGATCAGAGACTGTCATAACAATTCTTATCATATTCATTCTGTTATTTATGCTAACTTTGTGTTGCAGGATATTATTTGGGACTAACACATCTTGCAGGTACAAAGAAATGGGATTTTTCCTCGGATGAACAGTATCCGAGGCGCCTCCATGGAGCTTGGAGGCGCCTCGGGTGCAAAGGCTGACCTGGCTACGAAAGTTCATTGAATGCGCCTTCATGGGAGTATAAGGCGCCTTGGAAGGCGCCTTGAGCAGGCTATAAGGCGCCTTAAAGGGATGAAGTTCGACCAGATCAGATTTGATCCACGCGGAAGACTCGGCAGCATGGAGGCGCTTGAACAGCCTTCAAGGCTCCTTGAACACCCTTTATAAGGGGGTTTCGACCAGCACTTCAAGATATCAAGTTTCAAGTGATTCCAGTGCTACGTGCTACTCAAAACAACGTTTCGAAGTGCTGCTACTTGTGCCCGACGACCAGGAGCTCCGGATCTTCATTTCTTTGTTGTCGGTATAATTATTTATTGTCATTTATTGTACTTCAACTTGTAATTCTTATCGAGCTTATAGTTGTTGCCCACCGGAAGCGATCAAGGATCGCGGGCCTTCGAGTAGGAGTCGCCTTAGGCTCCGAACGAAGTAAATCCTCCGTGTTCTTCTGTCTGTGTTTGTCTTTTCTATTTCCGCTGCATTTACTCGTACGTTTTAAATCGAACGATTCCGATAATTCAAACAATTTAGCCATGAGCGCTATTCACCCCCCCTCTAGCGCGGTCTCGATCCAACAGTTAAAACCCAATTAAGTTAAAAGTGATCAACCTTAATTATCCTAAGTCTACACTAAACAACCTAGGTATAAAACCTAGTGTTGGCCGATTCTCCTCATAGTCTCCTGAAATCACCGCCGCATCGCTATCCTCTCCATCTCCACTACTCCGACGAAGCTCCCACCCTATGTACCGAGCTCTGGTCATGCACCACAGATCACAACCAACTTCTGCGAAGGGTGACACGATCGGGTGGGGATAGCGATCAATGTGGTAGCATGAGGCGACACGAGGAAGGGAATGACAAGGGAAAGGCAAGTTCAATCTCTATGATAAAAGCGAGATTTGTGAGGTATGAAATAGGAAACTGGGTGTCGATGAATTCCCTAACGATTAGTTTTGTTGATTGTAAGGATTGCGTTACATTTTGTCCAGCGATGCTTTTGTTTTAATCGGGATTTCAGTGTTCCTTTTGATTCAGAGGATGCTTTTTTTTGGGTTTATGTTTTGAATTTGTGATTTGTAGTGAGGTTCTTGTTGGATGGTTGCTTTAAATGGAGTTCCGCAGGGTTTTGGAGGTTGGGTTTGCAACAACGAAGCTTGATTCTTGTGCTGTGATGTGGATTTGATGCGGATCTAGATTCAGAGTGACTGTGCTTTTTACCGTGAGATGTTGATTCGAACTATGTTTTCATGGAAGTTCTTGCTTGGATCGCATGGTTTCTAAACTTTGCCAGTGCATTATGTTATGGTTAGAGTTCGTTTATTAATTCTGTTTGTGAATTTTCTGCGGTGCTCTTGTTCTATCAAAGGATTTCTCTTCGGATTTCAATAGTAGATTAGGGTGTAGTGAGTGAATTAGGTTTAAGAAAGGTTTTGAATCAATTTCTGATGTTGTTTTTTTTTAAATTGCTCTGGAATTTAGGACTTAAATGGGAAGGATGTGCTAGATTTTATGATGCTCATGGATTTCACAGCTGTTGTAATTTGTCGGATAGATTTAATTGTTGTTGTTCGATTTTGAGGAATTGTTTTGCTACCCTACAATGTCTTTGGATCTTGACCAAAAATTGATTTAGTATGTATGGGATTTCAATGTGGTCTTGTTCGGTTTCTTTGAAAGTGGTTAAGCCACTTCTGTAGATGGCTTAGGTGATGGCGGAAACTTTGGTTGATGTTTTGGTTTTTGCGGAAGTTTGTGGGTTTTGCGTGGATTTCTTTATATTGGAAAGTTGGCTGATTTGGATTTAGTAGGTTTCAAATTTCTTCCGCTGAAGTTTTGTGAAGTGATGGGATTTAAGCTTTATGTGTTCTGATCCTGATATAATTTTGAAACTGTAATAGGATAGAAGAGATGGATATTATTGAATGTCCATGTTTAGTTAATTGTTCAAGGGTTAATGTAATTTCTGTTTGATGTTTTGGGAGTTGGTCTAAATTCTATTTACTGCTTTGTGTGGTAGATCTAATTATTTCTTCTTTAAGTTCATAGCTCTACATTTATTTATGGTATGGTACAACATGTTATGGGTAGAAAATGTTTTCTCATGTGGCAAGTAGGAAACTCTTCTTTAAATATTCATTAGATAAGCATGACTGTAGTAAGAATAGAGTCCATTCTCTTTTCTGTACATGCATGACTGTAAAGAGTGATACTGTTCATGAATGACTACAAAAAATGATACTGTTCATGTTGTTGGTTGCTACTCGGAAAACCTAGAGGTTCCATTGTACAAAAATTTTGTACAAAGGTCTGAACCTTTTCCTAGCTACCATGTGTTCTTTTAAATTAAATTTTGGATCGCCTGCGGAACTTAACACGTTTGATCCAAAACTTAATCTATTTGTTCTTTAAGGTTTAGACTTGGATCTCCTGCGGAACTTAACACGTTTGATCCAGATCACCTAAGTTATTAATTCCATTAAATATTAATTTCCATAATTGGTTCCCAGTACTGACGTGGCGAGGCACATGTCCTTCTTGGATATGGGAACAACCACCACCGACTAGACAAAACCTTTTATGGAAAGCTAATATTTAATTTCCTAAAATAACTTTAGGTCAACCAAAAAGAACAATCAAATCACAAGGAAAAGAAAAATAAAAGAACACAACTTCGAAAAACATATTCGAAATACTAGAATCGTAAGCCTCTTGTATTTGGTATTATTTCCATAAATGACTAGCATGATGCGGAAAGGAAAAATTACTAGTTATACCTTCTAAAAAGACCTCTTGATCTTCTACCGTATTCCTCTTCTAACCTCGGACGTTGTGTGGGCAACGATCTTCCGAGATGAGAACCACCAAGCACCTTCTTCTTCCTTGCAAGTTTCGGCCACCACAATTCTCTAAGAGAAGTAGAGGTCCGGCCACCACCACCAAGCTCCAAGGGATGCAAGAAACAAAACCACCTTTCTCTCCTTCTTCTCCTAGCTAGAACCGGCCACCATCAAGAGCTCCAAGAGAGGTTGCCGCCGGCCATAAGAAGAAGAGAAGAGGAAGAAGCTAGGGCCGGCCACTAAGGAGGAAAAGAGAGGAGAAGAATAATAGAGTTGATCACCCGTGAAGGCACCTCTACCCCCTCTTTTATAATCCTTGGTTTTGACAAATAAGGAAATTTTAATAAAAAATTCCTTAATTCTTTTGTCATAAAAAAAGAAAAATTATTTTAATTAAAAAACAATTTTCTTCTTTTAATAATAATGGCCGACCACTTCTAATTCCCCAAAACAAGGAAAATTTAATTCACACAAAAATTAAAACTTCCTAATTTGTTTCTAGAAATTTATAAAAATTTCTCCAATAATTTTTATCCCTTCATGATTGGTTAATAAAAAGGAAATTTTATAAATTAAAATTCTTCTTTTAAACATGTGGATAATTTCTAAAAGGAAAGTTATCTCTAAAAATTAAAATCTCTTTTCAATCTACAAATAAGGAAAGATATCAAATCTTTTCTTAATCTTTTGTAGAAACTAATAAAAGAGAATATTTAATTTTTAAACTTCTCTTTTAAATTATTATCATGGTTAAAAAGGAAAGTTTTCTTAAAAATAAAATCTCCTTTCAATCTACAAATAAGGAAAGATTTCAAATCTTTTCTTAATCTTTTGAAAGCTTTAAAAGGAAAGATTTAATTTTAAACTCTCTTTTAAAACTATGATATCCACATAAGAAATAATTTAAAAATCCATTTTAATATGATGTGGCCACCTTAAGGCCAACCTTTAGGCTTGGCCGGCCCTAAGCTTGAGCTTCAAGCTTAGCTTGGCCGGCCCCTATTGGTTGGGTAAGAAGGTGGGTATGTGGTGGGTATAAATCTCTATATACAAGAGGCTACGATAGGGACCGAGAGGAGGAATTGGTTTTGGTCTCCCGATGAAATTAAGCTTCCCGTGTTCGCCCCGAACACACAACTTAATTCCATCAATAATAATTCATTCCACTAAAGAACTATTATTGAACTACCGCACCAATCCCAAATTACATTTTGGGCTCCTTCTTATTATGAGTGTGTTAGTCTCCCTGTGTTTAAGATAACAAATGTCCACTAATTAAGTAAGTTACTGACAACTCACTTAATTAATATCTAGCTCCAAGAGTAGTACCACTCAACTTCATCGTCATGTCGGACTAAGTCCACCTGCAGGGTTTAACATGACAATCCTTTTGAGCTCCTCTTGGGGACATTCTCAACCTAGTATCTCTAGGACACAGTTTCCTTCTATAATCAACAACACACACTATAAGTGATATCATTTCCCAACTTATCGGGCTTATTGATTCATCGAACTAAATCTCACCCATTGACAAATTAAAGAAATAAATATCAAATATATGTGCTTGTTATTATATTAGGATTAAGAGCACACACTTCCATAATAACTGAGGTGTTTGTTTCTTTATAAAGTCAGTATAAAAGAAACGACCTCTAATGGTCCTACTCAATACACTCTAAGTGTACTAGTGTAATTATATAGTTAAGATAAACTAATACCTAATTACACTACGACCTTCAAATGGTTTGTTCCTTTCCATCTTGGTCGTGAGCTACTATTTATAATTTATAAGGTACTGATAACATGATCCTCTGTGTGTGACACCACACACCATGTTATCTACAATATAAATTAATTGAACAACTACATTTATCACAAATGTAGACATTTGACCAATGTGATTCTTATTTCTAGATAAATGTTTAGATCAAAAGCTAGGTTTTTAGTATACACTCTAACAATCTCCCACTTATACTAAAAGACTAAGCTGCCATATCTGCTGCCATACATCTGATTCCCATCCCTTCAACATGCCCATCAAAAGATCTTACCTTAAGGAACTTAGTGAAAGGATCTATAGGTCATCACCTAATGCAATCTAGGCGGCAACAACTTCTCCTCGTTTATACGATTCCTCGTATTGGGTGGTACTTGCGCTCTATTGTGTTTTTCTTGCCTTATAGACTTATGGTTTCTTCGAGTTTGCTACTGCACCAACATTATTACAATAAATTGTAATAATTTTTGGACAAACCAGAAATCATATCTAAGTCTATCTTGAGGTTATTGAGTCATTCAGCTTTTATGGCTACCTCAGAGGCTTGCCATATACTAAGCTTCTATGGTGGAGTTCAGAAAAACACCTATGCTTATCACTCTTCCATAGTTATGACTTTACCTCCTAAAGTAAACACAAAACCCCGAGGTTGACTTATTATTGTCCCTATCCGATTGGAAGTCAAAATCCATGCAACCCACAAGGACTAAATTAACTGCCTTGTAAGCTAGCATATAATCTCTAGTGCCTCTAAGGTACTACAATATATGCTTTACTACAGCCCACTGTCCTTGTCCAGGCTTACTTTGATATCTTCTAACTATGCCCTTGGCAAAACAGATTTCTAATCTCGTGCATAGCATACATTAGGCTTCCAACAGCCGTAGCATAAAGAACTGCCTTTATTTCCTTTGATGTCTACAGAGACATATCTTTAGATAAAGTTACTCCATCCTGAAAAGGTAAGAAACCTTTCTTGGAGTTTTGTATGCTTAAAACGAGCAAGGATTTTTCCGATGTATGAAGCTTGGGATAAGTAAAATATTCTTTTCTTGCGATCCCTTATTACTTTGATCTCAAGAATATATACATTCTCCCAAGTCCTTTATATCGAATTGTTTGGACAACCATACCCTTACTTCTGACAACATTTTGATATTGTTTCCAACTACCAAAAATGTCATCTAAGTATAATACAAGAAATACCACCACGTTTCCATCACATCTTTTGTATACACAAGACTTATCCGGTTACTAAATCCATAGATCTGGATTACTTTGATAAACCGGATGTTCCAAGACCTTGAAGCTTTGCCTCAGTCCATAGACTGATTGAGCTTACACAAGATGCTCTTAGCTCTTTGCAATGAACCCTTCTAGTTGCTTTATATGGATGTTTTCTTCAAGACTTCCATTACGGAATGCTGTCTTGACATCCACTTGCCAAATAGATAAAAGAATCCGGATAGACTTAAGCATGGCTACCGGTGAAAAGTTTTCTTTTCATCTAGCCTTCTTTGAAAGTTTCTACCTTCCTGTCTATCCCTCTTTTCCTAATATAGACCTTTTTACACCTAAAGGCTTTTATACCATTTGGTGGTTCTATAAGCTTCCAGATTTTATTAGAATACATATATTCTAATTCTGTTATTCATTACTCTTTGCCAAGATATTGCATCTTTATCTTGGAGTGCTTCGTCATATGTCCGGAGATCAGGTTCATGTCCTCCAGGGATCGAGTCCAAAAACTCTCCCAAAACATAAATCTTTTTAGGTTGCCTAACAACCCTCCCACTACGATGAGGCACTTTCTGCAATTGTGTATCATTTGTGATACGTGTTGCAGTTTCTTGTGATATTTCATCTTGTACAGTTGGTACTAGATTAGACATGTCCTTTATTATTTCCTTAAGAACAAATTTACTTATGGGCATGAGGTTTATTACATAGTCCTTTTCTAAAAATCGGTCATTGATGCTAACAATAACCTTCTGATTTTTAAGACTATAAACCTACTTTCATTTCTCTAGGATAACCCACAAACAAGTGAATTCCTGTCCAACTTATCATTGTCTCTCTTCAGCATATGTGATGGACTACCCGAATCTGAATATGCTTCAAAATAGGCTTACACCTATTCAACAATTCTATATGAGTAGAGAGTTCTGACTTTGGAAGGTACTATGTTCACTTCGTTTCAGAGTATATCCTTAAAATGAATTTGGTAATTTTCTAAATAACTCATCATCAATCTACTTATTTCCATAAGAGTCCTATACCTTCTTTTTCTACACCATTCTGTTGGGATATACCTAGGTGTAGTTAGTTGGGATTGAATCCCTACTCCGATAAGTGACTCCTAAATTCTCCCAAGAGGTACTTGCCACTACGATCTCACCATAGTGTCTTGATACTTTTACCTTGACATTTCTCCACATCAGCCTCATACTCTTTGAACTAATCAAAGCACTTAGACTTGTGGCACATCAAGTAAATGTATCTGTATATCAAATAGTTGTCTATAAAATAGATGAAATATTTGAAACAACCTCTTGCTTGGATAGTCATAGGATCACACAAATCAGAATGAACCAATTTCAACATATCTTTGACTCCATACCCCTTAGACTTGAAAGCTTCTTGGTTATTTTTCCTTCCAAGTAAGACTCGCAGGTTGGAAAGATTTCCACTTCTAATGAACCCAAAAGTTCATCAGCTACCAATGAATCATACTCAAGTTAATATAACCTAGCCTTAGATGCCAAAGATATAATTGGTTCATTTTCGAAGGTTACTTTCTCTTAAAGTTAGAAGATGTGTTACTAATTTCGTGAGAGTTATTGGATTTATAAATTGCCAACCAACGTACCAGAACAGATAACTTCCCTCTTTTTCTTAATAACAACTTTGTTATTAAAAGAGGCAGAATATCATGTTCTTTGAATAGTTTAGAAACTGAAAACTAGTTCTTTCTAAACTTGGTGCGTAAAGACAATTACTCAAAAATCCATGTTTTATTTTTATCAAAAGATAAACATCTCCCACTGCAACAGCTGCCACTTTTACAGCAGTGCCCATGTGGACGGTGTTTTTATTTTCATTTAGTTTGCAATGAATTGCGGACATGATTAATGGCATCTGTATCTACACTCCAGGTTCTGGTAGATAACACCACTAAACATGTTTCAACTAATGAATAAAATACACCTATATTGTTCTTAGTTCTAAGAGGACAGTCTACCTTAATGTCCAAATCCTATTTCCAATCAATTATAATTGGGACCACTAAGTCTATCCTAAAGTATATCAGCTAGGGATTGACCATCATCCTAAGAATCACAAAAATATTTGGTTAAGACCAACTCCTTAAAAATCCTATGAATTTTGTATGCCACGTTAGTGTGGACGTATACAAATTCAAAGAGGAAATTTTATCATTTAATTTTATTATCTCGTCAACCTTACTTTATGAGGAATAAAATTAATAGTTGGTCTATCTTTAATCAAATATTTGGTCAAGACTTCTAAATTTAAAATAATATTGATTCCTCTAACAATACTATTTAAATCTACCAACACCTCAAAACACCGTGAATTTTGCATGCCACGTTAGTGTGGACGTATACAAAATCAACATTTGTAGGAGGAGGGTTTTACCCATTAACTATCTTGTTAACGTAACTTTATGACAAATAAAATTATCTCAAACACCGTTAATTTTGTATGCCACGTTAGTGTGGACGTATACAAAATCAATCATTTGTAAGAGGGGTTTTAACCCTTTAATTTTATTATCTTGTCAACCTAGTTTTATGACAATTAATAGTTGGTTTCATTTGGTCACACAAATAATAACAGTGACTCCGATGGGGAGGATACTATTAGATGTGTCTAAGTGTATACTATTACTTGACACTAAGTCTATTAATAAGATTATGCCCCTTCCGTTGGGGAAGATCACACGCTCTTAATTAACTTCCTATAGTCATCCAAAAATGGAAGTCTGTTCTAGTGATATGCAAACTAGCTCATCCGTTATGGAGGAAGGCACTCAGAGCCAACGCGCAAACTTGTTTGCATCACTTACAAACCAGTAATGGAGACCATGGGATTTACTTAAAAATCCCTCTCCCACTGAGTTATTTATTAATGAGGAATTTTAACTATGCTAGCCTACTAAACTTGTAAACTAACATGCATACACAGCACAAGATAAAAGAAATAAATAGAAAATCTAATTTTCAACTATTATGACTTTTATCTCTAGTTGTCCTCCGTGTGTTGTCATCCCAAGCTGCTGCCATATTTGGCCACTGCCACCGGGTCTAGCTGTTGCATCCATCTTGCTCCTAGTTCCGCTGCGCCTCTGGTCCTTAGAAGGTTCCACGCTTTGCAAGATTCGATCCGCGACATAAATAGAATTTTACATTTTGATCCTATATTCCATAAAAGGAATGTACATGTATCTAGATCAAAAATAAAATCCTAATAAAACTAAATACCCTTCTGTATTTTATAATACAATCATGCACACACAATAAAATGCCCTTGACATGTCCAAGGGTCCAATCACACACATAATAACTATAAGCCATAATAGTTTGATCCTGCATCCACAAAGTTAGCACATCCTACTATTATCCTGCCTAAATTATGTATGACATGTGCATAATTAAACTAATACCAAATACGCAGAGCCTAGCTCCGATACCAATTGTTGGTTGCTACTCGGAAAACCTAGAGGTTCCTTTGTACAAAATTTTGTACAAAGGTCGAACCTTTTCCTAGCTACCATGTGTTCTTTTAAATTAAATTTTGGATCGCTGAACTTAACACGTTTGATCCAAAACTTAATCTATTTGTTCTTTAAGGTTTAGACTTGGATCTCCTGCGGAACTTAACACGTTTGATCCAAATCACCTAAGTTATTAATTCCATTAAATATTAATTTCCATAATTGGTTCCCAGTACTGACGTGGCGAGGCACATGTCCTTCTTGGATATGGGAACAACCACCACCGACTAGACAAAACCTTTTATGGAAAGCTAATATTTAATTTCCTAAAATAACTTTAGGTCAACCAAAAAGATCAATCAAATCACAAGGAAAAGAAAAATAAAAGAACACAACTTCGAAAAACATATTCGAAATACTAGAATCGTAAGCCTCTTGTATTTGGTATTATTTCCATAAATGACTAGCATGATGCGGAAAGGAAAAATTACTAGTTATACCTTCTAAAAAGACCTCTTGATCTTCTACCTTATTCCTCTTCTAACCTCGGACGTTGTGTGGGCAACGATCTTCCGAGATGAGAACCACCAAGCACCTTCTTCTTCCTTGCAAGTTTCGGCCACCACAATTCTCCAAGAGAAGTAGAGGTCCGACCACCACCACCAAGCTACAAGGGATGCAAGAAACAAAACCACCTTTCTCTCCTTCTTCTCCTAGCTAGAACTGGCCACCATCAAGAGCTCCAAGAGAGGTTGCCGCCGGCCATAAGAAGAAGAGAAGAGGAAGAAGCTAGGGTCGGCCACCAAGGAGGAAAAGAGAGGAGAAGAATAATAGAGTTGATCACCCGTGAAGGCACCTCTACCCCCTCTTTTATAATCCTTGGTTTTGACAAATAAGGAAATTTTAATAAAAAATTCCTTAATTCTTTTGTCATAAAAAAAGAAAAATTATTTTAATTAAAAAATAATTTTCTTCTTTTAATAATAAAGGCCGGCCACTTCTAATTCCCCAAAACAAGGAAAATTTAATTCACACAAAAATTAAAACTTCCTAATTTGTTTCTAGAAATTTATAAAAATTTCTCCAATAATTTTTATCCCTTCATGATTGGTTAATAAAAAGGAAATTTTATAAATTAAAATTCTTCTTTTAAACATGTGGATAATTTCTAAAAGGAAAGTTATCTCTAAAAATTAAAATCTCTTTTCAATCTACAAATAAGGAAAGATATCAAATCTTTTCTTAATCTTTTGTAGAAACTAATAAAAGAGAATATTTAATTTTTAAACTTCTCTTTTAAATTATTATCATGGTTAAAAAGGAAAGTTTTTCTTTAAAAATAAAATCTCCTTTCAATCTACAAATAAGGAAAGATTTCAAATCTTTTCTTAATCTTTTGTAGAAAGCTTTAAAAGGAAAGATTTAATTTTAAACTCTCTTTTAAAACTATGATATCCACATAAGAAATAATTTTAATAAAAAATCCTTTTTAATATGATGTGGCCGGCCACCTTAAGGCCAACCTTTAGGCTTAACTTTAGGCTTGGCTGGCCCTAAGCTTGAGCTTCAAGCTTGGCTTGGCCGACCCCTATAGGTTGGGTAAGAAGGTGGGTATGTGGTG
Organism: Zingiber officinale; assembly: GCF_018446385.1. NCBI lineage: Eukaryota > Viridiplantae > Streptophyta > Magnoliopsida > Zingiberales > Zingiberaceae > Zingiber > Zingiber officinale. The sequence goes on from NC_055990.1 coordinate 51,564,292, forward strand.
GGTATAAATCTCTATATACAAGAGGCTACGATAGGGACCGAGAGGAGGAATTGGTTTTGGTCTCCCGATGAAATTAAGCTTCCCGTGTTCGCCCCGAACACACAACTTAATTCCATCAATAATAATTCATTCCACTAAAGAACTATTATTGAACTACCGCACCAATCCCAAATTACATTTTGGGCTCCTTCTTATTATGAGTGTGTTAGTCTCCCTGTGTTTAAGATAACAAATGTCCACTAATTAAGTAAGTTACTGACAACTCACTTAATTAATATCTAGCTCCAAGAGTAGTACCACTCAACTTCATCGTCATGTCGGACTAAGTCCACCTGCAGGGTTTAACATGACAATCCTTATGAGCTCCTCTTGGGGACATTCTCAACCTAGTATCTCTAGGACACAGTTTCCTTCTATAATCAACAACACACACTATAAGTGATATCATTTCCCAACTTATCGGGCTTATTGATTCATCGAACTAAATCTCACCCATTGACAAATTAAAGAAATAAATATCAAATATATGTGCTTGTTATTATATTAGGATTAAGAGCACACACTTCCATAATAACTGAGGTCTTTGTTTCTTTATAAAGTCAGTATAAAAGAAACGACCTCTAATGGTCCTACTCAATACACTCTAAGTGTACTGGTGTAATTATATAGTTAAGATAAACTAATACTTAATTACACTACGACCTTCAAATGGTTTGTTCCTTTCCATCTTGGTCGTGAGCTACTATTTATAATTTATAAGGTACTGATAACATGATCCTCTGTGTGTGACACCACACACCATGTTATCTACAATATAAATTAATTGAACAACTACATTTATCACAAATGTAGACATTTGACCAATGTGATTCTTATTTCTAGATAAATGTTTATATCAAAAGCTAGGTTTTTAGTATACACTCTAACACATGTATGACTGCAAAGAACGATATTGTTCGTGTATGACTGCAATGAATGATAAGGATAGTTTAGGTTTATCTACTGTGGCTAATTGGATGGGTATGAGCATATGTGGTGACAGTACGGGTTGGGTGCCCCGGGATGAGCTCTGGGGAGGGCCCTTCCAAATGATTGATAATTTATTTATGGTAGCTTTATTGGGATTTTCGGGCCGCGAAAACCGCGTTTTCGAGTCGCGGAAACCCCGAAAGCCCCAAAGCCAACGGATCTGTGCAAAGAAAAATTTCAAAAACTACGAATACGAGTTTCTACCGAGATCTACTCCTAGATCTACATGGAAAAAGGGTTATACCTTTGAAGCAAAGCCCTTCGCGTTCCGGCTCGTCCAAACGGTGCCGGATCTCAAGAGTATCAAAATAGATACTCCTCTAGAAGTATCCACACGAACTAATTAGGTGGAGAAAGACCTAAACGAAGGTGTGCTAGCACCTTGATAGGTCACGGCAAGAGAGGAGAAGAGGGAGAGGGAGATCTTGAGAGGAAGAAGATGGATTGAATGAATCATGAATGAAAAATTCATTTCATTCATTCTCTTGTGTGGCCGGCCACATGAGTAACTCCCACTCATTTAATATGGCCGGCCACATTAATGGGAAAGGAGGCTTGTAACCTCCATGAGGTGGCACACCATGATGATGTGGAGCATCATCATTGGTCCACATCTTGCCATCTCACTAATGATGTGGCAATTAGTCAAGTCAAACTTGACTCTTCCTCTTCCTCTCAAGTCAAGTCAAACTTGACCAAATCTCTTCCATGGTTGATCTAATCTAACCATTTGATTCAAGCCAACTTAATATAATGAATCTAATTCATTAAATTAAGTTGATTTAATGAGTCATAATCTAAATTAGACTCATTGAATGCATGAATCAACTTGAGTCCAACTCAATTAGTCCAATTTGGATTACTCTTAATCCAATTTGATTCATCAAATGAATCTAATCCTCTTGGTTCATCATATGAACCTAATCTCCATCTAATTGTCCTTAGTGTGTGACCCTATAGGTTCTTGTAACGTTGGCAATGCCCCTAAACCCATTTAGGAGCATAAGCAATGAGCGGTATTTAGCAACACATCATTACTACCCAAGTTACAAGAATGTTGAGATCCAACATCACCTTGTGACTACTAATTGTGACTCCTCACAATATATGACAAGTGTCCTTATATCCTAGACATCTAGATTGATCAATGTGAGGCATAGACCGTGTCATCCTCTGACCAATATAAATCTTGAACTCCAAGTAGACTCACTCAATCAAATGAGCTCAACATCTCATATTGACTCATTTGGGCATAGCCATGCACTTCGTGGTCTCACTCTATCAAGAATATCGATGTCACTCCCGTCATATAGGAGGGATAGATCCCATCTACATCACTCACATCCCTCTGCATAATTCGTTACATACCCAGTAATCGCCTTTATAGTCCACCCAGTTATGGGTGACGTTTGACGAAACCAAAGTACATAACTCCTTATGTAGGGATCCATGGTGACTTCAGGTCTAAGGACTAGTAGTCATACTAATAGCCACATGAGAAAGTATATGACACTCATATAACGATCCATGATACTTTCTCATGGCGGGTCATTCAGTATACATTCTCTAATGTATACCCATGTGTCAACTTGATATCTCTATATCCATGACTTGTGAGATCAAGTCATCGAGTTGACCTACATGCTAGTCTTATTGGATTAACATTGTCCCTGAATGTTAAAACTCTACTAGGAATGATTAAGAGTTGTGTTCCCTATATCATCTCACTATCGATTCAACTAATCGATTGATATAGGTAAGAACCTTCTACTCAAGGACGTTATTATACTTAGTTTATTTGGCACCAATACAAGTAAGTATAATAACCAAAAAACCAAATGCCTTTATTTATATAGAATATGATACAACAAGTCCAAAAATACAATCATCAAATGATTGGCTCTAGGGCTCTAGCTAACAATCTCCCACTAGCATTAGTGCCAATCAGTGTAGGCTCTAAGACTCAATGACCTAGTGTGACCTTCATGCTTCCTCTGTGCCAAAGCCTTGGTCAAGGGATCAGTGATGTTAGCCTCTGTAGGTACTCTACAAATCTTCATATCTCCTCTCTCGATGATCTCTCGAGATGGGCGTCGTAGTATGTGTTTGGTCCTCTGGTGTGAGGTTCTTTCGACTGTGCTATAGCTCCATTGTTGTCACAATAGAGCTCAATGGGGTCAACAATGCTAGGAACCACCCCAAGTTCAGTGATGAACTTACGAATCAAACTACCTCCTTTGCCTCGATGCGGACAATGTACTCAACTGTTGTAGAATCACTATTGTGTCCTTGAACTCTTCGGTGACACCACCATTAATGCAAAATCCGAACCCCGATTGCGATCTATAGTCATCCCGGTCGGTCCGGAAGCTAGCATCACTGTAACCCTTCACTAGCTCATCATCGCCTCCATATATCAAGAAATATTCTTTAGTCCTTCTTAAGTACTTAAGAATATTCTTGACCGCTATCGATGACTTTCACGATCTGATGGTATCTGCTCGTCATGCTCAAAGCATACGAGACATCAGGTCGAGTACATAGCATGGCGTACATGATCGATCCTATGGCTGAGGCATAAGGGATCTGATCCATGCGGTCTCTCTCCTCTCTAGAAGAGGGACCTTGAGTCTTCGAAAGACTCACGCCATGTGACATCGGCAGAAATCCCTTCTTGGAGTTCTGCATGGAAAACCGTAGGAGTACCTTGTCAATGTATGTACTTTGACTTAGGCCAAGCAATCTCTTAGATCTATCTCTATAGATCTGTATCCCTAGAATGCGGGATGCCTCACCTAAGTCCTTCATCGAGAAGCAACTCCCTAGCCAGGTCTTGACAGACTGAAGCATAGGGATGTCCTTCCCAATGAGTAGTATGTCATCCACATATAATATGAGGAAGACAACTATATCCCCTACAACCTTCTTGTAGACACAAGGCTTATCTTCGTTCTTGATGAAACCAAACTGTTTGATTGCATCATCGAATCGAAGATTCCAGCTCTGAGAAGCTTGCTTTAGTCCATAAATGGACCTATGCAGCTTGCATACTCTGCTAGTATGCTGTGGATCTACAAAATCCTCAGGTTGTGTCATGTACACATCCTTGAGTAGGTTTCCATTCAGAAACTTGGTTTTGACATCCATCTGCCATATCTCATAGTCATGGTAGGCTGCAATAGCAAGCATGATCCGAATGGACTTAAACATCGCTACTGTAGAAAAGGTTTCATCATAGTCAATACCATGAATCTGCTTGAAACATTTAGCTACCAAGTGACCCTTATAGATAAGTCCACCCATGTCAGTCTTTCTCTTAAAGACCCACTTACACCCAATGGGTTTTACCCCTTCAGGTGGATCAACCAAAGTCCATACTTGGTTGGTGTACATGGATTCCATCTCGGATCTCTTGGCTTCTAGCCATCTCTCGGAATCTGGTCTCATCACAGCTTCCTGATAGGTGGTAGGCTCATCCTCTATGAGCACAACGTCATCATGGTCAGACAAGAGAAATGAGTATCTCTCAGGATGACGACATACCCTATCAGACCTGCGAAGAGGTATGTCTACTTGAACTGGTTGTTGTTCCTCAACTCTTTGTGGAACAACATCATCCACAACATTTTGTGGTTCCAGTTCAACTTCCATCGAGGCTTCAGTGCTATTGTTCGCATCTTGAACTTCTTCAAGATCGAACGCGCTCCCACTAGTCTTTCTAGAAACAAAGTCCCTTTCTAGAAAGACCCTTGTCTTTGCCACAACTACCTTGTGCTGACTGGGAATGTAGAAGTAATATCCCTTAATTTCCTTGGGATATCCAAAAAAGTAGCACTTGTCAAATTTGGGTCCTAACTTGTCTGAGACTTGATGTCGAATGTAAGCCTCACTACCCCAAATCCTCATTGAAGACACCTGGGCATCTCTCCCAGTTCATATCCTATGTGGTGTCTTTATCACGACCTTGGATGGAACTCGGTTGAGTATAAAAGTTTTCGTGTCTAGAGCATAGCCCCAAAGGTATGTCGGAAGATCTGTGTGACTCATCATAGATCGTACCATATCTAATAGGGTACGATTCCTCCTTTTGGATACACCATTCCACTGTTGTGTTCCAGGAGGAGTGAGTTGGGATAGAATCCCACACTCAGCTAGGTAGTCACGAAACTCATGGGTAAGGTATTCTCCACCTCGATCTGATCGAAGTATCTTAATACTCTTGCCAAGCTGGTTCTGTACTTCATTATTGAATTCTTTGAACTTTTCAAAGGATTCAGACTTATGTGTCATCAAGTACACATAACCATATTTACTGAAGTCATCAGTAAATGTGATGAAGTATCTATAACCGCCTCTAGCAGCGACATTGAAAGGGCCACATACATCACTATGTATGAGTCCTAACAAATCAGTCGCTCTTTCCCTGTGCCCACTAAAGGGAGTCTTGGTCATCTTGCCTCGTAGGCATGACTCGCATATCTCATATGATTCAAAATCAAATGAGTCCAGCAAACCATCCTTATGGAGCTGGGATAAGCGCTTGTCATTTATATGACCTAAGCGACAGTGCCAGAGGTAGGTTTGGTTCATGTCATTTGACTTGAACCTCTTGGTATTTATGTTATAGATAGGGCTCTCAAGGTCTAGAATATAGAGTCCGTTTATCAGAGGTGCACTACAATAGAACATATCGTTTAAATAGACGGAACAACATTTGTTCTTTATTGTAAACGAGAAACCTTTCTTATCCAAACAAGAAACTGATATAATGTTCTTAGTTAATGCAGGTACATAACAACAATCGACTAACTCTAGTACAAGCCCAAAGGCGAGATAGAAAGTAAGTCCCTACAACAACCAGTGCTCCATTGCCTACTCGTGAGGTCCACCTCGCCCTTTGTCAATGCCTGCTATTTCTCATGCACATCGGTACAAATGTGAGAAGCACATCCGATCTAATACCCATGATGTAGAAATAGATAGATTGACTTCTATAACATATATACGTGAAGTCTTCGCTTCTTCTTAAGATCATCCAAGTATACCTTACAGTGTCCGGTCTGACCGCAGTGGAAGCAGGTAGCATCCTTGGCGACCCCTCCTTTAGGCTTCAATGCCTTGCCTTTGCCCTTGGCTTGGGACTTTCCCTTGCCTTTGGGCTTGCCCTTGCCCTTATGTTTCTGAACCATAAGAACAGTGTTGGGCTTAGCCTTCTTAAGGTTCAGCTCAGCAGTTTGCAACATACTAAGCAGCTCGGGCAGTGGCATGTCAATCTCGTTCATATTGTAGTTTAGAACGAATTGACTGTAGCTATCCGGTAAGGATTGCAAGATCAGGTCAGTGGCTAGCACTTGGCCAAGTGGGAACCCCAACCTTTGTAGGTTCTCTATGTACCCAATCATTTTGAGTACATATGGGCCTACAGGAGCCCTGTCTAACATCTTTCACTGAAACAATGCCCTTGAGATCTCAAATCTCTCATGCCTCGCTTGACCTTGATACAGTTGACGAAGATGTTCAACCAAATCATAAGCGCCCATTAACTCGTGTTGCTTCTGAAGCTCAGAGTTCATGGTCGCGAGCATTAGACAAGACACATCTAATGCGTCATCTTGATGCTTCTTGAAAGCATCTCGGTCAGCTCGCGGGGCAGTGGCAGGAGGAGCCTCCGGAATGGGCTGCTCCAGAACGTACAGTTTACGTTCTTGGGTGAGAACTATTCTCAGGTTCCTGTACAAGTCCAGGAAGTTTGCTCCATTGAGCTTGTCCTTCTCGAGGACAGATCACAGGGAGAAGGTGTTCGTATTCGACGTCATGGTAATATACAACAGAAATAAATGCAGAAATAAGTATCATATTCTTAATCATTTAATTAGGCCTTTAACTAAATGATGCTCCCACTGAATTCTATAATTCATGTGGGACAAGATTCACATCATACTAACCCTTGAGTTAGCTTTGGCTAATATGCCCAAGACTTAGTATGATCGGTAGGTAACGATTACCAATTACATCTCTATGCAACTTTTGTTTATAGGATCAAAATCCGCATTTATATTAAAACTCGAGTTAGCTTTGGCTAATACGCCCAAGAGTTAATATAAACGTGATTTTGACCTATCTACCAACCACTGGATAATGCCTATAGTTAAACTCGATCCAATTGAGTTCATTAGTTACTCAATCTAATTGAGTTATACTCACCCATGCATTGATAGGCGGGACCAAAATTGTCCCTCCGTACCCTACCAAGATAGTATGTGTTGCTCTGCTTTGGCAGATTCAACAATAACATGCGATCGAGGTAGTGGTAGGTATCACGGCATGGTAGACATTACGAGTTGACGCGATTTAGATCCAATCTAAATGATGATGCGTATCATATACTCGATAGATCTAATCTAATCGAAGGGTGCATCATGTGCACGACTTAGATCTAATCTAATCGTTAGGCACTAATTAATTACTTAATTAACTAGCATGCATCACATACACACAAAAGCAATTAATTAAATAATTTTGTGATTATGTCATGGCCCTACTACGATCTTCTCAAGCCAATGAGAAGATCGGATGGTCAACCTAAGGTCAACAGCTTCTCAAGCTCCTTCCTTTGACCACCTCGTGTTGCTCGCGCCCTCCTCGTAACTCCGTCTCGAGTGGACCTTCCACCGCCTCAAAATTTACATTACATTTTGAAACTCGATTTACATTCGAGTCTAAATCTAATTTACAACAAGAATAAAAGAGAAAGGCACGACGCGCAGGTCGCGAAAAAAAAAATAAAATACAACACGCACATCACATCACGGCACGCAGGCCGTATTATGAATTACAACACGAATTATCCAATCGAATTGGGTCTTTAGACCATGACTATCACAAAAATAATATATAATTTAAAATTATATATTTCTATAATTTTCTGTAATTTTTCTATAATTTTTACAATTTTTACGAGTACAATTTCCCGGCGGTTCCGTTTAGCGGTTTTCAAGCGCAATCGCGGAACGAATCCCCTTGCGGGGCTAGGGGCAGCGCCCCTACCCGCGATCTAACCATCGCGAGGATTCCATTTTGATCTAACAGTGCCTTAGCCCACTGTCCCAAAAAGATTTGGGGCGAAACTTGGCCGTTTTGGAAAATTCTTCTCGGTAGTCGAAGCCTACAAGTATCGAAACACTTGTGCTTCGCTTCTACGAGAAAAATACCCATAAAAACTATAAAAATCATAAATTTATAGAATATTATAGAACTGAAAAGTTTTCGTAAAACACAAAATAAACTCGTATTCGTCTTCGCACGTGGCTCTGATACCACTATTGGGTTTTTCGGGCCGCGAAAATCGTGTTTTCGCGTCGCGGAAACCCCGGATCCGTGCAAAGAAAAATTTTGAAAACTACGAATACGAATTTCTACCGAGATCTACTCCTAGATCTACATGGAAAAAGGGTTATACCTTTGAAGCAAAGCCCTTCGCGTTCCGGCTCGTCCAAACGGTGCCGGATCTCAAGAGTATCAAAATAGATACTCCTCTAGAAGTATCCACACGAAATAATTAGGTGGAGAAAGACCTAAACGAAGGTGTGCTAGCACCTTGATAGGTCACGGCAAGAGAGGAGAAGAGGGAGAGGGAGAGCTTGAGAGGAAGAAGATGGATTGAATGAATCATGAATGAAAAATTCATTTCATTCATTCTCTTGTGTGGTTGGCCACATGAGTAACTCCCACTCATTTAATGTGGTCGGCCACATTAATGGGAAAGGAGGCTTGTCACCTCCATGAGGTGGCACACCATGATGATGTGGAGCATCATCATTGGTCCACATCTTGCCATCTCACTAATGATGTGGCAATTAGTCAAGTCAAACTTGACTCTTCCTCTTCCTCTCAAGTCAAGTCAAACTTGACCAAATCTCTTCCATGGTTGATCTAATCTAACCATTTGATTCAAGCCAACTTAATATAATGAATCTAATTCATTAAATTAAGTTGATTTAATGAGTCATAATCTAAATTAGACTCATTGAATACATGAATCAACTTGAGTCCAACTCAATTAGTCCAATTTTGATTACTGTTAGTCCAATTTTGATTACTGTTAGTCCAATTTGATTCATCAAATGAATCTAATCCTCTTGGTTCATCATATGAACCTAATCTCCATCTAATTGTCCTTAGTGTGTAACCCTATAGGTTCTTGTAACGTTGGCAATGACCCTAAACCCATTTAGGAGCATAAGTAATGAGCGGTATCTAGCAACACATCATTACTACCCAAGTTACAAGAATGTTGAGATCCAACATCACCTTGTGACTACTAACTGTGACTCCTCACAATATATGACAAGTGTCCTTCTATCCTAGACATCTAGATTGATCAATGTGAGGCATATACCATGTCATCCTCTGACCAATATAAATCTTGAACTCGAAGTTGACTCACTCAATCAAATGAGCTCAATATCTCATATTGACTCATTTGGGCATGGTCATGCACTTCGTGGTCTCACTCTATCAAGAATATCGATGTCACTCCTGTCATATAGGAGGGATAGATCCCATCTACATCACTCACATCCCTCTGCATAATTCGTTACATACCCAGTAATCGCCTTTATAGTCCACCCAATTACGGGTGACGTTTGATGAAACCAAAGTACATAACTCCTTATGTAGGGATCTATGGTGACTTTAGGTCTAAGGACTAGTAGTCATACTAATAGCCACATGAGAAAGTATATGACACTCATATAACGATCCATGATACTTTCTCATGGCGGGTCATTCAGTATACATTCTCTAATGTATACCCATGTGTCAACTTGATATCTCTAAATACATGACTTGTGAGATCAAGTCATCGAGTTGACCTACATGCTAGTCTTATTGCATTAACATTGTCCCTGAATGTTAATACTCGACTAGGAATGATTAAGAGTAGTGTTCCCTATATCATCTCACTATCGATTTAACCAATCGATTGATATAGGTAAGAACCTTCTACTCAAGGACGTTATTATACTTAGTTTATTTGACACCAATACAAGTAAGTATAATAACCAAAAAACCAAATGCCTTTATTTATATAGAATATGATACAACAAGTCCAAAAATATAATCATCAAATGATTGGCCCTAGGGCTCTAGCTAACAGCTTCGGTTAAATGATTGCATGTTCTCTAGGAGGTACCTCTAGGTTCATGGGACTATTGACTGGCTCTAATTATGGTTACCGGATATGTGACATATTCACCCTATTAGCTACGTAGGATCACTGGTGCATGTTATATCTCTCTTTCTTATATCGTACTTAGGTTGTGTTTTGTTTTCTTTAACTAACTCCTAGTTGCTATTTTTACTACTTTATGGATATCCTATTATACATTTTGGGATTGTGCTTGCTGGGCCGTAGACTCATGATGTCTACATTACAGGCGAGGATGATTCTCAGGATATGATAGAAGGCCCTCGGACGGAGTATATGAGGAGGTGGGATGGACGCATGATACTGTCCGCTGTCTGGGAGTGCAGAGCATATTGGATTCTTCGCAAGGGAGTTTATTTCTTATTTCATTCAGAGGGGAATGTTATTGGGAATTATTGTTCTTATTCGGTAAACCTTTGTTGATACGGTCATTTATATTGGTTATGATAGTTTACTTGTTGGTACTGCAATATGTTCGTCTGAATAGTATTGATGAGGGAGTATAAAAAAAATCTTAAGGGGGTAACTAAGGGATGTTTCAATAAATCCTGACCTGTCATCCTTGGTTTGCATATCCCGACCTGTACGCTTTAGTCCTCATATCTCCTGTGTCGCGAGTCTGTAAATCTTGCCTTGTAGGTCTTACCTTCTGAGTTCCTACTTGACATATAGGCTTAACTCTGGAATGCCACTTGTGCTCGACTAGGACCATCCTGTAACCTGGCCCTTTGAACCCCATGTAGGCTGGACTTTTGACATCCACGTAGGCCGGACTTTTGACCACCACGTAAGCTTGACCTCTGACCGCCACGTGAGCTTGACTTTTGACTGCCTCATGGGCTTGACTTCTAACCGCCCCGTGGGTTTGACTTCCGACCACTTCTGCTATTCGACCCCACTATCATGCGCTGTATCACAAGCCTCCCCCTCAAGTCTAGTGGAAGGAGGCTCCAGTTCGACTGACTAGACCCAAGTCCCGTTCTTACCTGACTTGGCCTTTGTGTCTCTTTGGCTGCCGACACTTTTCCAGATATCCCACTCAGAATTTATCACCCTTCCTAATTGAGTCTTTATTGCCTATGCGTTTACTCTGCTATCCTCGATCCTACTATTTTTCCCATAAATGCTACACTATTTCCCAAATATCTTCACATGTTCCGAAGTTAACTTTTCACATTCCCCTTCTTTAAAAGAGGGGTCGTGTATACTGTTTCCTTCACTTTCCTCAGGCTCCCTTTGTACTCATGGAATCAGACGAGGTATCTTCTCTGCGCCATCAACTCGCTCATTTGACCCAGTCACTAACTCACAGAGATGAGGCTCTGCTTGAAATGAAGTAGAGTAGGGACCTTCAGTCCTCCCTTCGTCGGGAAATGGAAGAACTCTGGTTGGCGGCTATATCCAGAACTCGAGTTGAGGTAGCTCTCAAGCATAAGGCTCATTCAGACCTGAGGAGTCTAACTCATTTTATTGCCTATCTGAAACTGAAGCATGAGGATACTGTAACCCTCCTGTAAGAGGAAAACTGGATCAAAGATGAAACCATCACCCATCTACAAAGCAATATCCAACGCATCAAGGAAGAACTGGCTCAAGCATAGGCTCATCTGATGAAGAGGAACCAGGCGTTTTGTTCTTGCAATAGTGTGAACCCTTAACAAATGTTGTCCAACTCTTATTAAATAAACCTTGTTTTCTGCATTATCTGCCTATTGAGTTATGGGTCTATATTTCTTTGTCTTTCCTATTATCATGTTCAATATGCGCATATCCCCAAGAGAATTTGCTAAAAAAGATAATTTAAAAAGAACAATTTACTTACCACACCTTTTTCTTACCATAAGGGGTGGGAAGTCGTGGTTCATATGGACCCGCCTGTTTGCATCTCATATTAGCCATAGAAGTATGGCTACAGATCTGTTGAGCATGAAAGTATACCTCGCGGCTTAACATTGAGGCGAGAGTAGGAAATACCGACCAAGAAACTCATTAGTTGTGAGAGCAGGCTCACTTATAACTCACACTGAGGCGAGAGTCTGGGATACCGACCTGGAAAGGTCATTGGGCGTGAGAGCATGCTCACTTATAACTCGCACTGGGCCGAGAGTCTGGGACACCGACCTGGAAAGTTTGTTGGGCGTGAGAGTATGCTCACTTATAAGTCGCACTGGGGACCTGGAAGGGTCGTTGGCTATGAGAGCATACTCACTTATAACTCGCAGTGGGGCGAGAGTCTAGGACACGGACCTAGAAAGGTCATTGGGTGTGAGAGCATGCTAACTTATGACTCGCAATGGGGCGAGAGTCTGGGACACCGACCAGGAAAGGTCATTGGGCGTGAGAGCATGCTCACTTATAACTCGCTTCGGGCGAGAGTCTGGGACACCGACCTGGAAAGGTCGTTGGGCGTGAGAGCATGCTCACTTATAACTCGCACTAGAGCGAGAGTCTGGGACACCGACCAGGAAAGGTCATTGGGCATGAGAGCATGCTCACTTATAACTCGCACTAAGGCGAGAGTCTGGGACACCGACCTGGAAAGGTCGTTGGGCATGAGAGCATGCTCACTTATAACTCGCACTTGGGTGAGAGTCTAAGACATCGACCTAGAAAGGTCGTTGGGCGTGAGAGCATGCTCACTTATAACTCGCACTGAGGCGAGAGTCTGGGACATCGACCTGGAAGGGTTGTTGGGCATGATAGCATGCTCACTTATAACTTGCACTAGGGCGAGAGTCTAAGACACCGACCTGGAAGGGTCGTTGGGCATGAGAGCATGCTCACTTATAACTCACACTGAGGCGAGAGTCTAGGACACCGACTTGAAAAGGTCGTTGAGCATGAGAGCATGCTCACTTATAACTCGCACTGGGGCGAGAGTCTGGGACACCGACCTGGAAGGTCATTGGGCGTGAGAGCATGCTCACTTATAACTCGTACTGGGGCAAGAGTCTGGGACACCAACTTGGAAGGGTCATTGGGTGTGAGAGCATGCTCACTTATAACTCGCACTGGGGTGAGAGTCTGAGACCCGACCTGGAAAGGTCGGTAAGAAGTGCTTTGGGGGTTGATCCAGGAATTGGCTTTGATATTTGAGGACTGGCCTAGGGATTACCCCCACAATACCCGCCTTGGTGCCACATCTTGGGTGTCCAGCCAATTGTGCATGACCTGGGATATATCTTGCAAATATCTCATACAAACTTTAATCATCTCAGTTATTTGTTTATTTTAAATCTCATGGAGCGCCAAATTCAAATTCTTTCTTTTCTTCATTTTCCTCCCTCTTTCCCGAGGTGGCCACATAACCCGGACGTATGACTTTTCTTTATTTTTCTCGAGGTAACCGTATGACTGCCTTTCCTTCTGACGTATGGCCTTCTTGCGCCGGAATGATACCGTACGAATATCTCTTTTCATGATTTGCTTGTCACATCCATCATTAATACCTTTTTAATACATTTCATAGAAGAGTGACGCGTGCCCCACTAACCCTTCTTGCCATTGTGGCTAATCAACACCTTTTGGCATGCGACCCTAGATCCGACGACTCAAATTATTATACCTTCCCTCCTTTCGATGCTTCCTAGGGGTTTGGCTTTCTAAACCCTAAAGGCTGCCCACCGTCTTCTTCTCATCGTTTGTGTTGCTTCCAACTCTTCCACTTCTTTTTGCTTTTCCCGCTAAGTCTTCCTTCTGTGTTTATTTCTTGTGAACGCTTCTTCTCCTCTTCATCTCCCTCAATTCCCTCATGGCTGAAGGTAATGAGGTACTTTGGTATTCGTATTATATTTCAGACTTGGATGATAGCGACCTGTTCCAGATCAGTACTAACTTGCATCTTACCGAAGACTCAACTGCGAGCTCCCCGACCTGACGAACACCCTTCTTCCCCTCCCCAAGGCTTAGTAACTTTCTTTAAGGACCAACTTTTGGGAGGTCTCCACTTTCCTCTCCATCCAATTTTTTCTTCCTTGAGTCAATATTTTAGTATTCCACTTTCACAGTTTGCTCCCAATGCTATTGGTGCTATCGTTTTCATGGTCATCCTCTATAGGGTATACCTGTTAGAGTGTATACTAAAAGCCTAGATTTTGTAAACATTTATTTTGAAATAAAGAACCACATTGGTCAAAAATGTCTACATTTATATGCTAAGTGTAGTTGTTCAATTAATTTATATTGTAGATAACATGGTATGTGGTGTCACACACAGAAGATTATGTTATTGGTTCTTTATAAATTATAAACAGTAGCTCATGACTAAGATGGAAAGGAACAAACCATTGGAATAGTCGTATTGTAATTAAGTATTAGTTTATCTTGACTAATAAATTACACTAGTATACTCTGAGTGTATTGAGCAGGACTATTTAAGGTAACTTCTTTTTGTACTGACATAATAAAAGAACAAGACCTTAGTTATTATGGAAGTGTGTGCTCTTAATCCTAATATAATAACAAGCACATATATTTAGTATTTATTTCTTTGACTTATCAACTGGTGAGATTTAGTTCGATAAATCAAAAGGCCCGATAAGTTGGGAAATGATATTACACATAATGTGTGTTGTTGATTATAGAAGGAAACTATGTCCTAGTAATCTAGGTTGATAATGTCCCCAAGAGAAGCGTATAAGGATTGTCATTTTAAATCCTACAGGTGGACTTAGTCCGACATGATGATAAGGTTGAGTGGTACTACTCTTGGACTAAGATACTAATTAAAGAGAGTTGTCAGTAACTCATTTAATTAGTGGGCATTCGACATCTTAAACACGGGGAGAATAACACACTCATGATAAGAAGGAGCCCATAATATAATTTGGGATTGGTGCGGTAGTGCAATAATAACTCTCTAGTGGAATGAGTTATTATTGATGAACTTGAGTTGTGTGTTCGGGGCGAACAAGAGATATTCGAGTTCGTCGGAAGGCCAAAACCAATTTCTCCTCTAGGTCCATATCGTAGCCTCATTAATGCCTCATATCCACCCATGTAAAGCACATCTTGGTGTCCAAGAAGGGGCCGGCCCATGGCTTGGTGACCAAGCCAAAGGGGCCGGCCATGTTCTCCTTAAGGTGGCCGACCATATGCTTCATGAAGGGGTCGGCCATATAATTCAAATTAAGATGGGTGTTTTGAATTTTTAAAATCTTCTCTTTGTAGACATCTACAAGTTTTTAAAAGAGAGATTTTAAAATTATGAAACTTTCCTTATTTGAATTAGGCCACATGGTTTAAAATAAAGTTTTAAAAGTTTTAAAACTTTCCTTTTTTAACCATCCTCATGGTTTTTAAAAGAGAGTTTTAAATTTTGAAACTTTCCTTTTTGTAACCATGTTAAAAAAGGAAATTTTAGAAGAGATGTTTTAAATTTTAAAACTTGGTTTTAATTTTTAGAACTTTCCTTTTTCAAACATCCACGTTAGAAAATTAGAAGAGGGTTTGTAAAATTTTATAAGAGCTTTCTTTCTTTGCATATAAAATTTTTACAAAATATTTCTTTCTTCTTTTAAGGGCCGACCACCCTTGCTTGGTGCCCAAGCAAGGGGGCCGACCATTCAATCAATTAAAAGGAGAAAAGGAAATTAAAAGGAGAAAAGGAAAACAAGAGGAAGATTTTAATTTTTGTAAAAAATCTTTCTTTATTTGCCTTGGGCAAGTATTATAAAAGAAGGGGAGGAGAGGCCTCATGAGGTATCAATTCTTATTCTATTTCTTGTTCTCTCTCTTGTGGCCGATCCTCTCCCTTTTCCTTTCCCCTTGCTCTCTTTTTCCTTGGTGGTGGTGGTGGCCGAATATTAGAGAAGAAGGAGGAGCTTTTGGGTGGTGTTCATCTTGGAGGATCATCGCCCACACGACGTCCAAGAGGAGGCGAGGAATACGGCAGAAGATCTCGAGGTTATTAGCATACAAAGAAAAGGTATAACTAGTAATTATTTTCCGCATCATGCTAGTTTTTCTTTGTATGAATTCCAAACACAAGAGGCATATGATTCTAGAGTTTCGAATTTGTGATTCGAGTTTATATATTTTTTTTGTTTTTCGAATTTGTGATTCGATTGTTCTTTTTAGTTAAACCTAGAGTTATATAAGGAAATTAAATATTACCTTTCCTTAAAAGGCTTTGTCTAGGCAGTGGTGGATGATCTCATACCCAAGAAGGACTAGTGTCTCGCCATGTAGTCTTGGAAGCCAATTTTAGAAATTAATATTTAATTAAATTTATAACATAGGTGGATTTGGATCAATAATGTTAATCATCATTTATGATCCAAATCTAAACCATTAAGAATAGATAAGTTAAATTTGGAATCAATAATATTAAGTTCCATTTGCGATTCCTAATTTTATTTCTAAAGAGCACAATAGGTTGTTTTGGAAAGGTTCGATACTTGTACAAAATTTTTGTACAGTGAAGTCGGTACGATCTTCCTAGGACCAACCAACAATTGGTATCAGAGCTAGGGTTTGCCTCTGTGTGTTTGGTTTTCAGTTTAATTATGCACATGTCATACATAATTTAGGCAGGGTAATAGTAGGAGGTGCTAACTCTATGGTTGCAGGCTCCAATTATTATGACTTACAGATATTGTGTGTGATTGGACCCTTGGATATGTCGAGGGCATTTTTGTGTGTGCATTATTGTATGAGCTGTATTAGTTTTAGGATTTTACATTTTTGTTTCGATCTAGATTACATGTACATTCCTTTATGGAATATAGGATCGA
Source organism: Zingiber officinale (assembly GCF_018446385.1). NCBI lineage: Eukaryota > Viridiplantae > Streptophyta > Magnoliopsida > Zingiberales > Zingiberaceae > Zingiber > Zingiber officinale. The sequence continues at coordinate 51,581,263 of NC_055990.1, forward strand.
TATATGTAAAATTCTATTTTTAGTCGCGAATCGTATCCTTGCAAGGCGTGGTACTATTGGAGGACCAGAAGCGCAGTGAAAAAGGAAACTAGATGGACCCGACGGCATGAACCCTATGTTGGGTTCTTCGGGCCGCGAAAACCGCTTTTTCGCGTCGCGGAAACCCCGAAGGACCCAAAGCCGTAGATCCGTGCAAAGATTCGTATACAAAATTCGAAAAACTATTTCTTGTACGAGTTCAAAAACCGATCTACTACTTAGATCTACGAGAAAAAGTGTTTACCCTTGAAGCGTGCCCTTCGTTTAGTCCCGCTCGTCCAAGGAAGCGTTGGATCTCGAGAGTGTCAATGTAGACACTCCTCTCTCGGTATCCACACGAACAAGGAGGGTTCTCTAACTCTCAAGGATGGAAGAGAGAGCACCACAAGTGTGCTAGCACTCTCTAGATGCTCTCGGATGGGATTGGAAAGAAGAGAAAAGAAGAGAAAACAAGAAGAATCTCACCACTCCTCTAGTAGTCTTCTCCTTTGTGACCTTCACACTCTCTTATTGTCTTGGACTTAACTCACACCTCTCCTCCCAATGAAGTGCACGGCAACCATCAGCCATGGAGAGAGCAAGCAAGAAGGAAGATGATACAATAAAACCACATCAATACACACAAATGAAAAAACTCCACACCATTATGTGTGGCCGGCCACATAACTCCTCTCATTAATGTGGCCGGCCACATTAAAGAAAGGAGAGTGTAACCTCCAATGAGGTGGCACACCTCATGAGGTGGAGGTGATGTGGCAACTATGTGTCATTCCATGTAGGATGAGTCAACCTACATGATGTGGCAATGCATCAAGTCAAACTTGATGTTTCAACTTCCAATTTAGTCAAGTCAAACTTGACCCAATCTCTTCCTTGTTGAGTTAAATCCAAGCTTTGATTCAAGTCAATTTTAATTTAATGAATCTCAATTCATTAATATAAATTGACTCAATGAATCAAATGTAAATTAGACTCATTCAACAATTGAATCTAATTGAGTCTAACTCAATAAGTCTAATTCGAATCCAATCTTTGGTTCATCATATGAACCTAATCTCCATCCACATGTTCTTTGTGTGTGACCCAATAGGTTCTTGTAACGTTGGCAATGTTTCTAAACTCTTTTAGAAACATAAGCAATGAGCGGCATCTAGCAATACATCATTGCTACCCAAGTTACAAGAAATGTTGAGATCCAACATCACCTTGTGACTACTAATTGTGACTCCTCACAATATGTGACATTGTCCTTCTATCCTAGACATCTAGATTGATCAATGTGAGGCATAGACCGTGTCATCCTCTAATCAATCTAAATCTTGAACTCCAAGTAGACGCACTCGATCAAATGAGCTCAACATCTAATGTTGACTCATTTGGGCATGACCATTCACTTAGTGGTCTCACTCTATCAAGAATAGCGATGTCGCTCCCGTCATATGGGAGGAATAGATCCCATCTACATCACTCACATCACTCTGCATAATTCGTTATATACCCAGTAATCGCCTTTATAGTCCACCCAGTTACGGGTGACGTTTGACGAAACCAAAGTACATAACTCCTTATGTAGGGATCCATGGTGACTTCAGGTCTAAGGACTAATAGTCATACTAATAGCCACATGAGAAAGTATATGACACTCATATAACGATCCATGATACTTTCTCATGGCGGGTCATTCAGTATACATTCTCCAATATATACCCATGTGTCAACTTGATATCTCCATATCCATGACTTGTGAGATCAAGTCATCGAGTTGACCTACATGCTAGTCTTATTGCATTAACATCGTCCCTGAATGTTAATACTCGATTAGGAATGATTAAGAGTAGTGTTCCCTATATCATCTCACTATCGATTCAACCAATCGATTGATATAGGTAATAACGCTCTACTCAAGGACGTTACTATACTTAGTTTATTTGGCACTAAAACAAATAAGCATAATAACCAAACTATTGCCTTTATTAATATAAGAATATGATATACATGAGTCCATACAATCATCAAATGATTGGCTCTAGGGCTCTAACTAACAATCTCCCACTAGCACTAGTGCCAATCAGTATAGCCTCTAAGGCCTAAAGACCTAGTGTGACCGTCATGCTTCCTCTGTGCCAAAGCCTTGGTCAAGGGATCTGCAATGTTAGCATCTGTAAGTACTCTGCAAATCTTCACATCTCCTCTATCGATAATCTCTCGAATGAGATGGAAACGTTGTAGAACTGCTGTGAACTCTGCCAACTCATAGCACTACCATTCAAGCAAAACACGAACCTCGACTGCGATTTAATCATCCTGGTCGGTCTGGAAGCTAGTATCACTGTAACTCTTTACAGCTAGCTCATCATCGCCTCCATATATCAAGAAATATTTTTTAGTCCTTCTCAAGTACTTAAGAATATTCTTGACCGCTATCCAGTGACTTTCACCTGGATCTGACTCGTATCTGCTCGTCATGCTCATAGCATACGAGACATCAGGTCGAGTACATAACATGGCATACATGATAGATCCTATGGCTGTGGAACTACAAAAACCCTCAGGTTGTGTCATGTACACATCCTCGAGTATGTTTCCATTCAGAAATGTGGTTTTTTGATATCCATCCGCCATATCTTGGAATCTGGTCTCATCACAGCTTCCTGATAGGTGTTAGGCTCATCCTCTATGAGCACAACGTCATCATGGTCAGACACGAGAAATGAATATCTCTCAGGCTGACGATGTACCCTATCAGACCTGCGAAGAAGTATGTCAACTTGAACTGGTTGTTGTTCCTCAACTCCTTGTGGAACATCATCCACAACACTTTGTGGTTCTAGTTCAACTTCCATCGAGGCTCTAGTGCTATCGTTCGCATCTTGAACTTCTTCAAGATCAAAGGTACTCCCACTAGTCTTTCTAGAAACAAAGTCCCTTTCTAGAAAGACCCCAGTCTTTGCCACAACTACCTTGTGCTGACTGGGAATATAGAAGTAATATCCCTTAGTTTCCTTGGGATATACAATAAAATAACACTCGTTGGATTTGGGTCCTAATTTGTCTGAGACTTGACGTCGTACGTAAGCCTCACAACCCCAAATCCTCATGAAAGACACCTGGGCATCTCTCCCAGTCCATATCCTATATGGTGTCTTTATCACGGCCTTGGATGGAACTCGGTTGAGAATGAAAGCTGCCGTGTCTAGAGCATATCCCCATAGATATGTTGGAAGATCTGTATGACTCACCATAGATCGTACCATATCTAATAGGGTGTGATTCCTCCTTTCGGATACACCATTCCACTGTGGTGTATCAGGAGGAGTGAGTTGGGATAGGATCCCACACTCAACTAGATAGTCATGAAACTCATGGCTTAAGTATTCACCACCTCTATCTGATCGAAGTATTTTAATACTCTTGCCAAGCTGGTTCTGTACTTCATTCTTGAATTCTTTGAACTTTTCAAAGGATTCAAACATTAGGTACACATAACTGTATCTACTGAAGTCATCAGTAAATGTGATGAAGTATCTATAACCACCTCTAGCAGCGACATTGAAAGGGCCACATACATCACTATGTATGAGTCCTAACAAATCAGTTGCTCTCTCGCTAGGCCCACTAAAGGGGGTCTTGGTCATCTTGCCTCGTAGGCATGACTCGCATATCTCATATAATTCTAAATCAAATGAGTCCAGCATACCATCCTTATGGAGCTGGGATAAGCGCTTGTCATTTATATGACCTAAGCGACAGTGCCAGAGGTATGTTTGGTTCATGTCATTTGACTTGAACCAATTGGTACTAATGTTATAGATAGGGCTCTCAAGGTCTAGAATATAGAGTCTGTTTATCAGTGGTGCACTACAATAGAACATATCTTTCAAATAAACAGAACAACATTTGTCTTTTATTATAAAAGAGTATCCTTTCTTGTCTAAACAAGAAAAGAAACTATGTTCTTAGTAAGAGCAGGCACATAGCAACAATCGACTAACTCTAGTACAAGCCCAGAGGGCAGAGATAGAAAGTAAATCCCTACAGCAACAGCAGCAACCCGTGCTGCCTTCTCGTAGGTCCACCTCGCCCTTTGTCAATGCCCTGCTATTTCTCAGCGCCTGCACATCAATACAAATGTGAGAAGCACATCCAGTATCTAATACCCAAGATGTAGAAATAGATAGATTGACTTCTATAACATATATACCTGAAGTGGAAGTGTCACTTCGCTTCTTCTTAAGATCCTCCAAGTATACCTTGCAGTTCCTCTTCCAGTGCCCGCAGGTAGCATCCTTGGCGACCCCTCCTTCAGGCTTCAGTGCCTTGCCTTTGCCCTTGGTTTGGGACTTTCCCTTACCTTTGGGCTTGCCCTTGCCCTTGTGCTTCTGAACCATCAGAATGGGCTTAACCTTCTTAAGGTTAATCTCAGCAGTTCGTAACATACTAAGTAGCTCGGGCAGTGGCTTGTCAATCTCGTTCATGTTATAGTTCAGAACGAATTGACTATAGCTATCTGGCAAGGACTGCAAGATCAAGTCAGTGGTCAGCTCTTGGCCAAGTGGGAACCCCAGTCTTTGTAGGTTCTCTATGTACCCAATCATCTTGAGTACATAAGGACCTCAGGAGCCCCGTCGACATCTTGCACTAGTGGCCTTGAGATCTCAAATCTCTCATGCCTCGCTTGTCACGATATAGTTGGCGAAGATGCTCAACCATATCGTGGCGCCCATCAACTCATGTTGCTTCGAAGCTCCGAGTTCATGGTCGCGAGCATTAAACGAGGACACATCTAATGCGTCATCTTGATGCTTCTTATAAGCATCTTTGTCATTCGCAGGCATTGGTAGGAGGAGCCTCGGGAATAGGCTGCTCCAGGACGTATTACGCTCCCGGGTGAGAACTATTCTCAAGTTCTGTACCGTCCGGAAATTCGCTCCGTTGAGCTTGTCCTTCTCAAGACGGATCGCGAGGAGAAAGTGTTCGTGTTGGCGTCATGGTTATCTACAAAAAATTTGCAGAAATAAATATCATATTCTTTTAAAATCATTTAATTAGGCCTTTAATTAAATGATGCTCCCACTGAAATCTATAATTCTTGTGGGACAAGATCCACATCATACTAACCCTTGAGTTAGCTTTGGCTAATACGCCCAAGGCTTAGTATGATCGGTAGGTAACGATTACCAATTACATCTCTATGCAACTCTTGTTTATAGAATCAATATCCGCATTTATATTAAAACTCGAGTTAGCTTTGGCTAATACGCCTGAGAGTTAATATAGATGTGATTTTGACCTATCTTTTCCAACCGTTGGAATAATGCCTATAGTTGACTCGATCCAACCGAGTAACTAGGAATACTCAATCTAATTGAGTTTGTATTCACCCATGCGTTGATAGGCGGGACCAAGATTGTCCCTCCGTACCCTACCAAGATAATATGTATTGCTCTGCTTTGGCAGATTCAACAATACATGTGATCGAGATAGTGATAGGTATCACGGCACGATTAGGCATTTTAGAGTTGGTTCGATCTAGATCTAATCTAATCGAGAAGGATGCATCTTGTGCACGACTTAGATCTAATCTAATCGCAAGGGTGCATCATGTGCACGACTTAGATCTAATCTAATCGTTAAGGCACTAATTAATTAATTAACTATTAAACATGCATCAGATACATAATAATTAATTAATTAATCTATTTGTGATTTAGTCATGGCCCTACTACGATCTTCTCAATCCAATGAGAAGATCGAATGGTCAACCTAGGGTCAACAGCTTCTCCAAGCTCCTCCCTTTGACCACCTTGTGTTGCTCGTGCCCGCCTCGGAACTCCGTCTCGTGTGGACCCTCCACCGCTCCAATTTGTACATTACAATTTGAAACTCGAGTTACATTCGAGTCTAAATCTAATTTACAACAAGAATAAAAGATGAGGCATGACGCAGGTCGCGAATAATAATAAATACAACACGCGAAAACACATCACGCAGGCGTATTATGAATTACAACACAACCAATCATATTGGGTTTTGGGCCATGACTATCACAAATTAATATATATAATTCAAAATTATATATTTTCATAATTTTCTATAATTTTAAAATTAATTTTTACAATTTTTACAAGTAAAATTTCCCGGCGGTCCCGTTTAGCGGTGAGCAATCGCTGAACGGATCCCTTGCGGGGCCAGGGGCAGCGCCTACCCGCGATCTAACCATCGCGAGGGTTCCTTGCGATCCAAGCGCCTAGACCCGCTGTCCCAAAGCGATTTGGGCCGAGACATTACCGTTTTGGAAAAATCTTCCCGACGGGTTCGTTTTAGCGATTTCGGGTGCGATCACGGAGCAACCTTGCGGGGTTAGGGGCAGCGCCCTACCCACGATCTAACCATCGTGAGTTGCTCCGTTGCGATCTAAAGGCACCCGAGTTCGCTGTCCCAAAAGATTTTGGGTCGAAACGAAGCCGTTTGGGAAAATTCTTCCCGATAGCCGAAGCCTACAAGTGCCGAGACACTTGTGCTTCGCCTATAAGGAAAAATTACCCATAAAAACATAAAAATTGAATTTTTACAAAAAATCACAGAAGTTTTTGTTTTCCAAAAACCAAAAACTAACTCGTACAAGTCTTTGCACGTGGCTCTGATACCACTGTTGGGTTCTTCGGGCCGCGAAAATCGCTTTTTCGCGTCGCGGAAACCCCGAAGGACCCAAAGCCGTAGATCCGTGCAAAGATTTGTATACAAAATTCGAAAAACTATTTCTTGTACGAGTTCAAAAACCGATCTACTACTTAGATCTACGAGAAAAAGTGTTTACCCTTGAAGCATGCCCTTCGTTTAGTCCCGCTCGTCCAAGGAAGCGTTGGATCTCGAGAGTGTCAATGTAGACACTCCTCTCTCGGTATCCACACGAACAAGGAGGGTTCTCTAACTCTCAAGGATGGAAGAGAGAGCACCACAAGTGTGCTAGCACTCTCTAGATGCTCTCGGATGGGATTGGAAAGAAGAGAAAAGAAGAGAAAACAAGAAGAATCTCACCACTCCTCTAGTAGTCTTCTCCTTTGTGACCTTCACACTCTCTTATTGTCTTGGACTTAACTCACACCTCTCCTCCCAATGAAGTGCACGGCAGCCATCAGCCCTGGAGAGAGCAAGCAAGAAGGAAGATGATACAATAAAACCACAACAATACACAAATGAAAAAACTCCACACCATTATGTGTGGCCGGCCACATAACTCCTCTCATTAATGTGGCCGGCCACATTAAAGAAAGGAGAGTGTAACCTCCAATGAGGTGGCACACCTCATGAGGTGGAGGTGATGTGGCAACTATGTGTCATGCCATGTAGGATGAGTCAACCTACATGATGTTGCAATGCATCAAGTCAAACTTGATGTTTCAACTTCCAATTTAGTCAAGTCAAACTTGACCCAATCTCTTCCTTGTTGAGTTAAATCCAAGCTTTGATTCAAGTCAATTTTAATTTAATGAATCTCAATTCATTAATATAAATTGACTCAATGAATCAAATGTAAATTAGACTCATTCAACAATTGAATCTAATTGAGTCTAACTCAATAAGTCTAATTCGAATCCAATCTTTGGTTCATCATATGAACCTAATCCTATTGGTTCATCATATGAACCTAATCTCCATCCACATGTTCTTTGTGTGTGACCCAATAGGTTCTTGTAATGTTGGCAATGTTTCTAAACTCTTTTAGAAACATAAGCAATGAGCGGCATATAGCAATACATCATTGCTACCCAAGTTACAAGAAATGTTGAGATCCAACATCACCTTGTGACTACTAATTGTGACTCCTCACAATATGTGACATTGTCCTTCTATCCTAGACATCTAGATTGATCAATGTGAGGCATAGACCGTGTCATCCTCTAATCAATCTAAATCTTGAACTCCAAGTAGACGCACTCGATCAAATGAGCTCAACATCTAATGTTGACTCATTTGGGCATCGCCATGCACTTAGTGGTCTCACTCTATCAAGAATAGCGATGTCGCTCCCGTCATATGGGAGGAATAGATCCCATCTACATCGCTCACATCCCTCTGCATAATTCGTTATATACCCAGTAATCGCCTTTATAGTCCACCCAGTTACGGGTGACGTTTGACGAAACCAAAGTACATAACTCCTTATGTAGGGATCCATGGTGACTTCAGGTCTAAGGACTAATAGTCATACTAATAGCCACATGAGAAAGTATATGACACTCATATAACGATCCATGATACTTTCTCATGGCGGGTCATTCAGTATACATTCTCCAATATATACCCATGTGTCAACTTGATATCTCCATATCCATGACTTGTGAGATCAAGTCATCGATTTGACCTACATGCTAGTCTTATTGCATTAACATCGTCCCTGAATGTTAATACTCGACTAGGAATGATTAAGAGTAGTGTTCCCTATATCATCTCACTATCGATTCAACCAATAGATTGATATAGGTAAGAACGCTCTACTCAAGGACGTTACTATACTTAGTTTATTTGGCACTAAAACAAATAAGCATAATAACCAAACTATTGCCTTTATTAATATAAGAATATGATATACATGAGTCCATACAATCATCAAATGATTGGCTCTAGGGCTCTAACTAACACCCTAGGGTTGGCAGCACGCGAAGGACAGTGATGGAAAATGCCATAATAGTTGGAAAATAATTTCCATATTTATTACTTTTATTTACTGTTATGTGTGTGATGTGTGCTTATTAGGTCAAAATTCCTCACCTTAAATAAATAAGTGGGAGAGGGATTTTTAATAAATTTCACGGTCTCCATTCCTGATTTGTAAGTGATGCAAACAAACTTGCGCGTTGGCTCTGAGTGCCTTCCTCCATATCGGATGAGTTTGTTTGTAGATCACTAGATCAAACTTCCATTTTGGATGACTATAGGAAATTAATTAGGAGCGTGTGATCTTCCCCATCAGAAGGGGTACAATCTTATTTAATGGACTAAGTGTCAAGTAATGGTATACACTTAGGCACATCTAATAGTATCCTCCCCATCGGAGTCACTGCTATTATTTGTGTGACTAAAAGAAAACCAACTATTAATTTTATTTGTCATAAAGTTAGGTTGACAAGAATAAAATTAATAGGTAAAACCTTCTCTTACAAATGTTTGATTTTGTATACGTCCACACTATCATGACATGTAAAATTCTCGGTGATTTGAGGTGTTGGTTAATTTAAATAGTATTATTTGAGGAATCAATATTATTTTAAATTTAGAGTCTTAACCAAAGTTTATTTTGTGATTCTTAGGATAACTTTCAACCCACTGGCCATCATACTGAAAGAGAACAAATTTACTAGTCCCAATTATATAGATTGGAAAAGAAACCTGGGCATCGTCCTAACTGCTGAGGGTTATAAGTTTGAACTGTCAGAGGAGTGCCCTAATGTGCCTAATGGTGAGTCTACCCAAGAGGAGATTGAGAATCATAGGAAATGGGTAAAGGCAGATGAGATGGCGTGGTGTTACATTTTGGCTTCAATATCAAATGTGATGCAACATCAGCATCAGGATTTACCAACAGCTTATGATATAATGAAGAATCTCAAAGATCTCTTTGGTCACCAGGATCGGGCTCTAGGCAAGAATCTATGAGAAAGTTAATGACAACCACCATGACAGAGGGGACTCCCATAAAGGATCATATCATAAAGATGATGGATTATTTGAACGAAATACAAATCCTTGGAGGAGAAATTGATGGAGAACCCCAGATCGATATCATTCTTCAAACGCTACCCAGAAGTTTTGAGCATTTCCACTTGAACTATAATATGAATAAAAGGATGTATTCATTGGCGGAACTGCTGACAGAACTTCAGGCAACAGAAGGGCTATTTCATCACAGTTCTCAGATTCACTATGCTGAAAATGGTTCTACTTCTAAGTCGAAAGGCAAGAAGAAGAAGAAACAGGTTGTTTCAGCAAAGAAGGTGAATAAACCTCAAGGTACAGACAAAAAGCTGGAATGAAGAAGCTGAAGGGCAAGTGCTTCATCTGCAAGCAGTCAAGACATTGGAAGGCAGACTGTCCTTGTAGAAAAGACAACAATAAAGGTATAACTCTTTCTCTAATAGTTGAAACATGTTTAGCTGTGTTATCTACCAACACCTGGTGTGTAAATACGGGAGCCACTAATCATGTCTGCAACTCTTTGCAGGGGTTCCAGGAAACATGACGACTATTTGAAGGTGAAATAACTGTCTACATGGGCAATGCTACTAAGGTGACGGCTATTGTAGTGGGAGACGTCTACTTATCTTTTGATAGGAATAGAAGTTTGATTTTAAGAATTTGTCTTTATGTACCCAGTTTTAGAAAGAATTTAATTTCAAATTCTAAATTATATTTGGATGGATATTTTTTTTCTTTTAATAGCAATGTGGTTATAAAGAAAAATAGGATTATTATCTGTTCTGGTGCATTGGTTGACAATTTATATACTTTAAATCCAATTTCTTCCACAAAGCAACAGATGGAAATTAATAACACATCTTCTAATTCCAATAAGAGAAAGGAACATTCGGAGATGAACCAAACATATCTTTGGCATCTAAGACTTGGTCATATTAACTTAAGTAGGATTCAAAGGCTTATAGCTGATGGACTCTTGGGCTCATTAGTGGTGGAAAACTTTCCAACCTGTGAATCTTGCTTGGAAGGTAAAATGACTAAGAGACCTTTTAAGGCCAAGGGGTATAGAGCCAAAGATGTTAGCTAGAGCCCTAGAGCCAATCATTTGATGATTGTATTTTGGACTTGTTGTATCATATTCTATATAAATAAAGGCATTTGGTTTTTGGTTATTATACTTACTTGTATTGGTGCCAAATAAACTAAGTATAATAACTTCCTTGAGTAGAAAGTTCTTACCTATATCAATCGATTGGTTGAATCGATAGTGATATGATATAGGGAACACTACTCTTAATCATTCCTAGTCGAGTATTAACATTCAGGGACAATGTTAATGCAATAAGACTAACATGTAGGTCAACTCGATGACTTGATCTCACAAGTCATGGATATAGAGATATCAAGTTGACACATGGGTATACATTAGAGAATGTATACTGAATGACCCGCCATGAGAAAGTATCATGGATCATTATATGAGTGTCATATACTTTTTCATGTGGCTATTAGTATGACTACTAGTCCTTAGACCTGAAGTCACCATGGTTCCCTACATAAGGAGTTATGTACTTTGGTTTCATCAAACGTCACCCGTAACTGGGTGGACTATAAAGGCGATTACTGGGTATGTAACAAATTATGCGGAGGGATGTGAGTGATGTAGATGGGATCTATCCCTCCTATATGACGGGAGAGACATCGGTATTCTTGATAGAGTGAGACCACGAAGTGCATGGCCATGCCCAAATGAGTCAATATGAGATATTGAGCTCATTTGATTTAGTGAGTCTACTTGGAGTTTAGGATTTAGATTGATTAGAGGCTGACATGGTCTATGCCTCATATTGATCAATCTAGATGTCTAGGATAGAAGGACACTTGTCATATATTATGTAGAGTCACAATTGATAGTCACAAGGTGATGTTGGATCTCAACATTCTTGTAACTTGGGTAGTAATGATGTATTGTTAGATACCGCTCATTACTTATGCTTCTAAATGAGTTTAGGGGCATTGCCAATGTTACAAGAACGTATTGGGTCACACACAAAGAACAAGTGGATGGAGATTAGGTTCATATGATGAACCAAGAGGATTAGATTCATATGATGAATCAAATTGGATTAAGAGTAATCATAATTGGACTAATTGAGTTGGACTCAAGTTGATTCATGTGTTCAATGAGTCTAATTTAGATTATGACTCATTGAATCAATTTAATTAAATGAATTAGATTCATTATATTAAATTGGCTTGAATTAAATGGTTGGATTAGATTAACCATGAGAGAGATTAAGTCAAGTTTGACTTGACTTGAGAGGAAGAGGAAGAGTCAAGTTTGACTTGACTATTTGCCACATCATTAGTGATTTGGCATTAGGAGGACTAATGATGATGTGCCACATCATAAAAGTGTTCCACCTCATGGGGGTTACAAATCTATTCTCTTTAATGGCCACATTTAATGAGAATGGGGGTTACCTTTTTGGTTTTGAATGAGAATGAATTTTTCATTCACTCACATTCACATCATCTTCTTCCTCAAGCTCTCTTTTTGCTCCTTCTCTTCTCTTGGTCATGGGCTTCAAGCAAGGGAGAAGAAAGGAGAGTGAATCTAATCCAAGAAGAAAGGTTAGTGAAAGTCACATAGAGATTTTAGAGGAGTGTGTTCTCTTCTTTTCCTTTCTTCTTCTTCCAATCCCATCTGAGAGCATCAATAAGTGCTAGCACACTTGTGGTGTTCTCTTCTCCATCCTTGTGTGTTAGAGAACACATCTTGTTCGTGTGGATACTTCTAGAGAGTTGTCTACTTTGACAACTAGAGATCCGGCATCTCCTTGGACAAGCGGGACTCGCGAAGGGCACGCATCGAAGGTATAAGATTTTCTCCGTGTAGATCTAAGTGTAGATCTAGGTAAACTCATACTCGTAGTTTTTCAAAAAAAATTCTTTGCATGGATCCGTTGGCTAGGGAGTTTCGGGGTTTCCACGACGCGAAAAAGCGATTTTCGCGGCCCAAAAAACCCAACAGTGGTATCAGAGCCACGTGCGAAGACGAATACGAGTTTATTTTGGTTTTTATGAAAAATAAACATTCTGTGAATTTCTGTAATTTTAAGTTTTTAATGGTTTTTATGAGTATTTTTCTCGTAGAAGCGAAGCACAAGTGTTTCGACACTTGTAGGCTTCGACTACCGAGAAAAAATTTCCAAAACGGCAAACTTTCACCCCAAAACTTTTTGGGACAGCGGGCTAAGGCCCTCTTGGATCACAAAGGAACCCTCAAGATGGTTAGATTGCGGGTAGGGGCGCTGCCCCTGGCCCCGCAAGGGGATTCGTTCCGCGATTGCGCCCGAAAATCGCTAAACTAAACCGCCGAAAAATTTTACTCATAAAAATTGTAAAAATTATGAAAAATTACATAAAATTAGAAAATATATAATTTTGAATTATATATTATTTTTGTGATAGTCATGGCCCAAAAAGACCCAATATAATTGGATTTTTGTTGTAATTTATAATACGACCTGCGTGCCGTCATGTGTTTGTGTGTGCAGTATTTGATACGCAACCTGCGCGTCGTGCCTCCCTATTTATATTCTGGTTGTAAATTAGATTTGGACTCGAATGTAACTCAAGTTTCAAAATTGTAATGTAAATTTTGAAGCGGTGGAAGGTCCACTCGAGACGGAATTACGAGGAGGGCGCGAGCAACACGAGGTGGTCAAAGGAAGGAGCTTGAGAAGCTGTTGACCTTAGGTTGACCATCCGATCTTCTCATTGGCTTGAGAAGATCATAGTAGGGCCATGACATAATCACAAAATTTAGTTAATTACTTGTGTATGTGATGCATGTTTAATTAAGTAATTAATTAGTGCCTAACGATTAAGATTAGATCTAAATCGTGCATAAGATGCACCCTTACGATTAGATTAGATCTACATCGTGTACAAGATGCACCCTATCGATTAGATTAGATCTATATCGAGTATATGATACAACATCGACGTTTAGATTAGATCTAAATCATGTCAAATCTAATGTCTACCGTGCCGTGATACCTATCACTATCTCGATCACATGTGTTGTTGAATCTGCCAAAGCAGAGCAACACATATTATCTTGGTAGGGTACGGAGGGACAATCTTGGTCCTGCCTATCAATACATGGGTGAGTACAACTCAATTAGATTGAGTAACTAGTTAACTCGGTTGGATCGAGTACAACGATAGGCATTCTTCCAACGGTTGGAAAGATAGGACATAAATCACATTTATATTAATTCTTGGGCGTATTAGCCAAAGCTAACTCAAGTTTTAATATAACTACGGATAATGATCCTATAAATAAGAGTTGCATAGAGATGTAATTGGTAATTGTTACCTACCGATCATACTAAATCTTGGGCGTATTAGCCAAAGCTAACTCAAGGGTTAGTATGATGTGGATCTTGTCCCACATGAATTATAGAATTCAGTGGGAGCATCATTTAGTTGAAGGCCTAATTAAATGATTTAAAAGAATATGATATTTATTTCTGTATTTATTTCTGTTGTAGAATTTCCATGACGTTAAACATAAACAACTTCTCTCTACGTTCTGTCCTTAAGAAGGACAAGCTCAACAGAGCAAATTTCCTGGACTGGTACAGGAACCTGAGAATAGTTCTCACCCAAGAACGTAAACTGTACGTTCTAGAGCAGCCCATTTCGGAGGCTCTTCCTTCCACTGCCACGCGAGCAGACCGAGATGCTTACAAGAAGCATCAAGATGACGCATTAGATGTGTCCTGTCTTATGCTCGCGACCATGAACTCTGAGCTTCAGAAGCAACATGAGTTGATGGGCGCTTACGATATGGTTGAACATCTTTGTCACCTATATCAAGGACAAGCAAGGCACTGGAAGAGGAACTCCAAAGAATACCTGGAAGATCTTAAGAAGAAGATAAATAAGATTTCTACTTCAGGTATACATGTTATAGAAGTCAACCTCTCTATTTCTTCATCGTGAGTATTAGATACCGAATGTGCTTCGCACATTTGTACTAATGTACAAGCACTGAGAAATAGCAGGGCATTGACGAAGGGTGAGGTAGACATACGAGTAGGCAATGGAGCACGGGTTGCTGTTATTGCTGTAGGAACTTACTATCTATCTCTACCCTCTGGGCTTGTACTAGAATTAGATGATTGTTGTTATGTGCCTGCCTTGACTAAGAACATAATTTCAGTTTCTTGTTTGGACAAGAAAGGATTTTCGTTTACAATAAAGAACAAATGTTGTTCCATCTATTTAAACGATATGTTCTATTGTAGTGCACTTCTGATGAACGGACTCTATATTCTAGACCTTGAGAGCCTTATCTATAACATAAATACCAAGAGGTTCAAGTCAAATGACATGAACCAAACCTACCTCTGGCACTATCGCTTAGGTCATATAAATGACAAGCGCTTATCCCAGCTCCATAAGGATGGTTTGCTGGACTCATTTGATTTTGAATCATATGAGATATGCGAGTCATGCCTACGAGGCAAGATGACCAAGACTCCCTTTAGTGGGCACAGCGAGAGAGCGACTAATTTGTTAGGACTTATACATAGTGATGTATGTGACCCTTTCAATGTTGCTGCTAGAGAAAGTTATAGGTACTTCATCACATTTACTGATGACTTCAGTAGATATGGTTATGTGTACTCAATGACACATAAGTCTGAATCCTTTGAAAAGTTCAAAGAATTCAAGAATGAAGTACAGAACCAGCTTGGCAAGAGTATTAAGATACTTCGATCAGATCGAGGTGGAGAATACCTTAGTCATGAGTTTCGTGACTATCTAGCAGAGTGTGGGATCCTATCCCAACTCACTCCTCCTGGAACACCACAGTGGAATGGTGTATCCGAAAGGAGGAATTGTACCCTATTAGATATGGTGCGATCTATGATGAGTCACACTGATCTTCCTACATTTCTTTGGGGCTTGTCTTTAGACACGGCAGCTTTTATACTCAACCGAGTTCCATCTGTTAGAGTGTATACTGAAAGCCTAAGCTTTTGTAAACATTTATTTTGAATAAAGAATCACATTTGGTCAAATTATCTACATTTGTAGTTGTTCAATTAATTTATATTGTAGATAACATAGTATGTGGTGTCACATAAAGAAGATGATGTTATCAGTACCTTATAAATTATAAACAGTAGCTCACGACCAAAATGGAAAGGAACAAACCATTGGAAGGTCGTAGTGTAATTAGGAATTAGTTTATCTTAACTATATAATTACACTAGTACACTTAGAGTGTATTGAGTAGGACCATTAGAGGTCGTTTCTTTTATACTGACTTTATAAAGAAACAAAGACCTCAGTTATTATGGAAGTGTGTGCTCTTAATCCTAATATAATAACAAGAACATATATTTGATATTTATTTCTTTAATTTATCAATGGGTGAGATTTAGTTCGATAAATCAATAAGCCCGATAAGTTGGGAAATGATATCATTTATAGTGTGTGTTGTTGATTATAAAAGGAAACTGTGTCCTAGTGATCTAGGTTGATAATGTCCCCAAGATGAGCTCATAAGGATTGTCATGTTAAACCCTGCAGGTGGACTTAGTCCGACATGATGATAAGGTTGAGTGGTACTATTCTTGGACTAAGATACTAATTAAATGAGTTGTCAGTAACTCACTTAATTAGTAGACATTTAGCATCTTAAACACAGGGAGACTAACACACTCATAATAAGAAGGAGCCCAAAAATGTAATTTGGGATTGGTGCGGTAGTTCAATAATAGTTCTCTAGTGGAATGAATTATTATTGATAAAATTAAGTTATGTGTTCGGGGTGAACATGGGATGCTTAATTTTATCGGGAGACCAAAACCAATTCCTCCTCTCGGTCCCTATCGTAGACTCTTATTTATAGAGTACTATACCCATCTATACCAACCTTAATACCCATGATGTAGGGGTCGGCCAAGCTAGCTTGTGGATCAAGCTAGGGCCGGCCAAGCCTTGGTTCATGGGTGGCCGGCCCTAGCTTGAACCCAAGCTTAGGTGGCCGACCCCCATTAAATTTAAAAGAATTTTAATTTTAAATTTTTTTATTATGTGAAAGATATAATTTATTGGAGAGATTAAAAATTAAAATATCTTTTTTAAAAGGAACTACAAAAGATTAAAGAAAGAGATTAGATCTCTTTCCTTATTTGTAGATTGGAAAGATATTTTATTTTTCTCCTTTGTAAATTATTCACATGTTGAAAATTTTAAATTATAGAGATTTATTTTTATCAACCATGAAGGGATTTTAAAGGGAAATTTTATTTTTTAAAATTTTTCGAAGACAAATAAGGAATTTTAATTGTTGATTGAAATTACCTTGTTTGCTCTTATTGATGTGGCCGGCCATGACATGTCTAATTGGGAAAATTTATTTTATTTTTCTTAATTAATTCATGTCAAGGAAAGTTAAGGAAATTTTATTGTAATTAAATTTCCTTATTTACCAAAGCTAAGGAATATAAAAGAGGGGGTTGGGGTGCCTTCATGACACACAACTTTTATTATTCTTCTCCGTCTTTTCTTCCTTGGTGTGGTCGGCCCTTCCCTTTCTCTTCTCTCCATCATTGTGGCCGAACCTCACATCCCTCTTGGAGATCAAGTGGTGGCCAGATTCTAGCTTAGATAAGAAGGAGAGAAAGCTTGCATCCCTTGGAGCATTGGTGGTGTTTTCTCTTCATCCTTGGAGGAGCTCTTGTTTGTGGCCGAACCTTGCAAGGAGGAGAAGAAGGTGCTTTGGTGGTTTCTCATCTTGGAAGATCGTTGCCCACACAACGTCCGAGGTTAGAAGAGGAATACGGTAGAAGATCTAGAGGTTTTTGCTTGCAAAAGAAAAGGTATACTAGTATTTAATTTCCACATCATACTAGTTTTATCTTTATGTAAAAATACCAAATACAAGAGGCATGCGATTCTAGTATTTCGAATTTGTTTTCGATGTTGTGTTCTTTTGTTTTTCTTTTCCTTGTGATTTGATTGTTCTTTTCGGTTGACCTAAAGTTATTTAAGGAAATTAAATATTAACTTTCCTTAAAAGGCTTTGTCTAGGCGGTGGTGGTTGTTCCCATATCCAAGAAGGTCATGTGCCTCGCCATGCAGTCCTGGAAGCCAATTTTGGAAACTAATATTTAATGAAATTAATAACCTAGGTGATTTGGATCGAACGTGTTAAGTTCCGCAGGAGATCCAAGTCTAAACCTAAAAGAACAAATAGATTAAACTTTGGATCAAACGTGTTAAGTTCCGCAAGCGATCCAAGTTTAATTTAAAAGAACACATGGTAGCTAGGAAAAGGTTCAGACCTTTGTACAAAATTTTTGTACAGTGGAACCAATAGGTTTTCTGAGTAGCAACCAACACCATCCAAGGTCGTGATAAAGGCACCATATAGGATATGGATTGGGAGAGATGCCCAAGTGTCTTTTATGAGGATTTGGGGTTGTGAGGCTTACGTACGACGTCAAGTCTCAGACAAATTAGAACCCAAATCCGACAAGTGTTATTTTATTGGATATCCCAAGGAAACTAAGGGATATTACTTCTACATTCTCAGTCAGCACAAGGTAGTTGTGGCAAAGACTGGGGTCTTTTTAGAAAGAGACTTTGTTTCTAAAAAGACTAGTGGGAGCACATTCGATCTTGAAGAAGTTCAAGAGGCGAACAATAGCACTGATGCCTCGATGGAAGTTGAACTAGAACCACAAAGTGTTGTGGATGATGTTGTTCCACAAGGGGTTGAGGAACAACAACCAGTTCAAGTAGACATACCTCTTCGCAGGTCTGATAGGGTACGTCGTCAGCCTGAGAGATACTCATTTCTCTTTTCTGACCATGATGACGTTGTGCTCATAGAGGATGAGCCTACCACCTATCAGGAAGCTGTGATGAGACTAGATTATGAGAAATAGCTAGAAGCCATGAGATCCGAGATGGAATCCATGTACACCAACCAAGTATGGACTTTGGTTGATCCACCTGAAGGGGTAAGACCCATTGGGTGTAAGTGGGTCTTTAAGAGAAAGACTGACATGGATGAACTTATCTATAAGGGTCGCTTGGTAGCTAAAGGTTTCAAGCAGATTCATGGTATTGACTATGATAAAACTTTTTCTCCAGTAGCGATGTTTAAGTCATTCGGATCATGCTTGCTATTGCAACCTACCATGACTATGAGATATGGCAGATGGATGTCAAAACCATGTTTCTGAATGGAAACCTGCTCGAGAATGTGTACATGACACAACCTAAGGGTTTTGTAGATCCACAGCATACTAGCAGAGTATGCAAGCTGCATAGGTCCATTTATGGACTAAAGCAAGCTTCTCGAAGCTGGAATCTTCGATTCGATGATGCAATCAAACAGTTTGGTTTCATCAAGAATGAAGATGAGCCTTGTGTCTACAAGAAGGTTGTAGGGGATATAGTTGTCTTCCTTATATTGTATGTGGATGACATACTACTCATTGGGAAGGACATCCCTATGCTTCAGTCTGTCAAGACCTGGCTAGGGAGTTGCTTCTCAATGAAGGACTTAGGTGAGGCATCCCGCATTCTAGGGATATAGATCTATAGAGATAGATCTAATAGATTGCTTGGCCTAAGTCAAAGTACATACATTGACAAGGTACTCCTACGGTTTTCCATGCAGAACTCCAAGAAGGGATTTCTGCCGATGTCACATGGTGTGAGTCTTTCGAAAACTCAAGGTCCCACTTCTAGAGAGGAGAGAGACCGCATGGATCGGATCCCTTATGCCTCAGCCATAGGATCGATCATGTACGCCATGCTATTTACTCGACCTGATGTCTCGTATGCTTTGAGCATGACGAGCAGATACCAATCAGATCCAGGTGAAAGTCACTAGATAGCGGTCAAGAATATTCTTAAGTACTTAAGAAGGACTAAAGAATATTTCTTGATATATGGAGGAAATGATGAGCTAGATGTAAAGGGTTATAGTGATGCTAGCTTCCAGACCGACCAGGATGACTATAGATCGCAGTCGGGGTTCATGTTTTGCATTAATGGTGGTGCTGTGAGCTGGAAGAGTTCGAAGCAGGACACAGTAGCTGATTCTACGATAGAGGCCGAGTATATTGCTGCATCAGAGGCAGCAAAGGAGGCAGTTTAGATTCGCAAGTTCATAACTGAACTTGGGATGGTTCCTAGCATTGTTGACCCTATTGAGCTCTATTGTGACAACAATGGAGCTATAGCACAGGCGAAGGAACCTCACTCACACCAGCGGACCAAACACATACTACGGCGCTTCCATCTCATTCAAGAGATCATCGAGAGAGGAGATGTGAAGATTTGCAGAATACCTACAAAGGCTAACATCGCAGATCCCTTGACCAAGGCTTTGACACAAAGGAAACATGATGGTCACACTAG
The DNA here is from genome assembly GCF_018446385.1 of Zingiber officinale. Classification (NCBI taxonomy): domain Eukaryota; kingdom Viridiplantae; phylum Streptophyta; class Magnoliopsida; order Zingiberales; family Zingiberaceae; genus Zingiber; species Zingiber officinale. The sequence continues at coordinate 51,601,465 of NC_055990.1, forward strand.
GTCATTGGGGCTTAGAGCCTACACTAATTGGCACTAGTGCTAGTGGGAGATTGTTAGCTAGAGCCCTAAAGCCAATCATTTGATGATTGTATTTTGGACTTGTTGTATCATATTCTATATAAATAAAGGCATTTGGTTTTTGGTTATTATACTTACTTGTATTGGTGCCAAATAAACAAAGTATAATAACGTCATTGAGTAGAAAGTTCTTACCTATATCAATCGATTGGTTGAATCGATAGTGAGATGATATAGGGAACACTACTCTTAATCATTCCTAGTCGAGTATTAACATTCAGGGACAATGTTAATGTAATAAGACTAGCATATAGGTCAACTCGATGACTTGATCTCACAAGTCATGGATATAGAGATATCAAGTTGACACATGGGTATACATTAGAGAATGTATACTGAATGACCCGCCATGAGAAAGTATCATGGATCGTTATATGAGTGGCATATACTTTCTCATGTGGCTATTAGTATGACTACTAGTCCTTAGACCTAAAGTCACCATGGTTCCCTACATAAGGAGTTATGTACTTTGGTTTCGTCAAACGTCACCCGTAACTGGGTGGACTATAAAGGCGATTACTGGGTATGTAACAAATTATGCGGAGGGATGTGAGTGATGTAGATGGGATCTATCCCTCCTATATGACGGGAGAGACATCGGTATTCTTGATAGAGTGAGACCACGAAGTGCATGGCCATGTCCAAATGAGTCAATATGAGATATTGAGCTCATTTGATTTAGTGAGCCTACTTGTAGTTCAGGATTTAGATTGATTAGAGGATGACACGGTCTATGCCTCATATTGATCAATCTAGATGTCTAGGATAGAAGGACACTTGTCATATATTATGTAGAGTCACAATTGATAGTCACAAGGTGATGTTGGATCTCAACATTCTTGTGACTTGGGTAGTAATGATGTATTGCTAGATACCGCTCATTACTTATGCTTCTAAATGAGTTTAGGGGCATTGCTAATGTTACAAGAACCTATTGGGTCACACATAAAGGACAAGTGGATGGATATTAGGTTCATATGATTAACCAAGAGGATTAGATTCATATGATGAATCAAATTGGATTAAGAGTAATCCTAATTGGGCTAATTGAGTTGGACTCAAGTTGATTCATGTGTTCAATGAGTCTAATTTAGATTATGACTCATTGAATAAATTTAATTAAATGAATTAGATTTATTATATTAAATTGGCTTGAATTAAATGGTTGGATTATATTAACCATGAGAGAGATTAAGTCAAGTTTGACTTGACTTTAGAGGAAGAGGAAGAGTCAAGTTTGACTTGACTATTTGCCACATCATTAGTGATTTGGCATTAGGAGGACTAATGATGATGTGCCACATCATAAAAGTGTTCCACCTCATGGGGGTTACAAATCTATTCTCTTTAATGGCCACATTTAATGAGAATGGGGGTTACCTTTTTGGTTTTGAATGAGAATGAATTTTTCATTCACTCACATTCACATCATCTTCTTCCTCAAGCTCTCTTTTTGCTCCTTCTCTTGGTCATGGGTTTCAAGCAAGGGAGAAGAAAGGAGAGCGAATCTAATCCAAGAAGAAAGGTTAATGAAAGTCACATAGAGATTTTAGAGGAGTGTGTTCTCTTCTTTTTCTTTCTTCTTCTTCCAATCCCATCCGAGAGCATCAAGAAGTGCTAGCACACTTGTGGTGTTCTCTTCTCCATCCTTGTGTGTTAGAGAACACATCTTGTTCGTGTGGATACTTCTAGAGAGTTGTCTACTTTGACAACTAGAGATCCGGCATCTCATTGGGCAAGCGGGACTCGCGAAGGGCACGCATCGAAGGTATAAGATTTTCTCTGTGTAGATCTAAGTGTAGATCTAGGTAAACTCATACTCATAGTTTTTTTAAAAAATTTCTTTGCACGGATCCGTTGGCTAGGGAGTTTCGGGGTTTTCGCGACGCGAAAAAGTGTTTTTCGCGGCCCGAAAAATCCAACAAAAGATGTGTTAGAACTGGTTCATTCTGATTTGTGTGGTCCTATGTCTATCCAGGCAAGAGGTGGTTTTGAATAATTTGTCTCTTTTATAGACGATTATTCGAGATATGGATACATTTACTTGATGCACCGTAAGTCTGAGTGCTTTGATAAGTTCAAAGAGTAAAAGGCTGATGTGAAGAAACATCTTGGTAAAAGTATCAAGACACTATGGTCTGATCGTGATGGCGAATACCTCTTAGGAGAGTTTAGGAATTACTTATCAGAAGCTGGGATTCAATCCCAATTATCCGCACCTGGTACACCCCGACAGAATGGTGTGGCAGAATGAAGGAATATGACTATTATGGAGATGATTAGATCGATGATGAGTTATTCAGAATTACCAAATTTGTTTTGGGGATATGCTCTAGAAACGACAGCGCACATTCTGAACTTGGTACCTTCTAAATCTGTACCCTCTACTCGCACAGAATTGTGGAATGGGCGAAAGCCTATTCTGACACATATTCGGATTTGGGGTAGTCCAGCACATGTGCTGAAAGCAGATGCTGATAAGTTGGAATCTTGTACAGAAGTTCGCGTGTTTGTGGGGTATCCTAGAGGAATGAAAGGTGGTTTATTTTATAGTCCTAAAGATAAGAAGGTCATTGTTAGCACCAATGCCCAGTTTTTAGAAAAAGACTATATAATGGATCACAAGCCTAAAAGTAAAATTGTTCTAGAAGAACTGAGAGAGGAGACATCTACTTTAGTACCAACAGTACAAGATAAAGTACCATAAGAAACTGCAACACGTGTTACAAATGATACACAGTTACAGACAGTGCCTCGTCGTAGTGGGAGGATTGTTAGTCAACCTGAGAGATTCATGTTTTTGGGAGAATCTTCGGACTTGATCCCAGGTAAACATGAACCTGATCCCCGAATGTATGACGAAAAACTCCAAGATAAAGATGCAGTATCTTGGCAAAAGGCGATGAATTCTGAAAAGAATCTATGCTTTCTAATAAGGTCTGGGAGCTTGTAGAACCACCAAATGGTATAAAATCCGTTGGATGCAAGTGGATCTACAAAAGGAAAAGAGAGACAGACGGAAGGTAGAAACCTTCAAAGCAAGGCTTGTTGCAAAAGGGTACACTTAGAAAGAGGGAATCGATTATGAGGAGACCTTTTCACTGGTAGCTATGCTTAAGTCTATCCGGATACTCTTATCCATTGTTGCTCATATGGATTATGAGGTTTAGCAAATGGATGTCAAGATAGCTTTCCTTAAGGAAACCTTGAAGAAAACATCCATATGAAGCAACTAGAGGGGTTCATTGAAAAAGACAAAGAGCATCAAGTGTGCAAGCTCAGTCGGTCTATTTATGGACTGAAGCAAGATTCAAGATCCTGGAACATCCGGTTTAATGAAGTAATCCAGTCATATGGATTTATTCAGTGTCCGGATGAGTCTTGTGTATACAAGAAGTGTAACGGAAACGTGGTGGTATTTCTTGTACTATACGTAGATGACATTTTGTTAATTGGCAACAATGTCAAAGTGTTATCAGACATAAGGGTATGGTTGTTGATCCGGTTGTAAGAACGGGGGACCCCCGTCCGGTGGGGTCAACGCCACGTGGAAGTCAAAATGGCAGGTGGCCGGCCGAAGAGGGGGTGGGCTGATCGGCCGGCCGGCCGGCCGGTGTCTAGGTGATGGTTATAGGCGCCCTGTCGAAAGTCAGGGTTTCGGCGCTCAACGGACAATATCACATAGCCGAGCGGATCGCTTGGCCGAATATACGAGGTAGCATACTGCTAATAGTCTCTACAAAGCACCCCCACCGAGAATCTTCCTAGATCGTTATATGTGTGTGCCTGGTCGGACGTAAGGCGGATGCAAGCCGGCGGGACGCTCGGAGGCCGGCCGGCCGGACGCTAGTTCGGGAACCAAGTGGAAAAGGACAAGGGACATCTTTTTCTGACAGCGGGTATGTTCCACATGTAGGCCATACTCCAAATCTTACGACAGGGGGTTCCGTTGTCCCATCAAGGACATGCTTTGATTGTAGCAGTATGGGTCAAGTAAGCTTTCTGACAGATACATACCGAGGTATGGGTTGCGGACGCGTATGCACCTCGGTGGACGTGCAGGAGCTCTTTCACCGTTCTATATAAAGAGCCTCATACTTCGCCGGAGGTACGCGTAAAGACATCTTTGGAGCCACTTTTTTCACTATTTGCTTGCTTGACTTGAGCGTCGGAGAGTCGCCGCCGGGAACCCCTTCCCGGCCCGACTTCTGTGCAGGTTTGCCGGAGGTTCATGCAACCAGTCGAAGATCCACGTTAGCCACCGGAGAGTGCTACGTGCCTAGCGTCCGTTGATTCAGCATTCGGACAGGATCAAATTGGCGCCGTCTGTGGGAACGCTCCTGCATCCGAACGGAAACAATGGACGAGACTGGAGGACAACACACGGTAACGCTCTCCACGGAGGAACTCGATGCTCTGATCGAGTTGAGGGCCGCCAAGCTTGTGGAGCAAAAACAGAAGGCAACAGCCGAGCGGCCAGAGCAGCAAGAAACCTCAGCATCTGGTGGTCGAGCGGAAGGAACGGGCGTCACGCCTTTTCATCTGGTATACGGCGGCGAAGCGGTGATTCCCGTCGAAGTCAGTGTCGAATCCATCCGGATCCAGAATTACGATGAGGGCAACGCCGAGCGGAGGAACCTGAAGCTGGATTTGGTTGATGAAGAGCGAGCCAAGGCGTCCGTCCGGCTGATGGCGTACCGTCAACGGATGAAGCAAAACTACAACAGGCGCGTAATCCCCAGATCATTCCAGGTCGGTGACCTTGTCTGGAATAAAGTCAAGCCAGTCGGCGACGTCGGCAAGCTGGAAGCTCCCTGGGCGGGCCCCTTCAAGGTTATCGAAAAGCTCCGCTCGAGCGCTTACTATTTGGAGGATGAAGACGGACGGTAGCTGGATCGGCCATGGAGCGCTAATCACCTCCAGCCTTATCGAGCTGGATGAGAGGTGCTCCGATGTAACTCATTTTTGTGTATATGCTAGTCGCCTATGTCCTTGTAATGCAGGAAGCAAAAAGATAAACACGCATTGAGCATTATCCGCCGAACGGCCTACTACGTGAAGACCCCGTGCCGTTCGGCCGGGCGTATAATTATACGAGCCAAATGCTCGAAGGCAAAGACCCCGTACCATTCAGGCGGGGTGTATATTATTCGAAGCAAGATCGAGGTCAAAGATCTCGCGCCGTTCGGGAGTATATAATAAAAATTAGCCTTAATAGGCCGTCGAGCTTCGACGTTAAAAATCGAGAGACGAGCCGGCGTCTATAAATCATCCGAGCGGAAGACCGTCGAGCTCCGACGTTAAAAATCGAGAGACGAACCGGCGTCTATAAATCATCCGAGCGGAAGACCGTCGAGCTCCGACGTTAAAAATCGAGAGACGAGCTGGCGTCTATAAATCATCCGAGCGGAAGACCGTCGAGCTCCGACATTAAAAATCGAGAGACGAGCCGGCGTCTATAAATCATCCGAGCAGAAGACCGTCGAGCTCCGACGTTAAAAATCGAGAGACGAGCCGGCGTCTATAAATCATCCGAGCGGAAGACCGTCGAGCTCCGACGTTAAAATCGAGAGAGGCGTCTATAAATCATCCGGCGGAAGACCGTCGAGCTCCGCGGTTAAAGAGACGAGACGGCGTCTATAAATCATCCGAGCGGAAGACCGCCGAGCTCCGGCGTTAAAAATCGAGAGACGAGCCGGCGTCTATAATCGTCCGGCGGAAGACCGTCGAGCTCGACGTTAAAAATCGAGACGAGCCGGCGTCTATAAATCATCTGAGCGGAAGACCGTCGAGCTCTGACGTTAAAAATCGAGAGACGTGCCGGCGTCTATAAATCATCCGAGCGGAAGACCGTTGAGCTCCGACGTTAAAAATCGAGAGACGAGCCGGCGTCTATAAATCATCCGAGCGGAAGACCGTCGAGCTCCGACGTTAAAAATCGAGAGACGAGCCGGCGTCTATAAATCATCCGAGCGGAAGACCGTCGAGCTCCGACGTTAAGAATCGAGAGACGAGCCGGCGTCTATAAATCATCCGAGCGGATTAAAGCAATAAAAAGTACGGCCAATGTCCCAAGGCATGCGATTTCGATACCGTTCGATCATCTCTATGCTCCGATTGGCCCAGTATCCAAATGTACTTGGCATTTGGTAAACGAGCTCTACCATCAAAGAACACGGTATATTTCGCCGAGCGGGGAGATCACGACGATTACTTTGTTAAAATCCCTTTTGGGGAGCACGAGAAGTAATAATGGGCGAGCGGATAAACACACATTTTGGTTATGAAAAGAGACAGCAAATACAAGGAAAACATTGCGTTAAAGGTAAAGCTTTAGGCCGAGCGGCCTAATTACAAAAAAGGATGATATCCGGGCGAGTGGCCGAATTACAGAAAACTACTCAATATAATCATAAAGGGTCTTCGGGATGTTATCCAGAAGCGCCACCTGATCACCGGCCGGAATATTAGTGGACGCCGGAAGAAGGCCTTTCGATTTCAGATAGGTCATGGTGGTGGTCATTGCCAGATCGAAGGCGGTGTACATCCGCTCGCAGATTTTTTCCGAGAATTCAGGCGAGCGGATGTAGCCCTGTCTTAGAGCTGCAACCCGACTCGGCTCGGCCTCTTGGTACTCTTTGAAGGCCAATTGAGATGCAGCGAGGGATTCCTGCAAAGTGGCCAGCTTGTCCTTATGCTTGATGGCGTCAGCCGAGCGGCCCACTTTCTCTCTGTCAAGCTGCTCCGTCAGCTCCTTTACCTTCAGCTCTAGGCCCCGAGCCTCCACGTTCTTCTTTTCTAAGTCGGAAATGGCCGTGTTTTTCCGAGTGGTGGCCAAGGTTATTTTTGTGTCGAGCGACTTGACTTGTCGCTCGGACTCGGCCAGGGCGTGGGCCTGATCGACCGTCTTTTTCCGCTCGGCCGCCAGCAAATCTTGAGCCTTCTTAAGCTTCTTCTGCAGCTCAGAATATAAAGGGCCCTGAGGGCCGGACGGACCAACTGCTACCTTCAGTTGTCGCAGCTCTTCATCCACCAAGGCCAAGCGGTTGGAAATCGCAATTTCCTCCACCCATCTCTGACGAGAGAAATTGGAAGCTGTTAGTGGCCGATCGGAAGGAATGAATACAAAAGTTGATAGATTACAAACTTACCCCCGTGGCCTGCTGCATATGGCTGTTAGCCAAATTCCCGATAGGGATCATGGCGACGTGGGCCCGAGCGTCGGCCCACATCTCGGCAAGAGGCCCCTTCAGGGTGATAGTATGCTCGGGCGCAGTCGGTTGGTCGGCCTCCGGCAGCAGCTCTTCAGTCGGGAGATGAAGAGTAACCCGAATCGTGCGGCCATGACCGGGGGTCGGAAGGGGATCAGAAGCCGGCACAGAAAACTGCGAATGAATGGTCGAGCGTTGGACTGAATGACGAGCTGGCGGAAGAGTGCTCACCGGAGTAGCTTCGATTGGAGCAGCCGGTTCGTCCCATTCAGAAGGTGTTCGGTCGGACGAAATGGCTTCGATCTCAGGCGCCTTGCCTCGAGCGACTGCGGTGGCCCGGTCGGAGGGTTGGACCGCGGAGGTAGCCGAGTGCAGCGGAGTCTCCACTCGGCGCCTCTTTTGCAGAGGCTGCTCCTCCTCCCGAGCGGAACCTTCCTCGGGGGCAGTTGGTTCTCCAGGGGGGATGGCTCCGACGTTTTGCAGAGAAGCTTGAGCGACCGACTCAGCTTGAGTCCCGCTCTCTCCTTCATGGGATCCGACCCGTTGGATACCCAGCGCTTCCATTTCTTTGGCCGCCGCGGCTTCCAGAGCTGCCGCCTTTCTCTTCAAAACACCGGCCATCACCGAATCCATGACGATGTCCGCTGCAAAGGAAAGAAAAGAAATCAGTTAGCAATCAAAACAAATGCCAAAGTAAAATTCTTACCGAAGCCGGTCGGAAGAGGAGTCCGTATGGGACTCAGGCCGAAGATGTACATCACTCCTTCGTGAAGAAGCTTATTGATGTCAAGGCGCAGACCGGCTAGCATATTTGCAGCATGGAGGTAGTCCGGTCGGGTCTTGAATTTCTTCAGCTCGGGAGTGGGGGGTAGGCTGACTTGCCACTGGGTCGGGAAGTTGGCCCGATCGGGCATACGGATGTAGAAAAAATAATCCTTCCAATATTTATTAGAAGTAGGTAGCTTGTTGAAGAAGACTAAGCCGGGTCGAGCTTGGAACATGAAGGTGCCCGGCTCGGCTTGCTTGAGGTAATAGAAATAAAAAAAGACCTCCGGTCGGAGGGGGATGTTGTGAATCTTAAACAAAACAACAACACCATAGAGGAGACGAAAGATGTTGGGTACCAGACTGCCGAGCGGCACACCGAAAAAATTACAAACATCTATGATGAACGGATGTACAGGGAAGCGCAGACCGGCGGTAAACTGGTCGCGGAAGACACAGAAAGCTCCGCGCGACGGCTTGTGCGGCCGAGCGGAGGGACCGGCTAAGCGAATGTCAAAATCATCTGGGATTTCGAAATTGTCTGTCAGAACATCGAAGTCCCGCTGTTCGAATCGGGACTGCATGGTAGTGTACCATGGACCGAGGGACTGGTCTTCAGGATGAGAAGAACTAGCCATAAGCCGAGCGGGAGAAATCAAAAAGGCAGAAAGGTAGAAGAAAGACGGTATCAAGTGAAAAGAGCACCCGGGAAGCGAAAACTGGGGAAAGAAATGCGAAGAAAGTATCGAAGACGAGAAAGAAAAGGGGAGAATCTTACGGAAAAAAGGATCGAGGGAGGAACACCGAAGATCAACGAAAGCAGGAGAACACGATCGCCGGAGCTCTAGAACGAGACGAATAACTGGGGGCACGCGTGAGGAGGAATGAGGCAACGGCGGAGCAAACGAAGATTTTATAGGGTGGAGGCCGGGCGGCCTCCACCGTTGGATCCAGGTCACAAGAATCAAAGCGCACATCGCGCCGTCCATTTCGAATCGCTTTGATCACATCAAAGCACCATGCCACCGCCGCTGTACGGTGATGGCAGTACGCCACGTGGCATTCGACCATTCGAAGCATTTAATGAACGCATGCTCAGCCTTAATGTCGAAGATTGGCGCAGAACACGAGGGGATCCAGTGAATGCCATTGTTGATTCACTTTAAGGCCATCTCTGCGGCAGGCCGATCGGATGATACTAGCACAGAGGATCAGCCCGGCTAAATTCGCAGTCCAGTCAGTCGGACAAATCGCCTCCTTCGACTAGACTTGAAGGGGAGGTAAGTGATCCGGTTGTAAGAACGGGGGACCCCCGTCCGGTGGGGTCAACGCCACATGGAAGTCAAAATGGCAGGTGGCCGGCCGGAGAGGGAGTGGGCTGATCGGCCGGTCGGCCGCCCGGTGTCTAGGTGATGGTTATAGGCGCCCTGTCGAAAGTCAGGGTTTCGGCGCTCAACGGACAATATCACCTAGCCGAGCGGATCGCTTGGCCGAATACACGAGGTAGCATACTGCTAATAGTCTCTACAAAGCACCCCCACCGAGAAGCTTCCTAGACCGTTATATGTGTGTGCCTGGTCGGACGTAAGGCGGATGCGAGCCGGCCGGACGCTCGGAGGCCGGCCGGCCGGACGCTAGTTCGGGAACCAAGTGGAAAAGGACAAGGGACATCTTTTTCTGACAGCGGGTATGTTCCACATGTAGGCCATACTCCAAATCTTACGACAGGGGGTTTCATTGTCCCATCAAGGACATGCTTTGACTGTAGCAGTACGGGTCAGGTAAGCTTTCTGACAGATACATACCGAGGTATGGGTTGCGGACGCGTATGCGCCTCGGTGGACGTGCAGGAGTTCTTTCACCGCTCCTTATAAAGAGCCTCATACTTCGCCGGAGGTACGCGTAAAGACATCTTTGGAGCCACTTTTTTCACTACTTGCTTGTCTGACTTGAGCGTCGGAGGGTCGCCGCCGGGAACCCCTTCCCGGCCCGACTTCTGTGCAGGTTCGCCGGAGGTTCATGCAACCAGTCGAAGATCCACGTCAGCCACCGGAGAGTGCTACGTGCCCAGCGTCCGTTGATTCAGCATTCGGACAGGATCAGTTGTCATAAGGGATCAAAGTCATAAGGGATCAAAGTCATAAGGAATCGCAAGAAAAAGATGTTGTGCCTATCTCAAGCTTTATATATAGATACAATCCTTGCTCGTTTTAGCATGCAAAACTCCAAGAAAGGTTTCTTACCTTTTAGGCATGGAGTAGCTTTATCTAAAGAGATGTCTCCGAAGACATCAAAAGAGATAGAGGACATGAAGGTAGTTCCTTATGCTTCGGCTATGGGAAGCCTAATGTATACAATGCTATGTACGAGACCGGATATCTGTTTTGCGTTGGGCATGGATAGTAGATATCAAAGTAACCCTGGACAAGGACATTGGACTGTTGTAAAGCATATATTGAAGTACCTGAGAAGAACTAAAGATTATATGCTAGTTTACCAAGCAGATGATTTGCTCCCTGTGGGTTACACGGTTCAGGCTTCCAATCAGATAGAGACAATAGTAAGTCTACATCAGGCTATGTGTTTACATTAGGAGGTGGAGTCATTGCATGGAGGAGTGTTAAGCAGAAATTTGTTTCAGACTCAACCATGGAAGCTGAGTATGTGGCAGCCTCTGAGGCAACCAAAGAAGCAGTATGGCTTATGAACTTCCTAATGGACTTAGATGTGATTTCTGGTTTGCCCAAAATCATCAAAATTTATTGTGATAATAGCGGTGCAGTTGCAAACTCAAAGGAACCATGAGCCCATAAGGCGAGTAAACATATAGAGTGTAAGTACCACCTGATACGAGACATCGTAAAGCGAGGGGAAGTTGTCATCACCAAGATTGCATCAGCAGATAACCTGGCAGATCCTTTCACTAAGGCCCTTCCGGCGAAAGCTTTTGATCAGCATGTGGAAGGGATGGGAATCAAATGTATGGCAGCAGATATGACAGCTTAGTATTTTAGTATAAGTGGGAGATTGTTAGAGTGTATACTAAAAGTCTAGCTTTTGTAAACATTTATTTTGAAATAAAGAATCACATTGGTCAAAAATGTCTACATTTATATGCTTTTGTTCAATTAATTTATATTGTAGATAACATGGTATGTGGTGTCACACACAGAAGATTTTATTATCGGTTCTTTATAAATTATAAACAGTAGCTCACGACTAAGATGAAAAGGAGCAAACCATTAGAATTAAGTATTAGTTTATCTTGACTAATAAATTACACTAGTATACTCTGAGTGTATTGAGCAGGACCATTTAAGATAAGTTTTTTTGTACTGACATAATAAAGAACAAGACCTTGGTTATTATAGAAGTGTGTGCTCTTAATCCTAATATAATAACAAGCACATATATTTAGAATTTATTTCTTTGACTTATCAAAGGTGATATTTAGTTCGATAAATCAAAAGGCCAGATAAGTTGGAAAATGATATTACTTATAGTGTGTGTTGTTGATTATAGAAGGAAACTATGTCCTAGTAATCTAGGTTGATAATGTCCCCAAGAGGAGCTTATAAGGATTGTCATGTTAAACCCTACAGGTGGATTTAGTCTGACACGACGATAAGGTTGAGTGGTACTACTCTTGGACTAAGATATTAATTAAAGAGAGTTGTCAGTAACTCATTTAATTAGTGGGCATTCGACATCTTAAGCATGGGGAGAATAACACACTCATGATAAAAAGGAGCCCATAATGTAATTTGGGATTGGTGCGGTAGTGCAATAATAACACTCTAGTTGAATGAGTTATTATTGATGAACTTGAATTGTGTGTTTGGGGTGAACACGAGATACTTGAGTTCGTCGGAAGGACAAAACCAATTTCTCCTCTAGGTCCCTATCGTAGCCTCATTAATACCTCATATCCACCCATGTAAAGCTCATCTTGGTGTCCAAGAAGGGGTTGGCCCATGGCTTGGTGACCAAGCCAAAGGGGTCGGCCATGTTCTCCTTAAGGTGGCCGGCCATATGCTTCATGAAGGGGACGACCACATAATTCAAATTAAGATGAGTGTTTTGAATTTTTAAGTCTTTTTTTTGTAGACATCTACAAGTTTTTAAAAAAGAGATTTTAAAATTATAAAACTTTCCTTATTTGAATTAGGCCACATGGTTTAAAAGAAAGTTTTAAATGTTTTAAAACTTTTCTTTTTTAACCATCCTCATGGTTTTTAAAAGAGAGTTTTAAATTTTGAAACTTTCATTTTTTGTAATCATATTAAAAAAGGAAATTTTAGAAGAGATGTTTTAAATTTTAAAACTTGGTCTTAATTTTTAGAACTTTCCTTTTTTAAACATCCACATCTGGAAATTAGAAGAGAGTTTATAAAATTTTATAAGAGCTTTCTTTCTTTGCTTATAAAATTTTTACAAAATATTTCTTTCTTCTTTTAAGGACCGGCCACCCTTGCTTGGTGCCCAAGCAAGGGGGACAACCATTCAATCAATTAAAAGGAGAAAAGGAAATTAAAAGGACAAAAGGAAAACAAGTGGAAGATTTTAATTTTTGTAAAACATCTTTCTTTATTTGCCTTGGGCAAGTATTATAAAAGAAGGGGAGGAGAGACCTCATGAGGTATCAATTCTTATTCTATTGCTTGTGCTCTCTCTTGTGGCCGGCCCTCTCCCTTTTCCTTTCCCCTTGCTCTCTTTTTCCTTGGTGGTGGTGGTGGCCGAATATTAGAGAAGAAGGAGGAGCTTTTGGGTGGTGTTTATCTTGGAGGATCGTCACCCACACGACGTCCAAGAGGAGGCGCTGAATACGGCAAAAGATCTTGAGGTTATTAGCATACAAAGAAAAGGTATAACTAGTAATTGTTTTTCACATCATGCTAGTTTTTCTTTGTATGAATTCCAAACACAAGAGACATATGATTCTAGAGTTTCAAATTTGTGATTCGAGTTTGTGTTTTTTTTTTTTTTTCGAATTTGTGATTCGATTGTTCTTTTTGGTTAAACCTAGAGTTATATAAGGAAATTAAATATCATCTTTCCTTAAAGGGCTTTGTCTAGGCGGTGGTAGATGATCTCATACTCAAGAAGAACTAGTGCCTCACAATACAGTCTTGAAAGCCAATTTTGGAAATTAATATTTAATTGAATTTATAACATAGGTGGATTTGGATCAATAATGTTAAGCATTGTTTATGATCCAAATCTAAACCATTAAGAATAGATAAGTTAAATTTGGAATCAATAATATTAAGTTCCGTTTGCGATTCCTAATTTAATTTTTAAAGAACACAATAGGTTGTTTAGGAAAGGTTCAACACTTGTACAAAATTTTTGTACAATGGAGCCGGTACGATCTTCCTAGGACCAACCAACAATACCAGGTTCCTTTAACCGCACAACTCTTCCACCACTTCTATTCTCTGAAACGATCTGAGCCTGGTGTGTTCATGGTGCAATCCAAGGTCGGGTGTAAATTCTTCCCTGATATGCCCTCCTCCAATAAGGATTGGAAGTCCCGCTTCTTCTTCATCAGACTGCCTGAGTTGGTATCCTGGCCGACCAACTGGCGTTCTAGCCTTCCCTCACCTTTTGAATTACCAGAGCACCGGCATCAACCTGTCTGCCATACATCTTTAGAGAAAATAAAGGGTGTCCACCTTCCCCTATCTATAATATTGTGAGAAGGCTTTTTGCACTTTTTTGGACTCAGCCCGATCCCCTCAGATATAGGAGCTCCATTCGGTAAGACTTTTCTTTTCCTTCTTCTAGTCTTCGCTAATTGAGGTATTTTCTTCTTGCTTTGCAGAGACTGCTATATTTCGGGCCTATTCGTGTGAATCAAGTAGGCTGCCCAGCAATGTTTTGAAGGCTATAGGCGAGGAAATCGCAAGAGGCCTCGCCATTCCCTCGACTACTTCCTCCCAGGAAATAGCAGCGGAGCCAGCAGAGTCCTCCAGCCAACTTCTTCTGGAAGCTGGCTCTGTAGCTTTGGAGCCCATCGCGGAGGAGCGACCTCTTTCTCTGTCTCCAGATAAGCGCCTGCGCCTCCAGCGAAAATGCAAAAGAGTCACTCCGGCGGTCCAATCTTCCCCTTCGCTTCCTCCTATAGGGAAGGCTTCCTCCCAAGTCCCAAGGGTCCGGGTCAAAACAACTAGAACCCCTGTCCCTGAGCCTTCTCCTGTGGCAGAAGTCCCTACACCCACGCCTGTCTAGGTCATAGCTCCTGAGCAGGTTTACCTCCCCGCTGGAGACCAGCCTGGGAGTTCCACAACTCCATTCGTTCCTCCTGCAGCCCCCTCTCCATCATCTACTCACACCAGGGCACGGTCCTAGAGGAGTGAATATGATTTCACTACTTCCTGGCACCTGCCCTCTACGACCAGATCAGATTCAGCAGTGGGGTTGGCCGAGATCGGTGGTACTTCTATCCGTGGCAAGGTTCAACTACACGAAGCCTTAGCCACCTCCTGGAGGTTGGCTAACGAGCAGTTCTGGGGAGGCTCCCAGTGGGGAGGGTTAGATCTGGCTTCGCAACACATTATATCGGTGAGTCTTCCTTTTCCTGACCTGACTATCTGACATTATTTCTGACTTCCCTCTTTATGCCTGGCAGGCCTGCTCCATGAGCCTTAGCCTGACCCAATTTATCGCCGAGCTGCTGAAGGAGAACGAGTCCCTGAGGGCTCGAGTTCAAGAATTGGAGTTGCCCCTTACTCCCCGTGCTCTGCTCGACCCTCTGACTGCAGACGACCCTCTGGACTCTTATCTTCACACTGTAGGGGAGTCCGCTAGGTTAGCTAGGAATCTGGCCTAGGTATCGTCCAAAAAGATAAAGGAACTACAAGCGACCCTAAAGACCAGTGATTCAAAATTGAACTCAGAGGGTCAGCGTCGTCGCCAGCTGGCGACAGAGTTGGAGGAGAAAGAGTCAGAGCTAGCCGCCTGCTCTGCGGATCTGAAGGCACTCCAGGAGTCTAAGAAAGCCTTACAGAAAGACCTAGGAGTTGCCCAAGTAGACCTGCCCACAAGTGCTGACCGGGAAAAATCTCTCCAAGCTCAACGGGATCTAGACCAGACTACTATCAAGTCTCTTCAGGTAGATCTTCTCAAAGTCCAGGCGGAGGCTTCTACCCTCAAGCAGGAGAATGCGTTGGCTCTAGCCGCTGCAGACAAAGTAAAGGTAGAGCTGGTGGAATATAGGTCAGGAGAAAATCATCGCCTTAGAGCCTATAGAATTTCCTACGTTAAGTCTCCGCTCTTCCAGAAGAAGATAGGCGATCTCATCGATCGGATGCTCTGCTACGGGGGTGTGGGTGTTGTGCGCCAGTTGTTTGAACAAGGACTTCTTCACTCTGCCCCCTCAGATGACTTCCTGGACAGGGATCGCCTGATGCGAGAACTTCCTGATGAAGCCTTCCCGTCCTTCATTGCAGACGACGACTTTCTGACTCTTCCTACTCCTCCCCCGAGTGATGTTCCTACTACAGACCCTCAGCTGTGATGTAAAACTCTTAATGTGTATATATTCCAGATCTGCTTTTGTTTAAAGTTGTTTAAACTTAGGAAATCCGTCAGTCTGTTTTTATCTGAACTTGCTTAAACTTAGGAAATTCTTTGGCGATCATCTCTATTTTGAGAATTCTCTATTTTACTTATTCCCGGGCCCCAGATCTGTTTTGCCCATGATGGCATTCCGATTGGTGCCCCTGACCTAGACTTTTGGTTGCTTAATATCCCGAGCTATCTCCCTAACGGCGTTTGCCCCCCCCCCCCCAAACTTTGGGCAAACCAGGGCGAAGGAAGGAGAGAGAGAAAACGTGCAAAGATCTCAAACGCTTCATACTACAATAGCGCGCTTTCCCGAGGCAACCTCATGATGACCCTCGTACATCGAGCCAACCACAGTGGCTCCATTTTCTGTGATGATCCGATGGCCCCCTTTGCTTGGATATCTTAAACAGCTTTTATTGTGAGTCGTTGGATGATGGTTTGACCTTTATACCCTTATGAATGTCGGCTATAAATAGGTCGCCTCCTCTACCCCATGGAACTTTTTTGCCTTCTTTCTCCTTCTACTCTCGCTTTCTGTTCACTCCGTGCTATTCCTGCTTGACCTATCGCTCCCTCTTGCCTCCTACTTCGCCTCCTTGTCCTTTGCCTCACACCTGACTCCTTTCTATGGCTTTTCCTAACATTATTTACTCCCTCGGAGTTTCATCCTTCGCGGGTGTAGATCTAGATGATCTTCGTTTCACTTACGAAATCCCAGATGACTTTCACATCATAATTCCTAACGTTCTCTACCAGGCTTCCTCTCCTCCAGCGGGATATATCACCTTTTACAAGGAGCAGTTCGTGGCTGGGCTACGCTTTCCCATTCACCCTTTATTCTTGGACGTAAGTCGCTATTTTCAAATCTCACTAGGTCAATTAACCCCCAATTCTGTAAGAATCCTATGTGGGTTTGTGGTCCTGTGTGAAGTTTGCGAACTTTCCTAGTCTGCCCATCTGTTCCATTATTTCTTCACTCCTCGCCGGCATAGTGAGAGCTTGTTTCGCTTCCAGGCCCGTACCCGGACCACTTTCTTTTGTCCCATTCCCTCCTCTGAACCTAATTGGAAGAATAAATACTTTTTCCTTAAGTTTCCTTCTGCTGTGGAGTGGCCTACCCGCTGGTAGCGAATCCTCCCTGGGGCACCCTATGTAGGGGACTTCAACACTGATCCCCTCTTCACAGAGGCTCTGGCTCAGCTGAGATGCTGGAGGCTGGTCTTAATGAGACTAATAACCGAGGAGGTGCTGCCTTTCTTCAGGTTGAGCCGCATCTCTTCTTCCGAACTGCCTCGCTCCTTGGGTGAGTCTTGCCCGCCCTTGAACTACTTCGCTCTATTTTTTGCTGTGGTTACTACAACTTTGTTTATCCCATGCAGCCAACACCCTGCTCCATGCCTCAGAGGTCCAGCCTCTCCCCTTTAGCGAACAGGAAATAATGCGGAGAAGCATAATCATATTGGAAAGGAGACCCCTCCCGCATTATGCCCCTTCCCGGTTGAGAGCGCCTACCGCTAATATTCCTCGGTCAGCTCCTCAACCAACTCCTCTGCCCGTTCCCCAATCATTCCCTGCTACTGCTTCCAATCGACTTCCAGACCACCTTCCGGGGCAGCAGACCTACCCCCTACTAATTCCACTTTTCGAACAATTTCTTGAGTTGCCCGTCGCATACGTTTTGCTGTAGAAGCTGCCAATCAGAGTGCTCCATCAGCTCCTCGCCGCCGACCCCGATCCCCTTCTGAAGATTCAGACTCAGATAACTAGCCCTTGTCACACAGGTCCCGGCGCAAGCCTGCCGATCCTGATGAAGACTCAAACTCAGATAACCAGCCCTTGATGTACGGGTCCCGGCGCAGGCCCACTGATCCTAATTTAGCCTCGGGCCCCTCTTCTACTACCCAATCTTCCCGCTCTACTCGGATTGCCGCTGAATTCTCGGGTGCCTCTACAACTCCAGCTTCTTCGGAGAATCCCATGGGGGCCTCACGAGGGACACCCTCGGTTATTCTAGAAAGAACTGCTGAAGAATCCCAGTCGACCCCTCAAGCTCACACTTCTTCCCCTCTAACTGCTTCGACTACACCTCCAGCCCAGAGCGAGGAAGCTGGCCCCTCTAAACCAGCAACCGAGACTCCACAGCCCTGTGGCTCCTCTTATCACCACTACCGCACCACCAAACCTTCAGAGCTAAACTTGCTGTATCAGCAGGATGTTCCTACTAGTGTTCTAACTATGAGGGGTCAACTAGCCACTTGTTGGGAAGAGAGCGTGCGACAGATGGAGGATCTACCAGTACCTAGTTGAATGGGTAAATTTTCTGAATTATATACCCAGGTGAGCTTCCCCCACTCCTGTTATAGAGCTCCCTCTATCCTTCCTAAATATCTGCCTTTCCTGCCCAGGCCCATGCTGAATCCATGGTAGTGAATCAAACACTCAATCTCTACTACCACCGTAATAAAGTGTTAACAGACAGGGTAACCGAGCTAGAACTTCAACTGAATGACCCTGCAGCAACTGGCCACACACAAAGGGCTGAAATAGGGGCTTTGAAGAGGGCAAATGCTAGCACAAACAATCTCTGCGGGAAGTTGACCAGGAACTCAAAGGCCTTCGTGAGGAGAAAAGTCAGGTCGAGAGTCTCCATAAACAGACCGTGGATCAATTGAATAAGGAGTTACAAGCCAAGGAGGCCCTATTACAAGAGCAGAGCCAAACTCTGAAATCTCAAGCCAGTCGAATTACGTGCGGCATAGACTGAACTAGCTCAAGCCCGCTCTGCTGCTTTTGGAGTCACCACAGCTCTGGAAATATATAGGGCGGGCGAAACTGAACGCTGCAAGCTGAGTCGGGAAGCCTACCTCCACTCCCGGGAATTTGGGGTCTAGGTTGGGGATCGCCTCATGACCTCCATAGCTCATGGTCCGGCAGGGATCATGCGACAACTGTATGAACAAGGATATTTTAGGTCTGCTCCCCCTGAAGACTCTTAGATCATCGTCGTATTTTGGATGAAATACCCGATGAAGTCTTTTCCGCCTTTAAGTAATTTTTATTTGTATACTGTATAAACCGAACTACTTCCTAATTAATGTTCTTACTTTTTGCTTTCTATGTTTGAGTTCCAAAATGGGTTTGATAATTTACAAAGGACGTAACAATCCTGACCAGGCAAACATTCTTACTGGCTGATTGGGTAAATACTCCCGACCTAATTTATCCTACCTTCCTCAAATCGACACTTATCAAGCCCAAGCTTTTCAGAAAAGAAAGTTATCTATGTTCGGTAAGGCCGAAGATAATTAGCGCTCCAGGGCCGATCTAGATTCCGACCCCGGTCGTCCTGTAGGTAGTATGCACCTGATGCCAACTTTTTAATAACTTTATAGGGTCCATCCCATTAGGGTGCTAGCTTGGCTACGTCCCCCACAGGCTTCACTCACTTCCAGACCAGGTCCCCTTCTTCGAAGAAACGAGGAACCACTCTCCTATCATAATTCTGCTTCATCCTCTGTCGATAGGCCTCTAGCCTAGCTGTTGTCCGTTCACGAGTTTCACTAATGAGATCCAACTCTGCAAGTCTCCTTTCGGCATTCTCTTCATCATACAACATTCTTCTAGTGGAAGGCACCCTGATCTCTATAGGCACCACCGCTTCATTGCCGTAGACTAGATGAAAGGGAGTGAGGCATATGCTCTCTCGAGGCATTGTACGGTAGGTCCAGAGAATACTTTACAATTCTTCTACCCAATCTCCTCCAATGTGATCTAGCTTAACTTTCAATCCACGCACAATCTCTCGGTTGATGACTGTAGGGGATCGGTGGCTGGCTAGAAGGGGGGTTGAATGGACGGCGCCCCTAAATCGATCGCTTCCTACATATTCGTTAGTTGCACAGCGGAATAATACAAACCTAAAATACGAATACAAAAGCTAAAGACAAAGAGAGGAAATGCAAACCAATACACATCGATGTAACGTGGTTCGGAGATAACTGTAGGATCGAAAAGAATTTAGATATCTCCACAATTGCATGATATTGTCCACTTTGGGCCTAAGCCCTCATGATTTTGCTCTTGAGCTCTCCCCAAAAGGCCTCATGCCAATGGAGATATCTTTTCTCTTATAAACCCATGATCTTTCCCATGTGTTTCCAATATGGGACTATGTTTACAACCTTGCAACCCCAACAATCCCCCCCTCGAACAAAGGATCATAGGCTTCCCACGTCTGATCCTCGACCCACCACGTCTTCCTGCCCCTCGGTCCACCCGACCTACTAGGACTTCCTTGACAAGTCGCAACTAGGACGTCCTACTTCTGCTTGGTGTCTGGTCCTCTTGATCCGAACATAGGAGCCCCCACTTTCTTTGTTCGAGGTCAATATTGTACCCACATGACTCAATCATACCATAGCTCTTATGCACAGTTGGCGGTTAAACCTTCTGGCAGTCCAGGCTCTGATACCAATTGAAGGATCGAAAAGAATTTAGATATCTCCACAATTGCATGATATTGTCCACTTTGGGCCTAAGCACTTATGGTTTTGCTCTTGGGCTCTCCCCAAAAGGCCTCATGCCAATAGAGATATCTTTTCTCTTATAAACCCATGATCTTTCCCATGTGTTTCCAATATGGGACTATGTTTGCAACCTTGCAACCCCAACAATAACTTGCTCCTTCTCCATGACTGTCCGTAAGGTGGACGATCCCGATCCGTCGGTGGATTAGCCCTCGGTAAACTCCGGCTACTCAAGCAACTCCTTGTCGATGGAGAAACCTCACCACAACACCAACTAAGAAGACTTGGACACAAGAGAACCTTGAGCACTTTGGTGACTACTAATTAGGCATAACTAAGTCTAATTTCGTCACCTTGGCCGGCCATCGCAATCTCCTTCTTATAGAGCTGGGAAGAAAACATCCCTGCTGTTTTACCGTTACTAGTCGACTGGTCCTTATACCAGTCGACTGGTGCCAGCCCAATGGCTCTCTCAACGGCTCTCTACCAGTCGACTGCTACAGTGCACCAGTCGACTGCTACAGTAACTGCTTTAGTGTCGTTGACTGCTACGGTACCCGTTGACTACTATAGTAACTGCTATAGTACCGTTGTCTTCTACAGCCCCCCCCCCCCGGTTGACTGCTACAGTACCCACCGGGATTTTTTCCTCTAGTGCAATCTCTCATGCACTCGTACCCTCACGACTCACTTGACTCTTCTTTATAGCGTTGACCTCTTGCCTTCAAGCCTACTTCCTTTATCTCTCGTCTCTCAGATGCATCCAAGCCCGCGGCTCGTCCCCAATGCCATCCTTTGTCCTTGCTACCTTGTCCACGGTCCCTCGGATACTCCATCCTTCATCGGACCCGAAGCCATCAAGCTATGTCATATGTGTTTCCTGCAAACCTGCACACTCACATACACATATCAAATAACAAGGGTAAACCTAACTTAAACCCTTTCCTCAAACACCAAAACACATGGTCACACAGACAATTGGGATTGCTCCAACAATCTCCCCCTTTTTGATGTTTGGCAATACGTTTAAGTTAGGGAAAACATATAGCAAATAAACATGCTAAAAATAAACAATGGACTTACGTTGCCAAGGCTACACACTTGGACTTACACCGCCGAATGGACTTACGTTGCCAAGGCTACACACTTGGACTTACACCGCTGAATGAACTTACGTTGCCAAGGCTACACACTTGGACTTACACCGCCGAAACAAAATGCAACATTCATTAGAACATATCCCACCCTAATGAGCTAGGATTTTACCACAGGGATATTTAAGAACCTATCACAAGGCTCCCCCTACGCAAAGGTACTTAAGGTTTTCCCAACTAAACTTTACTTCCCCCCCCTTTGCCTAACATCCAAAAAGCTCTCCAACAATATCCCAATTGTTGAAAACTTGTCATCCAAATTGACCCTATACTCATGTATTTATCCCCCATGGATCCCATACATCTAAACGAGTTGACATGGTCAAAAACAATACTGAAAAATAATATCAGGCTGGACTGCCCCTTGGTACCAGTCGACTGCCCCTATTGAAATCAACACACAAAAGCATTATATGTCCGAAATCTACTGTTACCAGTCGACTGATACCAGCACCAGTCGACTGGACTCATCAAAATGAGCTTACAGAACCATTCTGTGCTCAAAAACATTCTTACCAGTCGACTGGTATCTGCACCAGTCAACTGGTACCCTATTTCTATAAAAATTAGCATTTTCTGGCCAACTTCAGAAATGCACCAGAAATTCCACAGACATCCAAAAATCCCCAAATTTTATGGAGAGGTCCGTTTTACCCATGTCTACTTGGGAAAAATACATTACAAAATGTATCTATCACAAATCCCAAGATTGATACAAAATCCAAAACTAGCTAAATGGTTCAATTGAACCTTGACCTAAAGTCTTAGTTTTGACTTCCTCTTGATGTATTTGCCCATACCAACCCATAATGCATCCCTAGCATTGGTTTATATGACATCTATAAATCCAAAATTAATTATCATGCTATATGACCCCAAATGTCATATTTCTTGCATGAAACACAAACCATTTGTGTCAAATCCCTAGGTTTGAGACTCAAGTCCGTCTTCAAACCAGTTGACACACTCCATGACTTCTCTAGACTCCCAAGTAGTACCCACCTGATATCCATTTACCATGGGTCCCAAATTGACTTTTTGAGCTCCCCCTAGAGCTCTTAGCCTTAACTACCTCCCTATGTGACTTATCTACAATTACTAGGCCACATCGGTGCACCTCCGGTGACACTTGGCCTACAAACCTAACCTTTTTAACCTTGGATACCTTGTCCTTGGTTAACTTCTCCTTACCTTGAAATGACTTTCCCTTGCCATTTATTGATTTCTCCTTGCTATAGTCATATGCGACCCTAGCATATGACTTTCCCTTAGCCTTGGAGACATTAGATCGGTATCCCAAACCCGATCTATTATTGTTGAGTCTTTGGCTACCCAACATCATACCTAAACCCTTAGATCCAACATTGAATCTTTCTAGGATTTTCTCCAACTTATCAAGCTTAGCCTTCAAAGCTTGATTTTCCCTTTCTAGGTTCCTAAACCTAGAATCAACATGTCCACCATTGACATTCCTAGACCTACCTTTCCTAGGCACATGTCTCCCCTTCTTGGGATTAATACCTTGGTTCTCCTTAGGTCTACCATTTCTAGGTTTATCATGCATGGGTTTCCTAGGATTTTGATCTACATTAACCCTATTCCTATCATGATATCTAAAACCAAAATTTTGCATGGATAAATAATAAGAATTATTCCTAGCATGCATGGGAGCATAAGAATTTGAATTACATTTCAAGTTAGGGTATACTTCCCTTACCCTTAAAGCTCCCCCTAGACTCGAGCTCATCTTCTTCTTCTTCTTCTTCTCCCATTTCTTCAATTTCTCTAACTTCTTGAGCTCTCCCTTCCTTGGGCATTTTGTGTGGTAGTGCCCCATTTCACCACACGTGAAGCATCTAATGTGCTTCTTCTCCTTCTTCTTATTAGTGTCATCATTTCTACAATCCACATTAGTATCTATAATAATTTGAGTGGGTTTAGATTTTACCTTCTTGAGCAAAGGGCATCTACTCTTGTAATGCCCCTTCTCATTGCAACCGAAGCACACAATATGGTCCTTTGATTTGACTTCGGTGGAGATGCTCACTAAGTTGGTTTCCAAGATTTCTTCTTCTTCTTCACTTGTCTTAGAATCTTCTTCAATTCTTGAGGATGTAGATGATGCTTCATCTTCCTTCTCCTCCTCGGATGTTGAGCATTGCTCAACTTCCGGTTGCTCCTCCTCTACGTGAGCTTCTATATCCGTTTCTTCGGATTTTTCTTTTTCTTCTTCTTCTAGTGTAGGCATAGGTTCTTCCTATTGCACCTTCTTGACCTTTCTCCACAACTCATGGGCATTCTTGTATTCACCTACATGACTTATCACATTAGAAGGCAAAATTTCAATCAATATTGATATTACCTTGTCGTTTGCCTTCGACCGTGAGGTTAGCTCCTCCGTCCAATGTCGTGGTCGGAGCTTCTTTCCTTTCTTATTCTTCGGAACTTCGAACGGCTCTTTGACAACCATCATGGTGTCCCAATCCGTGTTGAAGAAGACCTCCATCTTCATCATCCAAAATGTGAAGTCCCATAAGCCTCCGCCTTCAAACTTTGGCGGTTCAATCAAGTCGGTCATCTTTGCTTCCTCGGCGGTTAGTCCGAAGGAGAGTGTCCTCGCTCTGATACCACTTGTAGGGGATTGGTGGCCGGCTAGAAGGGGGGTTGAATGGATGGTGCCCCTAAATCGATCGCTTCCTACGTATTCGTTAGTTGCACAGCGGAATAATACAAACCTAAAATATAAATACAAAAGTTAAAGACAAAGAAAGGAAATGCAAACCAATACACATCGATGTAACGTGGTTCGGAGATAACTTGCTCCTACTCCATGGTTGTCCGTAAAGTGGACGATCCCAATCCGTCGGTGGATTAGCCCTCGGCAAACTCCGGCTACTCAAGCAACTCCTTGTGGGTGGAGAAACCTCACCACAACACTAACCAAGAACACTTGGACACAGGAGAACCTTGAGCACTTTGGTGACTACTAATTAGACTTTAACCAAGTCTAATTTCGTCACCTTGGCCGGCCATCCCAAGCTCCTTCTTATAGAGCTTGGAAGAAAATAGCCCTGCTATTTTACCATTACCAGTCGACTGGTCCTTGTACCAGTCGACTGGTGCCAACCCAACGACTCTCTCAACGGCTCTCTACGAGTTGACTGCTACAGTGCACCAGTCGACTACTACAGTAACTGCTACACTGCCGTTGGCTGCTATAGTTCCCGTTGACTGCTATAGTGTCGTTGACTGCTACAGTACCCACTGGGATTTTTTCCCGAGTACAATCTCTCATGCACTCGTACCCTCACGACTCACTTGACTCTTCTTTGCAGTGTTGACCTCTTGCCTTCAAGCCTACTTCCTTTGGCAACGTCCCTCGGATGTATCCAAGCTCACAGCTCGTCCCCAATGTCATCCTTTGTGTATGCCTCGAAGTCGCTTCCCTCGGCCCTTGTCCTTGCTACCTTGTCCACGGTCCCTCGGATGCTCCATCCTTCACATGACCCGAAGCCATCAAGCTAAGTCATATGTGTATCCTGCAAATCTGCACACTCACATACATATATCAAATAACAAGGGTAAACCTAACTTAAACCCTTTGCCCAAACACCAAAACACATGGTCACTCAGACCATTGGGATTGCTCCAACAATGACCTCTGTCTGCCCATTACTTTGTGGGTATGCTAGGGTATATGAAGGCCTGAGTAATGTCGAACCCTTGACACCAGACCTAGATCTTCCGACCTTGGAATTGTCTTCCGTTATCCGATACCAGCTTATGGGGTATGCCGAATCTGCACAGAATATTTTCCCAAAAAAACTTGATAATTACTCCTTCTATAATTCTGGCCAGGGCTTCGGCTTCTATCTATTTTGAAAAGTAGTCTACTGCCACTAGCAGAAATTGCTTTTGACCTAGCGCCATAGGGAATGGTCCTACGATATCCATACCCCACTGATCAATGGGACAAGAAACTATGGACGTCTTTAGCATTGAACTGGGTGTATACGTTAGATTCTGATCCTTCTGGCAAGATAGACAAGTGTTTACCAACCACTGAGCATCTTTCTGTAAGGTAGGCTAGAAATAACCGGCCAGCAGCACCCGGCGGGCTAATGCTCTACCTCCAGCATGACTGCCGCAACACCCTCGATGTATTTCTTGTAAGGTATGCTCCACCTCTTCCATGCTTAAACACTTAAGTAAAGGCCTGGAAAAGGCCCGCTTATATAATTGATCTCCTATCATGGTGTAGGCATGAGCCTTTTTCCTGACTAGCCATGCTTCCTCTAGGTCGGTAGGTAGGGTACCTTGCTGCAGATAACTAATCATTAGTGCTCTCCAATCAATCGGCACAGAATCTGTTGTTCTGAAGATCTATCTGAGCTATGAGAAAGCTCTATGCTATTGACTTATCTAATACCCACGTTGTCAGAGAACTGGCCATTTTGGCTAAATCATCAGCTCGGCCATTCTCAACTCTAGGAATCTTGATCATCGTGACCTCCTTAAATTCTTCTTTCATTTTATCATAAACTTCTTGATATACTTGTAGCTTGTCACTATTGATCCCAAAGTTGTCGGCTACCTGCTGGGTTACTAACTGAGAATCCGAGTATATGATTACTCGGGTAGCTCCCACATGTCGGGTTGCTTGCAGCCCTGCCAATAAAGCCTCATACTCTGCTTCATTATTTTTGGCTCTGAAGTTCAACCGCACGGCTAGCTGCAAGATGTCTTCTTGAGGAGATATTAGAAGAACTCCAACCCCACTTTCCTATTGTGTGGTTGATCCATCCATATATACCTTCCAAGTCTCTTCTGAATCAGTTTGATGAATCTCGGTTAGGAAATCAGCCAAGGCATGCGCTTTAATAGTCGTTTGAGGTTGATAAACTATATTATACTCTCCCAATTCTGTCGCCCACTTGATAAGCCGACGCGCAACTTCTACGTTGATGAGGGCTTTACCCATGGTGCTATTGGTCAGGACTGTGATGGGATGTGCCAGAAAACAAGGCCTTAGACGCCGAGCCATGAGCACCAATCCATAGACTAACTTTTCCAGGGTTGTGTATCTAGACTCAGCTCCCTTCAATTGATGACTAAAAAAGTACACCGGCCGTTGTACATTGTCCTGCTCTTTTACTAACACCGCCCCTACGACCTCAGGGGTGGCTGATAGGTAGACCCAGAGCAACTCTCTTAATAGGCTTGAACAAGGAAGGCAGAGTCTCCAGATACTTCTTTAACTCCTCAAAAGCTCGCGTGCATTTTTCATCCCACTGGAATTTGGAGGCTTTTCTGAGCACTTTGAAGAAGGGCGTCGCTTTGTCTATTGATCGGGAGATAAATCTGGATAGGGTTGTTATCCTGCCCACCAATTTTTGCGCCTCCTTTAGGTTTTGAGGAGCCTTCATATCTCGGAGTGCTTGGACCTTCTCAGGGTTGGCTTCAATTCCCCGCTCTGTCACCAAGTATCCCAAGAATTTCCCTCCTTTGGCCCCGAACAGATATTTCAGGGGATTTAATTTTAACCCGTATTGTCGGAGGGTGCCACAGGTCTCCTTCACATCAGCTATTAGATTTGCAGCTGAGGGGGATTTGATAAGTATGTCGTCCACATAGAT
This sequence comes from Zingiber officinale, assembly GCF_018446385.1. NCBI lineage: Eukaryota > Viridiplantae > Streptophyta > Magnoliopsida > Zingiberales > Zingiberaceae > Zingiber > Zingiber officinale. The sequence goes on from NC_055990.1 coordinate 51,628,404, forward strand.
TTCCACGTTACGCCCGGCTTGCTCCTGGAAGATTTTGTCTATCATCCTTTGATAAGTAGCCTCAGCATTCCTGAGCCCAAAAGGCATGACAGTGTAACAGAAAGTGCCATCAGCTGTAATGAAGCTGACCTTCTCCTGGTCCTCCGGGGCTAAGGGAATCTGATGGTACCCTTGATAAGCATCCATCATGTAAATCCTCTCATAGCCAGTGGTTGAGTCTACTAGCTGATCAATTTTGGGCAGAGGATAACAGTCTTTAGGGCTGGCCCGATTGAGATCCCGGAAGTCTATGCAGACCCTCCACTTATTATTGGGTTTTGCTACCAAGACCACATTAGAGAGCCAGGACGGGAATTGTACTTCCCTACCGTGGCCTACTTTCCTGAGCTGATCTTCTTCAGCTCTGATAATTTTATTCTAGTCGGCCGAGAAATTCCTATTCTTTTGCTTGACCAGTCGGGCGTCGGGTAAGAGGTGTAACTTGTGCTCAGCTACTTCAGGCTTGACCCCTGATAATTCTTCAGCGGACCAGGCGAAGACATCTCTGTTGTTGGTCAAGCACTAGATTAATTCTTCTTTGAGCTCGGGAGGTAAGTCACCGACTACGCGAGTGAGACTTTTTGGGCATTCAGGATACAGTTGAACTTCCTCCCAGGGAATGGGTTCTTCAGCTATGGGCAGAGGCTCTTCCTGAATAGCGTGAATGACCCCATCCTGAGTCCTTTGCGCCTTGCGAGCCTCCACTTTGACCATGTCGATATAGCATCGCCGAGAAACCCGCTGCTCTCCTCTAACTTCCACGAGCTGCTCTCCCACAGGGAACTTGATTTTCTGATGAAAGGTAGAGACGGCAGCTCGGAACTCATGTAGGGCAGGCCGACCCAAAATGACGTTGTAAGAAGAGGGCGAGTCTACTACAAGGAAGGTGCTCCTCCTGGTTCAGACTAATGGCTCGATCCCCAAGGATATGTCTAACTTGATTTGGCCCATGGGCTTTACTTCATTACCAGTAAAGTCATATAAAGAAGTAGCGACCGGCTGAAGCTCGCTAGCGTCGATCTGCATTTCTTCAAAAGCAGACCTGAACAACACGTTGACAGAGTTCCCAGTGTCAACGAAGACTCTGGCCATGCGACTATTGGCTATGAGAGCTCTGATGATAAGGGCATCGTTATGAGGCAACTTCAGTCCCTCCAGGTCTTGTGGCCCGAAGCTGATAATAGGACTAGCGGCCTGCTCCTTGCTGCATCCAACAGCGTGAATCTCCAACTGACGTTCATGAGACTTGCGTGCCCGGCCCGAATCTCTGTCGGTAGGTCCTCCGAAGATCATGCCTATGTCACGGATGGCCGCGTTGCCCCCGATTCTCCGCCTCACGAGCTACTCCTTGCTCCCCAGTGCGTCCTTGTTGTTGCATGCTCGACCCCTCCTAATCGACCCGAGGTCTGCTGGTCTGTCCCGCTGCATTACGTCGCTCCTCTATCATTCTTTGGACCTAAGGAGCTAGCTCGAGGGGTGGCAGGTCCAGCTCAGCAGCGTGGCGGGAATCCCAGCCAAATTGAAAACACTCACTGGTAGCATGCGAGTGGGACCGATGATACATGCAATAGCGTGGTCCCCAAGGTCCAAGTTGGGGGTCATGAACTGCAGCTACGCGCGGGATCGGCCGAACTTCCTGACCTGGGTGAAAAGTAGGTCAGGCGTCTCGAGCGCGCGGGAGAGTTTGAGCAGGCGGTTGGGGTACTCTTCTCTCAGGTTTATTTACAGGAGGAGGTTTGTCTGTCTTTCTTCGCGCTGCCTGCGCTTCCTCCACATTGATGTAGCTGGTCGCCTTCTCCAGCATCTCATCAAAATTCTTTATAGGATTTCTGATGAGATCTCTAAAGAACTCTCCTTCGGTCAACCCATGAGAGAAGCGGTCATGAGTATTTCTAATGTGGCCGAGGGAACGTCCTAAGCCACTTGATTGAAGCGTTTGATATAGCTTCTTAACGGCTCAGAGGGCCCTTTCTTGAGAGCAAACAAGCAGTGGTCCGTCTTCTGATACTTCCTGTTGCTGAAATCGGAGAATCAGGTGATGGACCCATGCGGTAGTCCATCGAACCACTTTTGGGCAGAGCCCGATAGAGTGTTCAAGAACACTCGACACTTAACGGCATCACTGTATTGATGTAGCAGAGCCGCATTTTTAAACTTACGGAGGTGGTCTTCAAGGTCCTTGCTGCCATCATATTCCCCGATAGCAGGGGGTCGGTACCCTTTGGGTAGCCTTTCATCTAATATTTTGGAAGAGAAGAGCACTTTCTCTTCTGGCTCCACCCGACGTTCTTCTCGAGGGACGATAGACTTCCCTCTCTTTGAATCCTTAGGCAAAGAACTCTCAGCCACAGAAACTTGTGGTTGCTCCTTGCGGCTATAACATCCAGGGTCTGGCTAATAGTAACCTTGGCCCGGCTCTCTATAGAAGGCAGGAGGAAATTTCATGGGTTGTTTTCTCTTGGAACCCCGATCTGAGGCGTGAGCCGATTCTTTATAAACCTCAGGTAACTTTCGTTGTCGGGAGGCAGTAGTTTGTTGCTTTTTAGAGGCCGCCCGCCTTTTGGCTTCTTTGAAGAGTTCGTACTCTCCCGTTGTCAAGGTTACGTTGATTCTGCCAGAATCTTCCATCTTCACGTTTCGGAGCAGGTAGTTATGTTCCCACAGACGACACCAAATTTGATCCCGTCCGGAAACTGAGTCGGACATAGGCTAGCTGCGCTGTCGCTGGTGCTGATGGAAAGTCGCCGAGACGCCTGGTTGATCTAGCACCTACCGGAAGGATTCCCACGAGCGGATGACGACATCGACGACACGAGGGCTCTGCGCACACTCAAACAATCCGCCTCTGTGTTAGAGACCAAGAACCAGGGAAAAAGTCCCCAGGTCAGGGCCTCTGATACTCAAGTCAGGTACTTTTTCCCCCGAAGCACAGTGAAAGGACGAAAATTAAAAGACGAGAACGAAAAGACTAGTGAGCGTACCTGCATAGAGACAAAGCCTCCCTTTTTATATGGCAGTGGATACTTCTGGAGTCTGACAAGTGTCAAGGAATGTCGGGTGTCAGGATTTGTCTGGTGGTGAATGACACATGACATCTTTCTATTGTTCTGAGGAGGAATCAGGAGGCAACGAGCCACAGACTATTAGCATATTCCTTGACATGTGGTGATTATTCTCTGACGGGTTGTTACGATTCTCTGGTTTGATTGTCGCATAGTGTAGGCTCGCCCTGGTCTGTTAACCCTCGACTAGGTTCTCGTATCTGCAAATCTTGACCTGTATGCACAGACCTGTCTTTCCTGGCACATTCCCTGACTTGTTTGTTGTCCCACAAATCCAGACCTATACGTCTTGCCCTACATTTTCCATTCGGTGTATCTTGATAGATCCAGACCTGCGCCTACCGCCCTGTAAGCCTTCATCCAAATATCCTGACCTGTACGTCTTTGGTCCATGTATCTTGTTCTGTGTATCTTGTCCTATAGATCCCGACCTGTAAGCCTTAGTCTTCATATCTCGACCTGTGTCTTAGCTTCGCGTATCCTGCTCTGCGAGTCTTGGTTCATATATCCCGACCTGTATGCCCTGTCTGTGTATCCTGTACCGCAAGTCTATAAATCCTGACCTGTCATCCTTGGTTTGCATATCCTAACCTGTACGCTTTAGTCCTCGTATCTCCTGTGTCGCGAGTCTATAAATTCTGACCTGTCATCCTTGGTTTGCATATCTCGACCTGCACGCTTTAGTCCTCGTATCTCCTGTGTCCCGAGTTTATAAATCCGGACTTGTCATCCTTGGTTTGCATATCCCGACCTGTACGCTTTAGTCCTCGTATCTCTTGTGAAGCAAGTCTATAAATCCTGACCTGTAGGTCTTACCTTCCGAGTTCCTACTTGACATGTAGGTTTAACTCCGGAATGCCACTTGTGCCCGACCAGGACCATCCTGTAACCTGGTCCTTTGAACCCCACGTAGGTCGGACTTTTGACCAGCACGTAGGCTTGACCTCTGACCGCCACGTGAGCTTTACTTTTAAGTGCCTCGTGGGCTTGACTTCTGACTGCCACGTGAGTTGACTTTTGACTGCCTGGTGGGATTGACTTCTGACCGCCCGTGGGCTTGACTTCCGACCACGTCCGCTATGCGACCCCACTATCATGCGCTGTATCACTTAAGAATCTGATCAGATGAGAAACTGGTTAATACCCAGAAAAAAATGTGGGGACTAAATCCTGGAAATCTGACCGTCTGAGAAGTCAACCAAGAGTTGACTTGAACGGTGCCCAGGAATAGCTGGGGGACTAAGCCCTGGGGACTTGGTCGGTTGAGAAGCCGACCAAGAGTTGAATGAGACGGTGCCTAGGAGGAAATAAGGAGACTAAGCCATGAGGATCTGACTGGCTGAGAAACTGACCGGGAGTTGATATCGAGAACCACTTCTATGAAACATTGACACTATCCCTGAAAAACTTTTTGATCTTAATTACAACATCTTCTTAACTTTTAACCACCACATCTCCTGACCTTGCCACATTCTTAGAGCCCCTACACCATGCCATATCATACCGAGAGAAATATAGCCGTCACTCAGCATAAATTATAGGAATTCAAATCATAAGCCATATGTACCGCATCGTGTTTTGAATAATATTTAAATAATATAGTTATTGCAATAAAAAGCAAACAATCAATTTAAACTGCAGGACTCTAAATTATGGAGCAGTAATCTAAACCAACAGAATCTATAAGAATTTAAGCATGCAGATTAATGTCGAGTTGTCCTGCCAGAAGTCATTAATCATATTTGTATGCACCAATTGAGATTTGAGTCGAGTGAATTATCACGTTCGGAATAAATACACGTTCGTAATTAATCTTACAAGCTTAATAAACTATCCACTTCATGCATGCACAATTTTGATCGATCAGCCAACAAAGTCATGGAGCAAGCGATCCTTCCCAAACTGCCTCTCTTGGCCTCCGAAAGCTCCCACCAAATACGGGTCATTGCATTCCTCCAGCCCGAACCGGCTCGCCACACTCACCGGCATTGATTCACCGGCAAAGCGCACCCCATTGTTGTTTTGCAGGCCAAGGGTGAGCGATACGACATTTCCTCGAGCCGGTGAACCAATGCCAGCATAGGAGAAGTTGATGGTCTCAGCCGACGATAACCGACTACTGCTCTGCGTGCCTGTGGCCTGAAACTGATGGGAACTGGCAAAAGGGGTTGGCTTGGAAGATGGAAGTGGTGGCTGGTGACTGGTCTCGCTTGTCTTGTTCTTCTGCTGCTGCATCTCGAGGGAGTGGATTTCCTCGACCATTGGCTTCCAGAGCCGAACTCTCGCATTGATAAACCAGTTGGAAACCTGCTCACAAATTAATTAATTAATGGTTAAGCCAAATGGATGATTAATTAATCAACAGAGCCACAATTAACAAGCTAATGATTGTTAAACAATTAAGAAATACCTGGTTTCTTGTGAGACCAGTTTGTTTAGCCAAGTTATGCTTGTCCACATCAGTGGGATACCTGCAGAATTATTTAATAGTGATCAAACAAATGCCACTATGCATGGAATATGGGTCTATAGGAATATAATAATCATGTCCTATCGACAAGTTGAAGGCAACGCACGAGAACTAAACCAATGCTAAACCAAGCGTAAACCCTACAAAATTATACTGCATCTCGTTGACTACTATCGCTAGATGCTGCATATCGTTAACAATGGCCCCTATTGGTCCCCTGCTCCATCGCATTGCATAAAGAAGGGGGCACCGTTGGCCATGCTCCTACTGTTACCAATCAATCTAAAGATCCTGATCTTATCTAATAATAGAAAAGAGGAATAAATTTGGCATATTAAAATGGCACGGTAACAAGATTAAGACCACTTCGTTGTTAATAAGTTCTTCCTCAGACATTAGTATTTACTTACGGATGCAAGAAATGCTCGAAGAGCCAAGCCCGGAGGACAGACACAGCTCGTTCAGGTAGACCCCTCTGAGGTCGCCATATGTGTGGTTGAGCTGCCAAGGCATGATCAGTGGTATTGGCTGCTCTTTGGAGAAATCCATTGTTTAGTAGACCAAAGCTTGAACCGTCTTCCCTTGCGTCGGCTTTGCTGCCCTTGTTCACCTGACAAAGTTGGTCGGAGATGATGTTCTTCAGGCACCTGAAGTGCTTGGACATAATTTTGAGGGCGATCGAGGCATATGGAGCAGCTGAGCTCAACCCCGCGACTGACTCAAAAGACGTGATAACATCTTGCACTTGCTGATAATATTGTTTATATCTTCGGCAGACCTAAAGGATCAGCAATTGGAAAGACAAAAGAAATCAGAGACGACAGTTAAAAAGTTCTATAAATGCCCTCATTGGGCTACAAGATGATTCATGTTTAGTTTTTTACTCTACAATATACGAATTAGTTTACAAGCAAACTTTATAAGTTTTATCTCCCCTGATTACCAGTACAGATAGCCTCTTCAACAAGCAAAAATAGTGTAGGGATTCTGTATAAAAGAGAGCAAACATTAAGAAAGGTCATCGAGAGGATGACCTTTGTATGAGAGGAAGAGTATTCTTCATCACTTGCTAAATTCCCCACATTCAATCTCTTAGTCACACCATAGCTCAAGATATACTTGTTCAATCTTGCAACCACTCGCTAATATTGACAATTTACCTAGCTTAATGATGATATATTATGTGCTAAAAACCTAATTTTAATAATTTTATTATTGTTCCCATATTTTTGGAAGCATCATGTGTAATAATTTTCCTATCATTCTGATTTTATCGGTCGCAGTGATTCCATAACACCAATACTAGTACATTTAACTATCCAATCTCAATATATACTAATATCAACATTAAAAACCATAATAAAGTTTAATCATTGGAAACCAAAAATCTTAAAAACTAAAAATGATCTTATGCTAGAATGCCATGTTAAATTTGGTCGCTAGAAATTCGATCAAGCCTTTTTGCTTCTCAAGATCTACCATTAGATTTAATTCTGGACAAAGGTCTCCACTGCAACAACAATACTGTATGATATTTTGCTAAATTATCGAACCATGCATATACAAAAAGCATTTTTATTAACACAACTAATTCAAACTCTTACTACTGTGTAAGCTATAGAAGCTAGGGTGCTATTGTCTGATAATAAAAAATATCATTGTCCAAAATGATAGACGGTCATTCATTGAAACAAATGACAATAGATTTCAGAAAAAGAATCATGAGTTTAGGAATGAATCCCTTGTTTAGTTAATACATAAGCCATCTTCTCTAATTTGAATGCAAAGATAATCTGAAATGTGCTAAATAAGCAATCAATCAAAATTCTTTATATCATTACTATGAGCAATATATATAATCTTTATAACTAACCATTCAATTTACTTCATTTAGAAATAGTCTTGGAGCAATATATATAATCTTTATAACTAACCATTCAATTTACTTCATTTAGAAATAGTCTTGCAACTTACAAAGTATATGTCAATTAATCGAAAATGAACAGATCTCTGAAAAAACTACAAAGGCAATAATTGTCACTGAAGTATAATATCTACTTAGTTACTTGTATCTATCTCTTAGATCTCATCTAATCAAGAAAGGTGAATTAATTTTGATTACTCTTGCAATATCCAACAATTAGATACAAATTTGATAGAGGGCCTGATAGACTTGAAATTAATTCAGATCAATGAACTGATACCTCCAACATTTTCTCCTAATATGACATGCAAATAACATTCACAACTTAGTTAATAGAGTTAAATTCACACAAGATATGCCCAAAGATGAATTCTATTGCTACTGATATTTACAACTGTAACCCTAATGCGAATTTACCCTCTGTAATATTAATACTGCATTATGAAGTCATGGTTGTCAGAAAAATTAGCACCTCATTCGGTCACAAGATCACACCTGTTGCTTGAAAAACATTTGACAAGAAAGAACACAAAGGGAAACACACTACTACTGCAATAAAGTATTCTCTCCTTGGAAACTTGCACTGAATCGAGAAGATCCAGAGAGAGAGATACGGAAGGATAACAAAATCAACCAAAAAAATTATAATATCGTATCAACTATCAAGGCGATCAATAGTAGTTAACACGATAAATAACAATTCTTTTTTTGTTTAATACTCTGAGATGCGAGTTAATTGGGCAGCTTCATTACCTCGTCGAGCATTGAGATGAGGGTGGTCTTCTTCCACTGCTGCTCCGCGCCGGAGCCGGCGAGGTCCTCTGCCGTGCCATGGTCGTCCACCAAGACAGCTGGCTCCCTAGGGGGTGGATCCGCGTCCAGGAGCAACTCCGGCAGGAAGACGCCGCGGCTACTGCAGCCTCCGCCGTCGGCGGACGCTTGGCTGGGTCCGACGTGGCACACCTCCTCGAGCAACCTCCTGGTTGGCTCGAGGAACCGGGAGCGGTTGAGGACGGCGGCGTAGCCGGTGAAGGGGCCGAGCGGGGCGGGCCGGCCCGCGAGGTGGCTTCGCGGGCGCGCGGAGGTGGATGACGAGAGGGAGAGGGAGAATCCCTGGGTGGGGATCTGGTGTCGCGGTCCCTGCTGAGGCGGCGGCGACACCGGGAGCGCGCCGTGGCCGTCGAATTGCGCGACGCTGCTGTAGTTACTGTGGGAGTAGTAGGAGGGCGAGGTGGAGGCGGAGTGGAAGGCGGCAAGGGAATTCCCTCCGGCGTAGATCGGCGCCGCCGCGGCGCTGGGTTCGTGCAGGAGGAGAAGAGAGGTCGATGCGGGAGACTCCTCCGCAGCAGCCGCAGGGAACCGGAGCTTCTCTCTCCGGCTGTGCTGCGGTAAGTGATAGTACATCTGCGGGTGTTGGTGATGCAGCAGCAGCTGCTGATCATCCCCTGCTCCGGCTTCTCCTCCGCCGAACCGATCCGCCGTGGAAGAAGTCATGATCTCCCTGCCTGATTCTTGGTGGGTGGGCAGTATAATTTCGAGCTGAGCTGCGCTGCGCCCTGGAGAGAGTAAGGGTGGAGGACCCTATATCTTTTTACCTCTTGCTTTCCACAGATCAAGTTACAAAAAAGAAAAAGAAAGCGAGCGTGAACAGTTCCCCAAAGGCTGAGGAGGAATATAGTTCAGTTGTGACTTGTGATAATAATATCCATGATGAGACGGGATCTAATCTATAGGAACAGCTGAGAGAGAGAGAGAGAGAGAGAGAGATAACAAACCCCCACTCTCTCTCCTCCTCAATTCTTCCTTAATTATAAAATTAATCTCCCTCAGCCCATCTTGTCTTTCTTCATCTAACAACTGTGGATGTAAAAGTTACATGCTGTTAACAGCGACTCTAATTCTCTGTCTCTCTCTCCGGAGATGATCACTGCTAGTTGTATTAAAAGCGCACAGAGTAGTACCACAAAATTTGATTAAAACCAGGCCGCACGGCGCGCACGTGGGACGTCCTACCTCTTTAACTCCCACGTACATCGCCGGCGATCCCACCGGGACGGCGAGGTTTATCTGTCGCAGGCCTTGGGAAAGCCAATGCGAGGTTGCGCTAAGGGATAATTAAAGGAGTTTTTTTTTCTATAACATATATCCGTCGAGAATTATAATTCTTTCATCTTTTAACCAAGACATGTAGACTGAATATAGTAAATCATAGAATTAATTTATCAAGTATTTAACAGGTGGAAGAGATTTTTCTCGAGGACATACTATTATAATATATCTGTCACCCCTAATTAATTAGGCATCACAGGAAGATCAGGATGTGTAAATCATTATTACATTTATTCCAAATGTTTTTATAGTTCATCTTTAAATTATATAAAAATAAATAAATTATGGAGTAAGCTATAAACTAGCTTCAAATTAATCAGAAAATAAGAATTTTTTTTTAAAATAGTATACGGCTAAGTTAGGGTAGGGGGAGGGCGAGCCTTATAAATTAGCTCAAGGATTATTTTTCATCACTTGCTCAGGTTCCGGTCCTGGTGAAGGTTCAGGCCTTCAGGGTGTTAGTGTTGGTCAGTAGGCTGCTGCTTTTAGTTTTTGGGTGCCAGTGGAGTTAAAGTTGCGCAGGAGGTGGATCTTTTGCTTGATTGCGGGGAGGAGGCGCGCCCGAGTTTTCCGTCGATTCGCTTCTACCGAGGGCGACCTGGACACTGTACCTGGCACAGAGTTAAAAGCTTCGGAGTTAAACAGGATTTTGCGATTTGCGTGCAGGCGAAGGGAGAGCGTGGGAAGGGAAATGATCCGCTCACGGAGTTCACAGCGATCAGACGTCAGATGGCTCGTAGTGGTGTTATATCAAATCCAGCCCACCACCAACTGTTGCAGCAAACGGTGTCCTTGATTGATCTGCCACTCGAATCCAGCCCATCTTCGAACTGCTGGGTGTGTTCATGTATCCCGTGCATTTCAGTGTGCTGGAAAGCTTCGAGCATGGGGTTCTTTTGTGAATGGAGGAAAGTTTGGGATCAAAGTTTTTATGGGGATCAATCACATCAAGTGATTAGCATCATCCAAATACAAGGTTATGCTTAAAATGAGTAGTTGATCATTTTAAAAGTAAATTCTGTGATTTATATTAATTAGATTTGAATGTTTTCAGTAAAAAAGTTAACTTTATTTCTCACCTTCAAGTAGAGTTAACTTGTTTCACAATGACCCATTCTGACGTAAAGTTCAGACATCGTCTTCAGGGGAATCAGCGACTGCCACCTTCCTCTGGAGTACTCTCTTGTAAGAGTAGCTTCTCGCCAGGCACACAAAGCCGCAGATGTTGACGGCGTTTAGAGCCGCCACCAACCAGTAGAACAAATCCAGTCGGCTGCCGTTCAAGTCCCTGGCGATCCAGGGCGTGGTCCGGTCCACCGCCGTGATGAGGAGGCTGCTGAGGAAGCTGCCCGCCCCGAAGACGCTCAAGTAGAACCCGATCCCCAAACTCCGCATCCCGTCCGGCACCTGCTCGTAGAAATACTCCTGCAGCCCCACCAGCGCGAACCCGTCGCCCAACCCCATCACCGTGTACTGCGGCACCAGCCAGAACACGCTCACTGGCGCGCTCGCCGTCAGCCGCCTCCGCTCTACCACCGCGGCCGCAGCCATCGCCACCGACGAGATGGCCATGCCCACCCCGATCCTCTTCAACATGCTCACGCCCCGCTCCCGCCCCGTGACTCTCCGCATCGCCGGCTCCAGGATTTTGTCGTACAGCGTCACCGTGACGAGCATTCCGATGGCCCCGAGGGCGTAGACGGAGGCCGCGGGGATTTCGAAGTCTCCAAGGTTCCGGTCCATGATGCTTGCTTGTTTGATGAAGAAGGTGGACGCTTGCGACATGACTATGCCAAAGGGTAGCGCCGAGAGCCATATCGGCACCATCCCAATTATTAGCTTCAGCTCCTCGACTTGAGTTACCGTTGCCAGCCGCCATGGGTTTGATCTCTCGACGACGAAGGCGGCAGCGTCGTCTCTATGCTCGATTATGGCGGCCTTGTCGAGAAATCTAACAGATGTATGCAATATGTTTAACAAATTTCATCAATTACTGTTTTAATTTATTCCATTGACTGCACCTATGTTTACCGTAGCTTGTTAGTGTGGCAGAGGAGCCTGTCACTAGAGTGCTCTGCTTTAGGAGCCTCGTAAAGTTCTCCAGCGTCCGACGGCAGAGGAAGTCCTCGTTTGGCCACTGCCGCCACCATAACCTGCACCATCGGCGTGAACGGACTTCCCTCCGGCGGCCGGTACCGGTAAAAAGATTTGCCGGCTACGAAGACAACAAGGCTGAAGCACAGGATGCCCGCGAGCAGGACATCGACCAGCCACCATCCGACGGCGTCATGGGCGTAGGGAACGACGGTGACGCCGAAAATAAGGCCACTGCTGACGGCGAAGTTCCACCAGTTGAAGTAGGACATCTTCTGCTTGCGCTCCTCCGCGTAGTTGTCGTCGAATTGGTCGGCGCCGAAGCTCTCTAACGAAGGTTTGTGGCCGCCGGTACCGAGGGAGATCAAGTAGATGCCCAAGAAGAAAACGACCTCGTGGAGGCCCATCGATCTGCTGCCGCAGGCGGTTGCGTTGCATGGTTTCAAGCGAGGGACTAATTGCGACAGGGTCAACAAAGTGAGTCCCTGCGATTGATGATGATAATAATAATAATACAAACTAGTGATGAATGAATCGTATTCTCTCCTTCAAACATATCCACGAGAGCTTTGTGGCAGTACAAAACTTTACCGTGATGTAGATGATAGAGGAACTAATGACGGTGAAGAACCTCCCGAGAGCAGCGTCGGCGATGAAGCCGCCGACAAGGGGCATCATGGCGGTGACCCCGTTCCAGTAATTGACGTTCTTTGCTGCCGTTTTCATATCCTCATGCAACACCTTGGTGAGATACAGAATGAGGTTGGAGGCCAGCCCGAAGTAGCTCAGCCTTTCACTGAACTCAATTGCTGCATCCACGGCACGACCATAATCGTATCAAGAATAAATACTAAACACAAAGGACAGAGATCACCGGAGTACCTATGATGAACAAGGATGCCCTCCAACCTCCAGTGGAAGATCTGAGAGGAAGTCTTCCTTTATGATCGACAGAGGAATCACACACCCATGCCCCCTCATCTTGTGGCTTCTCCAAGCTATTTGTTGGTTCCATGGATGGGAGAGGCAGGGCACGAGTCTCTCTGCTGCAAGTTGGAGAGATCTAGCAGAGCCCATTTGGTCTTTATATACAAGATGTCACATAGTGGCGCCATCGATCACTTGCTTCTTTTCTTCGCTTCTAGATGGAGTACAATCCTCTCGAATGTAACCGGGATTGACTGGAAAAGGATTGGCACTCAGGGGACTTTAGATGACTATACCGTTGGATAATTTCATGCTCTAGTGGGTGGAATTCGACTAACATGGTGCGATCCATAAATAGTTTTTTTAGTTGGTATGTATCCAATAGTTGATTAATTTTGAGGATAACCAATCTAATTTTATGAAAATTTTGAGAATAAATTGAGAAGTAGTCACACTGGAAGACCATCAATCTAGAATTCTTAAATCAACCGATCTATAATCTTTAATGATATTGCTCAAAAGCACGAATCCAAAAATTATACTCATAAGTTCTCACAATTCACAAAACTTTTAGATTTTTAATCTAGTTTAAGTTTCTCATTCCCCTCGAATCTGGCGCGTCCTCAATCGTTTGGATGCTCCATATTATACATTTTTGTTCATCTGTAAAATTGACTTCTGATCAAACTGTTTTATTCACTTCACTAGAAATTTCTAATTCCTCAAATGCACTAAGCTATCCTCCTTTAATTACTTCTGAGTCACGTCATCATAGGTCATCAAGCAAACAAATTAGTGACCAAACAACTCATCCATATCAAGTTACAAACAGTCCAAGTTTCACTATGCATTATTTAAAATCTTTAAGCACTTTGATACATAAGTCAGTAAACGGACGAACCAAACTTAAATTATTTATCAAATATGTTAAAACAAAGTGTTTGAATTCCCATTGTAGTTTTTTGGAGTAAGACACAGTCACAATCAATCTAATTTACTAAATAGACACAGATGGAAAGTTGATTGAGCCCCTGAAATCCTCCAACAGACCATCCATTAAATAGTTGAAGCCCGCTATGTCATAGCTGGGCCCGTATTCACCGTGATTTACTCCCTCTCATATTTGTGGGGCCGGGTTGAGGGGGCCGCTAGGTTGGCGGTTCCAACCTTTTGCAGCATTAAATAGTTGAAGCCAATCTTCATGAAAACCCCTGCTACGATACCTCTACAGATAGCCAAGCATGATCGAGGGTCTATCGCTGCTGCTGTTAAGGGCATTTAGAAGGGGGAAACCTCGCGAAGGAGGGGGTGGCAAATCAATATACAACCCTAATCACATCACTCCCTACTAGAGGATCGAGATAAACCTACTGTTGTTGGATATGGACAGTAGACAAGCGTTGTTGTGGACACCATGATAGCTAGCATGGAGTTGAGGTGGAGTTGGAGTTGTCTTGAGAAGGGGTGAAGATGTTGAGTTTTAATTTAAAATATTCTTATTGTTTTTAGTCCTACATTGCTAAGCTAAGAAGCTTAGAAGGCTTTATATATGGAAGTCTTCCACGCTAGCTTAGTCAAGTTAAAGAGGACCTACATGCATGCGCGGGCCAAGTCCAAATCAGGTGGTTTCAGGGGGTTCGAGCTGGAAATCCATAAACTGGGCATAAACTGGGCATGCGATTATCGCGCGTAGGGGGGGATCCCCAGCTCGTGGGCCTTGTCCGATTTAGTTCACCCAATTCGTTTTTGCCTCTGGTCTGGTTTGGTTCTGTCCGCGTGAGGAAGCGAAGCATCGTGGTTCTGTCCGCGAGAAAGCGACGCACTCGCGAGTGAGAAAGCAAAGCGACGTACACTGCTTCGAAGTGTATAAATACACTTCCTCTGCTCCTCAATTTACTCCAAAAAAAAAGCAAAGCATTCCTCTACTCTCTGCTTTCTTCTTCTTCTTCTTTCCAAGTTCTGAGGCTTGGTTCTGCGATATGAGGTTGAGTCCGAGTGCGGCGTTCGTCTTAGAGTGCACCTACGAACGGCGCGAGTGGTTGTCAGATCTTAGGAGGATTTTGCCAGAGAGTCTCTGCACCGTGAGCGGCAATCAATTCTCTAAAGACAGTCGGCACGCCCGACGCTTCGACCGGAGATACACAAATTCCTAATCTTATTCTATTACTGTTTATTACATGCTCGTCATTTATTGGTACAATTATTACTGTATTAATGTAATCAATTTTACTACATAAGAGGCTGGAGATGTTGATTAAGGAATTTGCACTTACTATTGAGCAATTGGTCAATAACCAAACCTATTCAATCAAAATCAAAATCAAAATCGAACAAATCAAATTATTCTTGAACTAATTGAATGAATCGAATTTTCAATAAAAATTGAATAAATGAAACGGATAAATATCAATTAATTTTGTTGAAAATTATTTCTGTTGAAAATTGAATTAACTGATTTTTCGATCAGGACTGCAATTAACTGAATAACTCATAATTCACAAATTAGATATTTTAAACTTCGATTGAGGCATAGCAGATTTGGGCATAACAGTCCATTGCTAACGGTCGATAGCTCACTCCTATTCAAACATATACAAAAGTAAGTCCACATGGAAAAGGTCTTACGTGATGCCACTAGAGTGACTAAGCATACGCACACTCATAGGGTGAGGTCACAACCAAACCTTGTTATATAATTAGGTCGAGCCCAATAGTTCAAAACTACAAGCAACCTGACGCTTATGACACAAAGTCAGCTTTAAAGCAAGAAGGAAGCTTGGTTTACAACATTGAAGCCCAGAGATACAAGTTGATGATCTGAATAAAGGAAAACCACACTAACTCTTTGTCCTTGTCCAGTTTTAAGCTCTAGGCACCCATTTCCGTTGATAAAATGAGGCATCTGCAAAATAAGTGAAGCAAGGAAAGGCAGGGTAGGATCATTCCATGAAGGGCCCCTACGATGAGGCGACACTCCACATGGGGAGGGACCCTCCCTCTTATATATCTAATCTGGCTTGTTTTGGAGATGGGGTTTTGTGGTAGCTGAGCCACAATCCATGACCATTGATGCTGTCTTCAACTGTTGACCCATTATATATAATCTCAGTGCATTACTCTTATCAGATTAGTAAACAAAATAAATAATAATAATAATAATAATAATAATAATAATAATAAAAGAGAGACCATAATGTGAATTGTGGGATGTATTTATTAGTAAAGATGCGAGCAATCTTGAGAGACAAGGTACAGGGCATGTTTGCTCTTGAATTGTATTTTCCAACTACAAAGACAGTTGGAACCAAGTTCCAGATTAGCGATCTGAAAATGTTGTTGTTCTTTGTTTTTACGGCAATTTATCAAATCACGCACTTAAATATCTTAATTGACCAAAAGACGTATGTTACTTTGGTTTTTACCAAAGGGCGTATTTTTTCAAGTGCACTTCCCTTTTTATCCTTCTGACAAATTAAACCTTTTTTTTGTCGTTTTCCTTTTCTCTCTCTTCTCTTTCCTATTACCTCTTTCATCAACGAAATATAAGATTTAGTTATTTTTTTGATAACATTTTAATACATTTAGAGAAGCTAAAATAAACAATGGATAGCATAGTTAAACTCCTTGCAACATCAGGAATCCACAGGAACTGAAATGAGTGTAATCTGAGGTCTCTAGGTCCATCAGTGGATTTTGGTCAAAACCCACTGATGGACCTAGAGAGCTCCGATTGCACCCATTTCAATTTCTATGGATTCCTGGTATTGCAAGGAGTTCAAATATGCTATCCATTGTTTATTTTGACTTTTAAAAGATGTTAAAATAGCAGAAGAAAAAATCAGCAAAAAGGCTCCAAATCAGGCCCACGTTGGGCTTGATATGAAATCATATCAGGCCCAACGTGGGCCTGATATGATTCCATATCAGGCCTAACGTGGAGCTTTTTTGCTGATTTTTTCTTCTCCTATTTTAACACCTTATGAAAGTCAAAATAAACAATGGATAGCATAGTTAAACTTCTTGCAACATCAGGAATCCACAGGAACTGAAATGGGTGTAATCTGAGGTCTCTAGGTCCATTAGTGGGTTTCGGTCAAAACCCACTGATGGACCTAGAGAGCTCCGATTGCACCCATTTCAGTTTCTATGGATTCCTGGTGTTGCAAGGAGTTCAAATATGCTATCCATTGTTTATTTTGACTTTTAAAAGATGTTAAAATAGCAGAAGAAAAAATCAGCAAAAAGGCTCCACGTTAGGCCTGATATGGAACCATATCAGGCCCAATGTGGACCTGATATGATTTTTCCTTGAGCTTCATACAATGTAGAGAAATTAATTTGATGATAGAAAACCAAGAGTTCTGTTAGTCCTATGATTTAATTGTCTTTTTCTCAAGCATGTTGTGCAAATTGATTCTCTGTTCCTCTGAACATTGTTTTATCAGTATATTGCAATATCTGCTAATACCTTTGCCTTAATACTGCATCATATCTTCTGTATTCTCAACATTACCCTCATGATTCACATTACAGATCATCCTTGGCTGCAGAATGCCAATAAGGCACCCAATGTAAATCTTGGTGAAACTGTTCGAGCAAGACTCCAGCAATTTTCAGTGATGAATAAATTTAAAAAGAAAGCTCTTAGGGTGAGAATATTTTCTTTCATGATTTCTTTCTGTGTGAATGCTTGACATT
Organism: Zingiber officinale; assembly: GCF_018446385.1. Lineage (NCBI taxonomy): Eukaryota > Viridiplantae > Streptophyta > Magnoliopsida > Zingiberales > Zingiberaceae > Zingiber > Zingiber officinale. The sequence continues at coordinate 51,645,727 of NC_055990.1, forward strand.
TGTCCAGCTGATTATTCCAAGACACACCTAGTATTATTATGTTCATTCTAAAACTATGTTAATGCAGGTGATAGCTGAACACTTGTCTGTGGAGGAGATTGCCGACATAAAGGAAATGTTTGAGAATATGGATATCAACAAAAAAGGGCAGATAAATTTTGATGAGTTAAAGTATGGTTTGCGCAAGCTCGGACACCAGGTTGCTAATTCAGATGTCATAGCATTATTGGAAGCAGTAAGTTATTGCTGAAGATGCAATCTATTTTTTTAAAGTAAAAAAAATTGACTGTGGGTTATGGCAATCACACCATTTACATTGACATTACACAATTATGGGGTGACAAGGGAAAACAAACACAAAGAATTAGGCACAAATTCAAGCCACAACCCTACTAGATCCATCAAGAAATTCATCAAGAGTTGCTGACCAAACAAGATCCAAAGATGGACCTATCAGCAATATATTGATAAAACAATGTTCAGAGGAACAGAGAATCAATTTGCACAACATGCTTGAGAAAAAGACAATTAAATCATAGGACTAACAGAACTCTTGGTTTTCTATCATCAAATTAATTTCTCTACATTGTATGAAGCTCAAGGAAAAATCATATCAGTTCCACATTGGGCTTGATATGGTTCCATATCAGGCCCACGTTGGGCCTGATATGGAACCATATTAGGCCCAACGTGGGCTTGATATGATTCCATATCAGGCCTAACATGGAGCCTTTTTGCTGATTTTTTCTTCTGCTATTTTAACATCTTTTAAAAGTAAAAATAAACAATGGATAGCATATTTGAACTCCTTGCAATACCAGGAATCCATAGAAACTGAAATGGGTGCAATCGGAGCTCTCTAGGTCCATCAGTGGGTTTTGACCGAAACCCACTGATGGACCTAGAGACCTCAAATTACACTCATTTTAGTTCCTGTGGATTCCTGATGTTGCAAGGAGTTTAACTATGCTATTCATTGTTTATTTTGACTTTTATAAGGTGTTCAAATAGGAGAAGAAAAAATCAGCAAAAAGGCTCCACGTTAGGCCTGATATGGTTCCATATCAGGCCCACGTTGGGCCTGATATGGTTCCATATCAGGCCCAACGTGGGCCTGATATGATTTCATATCAGGCCTGATTTGGAGCCTTTTTGCTGATTTTTTCTTCTGCTATTTTAACATCTTTTAAAAGTCAAAATAAACAATGGATAGCATATTTGAACTCCTTGCAATACCAGGAATCCATAGAAACTGAAATGGGTGCAATCGGAGCTCTCTAGGTCCATCAGTGGATTTTGACCGAAACCCACTTATGGACCTAGAGACCTCAGATTACACCCATTTCAGTTCCTGTGGATTCCTGATGTTGCAAGGAGTTTAACTATGCTATCCATTGTTTATTTTAGCTTCTCTAAATGTATTAAAATGTTATCAAAAAAATAACTAAATCTTATATTTCATTGATGAAAGAGGTAATAGGAAAGAGAAGAGAGAGAAAAGGAAAACGACAAAAAAAAGGTTTAATTTGTCAGAAGGATAAAAAGGGAAGTGCACTTGAAAAAATACGCCCTTTGGTAAAAACCAAAGTAACATACGCCTTTTGGTCAATTAAGATATTTAAGTGCATGATTTGGTAAATTGCCGTTGTTTTTATGTAGTATCATATTTTACATTGAGTAGAATTTATAATGTTTATCTAGTATTAACACTAATAAATTTGACTTTTCACGGTGCACCAATAATGGAGTCATTAAAAGCACGCTATTAATATTATTATTTATGGCTTACCCATTTATGTGCATTGTTAATATTAGTATACTTATACAAACGATGGCATGTAAAAAAATAAATCGTTAAAACATAATATTAATAGCATATAGAGTGCGCTGTTAATAATATTAAAATATTTGGGATTTTAGCAATGCCTGACGCATATCTCATCGTGATCCCGCCCTTTCATATTTTTTGTTAACATAAACATCCCCTTCACGCAGCGCCTCGTTTCCTCTTCGTAGCGCAGCACGATCTTCTTCCATCGTCAACAAGGAGGTCGCTGACGAGGAGATAGACGACAAGGAGGCTGCGAGCGTCAGCTGCTCAAGTGGTGGGCAGTGACGTAGCGAGCGGCAGCCACTAGTGTTAGAACACGTATGAGCTAGAGAGGGAGTTAATAGCTTCTTTCGCTTCTTCGAACTTGATTTGCTACTGAAACTTGAAGCAAACACTTCACAATACTAACTCCTTCAATTTTACTTAGTATCCATCTCTTTAAGGTGACTAATCCAAGAGCCCACTCTTTACTAACAACTTCACTATGAAAACCTCATTCCCAGAGGTAAAGAAATCTCGTATAAACTCAAGCATGAGAATACAATAAAAAATAAAAGTAAATACAATGAATACAAACAACTTTACATGAATCTTGCTTTGAGCACTTTCTTGTTGCTTAGAAATGCCTCTTGATCGGTTGGAAATGCAACAGTAGTTCACTTCTAACTTCTCAAGAATTAACTTGTTGGAAACATTGCGAAACCTCCTTTTTAGGTTAGAAATGTTTCCCGATCGATTGGTCTTACCCCTAATAGATTACCACGTTAGATCAACTGTTCAAAACATGAAGAATGACTCTTTTTGTCCCGTATAATCTATTGGTGAGCCATAGTAATCTATTGACAACTTCTAATCGATTGACAAAATCAATTCATAAGCTTTATATTCTTGTGAAAAACACTTCAATCGATTAGCCTGATTGATTGAACCCTGTTGAATCGATTACCCCAATCGATTCTAGCACCTTCTATGTGTTGGTGCAGGGAGTACCAGACGATCAAACCTGTATTTCATAATCACATGGGGTTCAAAGTTAAGTTATTTTGTTATCTAACAAGTGTAACTGAGTTTGCAAGAAAGTCCTAAGTTATCTTAAGCAAAAGTTCTAGTGGATTCTAGGAAGTTGGAAAGTCCTAGTTGTGATTAGGCAATGAAGTCTTAGTCCGGGGGACTATGTAAAGTCTTGGCAGGTCGAGGACTTAGGGCGAAATCCTAGAGTCAAGGAATATTGGGTGGGTCGTGGATAGAAGGTTCAACATGAAGTCCTGAAGTCTCGGACGTTGAGTAAAAGTCCAGACAGTTTGAAGAGCGAATAGTAGGCGTCAGTCTGACTTAGAATTTCATGTAAAACTCAAAGTCATGATCGAATAGTTCGGAGGCTGTCAAAAGTTAATTTTTATACTGTTTGCCTATTATTCAAACTTTGCTTTGCAGGGAAACTAACATTTTTATAGGTAAAGGTTTTTCCATTATTCGGTTGACCGAACATCGGGATCAGCCGATCAAACCCTAGTGATTAGATTAACTCACAACCATCCTCGACAAAGGGATCGTTCGACCAAATGTCAGGTTTAGTCGACCGAATAGTGGATAAGCAGCAAACTAATTGGACTAGGTTGATTGGATAAGATAAGCTGGGGATCATCGACGAATTGGTCGATCAAATGATGGGATCGATCGACTGAATGATGACCCATCCGAAGCGACAGCAAATGGACGAGAAATCGGGTTGATTCAGGTAGAATCAATCTATCAATCAGGAGGATCGGTTGACCCATCAGCATCGAGTCAAAACATTGATCCCGAGATCAGTGGATCTAGATCAAGTCCAACTTGGCTATAAAAGGAGGCTTCGACCAGCACTTTGAGACAATGAATTTGAACATCTTCTACTCCTGTGCGCTACTTCAAAGACAAGTCCACGAAACCGTAGCGTTGTTCCGATAACCAAAAGCTCGCATCTCCAATCCTCTAAGTCATCGGTATAGTTTTTCATTTATTGCACTTAATCTACTCAATTGTAATTGCACTTGTCTTTGTAATTCTCTGAATTGATAGTGAATTGCCCAAAGTAAACACTCAATGAGTGTGGACCTTGAAGTAGGAGTCGTCATACGTTCCTGTAACGACCACCCTTCTTACTACTACTACACTCTAAGGATGACCGTTACTTAACTACTAACTCTACTTAACCGGTATGATTAAAAACCACATGGAAACCCTTACCGAAAAATTTCGACAGAGTCTCCCCTGTACCGGTGACCATAATCAATAATACATAACATACTATACATCAGCCATAAGCGGCTGGAACATTTATCAAACACCCACGCAGTTAAATAAGTATCAACACACAAATATCTACTTACTAAACTGAACTCATCCTACATGCAATCTAAACAGAATAATCTCAAATGACATGAACTTAAAATACAACTCAAATGTTTACAATAACTAAAATGCGGAAACTAAAAATAAGGAAAGAAGACTAAAGGAACTCCTTTCTAGTCCCAAGACTTCCATAGTCCTGGCATCACACATCATCTGCGCCACCTTGTCGCCTTCCTTTATCTGCAGTAAGAGGAAATGTAATCTATAAGTAAAATGCTTAGTAAGCGCTATCTAACTCACAAAAACTCGATATGCATGTGAATATACTGAAAACTAAAACTGAATGCTCAAAGGGAAAACTACTCATGCTCATCTACTAGTAAATAAACAAACATACTGAAGTGCTAAACATGTAAAGCTGCTCATGCTCTTCTAATAGCAAAGAACAGTAAACTAATCTAAATAACATGCTAGCATAAAAGGGAACTAAACTTGCTGATTCTAAAACAAAGTGAAACTTGATTCATTTGTTCTAAAATTATTCTTTTATACTTTTATACTTATGTGAAACTTATTTTTTTTGTTCAAAAACTTATACTTATAATACTTCAAAATAATAATCAACTTTCTTCTTGGGCCCGACAATTGTACTTGCTATGCGCGCATCCCTAACTAGACCCGAGATAGCTGGTCCCGAATCTAGTAGGGTTTACTAGGTTATCTAAATCTAGGGACGACTATGGGAGCCCAGCCCAAGGACTACTGAGAGTCTTGCATACTAGGTTATCTAAACCTAGGGACGACTATGGGAGCCCAACCTAAGGACATCTGAGAGTCCAGTGCAGTGCCACTGATAAAAGTAAAATACTTGTTATCTTTTAATACTTCTAATATATAATGCCTCGGCACTTTCTTTAGCACCTTGTGTGTCAAAATCCCTAAAGTCTTGACTTCGAGATCTACTTAAAGCCTTGGCCTTTTTTCTTTCTTGTCTTTATCTGTCTTATACTTGTTAATACTTCTAAAAGAATTTAATAGAACTCTTATTTTTCCACTAGAATACATGGTTGTTCATGCTTGTTAAAAATAGTCAATGAAAACTAGAAAATCTGCATATTATACAAGCTTAAACTACATCTAAAACTTGTTGGAACTAAAACCTTAAATCTTGCGACAACAGAGATAAAAGAAAGAGAGCAAAGAATGCATGCTACTCAATAATCTCTAGCTATTCCAAAGCTGTATAGTGTAATCCGAAAGCAAAGAAAACAAAGCACACTAGCTACTCTTAAACTTCTAGCCGTTCTAATGCTGTACAGAAAATCCAAAGCAAGGAAAACATTATAATTCAATACTACTCATGCTATTCTAGTAGTAAGGAAACTACACATGCTTAACTAATAACAAATAGGGAAAGTCTAACAACTTGCTAGAATAAAGAGAGATTATAACCTGCTGAACTGGAAATAAGAAACTTGAAAACTGAAGCTATAAAAACTAATCACCAACTAAAAGCTAGGGTTCGGATGGAAGCAAGCCTAAGCACAATCTGATGACTAGGATTCGGATCATAGCAATTGAAACAACCAAGGTACAAACTGAAATCTGGCTTTCTAAACTACAAACTGAAAATTTAGCACAGCTGAAAATTTAAAAGAAACAATCGAATCCCCTTTAGGGATGCTACAACAGGACACTAAGGAACAATCAAATCTTCTTTAAGCTTGCTACAACAGAACTAAAAAGGAGCATTCAAATCTGAAACTACTAGCAGGTTCCGTAAAGCACATTCTGAAAGCAAAGAAGGATACTAAAGCCCTAGGAACCATCTTGTACAACCTGTTACGGAATCAAACAGGAAACTAAAACCTAAATTCAAATATGTCTTTCATGCTTCAAATTCAAGAATGCAAAGATATGAAATTATGAAACTCTACACGAACAGAGCATGCTCATCAAGGTCACCACAAAAAATTCTAACTTAAAAGCTGCAGTACCAATTTCAAAGCTTGAAGGGATCAACTCACTTACTTAAACTTAACTAATCTTTTTCTTTCTTCCTTTAATCTCACGGCAGCAAACAAAACCCAAAACCTTCACGGCAAAACTCGAACAAATAGGGAAACACCAAAATGAAATCGGAACTACTCTTACCACAGGTGAGTAGCAACTTACCTCCGCGTTCTTGGACTCACATCGGAGAAGAAGCTTCTAGGGCTTCGGCAACTCTCCAAATCCGGTGATTCCTCACGTCTACACGCTCTCCTCGCCGAGGGGAGCTCGGATCTGTGAAGAACCCGCGGAGAAGGGTGCTCGTCGGCCGCCGGAGACGAGCCCTAGCTCGGCTTCGTGCGGCGTTTTCCGCCTGCACAGATTTGTCGCGCGCGTGAGGGAGAAGAGGAAAGGGGAAAAGCTAGGTCACGGGGTAATTAAGTTCTCCCTTTATAATCCAATATTCTGTTATGGCTTAAGACCAATTCCTTATAAATTTGTTTACGAAATACTTGCTTGGTCTTTTGGCTAGTTCATTTCACTTAAGACTTGGACCGGGTTAGGGGTTTGCGGGTTCGAACCTCAGCCGAAACCCCTTTTTTTTACTTTTAATTATTTTCTGTTACCAACTATTCTTTAAATACTATTTGTTCCATATATGATTAACAAAACGTTTCCAGACCAGTTGGTTGGCTAAGTCCGGATTCGGGTCCGGGGTCTTGGGTTTAAAACCCGGCTTCAACAAATTTTTATTTTTATTTTAAACTTCTTCCTCTTGGTAAAAATACCAAATGAACTCCAAAAATTGCATAAAAATACTCTATAAATTCCTAAAAATCTCTAGAATTTTTCTAAAGTATTTCTAAATATATTAAAGCACTTTTAGGACTCCTAATGAGGAAAATTAGGTCGTTACAATCCCCCATACCTTATAAAAAGTTCGTCCTTGAACTTAGACTAATTCTGGATATTTTTATACTATCCTTTACTAGTGGTACTTCTTTGTTTCTTAATCTCTTAACTTCTCGGTCCTCTAGTATTCATCTCGCATCGTACCCATTAGTGGTCTTTGGAAGACTTGATATCTTCTTTATCCTTTCTAAACATACTTATGTATATGAATAAAGAAAACAGCAAAAACTCTAATCTGACTTAAGCACTTATAAGTAATCACTCTATAAAGAAAGCATAAAAGGAAACTTAAATACTTTCTTACTTGAAGACGGCAAAGATGGTGCTGATGTGTGATGCTGGAGAATGGGAACTGCTCTGATACCAACTATAACGACCACCCTTCTTACTACTACTACACTCTAAGGATGACCGTTACTTAACTACTAACTCTACTTAACTGATATGATTAAAAACCACATGGAAACCCTTACCGAAAAATTTCGACAGAGTCTCCCCGGTACCGGTGACCATAATCATTAATACATAACATACTAGCAGCTGGAACATTTATCAAACACCCACGCAGTTAAATAAGTATCAACACACAAATATCTACTTACTAAACTGAACTCATCCTACATGCAATCTAAACAGAATAATCTCAAATGACATGAACTTAAAATACAACTCAAATGTTTACAATAACTAAAATACAGAAACTAAAAATAAGGAAAGAAGACTAAAAGAACTCCTTTCTAGTCCCAAGACATCCATAGTCCTGGAATCACACATCATCTGCACCACCTTGTCACCTTCCTTTATCTGCAGTAAGAGGAAATGTAATCTATAAGCAAAATGCTTAGTAAGCGCTATCTAACTCACAAAAACTTGATATGCATGTGAATATACTGAAAACTAAAACTGAATGCTCAAAGGAAAAACTACTCATACTCATCTACTAGTAAATAAACAAACATACTGAAGTGCTAAACATGTAAAGCTACTCATGCTCTTCTAATAGCAAAGAACAGTAAGCTAATCTAAATAACATGCTAGCATAAAAGGGAACTAAACTTGCTGATTCTAAAACAAAGTGAAACTTGATTCATTTGTTCTAAAATTATTCTTTTATACTTTTATACTTATGTGAAACTTATTTTGTTTGTTCAAAAACTTATACTTATAATACTTCAAAATAATAATCAACTTTCTTCTTGGGCCCGACAACTGTACTTGCTATGCGCGCATCCCTAACTAGACCCGAGATAGCTGGTCCCGAATCTAGTAGGGTTTACTAGGTTATCTAAATCTAGGGACGACTATGGGAGCCCAGCCCAAGGACTACTGAGAGTCATGCATACTTGGTTATCTAAACCTAGGGATGACTATGGGAGCCCAACCCAAGGACATCTGAGAGTCCAGTACAGTGCCACTGATAAAAGTAAAATACTTGTTATCTTTTAATACTTCTAATATATAATGCCTCGACACTTTCTTTAGCACCTTGTGTGCCAAAATCTCTAAAGTCTTGACTTCAGGATCTACTTAAAGCCTTGGCCTTTTTTCTTTCTTTTCTTTATCTGTCTTATACTTGTTAATACTTCTAAAAGAATTTAATAGAACTCTTATTTTTCCACTAGAATACATGGCTGTTCATGCTTGTTAAAAATAGCCAATGAAAACTAGAAAATCTGCATATCATACAAGCTTAAACTACATCTAAAACTTGTTGGAATTAAAACCTTAAATCTTGCGACAACAGAGATAAAAGAAAGAGAGCAAAGAATGCATGCTACTCAATAATCTCTAGCTATTCCAAAGCTGTACAGTGTAATCTGAAAGCAAAGAAAACAAAGCACACTAGCTACTCTTAAACTTCTAGCCGTTCTAATGCTGTACAGAAAATCCAAAGCAAGGAAAACATTATAATTCAATACTACTCATGCTATTCTAGTAGTAAGGAAACTACACATGCTTAACTAATAACAAATAGGGAAAGTCTAACAACATGCTAGAATAAAGAGAGATTATAACCTGCTGAACTGGAAATAAGAAACTTGAAAACTGAAGCTATAAAAACTAATCACCAACTAAAAGCTAGGGTTCGGATGGAAGCAAGCCTAAGCACAATCTGATGACTAGGATTCGGATCATAGCAATTGAAACAACCAAGGTACAAACTGAAATCTGGCTTGCTAAACTACAAACTGAAAATTTAACACAGCTGAAAATTTAAAAGAAACAATCGAATCCCCTTTAGGGATGCTACAATAGGACACTAAGGAACAATCAAATCTTCTTTAAGCTTGCTACAACAGAACTAAAAAGGAGCATTCAAATCTGAAACTACTAGCAGGTTCCGTAAAGCACATTCTAAAAGCAAAGAAGGATACTAAAGCCCTAGGAACCATCTTGTACAACCTGTTCCAGAATCAAACAGGAAACTAAAACCTAAATTCAAATCTGTCTTTCATACTTCAAATTCAGGAATGCAAAGATACAAAATTATGAAACTCTACACGAACATAGCATGCTCATCAAGGTCACCATAGAAAAATCTAACTTAAAAGCTGCAGTACCAATTTCAAAGCTTGAAGGGATCAACTCACTTGCTTAAACTTAACTAATCTTTTTCTTTCTTCCTTTAACCTCATAGCAACAAACAAAACCCAAAAACATCACGGCAAAACTCGAACAAATAGGGAAACACCAAAACGAAATCGGAACTACTCTTACCACAGGTGAGTAGCAACTTACCTTCGCGTTCTTGGACTCACATTGGAGAAGAAGCTTCTAGGGCTTCGGTAACACTCCAAATCCGGTGATTCCTCACGTCTACACGCTCTCCTCACCGAGGGGAGCTCAGATCTGTGAAGAACCCACGGAGAAGGGTGCTCGCCGGCAGCCAGAGACGAGCCGTAGCTCGGCTTCGTGCGGCGTTTTCCACCTGCACAGATTTGTCGCGCGCGTGAGGGAGAAGAGGAAAGGGGAAAAGCTAGGTCACGGGGTAATTAAGTTCTCCCTTTATAATCCAATATTCTATTATGGCTTAAGACCAATTCCTTATAAATTTGTTTACGAAATACTTGCTTGGTCTTTTGGCTAGTTCGTTTCGCTTAAGACTTGGACCGGGTTGGGGGTTTGCGGGTTCGAACCTCAGCCGAAACCCCTTTTTTTTACTTCTAATTATTTTCTGTTACCAACTATTCTTTAAATACTATTTGTTCCATATATGATTAACAAAACATTTCCAGACCAGTTGGTTGGCTAAGTCCGGATTCGAGTCCGGGATCTTGGGTTCAAAACCCGGCTTCAACAATTTTTTTTTTATTTTAAACTTCTTCCTCTTGGTAAAAATACCAAATGAACTCCAAAAATTGCATAAAAATACTCTATAAATTCCTAAAAATCTCTAGAATTTTTCTAAAGTATTTCTAAATATTTTAAAGCACTTTTAGGACGCCTAATGAGGAAAATTGGGTCGTTACAGTTCCAAACCAAGTAAAATCAAAAGTGTCAGCTTGGTTTTCGGTTGCTTGGTTTTCTTTCTTATTATTTCACTATATTTACTTTATTTTTCGAAAAATGAATGTGAAAGCCACGAGCATTATTCACCCCCTCTAGCATTTTCGATCTTATAATTGGTATCAGAGTGAGGCCGCTCTGAATTGGTACAACTACCATTCGAGCACCCTTTTTCATTGTTTTTTTGTCCGTTCTTTGTAAAAATAAATTCTTATGCCTTTTTATCATTTTCAAATTTTTGACATAAGTCGGAATTGGTTTAATAACCTCTCCTAACAAATTTATCGATTCGTCAAAATTTTTCTCGAAATTAGTGTAACACCATTCGAATTGCTTTTTTCGTCTTTTCTCTTTTGTACTGCACTACTAATCCAAGACCAAGTCTTGGAACATTCGTTATTTTTTTATGTGCAAGATTTTCTATTAATGGCCAACCAACAAGGTTACAGTATCGCACTCCCACCCTTTTTCTCCGGTTAGGATTTTAGCTATTGGAAGGGCCAAATGAATTACTATCTGAAGACTGAGGTAGAAATGTGGATCATCATTCAAACGGACTTCTCCCTACCAGTCGACGACACTGGAGCACATGTGTCATGTGAAAATTGGGACATACACTTGATGAAAAAGATCAAGGTTGATGCCAAGGTGACTTGAGCCCTACAATACGGACTAAATAAAGATAAGCTGAATCGATTTGGATCATTCAACAACTCAAAGGATCTCTAACAAAAGTTGATCAAACTTCACGAAGGAACCTCCGACACTAAGGTATGTAAGAAAGATTTGTTGTTAAATAAGTTATATAACATCAAAATGTAGAATGGAGAATCAGTAGTTCAACTACATGCCTAGATCCAAGATTTGCTTAACGGACTCCACTCAATTGGACATAAAATGGGAAATCATGATATTATAAGGTATACACTACAAGCCTTTCCTAGGAATACCTTATCGGCATCCATGGTAGATGCTTAGAAGATTTCCAAGGATCTTTCAATTATTAGATTAGATGAATTATTTTCTGATTTTGAGTTATACGAATATACTAATGCATGCCCGACTGACAAAGATATTGCTTTGGTTTTAGGCACAAGCAAGACTAAGAAATCAAAGCTCAAATTCTGACCTGAACCCGAATTCAAATTAAAATACAACAAGGAGATCACCTACAAACTAGTCAGCCAAGTTCAAAAATTGCTAAAGAAGCAAAGGACAAGGAAGACCCTAAAAGATACGTGGTCAGAGTCGTTAGAAGACTCTGAAGAAGAAGAACAACAAGCTCAAGTAAGCTTCCTTACTCTACTAGTACAAGCTTACATTGCCAAAATCGAGTCTGAGTTAGAAACTGAAGTTGAATCAGAAATCAAGTTTGAAAAAAGTCATGGATCCGTATCTGTTTCTTGAAGGGCCAAACAATACTGTAAGTTCTCTGGTTGCTAGTGCTCAAGAGATGATCTATAGAATTTAATTTCATATTTATTGAGGAGGTTAGCAAAATCTAACATCCGGGTCAAGACACTCCAAAAGAAGGTAACAACCCTTAAGGAAGTGACTAGCCCAATCTCCTTGACTGAATCTGTTCAAGCTGGAACTTCAACTCAAGTCCAACAACTTGAGGAAGAAAATTTTAACTTGAAAAAGTCAAATCAAGGAACTTAGGGACTCGTTGGAATGATTCAATTTGGTTTCCAAGAATCTTGATTTGATCCTTGAAAAATAAACAGCCGTATACAATCCATCCGGACTCGGATATAAGGCAAAACATAAATTTAAATCTTACTTATCCTTAGTGAATCAACCAAATAGAAAACTAGTCTAAGCATGGGCCCCCAAGTCTAACTTGGTTAATCAAGTTAGACTTGACCAATATTAGATCCCCAAGGATCAAATCCATTAACTTTATAGACCTTATCAAGGTTATGATCCAAAGGGATCCAACAAAGATACTATTTTCATTATTAAATAGACATGTTTAATGTTTGCTTTACCACTTTCCTTATACATGCTTAGATTGGGATAGATAAAGACTTAGGCTTGATCTACACTTGATTAGTTAGACCTAGTATTTTTAATAAGAAAATTAAAATATTGAATTTCTTTAAAATACTTTGTCTAGAAGTGGTTGTTGCTCCAATAACCAAGAAAGCCTAGTGCCTCGTCACAGCTTAGAAGTCAATTATTGAAATGGATGTTTAATTGCCTAATTGATAAACCTTAGTCTAACCTAAATATAAATCAATCCTTAGATTTTAATTTCAATTAAAGATAAAATTAACTATCTCATAAAATAGATAAGGTTCCCTAATTGACAATCTAGAAAAGGATGAGATTGATTTAGGTTTAAATTAGTTAATTAAAGCTTAAACATAACATAATCTTAAATTCAAATCTAATTATTCAAACTTAAATTATCAAAATTCAAATATAATTATTTAAACTTAAATTGTTAAAATTCAAATCTAATTATTCAAAATTATATTTTTAAAATTTAAATCTAATTATTCAAATTTAAATTGTCAAAATTCAAATCTAATTATTCAAACTTAAATGGTCAAAATTCAAATCTAATTATTCAAATTTAAATTATCAAATTCAAATCTAATTATTCAAACTTATATTTTCAAAATTCAAGTCTAATTATTCAAACTTATATTTTCAAAATTCAAATTTAATTTTCAAATTTAAACTTAAATATTTTGAAGGTCAAAATTAATTTTTTTTCCAATCAACTTCAAAATTAAATTATCTCTCTATCTTATATAAACTCATAAGCTTAATATGTTTTGATAACATATAATGGGTAAGATGGAATATCAGGAAGTTTAATTTATCCCCTAGAAAGAATAGTTATATAGGTTTAGCCTAAAGTTTGGATAATTCTTTAATGTTGTTAGATGAAATATATTAAAATATTATTTTTCAAAATATTAATAATTACTTTTGTTACTCATGCTTAGACTCTAGGGTTATGCTCATGCTGTTAGTTTTGCATATTTTAGAAAAGTAAGAAGAAAAAGAAAGAGGTTTTTCAAAAGTTAAGTGTTTTTTTAACTAAGTTATTAAAGCTAACTAGTTTTAAAAAGCTAAACAAAACTAAGTTCTACTTCAAATTATTTAAGTATTTTTTTAAAAAAAATCTAAGTTCTTTTTCAAAGCCTTTAAGTATCCTTTAAAAGTTTTTTCAAGGCTTTACAAAAAGCCTAAGTTTTTAAAAGTTTTAAATTTTTAAAAAGCTAAGTTTCAAAAAATATGTTTTTAGCTAAGTTCCTTCTCAAAGTTTAAGTATTGTTCAAAAGATTTTTCACAGTTTTTAGATATGTTATATTGGTGCAAGGAGCACCAGATGATTGAACCTAAGTTTTGACTATGACAAAGGGTCCAAAGTTAAGATGTCTTGATATCTAACAAGTGTGAATGAGCTTGTAGGAAAGTCCTAAGTGTTCTTAGGCAAAAGTCCTAGTATATTCTGTTGGGACCGAAATGTAGCTAGAGGGGGGGGGGGGGGGGGGGGAATAGCTCTTCGCGATCTTGTGCTCTTCGTTGCTTTGTTTCTTCGATGATGTGCAGCGGAAAATACAAGAAACAACAACTACAATGCTAACACAAGGGATTTACTTGGTATCCACCTCAAGAAGAGGTGACTGATTCAAGGATCCACACACTCATGCACCCTCCACTATGAAATCACTCCTTTACGGTAACTACTGAAGGTGGAGAAGCCTTACAACACTCTTAAAATAAGAAGAAAGCAAGGGAAGACAAATACAAGAAATATCTTACAAGATATGTAATGAAAACCCTAACCCTAGCTTCTTCTTCTTACTGTAGATCTGCCTCTTGACTTGGAAATGCCTCCAAGAACCTTCAAGATCTGGCGGTGAGAGCTCTATGGAGAAGCTGTGGAATCATTGTGAAGAAGAGATGGAAGAAGTGCCGAAGAAACGCTCGCCAACGGCTTTATCTGTGACAACGGTCGAATCCCAATCAATTGGATTGCTCCCAATCAATTGGGGAGGCTTTGGATCGATTGGCCGATTGATCCAGAGTGCCTTTGTGTCTTTGGAATTGCCCTGAATCGATTACCTGATCGATTCAAGGCTTCTCGAGCGATTTCCAGCGCTCCAATCGATCGACCGATCGATTGGAGGTTCAATCGATCAATTGATTAATTCAGAAGCTTACTGTTCACTCAGAAACTCTCCCAATCAATTGACCAATCAATTGGAAAAGTTTTGATCGATTACCCAATCGATCCAGATATTTTCTGCGTAAAATCACGTCAACCAATCGATTGAACCCCCCAATCGATTGGCCAATCGATTGAAACCTATAAAACTGTGTAGAGCTTGAAATTAGCTTCGTTTCGCATCTGAGATCACCTCATTCCGATATCCAAGTCAAAAGTTATGGCCTTCAGAAGTTTACTACATCTGAACTTCCTAATTTCATGCCAACTCCCTATTAGACTTACGACCGCTAAGAGTTTGGTCAACTTTTGACTCATCTAGATATTTTCTCCTCACGCCAAGTGTCTAGTCAACCTTGACCCACTTGGACTTACCATCTCATGCCAAGTATCTGGTCCTCTATGACCCACCTAGATTTCCACATGTCTGGCTTCATTCACCAGGTCTTTCTATCTGCCTAGTTTCACTCACTAGGACTTCCCATATGCCTGGCTTCACTCACCAGGACTTTCACATAGTTTTAACCACTAGGATTTTCACCTGGCTTCACTCACCAGGATTTTTCCACTGCCCGGCTTCACTCACCGGGACTTTCACCTACCTGACTTCACTCACTAGGACTTTCATCTAGCTTCACTCTCTAGGTCTTTCACCTGGCTTCACTCACCAGGATTTTTCTTTCTGCCTAGCTTCACTTACTAGGACTTTCCGGTCAAGTATCCGGTCAATCTTGACCTACTTGACTCTTCTTCAAACTCAGACTGGTCAAACCCTAACCAGAGGGGAATTGGCTCAGTAATCTCCCTAATCGGATGATTACACTTGTAATATCCACGTATTATCTGTATTATCAAACATCGAAACTCAAACATAAAGACTCAAGCTTGAGCCAACTCAAGCTTAGTCAACCAGGTTAACCTTGACCTATGGATATTGCACCAACAATCTCCCCCTTTTTGATGTTTGACAATACCTTTAAGTTAGGCTAATCCCATAACCTCAACTTCCTTAATGCCAATGCATGAATGAGGGGTTCCTTCATTCTCCCCCTTTCCTAGAGGGCAAACTCCCTCTTTAGGTAATGAAGGCCTAACATAAACCATACATTCTCCCCCTATTGGTACACATCAAAAACTCTCCCCCTGAAGAGTCACTCACCGTTGTTCACAACTTCACTCGTTGTGTTCAACACGATAATGAAAGTCCCATATCCTTCATTATCTTTTAATGCTCACCCTTGATCATTAACTAATTCAACAAAGAATGTGTCATACCCTTCATTCATCATCAATGCTCATCCTTGAGCACGAACACCCAAACAATGAAGATATCCACTCCTCATTGTATTCAAAATGCTCAACCTTGAGCATTTACGCTAAGGAAGGTTAGCCACCTTCCAAGGTGTTTGAAAAATAGATTTTCATGTCCTTAAAGAGTAACTCCCCCTAAAGACATACACGTAACTTCTGTCATTGCACCAATAATGACTTGGAATCCCTAAACATATAGGAAACCCAAATTTAGAAGTTTTGAGGTTCAAAAATTCAATATTGAAACCAAACCTCAACCTAAACCTCTACTTAGTCTTCCTTAACCAATCCAGCCTTGTTTTCATCATGAAAACTCATCCTAAATGTATAAAAATATGTTTTGAGGGGCAAGGAGGGGTTATATAAACAAAAAAATGCTGAACTCTAGCTTACCCAGCCAAAATCAGCATTTCAATCGATTGGAGTTGGATCCCAATCGATTGAACCCAGTTGAATCGATCCATTGATAGATTCAGACTGCGTGGATCGATCGGTGGATCGATCCAATGAGCTTCTGCTCGCGAGAAATGCCTTCTCAATCGATTGCCCGATCGATTGAGGCACTCCAATCGATCGGGTGGTCGATTGAAGCTCTGAAAATGCTGAGATTCACTTTCAGTCAATTTCAGAAACTCCCCAAAAATTCTATAAAATTCAAAAAATCATGAAAAGTCATGTAAACATTCCTTAGGGCATATACTATCAAGAAAAAATAGTTTTTTTATGAAAATACTTTCTATTTTCCAGGATTGACATAAACTTGAAAACTTGTAAAAACTTTAGTGTTTTCTTCTAGTTTGTGTCTAACTTTTCAATGATGATTACTATCAAAAGATAGTTTTCATCAAGGTTTTCTAAAAGCATTTTAAAACCTTTTTCAAAACCAATATCCAACCATGTTCTTTGGGCTCAATGCACATGACTTGTACACTAGCTTTCCCAATGATTGGAAAACACATAACTAGTATTGTTTTGATGAACTTAAAACTCAAAAGAATGCACTTAATCGACACCTTGAGTTTTGTTCATCACCCTAACATCTCATTTGTATCTAATGTGTATGAAACCACATACAAGTCACCTTATAGTTCTTTAGTGAGATGTAAACTTTGGTTTTGCTCTAATCTAGGGATCATGCATATCTATCTAGACATTTTGAGGTTAGAAACATCCACCAAGGATGCTACTTGTTAATAAATGTCATTTGTCCTTAGTTTGCAAGGAATTAAAATAATGCATGATGCGTTATGACATACATCAAAGATAAATAATTTTCAAAAGAAAATTTCCTATGACTACATGATGTATGTATGACATGACATGATATTTTTATATTTTTCATAATAAGATATGAGTACAAGAATAAATATGATGTCATGAAATATGATAGGAAAACAAAGCATGTCAACTTAGCATAAATAAAATACCTAGAATGACTATCTAAGTATCCTTAAACCTTAGCTAACTTAAAGTTTAAACCTAGATTTCCCAATATTTCCCAAAAAAATGCCAAAACCCAATTTTGACATTTCCTTTGCTTTTCTTACATTGTGCCAATTTGAATTAAGCATATTCCTCAAATTTTGGCACAAATTACTCTTTTAAAGAGTGACAAATTAAAATAAGGCTTAGATTTGTCTTTAACTTCCCAATAAAATGTCAAATCCCAACTTGACATTTCTTTATGATTCTCCCACTTATGCCAATTTTATTTAAAATCAATTTTCTCAAATTATGGCACATTTTACTCTTTTCAAGAGTAAATCATAATCCTTTTCATTTTTTAAAGGTTAACAATAACCTTGAAAATGCTCTCCGAGTGTTAACTTCATCAAAGTTGAGTTAACTACCCTTCTAATCGGAGTTGACACTCTCTAACCCATCTAAGGGGTAGATAAAATGCTCCTAGGAACCCAAAACCTATTGGTGCTCCTTGGATGCTCTAGGTATTCACTAGGGATAACTTCCCTAGATACCTTCCTAGTTACCTTGTTAGGCTTCTTAGAGTCCTTGGTCATCTTTTCTAGGTCAACTCTAGGGATTTCTTCCCTTATGACCTTCTTTGTGACTTTCTTAGACTTCTTAGAAGTCTTAGTCATGTTTGTTGTTGCAAAATACTTTTAGGGATAACTTCCCTTGCATTTTTGACTTGACCACTATGCCTAGGGTTAGTTCCATAACTATATGGAACTCTATGGTAAGAAGGCACATCCTTTTTGGTTTTAGGGTTGTATCCCAAACCTCTATGACCCTTGGATGACCCTTGTTGTCCTAAACCTAGATTTTGTTCATTTTTCCCTTTTAGGATATTTTTCATCCTTTTAAGGGTCTTTTCTAATTTATCAAGTCTTGACCTCAAGACTTGATTTTCTCTCATTAAATCCTTAGTTTTTGATTTTTCATTTAATCCTTGAGCAATTTTATTTTTAGGCTTGTAACTAAAATCCTTAGGATTCTTGCTTAAATTTTTATATACCTTCCTAGACCTAGGCGTGGTAGTTTTAGCATGAAGAGCTACATGTTTTTCCTTAATGCTATCATGCTTCCTATTTTTATGGTAAATAGCATTAAAATGATATAAATTAGAACTAGCATGCTTTTTACCATTATTTAAGGGGTAATCTCAACAAATGATACCTTGCATTTTACCTTGGAGGCTCCCCCTTGAGTTGTGCTTCCTCCTTGAGCCTTGACCGCTTTCTTCCCCTTGGGACATTGACTACAATAGTGTCCCTTTTGATTGCAAGAGAAGCACACAATGTGTTCCTTGATCTTCTTTGTACCAGGAGCGGACTCTTTGGGCTTCTCCTTGCCCTTTAGTGCCACTTGACTCTTCTTCTTGGCCAATTTTGGGCATTTTCTTTTGTAGTGCCCATATTCCCTACACTCAAAACATATAATATGATTTTTATTCTTAATTGAACCATTTTTACCTTCATGTGTATGGATGACACTTGCTTCTCCATTTGATGTTTCTTGATTTTTGGAGGATGCAACATATTCTTCTCCATTTGACCCGGATGTAGAAGCTTCTCCTTCTTCTTGATCCGATGTCAACAAAGGTCTCTCCCCCTCAATCCTAGAGGTGGAGACTTCATCTTCCTCTTCATCCTCTTGTACATGAAACAAGGAAAATGCTCCTTCCTTGCTCTTTTGGTTGCACTCCTTTGAGGATGAAGCTTCTAGGACTTCTTCCGATATTGAGCACCTCTCAACCTCGGAGTCCTCTTCTTCTTCTTTTTGATATTGATGCAATGAATCAACCTCATTTGATTCTTCTTGGATTGGTACAGTGGAGGGGATCTCATGAATCATTGTCAATTTGCTCCAAAGCTCCTTGGCATCCTTGAATTCTCCAATTTGCTCCAAAATGTGGCTAGGTAATAGATTGACCAAAAGCTTGGTCACTTTATCATTTGCCTCGCTCCTTTGAATTTGTTCTTGGCTCCACTTGCTTCTCTTGAGAACTTTGCCCTTTGAACTTGTTGGAGCTTCGAAACCTTCCATGAGAGCAAACCATTGCTCTATCTCCACCATCAAGAAATTTTTGATCCATGATTTCCAAAGATTGAAGATCATCATTGTGAACGGTGGAGGCACCCTTGTATCGAATCCAAGTCCATCTTGGAATTCCATTTGAAGTTGAGTTTCTTGAATGAAGTCTTTGACTTGTAGAATTGCTCCAACTTCTTCACCCTCTAGCTTTTTGCCCCTTCCGACGATGATTCCGGTGAAGAGCAACCTTGCTCTGATACCACTTATTGGGACCAAAATGTAGTTAGAGGGGGGGGGGGTGAATAGCTCTTCGTGATCTTGTGCTCTTCGTTGCTTTGTTTCTTCGATGATGTGCAGCGGAAAATACAAGAAACAACAACTACAATGCTAACACAAGGGATTTACTTGGTATCCACCTCAAGAAGAGGTGACTAATCCAAGGATCCACACACTCACACACCCTCCACTATGAAATCACTCCTTTACGGTAACTACCAAAGGCGGAGAAGCCTTACAACACTCTTAAAATAAGAAGAAAGCAAGGGAAGACAAATACAAGAAATATCTTACAAGATATGCAATGAAAACCCTAACCCTAGATTTTTCTTCTTGCTGTAGATCCGCCTCTTGAATTGGAAATGCCTCCAAGAACCTTCAAGATATGACAGTGAGAGCTCTATAGAGAAGCTGTGGAATCGCTGTGAAGAAGAGATGGAAGAAGTGCCGAAGAAACACTTGCCAACGACTTTATCTGCGCCAACGGTCGAATCCCAATAGATTGGATTGCTCCCAATCGATTGGGGAGGCTTTGGATCGATCGGTCGATCGATCCAGAGCGCCTTTGTTCTCTTTAGAATTTCCCTGAATCGATTACCCGATAGATTCAAGGCTTCTCGAGCGATTTCCAGCTCTTCAATCGATCGGCCGATCGATTAGAGGTTTCAATCAATCAACTGATTAATTCAGAAGCTTACTGTTCACTCAGAAACTCTCCCAATCGATTGACCAATCGATTGGGGAAGTTTTGATCGATTACCCAATTGATCCAGACGGTTTCTGCGTGAAATCATGTCAACCAATCGATTGACCAATCGATTGAATCCCCCAATCGATTTGCCAATTGATTGAAACCTAGAAAATTGTGTAGTGCTTGAAATTATCTTTGTTTCGCATCTGAGATCACCTCATTCTGATATCTGAGTCAAAAGTTATGGCATTCGGAAGATTACTACGTCGGAACTTCCTAGTTCCATGCCAACTCCCTATTGGACTTACGACCGCTAAGAGTTTGGTCAACTTTTGACTCATCTAGACATTTTCTCGTCGTGCCAAGTGTCCAGTCAATCTTGACCCACTTGGACTTACCATCTCATGCAAGTGTCCGGTCCTCCATGACCCACCTAAATTTTCACATGTCTGGCTTCACTCACCAAGTCTTTCCATCTGTCTAGCTTCACTCACTAGGACTTCCCATATGCCTGGCTTCACTCACTAGGACTTTCACCTAGCTTCAACCACTAGGATTTTCACTTGGCTTCACTCACAAGGATTTTTCCACTGCCCGGCTTCACTCACCGGGACTTTCACTTGCCTGACTTCACTCACCAGGACTTTCACCTAGCTTCACTCACTAGGTCTTTCACCTGGCTTCACTCACCAGGATTTTTCTTTTTTCCTAGCTTCACTCACTAGGACTTCCCAATCAAGTATCCGATCAATCTTGACCTACTTGACTCTTCTTCAAACTCAAACTGGTCAAACCCTAACCAGAGGGGAATTGCTCCAGCAATCACCCCAATCGGATGATTACACCTGTAATCTCCACGTATTATTTGTATTGTCAAATATCAAAACTCAAACATAAAGACTTAAGCTTGAGTCAACTCAAGCTTAGTCAACCAGGTCAACCTTGACCTAGGGATATTGCACCAACATATTCTAGGCTGGTGGAAAACCCTACCCTAAGGGGAAGTAACCGTAGGTCCTAGGGGGAGGTAACCCTAGATGATGGAAAGTCCTAACTATCGTTAGGTAAGGCGAAGTCTTGGCAGGTCGAGTACTTTAGGCGAAATCCTAGAGTCGGGGACTCTAGGTGAAAATCCAGGTGGTCGTGAAGTAGGTGGAAATCTGGACGGGTCGAGGATTGGACGTCCAGTAGAAAAGTCCTGAAGACTCGGATGTTGAGCAAAAATCCAGTCGGTCTGGAGGACCGGTCTGGCAAAAGGTAAACTCTCCTGAGAGGAGTAGGTGAGGATGAGTTCCCCGAAGAGGGAACAGTAGGATTCAGTTCGACCTAGAGTTTCAGCGAAACTAAAAGTCAGAATCGGATAGTCTGGAGACTATCAAAATAATTTATTATTTCATATTTTATTGTGCTAACTCTATTTTGTAGGGTATATTTTGTATTCGGACTAATATTCCTTGTAGGAAGTGAAAAGCACAAAAGAGCCTCGGGTGAATAGTATTCAATGCGCCTTTCATGGAGATTAAAGGCGCCTCCGGTGAACAGTATTCAAGGTGCCTTCCATGGATCTTAAAGGTGCCTTTGGACAGATAGAATTCACATAAAGTGGATTTTATCGACGACCGAATCTGCGGGGATGGAATTCAAGCTGGAGGAGCCTTCCATGGAGGCTGAAGGCACCTTCAATAGCCTATTTAAGGCAGGTTCGAGTAGAGCCTTAGTAACACTTGATCTTTGCAATCTTTCTACTATGTGTTGTTCAAAAGATGATCCGACGAAGCTATAACGCAACTTCGACAACTGGAAGCCCGAAATTCCTTATTCATAATTGTTGGTATACTTTCAATTATTGTACTTTAATTATTATACATTAATTATTGTACTTGTAATTTTCAGATTGATAGTGAATTGTCCAAAGTAAACACTTAATGAGTGTGGGCCTTGAATTAGGAGTTGTCATAGGATCTAAACCAAGTAAAAGAAAAGCGTTAGCACTTGATTTGCTTCTGCGTTATTTCTTATTTCCGCTGCATTACTCTGTGCTTTCTGAAATGTGTGAAAAAGCCACAAGCACTATTCACTCCTAGCACATTTCGATCCTATAATTGATATCAGAGCTAGGCCACTCTAATTTATGAAAATTTATGAAACACTCTTATTTTATCTTTTCCAGCACTACTAATCCAAGACTATGTCTTAGAACAAGTTTTATCATTTTTTTCTTTGCAAGAGACTTTTCCTAAATGGCCCACTAAGAAGGGTATAACATTGCATGCCCTCCCCTCTTTTCCGGCGAAGACTTCGGCTACTAGAAGGGTCAAATGGAGTATTATCTAAAAATTGCGGTAGAAATATGGATAATCGTCCAAACCGACCTAGCATCACTCGACGGCGCTGGCAAACTAGTATCATGCGTAAACTTGGACATAAGTCTAATGAAGAAAATCGAGGTTGATGCCAAGGCAACTCGAGCCCTACAATGCAGCCTAATAAAAGAAGAGCTGAACCGAGTCGACCCATTTTCAAGTGCAAAGGAGCTGTGGGAGAAACTAATCAAACTATAAGAAGGAACTTCCGACACCAAGGTAAGTAAGCGTGATTTAATATTAAATAAATTATATAATATAAAAATGCGGGATGATGAATTGGCAAGCTAACTTTACGCTCGCATCCAAGACCTCCTTAACGGTCTTCACGCAATAGGACAAAAGGTGAAAAATCGTGATGTCATCAGGTATGCACTCAATGCATTTCCAAGGAACACTTTGTGGGCATCCATGGTAGATGATTTCAAAGTATCCAAGGATCTTTCAATTATTAGATTAGATGAATTATTCTTACAATTCAAATTACATGATTAGACTAATACACCTTCGTTCAAGAAAAGTATTGTCTTTGTCACAAGTATAAACAGAAGGAAGGAACCAAAAGTCAAGCGTCGGACAGAGCCCGAGACCGAAAATGAATCTAACTCAGAAGAAGATGATGATAAAATCACCACCGAACTAGTCAAACTAGTTTAGAAAGCATTTAAGAAGAAGAAGGTGACTCAATCGAACACAAAATCCAAATATGGAGTTACCTGCTATGGCTGCAATAAGAAAGGACACTACAAACTGGAGTGTCCAAACCACACGCAAAGAGGAAGGAAGGCCTTGAAAGCAACATGGTCCGAATCCTCAAAAGTTTCCGATGAAGAAGGCGAGCAAACAATCTTCCTTGCCCTACCAGTACAATCTTATGTTGTCAAAATCGAGTTCGAGTTCGGAACTAGAGTTGAATTAGAAACAGAGTCCGAAAGAAGCCACAGATCCTTATCTGTTTTCGAAGGGCCTAACAACATTGTAAGTTCCATAATTTCTGGTACTCAGATAGATGACTTACAAAATTTAGTTTCATATTTATTAAGAAAGCTGGCCAAATCCAACGTCCAGGCCAAGTCACTCCAAAAGGAGGTAACAATCCTTAAAGAAGTGACTAACTCGAGTTCATTGACTGAGCAAGTTCAGGAAGATAATTCCATATTAAAAACTCAAGTCAAAGAACTCAAGGACTCATTGGAACGGTTCACTTTGGGTTCCAAGAACCTTAACCTAATTCTTGAAAAACAAAGGGTCGTATACAACCGATCCGGACTTCGATATAAGGCTAAACATAAATTCAGATCTTATTTGTCTCTAGTAAAACACACAAATAGAAACTTAGTCCAAGCATTAGTCCCCAAGTTTAATCTAACTAATCAAGTTAGACTTGGTCAATATTAGATCCCCAAGGATCAAATCCACTACCTTAATAGACCCTATCTAGGCTATGATCCAAGGGGAGCTAATAGAAAGATTATTTTTATCATTAGATAGATTTGTTTGATACTTGCTTTACTGCTTCACTATACATGCTTAGACTAGGGTAGATAAGGACCTAGGCTTGATTCACACTTGATTAGTTAGACCTAGAATTTTCAGAAAAAAAATTAAATATTCAATTTCTTTGAAAGACTTTATCTAAAAGTGGTGGATGATCCCATACCCAAGAAGGCCTAGTGCCTCACTACAGCCTGGAAGCCAATCATTGAAATAAATATTTAATTGACTAACTTTAAAACCTTAGTCTAACTCAAATATAAATCAATCCTTACATGATAATTTAAATTGAAGATTAAATTAACTATTTGACAAAACTATTAAGGTTTCTTGATTAAAAATCTAGAAAAGCGTGAGATGAATCTAAGTTTAAAATATAAAGTAGTTTACCAAATCCAAATTAATTAAACGCACTCAATTAAAATTCAAAAATTCAAAATTCAAACTTATTCAAAACTTAAACTTGTATTCTAAAATTCAAAATTATTCAAAACGTAAACTTAAAATACTAAAATTTAAAATTCAAACTTATTCAAAACTTAAACTTATATTCTAAAATTCAAAATTCAAACGTATTTAAAACTTAAACTTATATTCCAAAATTCAAAATTCAAAATTCAAACTCATTCAAAATTCAAACTTATATTTTAAAATCTCAAATTCAATATTTTTGAAATCCAAATTTAACTTAAATTATTTTTGAAATATACTTCAATATCATAAATATGTTTTAAAGTTAAAGATAAAATTAACTTAACTTAACTCCATCTCACACACACTCATAAGCTGAACATGCTTGATAATATAGAATGAGTGAGATGAAAAATTAGAAAAATGAATAATAACTTTTATGTTCTTCTTATTTTACATGCTTGGACTCTAGGATACCCTAAAAAGTACTTTTTTTGGCATTACTTAAGGAGGAGTGAAAGGAAGGTTAAGGTATTAATTCTTTTTGTTGAAATATTGTTTTTCAAGATTTCAAAGTTAATTTTGTAGATATTTAAAAAGTTTAATTTTTTTATTGTTTAACTATTTTTGTATCTAGAAAAATAAGTTTTTATCAAAATAAAAGCTAAGCTTTTATCAAAGTCATTTTAAATCCTAGTTTTTATTAAAATCTATTTTTAAAAAGCTAAATATTTGATAAAGTATTTTAGTTAAGGATTTTTTCAAGGAAATCTTTTTCAAAGCTAAAAGTTTATCAAAATCCTTTTAAAAGATAAATTTTCATCAAAATCTTTTGAACACTAAGTATTTGACAAAAGTTTTTTAAAAAGAATTTAGCTAAAGTTTGTTTTGAAAAATCCTAAGTCACTTTCAAGCTTAAAAATTAGCTAAGTTTTTTCCTTCTTAATTAAATATTCTTTTTCCCTCTCTTAGTATTTTTTTTTTCTTTTTGATATATGTCAAAGGGGGTGAGAGATGTTAAAGTTAAGTTAAACATAATCTTTATGAAAGGGGGAGAATAAATTTTTATGAAAGGGGGAACATAATTTATTTTTTTTTTTCAAATTATCATTCCTTTAATTATTATTATATTTTATTTAACTTTGAACCAAGTTGCCATAATAAAAAAGGAAGAGATTGTTGGTGTAAGGAGCACCAGACGATCGAACCTAAATTTGGATTATGACAAAGGATCCAAAGTTAAGATGTCTTGATATCTAACAAGTATGAATGAGCTTCCAGGAAAGTCCTAAGTGTTATTAGGCAAAAGTCCTAGTGTATTCTAGGCAGGTGAAAAATCCTAGGGAGAAGTAACCGTAGGTTCTAAGGGGAGGTAAACCTAGATGATGGAAAGTCCTAACTATCGTTAGGCAAGGCGAAGTCTTAGCGAGTTGAGTACTTTGGCAAAATCCAAGAGTCGGGGACTCTAGGTGAAAATCCAGGTGGTCACGAAGCAGGTGGAAATCTGGACGGGTCGGGGATTGGACGTCCAATAGAAAAGTCCTGAAGACTCGGATGTTGAGCAAAAGTCCAGTTGATTTAGAGGACCAGTCTAGCTAAAGGTAAACTCTCCTGAGATGAGTAGGTGAGGACGCGTTCCCCGAATAGGGAACAGTAGGAGTCGATTCGACCTAGAGTTTCAATGAAATGGAAAGTCAGAACTGGACAGTCCGGAAATTGTCAAAATAATTTATTATTTCATATTTTATTGTGCTAACTCTATTTTGCAGGGTATATTTTGTATTTGAACTAATATGACTTGCTGGAAGTGGAAAGCACAAAAGAGCCTCGAGTGAATAGTGTTCAAGGTGCCTTCCATGGAAATTGAAGGCGTCTTCGGTGAACAGTGTTCAAGGAACCTTCCATGGAGCTTGAAGGCGCTTTCGGGCAGATAGAATTTACAAAAGGAGGATTTTATCAATGACCAAATATGCAGGGATGGTATTCAAGCTGGAGGCGCCTTCCATGGAAGCTGAACAACCTATTTAAGGCAGGTTCGAGTAGAGCCTTAATAACATTTGATCTTCACAATCTTTCTACTACGCACTACTCAAAAGATGATCTGACGAAGATGTAACGTAACTCCAACAACCGGAAGCCCAAAATTCCTTATTCGTAGTTGCTGGTATACTTTCAATTATTGTACTTTAATTATTATACTTGTAATTTCAAAATTGATAGTGAATTGCCCAAAGTAAATACTCAACGAGTGTGGGTCTTGTTGGGACTTTCGGGCTGCAAAAACTGCTTTTTGCGTTGCAGAAACCCCGAAGTTCCATGCCACCGGATCTGTGCGAAGATAAAAATTTTACATGTATAAGTTTTCGAATCCTTGATCTACACTAGATCTACATATTAGAGAAGTTATACCTTTGATGCGAAGCCCTTCGCTTATCCTGCTCATCCAAAGTTCGCCGGATCTCAAGGATGTCAAGTGAACACCCCTCTATGTGTATCCACACGAACAAAAAGGTGGAGAAGAAACCTTAGAGTGTGCTTGCACTCTTGGAGGTTTCAGCCAAGGTGGAGGAGAGGGAGAGAAGAAGATGAGAGGAGGAAGAAGGAGTGAATGAATCACAAAATTGTAACCCACACAATAGTGTGGCCGACCACTTCATGAGGAGTTTTAAACTCCATGGAATACCAAGAGTCACAACTCTTGATCTCCCTCATGAGGTGGCACACACATGTACTATCCTTGATGATGTGGAACATCATCATTGGCCCCCTCTATGCCAACTCACAAATGAGGTGGCATTGGTCAAGTCAAACTTGACCTTTCATCTTCCCTTCTCAAGTCAAGTCAAACTTGACCTCTTCTCTCCCATGGTTGATCAAATCTAACCATTTGATTCAAACCAATTTAATTTAGTGAATCTATATCCATTTAATTAAATTGACTTAATGAATCCAAATCTAATTAGACTCATTTAACACATGAACCAAATTGAGTCTAACTCAATTAGTTTAATTTGGATTACTCTTAATCCAACTTGGTTCATCACATGAACCTAATCCTCTTGGTTCATCATATGAACCTAATCTCCATCTAATTGCCTTTTGTGTGTGACCCTATAGGTTCTTGTAATGTTGGCAATGCTCCTAAACGCTTTTAGAAGCATAAGTAATGAGCGGTATCTAGCAATACATCATTACTACCCAAGTTACAAGAATGTTGAGATTCAACATTACCTTGTGACTACTAATTGTGACTCTTACAATATGTGACAATGTCCTTCTATCCTTGACATCTAGATTGATCAATGTGAGGCATAGATCATGTCATCCTTTAATCAATCTAAATCTTGAACTCCAAGTAGACTCACTCTAATCAAATGAGCTCAATATCTCATATTGACTCATTTATGCATGGCCATGCACTTAGTGGTCTCACTCTATCAAGAATATTGATATCATTCCCATCATATAGGAGGGATAGATCCCATCTACATCACTCACATCCCTCCGCATAATTTGTTACATACCCAGTAATCACCTTTATGGTCCACCCAGTTACGGGTGACGTTTGACGAAGCCAAAGTATGTAACTCCTTATGTAGGGAACCATGGTGACTTCAAGACTAAGGACTAATAGTCATACTAATAGCCACATGAGAAAGTATATGACACTCATATAACGATCAATGATTCTTTCTCATCACGGGTCATTCAGTATACATTTTCCAATGCATTCCCATGTGTCAACTTGATATCTCTATATCCATGACTTGTGAGATTAATTCATCGAGTTGACCTACATGCTAGAATCGTCGCATTAACATTGTCCCTGAATGTAAATACTTGATTAGGAATGATTAAGAGTAGTGTTCTCTATATTATCTCACTATCGATTCAACCAATCGATTGATATAGATAAGAGCCTTCTACTCAAGGACGCTATTATACTTAGTTATTTGGCATCAATACAAGTAAGTATAATAACCAAAATGAAAATTCCTTTATAAACGTAGGAATATGATACAATGAGTCCATACAACAATCATCATATGATTGGCTCTAGGGCTCTAATTAACAATCTCCCACTAGCACTAGTGCCAATCAGTGTAGGCTCTAAGGCCCAATGACCTAGTGTGACCATCATGCTTTCTCTGTGCCAAAGCCTTGGTCAAGGGATCAGTGATGTTAGCCTCTGTGAGTACTCTACAAATCTTCACATCTCCTCTATCGATGATCTCTCGAATGAGATGAAAGCGTCGTAGTATGTGTTTAGTCTGCTGGTGTGAGCGAGGTTCCTTAGCCTACACAATTGCTCTATTGTTGTCACAATAGAGCTCAATAGGATCTGCAATGCTAGGAACCACCCTAAGCGTAGTAATGAACTTACAAATCCAAACTGCCTCCTTTGCTACTTCTGATGTAGCAATATACTCGGCCTCTATTGTAGAATCAACAACTATGTCCTTCTTCGAGCTCTTCCAGCTCACAACACCACCATTCAAGAAAAACACGAACCCAGACTGCGATCTATAGTCATCCTGGTCAGTTTGGAAGCTGGCATCACTGTAACCCTTTACAGCTAGCTCATCATCGTCTCCATATATCAAGAAATATTCTTTAGTCCTTCTTAAGTACTTAAGAATATTCTTGACCACTATCCAGTGACACTCACCTGGATCTGACTGGTATCTGCTCGTCATGCTCAAAGCATACGAAACATCAGGACGAGTACATAGCATGGCGTACATGATAGATCCTATGGCTGAAGCATAAGGAATCTTATCCATGCGGTCTCTCTCCTCTCTAGAAGAGGGACTTTGAGTCTTCGAAAGACTCACACCATGTGACATCGGCAGAAATCCTTTCTTGGAATTTTGCATGGCAAACCGTAGTAATACCTTGTCAATGTATGTACTCTGACTTAGGCCAAGCAATCTCTTAGATCTATCTCTATAGATCTTTATGCCTAGAATGCAGGCTGCTTCACCTAAGTTCTTCATTGAGAAACAATTCCCCAGCTAAGTCTTTACAGACTGTAGCAAAGGGATGTCGTTCCCAATGAGTAGTATGTCATCCACATGCAATACAAGGAAGACAACTGTGTTCTCAACAACCTTCTTGTAGACATAGAGTTCATCTGCATTCTTGATGAAACCAAACTGTTTGATTGCATCATCGAATCGAAGATTCCAGCTCCAAGAAGCTTGCTTTAGTCCATAAATGGACTTATGCAGCTTGCATACTCTGCTAGTATGCTGTAGATCTACAAAACCCTCAGGTTGTGCCATGTACACATCCTCGAGCAAGTTTCCATTCATAAACATGGTTTTGACATCCATCTGCCAGATCTTATAATCGTGGTATGCTGCAATAGCAAGCATGATCCAAATGAACTTAAACATTGCTACTGGAGAAAAAGTTTCATCATAGTCAATACCATGAATTTGCTTGAAACATTTAGCTACCAAACGACCCTTATATATAAGTCCATCCATGTCAGTCTTTCTCTTAAAGACCCACTTACACCCAATGGGTTTGACCCCTTCAAGTGGATCAATTAAAGTCCATACTTGGTTGGTGTACATGGATAACATTTCAGATCTCATGGCATCTAGCCATTTCTTAGAATCTGGTCTCATCACAGCTTCCTGATAGGAGGTAGGCTCATTCTCAATGAGCATAGCGTCATCATGGTCAGACAAGAGAAATGAGTATCTCTCAAGCTGACGACGTACCCTATCAGACCTGCGAAGAGGTATACCTACTTGAACTGGTTTTTGTTCCTCAACTCCTTATGGAACAATCTCATCATCTACAACACTTTGTGGTTCTAGTTCAACTTCCATCAAGGCTTCAGTGCTATGGTCCATATCCTGAACTTCTTCAAGATTGAACGTACTCCCACTAGTTTTTCTAGAAACAAAGTCCCTTTCTAGAAAAACCCCAGTCTTAGCCACAACTACTTTGTGTTGACTAGGAATATAGAAGTAATATCCTTTCGTTTCCCTGGGATATCCAATAAAATAGCACTTATTGGATTTGGGTCCCAGTTTGTCTGAGACCTGATGTCGAACATAAGCCTCACAACCCCAAATCCTCATAAAAGACACCTGGGCATCTCTCCCAGTCCATATCCTATATGGTGTCTTTATCACTGCCTTAGATGGAACACGGTTAAGTATGAAGGCTGCTGTGTCCAGAGCATAGCCCCAAAGAAACATAGGAAGATCTGTGTGACTCATCATAGACCGTACCATATCTAATAGGGTACGATTCCTCCTTTCAGATACACCATTCCACTATGGTGTTCCAGGAGGAGTGAGTTGGGATAGAATCCCACACTTAGCTAGATAGTCACGAAACTCATGGCTAAGGTATTCGTCATCTCAATCTGATCAAAGTATCTTAATACTCTTACCTAGCTGGTTTTGTACTTCATTCTTGAATTCTTTGAACTTTTCAAAGGATTGTGATTTATGTGTCATGAGATACACATAACCATATCTACTGAAGTTATCAGTAAATGTAATGAAGTAACTATAACCACCTCTGGTAGCAACATTGAACGGGCCACATACATCACTATGTATAAATCCTAACAAGTCAGTCGCTCTTTCGCTGTGTCCACTAAAGGGAGTCTTGGTCATCTTGCCTAGTAGGCATGACTCACATGTCTCATATGATTCAAAATCAAATGAGTCCAGCAAACCATCTTTATGGAGCTGGGATAAGCGATTCTCATTTATATGACCTAAGCAACTATGCCAGAGATAGGTTTGGTTCATATCATTTGATTTGAACCTTTTGGTATTTATGTTATAGATGGGGTTCTCTAAGTCTAGAATATAGAGTCCGTTCATCAGAGGTGCACTATAGTAGAACATATCTTTTAAATAAATTGAACAACATTTGTTCTTTATTATAAACGAAAAACCTTTCTTGTCCAAACAAGAAACTGATATAATGTTCTTAGTAAGAGCAGACACATAACAACATTCATCTAATTCTAGTACAAGCCCAGAGGGCAGAGATAGATAGTAAGTCCCTGCAGCAACAGCAGCAACCCGTGCTCCATTGCCTACTTGTAGGTCCACCTCGCCCTTTGTCAATGCCCTGCTATTTCTCAACGCCTACACATTAGTACAAATGTGAGAAGCACATCCGGTATCTAATACCCATGATGAAGAAATAGAGAGATTAACTTCTATAACATATATACCTGAAGTAGAAGTCTCACTTCTCTTCTTCTTAAGATCTTCAGTGCCCGGTCTGACCGCAGTGGAAGCAGGTAGCATCCTTGGCAACCCCTCCTTTGGGTTTTAGTGCCTTGCCTTTTCCCTTGGCTTGGGACTTTCCCTTACCTTTAGGCTTGCCCTTACCTTTGTGCCTCTGCACCATCAAAATGGAGTTGGGCTTAACCTTCTTAAGGTTGAGCTCAGTAGTTCTTAACATGCTTAGTAGCTCGGGCAGGGGTTTATCAATTTCGTTCATGTTGTAATTTAGAACAAATTAATTGTAACTATCCGGCAAGGATTGCAAGATCAAGTCAGTGGCCAGTTCTTGGCCAAGTGGGAATCCCAACCTCTGTAGGTTTTCTATGTACCCAATTATCTTGAGTACATATGGGCCTACGGGAGTCCCGTCTTGCATCTTACACTGAAACAGTGCCTTAGAGATCTCGAATCTCTCGTGCCTTGCTTGTCCTTGATATAGTTGATAAAGATGTTCAACCATATCATAACTACCCATCAACTCGTGTTGCTTTTGAAGCTCAGAGTTCATGGTTGCGAGCATGAGCCAGGACACATCTAATGCGTCATCTTGATGCTTCTTGTAAGCATCTTTGTCTACTCGCGTGGCAGTGGCAGGAGGTGCCTCAGGAATGGGCTGCTCCAGGACATACAGTTTTCGTTCCTGTGTGAGAACAATTCTCAGGTTCCTGTACCAGTCCAGGAAGTTAGCTCCATTGAGCTTGTCCATATCAAGGACAGAACACAGGGAGAAGGTGTTCGTGTTTGACGACATGGCAATCTACAACAGAAAATGTAGAAAATAAATATCATATTCCACTAATCATTTAATTAGGCCTTTAACTAAATGATACTCCCACTGAATTATAGAACTTTTGTAGAATCAAGTCATGGATGTGGTCAAACCACACCTACTAGATTCTAACCAACTAGCTATAATTCTTGTGGGACAAGATCCACATCATACTACGCCTTGAGTTAGCTTTGGCTAAATCACCCAAGACTTAGTATGATCGGTAGATAACTAATTATCAATTACATCTCTATGCAATTCTTGTTTATAGGATCAAGATCCATATTTATATTAAAACTTGAGTTAGCTTTGGCTAAATCACCCAAGAGTTAATATAAATGTGATTTTATCCTATCTTCCAACCATTGAAAATGCCTATAGTTATACCCAATTCAATTGAGTTAACTAGTTATACTCAATCTGATTGAGTTTGTACTCACCCAGGCGTTGATAGGCGGGACCAAGATTGTCCCTCCGCACTCTACCAAGATAATATGCGTTGCTCTGCTTTGGCAGATTCAACAACAACATGTGATCGAGGTAGTGATGGGTATCACGACATGGTAGGCATTTTGAGTTGACACGATTAAGATCTAATCTAATCGTTGATGTGTATCATATACGCGATTAAGATCTAATCTAATCGTCAAGGCACTAATTAATTACTCTACTCTAGCATGCATCACATACACACACACAAGCAATTAATTAAACTATGATAAGGTCATGGCTCTACTACGATCTTCTCAAGCCAATGAGAAGATCAAACGGTCAACCTAGGGTCAACAGCTTCTCCAAGCTCCTCCCTTTGACCGCCACGTGTTGCTCACACCCTCCTCGTAACTCCTCCTCGAGTGGACCTTCTACAGCTCCATTTTGTACATTACAAAGATGAAACTCGAGTTACATTCGAGTCTAAACTATTTTACAACAGGAAATAAAATAGAAAGGCACGACACGCAGGTCACGTATCACATATACAACACACACAATCACACAAAAATAACGCGAAGGCCATATTATGAATTACAACACATGTAACCAATCCAATTGGGGGTTTGGGAC
Organism: Zingiber officinale; assembly: GCF_018446385.1. NCBI lineage: Eukaryota > Viridiplantae > Streptophyta > Magnoliopsida > Zingiberales > Zingiberaceae > Zingiber > Zingiber officinale. The sequence goes on from NC_055990.1 coordinate 51,679,635, forward strand.
CATGACCATCACAAATCATACATAATTCTAAATTATGTAATTTATATAAATTTCTATGATTTTATTACTATTTTTATGATTTTATGAGTCGCAACTTCCCGGCGGTCCTGTTTAGCGATTTTCGAGTGCGATCGCAGGACAATGCCCTTGCGAGGTTAGGGGCAACACCCCTTCTCGCAAAATAAGTCTCACGAGTGTACCACGACGATCTTACAGCACCTTTAGCTGCTGTCCCAAAACATTTTGGGCGTGACCTTACCATTACGGAAAGTGTTTCTCGGTAGTCGAAGCCTACAAGTGTTCAAACACTTGTTGCTTCGCTTCTACGAGAAAAATACTCTTAAAAATCATAAAATTAATAAAATCACAGAAATTTACAGAATTATAATTTTTCATAAAATCTAAGATAAAAACAAGTACATGTTCGCACGTGGCTCTGATACCACTGTTGGGATTTTCGGGCCGCAAAAACTGCTTTTTGCGTTGCGGAAACCCCAAAGTTCCATGCCACCGGATCCGTATGAAGATTAAAATTTTATATGTACAAGTTTTCTAATCCTTGATCTACACTAGATCTACATGTTAGAGAAGTTATACCTTTGATGCGAAGCCCTTCGCTTATCCCGCTCGTCCAAAGTTCGCCGGATCTCAAGGGTGTCAAGTGAACACCCCTCTATGTGTATCCACACGAACAAAAAGGTGGAGAAGAAACCTTAGAGTGTGCTAGCACTCTTAGAGGTTTCGGCCAAGGTGGAGGGGAGGGAGAGAAGAAGATGAGAAGAGGAAGAAGAAGGAGTGAATGAATCACAAAATTGTAACCCACACAATAATGTGGCCAACCACTTCATGAGGAGTTTTAAACTCCATGGAATACCAAGCGTCACAACTCTTGATCTCCCTCATGAGGTGGCACACACATGTACTATCCTTGATGATGTGGAACATCATCATTGGCCCCCTCTATGCCAACTCACAAATGAGGTGACAATGGTCAAGTCAAACTTGACCTTTCATCTTCCCTTATCAAGTCAAGTCAAACTTGACCTCTTCTCTCCCATGGTTGATCAAATCTAACCATTTGATTCAAACCAATTTAATTTAATGAATCTATATCCATTTAATTAAATTGACTCAATGAATCCAAATCTAATTAGACTCATTTAACACATGAACCAAATTGAGTCTAACTCAATTAGTTTAATTTGGATTACTCTTAATCCAACTTGGTTCATCACATGAACCTAATCCTCTTGGTTCATCATATGAACCTAATCTCCATCTAATTATCCTTTGTGTGTGACCCTATAGGTTCTTGTAACGTTGGTAATGCTCCTAAACTCATTTAGAAGCATAAGTAATGAGCGGTATCTAGCAATACATCATTACTACCCAAGTTACAAGAATGTCAAGATCCAACATCACCTTGTGACTACTAACTATGACTCTCACAATATGTGACAATGTCCTTCTATCCTTGACATTTAGATTGATCAATGTGAGGCATAGATCATGTCATCCTCTAATCAATCTAAATCTTGAACTCCAAGTAGACTCACTCTAATCAAATGAGCTCAATATATCATATTGACTCATTTGGGCATGGCCATGCACTTAGTGGTCTCACTCTATCAAGAATATTGATGTCACTCTTGTCAAATAGGAGGGATAGATCCCATCTACATCACTCACATCACTCCGCATAATTTGTTACATACCCAGTAATCGTCTTTATGGTCCACCCAGTTACGGGTGACGTTTGACGAAGCAAAAGTATGCAACTCCTTATGTAGGGAACCATGGTGACTTCAGGTCTAAGGACTAATAGTCATACTAATAGCCACATTAGAAAGTATATGACACTCATATAATGATCTATGATACTTTCTCATCGCAGGTCATTCAGTATACATTTTCCAATGCATACCCATGTGTCAACTTGATATCTCCATATCCATGACTTGTGAGATCAAGTTATCGAGTTAACTTACATGCTAGTCTCATCGCATTAACATTGTCCCTGAATGTTAATACTTGACTAGAAATGATTAAGAGTAGTGTTCTCTATATCATCTCACTATCGATTCAATCAATCGATTGATATAGATAAGAGCCTTCTACTCAAGGACGCTATTATACTTAGTTATTTGGCACCAATATAAGTAAGTATAATAACCATAACGGAAATTCTTTTATAAACGTAGGAATATGATACAATGAGTCCATACAACAATCATCATATGATTGGTTCTAGGGCTCTAACTAACAGGTCTTGGAGTAGGAGCCATCATAGGCTCCAAACTAAGTAAAAAAAAGTGTTAGCGTTGGATTTGCTTCTGTTGGAGCCCCAAGGTGTTTTGATGTGATTAAACAAGTTAAGTTAGGTCTTGTTTTATTTAACCCTTGTGTCTAAGTGTGCAGGAGCTTAGGAGCACAAGAAGTCGAGCGGAAGATGCAACTAGAGAGAAGGACGACACAGGGAGAGAGCCGATGAGCTCGGTGTGTCCGAGGGACGAGGTGACCATGGAAGAGTACACCGGTGGACGAGAAGACGTACGCGATGTTCAAGGGACGAGAAACCGGGAAGGAAGGCTGCTCGAGGAGAAGGCCAGAAGTTGGGTTCGGGTGAGCCCTATTCCGGATAGCCAAGATCACCCAAGCTGGTGGAGCCGGAGCGGAAGACCCGGACCGAGGTGAGCTGAACCGGAGCAGAGGTCCCGGACGGAAAAAGTCAACCAGAGTTGACTTTGGGTGTCCGGTCACCCGAAACCATTCCGGCCGCCCGAAACGGTCCGAGGCGCCCTGAACACTTCCAGGTGCCCGAACCAAACTTTTATCTAGATCACGGTCAAACCGCAATCCATGCGAAAGAGATAAAATTTTATCCCCCGAAGGGCGCCCAGAACCCTTCGGGGCACTCCGAATAGTGCTACAAATATAGCATTGATTTTCACAGTTTATACAACTCACTTGTAATCCAGTTCTTTTAGTTCTACATTTTCTTTTATGTTGTCAACGTTGTAAAGAGGCTACTCCGCCCGAAGGAGATCGTCAGATAGTGCGCCATACTTTCCTTGGATTAGCAATCCTCTGATTGCAAATCAAGTAACTCTTTTGTGTCTGTTTTTTTGGTCTCTTTCTATTTTAATTACAAGTGCTATTTATTTAGTTGAAAATCCGAGAAAGCTTGAATTTATTTTTCTGGGCAATTCACCCCTCCCCTCTTGCCGACCTCCATAGGGACCAACAAGTGCTATCAGAGCGAGGACACTTCAGAAGGACTAACCACCGACCGAAGCAAGCAACCAATGGCCGGACCAAGCATCGTTCCACCAAAATTCGAGGGGGACTTCGCATACTAGAAGCGTCGTATGGAGGTATTTCCAAAAACTGATTTTGAAATTTGTCTAATTATAAAATATGGTTTTGTAGCTCCTATGAATCAGAATGGAGAGGAAAAAGAAGAGAGCCTTTAGACAAAGAAGGAACAAAGTGATTTTGTTGCAAACAACTGGGTGGAATATCATTTGTTGAGTGTGCTGCCACCTCAAGAAGTCAACCGCATCAGAAGCTACTCGTTAGCCAAAGAACTCTGGGAAAAATTCTTGGAACTCCACGAAGGGACATCCGAAGCCAAACTCGTAAGGAGAGATATACTTCGGAACAAATTGACGAACATCTGTCTAGAAAGAGGTGAGAAAGTAGATAATCTACATGCAAAGGTAAAAGAGTTAATTATCGGACTCGAGAATCTCAGGGAAACGGTAACCAACTAGGACACCATATACTATGCACTCAACACTTTTCCCAGAACTCCAGAATGGACGTCAATCATCGACGCCTATTACATTTCAAAGGACCTGGAGATAAGTACCCTAGAGGAATTATTTTCTACTCTTGAATTACATGAAACCAGATGTGCAAGGACAACAAAGGAATCAAGCCAGATTATGGCGCTAAATGCATCCAAGAAGGATGAACCCAAGTCAGACTCAGAAGAAGATCAAGAAACATATATGGTAAGGAATTTTAAAAAATTCTTTCGATCTAATAAATTTAAAGAAATGAAGAATAAGACGAATCCAAGAAATAGAAGAAGAGTTTGTTGCTACTAGTGTCAAAAGGAAGGACACTTAAAAGATGATTGCCCATAACTCAAGAAAGATAAAATTAAGATACCCAAGAAGCACAAGAATCTAAAAGCTACTTGGGACGACACTTCATCATCTGAATCTGAAGTACAAGAATATGCCATACTAGCACTGATGGCGAGCTATGAAGGGCAAAGTACATCAGAACCCAACATTGATGAAGGGGGTGTTAGAGTGTATACTAAAAGTCTAGCTTTTGTATAAACATTTATTTAGAAATAAAGAATCACAATGGTCAAATACCTACAATTATTTGTTAAGTGTGGTTGTTCAATTAATTTATATTATAGATAACATGGTGTGTGGTGTCACACACAGAAGATCATGTTATCTGTTCTTTATAAATTATAAACAGTTGCTCATGACTAAGATGGAAAGGAATAAACCAGCGGAATAGTCGTAGTGTAATTAGGTATTAGTTTATCTTGACTAATAAATTACACTAGTACACTCTAAGTGTATTGAGTAGGACCATGTTAGGTAAGTTTTTTTTATACTGACTTGATAAAAGAACTAGACCTTAGTTATTATGGAAGTGTGTGCTCTTAATACTAATATAATAACAAACACATATATTTAGTATTTATTTCTTTGACTTATCAATGGGTGAGATTTAGCTCGATAAATCAATAAGCCCGATAAGTTGGGAAATAATATTACTTATAGTGTGTGTTGTTGATTATAGAAGGAAACTGTGTCCTAGTAATCTAGGTTGAGAATGCCCCCAAGAGGAGCTCATAAGGATTGTCATGTTAAACCCTGCAGGTGGACTTAGTCCGACATGACGATGAGGTTGAGTGGTACTACTCTTGGAGCTAGATATTAATTAAGTGAGTTGTCAGTAACTTACTTAATTAGTGGACATTCATTATCTTAAACATAGGGAGACTAACACACTCATGATAAGGAGCCCATAATGTAATTTGGGATTAGTGTTGTAGTGCGATAATAACTCTCTAGTGGAATGAGTTATTATCGATGAACTTGAGTTGTGTGTTCGGGGCGAACACGGGATACTCAAGCTCATCGGAAGGCCAAAACCAATTTCTCCTCTAGGTCCCTGTCGTAGCCTCATTAAACCCTCAAGTCCATCCAAAGAAAGGTCTATCTTTGTGTCCAAGAAGGGGGCCGGTCCATTGCTTGGTGACCAAGCAATGGCTGGCCACATCTCCTCTCAAGAGGGCCGACCCTATGCTTGGTGTCCAAGCATAGGAAGGGCCGACCACAATATTTCAAATAGGAAGGGGTGTTTTGAATTTTTAAAATCTTCTCTTTGTAGAAAACTACAAATTTTAAAAGAGAGATTTAAAAACTTTCCTTATTTGAATTAGGCCACATGTTTTAAAAGATTGTTTAAAAGTTTTAAAACTTTCCTTTTTTAACCATCCTCATGGTTTAAGAAAAAAAGGAAGATAAGTTTTAAAATTTAAATTTTCTATCACCATGTTAAAAAAAATGAAATTTTATAAGAGAAGTTTTAAATTTTAAAACATGGTTTTAATTTCTAGAACTTTCCTTTTTTAACTCCTACTTTAGGAAAGAGAGCTTGTAAAATTTTACAAGAGTTTTTCTTCTTGTAAAATTTTATAAAAAAATAAAATTCCTTTCCTCTTATGGGGGCCGTCCACCCTTGCTTGGTGCCCAAGCAAGGTGGCCAGCCATGTTTAAAAAAATAAAATCATCAAATTTATTTTTGGTGATTGATTCAATCAAGAGGAAAGAAAAGGAAAATAAAAAGGGAAAAAGAAAAGCTAGAGGAAGATTTTAATTTTTGTAAAAATTCTTCCCTTATTTGCCTTGGCCAAGTATTATAAAAGAAGGGGTGTGGAGGCTTCATGAGACACAACAATTCTTATTCTCTTGGAGGAGTCTCTCTTGGTGGTGGTTGGCCCTCTCTCTTCTCCCTTTCCCTTTGCTCTCTTCTCCTTGGTGGTGGTGGTGGCCGGATTTTAGAGGAAGAGGAAAAAAGCTTTTGGGTGGTGTTCATCTTGGAGGATCGTCGCCCACACGATGTCCAAGACGAGGCGAGGAATACGACAGAAGATCTCAAGGTCATTAGCATACAAAAAGAAGGTATAATTGACAATTGTTTCCCGTATCATGCTAGTTATTTCTTTTTGTAAGAATTCCAAACACAAGAGGCATTAGATCTAGTTTTTCGAGTTTGTGTTTTCTTCTTTTTTGAATTCATGATTTGATTGTTCTTTTTGGTTAACCTAGAGTTATTTAAGGAAAGTAAATATTAGCTTTCCTTAAAAGGCTTTGTCTAGGCGGTGGTGGTTGCTCCCATATCCAAGAAGGCCATGTGCCTCGTCATGTAGTCCTGGAAGCTAATTTTGGAAATTAATATTTAATGGAATTAATAACATAGGTGGATTTGAATCAATAGTGTTAAGTTTCGCTTGCGATCCAAATCTAAACCATTAAGAACAGATAAGTTAAATTTGGAATCAATGATGTTAAGTTCCGTTTGTGATTCCTAATTTAACTTCTAAAGAACACAATAGGTTATTTAAGGAAAGGTTCGACACTTGTACAAATTTTTGTACAGTGGAACCGGTACGATTTTTCTAGGACTAACCAACAATTGGTATCAGAGCTAGGGTTTGCCTCTGTGTGTTTGGTTTTCAAATAGATTATTCTCATGTCATACATAATTTAGGCAGGATAATAGTAAGATGTGCTAACTTTGTGGTTGCAGGCTCCAACTATTATGGCATATAGATATTGTGTGTGATTGGACCCTTGGACATGTCAAGGGTATTATTTTGTGTGTGCATGATTGTATGTATTAAATATAGCAGGAGCTGTATTAGTTTTAGAATTTTACTTTTTTGTTCGATCTAGAATACATGTACATTCCTTAATGGAATATAGGATCGATATATGTAAAATTCTATTTTTGTCACGGATTGTATCTTTGCGAGGCGTGGTGTTATTGAAGGACCAGAGGCACAGCGAAATAAGAAGAAAGATAGATGCGACAACTCGACCCGATGACGGTGGCTAAAGATGGCAGCAGCTAGGGTTGGAGCACACGGAAGACAGTGATGAAAATGCCATAATATTTGGAAAATTAATTTCCAAATTTATTGCTTTTATTTATTGTGTGTGTGCGCATGTGTTATATGCTAGCATTGGTTAAAATTTCTCACCTTAAATAACTAAGTGGGAGAGGGATTTTAAATAAATTCCACGATCTCCATTACTGGTTTGTAAGTGATGCAACAAGCTTGCGTGTTGGCTCTGAGTGCCTCCCTCCACAACGGATGGGTTTGTTGCGGATCACTAGATCAAACTTCCGTTATGGATGGTTATAGGAAATTATTTAGGAGCGTGTGATCTTCTCCAACTAAAGGGGCATAATCCTATTTAATGGACTAAGTATCAAGTAATTGTATACACTTAGACACATTCAGTAGTATCCTCCCCAACGAAGTCACTGCTATTGTTTTGCGGGATCAAAGCAATACCAACTATTAATTTGTCATAAAGTTAGGTAAAACCCCCTCTTACAAATGTTTGAATTTGTATACGTCCACACTAACGTGGCATACAAAATTCATGGTGTTTGAGGTAATTCAAGGTTGACAAGATAATTAATAGGTAAGACCCTCCTCTTATGAATGTTGAATTTGTATACGTCCACACTAACGTGGCATGCATAATTCTCGGTGTTAGAGGTGTTGGTGAATTTAAATAATATTGTTTGAGGAATCAATGTTATTTTAAATTAAAAGTTTTGACCAAAATATTTGATCAAAGATAGACCAACTATTAATTTTATTTGTCATGAAGTTAGGATGACGAGATAATAAAATTAATGGACAAAATCTCCTCTTTGATTTTGTATACGTCCACACTATCGTGGCATACAAAATTCACGGGGATTTTAAAGTGTTGGTTGTTGGTTAATCCTAGGAAAACGTACCAGTTCTACTGTACAAAATATTTTTGTACAAGTGTTGAACCTTTCCTTAAATAACCTATTGTGTTCTTTAGAAGTTAAATTAGGAATCGCAGACGGAACTTAACATCATTGATTCTAAATTTAACTTATCTATTCTTAATGGATTAGATTTGAATCGCAAGTGGAACTTAACACTATTGATTCAAATCCACCTAAGTTATTAATTCCATTAAATATTAATTTCCAAAATTGGCTTCCGGGACTACATGATGAGGCACATGACCTTCTTGGATATGGGAGCAACCACCACCGCCTAGTCAAAGCCTTTTAATGAAAGTTAATATTTAATTTCCTTAAATAACTCTAGGTTAACCAAAAAGAACAATCGAATCACAAATTCAAAAAAGAAGAAAACACAAACTTGAAAAATAAATTCGATAAACAAGATCTAATTGCCTCTTGTATTTAGAATTCATACAAAGAAAAATAACTAGTATGATGCGGAAGAAAATTACTAGTTATACCTTCTCTTTGTAAGCTAATGACCTCGAGATCTTCTGCCGTATTCCTCACCTCACCGTGGACGTCGTGTGGGCAACGATCCTCCAAGATGAACACCACCCAAAAGCTTCTTCCTCTTCTTCTAAAATCCGGCCACCAACACCACCAAGGAGAAGAGAGCAAAAGGAAAAAGAGAAGGGAGAGAGGGGCCAGCCACCAAGAGATCACCAAGTAAAAGAATAAGAGTTGTATCTCATGAAGCCCCCTCACCCCTTCTTCTATATTACTTGCCCAAGGCAAATAAGGAAAATTTTTTTACAAAAAATAAAATCATCCAAGAGTTTTTCCTTTTTCCTTTTATTTTTCCTTTTCTTTCCTCTTGATTGAATCAATCAACAATTTTAATTTTGTGATGATTTTAATTAATTTATGATGGTCGGCCACTTACTTGGGCACCAAGCAAGGTGGCCGACCACCTCATCAAGAGGAATTAGAAAATATATTTTTTTAAAAAAAATTTACAAAAAGTAATCCTCTTATAAAATTTTACAAGCTCTCTTTCCTAAAGTAGAAGTTAAAAAAGGAAAGTTCTAAAAATTAAAACCATGTTTTAAAATTTAAAACTTCTCTTATAAAATTTCCTTTTTTAACATGATGATAGAAAATTTTAATTTTAAAACTTATCTCTCTTTTTTCTTAAACCATGAGGATGGATAAAAAAAGAATGTTTTAAAACTTTTAAAACTCTCTATTAAAACATGCGACCTAATTCAAATAAGGAAAGTTTTAAAAATTAAAATATCTCTTTTAAAACTTATAATTTTCTACAAAGAAAAGATTTTAAAAATTCAAAACAACCCTCCCTTTTTGATTTATTGTGGGCCGCCCCTTCATGCTTGGTCACCAAGCAAAGGGCCGACCCCTATAGAAGAGGATGTGGCCGACCCTTGCTTGGTCACCAAGCATTGGTCCAACCTACTTCTTGGACACCAAGAAGAGCCTTACATTTGGATGGACTTGAGGCTATAATGAGGCTACGACAGGGACCTAGAGGAGAAATTGGTTTTGGACTTCTGATGAGCTTGAGTATCCCGTGCTCCCCCCGAACACACAACTCAAGTTCATCGATAATAACTCATTCCACTAGAGAGTTATTACCGCCCTACCGCACCAATCCCAAATTACATTATGGGCTTCTTCTTATCATGAGTGTGTTAGTCTCCCTGTGTTTAAGATAGCAAATGTCCACTAATTAAGTAATTTACTGACAACTTAATTAATATCTAGCTCCAAGAGTAGTACCACTCAACTTCATTGTCATGTCGGACTAAGTCGACCTGCAGGGTTTAACATGGTAATCCTTATGAGCTCCTCTTGGGGACATTCTCAACCTAGATAACTAGGACATAGATTCCTTCTATAATCAACAATACACACTATTAATAATATCATTTCCCAACTTATCGGGCATATTGATTTATCGAGCTAAACCTCACCCTTTGATAAGTCAAAGAAATAAACATTAAATATATGTGCTTGTTATTATATTAGGATTAAGAGCACACACTTCCATAATAACTAAGGTCTAGTTCTTTTACTAAGTCAGTACAAAAAAAACTTACCTAAATGGTCCTACTCAATACACTTAAAGTATATCAGTGTAATTTATTAGTAAAGATAAACTAATACTTAATTACACTACGACTATTCTGATGGTTTGTTCCTTTCCATCTTAGTCATGAGCAACTGTTTATAATTTATAGAGAACCGACAACATGATCTTCTGAGTGTGACACCACACACCACGTTATCTACTTATATAAATTAATTAAATAATTACATTTAACAAATAAATGTAGATTTTGACCAATGGGATTCTTTTTATTTCAAATAAATGTTTACAAAAGCTAGGCTTTTAGTATACACTCCAACAATCTCCCACTTATACAAAAAGACTAAGCTACCATATCTGTTGCCATACATTTGATTCTCATCCCCTCCACATGCCGATCAAAAGATTTCACCGGAAGGGCCTTAGTGAAAGGATCTGTCAGGTTATCCGCTGATGCAATCTTGGCGATGACAACTTCTCCTCACTTGACGATGTCTTGTATCAGGTGGTACTTGCACTCTATATATTTACTTGCCTTATGGGCTCGTGGTTCCTTCGAGTTTGCAACTGCACCGCTATTATCACAATAAATTGTGATGATTTTGGGCAAACCAGGAATCACATCTAAGTCCATTAGAAAGTTCTTGAGCCATACAGCTTCTTTGGCTGCCTCAGAGGCTGCCACATACTCAGCCTCCTGTTGGTTAGTCCTAGAAAAACGTACCAGTTCCACTGTACAAAAATTTTTGTACAAGTGTCGAACCTTTCCTTAAATAACCTATTGTGTTCTTTAGAAGTTAAATTAGGAATCACAGACGGAACATAACATCATTGATTCCAAATTTAACTTATCTATTCTTAATGGTTTAGATTTGAATCGCAAACGGAACTTAACACTATTGATTCAAATCCACCTATGTTATTAATTTCATTAAATATTAATTTCCAAAATTGGCTTCCAGGACTGCATGGCGAGGCACATGACCTTCTTGGATACGGAAGCAACCACCACCGCCTAGACAAAGCCTTTTAAGGAAAGCTAATATTTAATTTCCTTAAATAACTCAAGGTTAACTAAAAAGAACAATCGAATCACAAATTCAAAAAACAAAGAAAACACAAATTCAAAATACTAGATCTAATGCCTCTTGTGTTTGGAATTCATACAAAAGAAATACAACTAGTATGATGCGGAAATTAATTACTAATTATACCTTCCTTTGTAAACTTTAATGACCTCTTGATCTTCTACCATTTTCCTCTTCATATCTCGGACATTGTGTGGGCAATGATCTACTGAGATGAGAATCCACCTAAGCCACCTTCTTCTCCAAGCAAGATTCGGCCACCACAAATATTCCAAGAATAGATGTGGTTCGACCACGACCAACAAGATCCAAGGGATGCTTCCTTTCTCTCCTTCTTCTCCATGCTAAAATCCGGCCATCTTCAAGCTCCATGAGTTTACAAGATCCGGCCAATGAAGAAGAAAGAAAAGGAAGAAGAGAAAACTAATAGGGCCGACCACCCCAAGGAAGAAAAAGAGAGGAAGAATAAGAATAGAGTCGTTCACCATGAAGGCACCTCTACCCCTTCTTTTATAATCCTTGGTCTGGGCAAATAAGGAAATTTAAATAAAAAAATTTCCTTAATTCTTTTGCCATGAAAAGAAAAAATTATTTAATTAAAAATAATTTTCTCATCTCAATATACATGGTCGGCCACTTATTTCCCCAAAACAAGGAGAGTTTTAATTAAAACAAAAATTAAAACTTACTAATTTGTCTCCGGAAATTTATAAAAAATTTCTGCAATAATTTTTCCCTTCATTGTGGTTTGTAAAAAGAAAATTTTATAAATTAAAATCTTTCTTTTAAACATATGGATAAAAAGAAAGTTATCTCTAAAAATTAAAATCTCTTTTAATCTACAAATAAGGAAAGATATCAAATCTTTTCTTAATTTTTTGTAGAAACTTATAAAAGAGAATATTTAATTTTTAAATTCTCTTTTAAATCATGAACATGGTTAAAAAGGAAAGTTTTCTCAAAATTAAAATCTACCTTTCAATCTACAAATAAGGAAAGATTTCAAATCTTTTCTTAATCTTTTGTAGAAAGCTATAAAAGGAAAGATTTAAATTTTAAACTCTCTTTAAAAACCATGATATCCATAAAAGAAATAATTTTAACAAAAAACCTTTTTAATATGATGTGGTTGGCCACCTAAGCTTGGGCTCCAAGCTATTGGCCGACCACCTTAAGGCTCAACCTTTAGGCTTGGCCGGCCCTAAGCTTGAGCTTCAAGCTTGGCTTGGCTGACCCCTATTGGTTGGGTAAGAAGGTGGGTATGTGGTGGGTATAAATCTCTATATACAAGAGGCTACGATAGGGACCGAGAGGAGGAATTGGTTTTGGTCTCCCGATGAAATTAAGCATCCCGTGTTCGCTCCGAACACATAACTTAATTTCATCAATAATAATTCATTCCACTAAAGAACTATTATAGAACTACTGCACCAATCCCAAATTACATTTTGGGCTCCTTCTTATTATGAGTGTGTTAGTCTCCCTATGTTTAAGATAATGAATGCCCACTAATTAAATGAGTTACTGACAACTCACTTAATTAATATCTTAGTCGAAGAGTAGTACCACCCAACCTTATTGTCTTGTCAGACTAAGTCCACCTGCAGGGTTTAACATGACAATCCTTATGAGCTCCTCTTGGGGTCATTCTCAACCTAGATTACTAGGACAAAGATTCTTTCTATAATCAACAACACACACTATAAGTGATATCATTTCCCAACTTATCGGGCTTATTGATATATCGAACTAAATCTCACCCAATGATAAATTAAAGAAATAAATATCAAATATATGTGCTTGTTATTATATTAGGATTAAGAGCACATACTTTCATAATAACTAAGGTCTAGTTCTTTTATCAAGTTAGTATAAAAAGAACTTACCTAAAATGGTCCTACTCAATACACTTAGAGTGTACTAGTGTAATTTATTAGTCAAGATAAACTAATACCTAATTACACTACGACTATTCCAATGGTTTGTTACTTTCCATCTTAGTTGTGATCAACTGTTTATAATTTATAAAGAACTGATAACATGATCTTCTGTGTGTGACACCACACATCATGTTATCTACAATATAAATTAATTGAACAACTACATTTATCATAAATGTAGATATTTGACCAATGTGATTCTTATTTCTAGATATATGTTTATACCAAAAGCTAGGCTTTTATTATACACTCTAACAATCTCCCACTTATACTAAAAGATTAAGCTGCCATATCTGCTGCCATACATCTGATTCCCAACCCTTCAACTTGCCCATCAAAGGCTCTTGCCTTAAGGGCCTTAGTGAAAAGATCTATAGGTCTTCATCTGATGCAATCTAGGCGACAACAACTTCTCCTCGTTTATACGATTTCTCGTATTGTGTGGTACATGCATTCTATTGTGTTTACTTGCCTTATGGACTTATGGTTTCTTCGAGTTTGCTATTGCACCAAATTATATTGGGCAAACCAGGAATCATATCTAAGTCTTCATGTCCTTTATTTCCTTTGATGTCTTCTGAGACATCTCTTTAGATAAAACTACTCTATGCCTAAAAGGTAAGAAACCTTTCTTGGAGTTCTGCATGCTAAGATGAGGTAAGATTGTTTCGATATATGAAGCTTGGGATAAGTAAAATATATTCTTTTCTTGCGATCCCTTTGATCCCAAGAATATATGCATTCTCCTAAGTCCTTTATATCAAATTGTTTGGACAACCATATCCTTACTTCTGACAACACTTTGATATTGTTTCCAACTACCAAAAATGTTATCTACGTATAGTACAAGAAATACCACCATGTTTCCATCACACTCTTTATATACACAAGACTCATTCGGTTTTTAAATAAATCCAAAGGTCTGGATTACTTCATTAAACTAGATTTTCCAAGACCTTGAAGCTTTGCTTCAGTCCACAGACTGATTGATCTTGCACACAAGATGCTTCTTTGTTCTTTGCAATGAACCCTTCTGGTTGCTTTATATGGATGTTTTCTTTAAGACTTCCATTAAGGAAAGCTGTCTTGACATCCACTTGCTAAATCTCATAGATAAAAGAATCCGGGTAAACTTAAGCATGACTACTGGTAAAAAAGGTTTCCTTTTTCAACAAGCCTTGCTTTGAAAGTTTCTACCTTCCTGTCTATCCCTCTTTTCCTATTGTAGACTAATTTTCACCCAATGTCTTTTACACCATTTGGTGATTTTATAAGCTCCCAGACTCTATTAGAATACATATATTCTAATTTTGTATTTATTGCTTTTTGCAAAGATGCTGCCTCTTTATCTTGGAGTGCTTCGTCATATGTCTAGGGATCAGGTTCATGTCCACCAGGGATCGAGTCTAAAGACTCTCCCAAAACATGAATATTTTAGGTTGCCTAACAACCCTCCCACTACGACGAGGCACTTTCTGCAATTGTGTATCATTTATGATACGTGTTGCAGTTTCTTGTGATATTTCATCTTGTACAGTTGGTACTAGGTTAGACGTGTCCTTTAATTTCCTTAAGAATAATTTTTACTCATGAGCTTGTGGTTTATAGTATAATCCTTTTCTTAAATCGAGCATTGGTGCCAACAATGACCTTCCAATTTAAAGGACTACAAACCTCGTTTCGTTTTTCTAGGATAACTCACAAACAAATGAACTCATGTCTAATTTTTCAGTGTCTCTCACGTGCTAGACCACCAAAATCTGAATATGCTTCAGACTAGGCTTACACCCATTCCGCAATTCTGTGGGAGTAGAGAGTTCTGACTTAGAAGGTACTATGTTCACTTCCGTTTCCAGTGTATATCCTTAGAACGAATTTGGTAACTCATCATCGATCTAATTATTCCATAAGTGCCTTATACCTTCTTTCTACTGCACCATTCTGTTGGGATGTACCAAGTGCAGTTAGTTGGAATTGAATCCCTACTTCTGATAAGTGACTCCTAAATTCTCCCAAGAGGTATTTGCTACTATGATCTCACCGTAGTGTCTCAATATTTTTACTTTGACATTTCTTCGCATCAGCCTCGTACTCTTTGAACTAATCAAAGCACTTAGACTTGTGGTGTATCAAGTAAATATATCCGTGTCTCGAATAGTTGTCTATAAAATAGACGAAATATTCGAAACTACCTCTTGTCTGGATAGTCATAGGACCACACAAATCAGAATGAACCAATTCCATTATATCTTTGGCTCCATATCCCTTAGATTTAAAAGCTTCTCGGTTATTTTTCCTTCCAAGTAAGACTCTCAGGTTGGAAAGATTTCCACTACCAATGAACCCAAAAGTTCATCAGCTACCAATGAATCCTACTTAAGTTAAAATAACCTAGCCTTTGATGTCAAAGATATAATTGGTTCATTTCTGAAGGTTGCTTTCTCTTAATAGTTAGAAGATGTGTTATTAATTTCCATTTATTGCATCGTGGGAGTTATTGGATTTATAAATTGTTAACCAACGTACTATAACAGATATCTTTCCTATTTTCTTGATAACAAGTTTGTTATCAAAATAGATAGAATATCTATTCTTCTGTAGTTTAAAAACTGAAATCAAATTCTTTCTAAACTTGGTACGTAAAGATAATTTCTTAAAATCCATATTTTATCCCTATCAGAGGATAAGCATCTCCCACTGCAATAGCTACCATTTTTGCAGTAGTGCCCATGTAGACAGTGACTTCCCCTTCATATAGTTATCGGGTTTCCTGGAACCTCTGCAATGAATTGCAGACATGATTAGTGGCTCCTGTATCTACCCACCAGGTACCGATAGATAACATCACTAATCATGTATTAACTAATGAATGAAATACACCTATTTTGTTCTTAGCTCTAAGAGGACAGTCTACCTTAAATGTCCAAGTCCTATTTCCAATCATTACAATTGGGACTACTAAGTCTATTCTATAGTATAACAACTAGGGATTGACAAACATTTTAAATCCTAAGAATCACAAAAATATTTGGTCAAGACCAACACCTTAAAATCCCCATGAATTTTGTATGCCACGATATTGTGGATGTATACAAAAACAAAGAGGAGATTTTATTCATTAATTTTGTTATCTCGTCATCCTAACTTTATGACCAATAAAATTAATAGTTGGTCTATCAAATATTTTGGTCAATAACTTTAATTTGAAATAATATTGATTCCTCAAAACAATATCATTTAAATTCACCAACACCTCAAATACCATGAATTTTGCATGCCACGATAGTGTGGACGTATACAAATTCAAACATTTGTAAGAGGAGGGGTTTACCCATTAATTGTCTTGTCAATAAGTCTTTATAACAAATAAAATTATCTCAAACACCGTGAATTTTGTATGCCACGATAGTGTGGACGTATACAAAATCAAACATTTGTAAGAGGAGTTTTTCCCATTAATTTTATTTTCTTATCATCCTGACAAATAAAATTACCTCATACACCGTGAATTTTGTATGTCATGATAGTGTGGACGTATACAAAAACTCGACATTTGTAAGAGGGGGTTTTAATTTTATTATCTTGTCAACTTATCTTTTTGACAAATTAATAGTTGGTTTTCCTTTGGTCACACAAATAATATCAGTGACTCCGATGGGGAGGATACTATTAGACGTGCCTAAGTGTATACCATTACTTGACACTAAGTCCATTAATAAGATTATGCCCCTTCCGATGGGGAAGATCACACACTCTTAATTAATTTCCTATAGTCATCCTAAATGTAAGTTTGATCTAGTGATCCGCAAACAAACTCATCCGATATGGAGGAAGGTACTCAGAGCTAATGCACAAGTTTGTTTGCATCACTTACAAACCAGTAATGGAGACCGTGAAATTTATTAAAATAAATCCCTCTCCCACTTAGTTATTTAAAGTGAGGAATTTTAAGTTATCCTAGTATACATCACATGCATACACATGCATCACAGTAAATAAATAAATAAATATGGAAATTATTTTCCAACTATTATGCACACACAAAAATAATGCCCTTGACATGTCCAAGTGTCCAATTACACACAACATCTATAAGCTATAATAGTTGGAGCCTGCAACCATAAAGTTAGCACATCCTACTATTATCCTGCCTAAATTATGTATGACATGTGCAGAACCTAATTTGAAAACCAAACACACAGAGGCAAACCCTAGCTCTGATACCAATTGTTGGTTAGTCCTAGAAAAACATACCGGTTCCACTGTACAAAAAATTTTGTACAAGTGTCGAACCTTTTCTTAAATAACCTATTGTGTAATTTAGAAGTTAAATTAGGAATCGCAAACAGAATTTAACATCATTGATTCCAAATTTAAATTATCTGTTCTTAATGGTTTAGATTTGAATCGCAAGTGGAACTTAACACTATTGATTCAAATCCACCTATGTTATTAATTTCATTAAATATTAATTTCCAAAATTGGCTTCCAGGACTGTATGGTGAGGCACATGACCTTCTTGGATATGGGAGCAACCACCACCGCCTAGACAAAGCCTTTTAAGGAAAGCTAATATTTAATTTCCTTAAATAACTCTAGGTTAACCAAAAAGAACAATCGAATCACAAATTCGAAAAACAAAGAAAACATAAATTCGAAAAACTAATTCAAAATACTAGATCTAATGCCTCTTGTGTTTGGAATTCATACAAAAGAAATACAACTAGTATGATGTTGAAATTAATTACTAATTATACCTTCCTTTGTAAACTTTAATGACCTCTTGATCTTCTACCGTATTCCTCTTCTTATCTCGGACATTGTGTGGGCAATGATCTACCGAGATGAGAATTCACCTAAACCACCTTCTTCTCCAAGCAAGATTCGACCACCACAAATATTCCAAGAATAAATGTGATTCGGCCACCACCACCAAGCTCCAAGGGATGCTTCCTTTCTCTCCTTCTTCTCCATGCTAAAATCCGGCCATCTTCAAGCTCCATGAGTTTACAAGATCCGGCCAATGAAGAAGAAAGAAAAGGAAGAAGAGAAAACTAATAGGGCCGACCACCCCAAGGAAGAAAAAGAGAGGAAGAATAAGAATAGAGTCGTTCACCATGAAGGCACATTTACCCCTTCTTTTATAATCCTTGGTCTGGGCAAATAAGGAAATTTAAAAAAAAAACTTCCTTAATTCTTTTGCCATGAAAAGGAAAATTTATTTAATTAAAAATAATTTTCTCTTCTCAATATATATGGCCAGCCACTTATTTCCCCAAAACAAGGAGAGTTTTAATTAAAACAAAAATTAAAAATTCCTAATTTGTCTCCGGAAATTTTTTTAAAAAAATTCTGCAATAATTTTTCCCTTCATGGTGGTATGTAAAAAGAAAATTTTATAAATTAAAATCTTTCTTTAAACCTGTGGATAAAAAGAAAGTTATCTCTAAAAATTAAAATCTCTTTTAATCTACAAATAAGGAAATATATCAAATATTTTCTTAATTTTTTGTAGAAACTTATAAAAGAGAATATTTAATTTTTAAACTCTCTTTTAAATCATGAACATGATTAAAAAGGAAAGTTTTCTCAAAATTAAAATCTACCTTTCAATCTACAAATAATGAAAGATTTCAAATCGTTTCTTAATCTTTTGTAGAAAGCTATAAAAGGAAAGATTTAAATATTAAGCTCTCTTCAAAAACCATGATATCCACATAAGAAATAATTTTAACAAAAAACATTTTTAATATGATGTGGCCGGCCACCTAAGCTTGGGCTCCAAGCTATTGGCCGGCCACCTTAAGGCTCAACCTTTAGGCTTGGCCGGCCCTAAGCTTGAGCTTCAAGCTTGGTTGGGTAAGAAGGTGGGTATGTGGTGGGTATAAATCTCTATATACAAGAGGCTACGATAGGGACCGAGAGGAGGAATTGGTTTTGGTCTCCCGATGAAATTAAGCATCCCGTGTTCGCTCCGAACGCATAACTTAATTTCATCAATAATAATTCATTCCACTAAAGAACTATTATTGAACTACCACACCAATCCCAAATTACATTTTGGGCTCCTTCTTATTATGAGTGTGTTAGTATCCCTGTGTTTAAGATAATGAATGCCCACTAATTAAATGAGTTACTGACAACTCACTTAATTAATATCTTAGTCCAAGAGTAGTACCACTCAACCTTATTGTCATGTCGGAGTAAGTCCACCTGCAGGGTTTAACATGACAATCCTTATGAGCTCCTCTTGGGGTCATTCTCAACCTAGATTACTAGGACACAGATTCCTTCTATAATCAACAACACACACTATAAGTGATATCATTTCCCAACTTATTGGGCTTATTGATTTATCGAACTAAATCTCACCCATTGATAAATTAAAGAAATAAATATCAAATATATGCACTTGTTATTATATTAGGATTAAGAGCACATACTTCAATAATAACTAAGGTCTAGTTCTTTTATCAAGTCAGTATAAAAAGAACTTACCTAAAATGGTCCTACTCAATACACTTAGAGTGTACTAGTGTAATTTATTAGTCAAGATAAACTAATACCTAATTACACTACGACTATTCCAATGATTTGTTCCTTTCCATCTTAGTTATGAGCAACTGTTTATAATTTATGAAGAACTGTTAACATGATCTTCTGTGTGTGACACCACACACCATTCTATCTACAATATAAATTAATTGAACAACTACATTTATCATAAATGTAGATATTTGACCAATGTGATTCTTATTTCTAGATAAATGTTTATACCAAAAGCTAGGCTTTTAGTATACACTCTAACAATCTCGCACTTATACTAAAAGATTAAGCTGCCATATCTACTGCCATACATCTGATTCCCAACACTTCAACATGCCCATCAAAAGCTCTTGCCTTAAGGGCCTTAGTGAAAAGATCTATAGGTCATCATCTAATGCAATCTAGGTAGCAACAACTTCTCCTCGTTTATATGATTTCTCGTATTGGGTGGTACTTGCGTTGTATTGTGTTTACTTGCCTTATGGACTTATGGTTTCTTCGAGTTTGCTACTGCACCAAATTATTTTGGGCAAACCAGAAATCATATCTAAGTATTCATGTCCTTTATTTCCTTTGATGTCTTCTGAGACATCTCTTTAGATAAATCTACTCCATGCCTAAAAGGTAAGAAACCTTTCTTGGAGTTTTGCATGCTAAAATGAGCTAAGATTGTTTCGATTTATGAAGCTTGGGATAAGTAAAATATATTTTTTTCTTGTGATCCCTTTGATCCCAAGAATATTTGCATTCTTCTAAGTCCTTTATATCAAATTGTTTGGACAACCATACCCTTACTTCTGACAACATTTTGATATTGTTTCCAACTACCAAAAATATTATCTACGTATAGTACAAGAAATACCACCACGTTTCCATCACACTCTTTGTATACACAAGACTCATTCGGTTTTTAAATAAATCCAAAGGTCTGGATTACTTCATTAAACTAGATTTTCCAAGACCTTGAAGCTTTGCTTCAGTCCATAGACTGATTGAGCTTGCACACAAGATGCTTCTTTGTTCTTTGCAATGAACCCTTCTGGTTGCTTTATATGGATGTTTTCTTCATGACTTCCATTAAGGAAAGCTGTCTTGACATCCACTTGCTAAATCTCATAGATAAAAGAATCCGGGTAAACTTAAGCATGGCTACCGGTAAAAAAGGTTTCCTTTTTCAACAAGCCTTGCTTTGAAAATTTCTACCTTCCTGTCTATCCCTCTTTTCCTATTGTAGACTAATTTTCACCCAATGACTTTTACACCATTTGGTGATTTTATAAGCTCTCAGACTCTATTAGAATACATATATTCTAATTTTGTATTTATTGCTTTTTGCAAAGATGCTGCCTCTTTATCTTGGAGTGCTTCGTCATATGTCCAGGGATTAGGTTCATGTCCACCAAGGATCGAGTACAAAGACTCTCCCAAAACATGAATATTTTAGGTTGCCTAACAACCCTCCCACTACGACGAGGCACTTTCTGCAATTGTGTATCATTTGTGATACGTGTTGTAGTTTCTTGTGATATTTCATCTTGTAAAGTTGGTACTAGGTTAGACGTGTCCTTTAATTTCCTTAAGAATAATTTTTACTCATGAGCATGTGGTTTATAGTATAATCCTTTTCTTAAATCGAGCATTTGTGTCAACAATGACCTTCCGATTTTAAGGACTACAAACTTCTTTTCGTTTTTCTAGGATAAATCACAAACAAGTGAACTCATGTCTAATTTTTCAGTGTCTCTCACGTGCTAGACCACCCAAATTCGAATATGCATCAGACTAGGCTTACGCCCATTCTGCAATTCTGTGGGAGTAGAGAGTTCTGACTTAGAAGGTACTATGTTCACTTCCGTTTCCAGTGTATATCCTTAGAACGAATTTGGTAACTCATCATCGATCTAATTATTCCGTAAGTGCCTTATACCTTCTTTCTACTGCACCATTCTGTTGGGATGTACCAAGTGCAGTTAGTTGGGATTGAATCCCTACTTCTGATAAGTGACTCCTAAATTCTCCCAAGAGGTATTTGCTACTACGATCTCACCGTAGTGTCTCAATATTTTTACTTTGACATTTCTCCACATCAGCCTTGTACTCTTTGAACTAATCAAAGCACTTAGACTTGTGGTGTATCAAGTAAATCTATCCGTGTCTCGAATAATTGTCTATAAAATAGACGAAATATTCGAAACTACCTCTTGTCTGGATAGTCATAGGACCACACAAATCAGAATGAACCAATTCCATTATATCTTTGGCTCCATATCCCTTAGACTTAAAATCTTCTCGGTTATTTTTCCTTCCAAGTAAGACTCTCAGGTTAGAAAGATTTCCACTACCAATGAACCCAAAAGTTCATCAGCTACCAATGAATCCTACTTAAGTTAAAATAACCTAGCCTTTGATGCCAAAGATACAATTTGTTCATTTCTGAAGGTTGCTTTCTCTTAATAGTTAGAAGATGTGTTATTAATTTCCATTTATTGCATCGTGGAAGTTATTGGATTTATAAATTGTTAACCAACGTACTAGAACAGATATCTTTCCTATTTTCTTGATAACAAGTTTGTTATCAAAATAGATAGAATATCTATTCTTCTATAGTTTAGAAACCGAAATCAAATTCTTTCTAAACTTGGTACGTAAAGATAATTTCTTAAAATCCATATTTTATCCCTATCAGAGGATAAGCATCTCCCACTGCAATAGCTACCATTTTTGCAGTAGTGCCCATGTAGACGGTGACTTCCCCTTCATATAGTTATCGGGTTTCTTGGAACCTCTGCAATGAATTGCAGACATGATTAGTGGCTCCCGTATCTACCCACCAGGTGTTAGGGTGTATACTAAAAGCCTAGCTTTTGGTATAAACATTTATCTAGTAATAAGAATCACATTGGTCAAATGTCTACATTTATGATAAATGTAGTTGTTCAATTAATTTATATTGTAGATAACATAGTGTGTGGTGTCATACACAGAGGATCATGTTATCAGTACCTTATAAATTATAAACAGTAGCTCACGACCAAAATGGAAAGGAACAAACCATTAGAAGGTCGTAGTGTAATTAGGTATCAGTTTATCTTGACTGTATAATTACACTAGTACACTTAGAGTGTATTGAGTAGGACCATTTGAGGTCGTTTCTTTTATACTGATTTTATAAAGAAACAAAGACCTCGGTTATTATGGAAGTATGTGCTCTTAATCCTAATATAATAACAAGCACATATATTTGATATTTATTTCTTTAATTTATCAATGGGTGAGATTTAGTTCGATGAATCAATAAGCCCGATAAGTTGGGAAATGGTATCACTTATAGTGTGTGTTGTTGATTATAGAAGGAAACTGTGTCCTAGAGATACTAGGTTGATAATGTCCTCAAGAGGAGCTCATAAGGATTGTCATGTTAAACCCTGCAGGTGGACCTAGTCCGACATGATGATAAGGTTGAGTGGTATTACTCTTGGACTAAGATATTAATTAAATGAGTTGTCAGTAACTCACTTAATTAGTGGACATTCGATATCTTAAACACAGGGAGACTGACACACTCATGATAAGAAGGAGCCCAAAATGTAATTTGGGATTGGTGCGGTAGTTCAATAATAGTTCTCTAGTGGAATGAATTATTATTGATAAAATTAAGTTGTGTGTTCGGGGCGAGCACGGGATGCTTAATTTTATCGGGAGACCAAAACCAATTCCTCCTCTCGGTCCCTATCATAGCCTCTTGTATATAGAGATTTATACCCACCACATACCCACCTTCTTACCCAACCAATAGGGGCCGGCCAAGCTATGCTTGAAGCTCAAGCTTAGGGCCGGCCAAGCCTAAAGGTTGGCCGGCCACATCATATTAAAAAGGATTTTTATTAAAATTATTTCTTATGTGGATATCATAGTTTTAAAAGAGAGTTTAAAAATTAAATCTTTCCTTTTAAAAGCTTTCTACAAAAGATTAAGAAAAGATTTGAAATCTTTCCTTATTTGTAGATTGAAAGGAGATTTTATTTTTAAGAAAAACTTTCCTTTTAACCATGATAATAATTTAAAAGAGAAGTTTAAAAATTAAATATTCTCTTTTATTAGTTTCTACAAAAGATTAAGAAAAGATTTGATATCTTTCCTTATTTGTAGATTGAAAAGAGATTTTAATTTTTAGAGATAACTTTCCTTTTGGAAATTATCCACATGTTTAAAAGAAGAATTTTAATTTATAAAATTTTCTTTTTATTAACCACCATGAAGGGAAAATTATTGGAGAAATTTTTTATAAATTTCTGGAGACAAATTAGGAAGTTTTAATTAATTAAAACTCTCCTTGTTTATAGCTTGATGGTGGCCGGCCATGTAAATTGAGAATAGGAAAATTGTTTTAATTAAAATAATTAAAACTTTCCTTCTCCTCTCTTTTCCTCCTTGGTGGCCGGCCCTAGCTTCTTCCTCTTTTCTTCTTCTTATGGCCGGCGGCAACCTCTCTTGGAGCTCTTGATGGTGGCCGGTTCTAGCTAGGAGAAGAAGGAGAGAAAGGTGGTTTTGTTTCTTGCATCCCTTGGAGCTTGGTGGTGGTGGCCGGACCTCTACTTCTCTTGGAGAATTGTGGTGGCCGAAACTTGCAAGGAAGAAGAAGGTGCTTGGTGGTTCTCATCTCGGAAGATCGTTGCCCACACAACGTCCGAGGTTAGAAGAGGAATACGGTAGAAGATCAAGAGGTCTTTTTAGAAGGTATAACTAGTAATTTTTCCTTTCCGCATCATGCTAGTTATTTATGGAAATAATACCAAATACAAGAGGCTTACGATTCTAGTATTTCGAATATGTTTTTCGAAGTTGTGTTCTTTTGTTTTTTCTTTTCCTTATGATTTGATTGTTCTTTTCGGTTAACCTAAAGTTATTTTAGGAAATTAAATATTACCTTTCTATAAAAGGTTTTGTCTAGTCGGTGGTGGTTGCTCCCATATCCAAGAAGGCCATGTGCCTCGACACGTCAGTACTGGGAACCAATTATGGAAATTAATATTTAATGGAATTAATAACTTAAGGTGATTTGGGTCGAACGTGTTAAGTTCCGCAGGAGACCCAAGTCAAAACCTAAAAGAACGAATAGATTAAGTTTTGGATCAAACGTGTTAAGTTCCGCAGGCGATCCAAAATTTAATTTAAAAGAACACATGGTAGCTAGGAAAAGGTTCAGACCTTTGTACAAAATTTTTGTACAGTGGAACCTCTAGGTTTTCCGAGTAGCAACCAACACCAGGTACCGATAGATAACATCACTAATCATGTATTAACTAATGAATGAAATACACCTATTTTGTTCTTAGCTCTAAGAGGACAGTCTACCTTAAATGTCCAAGTCCTATTTCCAATCATTACAATTGGGACTACTAAGTCTATTCTATAGGATAACAACTAGGGATTGACAAACATTTTAAATCCTAAGAATCACAAAAATATTTGGTCAAGACCAACACCTTAAAATCGCCATGAATTTTATATGCCACAATATTGTGGACGTATACAAAAACAAAGAGGAGATTTTATTCATTAATTTTATTATCTCGTCATCCTAACTTTATGACCAATAAAATTAATAGTTGGTCTATCAAATATTTTGGTCAATAACTTTAAATTTGAAATAATATTGATTCCTCAAAACAATATCATTTAAATTCAACAACACCTTAAACTCCGTGAATTTTGCATGCCACGATAGTGTGGACGTATGCAAATTCAAACATTTGTAAGAGGAGGGGTTTACCCATTAATTGTCTTGTCAATAAGTATTTATGACAAATAAAATTACCTCAAACAACGTAAATTTTGTATGCCACGATAGTGTGGACGTATACAAAACCAAACATTTGTAAGAGGAGTTTTTCCCATTAATTTTATTTTCTTATCATCCTGACAAATAAAATTACCTCATACACCGTGAATTTTGTATGTCACGATAGTGTGGATGTAACACCCCACCCTCCTCACTACTGGTCTGTGAGGGCGGAGGGCTACTGGACTACTAACTTTACTTAACTATCCTTGTTCACATGTTGATAGAAATTCCTAAAACTCTCGGAGAAACTCAAAACATACAATTAACTAGCAGCGGAAGATTAAATGACTCATCTAATACATTCTACTCAACTCTTTGTTAATAAATTCTTATGCTAAATCCCAAGGCTTCTATAGTCCAGGCATCACACATCCATCCGCACCACCTTGTCGCCTTCCTTTGCTATAACTTTTCCTTTCCTGTATCTGCAGTAAGAGGAAGTGCAATCTATAAGCAAAATTTGCTTAGTAAGCGCTATCTAACTCACAAAATCATGAATGTGCATGTATACGAAAAGAACTAGAAACTATATGCTCTAAAAAGAAATAAAGCATAAACATAACTGCTCATGTCAAACTAATAGCAAAGAAAATCTAAGGAATCTACTCATGTAATTCTAATAGCTAATCATGCTACTCATCTAATAGGTAAACATGAAAACTACTCATCCACTAGATAAACATAGTAGAATAAAGAACTAAACTTACTGATTTTTAGAACTATATGAAACTTTATTTCATTTGTTCTAACTTAATCTTTAATACTTTATGTTTATAAAAAACTCGTTTTACTTGTTCAAAAACTTATACTTATAATACTTCAAAATAGTAATCAACTTCTCTTGGGCCCGGCAACTTTGCTTTTACTTTTGTAACGACCCGACCCATTCGGCGGCCCATTTGGCGACCCTATGGTCGTCGACCGTCGACCGTCGGCCGAGCCGTTACTACTAGGTTATCTAAACCTAGGGACGACTATGGGAGCCCAACCCAAGGACAACTGAGAGTCCAGCACAGTGCCACTAATGAAAGTAAAATACTTGTTATCTTTTAATACTTCTAATGCCTCGGCATTTTCTTTAGCACCTTGTGTGTCAAATTCCCTAAAGTCTTGACTTTGGGATCTACTTAAGGCCTTGGCCTTTTTCTTTCTTTTCTTTATCTTTCTTATACTTTTCTTAAACTCAAAATACTGATAGGGAACTCAAAATTTGTAATTGAAATGCTTAATGAAAAATCTACACTGCAATGCTTAATTAAAATCTGCATTATAAGCTTACATAAAAATCTGCAGTTATAAGCTTAATTAAAATCTGCACTATAGGCTTAATTAAAATCTGCACTATAAGCTTAAATAAAAATCTGCACTATAAGCTTAATTAAAATCTGCACTATAGGCTTAATTAAAATCTGCACTATAAGCCTAAATAAAAATCTGCACTATGAGCTTAATTAAAATCTACACTATAAGCCTACATAAAAATCTGCACTATAAGCTTAATTAAAATCTGCACTATATGCTTAATTAAAAATCTGCACTATAAGCGCTTCTCATGATTCGAATTCAAGAAGAACAAAGGTCCGAAACTACTCCTACTGCAGGTGAGAAGCACTTACCTTGATTCTTGGACTCACAACCGAACAAAAAGGGCATCTAGGACCTTGGCCGGCCGTCGGAGATGATACCCTAACTCCCTTTCATTTTCTGTCCGAGCTCGACCATCGTACGCAGAAGAGAAGGAGAGAATGGTTTAAGTCACGGGAAAATAGAGCATCAACTTATCCCTTTTTATAACTTAATATTTCTGTTAACTCCTTAAATAAATTCGCTATCTTTTCTAAACAGACAAATCCAACATCTACTTATCCCTTTTATAATCCAATATTTTGTTAATTATCTTAAATAAATTTGCTACTTTTTCTAAACAAACAAATCTAACATCAACTTATTTCTTTTATAATCCAATATTCTGTTAATTATCTTAAATAAATTTGCTACTTTTTCTAAACAAATAAATCCAACATCAACTTATCCCTTTTATAATATTCTGTTAACTATCTTAAATAAATTTGCTACCTTTTCTAAACAGAAAAATCTGTTTGCACACTTGGTCAGCCGGGTTTTGACTGAGTCAAAGGTCATGGGTTCAATTCTCGGCTTGGACATTTTTTTTGTCGAAACTTCCTTCGTTTTGTAAAAATACCAAACGAGCTCCAAAAATTACATAAAAATACTCTAAAAATTTCTAAAAATCCCTAGAATATTTCTATAGCATTTTTAAATATTTTTAAATTACTTTTAGGACTCTAATTGAGGAAATTTGGGGCGTTACAATTCTCACTACCTTAGAAAAAGTTCGTCCTCGAACTTAGAATAATTCTGGATATCTCTGTCTCATACTGTCCTCACGCTCATAAGTAACTTTCTCGTGCTTCTGGTTCTAAATGACTTTCACTAATGGTACTCTTTGTTCCTTAGTCTCTTAACTTCTCGGTCCTCTATTATTCATATCGCATCGTACCCATTAGGGGTCCTTAGAAGGCTTGATATCTTCTCTATCCTTTCTAAACATACTTATGTATATGAATATAAGAGAGACAAAACTTCTATCTTACTAAAGCGCATTTAAGCAATTACTCCATACTGCAAATAATAAAGAAAGCATAAAAGGAAAACTTAAATACTTTCTTACTTGAAGACGGCAAAGATGGTGCTGATGTGTGATGCTGGAGAATAGGAACTGCTCTGATACCAACTGTAACACCCCACCCTCCTCACTACTGGTCTGTGAGGGCGGAGGGCTACTGGACTACTAACTTTACTTAACTATCCTTGTTCACATGTTGATAGAAATTCCTAAAACTCTCGGAGAAAATCAAAACATACAATTAACTAGCAGCGGAAGATTAAATGACTCATCTAATACATTCTACTCAACTCTTTGTTAATAAATTCTTATGCTAAATCCCAAGGCTTCTATAGTACAGGCATCACACATCCATCCACACCTCCTTGTCGCCTTCCTTTGCTATAACTTTTCCTTTCCTGTATCTACAGTAAGAGGAAGTGCAATCTATAAGCAAAATTTGCTTAGTATGCGCTATCTAACTCACAAAATCATGAATGTGCATGTATACGAAAAGAACTAGAAACTATATGATCTAAAAAGAAATAAAGCATAAACATAACTGCTCATGTCAAACTAATAGCAAAGAAAATCTAAAGAATCTACTCATGTAATTCTAATAGCTAATCATGCTACTCATCTAATAGGTAAACATGAAAACTACTCATCCACTAGATAAACATAGTAGAATAAAGAACTAAACTTACTGATTTTTAGAACTATATGAAACTTTATTTCATTTGTTCTAACTTAATCTTTAATACTTTATGTTTATGAAAAACTCGTTTTACTTGTTCAAAAACTTATACTTATAATACTTCAAAATAGTAATCAACTTCTCTTGGGCCCGACCCTTTCGACGACCCATTCGGCGGCCCATTTGGCGACCCTATGGTCGTCGACCGTCGGCCGAGCCGTTACTACTAGGTTATCTAAACCTAGGGACGACTATGGGAGCCCAACCCAAGGACAACTGAGAGTCCAGCACAGTGCCACTGATGAAAGTAAAATACTTGTTATCTTTTAATACTTCTAATATATAATGCCTCGGCATTTTCTTTAGCACCTTGTGTGCCAAATTCCCTAAAGTCTTGACTTTGGGATCTACTTAAGGCCTTGGCCTTTTTCTTTCTTTTCTTTATCTTTCTTATACTTTTCTTAAACTCAAAATACTGATAGGGAACTCAAAATTTGTAATTGAAATGCTTAATGAAAAATCAACACTGCAATGCTTAATTAAAATCTGCATTATAAGCTTACATAAAAATCTGCAGTTATAAGCTTAATTAAAATATGCACTATAGGCTTAATTAAAATCTGCACTATAAGTTTAAATAAAAATCTGCACTATAAGCTTAATTAAAATCTGCACTATAGGCTTAATTAAAATCTGCACTATAAGCCTAAATAAAAATCTGCACTATGAGCTTAATTAAAATCTGCACTATAGACTTAATTAAAATCTGCACTATAAGCCTAAATCAAAATCTGCACTATGAGCTTAATTAAAATCTACACTATAAGCCTACATAAAAATCTGCACTATAAGCTTAATTAAAATCTGCACTATATGCTTAATTAAAAATCTGCACTATAAGCGCTTCTCATGATTCGAATTCAAGAAGAACAAAGGTCCGAAACTACTCCTACTGCAGGTGAGAAGCACTTACCTTGATTCTTGGACTCACAACCGAACAAAAAGGGCATCTAGGACCTTGGCCGGCCGTCGGAGATGATACCCTAACTCCCTTTCATTTTCTGTCCGAGCTCCGCCATCGTACGCAGAAGAGAAGGAGAGAATGGTTTAAGTCACGGGAAAACAGAGCATCAACTTATTCCTTTTTATAACTTAATATTTCTGTTAACTCCTTAAATAAATTCGCTATCTTTTCTAAACAGACAAATCCAACATCTACTTATCCCTTTTATAATCCAATATTTTGTTAATTATCTTAAATAAATTTGCTACTTTTTCTAAACAAACAAATCCAACATCAACTTATTCCTTTTATAATCCAATATTCTGTTAATTATCTTAAATAAATTTGCTACTTTTTCTAAACAAAGAAATCCAACATAACTTATCCCTTTTATAATATTCTGTTAACTATCTTAAATAAATTTGCTACCTTTTCTAAACATAAAAATCTGTTTGCACACTTGGTCGGCCGGGTTTTGACTGAGTCAAAGGTCATGGGTTCAATTCTCGGCTTGGACATTTTTTTTGTCGAAACTTCCTTCGTTTTGTAAAAATACCAAACGACCTCCAAAAATTACATAAAAATACTCTAAAAATTTCTAAAATTCCCTAGAATATTTCTATAGCATTTTTAAATATTTTTAAATTACTTTTAGGACTCTAATTGAGGAAATTTGGGGCGTTACAGTGGACGTATACAAAAACTCGACATTTGTAAGAGGGGGTTTTAATTTTATTATCTTGTCAACTTATCTTTTTGACAAATTAATAGTTGGTTTTCCTTTGGTCACACAAATAATAGCAGTGACTCCGATAGGGAGGATACTATTAGACGTGCCTAAGTGTATACCATTACTTGACACTAAGTCCATTAATAAGATTATGTCCCTTCCGATGGGGAAGATCACATGCTCTTAATTAATTTCCTATAGTCATCCTAAATGGAAGTTTGATCTAGTGATCCGCAAACAAACTCATCCGATATGGAGGAAGGCACTCAAAGCCAACGTACAAGTTTGTTTGCATCACTTACAAACTAGTAATGGAGACCGTGGAATTTATTAAAATAAATCCCTCTCGCACTTAGTTATTTAAAGTGAGTAATTTTAAGTTATCCTAGTGTACATCACATGCATACACACACATCACAGTAAATAAAGAAATAAATATGGAAATTATTTTCCAACTATTATGACCTTTTCCTGTTACTGTCCTTCTTGTGCTCTAACCCTAGCTGCTGCCATCTTTAGCCACCGCCATCGGGTCGAGTTATCGCATCCATCTTGTTCTTATTCCGCTGTGCATCTGGTGCTCCAAAAGTACCACGCCTCGCAAGAATCCAATCCGCGATAAAAATAGAATTTTACATATATCGATCCTATATTCCACAAGGGAATGTACATCTATTCTAGATCGAAAATAAAATACTAAAATCCTAAGGCTAATACAGCTCCTGCTGTATTAGTTACAAACAATCATGCACACACAAAAATAATGCCCTTGACATGTCCAAGGGTCCAATTACACACAACATTTATAAGCTATAATAGTTGGAGCCTGCAACCACAAAGTTAGCACATCCTATTATTATCCTGCCTAAATTATGTATGACATGTGTATAACCTAATTTGAAAACCAAACACACAGAGGCAAACCCTAGCTCTGATACCAATTGTTGGTTAGTCCTAGAAAAACATACCGGTTCCACTGTACAAAAATTTTTGTACAAGTGTCGAACCTTTCCTTAAATAACCTATTGTGTAATTTAGAAGTTAAATTAGGAATCGCAGACGAAACTTAACATCATTGATTCCAAATTTAACTTATCTGTTCTTAATGGTTTAGATTTGAATCGCAAGCGTAACTTAACACTATTGATTCAAATCCACCTATGTTAATAATTTCATTAAATATTAATTTCCAAAATTGGCTTCCAGGACTGCATGGCGAGGCACATGACCTTCTTGGATATGGGAGCAACCACCACCGCCTAGACAAAGCCTTTTAAGGAAAGCTAATATTTAATTTCCTTAAATAACTCTAGGTTAACCAAAAAGAACAATCGAATCACAAATTCGAAAAACAAAGAAAACACAAATTCGAAAAACTAATTCAAAATACTAGATCTAATGCCTCTTGTGTTTGGAATTCATACAAAAGAAATACAACTAGTATGATGCAGAAATTAATTACTAATTATACCTTCCTTTGTAAACTTTAATGACCTCTTGATCTTCTACCGTATTCCTCTTCTTATCTCGGACATTGTGTGGGCAATGATCTACCGAGATGAGAATCCACCTAAGCCACCTTCTTCTCCAAGCAAGATTCGGCCACCACAAATATTCCAAGAATAGATGTGGTTCGGCCACCACCACCAAGCTCCAAGGGATGCTTCCTTTCTCTCCTTCTTCTCCATGCTAAAATCCGGCCATCTTCAAGCTCCATGAGTTTACAAGATCCGACCAATGAAGAAGAAAGAAAAGGAAGAAGAGAAAACTAATAGGGCCGACCACCCCAAGGAAGAAAAAGAGAGGAAGAATAAGAATAGAGTCATTCACCATGAAGGCACCTTTACCCGTTCTTTTATAATCCTTGGTCTGGGCAAATAAGGAAATTTAAATAAAAAAACTTCCTTAATTCTTTTGCCATGAAAAGGAAAATTTATTTAATTAAAAATAATTTTCTCTTCTCAATATACATGGCCGACCACTTATTTCCCCCAAACAAGGAGAGTTTTAATTAAAACAAAAATTAAAACTTCTTAATTTGTCTCCGGAAATTTATAAAAAAAATTTCTCCAATAAATTTTCCCTTCATGGTGGTTTGTAAAAAGAAAATTTTATAAATTAAAATATTTCTTTTAAACATGTGGATAAAAAAAAAGTTATCTCTAAAAATTAAAATCTCTTTTAATCTACAAATAAGGAAAGATATCAAATCTTTTCTTAATTTTTTGTAGAAACTTATAAAAGAGAATATTTAATTTTTAAACTCTCTTTTAAATCATGAACATGGTTAAAAAGGAAAGTTTTCTCAAAATTAAAATCTACCTTTCAATCTACAAATAAGGAAAGATTTCAAATCTTTTCTTAATCTTTTGTAGAAAGCTATAAAAGGAAAGATTTAAATTTTAAACTCTCTTTAAAAACCATGATATCCACATAAGAAATAATTTTAACAAAAAACCTTTTTAATATGATGTGGCCGGCCACCTAAGCTTGGGCTCCAAGCTATTGGCCGACCACCTTAAGGCTCAACCTTTAGGCTTGGCCGGCCCTAAGCTTGAGCATCAAGCTTGGCTTGGCTGTCCCCTATTGGTTGGGTAAGAAGGTGGGTATGTGGTGGGTATAAATCTCTATATACAAGAGGCTACGATAGGGACCGAGAGGAGGAATTGGTTTTGGTCTCCCGATGAAATTAAGCATCCCATGTTCGCTCCAAACACATAACTTAATTTCATCAATAATAATTCATTCCACTAAAGAACTATTATTGAACTACCGCACCAATCCCAAATTACATTTTGGGCTCCTTCTTATTATGAGTGTGTTAGTCTCCCTATGTTTAAGATAATGAATGCCCACTAATTAAATGAGTTACTGACAACTCACTTAATTAATATCTTACTCCAAGAGTAGTACCACTCAACCTTATTTTCATGTCGGACTAAGTCCACCTACAGGGTTTAACATGACAATCCTTATGAGCTCCTCTTGGGGTCATTATCAACCTAGATTACTAGGACACAGGTTCCTTCTATAATCAACAACACACACTATAAGTGATATCATTTCCCAACTTATCGGGCTTATTGATTTATCGAACTAAATCTCACCCATTGATAAATTAAAGAAATAAATATCAAATATATGTTCTTGTTATTATATTAGGATTAAGAGCACACACTTCCATAATAACTAAGGTCTAGTTCTTTTATCAAGTCAGTATAAAAAGAACTTAACTAAAATGGTCCTACTCAATACACTTAGAGTGTACTAGTGTAATTTATTAGTCAAGATAAACTAATACCTAATTACACTACGACTATTCCAATGGTTTGTTCCTTTGCATCTTAGTCGTGAGCAACTCTTTATAATTTATAAAGACTGATAACATGATCTTCTGTGTGTGACAATACACACTATGTTATTTACAATATAAATTAATTGAACAACTACATTTATCATAAATGTAGATATTTGACCAATGTGATTCTTATTTCTAGATAAATGTTTATATCAAAAGCTAGGCTTTTAGTATACACTCTAACACTTCCATGGTTGAGTCCGATACGCATTTTTGCTTAACACTCCTCCATGCAATGGCTCCACCTCCTAGAGTAAACACATAGCTTGATGTAGACTTACTGTTGTCCCTATCTGATTGGAAGTCCGAATCCGTGTAACCCATAGGGAGCAAATCATCTGCCTGGTAAACTAGCATATAGTCTCTAGTCCTTCTCAGGTACTTTAATATATGCTTTACCGCAGTCCAATGTCCTTGTCCAGGGTTACTTTGATATCTGCTAACCATGCCCACGACAAAATAGATATCAGGTCTCATACATAGCATTGCATAAATAAGGCTTCCTACAGCCGAGGCATAAGGAACTGCCTTCATGTCCTCTATCTCCTTTGATGTCTTCGGAGACATATCTTTAGATAAAGATACTCCATGCCTAAAAGGTAAGAAACCTTTCTTAGAGTTTTGCATGCTAAAATGAGCAAGGATTGTATCTATATATAAAGCTTGGGATAGACACAACATTCTTTGCTTGCGATCCCTTATAACTTTGATCCCAAGAATGTGTGCACATTCTCCTAAGTCCTTCATATCAAATTGTTTTGACAACCATACCCTTACATCCGATAATACCTTGACATTGTTGCCAATTAACAAAATATCATCTACGTATAGTACAAGAAATACCACCACGTTTCTGTTACACTTCTTGTATACACAAGACTCATCCGGACACTGAATAAATCTATATGGCTGGATTACTTCATTAAACCGGATGTTCTAAGATCTTGAAGCTTGCTTCAGTCCATAAATGGACCGATTGAGCTTACACACTAGATGCTCTTTGCCCTTTTCAATAAACTCTTCTGGTTGCTTCATATGGATCTTTTCTTCAAGACTTCCGTTAAGGAAAGCTGTCTTGACATCCATTTGCCAAATCTCATAATCCATATGAGCGACAATGGATAAGAGTATCCGTATAGACTTAAGCATAGCTACCGGCGAAAAAGTCTCCTCATAATTGATTCCCTCTTTCTGAGTGTACCCTTTCGCAATAAGCCTTGCTTTGAAGGTTTCTACCTTCCCATCTGTCCCTCTTTTCCTTTTGTAGATCCACTTGCATCCAACGACTTTTACACCATTAGGTGGTTCTACAAACTCCCAGACCTTATTAGAGTACATAGACTCTATTTTAGAATTCATTACCTTTTGCCAAGATACTGCATCTATATCTTGGAGTGCTTCATCATATGTTCGGGGATCAGGTTCATGTTTACCTGGTATCAAGTCCGAAGACTCTCCCAAAACATGAATCTCTCAGGTTGCCTTACAACCCTCCCACTACGACGAGACACCGTCTGTGGTTGTGTATCATGTGTGACACGTGTTGCAGTCTCTTGTGGTACTTCATCTTGTACTGTTGGTACTGAAGTAGATGTGTCATCTCTAAGTTCTTCTAGAATAATTTTGCTACTGGGCTTGTGATCCATTATATAGTCTTCTTCTAAAAACTGGGCATTGGTGCTAACAATGACCTTCTGGTCTTTAGGACTATAAACCACCTTTCGTTCCTCTGGGATAACCCACAAACACACAAACTTTTGTACGAGATTCTAACTTATCAGCATATGGTTTTAGCACATGTGCTGGACTACCCCAAATCCGAATATGTCTTAGACTGGGCTTTCGCCCATTCCATAATTCTGTGGGAGTAGAAGATACTGATTTAGAAGGTACTAAGTTCAGAATGTGCGCTACCATTTCCAGACCGTATCCCCAAAATGAATTTGGTAATTCTGAATAACTCATCATCGATCTAACCATCTCCATAAGAGTCCTATTCCTTCGTTCTGTCACACCATTCTGTTGGGGTGTACAAGGTGCGGACAATTGGGATTGAATCCCATCCTCTGATAAGTAATTCCTAAACTCTCCTAAGAGGTATTCACCACCACGATCAGACCGTAGTGTCTTGATACTTTTACCTAGACGTTTCTCCACATCAGTCTTGTACTCTTTGAACTTATCAAAGCACTCAGACTTGCGGCGCATCAGGTAAATGTATCCATATCTTGAATAATCGTCTATAAAAGAGACAAAATATTCAAAATCACCTCTAGCCTGGATAGACATAGGACCACATAAATCAGAATGAACCAATTGTAACGCTTCTTTGGCTCTATACCCCTTGGCCTTAAAAGGCCTCTTGGTCATTTTACCTTCCAAGCAAGATTCATAAGTTGGAAAATTTTCCAACTCTAATGAACCCAAGAGTCCATCAACTATAAGCCTTTGAATCCTACTTAAGTTAATATGACCAAGCCTTAGATACCAAAGATACGCTTGGTTCATCTCCGAAGGTTCTTTTCTCTTATTGGAATTAGAAGATGTGTTATTAATTTCCATTTATTGCTTTGTGGGAGAAATTGATTTAAAGTATATAAATTGTCAACCAATGCACTAGAACAGATAATAACCCTATTTTTTTTATAACCACATTGTTATTAAATGAAACAGAATATCCATCCAAATACAGTTTAGAAACTGAAATTAAATTCTTTCTAAAACTAGGTACATAAGGACAATTTCTTAAAACCAATTTTCTATTCCTATCAAAAGATAAGTAGACGTCTCCCACTGCAATAGCCGCCACCTTAGTAGCATTGCCCATGTAGACGGTAATCTCTCCTTCAGATAGTCGTCGAGTTTCCTGGAACCCCTGCAAGGAATTGCAGACAAGATCAGTGACTCCCATATCTACACACCAGGTGCTGGTAGATAACACCGCTAAACATGTTTCAACAACTAGAGCATGAGATATACCTTTATTGTTCTGATTCCTACGAGGACAGTCCGCCTTCCAATGCCCTATCTGCTTGCAGATGAAGCACTTGCCTTTCGGTTTCTTCATTCCAGCTTTTTGTCCTGTACTCTGACGTTTATTCACCTTCTTTGTTGAAAAGACCAGTTTCTTCTTCTTCTTGCCTTTCGGCTTAGAAGTTGAACCATTTTCAGCATAGTGAATCTGAGAACTTTGACGAAATCTACTGCCTGTAGTTCTGTCAGAAGTTCCGCCAACGTATACTCTCTTTTGTTCATGTTATAGTTCAGGCGGAACTGCTCAAAACTTCTGGGTAGCGTTTGGAGAATTATATCAACCTGGGTTTCCCCATCGATTTCTCCTCCAAGAACTTGTATTTCGTTCAGATAGTCCATCATTTTGAGGATATGATCTCTTACAGGTGTCCCCTCAGACATGGTGGCTATAATTAGCTTTCTCATTGCCTCTTGCCTAGCAGTCCGACTTTGGTGCCCAAAGAGTTCTTTGAGATTGTTCATTATATCATAAACTCTTGGTAAATCTTGATGCTGATGTTGTAATACATTTGACATTGATGCTAAAATGTAACACCGTGCCATCTCATCAGCTTTTACCCATTTCTTATGATACTCAATCTCCTCTGGGTAGAGTCACCATCAGGTGCATCAGGGCAAGCCTCAGTCAGTACAAACATATAGCTTTCAGCAGTAAGGACAATGTCGAAGTTTCTTTTCCAATCTATATAGTTGGGTCCAGTAAGTTTGTTCTTTTTCAGTATAATGGCCAGTGGGTTGAAAGTCATCCTAAGAATCACAAAAATAACTTTGATCAGGACTCTAAATTTAGAATAATATTGATTCCTCAAACAATACTATTTTAAATTAACCAACACCTCAAAACACCATGAATTTTGTATGTCACGATAGTGTGGATGTATACAAATTCAACATTTGTAAAAAGGAGGGTGTAACCCATTAATTTTATTATCTTGTCAACCTAACTTTTGACAAATAAAATTAATAGTTGGTTTACTTCGGTCACACAAATAATAGTAGTGACTCCGATGGGGAGGATACTAATAGACGTGCCTAAGTGTATACCATTACTTGACACTAAGTCCATTAATAAGATTGTGCCCCTTCCGATGGGGAAGAACACACGCTCTTAATTAATTTCCTATAGTCATCCAAAATGGAAGTTTGATCTAGTGATTTGCAAACAAACTCATCCGATATGGAGGAAGGCACTCAGAGCCAACGCACAAGTTTGTTTGCATCACTTACAAACCAGTAATGGAGACCGTGGAATTTATTAAAATAAATCTCTCTCCCACTTAGTTATTTAAAGTGAGGAATTTTAAACTATCCTAGCATTCATCAAATGCATACACACACATCACAATAAATAAAAATAATAAATATGAAAATTATTTTCCAACTATTATGGCCTTTTTCTGTTATTGTCCTCCATGTGCACCAACCCTAGCTGCTGCCATCTTTAGCCACCGCCATCGGGTCGAGTCATCACATCCATCTTGCCTCTTATTCCGCTGTGCCTCTGGTGCTCCATAAGTACCACGCCTCACAAGAATCCGATCCGCGACAATAATAGAATTTTACATATATCGATCCTATATTCTATGAGGGAATGTACATGTAATCTAGATCGAAAACAAAATTCTAAAATCCTAGGGCTAATACAGCTCCTGCTGTATTAGTTACATACAATCATGCACACACAAAATATTTCCCTTGACATGTCCAAGGGTCCAATCACACACAACATCAATAAGCCATAATAGTTGGAGCCTGGAACCAAAGAGTTAGCACATCCTACTATTTTCCTGCCTAAATTATGTATGACATGTGCATAACCTATTTACATTCTAAACACACAGAGGCAAACCCTAGCTCTGATACTAATTGTTGGTTAATCCTAGGAAAATGTACCGATTTCACTGTATAAAAATATTTTATAAAAGTGTCGAACCTTTCCTTAAATAACCTATTGTGTTCTTTAGAAGTTAAATTAGGAATCGCAGACGGAACTTAACATCATTGATTCTAAATTTAACTTATCTGTTCTTAATGGTTTAGATTTGAATCGCAAGAGGAACTTAACACTATTGATTCATATCCACCTATGTTATTAATTCCATTAAATATTAACTTTCAAAATTGTCTTCCAGGACTACATGGCGAGGCACATGGCCTTCTTGGATATGGGAGCAACCACCACCACCTAGTCAAAGCCTTTTAATGAAAGTTAATATTTAATTTCTTTAAATAACTCTAGGTTAACCAAAAAGAACAATCGAATCACAAATTCAAAAAAGAAGAAAACACAAACTTGAAAAATAAATTCGATAAACTAGATCTAATTGCCTCTTGTATTTAGAATTCATACAAAGAAAAATATCTAGTATGATGCGGAAGAAAATTACTAGTTATACCTTCTCTTTGTAAGCTAATGACCTCGAGATCTTCTGCCGTATTCCTCGCCTCGCTTTGGATGTCGTGTGGGTGACGATCCTCCAAGATGAATACCACCCAAAAGCTTCTTCCTCTTCTTCTAAAATCCGACCACCAACACCACCAAGGAGAAGAGAGCAAAAGGGAAAAGAGAAGGGAGAGAGGGGCCGACCACCAAGAGATCACCAAGCAAAAGAATAAGAGTTGTATCTCATGAACCCCCCTCACCCTTTCTTTTATATTACTTGCCTAAGGCAAATAAGGAAAAACTTTTTACAAAAAATAAAATCATCCAAGAGTTTTTCCTTTTCCCTTTTATTTTTCTTTTTCTATCATCTTGATTGAATCAATCACCAATTTTGATTTTGTGATGATTTTAATTAATTTATGATGGCCGACCACTTGCTGGGGCACCAAGCAAGGTGGTCGGCCACCTCATCAAGAGGAATAAGGAAATATATTTTTTTAAAAATTTTTTACAAGAAGTAATCCTCTTATAAAATTTTACAAGCTCTCTTTCCTAAAGTAGGAGTTAAAAAAGGAAAGTTATAAAAATTAAAACCATGTTTTAAAATTTTAAACTTCTCTTATAAAATTTCCTTTTTTAACATGATGATAGAAAATTTTAATTTTAAAACTTATCTCTCTTTTTTCTTAAACCATGAGGATGGTTAAATAAGGAAAGTTTTAAAACTTTTAAAATTCTCTATTAAAACATGTGGCCTAATTCAAATAAGGAAAGTTTTAAAAATTAAAATATCTCTTTTAAAACTTATTGTAATGCCCGAAAATTCTCAAAATATTTATTAGAAATATCCTAGTATTTTTCTGGAATTTTAGAATATTTTTATGGAATTTTTAGAGTAGCAGAAGTAGCAAAATTAAATAGAAAACGAAAATAGCTTACGCGGGAATTGAACCCGAGACCTATGGGTCCTATGACTTAGGGTGAACCTTAGTAACCAAGTGAACCCAGCAGGGCCGTGCTGAAAGAAAAGGGAATCAATTAGATTTATATTTGAGTTGGGTGAATCTAACACTTAATATAAATAGGGAGGAATTAAGTGAAGAGTTATTTCTTTTAACGTAACTTGTCTTCTCCTCAACCTAATTCCGCCGACCCCTCTCCCTTCCTCTTCTTCTCTCAGCGCCAATCACAAGCAAGGCTAGGGTTCCATCCCCAAGGGCACTTTCCGGCGATGACTTCGACACGAGGACGCTTCCCTCCGCGAGAGGAACGCATAGACGCGAGAAGATTGTCGAAAGGATCGTCTTCTCCGGAAATCTAGCGATTATAATCGTAAGAAAATCCGAACAGGAGGTAAGAAACCCCTCACCTGCAGTATAAGTAACTTCCATGTGAATTCCATGTTTTAGTTAGTAGTATATAGCTTTTTGGCACAAAGGATGCGAATTAGCGCATACCAAGTGTTCGATTAAATTACTGGCACAGTTAAAATGCAACTTAGGCATTTTAATAGCTTAGTTAAATGCAATAGAAGCATTTCACAGCTCATATAGTCTTGCTACAACTTTTACAGGACTAGATGTCCAATGGGTGGGCTCCCACAGTCGCCTCTAGGTTTAGATAACCTAGTTCTGGGTTTAGACAACCAAGTAAAAGCAAGACAGGAATTTATTAGCTTATGTTCAGTATTTTACTTTCTCAGTGGCACTATACTGGATTAGATATCCATTGGGTTGGGCTCCCACAGTCATCCCTAGGTTCAGATAACCTAGTAACCCTACTAAATTCGGGACTTGCAAACCCGGGTCTAATTAGGGATGCGTGCACAGCACGTACAATTGTCGGGCCCAAACAGCAGCATGATTAGTATTTTCATCTATTATATATGTAGTTTTAAACTCTCACAAAATAGTTAGGTGAAATCAGTATAGCTTTAGCATTTGCTAGAATTAGCTCAGTTCATGTTTCAGTTCAGCTAACTCTTATGATTATGTATGATAGCTATATGTTCAGTTTTTATTACACATGCTTTAGATGATAGTATGCCTTGACTAGCTTTGATTTCTATGTATGATAGCATGCCATGTTTTAGTCTAAACAGTACATATTTCAAATAGCATGTTTTAAAAGCATATTGCATCGAAAGCATGTTTTTGTGAGGTAGATGGTTTCTTACTAAGCGAAAGCTTACAGATACTTTTTCCTTATACTGCAAATAGAGGTAAAGGAAAAATGGACTAGTGGAGGTTGGAGGGCAATGCGATGAAGATGTGTGTGGATGGAACTTGGAACAAAGGTCTTAGGGAATCGCAGTGAACCTTGTTTTTGACATTTATGAACTTAGCATTTCTTATTATGCTACTTTTACTCATTCAAGTGTTTGCATGCATGGAGTAATAGAAACTCTGCTTAGATTGTTAGTAAACCTGTTTAGAATGCTAGCTGATTGTTATTAGAATGTTTTCTAGTCATTTTAGAACTTGTAATGTGATTGAGGCACGAAACAGTGCTGAAATCAGAGCTTAGCTGCAAAATCAGAAACCCCAATCGATCGGCGGATCGATTGGGGGTTCCCAATCGATCAGCTGATAGATTGGGCAATTTGTTCCACGAACAGTAGGCTTCTGGATCGATCAGCCGATCGATCCAGCAATTTCTGTCGCGAATAGAGAGCTCCGGGATTGATCGCTGGATCGATTGACCAGACTGGATTGATCAGCCGATCGATCCAGAATATTGCCCCGAGCACTGTAGCGTGCTGAATCGATCACTGGATCGATCCAACCTAAGTTCCGCATACAGTAGCACGCTGGATCGATCACCGGATCGATTCGACTATTCCAATCGATCCGTGGATCAATTGGGAGGCATGATATTAGCTAGAAACCCTTAGTTAAGTTCCTTGACCATAAGGGGTGGTAATAATGACATGAATAGTTTAGATTACACCCCTTAGCACATGTAGAATAGAGAAAAGATAATAGTTTAGCAAAATTTTAATTAGTACAGCTTCCGTACCTAGATTTAGTAATGGTCATGGAATAGTTTAGCACAGCATAATGTGACAGTCCGACCTTACAGCCTAGTCAGTAGAAGGCGGGTCGTTACACTTATAGTTTTCTACAAAGAGGAGATTTTAAAATTTCAAAACAACCCTCCCTTTTTGATTTATTGTGGCCGACCCCTTCATGCTTGGTCACCAATCAAAGGGCCGACCCCTATAGAAGAGGATGTGGCCGGCCCTTGCTTGGTCACCAAGCATTGGTCTGACCCACTTCTTGGACACCAAGAAGAGCCTAACATTTGGATGGACTTGAGGCTATAATGAGGCTACGACAGGGACCTAGAGGAGAAATTGGTTTTGGCCTTCCGATGAGCTTGAGTATCCCGTGCTCCCCCCGAACACACAACTCAAGTTCATCGATAATAACTCATTCTACTAGAGAGTTATTACCGCACTACCGCACCAATCTCAAATTACATTATGGGCTCCTTCTTATCATGAGTGTGTTAGTCACCCTGTGTTTAAGATAACAAATATCCACTAATTAAGTAATTTACTGACAACTTACTTAATTAATATCTAGCTCCAAGAGTAGTACCACTCAACTTCATTGTTATGTCGGACTAAGTCCACCTGTAGGGTTTAACATGACAATCCTTATGAGCTCCTCTTGGGGACATTCTCAACCTAGATAACAAGGCCACACAGATTTCTTCTATAATCAACAATACACACTATAAGTAATATCATTTCCCAATTTATCGGGCATATTGATTTATCGAGCTAAACATCACCTTTTGATAAGTCAAAGAAATAAACATTAAATATATGTTCTTGTTATTATATTAGGATTAAGAGCACACACTTCCATAATAACTAAGGTCTAGTTCTTTTACTAAGTCAGTACAAAAAGAACTTACCTAAATGGTCCTACTCAATACACTTAAAGTGTATCAGTATAATTTATTAGTCAAGATAAACTAATACTTAATTACACTATGCCTATTCTGATGGTTTGCTCCTTTCCATCTTAGTCGTGAGTAACTGTTTATAATTTATAGAGAACTGACAACATGATCTTCTGAGTGTGACACCACACACCATGTTATCTACTTATATAAATTAATTGAACAATTACATTTATCAAATAAATGTAGATTTTGACCAATGTGATTCTTTTTATTTCAAATAAATGTTTACAAAAGCTAGGATTTTAGTATACACTCCAACATTGGTCTCAACTAAATATTTTTGTGATTCTTAGGATTTTAAATGTTTGTCAATCCCCTAGTTGTTATACTATAGAAAAGACTTAGTAGTCCCAATTATAATGATAGGACTTCGACATTAAGGTAGACTGTTGTCTTAGAACTGAGAACAATATATGTGTATTTAATTCATTAGTTGTTGAAACATGTTTAGTGGTATTATCTACTAGTACCTAAGTGTAGATATAGATGCCACTAATCATGTCTGCAATTCATTGCAGTGTTCCAGGAAACCCGACAACTATATGAAAAGGAAAACACTATCTACATGGGCACTACTGCAAAAGTAGCAGCTGTTGCAGTGGGAGATATTTATCCTCTGATAGGAATAAAATATGGATTTTCAGAAATTGCCTTTACGTACTAAGTTTAGAAAGAATCTGATTTCAGTTTCTAAGCTATTAAAGAATAGATATTTTGTCTATTTTGATAACAAACTTGTTATCAAGAAAAATAGGAAAGTTATCTATTCTAGTACGTTGGTTGACAATTTATAATCCAATAACTCCCACGATGCAATAAATGGAAATTAATAATACATTTTCTAACTTTAATAAGAGAAAGTAACCTTCGAAAATGAACCAATCATATTTTTGGCATCTAAGGCTAGGTTATATTAACTTGAGTAGGATTCAAAGAATAATAACCAATGAACTCTTGGGTTCATTGGTAGTGGAAATCTTTCTAACTTGCGAGTGTTACTTGGAAGGAAAAATAACCAAGAAGCTTTTAAGTCTAAGGGGTATGGAGCCAAAGATATGTTGGAATTGGTTCATTCTGATTTGTGTAGACCTTTGACTATCCAGGCAAGAGGTTGTTTCGAATATTTCATCTCATTTATAGACGACTATTCGAGATAAGGATACATTTACTTGACACGCCACAAGTCTAAGTGCTTTGATTAGTTCAAAGAGTACTAGGCTGATGTGGAGTAACGTCAAAGTAAAAGTATCAAGACACTACGGTGAAATAGTAGTAACGAGTACCTCTTAGGAGAGTTTAGGAGTCACTTATCAGAAGTCGGGATTTAATCCCAACTAACTGCACCTGGTACACCCCAACAGAATGGTATAGTAGAAAGAAGGTATAAGGCTCTTATAGAATAATTAGATCGATGATGAGTTATTCAGAAAATTACCAAATTCATTTTAAGGATATACACTGGAAACGGAAGTGAACATAATATCTTCTAAGTCAAAATTCTCTACTCTCATAGAATTACAGAATGGGTG
Organism: Zingiber officinale; assembly: GCF_018446385.1. Taxonomy (NCBI): domain Eukaryota; kingdom Viridiplantae; phylum Streptophyta; class Magnoliopsida; order Zingiberales; family Zingiberaceae; genus Zingiber; species Zingiber officinale. The sequence continues at coordinate 51,724,559 of NC_055990.1, forward strand.
TAAGCCTAGTCTGAAGCATATTCGGATATGGGTGGTCTAGCACATGAGAGACACTGATAAGTTGGACATGAGTTCACTTGTTTGTGAGTTATCCTAGAAAAATGAAAAGAGGTTTATAGTCCTTAGAATTGGAAAGTCATTGTTGGCGCCAATGCCCGATTTTAGAAAAAAGACTATACTATGAACCACAAGCCCATGAGTAAAAATTGTTCTTAAGAAAATTAAAGGACACGTCTAATCTAGTACCAACTGTACAAGATGAAATATCACAAGAAATTGCAACACGTATCACAAATGATACACAATTGCAGAAAATGTCTCGTCGTTGTTAGCTAGAGCCCCAGAGCCAATCATTTGATGATTGTATTTTGGACTTATTGTATCATATTCTATCTATATAAATAAAGGCATTTGGTTTTTAGTTATTATACTTACTTGTATTGGTGCCAAATAAATTAAGTATAATAACGTCCTTGAGTAGAAGGTTCTCACCTATATCAATTTGTTAGTTGAACCGATAGTGAGATGATATAGGAAACACTACTCTTAATCATTCCTAGTCGAGTATTAACATTCAGGGACAATGTTAATGCAATAAGACTAGCATGTAGGTCAACTCGATGACTTGATCTCACAAGTCATGGATATAGAGATATCAAGTTGACACATGGGTATGCATTGGAGAATGTATACTGAATGACCCGCCATGAGAAAGTATCATGGATCGTTATATGAGTGTCATATACTTTCTCATGTGGCTATTAGTATGACTACTAGTCCTTAGACCTGAAGTCACCATGGTTCCCTACATAAGGAGTTATGTACTTTGGTTTCGTCAAATGTCACCCGTAATTGGGTGGACTATAAAGGCGATTACTGGGTATGTAACAAATTATGCGGAGGGATGTGAGTGATGTAGATGGGATCTATCCCTCCTATATGACGGGAGAGACATCGGTATTCTTGATAGAGTGAGACCACGAAGTGCATGACCATGCCCAAATGAGTCAACATGAGATGTTGAGCTCATTTGATCGAGTGAGTCTACTTGGAGTTCAAGATTTAGATTGATTAGAGGATGACACGGTCTGTGCCTTACATTGATCAATCTAGATGTCTAGGATAGAAGGACACTTGTCATATATTGTGAGGAGTCACAATTAGTAGTCACAAGGTGATGTTGGATCTCAACATTCTTGTAACTTGGGTAGTAATGATGTGTTTCTAGATACCGCTCATTACTTATGCTCCTAAATGAGTTTAGGACATTGCCAACGTTACAAGAACCTATAGGGTCACACACTAAGGACAATTAGATGGAGATTAGGTTCATATGATGAACCAAGAGGATTATATTCATTTGATGAATCAAATTGGATTAAGAGTAATCCTAATTGGGCTAACTTGAGTTGGACTCAAGTTGATTCATGTGTTCAATGAGTCTAATTTAGATTATGACTCATTGAATCAATTTAATTAAATGAATTAGATTCATTATATTAAATTGGCTTGAATTAAATGGTTGGATTAGATCAACCATGAGAGAGATTAAGTCAAGTTTGACTTGACTTGTGAGGAAGAGGAAGAGTCAAGTTTGACTTGACTTTATGCCACATCATTTGTGACTTGGCATTAAGTGGCCAATGATGATGTGCCACATCATCAAGGCACATGTGTGTGCCACTTCATGGAGGTTACATATTCCCTCTTTGATGACCACTTAATGCATTAATGAGGGGAGTTACACAAATGATGGTGGTCGGCCACTTGATGGCATGATGAGGAGTTTTTCATTTGGTGAGTAATTCACATTCACTCCTTCTTCTTCATTGAGTTCTTCTTGCTCTCTCCCTCTCCTCTTCTTGCCGTGACCTATCAAGGTGCTAGCACACCTTTGTTTAGGTCTTTTCCACCTAAGTTGTCCGTGTGGATACTTCTAGAGGACCGTACGCTTGACGGTCTAGAGATCCGGCATTTTGGACGAGCGGGATACGCGAAAGGCACGCTTCAAAGGTATAAAAATGTTTTCTTCCTTTGTATATCTACTGTAGATTGAAGCTTTAAACTCGTACTCGCATTTTCGAAAGTTTTTCTTCGCACGAGATCCAGTGGCATGGGTGATTCGGGGTTTCCGCGACGCGAAAAAGCAGTTTTCGCGGCTCGAAAAACCCAACAGTCATAGTGGGAGGGTTGTTAGGCAACCTAAAAGATTCATGTTTTGGTAGAGTCTTTGGACTTGATCCTTGGTGGACATGAACCTGATCCCCGGACATATGACAAAACACTCCAAGATAAAGATGCAGCATCTTTGCAAAGAGCAATGAATACAGAATTAGAATATATGTATTCTAATAAAGTCTGGGAGCTTATAAAATCACCAAATGGTGTAAAAGCCATTGGGTGAAAATAAGTCTACAATAGGAAAAGACGGATAGACAGGAAGATAGAAACTTTCAAAGAAAGGCTTGTTGAAAAAGGAAACTTTTTCACCGGTAGCCATGCTTAAGTCTATCCGGATTCTTTTATCTATTACTTCTCATATGGACTATAAAATTTAGCAAGTGGATGTCAAGACAGCTTTCCTTAATAGAAGTCTTGAAGAAAACATCCATATAAAGCAACCAGAAGGATTTATTGCAAAGGGCAAAGAGCATCTTGTGTAAAAGCTAAATCAGTCTATGGACTGAAGCAAAGCTTCAAGGTCTTGGACATCTGGTCTAATGAAGTAATCCAGACCTATGGATTTATTCAGTGACCCAATGAGTTTTATGTATACAAGAAGTGTGATGGAAACGTGGTGGTATTTCTTGTACTATACGTAGATGACATTTTTGGTTATTGGAAACAATATCAAAATATTGTCGGAAGTAAGGGTATGGTTGTCCAAATAAATTCGATATAAAGGACTTGGGAGAATACACATATTCTTGGGATCTAAGTAATAAGGGATCGCAAGAAAAGAATATTTTACTTATCCCAAACTTCATATATTGATACAATCCTTGCTCGTTTTAGCATGCAAGACTCCAAGAAAGGTTTTTTACCTTTTAGACATTGAGTAAACTTTATCTAAAGAGATGTCTCTGAAGACATCAAAAGTGATAGAAGACATGAAGGCAGTTCCTTATGCTTCGGCTATCGGAAACCTAATGTATGCTATGCACGAGACTGGATATCTGTTTTGCCTAGGGCATAGTTAGCAGATATCGAAGTAACCCAGGACCGGGACACTAGACTGCCATAAAGCATATATTAAAGTACCTTAGAGGGACTAGAGATTATATGTTAGTTTACTAGGTAGATGATTTGATACCTGTGGGTAACAAGGATTTTGACTTTTAATCAGATTGGCACAGTAGTAAGTCAACCTCGGGGTTTTGTGTTTACTTTAGGAGGTAAAGCCATAACACTGGAGGAGTGTTAAGCATAGATGTTTTTCAGACTCCACCATAGAAGCTGAGTATGTTGCAACCTCTAAGGCAACCATAGAAGTTGTATGGCTCAGAAACTTCATGATGGACTTAGACCCTGTCGGGGTGAACACGGGATACTCAAGCTCATCGGAAGGCCAAAACCAATTTCTCCTCTAGGTCCCTGTCATAGCCTCATTAAACCCTCAAGTCCATCCAAAGAAAGGTCCATCTTGGTGTCCAAGAAGGGAGCCGGTCCATTGCTTGGTGACCAAGCAATGTCGGCCACATCTCCTCTCAAGAGGGCCGACCCTATGCTTGGTGTCCAAGCATAGGAAGGGCCGGCCACAATATTTCAAATAGGAAGGGGTGTTTTGAATTTTTAAAATCTTCTCTTTGTAGAAAACTACAAGTTTTAAAAGAGAGATTTAAAAACTTTCCTTATTTGAATTAGGCCACATGTTTTAAAAGAAAGTTTATAAGTTTTAAAACTTTCCTTTTTTAACCATCCTCATGGTTTAAGAAATAAAGGAAGATAAGTTTTAAAATTTAAATTTTCTATCACCATGTTAAAAAAAAGAAAATTTTATAAGAGAAGTTTTAAATTTTAAAACATGGTTTTAATTTTTAGAACTTTCCTTTTTTAACTCCTACTTTAGGAAAGAGTGCTTGTAAAATTTTATAAGAGTTTTTCTTCTTGTAAAATTTTATAAAACAATAAAATTCCTTTCCTCTTATGGGGGCCGACCACCCTTGCTTGGTGCCCAAGCAAGGTGACCGGACATGTTTAAAAAAATAAAATCATCAAATTTATTTTTGGTGATTAATTCAATCAAGAGGAAAGAAAAGAAAAATAAAAAGGGAAAAGGAAAAGGTAGAGGAAGATTTTAATTTTTATAATAAAAATTCTTCCCTTATTTGCCTTAGGCAAGTATTATAAAAGAAGGGGTGAGGAGGCTTCATGAGACACTCTTGGAGGAGTCTCTCTTGGTGGTGGCCGACACTCTCTCTTCTCCCTTTCCCTTTGCTCTCTTCTCCTTGGTGGTGGTGGTGGCCGAATTTTAGAGGAAGAGGAAGAAAGCTTTTGGGTGGTGTTCATCTTGGAGGATTGTCGCCCTCACGATGTCCAAGGCGAGGTAAGGAATACGGCAGAAGATCTCGAAGTCATTATCATACAAAAAGAAGGTATAATTGGTAATTGTTTTCCGCATCATGCTAGTTATTTATTTTTGTAAGAATTCCAAACACAAGAGGCATTAGATCTAGTTTTTCGAATTAGTTTTTCGATTTTGTCTTTTCTTCTTTTTCGAATTTGTGATTCGATTGTTCTTTTTGGTTAACCTAGAGTTATTTAAGGAAATTAAATATTAGCTTTCGTTAAAAGGCTTTGTCTAGGCGGTGGTGGTTGCTCCCATATCCAAGAAGACCATGTGCCTCGCCATGCAGTCCTGGAAGCCAATTTTTGAAATTAATATTTAATGGAATTAATAACATAGGTGGATTTGAATCAATAGTGTTAAGTTCCGCTTGCGATTCAAATCTAAACCATTAAGAACATATAAGTTAAATTTGGAATCAATGATGTTAAGTTCCGTCTGCGATTCCTAATTTAACTTCTAAAGAACACAATAGGTTATTTAAGGAAAGGTTCGACACTTGTACAAATTTTTGTACAGTGGAACTGGTATGATTTTCCTAGGACTAACTAGCAAGGGGAGCGACTTCAGATGAATGCAGTGAAACAGGGGGAGAGTCAGGCTTCAAGTCTGATATGGTAAGTGAGATATGTCTCTTACCTCCTGATCAGCTTTATTTCGCACTACAACAAAAACTGCAAACGACAACGGATATTATCCGTTGTCGTAGGGTCAAAAAACCGTTGTAACTGAGGGTGTTGTAGAATGTATTACCCTACGACAATGATTTTGAATCCGTTGTCTTTGTAGACATTTGACAACGGTTTTTATCCGTTGTTGTTTATATGCTCAAAATTTGGCTATGAAGGATACGACAATGTTTTAAAACCATTGTGGTAGATAATTTCAACAACAGAAATAAACCGTTGTGGTAGACTTTTTTTACAACAGATATAAACTGTTGTGGTAGATAATATTTGACTCGTTTTTTTTACAACAGTTTTAATATATTTTACAACGGATAAAATCGTTGTCTTTTATCACTTTGTACAAAAAAATTTCATTGTGGTTTACCTAGTTTTTACAACATGTTTAACTATTGTCTTTAATGTTCATTAATACCAAACAACCAATCTTATTTTACTATAAGCAAACCACCAATACAAAACTAAATATTTACGACATTAAATCCAAAATAAACATCCATATATAATTCATCTTGTAGCCACATATACAAAAATATACAAAATGAGTTGTTACTCATCAAAATACATATGTTTTCCATTACTGTTCTCCATATACATTAAATCATATGTTTTCCATTTGTTGTTCTCCATATGGCTTTTAATTTACAAATTAGCAAGGCAAGCTACATCCTAACAAAGCTCACTTCTTGCATAAAAAAAACTCAAGCCTCATGAATTGCCCTACCTGCAAGAGAAAAATTTAACAAAACTTATCAAATCCCAGAATTCCAAAAGGAGAATGTAATTAACCAATCTGTAGTGCATAGAAGGCAAAAACAAATCAAATGAAGGAAACAAAAAGAGGTGTTTATTAGAGAATAACAGTACATGGAATCTACTAGGAGCAGTGATACCTAGCTTAGCATAGTTTACTAAATAATTAGCACTGCATGCAGCTAACATTATTTAAGTGAACTATCATCCAAGATTAATAGAATCCAAGCAAAGCACATTACATCCATTAACATCTTGAAACAAAATATTCATGTAATTTTCTGTGCCATTTTCCAGACTACATTACCTTTGAGTATTTGGTAGGCACAACTTTTCCATTTTGCAAGTAACAAGTTGCCAGGAGCTGCAAATTGATCTGCAATAAACAGACCCATCACAAAAGCATAAGTGAAAGTAAAAAACATGGGTTCAAAATATTCCAATTAAAACTTGAACTAAAAGAATTGGATCATCATGATGAGTTATGTTAGGGTGAATTGTTTGTAGAGCTAAAACAACCACAAATTCCTCAAAATAGAAATCACATACGCACAACTTTAATAATTACATAGGACGCCTAAAAGAACCAAAGTGTCAATCAAATAAGTGTAGATTAAGAGCTATAATTGTTGGATCGAGAAGCACTAGAGGGGGGGGGGGTGAATAGCGCTCGTGGCTATTTCGCGTTTCGAAATCGTAAAACTTTCATAAATCGTTTGAGTAATTAAGTAGCGGAAATGAAATAAAGACAAACACACAAAAACACACCAAGATTTACTTGGTTCAGAGCCTTGAGTGACTTCTACTCCAAGGCCCGCGGTCGTTGACCGCTTTCGGTGGGCAACAACTATAGAATCGATAAGAGTACAATAAGTGTTACAATTAAATGTACTGAAATGTATACCGACAATAAGAGATGAAGAAAAAGGAAGCTCCGGGTCGTCAGGAGGTTGTCACAGTACTTCGGGATCGTGTCGTTAGCAGTTTGTCGCAGAAGGATTGCTTGGATTGAGTTGTATAGAGTGCTACCTCGAACCCTTCTTTTATACTGTGCTGGAGGCGCCTCCAAGCCTGTTCAAGGCTCCTCCAGCCTGCCGAGTCGCACGGGTGGATCAGCACAGACCAGGTCGAACCTTATCTGGTCCAAGGCGCCTCCAGCTCCTCTGGACAGCTGGTTTCGGCTTACACCCGAGGCGCCTCCAAGCCCTATGGAGGCGCCTCGGGCACTGTTCATCCGAGGCTAAACTCTAGTTTTTGGCCCTGCAAAACATGTTTGTCTCTAACTACAAACACATCCTGCAAAACTAAGTTAGCACAGATATTTAGCATGTTAATAAAATGTTTGACGGTCTTCGGACTGTCCGGGTCTTCTGATTTCCAACCAGAAACCCTAGGTCGTCCCGACACCTACTGTTCCCTCTGCGAGGAATGCGTCCTCACCTACTCCACTCAGGAGATTTACCTGTTTCTAGTACGATCCTTCCGGACTTTCTGCTGGACTTTTGCTCGTCGCTCGATGCTTCCGGACTTTCTGCTGGACTCCCGCTTCCCAGCTCGTCCAGTCTTCCACCTGGTTCGCGCAGGACTTTCCACCTAGGGTTACCACCCCCTAGGACTTTTGCCTTAAGCCCTCGACCCGCCAATACTTTACGCATAGGGTTACCGCCCCCTATGACCTAGGGTTACCACCCCCTAGGGTTTTCCACCTGCCTAACCGCAGCTAGGACTTTTGCCTAAGTACCACTTAGAACTTTCCTGCAAGCTCCATGAACCTTGTCAGATAACAACATAACCTTAACTATGAATTCCTTTTCCATTATCAAAATAACGGTTCGATCGTCGGATGCTTCCCGCACCAACAATCTCCCCCTTTTTTATTATGGCAACTGAAATTCATAGTTAAGTAAAATAGATAAATATTTTTCAAAGTTTAAGTAAGTTACAAAGAATGCAAGCATAGTTAAGCCAAAACTAACTTAAACTTTGTAAGGCTCCCCCTTAATAAAGGCTCTCTTTATAAAGTTAAATTTTCCTACTTTGAATTTCCCTACTCTCCCCCTTTGCCATTTATCAAAAATAAGTTGAAATAATTCTAACTTTTCAAACAGAATTTATAGTTGGAAAAATAGATAAATTAAATCATTAGACTTTAAAGAGGGATAAAGATACATTGATAACACTTAGCTTTTTGAAATTAATTGTAGAATTCTTAACTAAGTGAAATAAGGGTCTAAAGAGATATATTTCGTCAACTGAGTTTAAGAGGCTAATAATACGTTGACTTTGAAGGATAATGTTAGCCAATTTTTGAAACTTAGTTGAACTCTTTGAAGAATATGTTGTAAAATACTTTAGCTAATTTTTCAAAATCTATTTGAGGACAAAATACTTAGCTAAATTTTCAAAATCTATTTGAGGAAAAAATACTTAGCTAAATTTTTAAAATAAATTGGAGGAAAAAATACTTAGCTAAATTTTCAAAATAAATTCGGAGGGTTTTGTTTGGTACATATTTTCATAATTTTCAAAAAGCTTTCTGAACAGAGAAAATAAGTTCCAAGATACTTAAAGGCAAAGGAGGATTAATAAGTTTAAAACCCTAATGTCCAAGCATGAGCTGAAAAGGGATTGCAAATTAATTAATTTCTTTTAGTAAGGTATCAGAGCCCTAATGTCTAAGAAAAAAAATTAAAATCAAGCACTTAAGTGCTTAGCCATATGTCTAACCATCTAGCTACTAGCTGATTGCCTAAAGGACAACATCCTTCACTTGGTTAGTCAAGTTAAGTCAATGAATCCAGTTAGATTTAACTAAAGCTGGATGATTTAACTTGATTAATGTAAATTAGTTATTTAACTCCCAAACTCACTATGATGCACAGAAATAAGCATTCTGGAGTCCAGGCTGAACCCTATGCATCTCACACCGTTCTAATTTTAGCAAACACAAACAAGTTATGCCTAGTGTGCTTGTGAGATGCTCTGAATAAAACTAGGGGAACATGATTTCTAGGAGGAGGATCCTAGGCTAAGTCCAGATTTAAAAAACTAAGAAAACTGGGATTTTAAAAACATTATTTTTCCTAGTTTTTAAAATAAAATTTTAAAATTAAGCAGATTTGAAGATCAACAAGAATTTTAAGGTTCGATTGTAGGAATCAAGATCTATTCTACCCAACACATTCCTATTTGTCTTCTAAGTGCACTGAACTCAAGTTCATGTAAGGATTTTGTGAAAATGTCAGCTAAGTTTGATTTGGACTCAACATAGTTGAGTATAATTTCACCTTTGGCTCCATGATCCCTTACAAAATGGTGTTTTACCTCTATGTGTTTAGTCCTAGAGTGGTGAATTAGATTTTTGGTTAGATTAATTGAGCTTATATTATCAATTAAAATTTTTGTATTTTTGTATTCTAGATGATAAACTTTTAGTGTATGCATCATCCATAAAAGTTGGGAAGCATATTCTCCTAGGGCTATGCATTCAGCTTCAGTAGTGGATAGAGCAACATAGTGTTGCTTTCTGCTTGACCAACTTACTAGTCACTGACCTAGAATTTGACAGTTGCCACTTGTGGTTTTTTTTATCTAGCTTGCACTCAGCATAGTCTGAATTAGAATAGCCAAAAAGATCAAAGGTGCAAGTTCTAGGGTACCAAAGTCCTACATTTAGGGTGCCCTTAATGTACCTAAGTATCCTTTTAACATATGTTAAGTGCGACTCTTTTGCGCAAGATTGGTATCTTGCGCACATACCTACTATAAATAATATATCAGGTCGACTTGCAGTTAAGTAGAGTAAGCTACCTATTACACTTCTATAGTACTTTGGGTCAACTAGTTTTCCTTCTAAGACAGAGTCAATGTTGATATTTGTTGCCATTGGAGTATTTATGATTTTTTAATTTTCCATGCCAAATTTTCTAATTAGTTCCTTGGCATAATATTTAGTTTGATAGATATAGATTCCATCTTTGGTTTGTTTAATTTGTAGACCTAAGAAAAAGTTAAGTTCCCCTACTAAACTCATTTCAAACTCACTTTCCATTAAGTTTGTAAATTCCTTTAAAAATTTTGAGTTTGTTGATCCAAATATTATATCATCTACATAAATTTGGGCTATGAAAATGTCTTTTTCTAAGGTTTTCACAAAAAGGGTCGGATCTACTTGTCCTTGGTGGAATCCTTTTTCTAAGAGATAATTAGATAGCCGTTCATACCAGGCCCTAGGTGCTTGTTTTAGTCCATATAGGACCTTTTTTAATCTAAGGACATGGTTTGGGTGCTCTAAGTTTTCAAATTCAGGGGGTTGACTAAAATACACTTCTTCTTTAATACACTCATTTAGGAAGGCGGATTTTACATCCATTTGGTAAAGCCTGAATCCTTTGTGTGCTGCATAGTCTAGCAGCATCCTAATAGATTCAAGTCTAGTTACAAGAGCGTAGGTCTCATCATAGTCTAACCCTTCTACTTGACTAAACCCTTTAGCTACTAATCTTTCTTTGGTTCTAACTATTTCACCTTGATCATTTAATTTGTTTCTGAAAACCCATTTAGTATCAATTATAGTTTTATCGGTGGGTTTAGGTACTAAATCTCAGACCTGGTTTCTTTCAAATTGAGCTAATTCTTCCTGCATTGCTAGTGTCCAGTTTGGATCGGGTAGAGCTTCGTCTACGGTTTTGGGTTCAATTTCAGATATCAAGGCTATTTGGCTACTGTTTCTGTAAGATGATCTAGTTCTAACTCCTAGAGATGGATCACCCAAGATTTGGTCAGATGGGTGATTTGTGTTTGTTCTTGTTGGTCTTAAGTTTGGGTTCGTGATTGGTTCTTCAGATTCATTGGGTTTAGGTTGAATTTCATCATCGTCTGTGTTTAGTGGGTTAATATTTTCTATATTGTTTTCATTCGTTATAGTGGTTACTTTATTATCTTCATCAAATCTTACATTTATTGTTTCTTCAACTTTTAGGGTATGTTTATTATACACTCTATATGCTCTACTAGTTGTTGAATACCCTAAAAATATTCCTGTGGTTATTTTTGATGAAAATTTTCCTAAGTGGTCTTTAGTGTTTAAAAAGTATACTTTGCATACAAAAACCTTTAAATAATTTAAATTGGGGATTTTATTATAATATATTTCGTAGGGTGTTTTGTTATGAGATTTGTTAATTAAAATTCTATTTTGTATATAACATGTTGTATTGATCGCTTCAGCCCATAATTGGTTGGATAACTTCATTTAACATAGTCCTAGTGGCTTCTTGTAGGGTTCAGTTTTTACGCTCTACTAGTCCATTCTGTTGGGGAGTCCTGGGGCAAGAGTATTCATGTTTATACCCATTAATTTCACAAAATTTAGTAAAGTTGTGATTTTGAAATTCGCCCCCCCCCCCCCCCCCCCCACCCGTGGTCACTTCTGATTCTTTTTATTTTAGTGTCTCTTTCATTTTCTATTAGTTTGCAGAAGATTTTAAATACTTCAAAGGTTTCATCTTTAGTTTTTATAAATTTTACCCAAGTGAATCTTGAGTAATCATCGATTATTACTAAGCAATATTGAGTTTTACTTAGTGACTTGGCTCCATGCGAATCAAACAGGTCTAGGTGAAGGAGCACAAGTATTGAGTTAGTTCTATCTAGGTTGGTTAATTTATGGTTTGACTTGGTTTGTTTACCTTGTTGACAAGCATTACAGGTTGAGTTTTCAATGATTTTTAATTTGGGCAAACCTCTAACTAGGCCATTTTGACTGATTTTTGTAATGAGTCTAGTGTGAGTGTGACCCAGTCTTCTGTGCCACAACTCAGTTTCCTCTTGTTGTGTTAGCAAACACTTTATTGAGGATGTTGGTAGGTTAATGGTGTAGACATTATCTTTCCTAGTGCCCTTAAGTGTGATTTCAGGATTATCAATACTTTTAATTATACATTCAGATTTAGTAAAGTTAACTGAGTAACCACTATCACATAATTGACTTATGCTGAGTAAATTAAAGTTAAAATTTTCAACTAATAGTACTTTCTTAATAATAAAGTCATAATTGAGTTCGATGTTACCTCTTCCAATTACCTTAAGTTTGCTGTCGTTGCCGAATGCAATAGATCCTAGATTCTTTAATTTGAGCTTTGTGAACTTCAATTAATCTCCAGTCATGTGTCTGGAGCATCCACTATCCAACATCCATTGATCCAATTCTTTATGTTCAATGGGGGCTGTCCCTTCGGAAACGGATACAGATCCGTGGCTTCTTTCCGATTCTGCTTCTGACTCGCTTTCGCTCTCCGACACATCGATCTGGTCCCGGGCCATCAGTGCGAGGAGACTCGTCTGATCGAGTTCATCGTCGGTTTCTTTTGAGGACGATTCATCCCATGTCGCCTTTAGAGCCTTCTTCCTTCACTTCTTTGCATCCTTCTGATTAGGGCAGTTGGACTTGATGTGCCCCTTCTGGTTGCACCCATACCAGATCACCTCGAACTTGGCTCTTTAACCGGGTTGAATCTCCTTGGATTGTACTGCCTTCTTTAGGTCTTTCTTGTTGAAGACCTTCTTCTTCTTATAGAGCTTCTTCACGAGGTTCACGAGCTCTGTTGTTAGTTCGTCGTCTTCATCTTCTGAGTTGGGTTCTTCTTCCGACTCCGGTTCAGTTCTTTGTCGTGATTTTGGTTCGCGAGTTCTACTAGTACCTGCAAGCAAAGCTATACCTTTCTCGATTGGCTGTGCATTAGTCTGCTCATGTAGTTCAAACTCAGAAAATAATTCATCTAATTTTATGCAAGATAAATCCTTGGAGACTTTGTAGGCATCTACCATTGATGCCCACAATGTACTTCTTGGAAAAGCATTAAGAGCATACCTGATAATATCCCTATTTTCGACTTTTTGCCCGATTCCGTGGAGGGAGTTGAGGATGTATTGTATACATGCGTGGAGTGAACCTGCCGTCTTACCTTCTTGCATCTTTAGATTATATAGTTTATTAAACAATAAGTCACGTTTACTTACTTTGGTGCCTGAGGTGCCCTCGTGCAGTTCTATCAGTTTCTCCCACAGCTCCTTTGCGGTTGAAAACGGGCCAACTCTGTTGAGCTCCTCTTTGGTCAGTCCACATTGGAGGGTGCAGGTTGCTCTGGCATAAGCTTCCACCTTCTTGATTAGTGCTGGTTCCCATTTTTCACAGGGTGTAGGCTTGCCATCTTCGTCGGTTGGTAGTTGCAATCCCATCTTGACGATCATCCACGTCTCGAACTGGATTTTGAGGAAGGTCTCCATTCGTCCCTTCCAGTACCCAAAATCTTCTCCTGTGAAGAGCGGGGGGCGAACGGTGCTGAAACCCTCTTGTTGGGCCATTGACAGTATGCAAAACAAAAGGAAAAAAGAAGAGATGTCCCAAGACTAGGTCTTGGATTAGCAGTGTGGGAAATAAGGCTAAGATTACGAGCTCGAGTGGTGTTGCACCAACTTCGAGCCAAAAACAATTCGTAAAAAGAATTAGAATGTAGCTATTGAGCTAGATTCTAATTGACTCCGTAAAATCAAAAACACCCCGAAAAAAATTCCGTGATTGGTGGTTGCACCAGATCAACGCGACCCCGCTCTGATACCAATTGTTGGATCGAGAAGCGCTAGACGCGAGGGGGGGGGGTGGTGAATAGCGCTCGTGGCTATTTCACATTTCAGAATCGTAAAACTTTCATAAATCATTCGAGTAATTAAGCAGCAAAAATGAAATAAAGACAAACACACAAAAAGACACCAAGATTTACTTGGTTCGGAGCCTTGAGCGACTCCTACTCCAAGGCCCGCGGTCGTTGACCGCTTTCTGTGGGCAACAACTATAGAATCGATAAGAGTACAATAAGTGTTACAATTAAATGTACTGAAATGTATATCGACAATAAGAGATGAAGAAAAAGGAAGCTCTGGGTCGTCGGGAGGTTGTCGCAACACTTCGGGATCGTGTCATTAGCAGTTTATCGCAGAAGGATTGCTTGGATTGCATTGTATAGAGTGCTGCCTCGAACCCTTCTTTTATACTGTGCTGGAGGTGCCTCCAAGCCTATCTAAGGAGCCTCCAGCCCACCGAGTCGCACGGGTGGATCAGCACAGACCAGGTTGAACCTTATCTAGTTCAAGGCGCCTTCCAGCCTTGGTCCGAGGCACCTCCAGCTTCATCCGAGGCGCCTCCAGCTCCTCTGGATAGCTGGCTTCGCCTTGCACCCGAGGTACCTCGGACACTGTTCATTCGAGGCTAAACTCTAATTTTTGGCAATACAAAACATGTTGGTCTCTAACTAAAAACACATCCTGCAAAACCAAGTTAGCACAGATATTAGGCATGTTAATAAAATGTTCTGACAGTCTTCGGACTGTCCGGGTCTGACTTCTGATTTCCAACTAGAAACCCTAGGTCGTCTCGGCACCTACTGTTCCCTCTGCGAGGAACGCGTCCTCACCTACTCTACTTAGGAGATTTACCTGTTGCCAGTACGATCCTCCAGATCGACTAGACTTTTGCTCGGCGCTCGATGCTTCCGGTTTTTCTGCTGGACTCCCGCTTCCCGGCTCGTCTAGTCTTCCACCTGGTTCGCGACACCAGGACTTTCCACCTAGGGTTACCACCCCCTAGGACTTTTGCCTGAAACCCTCGACCCGCCAAGACTTTCCGCATAGGGTTACCACCCCCTATGACCTAGGGTTACCATCCCCTAGGGGTTTCCACCTGCCTAACCGCAGCTAGGACTTTTGCCTAAGTACCACTTAGGACTTTCCTACAAGCTCCATGAACCTTGTCAGATAACAACATAACCTTAACTATGAATTCCTTTGCCATTATCAAAACAACGGTTCGATCGTCGGATGCTTCCCGCACCAACAATATCATTCACTACATTCCAGCTGGAAAAATAGATTTTTCATTCCCATTTCATCAATACAAAGAGAAAATCTAACAAATTTAGCTGCAATGCACGTGCAATTCACAGGTAATTTGCACTGCTCGTCCAAGCAAAAGTATATAGAGCAAACTATTAAGAAATCAAACTGCAGTATATAGATGTTTTGTATATCTATATACTATGTATCATACAGGAAATGCCTTTACAAGCTCTTCATTTCATTATTCTCAAGCAATCACTAACATGCATATAGATTAATATAGTTGTGCTTGATGAAGCATCATAATTGTCATTCGCGATGATACTTGCAAGGTCCAACAAGATGGAAGTAGGAAATAAAAATTTGTCATCAACAATGAATTTCAAATGTACTTTTGCCACAGTAGTATTATGCTCAAGGAGTTATCAACAAAGTATGTAGTTCAACATAGTAAAAATTTAAATGCGATTGTAAAGAGAAAAATAATAAATTATAGGATTAGACAAGGAAATTAAACTAGCAAATGAAACAAACACAGGTACAGAATTTAGGATATCCCAACAGATATCAGATATTCCTTGGATGGTAGAAAAATGTTAGGTAAAACGTTAAAGATGTATACATGGAGATTGTGAGATAGGAGGAAAAACAAGATTAAGTCATGGCATATAGATGAAAACCATAAGGAGAGTACAAACAAGAAATTTGTAGAGCAACTCATAAGATACAAAAGGTCATCATCTAACAATTCACAAAGAGATAACTTCCACATTGTCAGTCCTTGCATAATTCGGAAACAACTAAATAAGCTACTCACACAACCCAGCCGTTATTAATTTTGGACCACAAAGAGAGACAATAAATAAGGGAAATGTAAGCTAATTCTACTCATGGTAGAAATGCAAGAATGAAGTATTGAGCAAAGGAGATAGCTAGCTATGAACAAACAAATTATTGGTAGTAAGGAATCAAAATCAATAAGTCATGTAGTCACAAACAAAGTGTTCAACCATCTTTTGAAGTCTAGTAATTTATACCTAGTAATGAATATAGTCTAGTACGCAATCCGCCCATTCGGATCGCACTTCATCAATTTCTTCATTGGAGTAAATTGTTTTCTTGAACTGTTAACAAACCTAGATTAATTTAGTAAAAAAAATCAGTAATGAAGAAGCAAAGTCAAATAAAAGAAATTATTTGAGAAAATTGAGAATATGTCAAATATTACCATTGAGCTAAGTGAATCCTTCTCGCCGGTAGCATTTCCTTCAATAATTTCTCTCATAAATTTCATCACATAAAACCTACATTGTTTAGCATCAGGTTGTCGAGGACCCTATGCTAACAAAAAATTATCAACGAATAATGCATAGTTAAATATTTTTAAATTAATCACAAGTAAACATATGTGTGTATATATAATATACAAACCTTTATGACTTCCCACATAGGCTTCTTTTTCCCTTTCCTTTGCTTGTTCGAATTGAACAATTTCAAGCTCCTTTGTACAATAAGAGTTGACAAATAAGTAATAAATTAAATTAAATGCTTAATTAAAAAACAAATATGTACTCACATATCCACTACATATTTCCAGTCCTCATAATGATTGCGATGATTAAGTGAATCGAACAAATAAACCATCTCCACATAAGGGTCGATGACAGTCAAAATCCAATGACAACTATGCACAAAACATATAGTCAATGCATAAATTCAACAGAATTGTTGAAATAAATCTTTTAAAAATGAAATTATAATATTTATTTACCCAACATTGTGAGGTGCCAAAACTAGCTGATTTTTTGTTGCACCACTCAGCCTATCAGCCAACACACTTGCCCAGTTATACAAGTATTCAGTCTTTTCATTTTTGTCAAGTTTGGATACATATGGCATTACTGGAAGTGTTTGTGGATCCACAAATATGAACTTATCGACCTTGTTTTCTTTTTTTATCTTTTTGAAGAGAAACCTTCCATTCAATCAAAAAAATGTTAGTATGTTAATACAAATAAAAGGACAAAAATGAGTGATGCGAAAACTTACCACATGTAAGCAACCAGACAATTAGCAGATATTGACTCCAACTTATAAAAAGGTGTGATGTCTTCAATGTTCACTAGCAGTTCGTACTCATGGTCAAAGAAATCATGATAAAAAACAATTGATATAGTTTTTTCGGGGCTGTCCAAAACATGCATAGAGTAACTGTACAATAAATGTAATGACCGGGGCACATTTGATGGCAAGACAACATTACTTCTTTTTGCAACACTTTTCTTCCTTTAAGGCTTCTACAAATTGCAAATATAAACATGTTAGTGGAAAGTTCTATCTCTTATATTCAGCATCTTTCTGAACAACCCTTTAATTGGGTTTCAATTACCATCAATGTTCTTGTTCATGCATGTAACCTTAATGTACAGATTACATGTGTGTGCTAGCTCTTATATATCTTGTATTACTAAATTTTATCCAACAAATACGTACAACCTTCAATCAAAATCTAAGAAGGTTTGGTTGAAAAAATCCAGCTAAACAACTATGCCAAGCAAATGAGAAAAAAATCATAAAAACATACACTGACCAAATTAGAAATTGGAAATTTGTGGTTGCTGAAACGAGTCCTCAAAAATTCCCAATGAAGAATTAAATTTGTACTCACAGTGTGGTGGCCGAATGAGTCAGAAATTTACCTCATTTTTTATCACTACCCAATGTGCAGGCCAAGCAACATGGGTCCCTATAGCGCCACCAATGGTGTCACATTCATTTGGAATGGGAAAGGGCAACCTTGCTGAATTCTCCACAACCTCATCAATCGAGATGCACATGCAATTCATGGGTAACGGGATGTAACGACCCACCTTCTACTAACTAGGCTGTAAGGCCGGACCGTCACATTATGCTGTGCTAAACTATATCCATGACCATCACTAAATCTAGATGAGGAAGCTGTATTAATTAAAACTTTGCTAAGCTCTTATCATTTCTTTATTCTATATGTGCTAAGGGGTGTAATCTAAACTATTCATGACATATTGTACATCCCCCATGGTCAAGGAACTGAACTAAGGGTCTTCCGGCTGTTGTCAGGCCTCCCAATCAATCCATGGATCGATTGGAATGGTCTAATCGATCCAGTGATCGACCCAGCACGCTATTGTATGCGGAACTTAGGTTGGATCAATCCAGTGATCGATCCAGCACGCTACTGTGCTCGGGGCAATATTCTGGATCGATCGGTTGATCGATCCAGACTGGCCAATCGATCTAGTGATCGATCCCAGGGCTTTCTGTTCACGACAGAAGACATCCGAATCGATCGGCTGATCGATCCAGGAGCTTACTGTTCGCGGTATGAACTTCTCAATTGATCGGCTGATTGATTGAGAAGCCTCCAATCGATCGGCCGATCGATTGGGGTTTCTGATTTCGTACTAGAAGTCTGATTTCAGCCCTGTTTCGTGCCAAACTCAACTACAAGAGTTCTATAACAGCTGGAAACATGCTAATAACACATAACAAGGATTATGAGCATAAGTACTAACAATCTAAGCAAGTCTTTCATGATTCAAGGCATTAAAATAACTAGAAATACGGAAAATAACATTATATAAAAACTAAAGTCTTAGTTTGCTAATTTCTCCAAGATCTTTATTTCAGGTTCCATCCACACACATCTTCATCGCATTGACCTCCAGCCTCCGCTAATCCATCTTCCCTTTACCCTTATCTGCAGTATAAGGAAAGAAGTATCTGTAAGCTTAACGCTTAGTAAGAAACCATCTACCTCACTAAAACATGCATACGATGCAATTTATGTTTTTAAAACATGCTATTTGAAACATACGAATACCGAACATGTAAGGCATAGCATGGCATACAAACAAACTAGTCATGGCAACAGGTACTAATCTAAGCTATCACATTGTATCAATAGAAAGCTAAAACTGATACAACAACTAAGCTGAGCTAATTCTAAACTAATGCTAAAGTTGTACTGAGTCCACATAACTATTTGTGAAGTTTTGAAAACTATTTTCATAGATAGATTAAAATAATAATCATGCTGCTGTTTGGGCCCGACAACTGTATGTGCTATGCGCGCATCCCTAACTAGACCCGGGTTTGCAAGTCCCAAATTTAGTAGGGTTACTAGGTTATCTGAACCTAGGGACGACTATGGGAGCCCATCCCAATGGATATCTAATCCAGTACAGTGCCACTAAGAAAGTAAAATACTGCACATAAGCTAATAATTCTTGTCTTGCTTTTACTAGGTTGTCTAGACCCAGAACTAGGTTATCTAAACCTAGAGGCGACTGTGGGAGCCCACCCATTAGACATCTAGTCCTGTAATAGTTGTAGCAAGACCAAATGAGCTATAAAAATGCTGCTATTGCATTTATCTAAGCTACCAAAATGCCTAAGTTGCATTTTAACTGTGCTAACAATTTAATCGGACACCTGGTGTGCGCTAATTCACATCCTTTGTGCCGGAAATCTACATACTATTAAACTGAAGCATAAATTCATACGAAAGCTACTTATACTGCAGGTGAGGGGTTTCTTACCTCCTGTGCTAGGTTTCTTACGATTCTAATCCCTAAATTCCCGGTGGAGATGATCTTCTCGACGATTTTCCCGCGTCCACGTGTTCCTCTCGCGAAGGGAAGCATCCTCGTGCCGGAGTCGTCGCCGGAAGGCGCTCTTGGAACCTTTGGGATGGAACCCTAGCCCTTGGGGCTTGGTGCGCCGAGGGAAAGAGGAGGAGAAGGGGTCGACGTGTAAGGGTTTGATGGAAAGGTTTTCTCATTTAAGAAAATAACAATTCCTCACTTAAATTCCCTATTTATATTAAGTGGGTAATTCGGCCCAACTCAAATATAAATATAATTGTTCCCCTTTCCTTTCAGCACGGCCCTGCTGGGTTCAACTGGTTACTTGGGCTATCTATAAGTCGTAGGACCCAATAGGTCTCGGGTTCGATTCCCGCTTAAGCTATTTTACGTTCTTATTTATTTTTGCTACTTCCGCTACTCTAAAAATTCCATAAAAATATCCTAAAATTCCAGAAAAATACTAGGATATTTCTATTAATTATTTTGAGAATTTTCGGGCGTTACATGGGACACCATGAAGTAACTTTCCATCCCCATTGGCATGAACAACTGTACCATAGGCCACAATATTGGACTTTGATTCCAGTGATAATGCAACTAGCATACCCTAGAAGACAATCAATCATGTCATACATTGATGGACTCATTATTTCAAATAATATTAAGTATCCACAATTAAATACATATATACCTGGAAAAACTCAGTCTTGCTTAAAACTTGCATGTCCTCATCATTTAAAATTTTACTCTCTCTGGTTTGATCTTATCCTCACTCGTGGTAGGCAACTTCACCGAGGAACTACCTTTCTCCTCAAACTCAAAGTCGCATCCACCCTTTTTGTAGGAATAAATCTTCTATGGCCTGTATAACTCATTTTTCTACTATGCTTCAACCTTGTTGAATATGTTTCTTCACCACAAATAGGACATGCACAATATCCTTTCACAACACAACCTGTCATGTTCCCATATGCAGGAAAATCATTGATTGTCCATAGTAAGACAACCCTAAGAAAGAAATTCTCTTCTCAACATCCATCACATGCATCAGCACCTATATCCCATAATCTTTTTAAGTCATCGATCAAAGGTGCTAAGTAAACGCCAATATCATTTCCCGGTTGTTTGGGACCTGAAATCAACAATGTCAGCATCATAAATTTTCTCTTCATACACAACCATGGAGGAAGGTTGTAAGTGATCATCACAACTGGCCAACAACTATATGCAGAACTCATCAAACTATGAGGATTGATCCCATCTGCTGATAAGGCCAATCTAAGATTTCTAGGTTTAGCAGCAAAATCTGGCCACTTGTGATCCACTACTTTCCAAGCGAGCGCATCAGCCGGATGATGCAAGTATCCGTCAAGTACTCTTTTATCAGCATGCCAAGTTAACTCCTTACATATCTCCTTGTTCCGAAATAATCTTTGAAATCTTGGAATAGGCGGGAAGTACCAAAGGACCTTTGCAGGAACTCCATTTATCGTACCTTTTTTACCCAACTTCCACCTAGACATCCCACATACAGGACAATTAGTCAAATTATCATGCTCCTTCTGGTATAAGATACACTCATTAGGGCAAGCATGAATTTTCACATAATGCATCCCTAATGCACATATGCTTTTCTTTGCATCATACAATGATGAAGGCAATTCATTATCATCAGGAAGCATTTCTCCAAACAAACTTATTAAATCTATGAAACTTTTGTCACTCCAACTATATTTTACCTTCAAGTTATACAATTTCACAAGTGCAGATAACTTTGTAAATTTGGCACACCCCGGATATAAAGGTTTATTGGCATCTTCAAGTAGTTATGAAATTGGTTTGGATTCTTTGCATAACTATTAAATGCAGCATGTACCATATCAATAGGTTCCTCGGCAAAAGATTTCTGTTCATCTTTCATTGAGTTATTGTATTCATTCTTTTCACCATGCCAAATCCATTTATGGTATGTTAAATCTATACCATTACAACACAAATGTGCCCTTATAATGTCAACATTTCTCTTCTGCAGATTACCACATCTTGAACATGGGCAAGATATTTCATTCGGATCGGTAGCATTTCGTAATGCAAATTGCAAGAAAGACTCTACCCCAACCTCATATTCATGTGATAACCTATTCTTTGACATCCATTTTTTATAACTATTAGCCCGAAATGCGTCAAAACCTACCTTCAAAAAACTAGACATCATACAACAAGTTCAAAACACAATCTCAAGTACCAAATACTATAATAAAACATTCAAGATAATAGAGTAATACTCGACATAAACCAACCGGACAGAAATGTGTTGTGTGATTTTGTGAGAACTAATTAATAAATAAATGGTGATATTAACAAATCTTGGGTGTACATATATACAAGAGGATCAATTGGAAAGATTATTGGCTAACAAACCCTCACCCTAGTTGTTACAATGGATCTACAACTTATTTGTTCATGTTATTATCTCAACTCTTGATCTAATCTAATGTTTGCGTTTATGTTAAAAAATACATGTGTCTTGATCTAATCTAATTATTTTTTAAAAAAATATTCCTTAATAAAATTAAATGAGCATAAATAATAAAGATGTCATTAATTAATTATTAAAATAATGAGTAAAAAATAATGAACTTCAGATTATGAAAATTCAATAAGAGAACAAGTTATAATTCAATGTGCAGTTGTAAAGGATGTAAAAAGCCTAAACTTACAGTAGATAAGAAAAAAAAACTAAAAATGAGCATGAACGTACAAAAGTGTTAACATTTGCCTAAAGAGCCAAAGGGAACAAAATTAAAAGTGTATTGAGAAATTACCACAAGAAACCGACTCCGTTCACATGGAACAGAACAAAAGGCCAAGAAGCTCATGGAAATGGGAAGAATAATCAAACGGGCAATGTGCGAAACAACTATAAACTTCAATCAGTAATCAAAACAAAAGGAAGGACTTTCTTCATTTCCCTTCTACCTATTTTCTGTTCCCCCAAATTCCATCTCTTTCCATCAAGTGGCAAGGCGTGCAAGACCTAGAAAACCTATCCGAACACACTATTTTTACCAATAAAAGTGAATAACAAATAGAAATCGATGCTTAAAACCGACACCTTCAGAGATCAAACACCACAAACTTTGACATATGAGCAGGCAAAAGGCATGATGAAACAAATCAAC
This sequence comes from Zingiber officinale, assembly GCF_018446385.1. NCBI lineage: Eukaryota > Viridiplantae > Streptophyta > Magnoliopsida > Zingiberales > Zingiberaceae > Zingiber > Zingiber officinale. The sequence continues at coordinate 51,747,267 of NC_055990.1, forward strand.
AGTTAAAAAGAAGAAGAAAAGAGAATGTTGCGCTTGCAAATACAAGCATAGTGGAATCAAAAGTAGGTATCATTTTTTGAGACAAAATTTATGAACGAAGACAAGACCTAGGTTATGAATCTACCTTGACTATGACTCTAGCACAAATCCAAAGAAGACAAGACCTAGGTTATGAATCGACGGAGTAGGAGTGCCACCTTTGGTGAAGAAATACACCTCGTCCGATCAAAAGGTTCCATGAGCGAAAGAAGCAGCAATGGAAGGTCAAAGGGCCTCGTCGAACTCAGAAACCCGCTCACCAGGAAACGAGAGGAGCACACCGTCGTGGAGGAAGATCCAGGGGAGGCGTGAAGAGATTGTATGAGGAGAGGGAAAGAAAAATGTCTTAGGTTCGGGAGCGCGAAGGGAAAAACACGACGCCGAAAAGAAAACAGCGAGGTAAAGGAAAACAACGAGGGGGGAAAATGACCAAATTCGATTACAAAGGTTTTTTCAAAACTGTTGTCGTAGCCGCTAAAAAAGCGCTTAAAGACAACGGATTTATAAAATCATTGTAAAAAGTATTGTTGATTCAAAAAGAAATCGCTCAATGACAACAGTTTTCCCAAAACTGTTGTCTTTTATATTTAATGGGGAGTTCAAAGACAATGGTTTTGGCAAAAACCGTTGTCTTTGAGAAAATACACAACGCTTTCTCTTAAAACCGTTGTCGTATGGGTGTTGTCTTTTAACATTTTTGTTGTAGTGCCGGTATTAAGGCTATGACAAACTCTATGTATAAATTAAAAAGTGAAAATACTAAATTAAAAAATGAAAACATAGAAATAAAAAGAACTTTAGCAAAATCTTGTCTGATAGAGGATTTTGATGAAATTAAACTTGAAAATGTTTAATTAAAAGAAAAAATAGAAAACTTGAAAAATTTTGATTGTTTAAATATTTCTGCTTTTAGAAATTATAAAGGATTAAACTGGTACTATATGTTTCATAAAAGTTAGATTAGAAAAATATCAAAAGCTTATGTACCTAGAAAATACCTGATTAACCCTGTAGGATGGAATCTATATTGGGTTCCAAAGTCGTGTTTAACTTGAATTGTTAAATAAATTTAGCACTTTCAGCAAGAAAATTAAACAGTGATTTTCTTTATAAGGCTTTATCTAAGGAAGTGGTTGTTGCTCCAATAACCAAGAAGGCCTAGTGCCTCGTCACTGCCTGGAAGCCAAGTATTGAAATAAATAGTTTAATTGACTAACTGAAAATGTATTAAAATTAAAATTACTTAATGCTTTTAAGGGTTACTCAATTTGTTTTAGAAAATATTTTCAAAAATATTCATGTTTACAAAAACTTAGAAATTTTTTTAAGTTAGGAAATCTTTCCGTTACAAATTTAAAAAATAATATATATATATATATATATATATATATATATATATATATATATATATATATATATATTTCCTTACACATTTTTTTCTACTTAGAAATTTTTGCTTCAACACTTATGAAAATTTTTTTCCGTTGAAAATTTTGAAATATGTTTTAAACTTTAAAAAATATTTTTAAGTTACTTATTACATTGCACAAAATTTTTAACTTAGAAAATCAAAAGTTCTCCTACTTACTTATGTATTTTTCTTTACTTGCCAATTCTTTTTAAAAATTTAAATTGCCTTAGACTTGTTAAAAGACCCCAATTTTTTATGTGATCAAAGGGGGAGAATAATGTTAAGTCTAGGGGAGGTGTATTTAAAATTTCTTTCATTAAAAAATCTTACTTACACTTATTTGCAACATTATTTGTTTTTATATTATGTCTGTTTTACCCTAACTTAACTTGTGTTGCTCACATCAAAAAGGGGGAGATTGTTGGAACCCCAAGATGTTTTGATATGATCAAACAAGTTAAGTTAGGTCCTATTTGGTTTAACCCCTGTGTCTAAGTGTACATAAGCTTAGGAGCACAGGAAGTCAAGCGAAAGACGTGACTAGCGAGAAGGACGACATAGGGAGAGAGCTGACGGGCTTGGTGCATCCGAGGGACGAGGTGACGGCGGAAGAGTACACTGGTGGACGAGAAGAATGTATGCGCCGCTCGATGTATGAGAAACTGGGAAGGAAGGCTGCTGAGCCTTATTCCGGATGGCCGAGATCACCCAAGCTAGCGGAGCTGCAGCAGAAGACCTAGACCGAGGCGAGCTGAATCGGAGCAGAGGTCCTGAATGGGAAAAGTGAACTAGAGTTGACTTTGGGTGTTTGGGCGCCCGGAACCCTTCCGGGTGCCTAACTGAACTTTTATCTAGATTGCGGTCAAATCACAATCCCGTGTGAAAGGGATAAAATTTTATCCCACCAGGGCACCCGAAACCCTTCAGGGCGCCCCGAACAGTGCTATAAATATAGCACTAATTTTCTCAGTTTATACAACTCACTTGTAATCCAGGTCTTTCAGTACTACATTTACTTTTGTGTTGTCAACGTTGTAAAGAGGTTACTCCACCCGAAGGAGATCATCATATAATGTGTCATACTTTCCTTGGATTAACAATCCTCTGATTGCAAACCAAATAACTCTTTTGTGTCTATTTTTTTTTTGTCTTTTTCTATTTTAATTACAAGTGCTATTTATTTAGTTGAAAATCCGAGAAAGGTCGAATTTATTTTTCAGGGCAATTCACCCCTCCTCTCTTGCCGGCCTCCAAAGGGACCAATAGCTTATACGCTATTTCTTATTTTCGCTGCATTACTCTGTGCTTTCCGAAATGTGTGAAAAAGCCACGAGCGCTATTCACCCCCCTCTAGTGCATTTTGATCTTGCATGTTAAACTCCCTACTTTAAAATTTTTTAACTCTCCTTTTTAAAATTTTTTCAAAGTAAACATTCTACTATCTCAAAAAGCTAAGTAATTTGAAAAGACTAGGTATTGTTCCAAAGTATTTTTCAAAGACTAAGGGGGTGTTTGGTTTGCGTTTTCCACGCTATTTTCTGTTTTCATTTTATGAGAAAATGGAAAACGCGTTTAGTTTGCGTTTTCCATGTTCATTTTTAAGAAAATGAGAGAGCGTTTTCTAAGAAAACAAAAAACACGGAAAAGTCATTTTCTAAAAAATGAAAAATGCGCGTTTTTCAGAAAATGAAAATGGGGCAAACCAAACACACCCTAATTTTTTTTTTAACTTTGAAAAGTAAAGTATTTGAAAAGCTAAAATGTTTGATTTTGAAAGTAAGTAATATTTTTCTTCCCTAGATTAATTTTGATATATGGCAAAGGGGGAGAGAATGATCAAAAGTTAAGGGAGAGAGAAAGTTAAGGGGGAGTGATAAATTAAGAGGGAGCTAAAGTGAAATTGCTTTAGTGTTAAAATTGCTATGTTTTTGCTTTAGTATTAAAATTGCTATATTTTTTCTTTGAACTTCTATATATTTTTACTTAACTTTTAAATCACGTTGCCATAATAAAAAATGGGGAGATTGTTGGTACAGGGAGCATCAAATGATCAAATGTGTATTTTGATAATGGAAAGAGTTCAAAGTTAAGTTGTCTTATTATCTAACAATTGTGACTGAGTGTGCAAGAAAGTACTAAGTTATCTTAGGCAAAAGTCCTAGTGGATTTTAGGTAGATGGAAAGTACTAGCTGTGATTAGGCAATGAAGTCCTGGTTTAGGGGACTAGACAAAGTCTTGGAGGGTTGAGGCCTTTGGGCAAAATCCTAGGGGGTCGCGGACACCAGGTGGAAAACTAGCCAGGTTGTGGATCGGAAGTTCAACATGAAGTCCTAAAGTCTCGGATGCTGAGCGAAAGTCCAGATGATTTGGAGGACCAATTTGGCAAAAGGTAATTTCTCCTGATTGAGTAGGTGAGGATGGGTTCCCTAAAGAGAGAACAGTATGCGTCGATCTGACTTAGAATTTTACACAAAACTCAAAGTCAGGACCGGACAATTTAGAGGCTATCAAAAGTTAATTTTTATACCGTTTGCCTATTATTATAACTCTATTTTATAGAGTAACTAACATTTTTATAGGTAAAGGTTTTTGCCTTGTTCAGTTGACTAAATATCCAGATCAGTTGATCAAACCATAGTGATCAAATCAGCTCACGGCCAACCCAACAAAGGGATCGGTCGATTGAACGTCAGGGTTCAGTCGATAAAATAGTGGATAAGTAGCTGACTAATTGGATTGGGTTGATCAGATCGAATAAGCCGAGGATCATTGATGGATCGATCAACCAAACGGTAGGATCAGTTGACTGAACGAAGATTCATCCGAAGTGGCAGCATCTGGATAGGAAGCTGGGCTAATTTAGGCAGGATTAGTCGACCAATTAGCGTTAAGTCAAAACACTGATCCCAAGATCAATGGATCTGGATCAAGTCCAACTCGACTATAAAAGGAGGCCTTGACCAACACTTTGAGACAACAAATTCGAACATCTTCTACTCCTATGCGCTACTCCAAAGACAAGTCCATGAAGCCGTAATGTTGTTCCAATGATTAAAAGCTCGCATCTTGAACCCTTTAAGTAATCGTTATAGTTTTTCATTTATTGCACTTAATCTACTCAATTATAATTGCACTTGTCTTTGTAATTCTTTGAATTGATAGTGAATTGCCCAAAGTAAATACTCAATGAGTGTGGGCCTTGGAGTAGGAGTCATCATAGGCTCTGAACTAAGTAAAACCAAAAGTATCAACTTGGTTTTCAATTGCTTGGTTTTATTTCTTACTATTCCACTGTGTTTACTTTGTTTTTCAAAAAACAAACGTGAAAGCCATGAGCTCTATTCACCCCCTAGTGTTTTTGATCCTACACTATGATGTTGTGAGAAATCGGCCAATCGATTGGCTCAATCGATTCTGAGACACACTGTGCACCCAAATAAGGCCTTCAATCGATTGTACCAATCAATTGGTTTGGGTCATCGATTGTCCAACCCTAAGCTTTGATCTAAGTTTAGGGTTCCTTTGACAAACACTAAAGTCAATCGCGACTTGCTGGTACTTCCTGTTGCCTACAATCTGATCAACCTTGACTTGCCAAAGCTTCTTCACAAGTGTCTAGTCCACCTTAACCCACTTAGACTTTTCTTTATCAACTTTCCATTGGATTTCCAATCACCAAGTGTATAGTCAACCTTTGACCTAGTTAGACTTTTTCACCAAGTATTTAGTCCTCCTTGACCTATTTGGATTTTTCTCTTGCCAACCTTCCCGTTGGGATTCCCTTGCCTAACCTTTACTTAAGACTAGTCACTGGGTAAACTTTGTTGGGTCACTTTGAAGCTAGAGGGGGGGGGGGTGAATTACTTCTCACGCTTAGATAATGATGATTTGCTGTAGAATATACTCGAAACAAGCTTCTAATGCTAACACAAGATTTACTTGGTATCCACCTCAAGAAGAAGTGATTAATCCAAGGATTCGACCCTCACTCACACATCCACTAAGAATACACTCCTTCTCTAAAACACTCTGGAGGTGGAGAAATGAAAACCTTCTCTCTTGACCACTTGTAGCTTGTAGATGCCTCTTGTAAGCTTAGAAATGCAACAACACTTCAGCCCTAAGCTCCCAAGAAACTGCCGGTGAGTGTCGAAGAAGAATTATGAGCACTTCTAAAATTGTCCACGTGAACGCCTTTTATCGGGCTGATAATGGCTTGTTCTTCAAGCTTAATCGACTACCCTAATTGACTAAGCCTTCCTAATTGATTCCCGTAATTGATTAGGAAGCTTTCTGTTTGCGTGAGAATAAGCCATAAGCAATTAAGCTTCCCTGCTTAATTGCTTACCAACTCTCTGTGCATTCGCAAAATCCAAGCTTAATCGATTGCCCTAGTCAATTAAGCCTTTGTAATCGATTGCCCTAATCGATTACGAATATCTCTATGAAATAGCGAGCACTGCTTAATCGATCACCTTAATCGATTAAGCTTCAATAATCAACTAACCTAGTCGATTACGAAACCCTAACTTTCAAACCGAATTCTAGGGTTTCTCTACTCAACATCCAGTTAACTATGACCTGTTGAGACCTCTCATTGCCTAGCATTTGGTCAACCTTGACTTGCTAGGACTTCTTCACCAAGTGTCTGGTCAAACCTTTGACCAAACTTGGACTTTTCTCTTTGTTCCAAGTGTTCGGTATCCTTTGACCCAGTTGGACTCCCCAACTCATGCCAAGTGTCCGATCCTCCATGATCCACTTGGACATCCAATCACCAAGTGTCCGATCAACCTTGATCCACTTGGATTTTCACTGTCTGACTTTATTCACCAAGACTTCCTCACTACCTCACTCACTAGGGCTTTTCACTTGGCTTCCTCACCAGGATTTTCCTTTTGTCTAGCTTTACTCACTAGGGCTTTTCACCTGCCTGACTTCACTCACCAGGACTTTCCACACCAAGTGTCCAGTCAACATTAAACCACTTGGATTTTCTTCTTCTACCAACCTTCTCATTGGACTTGCCTAATCAAGTATCCAGTCAACCTTGACCTACTTGACTCCTCTTCTCATCAAGCCGGTCAATCCTAGACCATTGGAGAATTACACCAACAACCTCCCCAATCAGATAATTGTAACCACAATCTACACACATTGTCAAATATGAAAACTCAAACATCAAGACTCAATCTTGAGCCAACTCAAGCTTAGTCAGCCTGGTCAAACTTGACCTAAGGAAATTGCACCAACAATCTCCCTCTTTTTGATGTTTGATAATACGTTTAAATTAGGCTAATCCCAATAGCCTTAACTTCTTCTTCGCGCCAAAGCATGAATGAGGGTTTCTTCATTCTCCCCCATACTAAGAGGACAAAGTTCTCCTTTGGGTTAAGAAGGCCTAACTTAAACCTTACATTTTCCCCCTTTGGTACACATAAAAATCTCTCCCCCTAAAGAGTTATCCATACATTATTTACAACCTCACTTGTTGTTCTTAACATCACACTGAAGGTCCCATACCTTTTATTGTGCCCGATGCTCACCATTGAGCATTAACTCATTATTTAATGCTCATCTTAGAGCATTCACACTCCAACAATGAAGATATCCAATCTTCCATTATTTTCTAATGCTCAATCTTGAACATTCATCACAATGAAGGTTTCTAGCCTTCCATGGTCTCGCGAAAAATAAATACATGTTTCTAAGGAGTAGCTCTCCCTCAAAACATGGTCTAAAGATTCTGTCATTACACCAATAATGACTTGAAAATCCTAAACCTTTAGGAAACCCAAAATTTTAGGTTATGAAATTCAACATTCAACTTTGAAATTAAACCTCGTCATAAACTCCAACTTAGTCTTTTTTTTAACCAATCCTTTCTTGTTTTGATAATAAAACTACCCTTAAATGTTTATCTAAGCACTTCCTAGGGTTAGGAAAGGTTAACACGACTAAACACGACTTATTCAACTTAAACAAACTTATAGTTAAGCTAAAATCAGGGTCTTAAGTGTTACGTCACCGTAAGTGCATAGTTTCGTCATCAGTAATAAAAAGATATCAATCTCACAGGGACTGGTTATAAGCACTAGAGATATCTCACGAAAAATTAGCTAAATGATCAATCGGATAAAAGTTGTGTTGAGCAACAAACTAGAAATAGAAATAAGAAAGTAAATGAGAACTTTGGTTTTGCAGTGTTCTAGGAGTTCGATTTTGTTGTGATATTCATCAATATAAGATGGTTCACCAACTATTATCCTCAATTAACATACACTTGTAGGAAGTTGCTGGTTATCTCCTGCAGAAGACAACCGGCAAGGGGCTTTGATCGACATCATTAGCCACTAAATATATATAATTCCTATGAAGTTCGTTAGCGGGGCTACCTGTCACTAGCGTCCCTCGATCATACAACATAGAAACTCATATCTACTTAATGTACATAATGATGAAGATAGTAATTACATTCATCCATCCCACCTCCTTATAGAAACTTGCTTCACCTTTCAAGATGACACCCTAGACGCCCGTTAGTGGAACTTCCTGTCACTAGTGTCCCTCGATCATTCAATTAAGGGTATCCCTCTACAAGATCCACAAGCATCATAAACATTCAATCAAACATGGTAATTAAGTCCACACACATGAATCCACACAAGATCAAATAGATACAAAATATGCTAACATCATTGAGATAGGGAATTGCCATATCCAATAGTTCTTACATCGAGTCACACCACAATTATTCCCTTAATCCTAGAACAATAAATCTACTCCATGGTACAAGAAATAAGATTCAAAGACATAAATATTACAAGCACTCTAATCCCAAATCCAAGAGAAGACAAGAGAAATGCTTATCCAATGACGACGAGTGATCTTTGGAACCAATCATGTGCCTTCGAAGTTGATGTGGAGAAGGTGACGACCTCGGATCACTGGATCAAGGCTAGAGATGATGGAGAATAGCACTAAGATGGATCTCCCTAAAGGGAGAGCCTTCCTCCTATAGAAAGGGGAAGAAACCCACTTTTATAAAGCTGGGGCACAGGCACCACACGACCCGTGACACGGCTGTGTGGCTCTCACACGGCCTCCTACATTCTGTTCTCGGCTAGGGTGACACGATCGTGTGGAGATCACACAGCCATGTTTTGCTTTGTCTCTAGATGGCCTACATGACCGTGTTGTGGCTTACACGGCCTGACCATTCTTAGCCTCTGAAAAATAGTGCACGACCATGTGGACCACATGGCCAAATCCTATTTACTCAACCGCAAGTACACAATTTCATCGTTAGTAATAAAAGATTATCGATCCCACAGGGACTGGTTATAAGCACAAGAGACGTCTCATGTAGAATTAGCTAAACAATTAACAAGGTAAGGAATGTACTAAGTAAGCAACGAGAAAATATAAATAGGAAAGTAAATGAAGTATTTGGTTTTGTGAGTGTTCTAGGAATTTGGTTTCATTGTGATATTCATTGATGTAGCATGGTTCTCCAATTCATATCCTCAATTGACATGCATTTGTAGGAAGTTGCTGGTTTTCTCCTGCAAAAGATAACTAGCAAGGGACTTTGATCTACACCTCTAGCGATTAGATAGTTATGATCCCTATGAAATCTGTTAGCAAGACAGCTTGTCACCGTCCCTCGGTCATACAACACAAAAACACATCACCACTCAATCCACATAAAGGTGTAGGAACTAAATGCATTCAACTATCCCACCTCCTTGTAGAGACTAGTTTCACTTTTCAAGGTGACCCCCTAAACGTCCATTAGCGGGGCAGCCTGTCACTAGCGCCCCTCAGTCATACGATCTAGGGTATCCCTCTACAAGATCCACAAGCATCACAAACATTCAATCAAACATGGTATTAGGTCCAAACATAAGAATCCACACAAGATCAAATAGATACAAAACATACCAACATCATCTAGATAGGAAATTGGCATATCCATGAGATCTTACATCAAATCATGCCACAAATACTTCCTTAATCCTAGAACAATAAATCTACTCCATAGTATAAAGATAGAGATCCGAAGACAAGGAGATTACAAATATTTCAACCCAAATCGAGAAGAGATAATAGAAATTCTTATCTAGAGACAATGAGTGATCTTCAAAACCAATCCTTAGCTTCTGGAGTCGATATGGAGATGGGGATGGTCTTGGAGCGTCGGATCAAGGTCGAAGAAGGTGAAAACAACCCCAAATTGGATCTCCCCAAAGGGAGAGACTCCTCCTTTGAAAGAGGAAGAAACCCCCTTATATAGAGCTGTTAGAGTGTATACTAAAAGCCTAGCTTTTGGTATAAACATTTATCTAGAAATAAGAATCACATTGGTCAAATGTCTACATTTATGATAAATGTAGTTGCTCAATTAATTTATATTGTAGATAACATGGTGTGTGGTGTCACACACAGAAGATCATGTTATCGGTTCCTTATAAATTATAAACAGTAGCTCACGACTAAGATGGAAAGGAACAAACCATTGGAAGGTCGTAGTGTAATTAAGTGTTAGTTTATCTTAACTATATAATTACACTAGTACACTTAGAGTGTATTGAGTAGGACCATTTGAGGTCGTTCTTTTTATACTGACTTTATAAAAGAACAAAGACCTCAGTTATTATGGAAGTGTGTGCTCTTAATCCTAATATAATAACAAGCACATATATTTGATATTTATTTCTTTAATTTATCAATGGGTGAGATTTAGTTCGATGAATCAATAAGCCCGATAAGTTGGGAAATGATATCACTTATAGTGTGTGTTGTTGATTATAGAAGGAAACTGTGTCCTAGTGATACTAGGTTGATAATGTCCTCAAGAGGAGCTCATAAGGATTGTCATGTTAAACCCTGCAGGTGGACTTAGTCCGACATGATAATAAGGTTGAGTGGTACTACTCTTGGACTTAGATATTAATTAAATGAGTTGTCAGTAACTCACTTAATTAGTGGACATTAGATATCTTAAACACAGGGAGACTAACACACTCATAATAAGAAGGAGCCCAAAAATGTAATTTGGGATTGGTGCGGTAGTTCAATGATAGTTCTCTAGTGGAATGAATTATCATTGATAAAATTAAGTTGTGTGTTAGGGATGCTTAATTTTATCGGAGACCAAAACCAATTCCTCCTCTCGGTCTCTATCGTAGCCTCTTATTTATAGAGTACTATACCCACATATACCCACCTTCTATACCCACCTAAAGGGGCCAGCCAAGCTAGCTTGGGAACCAAGCTAGGGCCGGCCTAAGCTTGGTTGGCGGCCCTAGCTGAACCCAAGCTAGTAGGGCCGGCCATAATTAATTAAAAAGAAAATTTAATTTTAATGTTTATTATTATGTGGAAGATTTAATTTAAAGAGAATTAAAATTAAAATATCTCTCTTGTAAAAGATTTACAAAGATTAAAGAAAGAGATTAGATCTCTTTCCTTATTTGTAGATTGAGAGATGTTTTATTTTCTCTTTAAAATTATTCACATGTTAATAAAATTAAAATTATAGATATTTCCTTTTATTAACCATGAAGAGATTTTAAAGAGAAATTTTATTTTTAAAATTTCCGAAACAAATAAGGAAAGTTTTAATTGTTGATTGAAACTTGTCCAATTTGCTTCCTATTGATTTGGCCGGCCATCATTGTTTAATTGGGGAAATATTATTTTATTTTTCTCAATTAAATCATGTCAAGGAAATTAAGGAAAATTTATTGTAATTAAATTTCCTAATTTACCTAGGCCAAGGAATATAAAAGAAGGGGTGAGGGAGCCTTCACAAGACACAACATCTATTATTCCTCTCCCTCTTTTGTTCCTTGGTGTGGCCGGCCATCATCTCCTTCTCTTCCTCTTGTGGTGGCCGAACCTCTCCCTCTCCCTTGGAGTTCTTGTGGTGGCCGGATACTACTCGGAGAAGAAGAAGAAGAAGGAGAGAAATCTAGCATCTCTTGGAGCTTGGTTAGTATTTTGGTTTTTCTCCTTGGTAAAGCTTTTCTTTTGTGGCCGAACCTTGCTTGGAGGAGAAGAAGGTGGTTGGTGGTTTCTCATCTTGGAAGATCGTTGCCCACACAACGTCCGAGGTTAGAAGAGGAATACGGTAGAAGATCAAGAGGTTTTTCTACAAGGTATAACTAGTAATTTCTATTTCCGCATCATGCTAGTTATTTATGGAAATAATACCAAATACAAGAGGCTTACGTTCTAGTATTTCGAATATGTTTTTCGAAGTTGTGTTCTTTTGTTTCTTTCTTTTCCTTGTGATTTGATTGTTCTTTTGGTTAACCTAAAGTTATTTTAGGAAATTAAATATTAGCTTTCTATTAAAGGTTTTGTCTAGTCGGTGGTGGTTGCTCCCATATCCAAGAAGGCCATGTGCCTCGCCACGTCAGTACTGGGAACCTTTTATGGAAATTAATATTTAATGGAATTAATAACTTAAGGAGACTTGGGTCGAACGTGTTAAGTTCCGCAGGAGATCCAAGTCAAAACCTAAAAGAACAAATAGATTAAGTTTTGGATCAAACGTGTTAAGTTCCGCAGGCGATCCAAAATTTAATTTAAAAGAACACATGGTAGCTAGGAAAAGGTTCAGACCTTTGTACAAAATTTTTGTACAGTGGAACCTCTAGGTTTTCCGAGTAGCAACCAACAATTGGTATCAGAGCTAGGGTTTTGCCTCTGTGTATTTGGTATTAGTTTAATTATGCACATGTCATACATAATTTAGGCAGGATAATAGTAGGATGTGCTAACTTTGTGGATGCAGGATCCAACTATTATGGCTTATAGTTTTATGTGTGTGATTGGACCCTTGGACATGTCAAGGGCATTTATATGTGTGTGCATGATTATATTATAAAATACAGCTGGAGCTGTATTTAGTTTTATTAGGATTTTATTTTGATCTAGATACATGTACATTCCTTTTATGGAATATAGGATCAAAATTGTAAAATTCTATTTATGTCGTGGATCGAATCTTGCAAAGCGTGGAACCTTCTAAGGACCAGAGGCGCAGTGGAACAAGGAGCAAGATGGATGCGACACCCGGTGGCGGTGGCCAAATATGGCGCAGCTTGGGATGACAACACACGGAGGACAACTAGAGATAAAAGCCATAATAGTTGAAAATTAGATTTTCTATTTATTGCTTTTATATTGTGTGCATGTTAGTTTACAAGTTTAGTAGGCTAGCATAGTTAAAATTCCTCATTAATAAATAACTAAGTGGGAGAGGATTTTTTTTAAGTAAATCCCATGGTCTCCATTACTGGTTTGTAAGTGATGCAAACAAGCTTGCGCGTTGGCTCTGAGTGCCTTCCTCCATAACGGATGAGCTTGTTTGCGGATCACTAGAACAGACTTCCATTTTTGGATGACTATAGGAAGTTAATTAAGAGCGTGTGATCTTCCCCAACGGAAGGGGCATAATCTTATTAATGGACTTAGTGCCAAGTAATAGTATACACTTAGACACATCTAATAGTATCCTCCCCATCGGAGTCACTGCTATTATTTGTGTGACCAATGAAACCAACTATTAATTTGTCATAAAACTAGGTTGACAAGATAATAAAATTAAAGGGTTAAAACCCCTCTTACAAATGATTGATTTTGTATACGTCCACACTAATGTGGCATACAAAATTAACGGTGTTTGAGATAATTTTATTTGTCATAAAGTTACGTTGACAAGATAGTTAATCGGTAAAACCCTCCTCTTACAAATGTTGATTTTGTATACGTCCACACTAACGTGGCATGCAAAATTCACGGTGTTTTGAGGTGTTGGTAAATTTAAATAGTATTGTTAGAGGAATCAATATTATTTTAAATTTAGAGTCTTGACCAAATATTTGATTAAAGATAGACCAACTATTAATTTTATTCGTCATAAAGTAAGGTTGACGAGATAATAAAATTAAATGATAAAATTTCCTCTTTGAATTTGTATACGTCCACACTAACGTGGCATACAAAATTCATGGGGATTTTTAAGGAGTTGGTCTTAACCAAATATTTTTGTGATTCTTAGGAAGATGGTCAATCCCTAGCTGATATACTTTAGGATAGACTTAGTGGTCCCAATTATAATTGATTGGAAATAGAATTTGGACATTAAGGTAGACTGTCCTCTTAGAACTAAGAACAATATAGGTGTATTTTATTCATTAGTTGATACATGTTTAGTGGAGTTATCTACCGGTACCTGGTGTGTAGATATGGGAGCCACTGATCATGTCTGTAATTCATTGCAGGGTTCCAGGAAACCCGACAACTAAATGAAAATAAAAACACCGTCCACATGGGCACTACTGCAAAAGTAGCAGCTGTTGCAGTGGGAGAGGTTTATTCTCTAATAGGAATAAAATTTGGATTATTAGGAATTGTCTTTACATACTAAGTTTAGAAAGAACCTGATTTCATTTTCTAAACTATTATAGAATAGATATTGTGTCTATTTTGATAACAAAGTTGTTATCAAGAAAAATAGGCAAGTTATCTATTCTGGTATGTTGGTTGACAATTTATAATCCAATAACTCCCATGATGCAACAAATGGAAATTAATAACACATCTTCTAACTTAAGAGAAAGCAACCTTCATGAACCAATTATATCTTTGACATCTAAGGCTAGGTTATATTAACTTAAGTAGGATTCATTGGTAGCTGATGAACTTTTGTGTTCATTAGTAGTGGAAATCTTTCCAACCTACAAGTCTTACTTTAAAGGAAAAATAACCAAGAAGCTTTTAAGTCTAAGGGGAATGGAGTCAAAGATATATTGGAATTGGTTCATTCTGATTTGTGTGATCCTATGACAATCCAGACAAGAGGTAGTATCGAATATTTCGTCTATTTTATAGACAACTATTCAAGATACAAATACATTTACTTAATGTACCGCAAGACTAAGTGCTTTGGTTAGTTCAAAGAGTACAAGGCTGATGCGGAGAAATGTTAAAGTAAAAAGTCACTATGGAAAATCGTAGTGGCAAGTACCTCTTGAGAGATTTTAGGAGTCACTTATCAGAAGTTGGATTTCAATCCCAACTAACTGCATCTGGAACACCCCAACAGAATGGTGTAGTAGAAAGAAGGTATAGGACTCTTATGGAATAATTAGATAGATGATGAGTTATTCAGAAAATTACCAAATTTGTTTTAAGGATATGCTCTGGAAACGGAAGTGAACTTTCCAAAGTCATAACTCTCTGCTCATATAGAATTGCTGAATAGGTGTAAGCCTATTTTGAAGCATATTCGGATTCGGGTAATCCAGCACATATGTTAAAGAGAGATAATGATAAGTTGGATAGGAGTTCACTTGTTTGTAAGATATCCTAGATAAACAAAAGTAGGTTTATAGTCTTAAAATCAGAAGGTCATTGTTAGCATAAATGACTGATTTTTAGAAAAGGACTATATAATGAACCACGTGCTCATAAGTAAATTTGTTCTTAAGGAAATAATAAAGGACATGTCTAACCTAGTACCAACTGTACAAGATGAGATACCACAAGAAAACTGCAACTCGTATCACAAATTGATACACAATTACAGAAAGTGTCTTATTGTAGTGGGAGGGTTGTTATGCAACCTAAATAGGTTCATGTTTTGGGAGAGTTTTTGGACTCGATCCCTGGAGGGCATGAACCTGATCTCCGGTCATATGATGAAGCACTCCAAGATAAAGATGCAGCATCTTGGCAAAGAGTAATGAATAAAAGAATTAGAATATATGTATTCTAATAAAATCTGGAAGCTTGTAGAATCACCAAATGGTGTAAAAGCCGTTGGGTATAAAAGGTCTATAATAGGAAAAGAGGGATAGACAGGAAGGTGGTAACTTTCAAAGCAAGGCTTGATGAAAAAGGAAACTTTTTCACTGGTAGTCATGCTTAAGTCTATCCGGATTCTTTTATCTATTTGGCAAGAGGATGTCAAGACAGCATTCCTTTATGGAAGTTTTGAAGAAAGCATCCATAAAAAGCAACCAGAAGGGTTCATTGCAAAGGGCTAAGAGCATCTTGTGTGTAAGCTCAATCAGTCTATGGACTAAGGCAAAGCTTCAAGGTCTTGGAATATCCGGTTTATCAAAGTAATCCAGATCTATGGATTTAGTAACCGGATAAGTCTTGTGTATACAAAAGATGTGATGGAAACGTGGTGGTATTTTTTGTACTATACTTAGATAACATTTTTGGTAGTTGGAAACAATATCAAAATGTTGTCAGAAGTAAGGGTATGGTTGTCCAAACAATTCGATATAAAGGACTTGGGAGAATGTATATATTCTTGAGATCAAAGTAATAAGGGATCGCAAGAAAAGAATATTTTACTTATCCCAAGCTTGATACATCGGAAAATCCTTGCTTGTTTTAAGCATACAAAACTCCAAGAAAGGTTTCTTACCTTTTCAGGATGGAGTAACTTTATCTAAAGATATGTCTCTGTAGACATCAAAGGAGATAAAGGAAATAAAGGCAGTTCTTTATGCTATGGCTGTTGGAAGCCTAATGTATGCTATGCACGAGATCAGAAATATGTTTTGCCAAGGGCATAGTTAGAAGATATCAAAGTAACCCTGGACAAGGACAGTGGACTGCAGTAAAGCATATATTGTAGTACCTTAGAGGCACTAGAGATTATATGCTAGCTTACAAGGCAGTTAATTTAGTCCTTGTGGGTTGCATGGATTTTGACTTCCAATCGGATAGGGACAATAATAAGTCGACCTCGGGGTTTTGTGTTTACTTTAGGAGGTAAAGTCATAACTATGGAAGAGTGATAAGCATAGGTATTTTTCTGGATTCCACCATAGAAGCTTAGTATATGGCAAGCCTCTGAGGTAGCCATAAAAGCTGAATGACTCAATAACCTCAAGATAGACTTAGATATGATTTCTAGTTTGTCCAAAGATTATTACAATTTATTGTAATAATATTGGTGCAGTAGCAAACTATAAGAAACCATAAGTCTATAAAGGCAAGTAAACACAATAGAGCGCAAGTACCACCCAATACGAGAAATCGTATAAACGAGGAGAAGTTGTTGCTACCTAGATTGCATCAGGTGATGACCTATAGATCCTTCCACCGAGGTCCTTAAGGCAAGAGCTTTTGATGGACATGTTGAAGGGTTAGGAATCAGATGTATGGCAGCAGATATAGCAGCTTAGTCTTTTAGTATAAGTGGGAGATTGTTAGAGTGTATACTAAAAGCCTAGCTTTTGGTATAAACATTTATCTAGAAATAAGAATCACATTGGTCAAATGTCTACATTTATGATAAATGTAGTTGCTCAATTAATTTATATTGTAGATAACATGGTGTGTGGTGTCACACACAGAAGATCATGTTATCGGTTCCTTATAAATTATAAACAGTAGCTCACAACTAAGATGGAAAGGAACAAACCATTGGAAGGTCGTAGTGTAATTAGGTGTTAGTTTATCTTAACTATATAATTACACTAGTACACTTAGAGTGTATTGAGTAGGACCATTTGAGGTCGTTCTTTTTATACTGACTTTATAAAGGAACAAAGACCTCAGTTATTATGGAAGTGTGTGCTCTTAATCCTAATATAATAACAAGCACATATATTTGATATTTATTTCTTTAATTTATCAATGGGTGAGATTTAGTTCGATGAATCAATAAGCCCGATAAGTTGGGAAATGATATCACTTATAGTGTGTGTTGTTGATTATAGAAGGAAACTGTGTCCTAGTGATACTAGGTTGATAATGTCCTCAAGAGGAGCTCATAAGGATTGTCATGTTAAACCCTGCAGGTGGACTTAGTCCGACATGATAATAAGGTTGAGTGGTACTACTCTTGGACTTAGATATTAATTAAATGAGTTGTCAGTAACTCACTTAATTAGTGGACATTCGATATCTTAAACACAGGGAGACTAACACACTCATAATAAGAAGGAGCTCAAAAATGTAATTTGGGATTGGTGCGGTAGTTCAATGATAGTTCTCTAGTGGAATGAATTATCATTGATAAAATTAAGTTGTGTGTTCGGGGCGAACATGGGATGCTTAATTTTATCGGGAGACCAAAACCAATTCCTCCTCTCGGTCCCTATCGTAGCCTCTTATTTATAGAGTACTATACCCACATATACCCACCTTCTATACCCACCTAAAGGGGGCCGGCCAAGCTAGCTTGGGAACCAAGCTAGGGTCGACCTAAGCTTGGGTTTAAGGTGGCCGGCCCTAGCTTGAACCCAAGCTAGTAGGGCCGGCCATAATTAATTAAAAAGAAAATTTAATTTTAATGTTTATTATTATGTCGAAGATTTAATTTAAAAGAGAATTAAAATTAAAATATCTCTCTTGTAAAAGATTTACAAAAGATTAAAGAAAGAGATTAGATCTCTTTCCTTATTTGTAGATTGGAGAGACGTTTTATTTTCTCTTTAAAATTATTCACATGTTAATAAAATTAAAATTATAGATATTTCCTTTTATTAACCATGAAGAGATTTTAAAGAGAAATTTTATTTTTTAAAATTTTCGGAAACAAATAAGGAAAGTTTTAATTGTTGATTGAAACTTGTCCAATTTGCTTCCTATTGATTTGGCTGGCCATCATTGTTTAATTGGGGAAATATTATTTTATTTTTCTCAATTAAATCATGTCAAGGAAATTAAGGAAAATTTATTGTAATTAAATTTCCTAATTTACCTAGGCCAAGGAATATAAAAGAAGGGGTGAGGGTGCCTTCACAAGACACAACATCTATTATTCCTCTCCTCTTTTGTTCCTTGGTGTGGCCATCATCTCCTTCTCTTCCTCTTGTGGTGGCCGACCTCTCTCCTCTCCTTGGAGTTCTTGTGGTGGCCGGATACTACTCGGAGAAGAAGAAGAAGAAGGAGAAAGCTATTATCTCTTGGAGCTTGGTTTGTATTTTGGTTTTCTCCTTGGTAAAGCTTTTCTTTTGTGGCGAACCTGCTTGGAGGAGAAGAAGGTGGTTGGTGGTTTCTCATCTTGGAAGATCGTTGCCCACACAACGTCCGAGGTTAGAAGAGGAATACGGTAGAAGATCAAGAGGTTTTTCTACAAGGTATAACTAGTAATTTCTATTTCCGCATCATGCTAGTTATTTATGGAAATAATACCAAATACAAGAGGCTTACGTTCTAGTATTTCGAATATGTTTTTTCGAAGTTGTGTTCTTTTGTTTCTTTCTTTTCCTTGTGATTTGATTGTTCTTTTTGGTTAACCTAAAGTTATTTTAGGAAATTAAATATTAGCTTTCTATTAAAGGTTTTGTCTAGTCGGTGGTGGTTGCTCCCATATCCAAGAAGGCCATGTGCCTCGCCACGTCAGTACTGGGAACCTTTTATGGAAATTAATATTTAATGGAATTATTAACTTAAGGAGACTTGGGTCGAACGTGTTATGTTCCGCAGGAGATCCAAGTCAAAACCTAAAAGAACAAATAGATTAAGTTTTGGATCAAACGTGTTAAGTTCCGCAGGCGATCCAAAATTTAATTTAAAAGAACACATGGTAGCTAGGAAAAGGTTCAGACCTTTGTACAAAATTTTTGTACAGTGGAACCTATAGGTTTTCCGAGTAGCAACCAACAAGAGCAAGGCACGGGTACCACACAACCTCACCCATTTTGCTCTCGGCCAGGGTCACACGGTCGTGTGACCTTCACATAGTCGTGCCCTACTTTGTCTCTGGATGGTTTAAACGACCGTGTGGCTCACACGACCTAGCCAATCTTGGCCTCTGGAAATCTTGCACAGCCGTGTGGCACACATGACCTGTACTTGCTTTCTCTCCAAAAGTGTTGCATAGCCATGTAGATCTACACGGTCGTGTTTTGGATACGCTGCTGAGGTAACACGACCATGTGGATCCACATAGCCATGTCATGCTCCTCCTCTGGTGAAGCTACACGGGCTGTCTACACCACTCAGCCAAAGTCATTTTCCTCCTTGCTTCTTTGGCATGGCCGTGTGGCTCACATGGCAAGTGCTATCTTCCTTCGCTTGTTGACTGGATCGACCATGAACATCATTTCCTCTCCAAATTCAACTCCTGTAAATAGAAAATACACAAGAGTAGATCTTTGAACAAAGAAGAATAATTATGCTGAAAGTAAGACAAAGAGTATGAAAGTGCATAGACAAAGCATGCATAAAATATGTGAATGTGCATCAAAACATGCTAAGTGTATATAATCTACGCACATCACCCTGCTTGCTCTCTGGAAGTATTGCACCGCCGTGTGGGTCACATGGCCAACCTATGCTTGCTCTCTGGAGATATTACATGGTCATGTGGATCTACACAGCTATGCTTTGGATATGCTACTAGGGTGACAAGGTCGTGTGGAGGCCACACGACCATGCCTTGCTACCCCTCTGGTGAAGACACACGGGCAGTGTGCACCACATGGGCAGAGTCATTTTTCTCCTTGCTTCTTTGACATGGCCATGTGGATCACATGGCCAATATTGTTTGCCTTTGGTTGCTATCTGGATTGACAACGAACATCGCTTTCTCTCCACATTTGACTCCTATCAATAGAACTTGCACAAAGAGCAGATCTCCAAACAAAGAAAATAATTATGCTGAAAGTAAGACAAGGAGTTTAAAAGTGCATAGATAAAGCATGTGTAAAATATATGAATGTGCGTCAAAACATACATAATAAGTGTATATAATCTACGCACATCACACCCCTAGACTTAAACCTTTGCTTGTCCTCAAGAAAAATGTCACAATCTAAACTCATGTGCTTTGTATTGTGTCATAATCCCTAATGCACTTTTCTAACTCTATCTATGAGTTTCATTGATGAGCATAATCTTGGAAGTAACTCAAGTATAGTCTAAGCATAAGTTTCTTGTGCACAGTGCAAGAAGTGGCCCAAACTCTTTAAGTTTTAATCCTTAATATCCCTGTGATAGGCACTTATCACAGTCAAGTCATCATCCAATTGAGTTCCTAATATTCCCGGTGATAGGCACTTACCTGCCACACACTTGGTTCATATCCCTCAATATACCTAAGGTCTCAAAGGCTTGATCGATTTCAAGAGAAATATAGCAGTCATTTCCCTAGTAACCTAACTCAGTTTCAAAGGGGTAACTTGCTAGTATCCACTCATGACAACTATTTTTTATATACCTTATTATATATATATTACATATGTAACGCCCGCCACTCCATCTGGTGCGTGGCGGGGTTACTTACTTACTTACAGGAAACATACATGCATATAAATCTATTTCTAAGCAGTGGAAGTATGTGTTTGTATAATTTTAATTTCTTTTCTTTTAACCATAATAATTAATTATCTACACATTTATAGTCATGTGAGCATAATTTTCAACTTAAGAAGTCCTGATATCAATTTCTAACATAAGCATGCATAAGTGCTAAGTAATCATGCAAAACATTAACATAAGTAAACATAGTTCATGTCAACATAAAATAACACAAGCAGGTCTCTTTTATTTTTCTTAGCCGAGCCACTACCACACACATCTCTTGCCCCGCCTGCAGCTCCTTTAGTTTATCCATCCTTTACCTTTATCTGTGGTACAAGGAAAGTAAGCTATAAGCACACAGGCTTAGTAAGATCCTTTCCTACTCACAAAAACCATATATCATAGCATAATCACATAAGCATGTAGCATAGAGACATAATCATCTAAACATCATATCATGTAAAAGAGCATCATAACATATCATATCATATCATAAAATAAAAGAGTATTAGGTCATACCATATCATATCATAAAAGAGCATCATAACATATCATATTATATCATAAAATAAAAGAGTATCAGGTCATACCATATCATATCATAAAAGAGCATCATGTCATATCGTATCATAAAGGTATATGCAAATGTCTTTTGAAAACATGCGTCATGTCATGTGCAAGATGTCTTTTAAAAACATATCATATAATACTTAAACATAATCTCAACATGAGGGGGGCCCCGGCTATGTACCACATAACATAAATGCGCGCAATCCCTAGGACGGGGTAGCTAATCCCGAACCTACTAGGTCCGTACTATGCCCGTCGACCTAGGGGCGAACTAAGGAGCCCATCCCTTGGACACTAAGGTCCTGGTACAAGCCACACAAAAAGTAAAATAGCATGTCTTATTTACTATCATATCATGAAGAGTGCTCTTAGTTCCAACAAGAAGGGAAGCAACTCTTAGGCCTTTACTTGTCATTTCATAAAAAGTGCTCTTAGTCCCAACTACTAGGGAAGCAACTCTTAGGCCTTTGCTTGTCATATCATAAAGCATGCATACTTGAGGATGTAGCACATCATAAGAGTCATCATCATGCATGGTTCATAAGCATACATAAATGAGCATATTACTTGTCCTATCATAAAGCATGCATACTTGAGCATATAACACATCATAAGAGTCATTATCATGCATGGTTCATAAGGATACATAAATGAGCATATAATATATCATAGGGAACATAATCATGCATGGAAAACATTAATTAGCATCTCATAATTCATATCATAGCATGTGAGACACATAGTAAAATCATATTTGGGTCTCTAACCCTAATTCCATGAAGGACCGAAACATATAAGGCATTGTCCTAGGTTACAAGCAACATAAAAGCATATGAACCCTAAACCAATTCCATATCATATACCACAAAGAACATCATAAGCATGTTTAGTTTAGGTTCTAAGCTTCCTAGGTCTTTTAACTTGGTTGTGGCCGAAACTTGAGGAGCATGAAACTAGGTTACAAGTAACATAAAAGCATATGAACCCCTAAATCAATTCCATATCATATACCACAAAGAACATCATGAGCATGTTTAGTTTAGGTTCTAAGCTTCCTAGGTCTCTTAACTTGATTATGGCCGAAACTTGAGGAGCATGAAACTAGGTTACAAGTAACATAAAAGCATATGAACCCTAAACCAATTCCATATCATATACCACAAAGAACATCATGAGCATGTTTAGTTTAGGTTCTAAGCTTCCTAGGTCTTTTAACTTGGTTGTGGCCGAAACTTGAGGAGTATGAAACTAAGTTCTAAACAACATACAAGCATAAGAATATCAAGCTAACTTCATATCATATCATAAGGAAAATCATGAGCATGTTAGATTCGATTTTAAGCTTTCTTAGACCCTAAAACTCATCATGGCCGAAACCCTTAAACCCTAAAGAGACATGTATCTAGATTACAAGCAACATTCAAGCATGAGAACCCTAAGTTAGCTTCATATCATGTCATAAAGAAAGTCATGAGCATGTTAGACTAAGTTTTTAAGCTCTCCTAGGTCTTAAATCCCATCATGGACAAAACCCTAAGGTGGTATACATCTAGGTTCCAAGCAACATACAAGTGTGAAAACACTAGGCACTCTTCATATCATATCATAAAGCAAGTCATGAGCATGGTAGACTAAATTTTTAACCTCTCCTAGGCATTTATTTCCATCATGGCCGAAAGCTTTATGAACATGAATTTAAGTTCTAAGCATCATACAAGCATAATAACACCAAACTAATCTCCTATCATAGGGTACATATCATAAGAACATAGTGAGCATGTTTAGTTTAGATATTAAGCTTTCCTAGGTCTTTTATTCATACCTTGGCCGAAAGTTTAATAACATGAATCTAAGTTTTAAGTAAGCATACAAGCATAAGAACATTAACTAATCTCCTATCCTAGGGTACATATCATAAGAACATAGTGAGCATGCTTAGTTAGGTCTTAAACTTCTCTAAATCTTTTATTCATGTCTTGGTCGAAAGTTTCAAGAAGTAACCCTAGGTTTTTAAGCAATCTAACCTCATGGAAGAACACATGAACTACTTGTACCATAGGTGAGGGGATACTTACAACTTCTTGCTTAGTTTTTTTCTTAAAAGAAAGTACTCTTGTGAAGAGGAAGAAGAAGCTTCTCTTCCTAGTTCTCCCTTTTTCTTCTCTTGCTTGTAAGGAGTAGATCTTGAGGACTCCTTCTTGTGAATTAGTTTTCTTAGGAAGAAAACCTTATCTTGGATTTCAGAAATGAGAGAGGGGAGAGCTTTAGGTCTCGGTGGAGGAGGAAGAAGGAGAAAGAAGGAGGAGGAAGAAGAATGAGGAAGAAGTAGCCAAAATTTTCTTTCCCTTCTCTTCTCTCATTCCTATTTATTCTCAATGAGGATGAAAATGTCCCAATTCATCCTCTTAACTCCTCTATTCTCTCACCCTCTTCATTCCCACGAAAATAGCAAGAAGGAAGGAGAAGAAGACAACTTGTCTTTGTCTTTCGCTTGCTTCTTTTCTTAACCAAGAGGAAGAGGAGGAAAGCTACTTGATTTTCTCTTGCTCCCTTCCTTAATCATACTCTTACTTTTAACTACAATTTCCATTCTTTTCTATTCATGTATCATTCATGACTCTAGTGGTTATCATGCACCAATTTAGCTTTATCTATTATGAGAGGTTCATGGTTCAAACCTTAACTTCTTTTTCTTTTTATTTCTTTTTGGTTCTATTTCCATTTCCCTTTTATTCTAAAAGAGAATACCCATATGTATAGCTTAAATATTTCGTGGGTGTTACAACATAAGTGATTGCAAGATGCAACACTTGAACACAAATGTACATAAATACAAATGTTGGGATATTTGATTTTTCCAAATGAGCTTACATGATTCGAGCATCATCTAGTAACCAAAATATAGTTTGAGAAATCACCATGGTGACTAAGTACTAAACAAATAAGATGAATCATGACTATTCTAATGATATCAACCATTCAAGCTCAAGTAAAGTGAGAATAAGATCTTTAAGGTTAAACCAAAACTTAAGTTTGTTTCTGTACAATACTTAGCTCATATCATGCTACTTGAGATACAGAAAAGAGGTATACTAAACATACTAGTATTATATCCACAACATCATGAATCAAGATAGAAATGTGCAAACAATTTTTCTTTTAGACAAGTCAGCAGTAGTGAGGAATGATGTTCTCAATATGTCACAGTGTTTCAAAAGACAGTCAAGTGACAATCAAAACCAAGTCTAGCAAACAAAACAAAGAAAAATGCAGGACATAAGAAAATATTGAAAGCAAGCAAAGAAAACAAAATGTAAAACAAACAAAAATGTAAAATAAAAATACATAAAATTTAGAAAATTCAGGTTGCAAACATCCCCCAGACTTAAACTTTTCATCATTCCGATGAAATCAATATGGTGGGCGGGGAAATGGAGGTCTGCGTGGTCGACAAGAAGGAAAACTAGGAAAACCCAGAGACTGACTCAGGATCCTATGATATTCCTAGAGGGCATCAACTTGTTGACTAGTAATGCTCATGGCCTCTATGAATTCTCTCATTCTAACCTGATCAATGTCATAATCCTGGACAAATTCTACCACCTGACCTTAGAAATTCCTCGTGAACTGAAAGTGATATTGCACCTCTCTATACTGATCATTAGATAAAGTAAAGTGGCCCTCCAACATTATTCATTAGGCCTCTTGCTTTTCGTAAACTGAATCCAAAGAGGCACGAAAGTCAAAAAAATCAAATCTGGAGTGACCCGTGCCATAGGCAAAAGAGTGCCTAGCAGGTTCCAGATGTCTAGACGGCTACGGGTGTTAAGATGACTAGGGCTCAAGGTGTGGCTTGGTGTCTCCGGACAAGGAGGGTACATACTCAGGAATTGAATCGGTGATCACCCAATTAGCAGGGTTGCGAACTAAGGTCCGCTCGTGACAAGGAAGAGGCAATGGGAATCCATCTCTCTTAAGAAAGGAAAACCCATTATCGTCCCGGTAAATCATCTTCATAGCAAGACATGCATCGATATCGATCATGTTGTTACCATGGATGATTTCTACCTCGTCTAGATCACAACCCGATTTATAGCTATTTGGATAATCAAACCACCAAAGATAATCAACCCCAAGGTTGCTTTATTGGCTCTCACAAGGTTTTGCAGAAAATGGAAACTAGAATCAAAGTTAATCTTATGCAACATAGCCCAAAGAGCATAAAGTTCCACTTTCCTTACAACTCCATCACTTTCCCCTCTACCAAAGACAATTTTACTCATGACCCGGTGTAAGTACCTAAAGATGGGGTTTTGTATGTGGGAAGCTTTAGCTCTAGAGGGCTCATAAGGTTGATCCAATCCGGTAATTAAGTTCCAAAAATTATTCTAATTAAACCTAGGGGAAAACCTATGAGAGCCACTAGTGGATAAGACAAAACAACTATTAAAGTCACTAAATGTCCACTAAAATTCTTGATTCATTAATCTAAAATTGATTTTGCCAATATAATTATCCTCATTAGAGAAGTGGACATCTAGTGAGCTCAAAAATTCAAAGACAATTCGAGGATATATAGGTAGATGTGTGTACAAAATATCATCCCAATAAAGAGAACCAATCAACCAATCCATATCATCTCTAATTCCTAAAGTATCTAAAATAGTTGGGTCCATATATCATGTGCACACAATCTTTCTTGCGACAAGAATATTAAATCTAGCTTTATGATCATCATTTCTAAAGATAATATTAAATTCATTATCATTACCTTTATCACGTGCCATCCTCTTGCCTTTGCCCTTTGTGACTTTCTCCTTGCCCTTTTCTCTTGATGGTTCTTTTTCTCCGCTGGATCTGCCACTTCCCTTTCGAAGCATTTTTAAGAAGATTAGACATGATGTATAGTTAAGAGAGTGTAAGGTGCTTGATTGGAGAAGTGAGATCTTGAGGAAAAGAAAATAAATCTTGAGAAAGAAGATCTTAAGGAAGGAGAATTAGATCTTGAAGAAGGAGGAGGAGAAGAGTTGCTATTTAATCTAGATCTAGATCTAGTTTATAGAAAAATGAGTAAGAGATCTAGATCTAAGAAGTAAAAGAAGAGGGGTTGAGAATGAGAGAGAATAGAGAAAAAGAATTCTGCTTTGGGGTATGGCCGACACAACCTTGACACGATCGTGTTTTATAGACACAACCAAGTCTTTATATTCCACATGGCCGTGTAGATCTACACGGCCTATATGTTCCTCTTCTTGGCCAGATCCACACAGTTGTGCCAATTGGCATAGGCAGTGTCATCTCCCTCTCGGTTAAGCTCACACAGCCTGTGTGTGTCACATGACCGAGTTCTTTTCCTTCACTATTAGCCTCACACGGTCGTGTATGTCACACGACCACCTTCTTCTTCTTCTCTGGATTTTTCACACAGTTGTGTGAAATCACACGACCTTGTCCATCTTCTCCTTGGATGAGGTCACTTGGCTTGTGTGAGCTACATGGTCAGCTGCTCCTCCTTTTCTATCTTTATCACACGGCCATGTAAGGTACACATCCGAGCTCTGTTAAGTCCAAAATTGCTGAGTTTACTCCTTTCTGGCTTCTCCAACGCTTCCATGCCCATGAAATAATCATGGCTAGCTCATGGAGGCAATATACAACCTGAAAAATAAATAACAAAAGTTTAAAAACACTACCAAATGAAAAGAAAATTAAAATTGAATCTAACTAAAGGAACCTTTGGATTGACTTCCAAGAAGCGTTTGTTTAAGGTCATTAGCTCGACCCCATCTCCGTTTACATGGGCTATACCCAAGGAGGCATAGATTTTCCTCCTCAGGTTAATGTTTCTTCCTCTTCCTTCATTCTTGCCCTTGGAGGGCCGAAGTACTTTTCATTATTTATTAGGGGCATTCTCCCAATTCTTGACAGATCATGTTCTTCTTCTGGTGACCTCTCATGAGGATAGAAATTTCATTCCTCAACTTTATAAGCATCGCCCCACTGCAAATGCTTACTAAAAAAGAAGAGACATGGTTAGAAGAATTAGATAAATCATACTCTAACCTTTCATTACCTATTACCAAAGAAAGTTTATGGTTTTTCACATCAATTATGGCTCCAGCTGTTGCAAGGAAAGGTTTTCCCAGTATAATTAGAATTTTTAGGTCTTCCTCCATGTTTAGCACAACAAAATCTGTGGGTATGATACTGCCACCTACTTCTACCGGCACGTCTTCAACAATACAAATAGGGTACTTGCAAGAATGATCAGCTAATTGCAGTGCCATGGTAGTAAGTTTAAAGTTTCTGAGACCTAGCTTATTACAAATTGAATATGTTATGAGGCCAACACTTGCCCACAAATAAAAAAAAGCTTTTTCAATGAATTTAGATCCTATGGTGCACGAAATGTAAAAGTTTCCTGGGTCTTGGAGCTTTGAGGAAGTGTTCTTCTCAAATAAAGCGCTTCATTCTTCTGTTAGGGCAACAGTCTCGACATCACCCTTTCTTCTTCTGTTGGACATAACTATTAGATCAAGAAGCGCTATAGGGGCACACGAGGGGGGGGGGGGGGGGGGGGAATAGCGCTCGTGCTTTCTCTTTTCTTATTCGAAAAATGTTTGAGAGTAAAGCAACGGAATTAAAAAAAAAATCACATAAAAAGGACCCAAGCGTTTTTTACTTAGTTCGGAGCCTTAGGCGACTCCTACTCCAAGGCCCATGCTCGCTGAGCGTTTACTTTAGGCAATTCACTATCACATCACAAAGTACAAATATGGATTACAAAATAGAAATAAGAAGGTTATACCGACAATAGAATTATAAGAATTAAGGCTCCGGGTCGTCGGAGACTTGTCGTAGCTTAGTCAGAGTGTCACATGAATAGCACGTTACAAAAGGATCACTTTAGAATTGTTGATTTGAGTTGCTGGTCGAGTGCTCCTTATAAGGGCTATTGGAGGCGCCTCAAAGCCCCTTGAGGGCTCCTCCATTTGCAGAGTCAGTCGCGCGTGGATAAGCTGAGAAGAAGTCTTCGTCTATCCTGTTGAAGGCGCCTCCATAAGCCTTGAAGGTGCCTCCAATGTTGTTCTAGGCACCTCAAGCCACCGTGAGGGCGCCTCTAGCTCCACTGCGCGCAAACTCTTCTCCTTTGCACCCGAGGCGCCTTAAACTCCATGAGGGTGCCTCGGGTACTGTTCATCTGAGGCCAAATGTACTCTTTTGTCCTTGCAAGATAGGTTAGTCCACAACCCAACCACATATCTTGCAAAACAAAGTTAGCACACATAATAAACATAATAATATGAAAGTTTTGACAATCACGGATTGTCCGGTTCTGACTTCGGATTTCCCATCTAAAACCCTAGGTTGAACCGACGCCTACTGTTCCCTCTTTCGGGGAACATTTCCTCACCTACTCCACTCAGGAGAGCATACATGATGGCATTCCAATCCTCCAAACCGACTAAACTTTTTGTCTTGGGTTACCACCCCCTAGGACCTAGGGTTACCACCCCTTAGGGTTTTCGCCACCTAGGGTTACCCCCCCCTAGGACCTAAGGTCCCCCCCCCCCCCGGTTAGGTTTTCCATCACCTAGGGTTACCACCCCCTAGGACCTAAGGTTGTCGCCCCTTAGGGTTTTCTACCACCTAGGGTTACCACCCCCTAGGGGTTTCCACCTGTCTAATCGCAGTTAGGACTTTCCTGAAAAACCTCATTCACACATGTTATATAACAAAGCAACTTAACTTTGAATCCCTTTGCCATTATCAAAACTTGGGTTTGATCGTTGGATGCTACCCACACCAACAATCTCCCCCTTTTTGATTATGACAATGAAAATTCAAAGTTAAGTAAAGCAATGCTATAAAGGATTTTCAAAGATAGCATAAGCGTAAAACTAGGACAAGCAAACTTTGAAAAAAAAAACTCCCCCTTAATAAAAGCTCTTCTTAAAATTTTAATTACTTTTGAATTTTCTTCTACTCTCCCCCTTTACCATATATCAAAATAAGTAAGAAAGTAAATGAAAGTGATCAATGGCCTTATCTAGGAATAACTTATTTTTGAGAGAAAATTTAAAATAGAGAATTAGAAATACTTTGATAAACACTTAGCTTTTTAGAATAAATTTCCTTGTAACACTTTTAGCTAGGTGAAATCAAAAGTTTTATCATAAATTTAAAAAAAAAAAATCTTGAAAATTTTGAAAAGCCTTTTACTTAGATAAATTTGAAAAGCTTTTGAAAGATACATAGCCAAATTTGAAGTACTTAGCTAATTTTGAAAGACTTTTTGAAAAATACTTAGCCAAATTTAAAAGGTTTTTACATAATACTTAGCTAAATTTGAAAAGCTTTTGCAAGAACACTTAGCATTTTAGAGGAAATTTTCTTGTAAGATTTTTTTTAGCCAAGTGAACTCAAAATCTCAAAACTTAATTTTAGAAATAGATTTTAGCTAAGGGAATGTTTTGATTTGAAAAGTAACTTAGCTAAAAAGTTTGTAACAATAGATGATAAGTCTTTAAAGTATAAAATGTTAAAAAAAACTTCTAGAAAAGAACTCTTTTAGGGTTAAAAAGTTGATTTAAATTTAGCTTAAATTTTAGCACCAACACTTGATTTAAATAATTTTAGCTAAGGCCATTCTTACAAGAAAACATTCAAAAAGTCCTATAGTCTAAGCATGAGTAACTAAATCAAGTTAAAACTCAATAGTTAATTTTTTTGGCCACATGTCTAACCATTAGCTACTAGTTGTTTACCTAGAGGGCAATAGTTTTCACTTGGTTAGTTAAGTTAAGTTAATGATCTAGTTATATTTGACTAAGTCTGGATAACTTAACTTGATTAATGTAAGTTAGGTATTTTATAGCTCAGACTTATGTCGATGCACAGACATAAGCATACTGAAGTCCAGGCAGTACCCTATGCATTTCACATCATAAAAAGTATTTTTCAAACACAAGCAAGTTACTCCTAGTGTGCATGTGAGATGCTCTAGCTGAAACTAGGGGTAGGTGATTTCTAGGGGTAAAATCCTATGGTAAACTAGATTTTTGAAAAACTAAAAAATAATTAGAATTTTAAAAAATATTTTTCCTAGGATTTTAAAACTAAAATAGACAATAGACTGATTTATAGAACTTAGTATAAGTAGAAATAAGTGCTAATCTACTAAGCATAATAACAAGCCAAAAGACAGTCATCTATACATGAAGTAAGTTTAGGTATAATAGATACAATGCAAGTCTGAAAGAGGATCAAATTAGAGGGTCGTCCACTGGAGGAGGTCATGGAAGCCGCTCGGGTACATGCAACGCTCGATGAATCTCCTCTCGGAGAGAAGTGACCTCGGTCCGTAGTGTACGGAAGTCGTCCAAGACCAGCTGATCTGTCAGTGCCGAGGACCGCTCGAGATGAGCAAGTCTATCCTCAATGGATAAGGAAGTGGAAGGCTGAGCTGACGTCGAAGGCTGGGATGGATCGAGAGGCTCTCCAAATATCTGATCATGAGTAAACTCAAATAACTCCTCTCGTCCCTCAGGTGGCTAAAAGAACTCATCTAGGGCTAGGCCAAATCCCTCGGCTGGAGCAACTGGCTCATCCTCAACTGGATCTACTAGCGGCTGCCCACCTCTCCATGCTAGGACCCCTTGAGCAGTGATATCTATATGTGCTAATCTAAGATGACGCAGGCCAAACTCATCATAAGGTGTAAGGGGAATAGTTGTCCCCCGAGTCACATCTATGCCCTCTATAGTCGAGAAGATGTAAGTCAGCACATGAATATAGGGCATGTGGACTACTCGGGACATGACAAGACTAGCCGCATAAATAGTGTTATAAAACATATACAATGCAATGTCTATATTTAGATGATGACATAATGCATATAAAAAGAAAGAGTGAGATGGGCGCATCTTCGGGACGCCCCGAGATGTGATAGGCAGAATGCATGCAGTCAGGACTCTATACATAACGTAGTCTTAGACCCTAAGAGAGATCGATCTGAAGTCAGAGACTCCAAGTGGTCTCCCCCAAAAAAAAAAAAAAAAAAATACACATAGAATGTTGTAGGAGGATCGGTGGCCAGCTTGAAGGGGGGTTGGATAGACGGCGCCCCCAAATACCCGCTTCTTTCTACAATGTTAGTGCGCAAGTCGAAATACAAACAAACAAGTAAAAAGACTAAAACTAAGAAAGGAAATGCAAACCGCTAACACGTTCATTTACGTGGTTCGGAGATAACTTGCTCCTACTCCACGGCTGTCCGTAAGGTGGATGATCCCTCAATCCGTCTGTGGATTAGTCCCCGGCAAACTCCGACTAGTTTAACCTCCTTGTGGGTGGAGAAACCTCACCACAACTCCAACCAAGACCTCTTGGCACACAAAGATCTCATGAGCACTTAGTGACTAATAATTAGAATTTAACCAAGTCTAATTTTGTCACCTTGTCTGGCCATCCCAAGCTCCTTCTTATAGAGCTTGGGGAAATCAGTCTTGCTGATTTGCCCGTTACCAGTCGACTGGTCCTTGCAATAGCCGATTGGTGCCAGCCCAACAACATGCCAACGACTATCTATCAGTCAACTGGTCCCAGCCATTTCGAGCACAGAACTTCTCTGTGCTCACCACTAGTCGACTGATCCCAGTACCTGTCGATTGGTACAACCCTATACCTAGGGTTCCCATCCCGAGTACATTTCTCTCGGAACTCGGACCCTCACGACTCACTTGACTCTTCTTTACAGCCTTAACCTCTTACCTTCAGGCCTAATTCCTTCAGCTCTCGTCCCTCGGATGCATTCAAGCCCGCGTCTCATCCCCAATGTCATCCTTCGCGTATGCCTCGAAGTCGCCTCCCTCGGCCTTTGTCCTTACTGCCTTGTCCATGGTCCCTCAGATACTCCATCCTTCACCGGACCCGAAGCCGTCAACCTGAGTCTCATGTGTATCCTGTAGTCCTGCACAACTCAAGTACACATATAAATTACAAGGGTGAATCTAACTTAAACCCTTTTCCAAAACACCAAAACACATTTTCCCACGGACCATTGGGATTGCTCCAACAATCTCCCCCTTTTTGGTGTTTGGTAATACATTTAAGTTAGGGAAAACAAATAGCAAAAAAATATGCTAAAAATAATGAACTTATGATGCCAAGGCTACACACTTGGACTTACACCACCGAATGGACTTACGTTACCAAGGCTACACACATGGACTTACACCGCCGAATGGACTTACGTTGCCAAGGCTATAGACTTGGACTTACACCGCCGAAACAAAATGCAAATATGCATTGAAACCTATCACAAGGCTCCCCCTACACCTAAGCTCCCCAATGAGCTAGGATTTTCCCACAGGGATATTTATGAACCAATCACAAGGCTCCCCCTACGCAAAGGCACTTAAGGTTTTCCTAACTAAACCTTACTTCTCCCCCTTTGCCTAAAATCCAATAAGTTCTCCAACAATATCCCAATTGTTGAAAACTTGTCATCCAAACTGACCCTAAACTCATGTATTTATCCCCCAATGATCCCATACATCTAAACGAGTTGACACGGTCAAGAATAGTGCTAAAAAAACACTATTAGGCTGGTATCAGTCGACTGCCCAAAGTACCAGTCGACTGCCCCCTTCGACACAACCTTACAGAAGTATACTGTGGTCGAAAAATACTATTACTAGTTGACTGGTATCTGCACCAGTCGACTGATACCCTATTTCTGAAAAAATCAATCTTTTCAAGCCAACTTCAGAAATGCACCAGAAATTATGTAGACCACTAAAAATTCCCAAATTTTGTGGAGAGGTCTATTGTACACTTGTCTACCTGGAAAAAATATATTACAAGATGTATCTATCACCAATCCCAAGATTACATAAAATCCAAAACTAGCTAAATGGTTCAATTGAACCTTGACATAAAGTCCTAGTTTTGACTTCCGCTTGATGTATTTGCCCATACCAACCCACAATGCATCCCTAGCATTGGTCTATATAGCATCTATACATCCAAAACCAATTATCATGCTATATGACTCCAATGTCATATTTCCTTGCATGAAACACAATCCAATTGTGCCAATTCCCTGAGGTTGAGACTCAAATCCATCTCCAAACCTTTTGGCACACTTCATGGCTCCTCTAGACTCCCAAGTAAAATTCACTTGAGATACATTTACCATGGGTCCCAAATTGACTTTTTGAGCTCCCTCTAGAGCTCTTAACCTTAGCCGTCTTCTTAGATGCTTTCTCTATTATGGCTAAACCACAGTGGTGCACCTTGGACACATCATCCTTGCCATAATCATATGCAACCCTAGTATATTTCTTCTCATTGGCTTTAGATGACTCTCCCTTGCCCTTATCATGTGCCACCCTAGCACATGGTCTCCTTTTGGCCTTGGAGGGACTAGATCGGTATCCCAAAGCTGATCTATCATTGTTGGATTTTTGGCTACCCAATCCATATTTAATCCCTTAGATCCAATAGTGAATCTCTTAAGGAATTTCTCCAATTGATCAAGCTTTTCCTTCAAAGCTTGATTTTCTCTTTCTAGATTTCTAAATCTAGAGTCAACATGTCCACCATGGGCATTCCTAGACCTGCCCTTTCTAGGCACATGTCTCCCCTTCTTGGGATTAATTCCTAGGTTCTCCATTACCTTCATCTCCTTAGGTAATGAGAATTTAACGTGTCTAGATTTATCATGCATAGATCTCCTAGGGTTATAATCGATATTTACCCTATTCCTATCATGATATCTAAATCCAAAATTTTGCATGGGTAAATAATAACAATTATTTCTAGCATGCATGGGAGTATAAGAATTTAATTTTGAATTACATTTCAAATTAGGGTATACCTCCCTTACCCTTGAAGCTCCCCCTTGATTTGAGCTCCTCTTCTTCTTCTCCCACTTCTTTAAATGCACCAACTTCTTGATTTCTTTCTTCTTTGGGCATTTGGTGTGGTAGTGTCCCATTTCTCCACACGTGAAGGATCAATATGCTTCTTCTCATTCTTATTCCTACAACTCAAATAAGATTCTAAAGAAATTGAATTGAGTTTAGGAGATACCTCTTTCTTATCCAATGGGCATCTACTCTTGTAGTGTCACTTTTCGTTGCACCTGAAGTACACAATGTGATCTTTTGATTTTGCTTCGGTGGAGGTGCTCACTAGGTTGACCTCCAAGACCTCTTCTTCATTCATCTTGGATTCTTCTTCAACCCTTGAGGATATTGATGATGCTTCATCTTCCTCATCCACACTTGTGGATGGCCTTTCTTCATCCTTCTCTTCCTCGGATGTTGAGCATGACTCAACTTCCGTTTGCTCCTCCTCAACTTGAGCAATTAAGCCCATCTCCTTGGTCTCTTCTTCTTCTTGTGTAGGCATAGGTTCTTCCCATTGAACCTTCTTTATCTTGTTCTACAAATCGTGGGTATTCTTGTATTTACCTACATGGCTCATCACGTCATTAGGAAAAATATCAATTAATATAGATATTACCTTGTCGCTTGCCTTTGACCGTGAGGTTTGCTCCTCCGTCCAATGTCGTGGTCGGAGCTTCTTCCCTTTCTTATCCTTCGGGACATCGAACGGCTTTTTGACCACCATCATGGTGTCCCAATCTGTGTCGAAGAAGACCTCCATCTTCATCATCCAATATGTGATGTCCCCAAGGCTTCCTCCTTCAAACTTTGGAGGTTCAATCAAGCCGGTCATCTTCTTGTAGTTGCTCTTCTCGGTGGTTAGTCCGGTGAAATGCAAACCTCACTCTGATACCACTTGTAGAGGATCGGTGGCCGACTTGAAGGGGGGTTGGATAGACGACGCCCCTAAATACTCGCTTCTTTCTACAATGTTAGTGTGCAAGCGGAAATACAAACAAACATGTAGAAAGACTAAAACTAAGAAAGGAAATACAAACCGCTAACACGTTCATTTACGTGGTTCGGAGATAACTTGATCCTACTCCACGGTTGTCCGTAAGTTGGACGATTCCTTAATCCGCCGGTGGATTAGTCCCCGGCAAACTCCGGCTAGCTCAACCTCCTTATGGGTGGAGAAACCTCACCACAACTCCAACCAAGACCTCTTGGCACACAAAGATCTCTTGAGCACTTAGTGACTACTTATTAGGCTTTAACCAAGTCTAATTTCGCCACCTTGTCCGATCATCCCAAGCTCCTTCTTATAGAGATTGGGGAAATCAACTTTGCTGATTTGCCCATTACCAATCGACTGGTGCCATCCCAACGGCATGCCAACGGTTGTCTATCAGTCGACTGGTCCTAGGACCAGTCGACTGATCCCAGAACCAGTCAACTCATCCCAACCTGTAACGACCCAATTTTCCACATTAGGAGTCCTAAAAGTGCTTTAAAAATCTAGAAATATTTTAGAAAAATTCTAGAGATTTTTAGGAATTTATAGAGTATTTTATGCAATTTTTGGAATTCGTTTGGTATTTTTGCCAAGAGGAAGAAGTTAAAAAAAAAAAAAAAGGGGGAAGAAAGAAAAATGTTGAAGCTGGGTTTTGAACCCAAGACCTCGGGCTTAACCCGAGCGTTAACTGAACTCAGACAACCAGCTGGTCCACGGCTGTTTTGTTATAATTTAAGGGAATTAAATATGATTAAGCAGTTTTAAGAAACGAAATAAAAATTCCGTTTAAAAAGGAGCCGAGGGCGGCTCGAACCCAAGACCTTCAGGAACTTATCTTTCCAGCGGACCAAGCGCGCCAGCTGGTATTTCGTAAACAAATTTATAACGAATTGGTCTTAAGCTGTAGTTATAAAAGGACAAGTTAAAGAGAGGGTTAAGTTATATTCTTTTCTCTCCCGTGACCTAATTCCTTCGACCTTCCCTCTCTCACGACCTAAGCTTTCCCGACCCCGATTCTTCGAGCGGCACTATTTTGGTGCTCGGGTGAAGACGAAGCCAAGAAAGGGTTCCTCTCCGACGGCCGGTGAAGGGCAAGTCCCGGGAGCTCTTCACAGAATAGAGACTCTCCTGACGAGGAAAATTCGTGGGCTCGAAGGGGCGGCCGAAGAGTTGCGATCTCAAGCTCGCCGAAGCCCTAGAAGCTTTCTTCCGGCTGTGAGTCCAAGAAACCGAGGTAAGTCGCTTACTCACCTGCAGTAGGATAGCTTCGCTCGGGATTTCTATTTCTTTTGTGATCCAAATTTGTTCTGTGAAGAAGGTTAGATTAGGGTTGCTGCCGTGAACCTTAAAGAAAGAAGAGAAGGATTGATTTAGTTTAAGCATGAAGAACAGGAGAAGTAGTTCCGAGTTTTGGTTTCCTTCTTTTGTTTCGGATTGTGTTGCACAGAAATTGTGGTTAGGGATTTAGCCTCCCTTTCATGCTTTTGGAACATGTAGAATTTAGGTTGTGTTCCTTTGTTTGCTGCTGTAATGAACCTGAATTTGCCTTCATAAGATTCAGATTGGAGTTCCTTTGTATGCAGTAGCCTTTTAGCAGGATGGTTATTAGGCTTCTTTGATTTCAGAACATGCTATGGTTCTCCTTCTTTGATTCGGATTAAGCTGTACATTCCTTCTTTGTTTTCGGTTCATGCTGTACAAGAATTTTGGTTGCTAGGCATTCGGTTGTTTTCAGAATATGTTGTACAAGATGGTTCCTAGGGCTTTGGTAATTTAGATTGGTTGCCTAGGTAGATTTAGTGAAGATCAAGGAATCTGGAGATAGGGTAATGGAAAGGGAAGCAACTTCAGATGGAAATTTTATTAGAGTTTGATTTCAAGATCTACTTGATTATCTCTAGGTTTACTATGTTGCTTTCATTGTTTGGTATAGCTTTACTGAAGACTTTACTAGAATGTGAGTGTATGGAAGCTGTCATGGTTAGAAGTTTCACTCATTAGCATAGCCACCTAGGGATATTTGGATCAGGACATTATGATCTATTGCAACTGTAGCATTGACTTCAAGTGTAGTTCATTTGAATTTCACTGTCATTGAGCTCAAGCTCATTCTGAGGTAAAAAGTGAAAACTTGAATTATGATTTAAGTATAAGATTTCAGTTTCAGATTTAGTTTCTGATGCTTTCTTAATTAGTTGGAACAACCTTGCCGTAAGCTTGCTGGTTAGATCCTTTTATGCTATGCATTGGGCAAGAACAGTCCTCATTTTCAAAGTATGCAGTATAGATTTTTGGTTAAGCTAGTATACAGATTTTAGATAAGTTTAGTATGCAGTTTTAGATAAGCTTAATATGCAGATTTTAGTTAAGCTTAATATGCAGTTTTCTGTTTAAACTTGTATGCAGATTTTTGTTTAAGCATTGCAGTGTTAGAATTTATTTAAACACTTCAGTTTTGTAAGAAGCATTCTTTTATAAGAAAAGCATAAGAAAGATAAAGAAAAGTATAAGAAAGATAAAGAAGAGAAAGAAAAGGCCGAGGCCTTAAGTAGATCCCAAAAGTCAAGACTTTAGGGATTTTGGCACACAAGGTGCTTATTAAAATGCCAAGGCATTTAAAGAAGAAGTAATTAAGATTATAAGTATTTTACTTTTAAGAAGAGGCTAGTACCCGACTTCCGAGGTTGTCGTTAAACAAATCCAGGTGTCCAATTCCGAGGTCTTGGCCCTGGTAGACCGACGTCTGCTCTTTTAGGATTGGTGGCTCGCTACCCCAACCTATCAGGGAACGCGCATAAGATGGTACTACGCCTGGGCCCAAGAAGAAGTTGATTATTATTTTGAAGTATTATAAGTATAAGTTTTTGAACAAGTAAAAACAAGTTTTATCTAAGTATAAAGTATTAAAGAATAAGTTTTAAACAAGTGAAATAAATAATAAGTTTAGAACAAATGAAATAAGTTTCATATAGTTCTAAAAATCAGTAAGTTTAGTTCTTTATTCTACCATGTTTATCTAGTAGATGAGTAGATTCCTTAGCTTTTCTTTGCTATTAGTTTGACATGAGCAGTTATGTTTATGCTTTATTTCTTTTTAGAGCATATAGTTTCTAGTTCTTTTTGTATACATGCACATCCGTGATTTTGTGAGTTAGATAGCGGTTACTAAGCAAATTTTGCTTATAGACTACACTTCCTCTTACTACAGATACAGGAAAGGAAGAGATATAGAAAGGAAGGCGACAAGGAGGTGTTCGAAGGATGTGTGATGCCAGGACTATGGAAGCCTTGGGACTTAGTTTAAGAATTTATTAACATTGTCATTTATTAAGAATGTATTAGATGAGTCATTTAGTCTTCCGCTGTTAGTTAATTGTATGTTTTTATTTTGTTTCCGCTATTTATTACTTTCATGATTTGATTTCATTAAACTGCGTGGTGATGTTATTCCTTTTGTGTGTTTGATATGTGTTCCAGCCGCCTGTGGCTGTGTATATTATGTTATGTATGTCAGTTTAAGGTCACCGGTACAGGGGAGATTCTGCCGAAATTTTTCGTTAGGGTTTCTTCGAGGATTTTAATCATATCAGTTAAGTAGAGTTAGTAGTTATGTAGCGGTCATCCTTAGAGAGTAGTATTAGTAAGAAGGGTGGTCGTTACAGTTGGTATCAGAGCAGTTCCCATTCTCCAGCATCACACATCAGCACCATCCTTGCCGTCTTCAAGTAAGAAAGTATTTAATTTTCTTTTATGCTTTCTTTATTATTTGCAGTATAGAGTATCTGCTTATATGTGCTTAGGAAAGAAGAAAATTCATGTTTTAATTTTCTATGTTTTGATACATATGCTTAGAAAGAATAGAGACAATTTTAGTTTTGTTTCTCTCTTATATTCATATATACATAAGTATGTTTAGAAAGGATAGAGAAGATATCAGGTATTATTCTTGGCATAACTAGATGTTAAGATAGAGGACAAGACAGTGGGGAGTCAGAAGCCCCAGTTAAGTAATTAGAACCAGAAGCACAAGAAAGTTACTTGGGAGCATGAGGATAGTATGAGATTGAAATATCCAGAATTATTCTAAGTTCGAGGACGAACTTTTTATAAGGTATGGGGAATTGTAACGACCCAATTTTCCTCATTAGGAGTCCTAAAAGTGTTTTAAAAATCTAGAAATGTTTTAGAAAAATTCTAGAGATTTTTAGGAATTTATAGAGTATTTTTAAGCAATTTTTGGAGTTCGTTTGGTATTTTTGCCAAGAGGAAGAAGTTAAAAAAAACAAAAAAAAAAAAAGGGGGAAGAAAGAAAAATGTTGAAGCTGGGTTTTGAACCGAAGACCTCGGGCTTGACCCAAGCCTTAACCGAACTCAGACAACCAGTTGTTCCACGGCTATATTTGTTATAATTTAAGGGAATTAATTATGATTAAGCAGTCTTAAGAAACGAAATAAAAATTCCGTTTAAAAAGGAGCCGAGGGCGGCTCGAACCCAAGACCTTCGGGAACTTATCTTTCCAGCGGACCAAGCGCGCCAGCTGGTATTTCGTAAACAAATTTATAACGAATTGGTCTTAAGCTGTAGTTATAAAAGGACAAGTTAAAGAGAGGGTTAAGTTATATTCTTTTCTCTCCCGTGACCTAATTCCTTCGACCTTCCCTCTCTCGCGACCTAAGCTTTCCCGACCCCGATTCTTCGAGCGGCGCTATTTTGGTGCTCGGGCGAAGACGAAGCCAAGAAAGGGTTCCTCTCCGGCGGCCGGTGAAGGGCAAGTCCCTGGAGCTCTTCACAGAATAGGGACTCTCCTGACGAGGAAAATCCGTGGGATCGAAGGGGCGACCGAAGAGTTGCGATCTCAAGATCGCCGAAGCCCTAGAAGCTTTCTTCCGGCTGTGAGTGCAAGAAACCGAGGTAAGTCGCTTACTCACCTGCAGTAGGATAGCTTCGCTCCGGATTTCTATTTCTTTTGTGATCCGAATTAGTTCTGTGAAGAAGGTTAGATTAGGGTTGCTGCCGTGAACCTTAAAGAAAGAAGAGAAGGATTGATTTAGTTTAAGCATGAAGAATAGGAGAAGTAGTTCTGAGTTTTGGTTTCCTTCTTTTGTTTCGGATTATGTTGCACAGAAATTGTGGTTAGGGATTTAACCTCCCTGTCATGCTTTCGGAACATGTAGAATTTAGGTTGTGTTCCTTTGTTTGCTGCTGTAATGAACCTGAATTTGCCTTCATAAGATTCAGATTGGAGTTCCTTTGTATGCAGTAGCCTTTTAGCAGGATGGTTATTAGGCTTCTTTGATTTCAGAACATGCTATGGTTCTCCTTCTTTGATTCGGATTAAGCTGTACATTCCTTCTTTGTTTTCGGTTCATGCTGTACAAGAATTTTAGTTGCTAGGCATTCGGTTGTTTTCAGAATATGCTGTACAAGATGGTTCCTAGGG
This sequence comes from Zingiber officinale, assembly GCF_018446385.1. Lineage (NCBI taxonomy): Eukaryota > Viridiplantae > Streptophyta > Magnoliopsida > Zingiberales > Zingiberaceae > Zingiber > Zingiber officinale. Next base: position 51,787,930 of record NC_055990.1, read on the forward strand.
CTTTGGTAATTTAGATTGGTTGCCTAGGTAGATTTAGTGAAGATCAAGGAATCTGGAGATAGGGTAATGGAAAGGGAAGCAACTTCAGATGGAAATTTTGTTAGAGTTTGATTTCAAGATCTACTTGATTATCTCTAGGTTTACTATGTTGCTTTCATTGTTTGGTATAGCTTTACTGAAGACTTTACTAGAATGTGAGTGTATGGAAGCTGTCATGGTTAGAAGTTTCACTCATTAGCATAGCCACCTAGGGATATTTGGATCAGGACATTATGATCTATTGCAACTGTAGCATTGACTTCAAGTGTAGTTCATTTGAATTTCACTGTCATTGAGCTCAAGCTCATTCTGAGGTAAAAAGTGAAAACTTGAATTATGATTTAAGTATAAGATTTCAGTTTCAGATTTAGTTTCTGATGCTTTCTTAATTAGTTGGAACAGCCTTGCCTTAAGCTTGCTGGTTAGATCCTTTTATGCTATGCATTGGGCAAGAACAGTCCTCATTTTCAAAGTATGCAGTATAGATTTTTGGTTAAGCTAGTATACAGATTTTAGATAAGTTTAGTATGCAGATTTTAGATAAGCTTAATATGCAGATTTTAGTTAAGCTTAATATGCAGTTTTCTGTTTAAACTTGTATGCAGATTTTTGTTTAAGCATTGCAGTGTTAGAATTTATTTAAACACTTCAGTTTTATAAGAAGCATTCTTTTATAAGAAAAGCATAAGAAAGATAAAGAAAAGTATAAGAAAGATAAAGAAGAGAAAGAAAAGGCCGAGGCCTTAAGTAGATCCCAAAAGTCAAGACTTTAGGGATTTTGGCACACATGGTGCTTATTAAAATGCCAAGGCATTTAAAGAAGAAGTAATTAAGATTATAAGTATTTTACTTTTAAGAAGAGGCTAGTACCCGACTTCCGAGGTTGTCGTTAAACAAATCCAGGTGTCTAACCTAGTAGACCCTAATCTAGATTGGGTACTAGCTATCTCAACCTAGTTAGGGAGCGCGCATAGCAAGTACAGTTGTCTGGGCCCAAGAAGAAGTTGATTATTATTTTGAAGTATTATAAGTATAAGTTTTTGAACAAGTAAAAACAAGTTTTATCTAAGTATAAAGTATTAAAGAATAAGTTTTAAACAAGTGAAATAAATAATAAGTTTAGAACAAATGAAATAAGTTTCATATAGTTCTAAAAATCAGTAAGTTTAGTTCTTTATTCTACCATGTTTATCTAGTAGATGAGTAGATTCCTTAGCTTTTCTTTGCTATTAGTTTGACATGAGCAGTTATGTTTATGCTTTATTTCTTTTTAGAGCATATAGTTTCTAGTTCTTTTCGTATACATGCACATTCGTGATTTTGTGAGTTAGATAGCGGTTACTAAGCAAATTTTGCTTATAGACTACACTTCCTCTTACTGCAGATACAGGAAAGGAAGAGATATAGAAAGGAAGACGACAAGGAGGTGTTCGAAGGATGTGTGATGCCAGGACTATGGAAGCCTTGGGACTTAGTTTAAGAATTTATTAAGATTGCCATTTATTAAGAATGTATTAGATGAGTCATTTAGTCTTCCGCTGTTAGTTAATTGTATGTTTTTATTTTGTTTCCGCTATTTATTACTTGCATGATTTGATTTCATTAAACTGCGTGGTGATGTTATTCCTTTTGTGTGTTTGATATGTGTTCCAGCCGCCTGTGGTTGTGTATATTATGTTATGTATGTCAGTTTAAGGTCACCGGTACAGGGGAGATTCTGCCGAAATTTTTCGGTAGGGTTTCTTCAAGGATTTTAATCATACCGGTTAAGTAGAGTTAGTAGTTAAGTAACGGTCATCCTTAGAGAGTAGTAGTAGTAAGAAGGGTAGTCGTTACACAACCATTTCGGGCACATAACCTCTCTGTGCTTACCACCAATCGACTGATCCTAGTACCAGTCGATTGGTATAACCCTATACCTTGGGTTCCCATCCCGAGTACATTTCTCTCAGCACTCAGACCCTCACAACTCACTTGACTCTTCTTTACAGCCTTAACCTCTTGCCTTCAGGCCTACTTCCTTTGGCTCTCGTCCCTCAGATGCATTCAAGCCCGCGACTCATCCCTAATACCATCCTTCGCATATTCCTCGAAGTCGCCTCCCTCAGCCTTTATCCTTGATGCCTTGTCCACGGTCCCTCAGTTGCTCCATCCTTCACCGGACCCGAAGTCGTCAACCTGCGTCTCATGTGTATCCTGCAGTCCTGTACAACTCAAGTACACATATCAAATAACAAGGGTGAACCTAACTTAAACCCTTTGCCCAAACACCAAAACACATGGTTCCACGGACCACTAGGATTGCTCCAACAAGTGTATCTAAAGTGATGTGGGAGTAGGGCTCATCAAAAGGTAGATCCCTATTGGGATAACATAAGAAGGGGCATGCTGACTCTCTAAGACCTAAACTGGTGCATATCATGGTAGGGGTAAACAAAAAATCCTATCCACCAACTCTGGTGGAATAGGTCAGATCATCAACCCTCTCAAGGTTGTTGTAAAATTGGGCACATAAATCTTGGTTTACTGTATTTTTGTAGTAAACCAGGCTATCAAGCTGATAGTGCGCAATCATCTGAACGATAGGCTGACAATAACTAGTAAAAAATGGTCTACTTAAATATCTACATTTAATTACAGAGTACGAATGCTCAATGAAACTAAGCTTATGTTGCTCAGTGGGGAATCTAGCATCGGCAGAGGGGGCAGTGCCCGATGTGGACACAACATTGCATCGTTTCCTAGTTTTAACCATATACACATAAAATAGAAAAACAAGCATAACAAACATATATAGGATGATTTTAAATAGATTAGGGTATACCTAGGAGGCATTGTTAGGTTTAGGTGAGGGAAACTTGGGTTGAAGGCACCTTAGAAGGAAGAAATCACCGATTTGGTGTGTGGGGATCGTGAGTAGAAGACGAACAGAATCACTTCTATTCGCTGTAAATTTTAATTAAGACGAACAGAATCACCTCCGAGAGACGCCCATGTGTCCTTAGTTTATATGATTAGGTTTAATTAAGTTTTTTTAAAAAAAACATGTAAATAAGTTTTTTTAAAAAAAGAATTTTAAATAAGTTTTTAAAAGATTTTTTAAATGAGTTTTTAAAAGATTTTTTAAATGAGTTTTTAAAAGAATTTTTAAATAAGTTTTTAAAAGAATTTTTAAATAACTTTTTAAAAGAATTTTCAATAAGTTTTTAAAAGATTTTTTAAATAAGATTTTAAATAAGTTTTTAAAAGAATTTTTAAATAAGTTTTTAAAATAATTTTAGATAAGTTTTAAAAATAATTTTTAAATAAATTTTAAAAATAATTTTTAAATAAGTTTTTAAAAGAATTTTTTAAAAGAGTTTTTAAAATAATTTTAAATAAGTTTTTAAAATAATTTTAAATAAGTTTTTAAAAGATTTTATTTAAATAAGTTTTTAAAATATTTTAAATAAGTTTTTAAAATATTTTAAATAAGTTTTTAAAATAATTTTTAAAAGAATTTTAAATAAATTTTTGAAAGATTTTTATTAAATAAGTTTTTACAAGAATTTTTAAATAAGTTTTTAAAAGATTTTTTTTAAATGAGTTTTTAAAAGAATTTTAAGTAAGTTTTTAAAAGAATTTTAAATTAGTCTTTTAAAATATTTTAAATAAGTTTTTAAAAGAATATTTAAATAAGTATTTAAAATATTTTTAAATAAATTTTTAAAAATATTTTAAATAAGTTTTTAAAGAATTTTTAAAAAAGTTTTTAAAAGATCTTTATTTAAAAAAGGTTTTAAAAGATTTTTTAAATAAATATTTAAAAAATTTTAAATACGTTTTTCAAAGATTTTAAATAAGTTGTTAAAAAAAAATTTAAATAAGTTTTTTAAAATAATTTTTAATTAAGTTTTTAAAAGAATTTTTAAAATAATTTTAAAAGAATTTTAAATAAGTTTTTAAAATATTTTTAAATAAGTTTTTAAAAGAAATTTTTAAATGAGTTTTTAAAAGAATTTTAAATAAGTTTTTAAAAGAATTTTTAAATAAGATTTTAAAAGAATTTTTTAAATGAGTTTTTAAAAGAATTTTAAATAAGTTTTTAAGAGAATTTGAAATAAGTTTTTTTAAAATAATTTTAAATAAGTTTTTAAAAGAATTTGAAATAAGTTTTTTTTAAAGATTTTAAATAAGTTTTTAAAAGATTTTTTTAAATAAGTTTTAAAAGATTTTTTAAATAAGTTTTTAAAAGAATTTTAGATATGTTTTTAAAAGAATTTTAATTAAGTTTTGTAAAAAATTTTAAATAAGTTTTTAAAAGATTTTTAAATAAGTTTTTAAAAGAATTTTAATTAAGTTTTTTAAAAAATTTTAAATAAGTTTTTAAAAGAATTTTTAAATAAATTTTTAAAAGAATTTTAAATAAGTTTTTTAAAAGATTTTAAATAAGTTTCTAAAAGAATTTTTAAATAAGTTTTTAAAAAGATTTTAAATAAGTTTTTAAAAGAATTTTTAAATAAGTTTTTAAAAGAATTTTTAAATAAGTGCTAAAATGTTGATTAATTTGACTAAATCCATCCTAGATCCATCTCACCCGTTTTTAAGTTATCAATCAAGGAACCTTTAGTAGTTTTGTGAGATGGGTATCTTAATTTAGATTGTTTCTAAGGATTAATTTACATTTGAGTTAAACTTAGATTTTCCTATTGGTTAATTAAATATACATTTCGAAGATTGGCTCCCAGGCTGTGGCGAGGCACTAGGTCTTCTTCAGTATGAGATCATTCACCACTTCTAGACAGAGTCTTTCAAAGAAAATATATATTTAATTTCTCTTTTGAAACTCATAGGTTTAACTAAACAAGAGTAAATTATGCCTACGTCCTTAATCTATCCTAGTCTAAACATGCTTATTACAAGAAAAAATAAACAAGCATCAAGTAATTTTCATCTATTTATTAAGATAGTTTTCTATTGGCTCCCCCTGGATCATAGCCTCGATATGGTCTATCAAGGTAATATACTTGATCCTTGGGGACCCAATATTGACCAAGTTCAACTTGATTGACCAAGTTAGACTTAGGTACCCAAGCTTGGACTATCTTTCTATTCAGTCTGTTAACAAGCAACAAATAAGACCGATATTTCTTTTTAGCTTTGAATCCTAGTCCGGATCGATTGTATACGACTTTCTGATTTCCAAGAATCAAGTCAAGATTCTTGGAACCCAGTGTAAACCGTTCCAATGTAGTCTTCAAATCCTTGACTTGAGTTTTCAGGCTGGAATTCTCTTCCTGAAGTTTTTGGACTTGAGTTGAGGTTTCAGTCTGAACAGGGCCAGCCAAGGATTCGGTATTAGTCGCTTCTTTAAGGGATGTTACTTCCTTTAGAAGCGACTTGATCCGAGCATTAGACTTAGCTAGTTTGTGTATCAAATAGTTAATTAAATTATACAAACGTGTGGTACTTACAGAGGGGTTAGGCCCTGCGAAAACGGATACGGATCCGTGGCTTCTCTCGGACTCAGCTTCTGATTCGTCCTCGCTTCCGGATTTGTTGATTTAGTCCCGGGCTGTCATTGCGAGGAAACTCGTCTGTTCAAGTTCTTCACCGTCAGACTCTTCCAAAGAAGACTCATCCCAAGTTTCTTTCAGGGCCTTCTTCCTTCTTGGTTTCTTCGCATCTTTCTGGTTCAGGCAATTGGACTTGATGTGCCCCTTTTGGTTGCATCCATAGCATGTCACCTCGAACTTCACCTTTGGTGTGGCCTCCGTGGATTGGATTACCTTTTTGACATCCTTCTTGTTGAAGCCCCTCTTCTTTCTGTAGAGTTTCCTCACCAGGTTGACAAGTTCGACCGTGAGCTCGTCGTCGTCGTCATCCAAATCCGGTTCTTCTTCCGACTCCGGTTCGGTTCTGTGCCTTCTGCTTGTACCTACAATCAAAGCTATACTCTTCTCAGCTGGGCGTGTAATAGTCTGCTCATGCAATTCAAATTCAGAACAGAGTTCATCTAAATTTATTGACGAGAGATCCTTGGATACCTTGTAAGCATCTAACCATGGATGCCCACAAGGTATTCCTAGGAAAGGCGTTGTGTGCATACCTTATAATGTCCCTGTTCTCTACCCTTTGGTCTATTGCGTGGAGTCCGTTCAATAGGTCTTGTATGTGGGCATGCAGTTGGCTTGTCGTTTCATTTTCTTACAATTTAATGTTATATAGTTTATTTAAAATAAGGTCTCTCTTACTTACCTTTGTGTCTGATGTACCCTCGTGTAGTTCGATCAACTTTTGCCATAGCTCCTTTGCACTTGAGAAAGGTCCTATTGGAGCAATCCCAATGGTCCGTGCGACCATGTGTTTTGGTGTTTAGGCAAAGGGTTTAAGTTAGGTTCACCCTTGTATTTGATATGTGTATTTTAGTTGTGCAGGTTTACAGGATACACATTTGACTCAGGTTGATGGCTTCAGGTCCGGTGAAGGATGGAGCATCCGAGGGACCATGGACAAGGCAGTGAGGACAAGGGCCGATAGAAGCGACTTCAAGGCATACGCAAAGGATGGCATTGGGATGAGCCGCAGGCTTGAATGCATCCGAGGGATGAGAGCCAAGAGGAAGTAGGCTTGAAGGCAAGAGGTCAAGGCTACAAAGAAGCGTCAAGTGAGTCATAAGGGTGAGGGTCTGAGTGCTGAGAGATTATACTCGGGGTAAAATCCTAGGTTTAGGATTTTACTATAGCAGTTACTGTAGCAATTACTATAACAGTCGACTGGTGAAAACAGTAGTCGACTGATGTAGTCAACTGGGTAGTCGACTGGGAGCGCACAGAATGCTTCTGTTCGCTCGACCAGTGTGGAGCAGTCGACTGCTAGTTTTAGCAGTCAACTGGTATCGAGCCGTTGGGATGTAACGGTCGAATTTCCACAAAAGGCAGTCGACTGTTAGTTTTAGTAGTCGACTGCTAGTTTTAGCAGTCGGCTGATAGGCGGAGTTTTCAACCCGCGACCTATATAACCAAGGCTTGGAAGATTGGTTATCTCTGACGAAATTAGTGGTGTAAATCCTAATTAGTAGTCTAGTAGTCTCAAGAGTCTTGGTTGATGTTGTGGTGAGGTTTCTCCACCCAAAAGGAGCGACTTGAGATAGCTGGAGTTTGCCAGGGGCTAATCCACTGACGGATAGGGATCGTCCACCTCAAGGACACGCCGTGGAGTAGGAGCTCTAATCTCCGAACCACGTTAAACGAACGTGTTAGCGGTTTGCATTTCTTTTCTTAGTCTTTGTCTTTAGCTTTCATATTTGTAGTTAGTATTAGATTTTTGCTGCGCATATTAACAAGTGTAGGAAAAAAGTAAGTATTTGGGGACGCCGTCTATCCAACCCCCCTTCAAGCTGGCCACCGATTCCCTATAGATCCTACTCTGTTGAGTTCCTCCTTTGTTAGGCCACACTGGAGGGTGCAGGTCACTTTGGCATTTGCTTCTACCTTCTTGATTAGAGATGCATCCCAGTTCTCACAAGGTATCGATTTGCCGACGCCGTCGGTTGGAAGTTCGAGTCCAGTTTTGATGACCATCCAGACTTCAAAGTGAGTCTGGAGATACGCCTCCATCCGATGTAACGACACAATTTTCCCTATTTCGAGTTCCAAATGTCCATAAAAATATTTGGAAATGCTTTTAAAATATTCTAGAGATTTTTAGAAATTTTTAGAGTATTTTTATGCAATATTTGGAGTTCGTTTGGTATTTTTACAAAGAGGAAGAAGTTTTTTTTAAAAAAAGAAAAGGAATATGTTGAAGCCAGGTTTTGAACCCACGACCTCGACCCAAGCCGAACCCAGCCAGCCAACTGGTCTACAAACATTTTGTTAATTATATATGGAATAAAATATATATAAGGTAGAAGTTAGTAATAGAGAATACTCGGAAAAAAAAGGGGTTGCAGCGAGTTTTGAACCTGCAATCTGTGACTTCGAGCAAAACCAGCCCAACCAGCTGAGCTACACGGTTTTTGTTAACCTTTAATGGAGCGAAATGTATATATGCAGTAGTTGGAACGTTTAAAATAAATTGGAGAAAAAGGGGCGCGACTGAGAATCAAAGCCCAGACCTGTGGCTTCGAAAAAAGCCCAACGGACCAACTGTGCCAGGGGTCGGTGTTAAACAGATATGCAGCGACAAATATATAAGCTAAAGTTATAATCGAAACCCTAGTTTTAAAAAGGATCGAATTTCTTTTCCCCGAACCCTAAATCCCGTTTCCTCTCCTCTTCTGCGCGGCATCGCGATTTCTGCTCGGGCGAAAGAGGCGACGGAGCTAAGTTTCCTTTCTCCGGTGGCCGGCGAAGGCTTTCTTCCGAAAAACCTTGCCGATTTTGATCCCCTTTGTCGAGGAGAAGGTGAAGACATAGAGGAATCGCCGAGATCTTCACCTCACCTGGAACCCTAGAGTCTTCCTCCTTCCTTCGGCTGTAAGTCCAAGAAAGCGATGTGAGTTGCTTCTCACCTGCAGTAGGAGTAGTTCCCTTCGATTGGTTTTCGAAAGATTTTGGTTTTGTGCTTATCGCCGTGAGTTAGATTTCTGAAGCATGTAGTAGGAGTAATTTTTGGACCTTGTTCTTCTTGATTTCCAAAACATGCTGTTAGAAGTTGGCTGTTAGGAATATGGTTCTTTTTAGTTCATTGTTACTATAAAGAATGTTTAGAGAGGGTTTAATTCCGAAGCTTTCTTCTTTGAAGTTTGCTAAATATTTGGTTTTCTTCCATGGTAGATAGAGAGCATGAAGATATGGTTGTTACTACCTCTTTAGTTCCTAGTAGTAAATTCTTCCTCTAGTTGCATTTTTGTATAACAGATATACTCATGTGATGATATGCATGGGTACAGATTTAATGTATTTTAGCATGAAGAATTGATATGTATATGTGTACATAACTTAGCATATGATTTTAGATTTTATTTCCTGATCTTAATAAGTTCATGCCTTTGCCAAATTGTTCTAGTATATTTAGCTCTAGGAGTTTAAGTATTAGATACCATGCTCTCTTTGATTTCCTGCACTCTCAATTCCATAGTTTCTTGCAAGTCTGTAATTTCTGTACAAAACTTTGTTCAGGTTGCTATCATCAAAGTAAATATCACATTAGTTGAACATGAATAGCCATTAACTTGAGCATGCATGGTTTAGCTTTCCTTGCTACTTAATGAGTATGCACAATTTGGTACGCTAGTATGGTTGGCTTGTTTTCCTTGTTAAGATATCATGTTTCAGTTTTATATGAATGGCGCATATTTTTAATAAGCAGATTTTTTATAAGTATTGTACGCAGAATTTTTGTAAGTATTGCTTGCAGATTTCTTTTCCATTGCTAATAGAAGTGCAATTTTCCTTTTCTAGTTTTTCATTTTCTATTGTTGATCACGTGCAGTTTTTCTTTGCTATTAGTTTAGCATGAGCAGTTCTATTTTTATAGCATGCAGATTTTTATAAGTATAGTATGCAGATTTTTAATAAGCAGATTATTTTGATAAGTATTGCATGCAGAACTTCAATTTTAGAATAGATTTTTATTAAGCTTAATATGCAGAATTTTATTAGCATATTAAGCAGGTTTTTTTTGGTTTAAGCATTTCAAAGTTAGAATTTGCTTAAATATTTCAGTTTCTTTTAAAAGAAGTATTCTTTTAGAAGTATTAACAAGTATAAGAAAGCTAAAGAAAAGAAAGAAAAGGCCAAGGCCTTAAGTAAATTCCAAAGTCAAGACTTTAGGGATTTTAGCACACAAGGTGCATATTAAAATGCCAAGGCATTTAAAAAAGAAGTAATTAAGATAATAAGTATTTTACTTTTAAGAAGAGGCTAGTACCCGACTTCCAAGGTTGTCGTTAAACAAATCCAGGTGTCCAATTCCAAGGTCTTGGCCCTGGTAGACCAAGGCCTGCTCTTTTAGGATTGGTGGCTCGCTACCCCAACCTATTAGGGAACGCGCACAAGATGGTACTACGCCTGGGCCCAAGAGAAGTTGATTATTATTTTGAAGTATTAAAAGTATAAGCTTTTGAACGAGTAAAATAAGTTTCACATCAGTATAAAAGTATTAAAAAATAAGTTTCACATAAGTATTAAAGAATAAGTCTTTAAGCAAGTGAAATAAGGTACAGAAGGTGTTTAGAATTCAGTAAGTTAAGTTCTTTATGCAAGCATGATAGTATAGACTTGCCTTACATGTTTAGCCTTTCAGTATGTTTCTTTACTAATAGAAGAGCATGAGTTAGCTTACTGTTATTTGCTAATTATGAGTATGATTAGCTATACATGTTTAGTATTTCAGTTAGTATGATTCCTTTATTGGTTTATGAGCATGATTAGCTATACATGTTTAGTATTTCAGTTAGTATGATTTCTTTGCTATGTATGAGCATGAGTAGCTTTAAATGTTAGCATTCAGTTTTAGCATGTTTTTATTTATATACATGCATATCAAGTTTTTGTGAGTTAGAGAGTGCTCACTAACCTTTATGCTTATAGACTGCATTTCCTCCTACTGCAGATAAAGGAAAAGCTAAAGTATGAAATGAAGGCGACAAGGTGGTGGTGATGAAGGTGTGTGATGGCTGGACTATGGAGAGATCAAGAGTTTGCTAAGGAGTTGTTAAAACTTACCTGTTTAGAGTTTCCTTTTCTTTTCTCCTTAATGCTATGATGAAGTCGAGATTGTAAATGAGTCTATTCCGCACTTGTAGCTTGTTATGTTTTATTGTTGGAGTATTATCTGTTTACTATTGCTAGAGTCGTTTCCTTCTTCTTAATGAGTTATTATACTGCGTGGTTGTGTGATTATATGTTCCAGCCGCCTGTGGCTGAGTATACACTGTTTGTATTGTTGATTTGGTCACCGGTACAGGGGAAACTCTGTCGAAATTTTTCGGTAGGGATTTCTCGTAGTTAAGTAGCGTACCGGTTAAGTAGAGTTAGTAGTTAAGTAGCATCCACCTTTAGAGAGTAGTAGTAGTGTAGAAGGTGGTTCGTTACAGTTGGTATCAGAGCCGTGTTCCATTCTCTGGCATCACACACACATCAGTATCATCCTTGCCGTCTACAAGTAAGAAAGTATTTAAATCCTTTCTTTATTCTGCTTTCCTTATTATTAACTGCAGTATAGAGTATTTGTTTTTGAATGCTTAAGTAAGATAGAAGTTTTGTTTCTCTTTTATTCATATACATATGTATGTTTAGAAAGGATAGAGAAATGTTTAGAAGTACCTACTCATAGGTGTTGAAAGTCAAGTATCATGTATAAGTAAGATATATCTAGAAAGTATAGTGATAATTTTAAGTTTTCTTTTCCTCTGCCTGACTTGATGTCAAGAAGAGGATGTCCTCGTACCGCTGGTACAGAGGACCGAGCTCAGGAAAATGAAGAGCCCAGAACAATTGGGTCTAATCTCTCTGAAGTTGTTGCTCAACTTCAGAGACAAGTAGCAAAGCAGCAACAAGTGATTGCCAATCTGATGGTAAATCAGCAACCAGTTCCTCCCACTACTCCAACAGTAACTGTGGAGACTCCAGGTGTAACACCCGAAAAATTCTCGAAACTGCATTATAAATATTCTATGATTTTTCTGGGATTTTTAGATATTTTTTCGGAATTTTCCGAGTAGCGGAAGCAGCAAAAATAATTAGAACCGCAAAATAGCTTAGGCGGGAATCGGACCCGGAACCCCTCGGATCCGATAACTTTTAGTTAGCCTTAGCAACCGGTGAACCCAGCAGGGTCGTGCTAAAAGAAAGAGGAATCAATTATATTTATATTAGAGTTGGGTTCAATTATCCATTTAATATAAATAGAAGAGTTAGGTTGGGTTTGGTTTATTTTAGAATTTGGTTCGGCAAACTCCTCCCCTCCATACCCTCACGCCGAACACCCTTCTTCTCTCCTTCTCTCGGCGCCAACCACAAGGAAGACCTAGGGTTCTCTCCCTAGGGCCCCAAGGACATCTTCCGGCGATAACTCCGGCACGAGGACGCTCTCCTTCGCGAGGGGAACGCTTAGACGCGAGAAGATCGTCGAGAAGTCGTCTCCACCGGAATTCTAGCGAGTAGATTTGTAAGAAATCTAGCACACAAGGTAAGAAACCCCTCACCTGCAGTATATGTAGCTCTCGCGTGTTTTCTTTTATGCATTAGATTAGTTTTATTGAATTTTGTCAGCATATAGTGTGTATTTTAACTCTTCTCACAGATTTAGGGATTAGTGAGCATCTCTAGATGGGCCGAGCACGTGTATCCTCTGTAGATAGGGGTTTAGACACTGCTGGGTGCCTAGAGGTGGTCTCCCTGGTCGAGAGGAGAGTTAGAGAGCGCCAAATGCTCGACAAAATGCCTAGCACAGCCTTATGATACAGTGGGCTTTTAGTTAAATGCCATAGAACATGTTAATTAGCATGATCAGTTTTTATTTTAGCTTTTATGAGACTAGATGTCCAAATGGGTGGGCTCCCACAGTCGCCTCTAGGTTCAGATAACCTAGTTCTAGGTTCAGATAACCTAGATTCAGCAAAATAGTATTAGCTATTTTAGTATTTTACTTTTCAGTGGCACTGTACTGGATTAGATATCCATTGGGTTGGGCTCCCATAGTCGTCCCTAGGTTTAGCTAACCTAGTAAACCCTACTAGATTCGGAACTTGCAATCCCGGGTCTAGTTAGGGATGCGCGCACAGCAAGTACAGTTGCCAGGGCCCATCAGCAGCATGTTTAGTATTTTTACTTACTATATGTATATGGTTTTCAACCTTTCACAAATTAGTTCGTGAATTCAGGACAGTCCTAGCAGTAGCTCAGTATTAGCTTAGCTCAGTTTTTAGTATCAGCTTAGTTCTTCATTGATACCATGTGATTGATATCATGTTCAGCTTTAGATATGCCATGATTGTATGCTTATATGCCATGCCATGTTTAGTTTATTCAGTATACTTAGCATATCCTTTCAAACAGCATGATTTAAAATCATATTTGCATCGTATGCATGTTTTAGTGAGGTAGATGGTTTCTTACTAAGCTTTTTAGCTTACAGATACTATTTTCCTTATACTGCAGATACAGGAAAATGGACTAACAGTGGAGGCTGGAGGTCAATGCAGATCAAGATGTGTGTGGAAGGAACTGGAATAAAGATCCTAGGGATCTAGTTTTATTTTATTATGCATTAGAACGTGTTCAGTATGCATTAGTACTTATAGCAAGCGTTATCTTATGTTTCTGTTAGTTAGCAAGAGAACAGTTTAAAACCTTGTTAGTTTTGGTTTCCATATGTTTACATGCCATGAATTAGTATTCTATGCCTTAATCATGTTTAGTATGTTATCCATTACCTAGTAGAATGTTTCTCTTAGCTTTTATAGCGTTGTGTAATGACCTTGGCATGCATCAGTGCTGATATCAGGGGCCACTCGAATCCCAACTCGATCGGTCGGCCAGACCGATCGAGGTCTTGATCGGTCGGTAGACCGATCGGTGACTCCGTGCTTCTGCCTGTTCTGTACGATCGATCCGTGGATCGATCGGGAGCTGGGTCGCGAAAAATGGCTCACCGATCGGTCGCAGATCGATAGCCACCGATCGCCTCATTGGACCGATCGAGGACTAGCCGGATCGGCCGGATCGATCCAGCAGCCGCATGTGATTGCAGTAGTTTATGGATCGGTCGGTTGAACGATCCGGAGTTTCCTACCGTGCCAGTGTCAGTAGATCGGTCTGTGGATCGATCCGAAGTTTATTATCAGTTGTAAACACCTCCCCTAGCACGTGTACAACTCCTAGGTACACCTAGAATATTAAGACCGGATTTCAAAGATAATAGTTTAGCAAAAATTTTAATAAATCCAGATTTTCCGCAATAGTAATTTAGCACAGCATTACGTAACGATCGGCCTCGCAGCCTAGTCAGTAGGAGGCGGGTCGTTACAGAGTGGTTTCAAAGCAGTGTTCCATACTTCCTACACACACATCAGCATTGAACCTGCAGCTTCCAAGTAAGAATACCTCTACTTTATTTATGTATCTTGCTTTCTTGTTATAGCTCATGTTTATAGATATCTGATGCATGTTAGTAGGTGATAGTATATAACATGATAGCAATAGTTATACAATTATAATTGTATTAGTTATGCATGTCCTGTCCTCCATGTCTTTAGAAATGACACGAGGACGCCCAGCTAGAAGGACACCGCCATCGAGCCCCGATCGTGCGGTTGGTGCCTCCCGGATCTTACGCGTTAGTGGCTCGATTCAGCTAGCGAACAGAGATAGCCACCCTCGGGGCTAATCGTGAGAATACCCCACAGTCACCCGAACCATCGGCGACTCGGTGGTCTTAGAGCTTCCACCACCTATTGCACCAGTAGCAGCAGAGAGGCAAGAGAAGCCTATTTGATCCAGTGGCAGAGAGTCAAGCCCGAGAACTTCTCAGGCACCAGTGAACCATGGGATGCTCAGGCATGGTTCAAAACACTGGAGAGTACGATGAAGCTTCTGGACTGGCCAGAACATGAGAAGGTGAAGTGTGCCTCCTTCTGTCTGACAGGAGATGCACGTATGTGGTGGGAGAGAATCAGAGCGAAGCGCCCAGTAAATCAGATGACATGGGCAGACTTCGAGAAAGAATTCTTTGAGGAGTTCTTTAACATGCGGGTTACAAACCGCCACTACGACGAGTTCACTGAGTTTCGTCAGGGCAACCTTTCAGTTGAGGAAGCCGTGAAGAAATTCAACAGGTTGGCTCATCTATGCCCAGAGCTAGTCAGCACAGAGAAGGAACGAATCCGGTTGATGCTCAAGATGCTGAGGCCAGAGATAGCAGTGAACGTGGCTGGTGGCATACATAGGCCACAAACCACAGAGGAGTTAGTGAGCAGTGCCCTGACCACAGAGCATTACCAGAACAGCATAAAGCAGCAGAAGCAAGTCTCCTCAGAGTCCAAAGGCCAAGGAAACCCTCACACTCAAAAACAGCAAGGCCACAGCTCTAACTGGAAAGGGAACTCCAACAGCAAGCGCAAATCAGGGAGTGACCCAAAAGGAGGACCATCTAGCAAGCGACCCAGTTATCCAAAGTGTGCTACTTGTGGGAAATTCCACCCAGGGATTTGTCGCAAGGGCACACGAGGATGCTTTGAATGTGGACAAGAAGGGCACATGGCCAAGCAGTGCCCGAACAAGATCGGTCTTCCTCAGCCACAGCAGATTCAGTATGTAGGCCAGCCAGCTCAGTTATATAAGATGCAGGCCGCTCTAGAAGGTCCACTTATCAGCCAGGGAAGATTAGAAGCCCCTCCAGCTATGGCGAATGCGAGGATCTACTCACTCACCAGAGAGGACGTAGCCAATGCCTCGACAGTTGTCACAGGTCAGATTAGCATTTTACAGTATAATGCTACTATTCTATTTGATACTGGGGCAACCCATTCATATATAGCCAGGATGTTCTCCGAAAAATTAGAAATACCCTCAGAGGTACTCAGTGGTCAGTTTTTGATGGCACTACCTTCAGGAGAGATCATGGCATCCACGCACTGGCTCAGAGCAGTGCCGGTCATTATAGCAGACAGAGAGCTCTTTTGTGATCTGATAGTGCTAGAGATGACCGACTATGACGTTATCTTTGTAATGGACTTCCTGATCAGATACGGCGCTTCTATAGAGTGTCGTAAACAGAAAGTCGTATTCCAACCTGAAGCAGAAGCACAGTTCGAGTTCGTCGGAGAACCGAAGAGAAAGGCCAAGAGGTTTCTCTCAGCTATGAAGGCACAAAGATTAATGGATTCAGGGTGTACAGGATTCCTAGCACACGTAGTCAACGTCAGCCAGGACAAGAACCAACAGCTAGCAGAGGTTCGAGTCGTATGTGACTACCCAGCAGTCTTCCCTGAAGAGTTACCAGGCTTAGCACCTGTAAAATACCGAAAATAGGCGAATATGAATAAAGGAATTTTCCAGAATTTTTGGGAATTTTCCGGGAATTTTTCGGAGCTCGTACGGACGAGTTGACGGGGATAAAAACGGGGCCCGGAAAAGCCTATTCGGGCTACCCCATTTAAGTGAGAAAAAGTTGATTTTTTTACTTTTTCTTTTTAAATTCCTTTTCTTTATTCTCCTCACCGAAAACTCTTCTCCCTACCCGAGCCTTCTCCTCTTCTTCTCTCACGCCCGACGCCGGCCCTAACCGCCGGTCGGCGGTCTCTTCCTCCCCGAAACCCGAAGCCATTGCCTCTTCCCTTCTTCTCTCCCCCGCGCGTGCCTGCCGAGTCGCACACCCGAAGCCTTCTCCTCTTCTCCTCTCCTCTACCGCCACCATAGCGCCAGGCGTGCCCTAATTGGGTTGTGCCGCCGCCGAGATTGCTTCGCCGTCACCGACCTAGTGCTACCGCTGGCCTTCCTCTGCCCTAGCCAGCCCGACGCCACCGCCGGCTGCAACTCACAGAGCTGACCAATTCTTCTCCTCTGCCGACGCCGACCACCTTTTGCTGCCCTAGCGCCAGTTCACTAGCATTTAGTGGCGAGTCTTTCTTCCATCTCGCTACTGCCTCCACATTTTCTTCCTCACTGTGGTCACGCCTCCTGTGGCCTACCTCCGAACCTTGCCTCCTTCTCAGAGCAGAAGTGGTTCGGCAGTGTGACAGCAAGGTAAGATGAATAGGTTGTTGTTGCATTGTGATCTCCATTTTGATCTCATGTTTGATGTCCGATTAGTAGGAAAAAAAAAATCTGCAAGGTGTTGTTCTAAGGCCTTTTCTTGGGTCCGGTGATCACCATCCAGTGACTACCTTTCTCCGGCAGCAACATCCCTGTTGAAAAGTAAGGTAAGGTGCTTAGGTTATTCTGGAAATTGGGGTATTTGGATTTTTTATTAGAATGTGTGTGCTGAATTTGCGGGGCTGATCACTGTGGTATTATTATTATTTTGTCCAGCAGTTGTTTACCTTGAATTTCAGTAGCCGGCAGTCCTATTCCAGCAGCAACAAACTGTGTGGGGATCAACAATCAAGGCTGTGGATTGAGGTAAGGTTTAGGGTTTTGAGCTTTGTGTAGATTGATTAGGTTTATGTTGGGAATTGGTAGATTGGATTAATTTTAGATTTTTAATCTAATGTTATGATTAGGGTTAAAGAAAATTAATCCTAGTTAATTGTTGGATTTAATTTAGGAAGGTCGAGATTATGGTTTAGGGTTTTTCCCTAAATTATTCTTAAGGATTTTTATTTAGCTATTCGTTTAATTTGTAGCTAAATAAAAATGTATGTTTGATATCACAGGACTTTGACGCGAGACGAGTATCTCGGAGTCATATTTAGACCATTTTATCGGAGGTGGGTACTTTTGACTTATGTCATTTGATATGCTTAGTAATTAAATTAACATATTGTATTAATTGTGTTTCTTATCTGTTTCGGTTAATCACTACCCAAATCTTACATGCTTGATTGATTGATTGGTTTTGCACCTCAGGTATATTTTACCTGTTTATACCTGCTTATAGGGGTAGTGATATACCATGTTTCACCATGTTCAGGACCTAGGTTTTATACCTTCTGTATACCTTTGGATTGTTTTGGATTCGTTGACCTTTGATGCATTTTTATATATATGTGGATTAGGTCAGGATATTCTTGTGGTTAGTGTCATGCACCATTTGCATGATTGCATGCTGTGCGATAGTCCGCTCCATTATTGTTGAGCACATCGCCAGTTACATGGATCTGCACACACCACCACTCATGGGTTAGTGGTCGATTCAGGCTGAGTGTGTTGCAGCAGGGACTCTGTTAGGCACCGTTGGTCCGCTCATGGGTAGTGTGTCACAACGTGTTATCCGGCAGGGATTCCTCCCCTTGAGTACGGAGTTGAGAGCATTGCGCTCCCCATCTATGATTTGGGGTAGGAGGATAGGTGTACTCCGAGCATCCGTCCACTCGGTCACTCATCGGGAGTAGTGACGACAGAGGTCATAACCCTACCCACTCGGCCTCACTTTTGTATGAGATGATCGACTCGGGGGTGACCAGGACGCATCATTGGCATCATATGCATGATGCATTTATTGCTTGTGTTTGTGTTTGCTGCATTTATATGCTGCATATTGTTTGGATACCTATGTTTGACATGCATACAGGATTTCCTTATCCCTCGGACTGTTTGACCTTATACTCAGGACCTGGTTAGTACAGTATTCTCCTGTTTATTTCAGATACATTCTTATCTTTTTATCAGGAGACTGTACGCATGATTAGTGCTAGGTGTTGTTTCTTTACTTTGCATATCAATTGTATCTGCTGAGTGTTGGACTCACCCCGCCTCTATTGTTGATATTTTCAGGTTGATGCTGTCAGGAGGGAGTTCTAGTCGCTAGTCCTCACTGCATGTAGTGCTGGTCCTGCAGACCTCCAGGATATGTTTGGTTTTCTTTGGTTTCTTTCTGTTCTAGACTGTTTGAACTCGTTATGTTCTGGATTTATTTGCTTATGGACATGATATAGATTTTATTATATCGAGGGATTTGGATTTGGTTTTTATTCTACTACATGCCTGCCTGGATGGCAGAAGAGGTGAGTTCGTCGGTTTTGAGCTTTACGAGTGTAGTTGAGTAGGGTGGTTTTTGAGTCAGAGTATTATTACGGCGTGGTTGTGTCAGCCAGAGCTTGAATATATATATAAACTGCGTGGTGATTGATTTTTATTATTGTTATGATTCCAGCCGCCTGTGGCTGAGTATTTAGTGCTTGTAGAAAATTTTTGATTGTCCGCCGTACAGGGGAGATGCTGCCGAAATTTTCTCGAACAGGGACTCTTCTGTGGGCGTGACAATTTAGTGGTATCAGAGCACAGGTATACGATCTTTTGTTTTCGTATTTTTGATGTTTGGGATAACCTGATACCAATTTATTTACTTGGTATCAGAGCGCCAAGTTTGGCGATACTTGTTGGATTTTTGTATTATGGATTTTCGAGATTTATCTGATACCAATTTATTGGTATCAGAGCGGGTTATGATACCTGCTTTTGGTGTTCTGGAGATTTATCGGATACCTGTTGTTGGTATTCTGGATATTTGGCTAGCCAGGTTTGCGAGTCAAACTGGGCATTTATTCTGGATTTTCGGATTTTCGATATGGTTATGTTTCGAATTTCTGTTTCAGAATTATATGGATTTCCGGCGATTTTTTCGTTCGGAATTTTGAGGTCAGAAGTTGGGGACTGGACAGCGATGGAACATCTCCAGACGGCAAATAGGTATGATGTTTATTTTATGATAGTTAGTGCATCTATTAGCACTTTATCTTTATTACCTGTCTGGTTGTTGTAGCCATATTACATGTGATGGGTTAGCCACTGATCTTGGTCGACCCTAATAGAGATCAAGGATTATAGTCTCTGGTAATTTTTCATATCATACCATCAGTAGTTTCAGCTTCTGTTACAACTATTATGAGATGGAGGCACATATCAGCCTCTGCTATTGTTAGCTGGGTAATGGATGATACCTACATATTTCTGTGGACTTAGCCAGTAGAGTTTTTATACTCGTATATTTTGGATATTAGGGTATCCGATACGATGAAAATTGATTATTGGGGAGTTATCATGTTGGATCATTGTTGAGAAAGGTTTGAGGTTGAGGGATATTGTGAGATCAGATATTGTGATATGTTGATTTCTAATGATTTATGAGAGTAAATGTTATGTGGTTGTCGGATGATCTATTACTAGATATTGTTTTGATGATTTATTAGTGGATAACTATTTTGATGATCTATTATTTGGGTTGTCATTGATGGTGATATAGTAAGTGTCATGTATGATATTCACATATTTGATGATTATAATTGGTGATCAGATATAGATCAGGTGCTAGAGAATTTACGGTTGAGTGTACTTGTGGATTGTAATAAATCTGGTTAGTTGTGGTTAGTAAACAGGATGATAAAGTTGATATTTGCTTCCTCTGATATTGGACTATGTGGATAAATAGTGATTTGATGTTTGGAATATTAATTTACTCTCATGGGGAGTAGAGACTTATTCATCTGATATTATGTGGACTGATATTTTTGAGGATAAAAAAAAAATGAGAGTGTCTTGATGTTCTTGAATTCTGACTTTATCTTTTGGGTCGTACCCCTTTATACATATGATTATTGTGGGTTTCTAGTAGATTATACCCGAGAGGTTAGACATACATGTCTGATTGTTTATTGGAGGTATTTGCCAATTAAAAACTATATTGTGGAATGTGCACATATGTTTGAGTGTTTTATTGGATGTATCTTATCGATCTAATCTGAGTTATGATATGTCTGGATGTGTTGGGTGTAATATTTGAGGTATCTTGTTTATTATATGATTGTTTTGAGAGTATACTTGTGCCGATTATGATTTGTTGGAAGTATTACGTTGATTAAACTCTTGGCATAGGTGTACATATGTCATGTGAGTGTTGTTGAGGTGTATTGTTGATTATACCTTTGTTGATATATGCACACGGGTTTGATAGGTATTGTTGGAGGTATCACACTGATTTATACCCGTGCTGTGAGTGTGTTTGGTGTGTACAAATTGGAGGATTATGTCGATCATACATATGTTGTGTGTGCATGTGTACCAGGTGTATGGTGGGTAGCATCATGATGATTCTACCTATGTTGAATGTAGAATGCTGAGTGTCTACATTATGTTATTGGTTGTATAACCCTGTCAACTAATTCTCCTATTTAGTGGGTGACCAACCCACTAGGATGATGATAGAGTTGACTATGGATTTGATTTGTTTACTAGGTTGTTTATACCTTTGGCTGCCCACAGTGATATGTGGTTGAGTGGTCTCGTGCAGCCTCTAGTTGGATAGTTAGGTGCCTTGGACACTTATGGATCGTTTGTGGTGGAGCGGAGTTCCCACATATACATATTTCGGATTTCTTGTAGCGGAGCATTGCTCCTATATCTATTGCAGATACATGTTATAGATTATTTGTAGTGGAGTGTTACTCCTACATATTGAGGATTTATTGTGGTAGAGCGTTGCTCCCACATATATGGTATTTTCTGTGATGGAGCGTTGCTCTCACACTGGAGGATCTATGCTTAGAGGATTTATATCGTTGATGATTATATTACAGATTTATTGTCAGGGATGTTATGGTTAAGAAGGTTTGTGATACAGACATTATGTATCTTGGTTTTATCATTAAGGCTTGCAGAACCTTAGATGTTTTCAGAGACTGGATGATTTTGGTATTCCCAGGATGTTTGGATCGGTTTACATTGTCTTTGTTGACGATGTTGTGATTTATTTTGGATCCACGGTGAGTCATGCACATCATCTTTGCATAGTCCTAGAGATGTTTCGATGGAAATGTCTAGATGTGAAGATCAGTAGTGTGTATTTTGGTTGTCTTCTGTGAGATGTTTGAGACACACGGTCACCAGTAGGAGTATACCGTGGTTCCACAGGAGATCGAGGTTGTTATTGTTGGAAGTAGGCGGAGTCTATAGAAGAGGCTCGCAACTTCCTTTGTTTGGCTCGATATTTCCGGAGATACGTTGAGGGTTTCTCTCGGATTGCTATGCCACTTTCACGCTTGACCAGGAAAGGCGTGAAGTTCACTTGGACTGAGGATTATGATATCAGCTTCTAGGAGCTGAAGCGGAGACTAGTGTCAGCTCCGATGTTGGTTTTTACCTTCTGAAGAGGACGGATTCGTGCTTTATACCGGCGCGTCTCTACATGGTTTGTGCGTTGTTTTGATGCAGCATGGCAGGGTAGTCTCCTACTTCTCGGCAGTTGAAGGAGCCTAAGGAGAACTACCCAGTACGTGACTTGTGGCTGGCTGCCATTATTTTGCCTTGAAGATTTGGCAGCAGCATCTGTTCGGTATTACATTTGAGATTCTCACTGATCATAAGAGTCTCAAATATATATTTTTACCCAGAAGGAATTTAATCTCCGACAGAGGAGATGGATGGAGTTCCTGAAGGATTATGACTGTACCATTAGCTATCACCCAAGAAGAGCTAATGTGGTTGCTGATGCACTCAGCAGGAAATCCAGAGGGACTTTAGCTTGCCATCGAGTTGTGGTCACAGACTTGATTCAAGATTTCTCCGAGTTATGCCTTGAGGGATAAGGATAGACAGAGCAGGGTACTCTGGTTACCATGGTTGCTCAGTCGTTAATCAGGACGAGGATCCGAGAGCATTAGGCTGCTGATCAGTATAGCTTCCGGGCAGCAGACCGAGTTCACACGAGACGAGGAGGGTATTATATACTTCCGAGACAGATTATGCGTACCTCGGTCTTATCCGGTCTTTTAGGAGTTACTTGAAGCTCATCGCTCGATTTGCTGTCCACCTAGGCGGTACCCATATGCACCAAGATTTGAGGTGTTTCTATTGGTGGAACGATAGGAAGGACGACATGAAGGAAGACATCGCGGATTTTGTAGCTAGATGTCTTGCCTGTTAGCAAGTGAAGGTCGAGCACCAGAGATCTGCCGGCTTACTTCAGCAGATTCATATTTCTGAGTGGAAATGAGAACATATTACCATGGACTTTGTGGTAGGGTTGCCGAGGACACGACGAGGCCATGACGCGATTTGGGTAATCATTGATCGATTAACCAAATCCACGCACTTCTTAGAGATTCGGAGGACTGATTCGCTGGACCGATTGGCAGATCTATATTGCCGAGAGATCATCAGATTATATGGTGTTCCGTTGAGTATCATTTCGGATAGAGATCCACGGTTTATGTCCCGTTTTTGACAGAGTCTGCAGCAGGTCTTGGGCACGCAGCTCTAATTTAGTACAACTTTCCATCCGCAGACAGATGGACAGCCAGAGCGGACCATTCAGACTTTAGAGGACCTGCTGAGATCATGTGTTATGGATTTCGGAGGTAGTTGGGAGGACCATCTGCCGTTAGTAGAGTTTGCCTACAACAACAGCTTTCATTCGTCTATCCAGATGGCACCGTTTGAGGCGTTGTATGGTAGACCTTGTCGGACACCCGTCCTCTGGGATGAGGTTGGAGAGGCCCAGTTGTTGGGACCTCATAGAGCTCAGCATGACGCAGAGTTGGTCCGTACTATCAGACGGAGGATGTTAGAGGCGCAGGATCGCCAGAGGTGTTATGTTGATCGGAGACGCAGACCCTTAGAGTTCTTTGTTGGCGACCATGTATTTCTACGAGTTTCACCCACGAAAGGGGTGAAGAGATTTGGCCTCAGGGGTAAGCTAGCTCCGCGGTATATTGGTCCTTTCGAGATATTGGAGAGGATCGGAGCAGTAGCTTACCGACTGGCACTACCACCGTCCCTGTCAGGCCTTCACGATGTATTTCACGTATCAATGCTGAGGAGATACGTGGCCGATCCGACGCATGTGCTGGCAGATATTCCAGTTCCAGTTCAGCCTGACATTACATATGAGGAGGTTCCGGTACGGATTCTCGACCGGAAAGAGCGTCAGTTGCGGAACAAGACTATCCGGCTGGTTAAAGTCGGATGGCAGCATCATTCAGACGAGGAGGCTACTTGGGAGCTCGAGGATACTATCCGAGCTCGATATCCCCATCTTTTCACTTGAGGTATGTGATTGTTTACCGTTCAGCATTTATACTTTATATCTGTTGTTAGTATTTGCTGATGGTAGATAACGAAATTTGGGGACCAAATTTTTATTAGTGGGGGAGAATGTAAAATACCAAAAATAGGCGAATATGAATAAAGGAATTTTCCGGAATTTTTGTGAATTTTCCGGGAATTTTTCGGAGCTCGTACGGACGAGTTGACGGGGATAAAAACGGGGCCCGGAAAAGCCTATTCGGGCTACCCCATTTAAGTGAGAAAAAGTTGATTTTTTTACTTTTTCTTTTTAAATTCCTTTTCTTTATTCTCCTCACCGAAAACTCTTCTCCCTACCCGAGCTTTCTCCTCTTCTTCTCTCACGCCCGACGCTGGCCCTAACCGCCGACCGGCGGTCTCTTCCTCCCCGAAACCCGAAGCCATTGCCTCTTCCCTTCTTCTCTCCCCCGCGCGTGCCTGCCGAGCCGCACACCCGAAGCCTTCTCCTCTTCTCGTCTCCTCTGCCGCCACCACAGCGCCAGGCGTGCCCTAATTGGGTTGTGCCGCCTCCGAGATTGCTTCGCCGTCACCGACCTAGTGCTACCGCAGGCCTTCCTCTGCCCTAGCCAGCCCGACGCCACTGCCGGCTGCAACTCACAGAGCCGACCAATTCTTCTCCTCTGCCGACGCCGACCACCTTTTGCTGCCCTAGCGCCGGTTCACTAGCATTTAGTGGCGAGTCTTTCTTCCATCTCGCTACTGCCTCCACATTTTCTTCCTCACTGTGGTCACGCCTCCTGTGCCCTACCTCCGAACCTTGCCTCCTTCTCAGAGCAGAAGTGGTTCGGCAGTGTGACAGCAAGGTAAGATGAATAGGTTGTTGTTGCATTGTGATCTCCATTTTGATCTCATGTTTGATGTCCGATCAGTAGGAAAAAAAAAAATCTGCAAGGTGTTGTTCTAAGGCCTTTTCTTGAGTCCGGTGATCACCATCCAGCGACTACCTTTCTCCGGCAGCAACATCCCTGTTGAAAAGTAAGGTAAGGTGCTTAGGTTATTCTGGAAATTGGGGTATTTGGATTTTTTATTAGAATGTTTGTGCTGAATTTGTGGGGCTGATCACTGTGGTATTGTTATTATTTTGTCCAGCAGTTGTTTACCTTGAATTTCAGTAGCCGGCAGTCCTATTCCAGCAGCAACAAACTGTGTGGGGATCAACAATCAAGGCTGTGGATTGAGGTAAGGTTTAGGGTTTTGAGCTTTGTGTAGATTGATTAGGTTTATGTTGGGAATTGGTAGATTGGATTAATTTTAGATTTTTAATCTAATGTTATGATTAGGATTAAAGAAAATTAATCCTAGTTAATTGTTGGATTTAATTTAGGAAGGTCGAGATTATGGTTTAGGGTTTTTCCCTAAATTATTCTTAAGGATTTTTATTTAGCTATTCGTTTAATTTGTAGCTAAATAAAAATGTATGTTTGATATCACAGGACTTTGACGCGAGACGAGTATCTCGGAGTCAGATTTAGACCATTTTATCGGAGGCGGGTACTTTTGACTTATGTCATTTGATATGCTTAGTAATTAAATTAACATGTTGTATTAATTGTGTTTCTTATCTGTTTCGGTTAATCACTACCCAAATCTTACATGCTTGATTGATTGATTGGTTTTGCATCTCAGGTATATTTTACCTATTTATACCTGCTTATAGGGGTAGTGATATACCATGTTTCACCATGTTCAGGACCTAGGTTTTATACCTTCTGTATACCTTTGGATTGTTTTGGATTCGTTGACCTTTGATGCATTTTTATATATATGTGGATTAGGTCAGGATATTCTTGTGGTTAGTGCCATGCACCATTTGCATGATTGCATGCTGTGCGATAGTCCACTCCATTATTGTTGAGCACATCGCCAGTTACATGGATCTGCACACACCACCACTCATGGGTTAGTGGTCGATTCAGGCTGAGTGTGTTGCAGCAGGGACTCTGTTAGGCACCGTTGGTCCGCTCATGGGTAGTGTGACACAACGTGTTATCCGGCAGGGATTCCTCCCCGTCTTTGAGTACCGGGAGTTGAGAGCATTGCGCTCCCCCATCTATGATTTGGTGTAGGAGGATAGGTGTACTCGACATCCCTCCACTCGGTCACTCATCGGGAGTAGTGACGACAGAGTGCAGGGTCAGCTCTACCCACTCGGCCTCACTTTTGTATGAGATGATCGATGGCGTCGGGTGACCAGGGCGCATCATTGGCATCATATGCATGATGCATTTATTGCTTGTGTTTGTGTTTCCTGCATATATATGCATATTGTTTGGATACCTATGTTTGACATGTATACAGGATCCTTATCCTCGAATTGTTTGACCTTATACTCGGGACTGGTAGTACAGTATTCTCCTGTTTATTTCAGATGCATTCTTATCTTTCTTATCGAGGTACGCATGATTAGTGCTAGGTGTTGTTTCTTTACTTTGCATATCAACTGCTGCTGAGTGTTGGACTCACCCGCCTCCATTGTTGATATTTTCAGGTTGATCTTTGTCGGAGGGAGTTCGATCGCTAGTCCTCACTTGCATGTAGTCTGGTCCTGAGACCTCCGGATATGTTTGGTTTCTTT
This sequence comes from Zingiber officinale, assembly GCF_018446385.1. Taxonomy (NCBI): domain Eukaryota; kingdom Viridiplantae; phylum Streptophyta; class Magnoliopsida; order Zingiberales; family Zingiberaceae; genus Zingiber; species Zingiber officinale. Next base: position 51,814,210 of record NC_055990.1, read on the forward strand.
GGTTTCTTTTCTGTCTGTTTGAACTCGTTATGTTCTGGATTTATTTGCTTATGGACATGATATAGATTTTATTATATCGAGGATTTGGATTTGGTTTTATTCTACTACATGCCTGGATGGCGGAAGAGGTGAGTTCGTCGGTTTTGAGCTTTACGAGTGTAGTTGAGTAGGGTGGTTTTGAGTCGAGTATTATTACGGCGTGGTTATATGGAATATATATATAAACTGCGTGGTGATTGATTTTTATTATTGTTATGAATCCGACTGAGTATTTAGTGCTTGTAGAAAATTTTGATTGTCCGCCGTACATGAAGAGTTACCAGACTTAGCACCAGACAGGGAGATTGACTTTGAGATAGAGTTCATTCCCAGTACAAATCCTATCTCCAAAGCACCTTATCGCATGGCTCAGCGAAGGAACTTGGGAGCAACTCTGAGTCGCTTGACAAGGGTTTCATCGAGTCACTCACCATGGGGGCCTTTGTATTGTTCGTGAAGAAGAAGGATGAAAGCATGCGACTGTGCATAGACTACAGATCCCAATCATGAACAGGTATCCCCTTCCCAGAATCGATGACCTGTTCGACCAGCTGAAGGGAGCAGCAGTGTTCTCTAAGATAGATCTCAGATCAGGTTATCATCAGGTGAAGGTTAAGGAATGGGATATACCCAAGACAGCATTCAGGACAAGATACCAACACTATGAGTTCGTAGTCATGCCCTTCAGCGTGACAAATGCCCCAGCTACTTTTATGGACCTCATGAACAGGATATTCAGGGAATATTTAGATAAGTTCGTTATCGTGTTCATCGATGACATTCTTATCTATTCCAGAACTCAGGAAGAACACGCAGAGCACCTGAAGACAGTATTGCTGTAACACCCACTAAGCTTTTAAGATAAGCATATGAATGTAGGATTTTGCCTTAGAAAAATAAAAGGAAGTGGGTTGAAGCAAAAATAAATAAAATGAAATAAAAAGAAGAGGAGGTCAAGGATTGAACCTTGAACCTCTTATATTATAATTTATAGAATTAATTAGTAGAAACCAATTGGGATAGAGAGAAGATATTGATAGCAAAGGAGGGAAACTCAAGATAAGTGTGAGAGTAAAAGTTAACCAAAAGAAAACAAGAAAAGAGCAAGAGAAAGACAACTTGCCTTCCTTCCTTCTCTCCCTCTTTCTCTCTTCTCTTGCCGAAAATAAAAGAGGCTAATTAAGGGGATTCATTCCCCCTTATTTCACCATGAATGATGAGGATAAATAAATAAATAAAAATAAAAAGAAAATAGAAAAAAAAGGCTAAGGGAGAAGGAAAGCAAAAACTAATTTTGCTACCTCTTCCTCCTTAACATAAAAGGGAGCAAGAAAAGAGAAGAATTCTAATTTTTCTCTCATTTCTCTCATTCTTCCCTCTCCATCACCGAGAACCTCAGTCCCCTCTCCTCCATCTTCGGCCCCAAGCCAAGGTTTTCTCCTAAGAAAGCCTAAGATACAAGGAGGACTTAACAAGAGAAACAAGGGAAGGGAACTAGAAGAAGAGGCTACTTCTTCCATCACCATACCTTAGATCCACAAGCGAAAAGGATGTAAGCTTCCCCTCACCTGTGGTACAAGGCTTTTTATGTGATTTTCGGATTTTATGAGGATTAGAAAACCTAGAATAGAATTTAAGAAAATTCGGCCAAAGAAGAGTTTCAAATCTAGGAAGGTTTAAACAAGTCCTCATTTCGTGATATTTTTCTATGCTATGTAGGAAGGTTTTCCTTCATGTTTTTATACCTATATGATTCTTGGTCAGAGGAGTACCTGACCCTAGAATTTCGGCCAAAAATGTTTTAAAGAGGTTAGGAAAATCATTGTTTAACCAAACTAGTACGAGATTCCCTCCATGAATTACTAAGGATCTTTTATTAGTTTTTCTTGCTTGAAAGTTACTTGGAACCAAAGGAAATCCCCTCATATGTTTCGGCCAAGAAAAGAGCTTAGGGTTAGGAAGACCTTTAAATTTAAGTAACAATGTTTATATGATAGAATATAGAGTTCTCTTAAAGAATTGCATGCTAGAAATTCATGAACTCTTCATTAAGATTTTCGGCCATGTTAATATGGATAGCTTAGGGAAGCTTAAACAAAATTTTAACATGCTCAAGATCTCTGTGATATTAAGATATGAAAGTGGTTTAATGCTCTCATGCTTAATTAGGGTATAGAGAATTTAGTTACATGATATATGACTTGTAAGGTCACAAGGGTCCTAGCTTGTTTATGAACCAAATTGTATATGATGTTCTTAGTAATTTTTGCCATGAAACTTACTTAGGTTTTCCATGCTTTAGGCCACTTAAAACCTAGTTTAGAGAATGGTAGGTTTCGGCCATGAGGAAAAATTAAAGAAAAGGAAAGAAACCTAGGAATCCTAAGACACAATGCACATGTATGTTTATTATGCTTGTCTTTATACATGCTATGAAACTTGCATGACTTCCTATGCTTTTAGGCTATTTGAAGCAAAGTTAACTACTGATGGGTCTCGGCCAAGTAGGGTTTAAATGACCTAGAGGCCTTAGAATTGAAACCAATTGAGTTAAAAATGCTTCTTATGGAAATATGATAATGTGTTGATTGTGTCACATGCTTGTATAATTTTTCCATGACCTAAATGGACCATTGTAGGTCTTGGCCATGAAGGGATAGATGCCCTAGAAACCCTAGAACAAAAATTAAATATGCTCATGTCACTCTACATGAAATATGATAAGTAGAAAGCCAAAGTTCTCATGCTATATGTTGCTTAATGACCTAAAATGAGGCTAGGGTAAGTTTCGGCCATACCCTTTGTATGATACCTTATTATGAATTTATACATGATGTTAGTTCAAGTTCACATGTTTGTATGCTTGTTTTTAGCACTAATGAATACTTGTGATATTTTGGCCATGACATATGTTAAGGGCTTGAAGAACTTAGGAATTAGCTCAAATATGATTACTATGTTACTTGGAAGACAAATGCTATAAAAATGGTTTAAGGTTTCCATGCTTTCATGACATTTGGGACCTTGTTTCACACCTGATAAGGTTCGGCCACATGAAGTTTAGGGACTTGGAGAACTTAAAAACCAAGTTAATCATGCTTATAATGCTTCCTATGAAATTGATGTGATGATAATTTAGGTTCCACATGCTTGGAGGTTATTTTTACCTAAATTGAGATCTAAGGGGGTTCGGCCATGATAAGAACCCATGGGATTAGGAAGCTTAGAATCCAAGTTAACTATGTTACCATGTTTCTTATGATAGTATAATCACATGATACACCCTTATGCTTAAACATGTATGCTTGTGATTCATACTTTCCATGATATGACATGTGCTAGAAATATGCAGGCTTTTATGATATGCTATTTGGATAGAAATATGCATGCTTTTATGATATGCTATGTGGTGAAAATATGCATGCTTTTATGACATGATGTATGCCTAAGTGATGCATACTTTTATGATATGATGTATGCCTAAGTGATGCATACTTTTATGATATGATGTATGCCTAAGTGATGCATACTTTTATGATATGATGTGTGCATAAGTGATGCATGCTCTTATGATGTGTGATATGTATAAGTATGACATGTACTTTACTTTATATGGCTTGTACCAAGGGTGGGCTCCATAAGCGCCCCGGGGTCGATGGAATAAGACTCGGACCTCGTTAGGGATGGGCTCCTAAGTGCCCCTAGGTCGATGGAGTAAGACTCGGGCCTAGTATGTTTGCCTTGTAGGGTTCAAGACTTGCTACCTTGGACCTACATAGGTTGCGCGCAATATGTAAGTGGTACATAGCCGGGATCCCCTTTAAGTTGATAATATGTTCAAGTATATATGTAAGAAGAAATGATTTTAAAGATCATGAGACATACACATGTTTTTCGGATACATGTTTTCAAAATCATATTGCATATACCTTATGATCATGTTGTGATGATGCTATGATTTATGATATGCCATGATTAGATATGATTATGTTATGTTTCATGCTATGCTTGATATGCCATGCTACCTTATGATGATGCTATGATATGCCATGACTAGATATGATTATGTTATGTATCATGCTATGCTTTAAGAGATGATATGCCATGACTAGTTATGATTTTGTTATGTTGCATGATATGCTTACAGAGTATGATATGTTATGCCATGACTAGTTGAGATCATGTTATGTTGAGATATTCTTTGATCATGTGATGATTTTCGGTTTTAGTGAGTAGGAAAGGAACTTACTGAGCCATGAGTGCTCATAGCTTACTTTCCTTGTACCACAGATAAAGGAAAAAGCTGGATGAGCTAAAGGAGCAGCAGGAGAGGCAAGGAGATGTGTGTGGCGGTGGCTAGGCGACCAAATAAGAACTTGCTTTAAGAACTTTTAAGAATTACGCTTTGGTTTCGTAAATTGTAGTACTATATGGGTAACTTGATGTCATGTTTCTATTTATCTTGTTATCATGTTATGGAAACCATATTAGTGTAGTTCGGATTTGAAACAAAAGAAAAGTTTTATTAAACTAAGAAAAAATTATTTTAAGTCTTCCGCTGTAATGTGTACGTAGAGTATCGTAGCCCCGTCCCTTAGGGTTAGCAGGGAGGGCGGGCGTTACAGGTTGGTATCAGAGCCAAAGTTTTTGCCAGCTCACTACACACACATCAAGCCTCCGACCTGCCGCTCAATGTAAGAATGCTTATGTTTAATTTTCCTGTTACATGTTGATGCTTAATTTTCATGTTATATAACTTATGCTTTATTTATTTTTCTTTCTTGTTATATTGCCTATGCATTATTTTCTTTGCTACATTGCTTATGCTTTATTTCCTTATGTTATACTGTTTGTCACTCTATTCCTTATTTTTCCTTGTGTTCTTTTTTTTTATGCTTTAGTTTCATGTTTTGCTTGTTTATGTTTAATGCTTTATTCCATGCTTTTAGTTATAATTTAGATTAGGATTACGTATTGGTAGCTTAGGAATAATACCAGAACAAATAGATAGAAACAAAACAGTACGTTAGATGGGTTAAAAAGTGATAACCACTTACACTAGTCTGTTTGTCCTTATTTAGATAAACATGGTTAGGACACGCAATGCCCGAACCGGAGGGACAGTGACTCCACCAGACCTGACGCAGGTAGTCGCAGACCTCCAGCATCAAATCGCGGAGCAACAACAGCTGATCACTACCTTAATGGGTCAGCAAGGCAACCCAGTTACCCCACCGACAAATCAAAATGCACTACCGGTTATACCTACAGACGCGCCAGTGCCCCCGGCAGCTCCTACTCCGATGGTCCGACAAGAGGCCTATCTGATTCAGTGGCAAAGGCTCAAGCCGGAAGCATTCTCGGGAAACTGCGAACCATGGGATGCACAAGCCTGGCTCAAGACCGAGGAAAGCATAATGGAACTACTGGATTGGCCTGAACACGAGAAGGTCAAATGCGCGTCGTTCTGCCTTACCGGAGATGCCCGGATGTGGTGGGACAGAGTAAAGGCGAAAAGACAAATAAACCAAATGCAGTGGACGGATTTTGAGACAGAGTTCTTAGAGGAATTTTTCCATATGCAAGTGACCAACAAGCACTATGACGAGTTCATTGAGTTCCGGCAAGGTGATCTGTCAGTTAACGAAGCCGTCAAGAGGTTCAACCGCCTAGCCCGATTGTGCCCAGAACTGATCCGTATTGAAAAAGAAAGGGTCTGGTTAATGTTAAAGATGCTCTGACCCGAGATAGCTCTGAACGTAGCCGGCGGAGTTAATAGACCGCAGACTGCAGAGGAGCTAATCAGCAGTGCCCTGATTACCGAGCACTATCAGGAAGCAATGAACAAGGGCAAGAACCAAGCACTGACCGGAGGACAAAAATCGCACAATACCAGAACCGACTGGAAAGGAAACTCAAGTGGAAAGAGGAAACAGTGGAATAAAACAAAAGGTGGTCCGGCCAATAAGCAGACCAAGTACCCTCAGTGTGCCACATGTGGGAAGATGCATCCTGGAGTATGTCTCCTAAGTACCAGAAAGTGCTATAACTGCGGAAAGGAAGGCCATCTAGCGAGAAATTGCCCAACTCAACCTCAGGCACCACCTCCGCAGAACTTTCAGAACAGGAGTGCCCCCGCACAGCTTCACCAGATGCAAGCTGCCATAGAAGGGACTTCAATCAGCCAAGGAAGATTGGAAGCCCCTCCCGCTATGACGAACGCCAGAGTCTACTCTCTTACCAAGGAGGACGTGGCGAATGCCTCTACCGTTGTCACAGGTCAGCTACTTATTTACAATCAGTATGCTGTAGTATTATTTGATATCGGGGCAACACACTCGTTCGTCTCAACACCTTTTATGAAGAAGCTAGATATACCACTCCGAACTCTAGAGGACACATTCTTAACAACCTTACCATCCGGGGAGATTATGTCATCGGACCATATGCTGCAAGCAGTACTCATTCGGATCGCAAACAGAGAACTCTACTGCAATCTGATAGTACTTGATATGCAGGATTATGGCATAATATTGGGCATGGATTTCCTTAGCAAATACGGTGCTTCAATCGAGTGCCGCAAAAGGAAAGTGATTTTTCGACCCGAAAATGAACCAGAGTTTGAATTTTTCGGGGAATCAAAAGGAACGGAGGAGTTATTGTCATCTATTAAAGCACAAGGGATGTTAGATAAAGGATGTATGGGGTTTCTAGCGCACGTGATTAACACCAATCAAGTCAAAGACCAGAAATTAGAAGATGTCAGAATAGTATGCAACTATCCAAGAGTATTTCCTGATGAACTACCAGGGTTGGCCCCTGACAGAGAGATAGAATTTGGAATCGAATTGATTCCTGGTACTCAGCCGATTTCAAAAGCACCTTATCGTATGGCTCCGGCTGAATTAAAGGAGCTTCAGGAACAGTTATCTGAATTGCTTGACAAGGGACTTATTCGTCCTAGTCACTCTCTATGGGGAGCTCCAGTGCTGTTTGTAAAGAAGAAGGATGGGTCTATGCGAATGTGTATAGACTACCGAGCGCTGAATAATGTGACGATCAAGAACCGGTACCCACTCCCACGGATCGATGACCTGTTCGATCAACTGAAGGGCGCAACCGTTTTCTCAAAGATAGACCTACGATCCGGTTATCATCAAGTGAAGGTGAAACCAGATGATATACCAAAAACAGCATTTTGAACCCGATATGGACACTATGAGTTCATAGTTATGCCTTTCGGAGTAACCAACGCTCCTGCAGTATTTATGGACCTGATGAATCGGGTATTTACGGCATATCTTGATAAATTTGTAATCGTCTTTATTGACGATATACTTATCTACTCGAGAACCCCAGAGGAACATGCTGAACACCTGAATACTGTATTACAGATCCTTCAAGAGAAACAACTATATGCAAAATTCTCCAAATGCGAGTTTTGGCTTGACCGGGTAATGTTCCTAGGTCATGTCATCTCTAAAGATGGAGTTATGGTGGATCCAAGCAAAATCAAAGCTGTAAATAACTGGAACAGACCAAGGAATGCCAGAGAAGTCAGGAGTTTTCTCGGGCTAGCAGGCTATTACAGAAAATTCGTAGAGAATTTTTCCAAAATCGCAGCCCCTATGATAGCCCTCACCAAGAAAAATACAAAGTATGAATGGACAGAAGCTTGCGAGAAGAGTTTCGCAGAATTAAAAAGGAGACTGACCAGTGCTCTGATTCTTACTCTCCCGGAAACCAACAAAGGCTTTGATATGTACAGCGATGCTTCCATCACAGGACTTGGAGCTATACTCATGAAAGATGGCAAAGTCATTGCCTACGCTTCTAGACAACATAAAGAGCATGAGAAGAATTATCCCATTCACGACTTAGAACTAGGAGCCGTGGTCTTCGCTCTCAAAATATGGAGACATTATTTATATGGAGCTCAGTGTAAGATTTATACCGACCATCAGAGTCTGAAATATTTCTTCACGCAAAAAGACCTGAATATGAGGCAACGCCGATGGCTCGAGCTAGTTAAAGATTATGACTGCGAGATTCTTTATCACCTGAAAGGCCTATTTTGATAACTTTTTAACGACACTCTTCTTGTAACACCCACTAAGCTTTTAAGATAAGCATATGAATGTAGGATTTTGCCTTAGAAAAATAAAAGCAAGTGGGTTGAAGCAAAAAAGAAATAAAATGAAATAAAAAGAAGAGGAGGTCAAGGATTGAACCTTGAACCTCTTATATTATAATTTATAGAATTAATTAGTAGAAACCAATTGGGATAGAGAGAAGATATTGATATCAAAGGAGGGAAACTCATGATAAGGGTGAGAGTAAAAGTTAGCCAAAAGAAAACAAGAAAAGAGCAAGAGAAAGGCAACATGCCTTCCTTCCTTCTCTCCCTCTTTCTCTCTTCTCTTGCCAAAAATAAAAGAGGCTAATTAAGGGGATTCATTCCCCCTTATTTCACCATGAATGATGAGGATAAATAAATAAATAAAAATAAAAATAAAATAGAAAAAAAAGGCTAAGGGAGAAGGAAAGCAAAAACTAATTTTGCTACCTCTTCCTCCTTAACATAAAAGGGAGCAAGAAAAGAGAAATTTAATTTTCTCTCATTTCTCTCATTCTTCCCTCTCCATCACCGAGAACCTCAGTCCCCTCTCCTCCATCTTCGGCCCCAAGCCAAGGTTTTCTCCTAAGAAAGCCTAAGATACAAGGAGGACTTAACAAGAGAAACAAGGGAAGGGAACTAGAAGAAGAGGCTACTTCTTCCATCACCATACCTTAGATCCACAAGCGAAAAGGATGTAAGCTTCCCCTCACCTGTGGTACAAGGCTTTTTATGTGATTTTCGGATTTTATGGGGATTAGAAAACCTAGAATAGAATTTAAGAAAATTCGGCCAAAGAAGAGTTTCAAATCTAGGAAGGTTTAAACAAGTCCTCATTTCGTGATATTTTTCTATGCTATGTAGGAAGGTTTTCCTTCATGTTTTTATACCTACATGATGCTTGGTCAGAGGAGTACCTGACCCTAGAATTTCGGCCAAAAATGTTTTAAAGAGGTTAGGGAAATCATTGTTTAACCAAACTAGTACGAGATTCCCTCCATGAATTACTAAGGATCTTTTATTGGTTTTTCTTGCTTGAAAGTTACTTGGAACCAAAGGAAATCCCCTCATATGTTTCGGCCAAGAAAAGAGCTTAGGGTTAGGAAGACCTTTAAATTTAAGTAACAATGTTTATATGATAGAATATAGAGTTCTCTTAAAGAATTGCATGCTAGAAATTCATGAACTCTTCATTAAGATTTTCGGCCATGTTAAGATGGATAGCTTAGGGAAGCTTAAACAAAATTTTAACATGCTCAAGACCTCTGTGATATTAAGATATGAAAGTGGTTTAATGCTCTCATGCTTAATTAGGGTATAGAGAATTTAGTTACATGATATATGACATGTAAGGTCACAAGGGTCCTAGCTTGTTTATGAACCAAATTTGTATATGATGTTCTTAGTAATTTTTGCCAAGAAACTTACTTAGGTTTTCCATGCTTTAGGCCACTTAAAACCTAGTTTAGAGAATAGTAGGTTTCGGCCATGAGGAAAAATAAAAGAAAAGGAAAGAAACCTAGGAAGCCTAAGACACAATGCACATATATGTTTATTATGCTTGTCTTTATACATGCTATTAAACTTGTATGACTTCCTATGCTTTTAGGCTATTTGAAGCAAAGTTAACCTCTGATGGGTCTCGGCCAAGTAGGGTTTAAATGACCTAGAGGCCTTAGAATTGAAACCAATTGAGTTAAAAATGCTTCTTATGGAAATATGATAATGTGTTGATTGTGTCACATGCTTGTATAATTTTTCCATGACCTAAATGGACCATTGTAGGTCTTGGCCATGAAGGGATAGATGCCCTAGAAACCCTAGAACAAAAATTAAATATGCTCATGTCACTCTACATGAAATATGATAAGTAGAAAGCCAAAGTTCTCATGCTATATGTTGCTTAATGACCTAAAATGAGGCTAGGGTAAGTTTCGGCCATACCCTTTGTATGATACCTTATTATGAATTTATACATGATGTTAGTTCAAGTTCACATGTTTGTATGCTTGTTTTTAGCCCTAATGAATAATTGTGAAATTTTGGCCATGACATATGTTAAGGGCTTGAAGAACTTAGGAATTAGCTCAAATATAATTACTATGTTACTTGGAAGAAAAATGCTATAAAAATGGTTTAAGGTTTCCATGCTTTCATGACATTTGGGACCTTGTTTCACACCTGATAAGGTTCGGCCACATGAAGTTTAGGGACTTGGAGAACTTAAAAACTAAGTTAATCATGCTTATAATGCTTTCTATGAAATTGATGTGATGATAATTTAGGTTCCACATGCTTGGAGGTTATTTTTACCTAAATTGAGATCTAAGGGGGTTCGGCCATGATAAGAACCCAAGGGATTAGGAAGCTTAGAATCCAAGTTAACTATGTTACCATGTTTCTTATGATAGTATAATCACATGATACACCCTTATGCTTAAACATGTATGCTTGTGATTCATACTTTCCATGATATGACATGTGCTAGAAATATGCATGCTTTTATGATATGCTATGTGGATAGAAATATGCATGCTCTTATGATATGCTATGTGGTGAAAATATGCATGCTTTTATGATATGCTATGTGGTGAAAATATGCATGCTTTTATGATATGCTATGTGGTGAAAATATGCATGCTTTTATGATATGCTATGTGGTGAAAATATGCAAGCTTTTATGACATGATGTATGCCTAAGTGATGCATACTTTTATGATATGATGTATGCCTAAGTGATGCATACTTTTATGATATGATGTATGCCTAAGTGATGCATAATTTTATGATATGATGTATGCCTAAGTGATGCATACTTTTATGATATGATGTGTGCCTTAGTGATGCATGCTCTTATGATGTGTGATATGTATAAGTATGACATGTACTTTACTTTATATGGCTTGTACCAAGGGTGGGCTCCATAAGCGCCCCGGGGTCGATGGAATAAGACTCGGGCCTCGTTAGGGATGGGCTCCTAAGTGCCCCTTGGTCGATGGAGTAAGACTCGGGCCTAGTATGTTTGCCTTGTAGGGTTCAAGACTTGCTACCTTGGACCTACATAGGTTCCGCGCAATATGTAAGTGGTACATAGCCGGGATCCCCTTTAAGTTGATAATATGTTCAAGTATATATGTAAGAAGAAATGATTTTAAAGATCATGAGACATACACATGTTTTTCGGATACATGTTTTCAAAATCATATTGCATATACCTTATGATCATGTTGTGATGATGCTATGATTTATGATATGCCATGCTTAGATATGATTATGTTATGTTTCATGCTATGCTTGATATGCCATGCTACCTTATGATGATGCTATGATATGCCATGACTAGATATGATTATGTTATGTATCATGTTATACTTTAAGAGATGATATGCCATGACTAGTTATGATTTTGTTATGTTGCATGATATGCTTAAAGAGTATGATATGTTATGCCATGACTAGTTGAGATCATGTTATGTTGAGATATTCTTTGATCATGTGATGATTTTCGGTTTTAGTGAGTAGGAAAGGAACTTACTGAGCCATGAGTGCTCATAGCTTACTTTCCTTGTACCACAGATAAAGGAAAAAAGCTGGATGAGCTAAAGGAGCAGCAGGAGAGGCAAGGAGATGTGTGTGGCGGTGGCTTGGCAACCAAATAAGAACCTGCTTTAAGAACTTTTAAGAATTACGCTTTGGTTTCATAAATTGTAGTACTATATGGGTAACTTGATGTCATGTTTCTATTTATCTTGTTATCATGTTATGGAAACCATATTAGTGTAGTTCGGATTTGAAACAAAAGAAAAGTTTTATTAAACTAAGAAAAAATTATTTTAAGTCTTCCGCTGTAATGTGTACGTAGAGTATCGTAGCCCCGTCCCTTAGGGTTAGCAGGGAGGGCGGGCGTTACAATTGCAGACCCTTCAGTAGAACCAGCTATACGCCAAGTTCACGAAATGTGAATTTTGGCTAGATCAGGTGTCCTTCCTGGGTCACATCATCTCAAAGGATGGTATTATGGTAGATCCCAGCAAGATAGAAGTAGTAAGTAACTGGATGAGACCTAGGAACGCCAGTGAGATCAGAAGCTTTCTGGGATTAGTAGGCTATTACAGAAAATTCGTAGAGGACTTCTCCACGATAGCCTCCCCACTGACAGCTCTTACCAGAAAGAACAGAAAATTTCAGTGGACAGAGGACTGCGAGAATAGTTTCAGCGAGCTGAAAAGGAGATTGACCAGTGCACCTATTCTGACTCTACCAGAAAATACAGACAGCTTTGATATATATAGTGATGCCTCTAAATTGGGATTAGGAGCAGTACTGATGCAAAATGGCAAGGTGATAGCCTATGCCTCCAGACAACTCAAGGATTATGAGAAGAACTATCCTACTCATGACCTTGAGCTTGCAGCAGTGGTGTTCTCTCTCAAAGTTTGGAGACATTACTTGTATGGAGCTCAATGCAGAGTGTATACAGATCATCAGAGTCTGAAGTACTTCTTCACTCAGAAGGATCTGAATATGCGACAGTGCAGATGGTTAGAGCTGGTCAAGGACTACGATATAGACATCCTCTAGCACCCAGGGAAAGCAAATAGGGTAGCATATGCACTTAGCAGAAAGTCCAGTGCTACCTTATTATCTCTAGCAGCCATATCACCACCCCTAAAGAAAGAGATCAAAGATTTCGGTCTCGAACTCATAGTTGGACAGCTCTCTACTATGACCTTAGAGTCGACCTTGCTTGGTGACATCCAGACAGCTCAGGAATAGGATCCTGAAATTCAGAAAATCAAGCAAGAATTAGCAGAAACAGAAAGTGGAGAGTTTAGAGTGTCAAATAGCGGGGTGTTGTATTTTGGCGACAGATTTTGTGTTCCAGATCAGGAGGAACTACAGAGGAAAATCCTAGACGAGGCTCACAAGACTCCCTACGCGATGCATCCTAGCTCCACCAAAATGTATCAGGACTTGAAGAAACGTTTTTGGTGGCCTGGGATGAAGAGAGACATCGCTCGATATGTTAGCATCTGCCTCACCTGTCAGAGGGTCAAGGCAGAACATCAGCGACCAGGAGGAGTTCTGCATCCTATACAGATTCCAGAATGGAAGTGGGAGGATATCTCTATGGATTTCATAGTGGGACTGCCCAGAACCACGAATGGTTTTGACGCCATCTGGGTAATAGTCGACAGGTTGACTAAATCAGCCCACTTCTTAGCTATCAAGATATCCTACTCCATGGAGAAGCTAGCTCAGTTGTATCTCCAGGAGATCGTCAGACTACATGGAGTCCCACGAACCATCATTTCAGACAGAGACAGCAGATTCACATCACACTTCTGGGAGTGTGTACAGTCAGCGTTGGGCACTAAGTTAAAATTCAGCACGGAGCGAGTAAATCAGGTACTCGAAGATATGCTCCGAGCGTGTGCCCTAGACTTCAAGGGAAGTTGGTGCAAATATCTGAGCTTAGCAGAATTTGCATACAACAACAGCTATCAGGCCACTATCGGCATGGCACCTTATGAGGCTCTCTATGGGCGGAGGTGTAGATCTCCAATCTGCTGGTATGAGAGTGGTGAACAGAAAGAACTAGACCACAGCAGCTATACAGCAGATCCGCCAGAGGATAGAGACAGCTCAGAGCCGCCAGAAGAGCTATGCTGATACACGGCGCAGACCCTTAGAGTTTTCAGTTGGGGATTCAGTGTTCCTCAGAGTAGCTCCCATGAAGGGAGTAATGCGTTTTGGGAAGAAGGGCAAGCTAAGTCCCAGATATGTGGGACCATACCTTATCAGCAGAAGAGTGAGCAAGGTAGCATATCAGGAAATGTCAGCTGTCCACAACGTATTTCATGTCTCTATGCTGAAGAAGCATACCCCAGATGCCACCCAGGTGATTGAGCCCCAGTCGGTACAGATCCGCGAAGACCTCAGCTATGACAGTCGGCCTATTCAGATAATAGATCGAGCAGTTAAGAAATTGCGGAATAAGGAAGTACCATTAGTCAAAGTCATTTGGCACGGTCACACAACAGAAGAGGCAACTTGGGAGACAGAAGCCAGCATGAGACAGAAGTACCCAGAATTATTCTAAGTTCGAGGATGAACTTTTCATAAGGTATGTGGGATTGTAACGCCCGAAAAATTCTCGAAACTGCATTATAAATATTCTATGATTTTTCTGGGATTTTTAGATATTTTTCCGGAATTTTCCGAGTAGCAGAAGCAGCAAAAATAATTAGAACCGCAAAATAGCTTAGGCGGGAATCGAACCCGGAACCCCTCGGATCCGATAACTTTTAGTTAGCCTTAGTAACCAGTGAACCCGGCAGGGCCATGCTGAAAGAAAGAAGAATCAATTATATTTATATTAGAGTTGGGTTCAATTATCCATTTAATATAAATAGAAGAGTTAGGTTGGGTTTGGTTTATTTTAGAATTTGGTTCGGCAAACTCCTCCCCTCCAAACCCTCACGCCGAACACCCTTCTTCTCTCCTTCTCTCGGCGCCAACCACAAGGAAGACCTAGGGTTCTCTCCCTAGGGCCCCAAGGACATCTTCCGGCGATAACTCCGGCACGAGGACGCTCTCCTTCGCGAGGGGAACGCTTAGACTCGAGAAGATCGTCGAGAAGTCGTCTCCACCAGAATTCTAGCGAGCAGATTTGTAAGAAATCTAGCACACAAGGTAAGAAACCCCTCACCTGCAGTATAGGTAGCTCTCGCGTGTTTTCTTTTATGCATTAGATTAGTTTTATTGAATTTTGTCAGCATATAGTGTGTATTTTAACTCTTCTCACAGATTTAGGGATTAGTGAGCATCTCTAGATGGGTCGAGCACGTGTATCCTCTGTAGATAGGGGTTTAGACGCTGTTGGGTGCCTAGAGGCGGTCTTCCTGGTCGAGAGGAGAGTTAGAGAGCGCCAAATGCTCGACAAAATGCCTAGCACAGCCTTATGATACAGTGGGCTTTTAGTTAAATGCCATAGAACATGTTAATTAGCATGATCAGTTTTTATTTTAGCTTTTATGAGACTAGATGTCCAAATGGGTGGGCTCCCACAATCGCCTCTAGGTTCAGACAACCTAGTTCTAAGTTCAGATAACCTAGATTCAGCAAAATAGTATTAGCTATTTCAGTATTTTACTTTTCAATTGCACTGTACTGGATTAGATATCCATTGGGTTGGGCTCCCATAATCATCCCTAGGTTTAGCTAACCTAGTAAACCATACTAGATTCGGAACTTGCAATCCCGGGTCTAGTTAGGGATGCGCGCACAGCAAGTACAGTTGCCAGGGCCCATCAGCAGCATGTTTAGTATTTTTACTTACTATATGTATATGGTTTTCAACCTTTCACAAATTAGTTCGTGAATTCAGTACAGTCCTAGCAGTAGCTTAGTATTAGCTTAGCTCAATTTTTAGTATCAGCTTAGTTCTTCATTGATACCATGTGATTGATATCATGTTCAGCTTTAGATATGCCATGATTGTATGCTTATATGTCATGCCATGTTTAGTTTATTCAGTATACTTAGCATATCCTTTCAAACAGCATGATTTAAAATCATATTTGCATCGTATGCATGTTTTAGTGAGGTAGATGGTTTCTTACTAAGCTTTTTAGCTTACAGATACTATTTTCCTTATACTGCAGATACAGGTAAAAGGAAAATGGACTAGCAGTGGAGGCTGGAGGTCAATGCAGATCAAGATGTGTGTGGAAGGAACTGGAATAAAGATCCTAGGGATCTAGTTTTATTTTATTATGCATTAGAACGTGTTCAGTATGCATTAGTACTTATAGCAAGCGTTATCTTATGTTTCTGTTAGTTAGCAAGAGAACAGTTTAAAACCTTGTTAGTTTTGGTTTCCATATGTTTACATGCCATGAATTAGTATTCTATGCCTTAATCATGTTTAGTATGTTAGCCATTACCTTGTAGAATGTTTCTCTTAACTTTTATAGCGTTGTGTAATGACCTTGGCACGCATCAGTGCTGATATCAGGGGCCTGATACGAAATCAGAAACCCCTGATCGGTCAACCTGGTTTCTGCGAACAGAAGCTTTCTGTTCGTTCCCTGATCGATCCGTGGATCGATCAGGAGCTGGGTCGCGAAAAAAAAATGGCTCACTGATCGGTCAGCAGACCGATCAGTAAGCCACTGATCGGTCTCATTGACCGATCAGGGACCAGCTGGATCGGTCGGCAGACCGATCCAGCAACGTACAGGATTGCAGCGTAGTTTATGGATCGGTCGGTTTAACGATCTGGAGTTTCCTACTGTGCCAGTATCAGTAGATCGGTCTGTAGATCGATCCGAAGTTTATTATCAGTTGTAAACACCTCCCCTAGCATGTGTACAACTCCTAGGTACACCTAGAATATTAAGACCAGATTTCAAAGATAATAGTTTAGCAAAAATTTTAATAAATCCAGATTTTCCGCAATAGTAATTTAGCACAGCATTACGTAACGATCGGCCTCGCAGCCTAGTCAGTAGGAGGCGGGTCGTTACACCAGGGGTAACCGAGGTTCCACAAGCTGCCCTGGGAGTCGTCACAGCACATCAGAGACAAGAAACCTACTTGATACAGTGGCTGAAACTGAAACCAGATAGCTTCTCAGGCACGACTGAGCCCTGAGATACGCAGGTTTGGTTCAAGACACTTGAGAGCACAATGGAGCTTCTTGACTGACCAGAAGTCGAGAAGGTTAAGTGTGCCTCTTTCTGCCTATCTGGAGAGGTTCGTATGTGGTGGGAGCAAGTTAAGAGTAAGAGAGCAGTCAACCAAATGAGCTGGGTTGACTTCGAGACAGAGTTTTACAAAGAAGTCTTCCGTCAACAGATCACCAATAAACTGTATGAGGAGCTTATAGAATTCAGACAAGGTGACCTATCAGTAGAAGAAACGGTCAAAGGATTCGACATGCTAGCTCGTCTTTGCATAGAGTTAGTAAGTTCAGAGAAAGAACCAGTCAGACAGATGCTCCGAAGGCTGAGACCAGAAATAGCACCTAATGTGAGTAGTGAAACTCACCGACCATAGATTGGTGAAGAGCTGGTCAGCATAGCATTAGTGAGCACTATCTGAACAACATCAAGGCACTACAAACGCAACACAAGTCGGTCAAGATCGAAGACAAGACAGTGGGGAAACAGAGACCCCAATCAAGTGATCAGAACTGGAGTACAGAAGAACAAGAAAGACCCAAGCAGGAAGATGTTCGGGTAGTCTGTGAGTATCCAGAGGTATTTCCAGAAGAGCTACCTGGACTACCTCCCAACAGAGAAGTGGAGTTTGAGATTGAATTGGTTCCTAGTACCGGTCCAATTTCAAAAGCTTCATACCGCATGTCTCAGCAGAGCTGAAAAGGTTACAAGAACAACTTCAGGAGCTGCTTGACAAAGGCTTCATTCGCCCTAGTCACTCACCTTGGGGAGCTCCTGTGTTGTTTGTCAAGAAGAAAGATGGATCTATGCGAATGTGCATAGATTACAGAGCTCTAAATCAAGTGACGATCAAGAACAAGTACCCCCTTCTCAGGATCGATGACTTATTTGATCAGTTAAGAGGGGCGACAGTATTCTCAAAGATAGATCTGCGCTCTGGGTACCATCAGCTAAAAGTGAAAGAAAGAGACATACCCAGAACGACTTTCAGGACCAGATACGGACACTACGAGTTCATAGTCATGCCTTTTGGTGTGACTAATGCACCTGCAGTTTTCATGGACCTGATGAACAGAGTGTTCAGAGAATACCTTGACAAATTTGTCATTGTGTTCATCGACGACATTCTAATCTATTTCAGAACCCCAGAGGAGCATGACACGCACTTGAGGATAGTACTGCAGACTCTTTAGCAAAAGCAGCTTTACGCTAAATTCTCAAAGTGCGAGTTCTGGTTAAATCAGGTGGCATTTCTAGGTCACATAATTTCTAAAGAAGGCATCCAAGTGGATCCAGCCAAAATAGAAGCAGTCAACAACTGGAGTAGACCCAAGAATGCTAGGGAGATTAGAAGTTTCCTTGGTTTAGCTGGGTACTACAGAAAATTTGTGGAGGACTTTTCCAGGATAGCCTCTCCACTTACATCCCTGACCAGAAAGAACAAAAGTTTGAATGGTCAGACAAATGTGAGCAGAGTTTCCAAGAGCTAAAGAAGAGACTGACCAGTGCTCCTATTTTGACTGTTCCAGAAAGTGACAAGAATTTTGACATCTACAGTGATGCTTCCAAGATGGGTCTAGGAGCTGTACTCATGCAAGAAGGAAAAGTTATAGCTTATGCTTCCAGACAACTCAAAGACTATGAGAACAATTATCCCACTCATGATCTTGAGCTGGCAGCTGTGGTCTTTGCACTGAAGCTCTGGCGACATTACTTGTATGGAGTCTAGTGCAGAATCTTCACAGACCATTAGAGTCTTAAGTACTTCTTCACTCAGAAGGACTTAAACATGAGACAGCGTAGGTGGCTAGAGTTAGTCAAAGATTATGACTGTGAAATCCTCTACCACCCAAGTAAAACTAACAAAGTGGCAGATGCACTAAGTCGAAAATCCAGTGCATCCCTGATGTCTTTGTCATCATTAGCCCTGTCACTGCAGAAGGAGTTGTTAGATTTCGGACTTGAAGTTATTTATGGGCAACTCTCTGCATTGACCCTGGAGTCTACCCTGCTTGAGGATATACAGAGAAAGCAAAGTGAAGATCCAGACATCAAAAAGGTCAAGTAAGGGATACAAGAAGGAGAAAATTCAGAGGTTCGAGTATCAGATAGTGGAATTCTTTATCAGGGGAGCCGCCTTTGTGTCCCCAATGATGAAGAGCTGAGAAAGAAAATTTTAGAGGAAGTTCATAGTACACCCTTCTCGATGCATCCTAGTTCTACCAAGATGTACCAAGACGTGAAACAGAGGTTCTAGTGGTCTGGACTCAAAAGAGATGTTGCTAAATATGTCAGTACCTGCCTGACATGTCAGAGGGTTAAAGAAGAACACCAGAGACTAGGAGGAGTTCTACAGCCTCTCCCTATACCAGAGTGGAAGTGGGAAGACATATCCATGGACTTCATAACTGGTATCCCAAGAACCATAAATGGATATGATGCAATATGGGTGATAGTGGATAGATTGACCAAGTCTGCTCATTTTCTAGCCATTAAGGTGTCCTACTCTATAGAGAAATTGGCACAACTGTACGTCAAGGAAGTAATCAGACTTCATGGAGTTCCTAAATCTATTGTTTCTGATAGAGATGGACGCTTCACCTCACATTTTTGGGAGTGTGTTCAGACTGCACTAGGCACCAAACTCAAATTCAGCACAACCTTCCATCCTCAGACTGATGGACAAACAGAGCGAGTAAATCAGATCTTAGAAGATATGCTCAGGGCTTGTGCACTAGATTTCAAGGGAAGTTGGTGCAAGTATCTGTGCTTAGCTGAATTTGCCTACAACAACAGCTATCAGGCCACCATCAAGATGGCACCATATGAGGCGTTGTATGGCAGGAAGTGCAGATCACCCATTTGCTGGCAAGAAGCAGGTGAAAGAAAAGAAATAGAAGTAGAGCTGGGCCTTCAGACTGAGATGATAGCTGAGACCACTCAGGTTATCCAGAAGATCAGACAGAGAATTGAGACTGCCCAGAGTAGACAGAAGAGTTATGCTGACACACGCCGTAGGCCACTTGAATTCCAAGTAGGGGATTCAGTCTTTCTCAAGGTCGCTCCTATGAAGGGAGTGATGAGATTTGACAAGAAGGGCAAATTAAGTCCTCGTTATGTAGGACCTTACCTGATCACAGAAAGGATTGGGAAAGTAGCTTACAAGCTGGATTTACCACAGGACATGTCGGCAATACATAATGTATTTCATGTCTCTATGCTAAAGAAGTGTATTCACGACCCTAGCCAAGTGATTCAACCTCAGTCAGTGCAGATCCAAGAGGATCTTAGTTATGAGAGCAGACCTACACAGATAGTGGACAGAGCAGTCAAGAGATTGAGAAACAAAGAAGTACCACTAGTGAAGGTCATCTGGCAGAACCAGAAGCACGAGGAAATCACTTGGGAGCGGGAGGACAGTATGAGACAGAAGTATCTAAAGCTATTCTAAGTTCGAGGACGAATTTTTTATAAGGTATGGGGGATTGTAATGACACAATTTTCCCTATTTCGAGTTCCAAATATCCATAAAAATATTTGGAAATGCTTTTAAAATATTCTAGAGATTTTTAGAAATTTTTAGAGTATTTTTATGTAATTTTTGGAGTTCGTTTGGTATTTTTACCAAGAGGAAGAAGTTTTAAAAAGAAAAAGAAAAGGAATATGTTGAAGCCAGGTTTTGAACCCACGACCTCGACCCAAGCCAAACCCAGCCAGCCAACTGGTCTGCAAATGTTTTGTTAATTATATATGGAATAAAATATATATAAGGTAGAAGTTAGTAATAGAGAATACTCGGAAAAAAAAGGGGTTGCAGCGAGTTTTGAACCTGCAATCTGTGACTTCGAGCAAAACCAGCTGAGCTACACGGTTTTTGTTAACCTTATATGGAGCGAAATGTGTATATGCAGTAGTTGGAACGTTTAAAATAAATTGGAGAAAAAGGGACGCGGCTGAGAATCGAAGCCCAGACCTGTGGCTTCGAAAAAAGCCCAACGGACCAACTGTGCCAGGGGTCGGTGTTAAACAGATATGCAGCGACAAATATATAAGCTAAAGTTATAATCGAAACCCTAGTTTTAAAAAGGATCGAATTTCTTTTCCCCGAACCCTAAATCCCGTTTACTCTCCTCTTCTGCGCGGCGTCGCGATTTCTGCTCGGGTGAAAGTGGCGGCGGAGCTAAGTTTCCTTTCTCTGGCGGCTGGCGAAGGCTTTCTTCCGAAAAACCTTGCCGATTTTGATCCCCTTTGTCGAGGAGAAGGTGAAGACATAGAGGAATCGCCGAGATCTTCACCTCACCTGGAACCCTAGAGTCTTCCTCCTTCCTTCGGCTGTAAGTCCAAGAAAGCGATGTGAGTTGCTTCTCACCTGCAGTAGGAGTAGTTCCCTTCGATTGGTTTTCGAAAGATTTTGGTTTTGTGCTTATCGCCGTGAGTTAGATTTCTGAAGCATGTAGTAGGAGTAATTTTTGGACCTTGTTCTTCTTGATTTCCAAAACATGCTGTTAGAAGTTGGCTGTTAGGAATATGGTTCTTTTTAGTTCATTGTTACTGTAAAGAATGTTTAGAGAGGGTTTAATTCTGAAGCTTTCTTCTTTGAAGTTTGCTAAATATTTGGTTTTCTTCCATGGTAGATAGAGAGCATGAAGATATGGTTGTTACTACCTCTTTAGTTCCTAGTAGTAAATTCTTCCTCTAGTTGCATTTTTGTATAACAGATATACTCATGTGATGATATGCATGGGTACAGATTTAATGTATTTTAGCGTGAAGAATTGATATGTATATGTGTACAGAACTGAGCATATGATTTTAGATTTTATTTCCTGATCTTAATAAAGTCATGCCTTTGCCAAATTGTTCTAGTATATTTAGCTCCAGGAGTTTAAGTATTAGATACCATGCTCTCTTTGATTTCCTGCACTCTCAATTCCATAGTTTCCTGCAAGTCTGTAATTTATGTACAAAACATTGTTCAGGTTGCTATCATCAAAGTAAATATCACATTAGTTGAACATGAATAGCCATTAACTTGAGCATGCATGGTTTAGCTTTCCTTGCTACTTAATGAGTATGCACAATTTGGTACGCTAGTATGGTTGGCTTGTTTCCCTTGTTAAGATATCATGTTTCAGTTTTATATGAATGGCGCATATTTTTAATAAGCAGATTTTTTATAAGTATTGTACGCAGAATTTTTGTAAGTATTGCTTGCAGATTTGTTTTCCATTTCTAATAGAAGTGCAATTTTCCTTTTCTAGTTTTTCATTTTCTATTGTTGAGCACGTGCAGTTTTTATTTGCTATTAGTTTAGCATGAGCAGTTCTATTTTTATAGCATGCAGATTTTTATAAGTATAGTATGCAGATTTTTAATAAGCATATTATTTTGATAAGTATTGCATGCAGAACTTCAATTTTAGAATAGATTTTTATTAAGCTTAATATGCAGAATTTTATTAGCATATTAGGCAGGTTTTTTTTGGTTTAAGCATTTCAAAGTTAGAATTTGCTTTAATATTTCAGTTTCTTTTAAAAGAAGTATTCTTTTAGAAGTATTAACAAGTATAAGAAAGCTAAAGAAAAGAAAGAAAAGGCCAAGGCCTTAAGTAAATTCCAAAGTGAAGACTTTAGGGATTTTAGCACACAAGGTGCATATTAAAATGCCAAGGCATTTAAAGAAGAAGTAATTAAGATAATAAGTATTTTACTTTTAAGAAGAGGCTAGTACCCGACTTCTAAAGTTGTCGTTAAACAAATCCAGGTGTCCAATTCCAAGGTCTTGGTCCTGGTAGACCAAGGTCTGCTCTTTTAGGACTGGTGGCTCGCTACCCCAACCTATTAGGGAACGCGCACAAGATGGTACTATGCCTGGGCCCAAGAGAAGTTGATTATTATTTTGAAGTATTAAAAGTATAAGCTTTTGAACAAGTAAAATAAGTTTCACATCAGTATAAAAGTATTAAAAAATAAGTTTCACATAAGTATTAAAGAATAAGTCTTTAAGCAAGTGAAATAAGGTACAGAAGGTGTTTAGAATTCAGTAAGTTAAGTTCTTTATACAAGCATGATAGTATAGACTTGCCTTACATGTTTAGCCTTTCAGTATGTTTCTTTACTAATAGAAGAGCATGAGTTAGCTTACTGTTATTTGCTAATTATGAGTATGATTAGCTATACATGTTTAGTATTTCAGTTAGTATGATTCCTTTATTGGTTTATGAGCATGATTAGCTATACATGTTTAGTATTTCAGTTAGTATGATTTCTTTGCTATGTATGAGCATGAGTAGCTTTACATGTTAGCATTCAGTTTTAGCATGTTTTTATTTATATACATGCATATCAAGTTTTTGTGAGTTAGATAGCGCTCACTAAGCTTTATGCTTATAGACTGCATTTCCTCCTACTGCAGATAAAGGAAAAGCTAAAGTATGAAAGGAAGGCGACAAGGTGGTGGTGATGAAGGTGTGTGATGGCTGGACTATGGAGAGATCAAGAGTTTGCTAAGGAGTTGTTAAAACTTACCTGTTTAGAGTTTCCTTTTCTTTTCTCCTTAATGCTATGATGAAGTCGAGATTGTAAATGAGTCTATTCCGCACTTGTAGCTTGTTATGTTTTATTGTTGGAGTATTATCTGTTTACTATTGCTAGAGTAGTTTCCTTCTTCTTAATGAGTTATTATACTGCGTGGTTGTGTGATTATATGTTCCAGCCGCCTGTGGCTGAGTATACACTATTTGTATTGTTGATTTGGTCACCGGTACAGGGGAAACTCTGTCAAAATTTTTCGGTAGGGATTTCTCGTAGTTAAGTAGCGTACCGGTTAAGTAGAGTTAGTAGTTAAGTAACGTCCACCTTTAGAGAGTAGTAGTAGTGTAGAAGGTGGATCGTTACATCCGACCCTTCTAGCAACTGAAGTTGTCTCCGGTGAAGAGCGGTGGGCGGGCGGTGCTATAACCTTCTTGGAGAGCCATCGAAGATCTAGCACGAAAGGACTAAAAAGAAACGTGTCTCAGGACTTGATCCTGGATTAGCAGTGAAATTTAAAAGAATAATATTATGCGATCTCGAGTGGTGTTGCACCAACTTCGAAAAAAAAAATCCAATTACGAAAAATCTGATCGGAATGCGGCATAAATACCGACTCCGATCGACTCCGAAAAACTGAAATAACCACGAAAAAAATGCTTGATTGGTGGTTGCACTAAATCGAAGCGACCTCGCTCTAATACCAATTGTTGGATCGAGAAGTGCTAGAGATTGGGGGGGGGGGGGGGTAAATAGCACTCGTGGTTTTCACTTTTCGTATTCAGAAAATGTTCGAGAGTAAAGCAGCGGAATTAAAAAACAATCACACAAAAAGGACTCAAGTGTTTTTTACTTGGTTCGGAGCCTAGTGCTCCTTATAAGGGCAATTGGAGGTGCCTCAAAGCCCCTTGAGGGCACCTCCATTCGTTGAGTCAGCCATGCGTGGATAAGCTGAGAAGAAGTCTTCGTCTATCCTGTTGAAGGCGCCTCCATAAGCCTTGAAGGTGCCTCCAATGTTGTTCGAGGTGCCTCAAGCCACCGTAAGGGCGCCTCCAGCTCCACTGCGCGCAAACTCTTCTCCTTTGCACCCGAGGCACCTTAAACTCCATGAGGGTGCCTCGGGTACTGTTCATCCGAGGCCAAATGTGCTCTTTTATCCCTGCAAGATAGGTTAGTCCACAACCCAACCACATATCTTCCAAAACAAAGCTAGCACACATAATAAACATAATAATATGAAAGTTTTGACAGTCACGGACTGTTCGGTTATGACTTCGGATTTCCCATCTGAAACCCTAGGTCGAACCGATGCCTATTGTTCTCTCTTCCGGGGAACGTGTCCTCACCTACTCTACTCAAGAGAGCATACATGATGTCAGTCCGGTCCTCCAGACCGACTAGACATTTCGCCTAGGTTACCACCCCCTAGGACCTAGGGTTACCACCCCCTAGGGTTTTTCGCCACCTAGGGTTTACCTCCCCCTAGGGCCTAAGGTTATCCCCCCCCCCTTAGGATTTCCATCACCTAGGGTTACCACCCCCTAAGACCTAAGGTTGCCGTCCCTTAGGGTTTTCCTCCACCTAGGGTTACCACCTCCTAGGACCTAGGGTTACCACCCCCTAGGGTTTTCCACCTGCCTAACCGCAATTAGGACTTTCCTAAAAAACCTCATTCACACATCTTAGATAACAAAACAACTTAACTTTGAATACTTTTACCATTATCAAAACTTAGGTTCGATCGTCGGATGCTACTCGCACCAACAATAACGTCCTTTAAAAATTTAGCATTTGTTGAATTGCGTCAATTAGAGGGACTTCGACACAGATGTATTTAACCTTGTCAAGGAACCTGTCGAATTCTTCATCTTTCTTTGTCATAGCAAGTCTTTGTGGAAAAGGGATTGTTTGATTTTAAAGGATGAGTGGAAGAGTCTCTTCAACCTTCTTGGTATTCTCCTCATCATCTTGAATATGAATTGGTTCAAGTGTTGGAGGAGAGAGCTCTTCCTGAAGTTTCATCTCTTTTGAAGCAGTCACTTAAGTATATCCCAAGGTCCATCCGCTCCTAAGCTCAATTCTGTTATAGTGTTCCATTGGATTGATATTAGGTTTTCCTAGAAATTATCCTGGTTCTCTTGAAGATGATGAAGTTATCTGAGCAATTTGGCTATCCTGCATCTTCTAATGTTTCTTTGAATATCCATTCTATGATTAAGTAGCTTGATTTCTTGTTTCAATTCATTTTGACTAGAAATAACTTCTTCAAGTATTTTCTCCAATTTGGATAATTGATAGCCTTGAGAAGATTGTTGTTGTTGATAGCTTTGTTTGCCAAGCTAGTAGCTTGGTCTAGCCCCCGTGGATGGTCCTTGCTCTTGGTTATTACAATAATAAAAATTTGGATGATTCTTCCAACTAGGGTTATATATGTTAGAGTATGGTTTATTCTTCCATTGATTGAAATTTACAACAGCATCACACTACTCAAGTTGATTAATTTACGCAGATAAGGCTCCTAATGGGCATGGATCTTAAGTGTGATCTGTGCTTCCACATGTTTCACATACACATACTATGGAATTGACCGTGCTTGTATTTGCCCCCATATTTTCCAACTTTTTGGTGAGAGCATCCAGCTTTGCAGACATCAAAGTGATTGGCTCTACATCAAATTTTCATGATGGTTTAATTGGGGTTGCAGATGAATAACCTCCACTTTTTTCTGATGCCCACTGATGATGGTTCTGCGCTACACTTTCAATAATGTCTTCATCCTCATCTAAGATTTTCTTCATCAGTGCCCCTCCAATTGTAAAATCTAGGGACACTTTTGTATGGTAGTTGATGCTGTTATAAAATGTACGAAGCACTAGCCATTTTTCAAGTCCATGATGTGGGCATTGTCTAACCATATTATTAAATCTATCCCATACTTCAAATAATGATTCTAAGTCTGACTATCTGTAGCTTGCTATCAAATTTTTCATATGAGTAATTTTTCTAGGAGGATAGAATTTATCCAGAAATTGTTGCTCACATTGCTCCCAAGAGGATATGCTATTTGGTGGCAAAGAATTTAGCCACTATTTGGCTCTATCTCTCAAAAGAAAGACAAACAATAATAGTCTTACTACTTCCGCTAGAACACCATTTATTTTCATTGTACTGCAGATTTCATAAAAGACTTCAAGGTGTTGATTCAGATCTTCATGTGGTCCGCCCCCAAATTGGTTCTGTTGTACTATAGTAATTATTGCAGGCTTTATTTAAAAATTATTTGCTTCAATGGATGACCTTTTGATGCTAGACCGAAGCCCTCGTGCATATGGTGTTGCGTAATCCTTCAATGGTTTGTTTGCCATAACTAAATGTTCTTGTTTTTTTTTGATGCCTTTGCAAGATTCTTCTTCTATGAAAAGTTCTGTCAATCTCAGGATCAAGAGGTAATAGATCTCCTGCAAAGTTAGATCTACGCATACAACAACAAGATTCTAAATATTTTTTATCATAGAATTTAAGAAATTTTTAAACTGAAGTACTAGAAATAATAAATGCAGAATTTGAATTACAAATGAGGAATGCAAGGTAAAATTGCAAAAAAAAAAAAAAAAAAGAATTTCTAAGACTAGTTACAAGTATGTAGTAGAAAAGAAAGAAAAGTTTAGTCTAACTCAAATGATTATCTCTAATGTTATAGACGCAGCCCCCAGCAATGACGCCAAAAACTTATTACGTCACCGCAAGTGCACGATTTCATCGTCAATAATAGAAAGATATCAATCCCATAGGAACTAGTTATAAGCACTAGAGATGTCTCATGAAGAATTAGCTAAATAATCAATTGGATAAAAGTTGTGCTGAGCAAGAAACTAGAAATAGAAATAAGAAAGTAAATGAGAACTTTGGTTTTGTGGGTGTTCTAGGAGTTCGGTTTCGTTGTGATATTCATCAATGAAAGATGGTTCACCAAATAATATCCTCAATTAACATGAATTTGTAGGAAGTTTCTAGTTATCTCCTGCAGAAGACAACCGACAAGGGGCTTTGATCGACATCATTAGCCACTAAATAGATATGATTCTTATGAAGTCTATTAGCGGGGTTGCCTGTCACTAACGTCCCTCGGTCATACAACATAGAAACATATCTCTACTTAATGTACATAATGATGAAGATAATAATTACATTCATCCATCCCACCTCCTTGTAGAAACTTTCTTCACCTTTCAAGATGACACCCTAGACGTCCGTTAGCGGGATTGTCTGTCACTAGCGTCCCTCGGTCATACGATCTTGGGTATTCCTCTACGGGATCCACAAGCATCATAAATATTCAATCAAACATGGTAATTAAGTCCATACACATGAATCCACACAAGATCAAATAGATACAAAATATGCTAATATCATTGAGATAGGGAATTGGCATATCCAAGAGTTCTTACATCGAGTCACTCCACAATTACTCCCTTAATCCTAGAATAATAGAACTACTCCATGGCACAAGAAATAAGATTCGAAGACATAAAGATTACAAGCATTCTAATCCCAAATCCAAGAGAAGAGAAGAGAAGAGAAGTGTTTATCCAATGGCGATGAGTGATCTTTGAAACCAATCCTGAGCTTCCGGAGTCAATGTCGAGAAGGTGATGGCCTCAGATCACCGGATCAAGGCTGTAGATGATGGAGAATAGCACCAAGATCGATCTTCTCAAAGGGAAAGCCTTCCTCCCCTATAAAGGGGAAGAAACTCCCTTTTATAGAGCTGGGGCACGGGCACCACACGGCCCGTGAAATGACCGTGTGGCTCTCACATGGCCTCCTACATTCTACTCTCGTCCAGGGTGACACACCCGTGTGGAAATCACACGGTTGTGTTCTGCTTTGTCTCTAGATGGCCTACATGGCTATGTGGCTTACACGGCCTAACCATTCTTAACCTTTTGGAAATCCTACATGACTGTGTGGACCACACGGGCAAACCCTGCTTTCTCTCTAGAAGTATTGCATGACCGTGTGGGTCACACGACCAACCTTTGCTTGCTCTCTAGAGATATTGCACAGTCATGTGGATTTACACGACCATGCTCTAAATATGCTGCTAGGGTGACACAGCCGTGTGGAGGCCACACGGCCATGCCTTGTTCCCCCTCTGGTGAAGACACCGAGTAGTGTGCACCGCACGACCAGATTCATTTTTCTCATTGCTTCTTTGACATGGCCATGTGTATCACATGGCCAGTGTTGTTTACCTTTGGTTGCTATCTGGATTGATAATGAACATCTCTTTCTCTCCATATTTGACTCCTGTCAACAAAAAATGTACAAAGAGTAAAACTCCAAACAAAGAGAATAATTATGCTGAAAGTAAGACAAGAAGTATAAAAGTGCATAGACAAAGTATGCGTAAAATATATGAATGTGCGTCAAAACATGCATAATAAGTGTATATAATCTATGCACATTCGTGAAAAATAAATACATGTCTCTAAGGAGTAGCTCCCCCTCAAAACATGCTCTAAAGTTTCTATCATTACACCAACAATGACTTGGAAATCTTAAACCTTTAGGAAATTCAAAATTTTAGGTTATGAGGTTCAACATTCAACTTTGAAATTAAACCTCATCCTAAACTCCAACTTAGTCTTAATTAACCAATCCTTTCTTGTTTCAACAATAAAACTACTCTTAAATGCTTATCTAAGCACTTCCTAAGGTTAGGAAAGGTTAACATGACTATACATTGCTTATTCAACTTAAACAAACTTAGTTAAGCTAAAATCAGGGTCTTAAGCACTTAAACAAAGATCTTAATCGCTTAAGACCGGTCATAATCGATTAAAATACATGTCTCTAAGGAGTAGCTTCCCCTCAAAACATGCTCTAAAGCTTCTGTCATTACACCAACAATGATTTGGAAATCCTAAACCTTTAGGAAATCCAAAATTTTAGGTTATGAGGTTCAACATTCAACTTTGAAATTAAACCTCATCCTAAACTCCAACTTAGTCTTCTTTAACCAATCATTTCTTGTTTCAATAATAAAACTACCCTCAAATGCTTATTTATGTACTTCCTAGGGTTAGGAAAGGTTAACAAGACTAAACACAGCTTATTCAACTTAAACAAACTTAGTTAAGCTAAAATCAGAGTCTTAAGCACTTAAACAAAGCTCTTAATCACTTAAAACCAGTTGTAATAGATTAAAGTTGGGATTTAATCGATTCCTGAGTATTAATCAATTGCTGTAATAGATTAAGACTCTTAATCTATTATAGTGATAGATTCCGTGAGCCTCTGTGCTCGTGGAATTGCACCCTAATTTATTACTATAATTGATTAAGATGGGTAATCGACTAATCTAGTCAATTACCATTTCTGATTTCGGAAATTGATTTCAGTCATATTTTAAAAATACCCTAAAAAATTCTACAAATTCTAAAATTCATGAAAATTCTTGTAGACATTATTTAAGGCATATATTATTATGGAAAGATAGTTTTCTAAGAAAATACATTTTATTTTCAATGATTGACATAAAATTGAAAACTCTTGAAAATTTCAATGTTTCTTCCAAATTTGTGTTTAACTTTCCAATGGTGATTACTATCAACAAATAGTCTTCACGAAGATTTTCTAAAAGTATTTTGAAATCATTTTTAAAACCAATTTCCATCCATATTCCTTGGGCTAAGTGCACATGACTTGTACATTAGCTTTCCCAATAATTGGATAACACATAACTATATGTTTTGATGAAACTAAAACTCAAAAAGATGAACCAAATCAACATCTTGAGCTTTGTTCACAATCCTAATATCTCACTTGTAACTAATGTACACTAAAATATATACAGGTCAACTTATAATCCTTGTGAGATGTAAACTTTCATTTTGCTCTAAACTAAGGGATCATGCATATGTATCTAAGTATTGTAAACTTGATCACCCACCTAGGATGTCACTTGTTGATAAATTCCTTTACCACATTTGTTGATAAATATCATTGTCCTTAATTATAAGGAATTTTAAATAATGCATGATGACTGATGGCATACATCAAAATGAATATTTTTCAAAAGAAAAATCCAACAGCTATATAATGTATGTATAACATGATATAGTATTTTTATATTTTTTATAACAAGAATGAATAATAAATATAATGTCATGACATATGATGGCCAAACAATCATGGAAATTTAGCATAAATAAGTATACTTAGGTCATCTAACTAAGTATTAGCTAATTTAAAATTAATCCTAGATTGCACCCTTTTCCTTCTAAAAAAAATGCTAAAATCCAACTTGACATTTCTTTTGCCTTTTTCTTATTTGTGCCAATTTAAATTAAGTCCAATTCCTCACATGTTTGGCACATTTTACTCTTCCAAAGAGTAAACATTTAAAAATTCTAAGTTTTAAGGAATTCAATTACCTTGAAAATGCTCTCCAAGTGTCAACTTCTTAAAAGTTGGGTTAACTATCCTTCCAATTAGAGTTGACACTCTCTAAATCCATCTAGGGTATAGAGAATATACTCCTAGGAATCCAAAATCGATTGGTGCTCCTTGGGTATGCTAGGTATTCACTAGGGATAACTTACCTAGTTACCTTCCTAGGCTGCTTAGAAGCCTTGGTCATGCTAGACTCCTCTAGGTCAACTCTAGGGATAACTTCCCTTTTGACCTTCTTGGTGATTTTCTTAGACTTTTTAGAAGTCTTAGTCACGTTGGTCTTTGCAAAGATACTTCTAGGGATAATTTTTCCTTATATCTTTGAGTTGACCTCTAGACTTAGGGTTGGTTCTATAACTATATGGAATCCTATGGTATGAGGTTACATCCTTCCTAGCTTTAGGTTTGTATCCCAAACCTCTATGGTCATAGGATGGTTCTTGCATTCCTAAATCTATATTATGCTCATTTTGCCCCTTAAAAATATTTTTCATCCTTTTTAGGGTCTTTTCTAATTTATTAAGCTTTGACTTCAAGGCTTGATTTTCCATCCTTAAATCCTTAGGTTTTGATTTTTCATTAGGTCCTTGAGTATTTCTATTTCTAGGCTTATATCTAAAATCCATAGAACTTTTGCCTAGATTGTTATCTACCTTCCTAAGCTTAGGTGAGGTAGTCTTAGCATGATATGCTATATATTTTTCTTTAACCCTATCATGCTTCATATTTTCATGATAAATAGAATTAAAATGATATAAACTAGACCTAACATGTTTTTTATCATGTGTCATAGGAAATGATTCAATAAATGATACCTTGAGTTTCCCCTTAGAAGCTCCCCTTTGACTTGAGCTTCCTCCTTTGACTTTGGCCGGATTCTTTCTCTTTGGACATTGGCTTCGGTAATGTCCATTTTGTTTGCACAAGAAGCACACAATGTGCTTGTTTCCCTTGCATACCATGGGGTTGGCGTTCTTGGGCTTCTACTTGCCCTTTGGTGCCACTTGGTCATTCTTCTTGGCCAATTTGGGACACTTGCATTTATAGTGCCCATGTTCCCTACACTCAAAGTAAATGATATGACTTTTATTATTTACAATTAAAATTATTATACCTTTTCTTGTAGGGGTGGCACATGATCCTCCATTTGATTTTTCTTGACTTGTGGAGATAGCATCATCTTCCTCTCCATTTGACCCAGAAGTAGAGGGTTCTTCTTGCTTTGGTGGCAATGAATTATGCTCCCCCTCAATCCTAGAGGTGGAGGCCTCTTAATGTTCATCCCCTTGCACATGAAACAAAGAGTAGGCTCCCTCTTTACCTTTTTCGTTGCACACCATTGAGGATGAAACTTCTTGATCTTCTTCTTCTAATGTTGAGCATCTATCAACTACGGACACCCCCTTCTTCTTGCTCCAATGAGTTATCCTCTTTGGATTTGTCTTGATTTAGTGTAGTGGAGGATTCTTCATGAATCTTTGCCAATTTTCTCCAAATCTCCTTGGAATCCTAGTATTCTCCAATTTTGCACCATACATTGTTTGGCCATAAATTGACCAATACCTTGGTCACTTTGTCATATACCTCACATCTTTGGATTTGCTCCTTATTCCATTTGTTTTTCTTGATAAGCTTGCCTTTGCCATTTGTTTGAGCTTCAAAGTCTTCCATTAGAGCAAACAATTGCTCTATCTCCATCATGAATAAAATTTCAATCTTTGATTTCCAAAGATCGAAACTTGTTGATGTGAATGGTGGAGGCATCCTTGTGTCATATCCGAGTCCATCTCGAAAATCCATCTTGAAGTTGATTTTTGAAATCTTTGACTAACATACTTTAACGCTTCAAATTCTTCTTCCTCTAGCTAGTTGCCCTTCCGGCTATAAGTCTGGTGAAGAGTAGTCTCACTCTTATACCACTTGTTGGGTCACTTTAGAGTTAGAAGGGGGGGGGGGGGGGGGGAATAACTTCTCGCACTTTGATGATGATGATTTGCAGTGGAATAGACTCGAAGTAAACTTCCAATGTAGCACAATGATTTACTTGGTATCCACCTTAAGAAGAGGTGACTAATTCAAGGATCTGACCCTCACTCACACATCCACTAAGAATACACTCCTCAAAAATACTCTGGAGGTGTAGAAACCTCGTAACTCACACAAGCATACAACTCAAAACAAGAAGTAAATACATAAAAATACAAATGAAAACCTTTTTCCTTGACCTCTTGTAGCTTGTAGATACCTCTTGTAAGCTTGGAAATACAACAACACTTCAGCCCTATGCTCCCAAGAAAATGGTGGTGAGTGTCGGAGAATAATCGTGAGCGCTGCTAAGAATTGTCCACGCGAACGCCTTTTATTGGGCTGATAATGGCTAGTTCTTTAAGCTTAATCGACTACCCTAATTGACAAAGCCATCCTAATCGATTCCCGTAATTAATTAGGAAGCTTTCTGTTTGCATGAGAATAAGCCATAAGCGATTAAGTTTCCCTATTTAATCGCTTACCAAACTCTTTGTGCATTCGCAAAATCCAAGCTTAATCGACTACCCTAGTCAATTAAGCCTTTATAATCGATGCCCTAATCGATTATGAATCTCTTTGTGAACTAGTAAGCACTACTTAATCGATCACCTTAATCAATTAAACTTTGGTAATCGACTAACCTAGTCGATTACCAAATTCTAACTTCCAAATCGAAGTGTAGGGTCCCTCTACTCAACATCCAGTCAACTGTAACCTGTTAAGACCTTGTATTACCTATCATCTGGTCAACTTTAACTTGCTGGGACTTTTTCACCAAGTGTCCGATCAAACCTTTGATCCACTTGAATTTTTCTCCTCGTGCCAAGTGTCCGGTCAATCCTTTGACCCACTTGGACTTCCTAACTCGTGCTAAGTGTCTGATCCTCCATGACCCACTTGGACTTCTAGTCACCAGGTGTCCAATCAACCTTGACCCACCTGGATTTCAACTGCCTGGCTTCACTTTCCAGGACATCCTCAGTGCCTAGCTTCACTTACTAGGGCTTTTTACCTAGCTTCACTCACCATGATTTTTCTGCTACCTAGCTTCACTCACTAGAGCTTTTTACCTGTCTGGCTTCACTCACTAGGGCTTTCCACACCAAGTGTCCAGTCAATACAGATCCACCTAAATTTTCTTCTTCTACCAATCTTTCTGTTGGACTTGACTAATCAGGTATCCAGTCAACCTTGACCTAATTGACTCTTCTTCTCATCAAACTAGTCAATCCTAGACCATTGAGAAATTGCACCAAGAATCTCCCTAATCGGAAAATTGCAACTATAATCTCCATACATTGTCAAACATCAAAACTCAAACATCAAGACTCAAGATTGAGCCAACTCAAGCTTAGTCAACCTGGTCAAACTTGACCTAGGGAAATTGCACCAATAAACTTCTCACTCCTTGCCTAAGCTCTAGTTATGACTTCCCTTAACCTCTAGTTAGAACTTCCCCTTGCTTAATCTCAGTTAAGACTTTTTGTTGCCTAATCTCCAGTTAAAACTTTCACTTGCATTAACTCAATTAAGACTTTCTATTGCTTAACCTCTAGTTAAGACTTTCCGTTGCTTAACTTTTAGTTTGGACTTTCCCAGTCATGTATCCGGTCCTCCCTTGACCTACTTAACTTCTCTTCTACATATTGTCAAAAATTTGAACTCAAGATTGATTCAATCAAAGCATAATCAACTTGGTCATCCTTGATCCGAGGACGATCGTACCACAACAACTAGCAAGCAAGGCAGATATTGCCTCACCAAGGAATGAGTGGCCGCTTCGCATGCAAGTGGTTCTCGAGCGTCTACTTGAACGACAAGGTGACCCTTTCTTCCTCCCGTTGCGGTAATCGGCAACAAGTTTTCTTTATTTCTAGGGATTTCCTCATGTGTCCATGAGGTCGCTCGTGGCCACCTTGCCCATATGCGAAATAACGCGACCACCTTGCGCTTGCACATCTCGTTCTATGCTAACTAGAATGCTTAGGCATGATACTCTACCTCCATTCAATTCGAAGGTTGATTGTGTCTCATAGATAGGATAGAGTCTTGCATCGTCTTGTTGAACGTGAAGTTAATGGTCGCTGCTGTAATTAGCATGGCCACGACAACGCTGGATTGGGCATCCATGGTTTTTGATGCCTCGCTTGCCTAAGATGTTGTCCTTCGTGTTCACATAGATGGAATGAGCTATTCTTTCTTGTGTCTGAAATTGAAACTTTCTGTGAATTTAATTTTTTCTTGTTTTCATAACCGGTACATATTGACATTATGTTGGCTTTTTCTTAATTGAAGGACACCTTGTTGTTGAGGTGCCACTTGTAGCTGTCATGTTGTTCCAACTAACTTGAAAAAGTTTCAAGCCCTCAAGAAGTAGCTAACTAAAAAGGTCTATCTACTTGTTGGATTTTTTTTTCACTTTTTAAAGCTTGTACTCATGTTTGTTTTCGCTACTGGTCCACTAATTGTCTTATAAAGATAAAAAGGAATTCATCCATATCTCCTTCCACTAATCTCTTGTTCACCAATATTGATATTCAAATTCCTAGTGGGCATGCCTTTAATCATTATAACACTGTACATCTAAAGAAAATTTTTACAAATCTTATTTTCTTTATGTAGGAAATAGATGATCTTTGTGAAGAATGGATTCTTGAACCCCCTTCATCAACCTATCAATGAGGAAATGAAAGTTGCGCCTCACACCTTAAAAAGGTAGGAAGAATCTTAGAATTATTTTATGATATTCACATAGTAGAGTAAAAAACTATTATAACATATTGATCTTTGTTAATTTTAAAATATATGAGGTTAAGATTTATATTACGATTTCGCAAAGTCTCTATTCTTGGGATAAAGATTATGAAGTTGGGATGGTTGGTAATCCATGAAAGTCCTTTGACAATTTCATATTTATTACAATAAAAAAAATAATAATTTCAATTAGCTTCATTAACTATCTCTGGGTGATCAACCCGGTCTCACGAAAGTTGTCCATCAATCACCAAGATAAATCGGGAAGCACATGCGTCGACGAACCTAGAAACCCAGCATCTTTTGGTTACGTCCCCCATTTAGAGGAAAAATTCCTGTAAATACGTCATAGCTGGGGTTCGAACCGCGAATATCTAGGAGACAACTTGAATATCATACCGCGATACTATAGCCCCGGGGACTCCATATTTACTACAATAGAACTCATATTGGGTAGCTTATGATATTTTTAATCATTTTGGGTTTTCATGGAGTTCAGAGAGGCTAGAGGAGAAAGTAC
The DNA here is from genome assembly GCF_018446385.1 of Zingiber officinale. Taxonomy (NCBI): domain Eukaryota; kingdom Viridiplantae; phylum Streptophyta; class Magnoliopsida; order Zingiberales; family Zingiberaceae; genus Zingiber; species Zingiber officinale. The sequence goes on from NC_055990.1 coordinate 51,850,342, forward strand.
AGTGATTTTTCTACAACCTGCATAACATTTAATTTTTCTATTTCAGTTTAAGTAGCAAGACACTAATCTCAACTTCAATTCCTACTTAAAAAATTGTTTCAGTATTACTTCATAAACTTAGGCTTTTCAATTTGTTGGTTTTGAACTTTTCTAGTCTATGATGTAGCTTAGTCCAACTAGGTAATAAATTTTACATAACATTGGTAAAGGTATTTGGATCGGTTGGACTAGCTAGGTTTTTTTTTTTTGGGAGCATTAAGTGTAAATAAAAAAACATATAAAAATAAAGGAGACTATAGAATTTATTTGATTACAATTTGGTCCATTGTTATTCTAAGGCTAAAAAAATGCACTAAGAAAGCTCTTTTTTTTTTTTTTTTACAAAGTCGGAGGTAGAATAACCCCTCACAACAGTTGGAAGTTCAAAACAAACTACAAAAGTTCAACGAAATATGTTACTTAACAACAAGCTTTATGGCTCTATTTATAGTCCACTAGTAGAAATGATCATTTTACAGATGTGGCAATTCGGGATGCCTCCATTGATTCAGGGTGCCTCCAATGAGATGAACTTTATCTCTATGCTACGACTTCAAGTTGATCTGGTAGCATCGGAGGCACCTCGGTTCATCAAGGGCGCCTCAATTTAGTTGACGTGGATTCCTGCTTCTTATGCGCATTGCAACGTCTCTTCACTTTAGAGGCGCCTCGAGTGAATGGAGATGCCTCAAGTCCCGCAGCTATCATCCATAGCAATGGCTCTGACTCTGGTCATTCGAGATGCCTTGAATGGTCAACATTAGAAGTTGGTCATTCTTTGATCTACTCGCTTGGGTGATGTTCTGGTCGTCCGGAGTTGAGCTCATCTGAGCCCAACTCTGACCTTCTTCTCGAGCAGTCTTTCTCTCAACTTCTCATTCCTCAGATGTGCCTCACGCATCCTTCTCGCTCTACCGGTGTACCCTTCCGCAGATTCTCATATCTCAGATGCATCAAGTCCATCAACTCTCTTCCAATGTCATCTTTCTGCTCACTGTATTTTTCGCTCAACTTCTAGTGTCCCTAAGTCCTTGCACACTTAGACCAAATACATCAAATCTGTAAAGACTAACTTAAATCGGTTGATCAACATCAAAATTTATTCGGGGTACTTACAATCTTTCTCTTTTTGATGTGCATCAAGCAAGTTAAAATTAGGATAAACAAATAAGAAATTGTATATTAAAAATAATTATAAAAAATATTTCAATTAAGTACAATCAAAACATAAATATTTTTCAATTAAGTCTTTCCCCTTAATTTAACACTACTCTCTCCCTTTAATTACATCAAAAAAATATGAAAAAAAAAATGAAAATAGTAAAATCCTAAAATAATTTCTAAGGGATGCACATAGATGATCTAAGGCGGTGTATTTTTACTACAATTATTTTACAAATAAAATAATATTTAAACATTAAACCTTAGATTTTCCAAAAATAATTTAAAAATTATTTTTAATAGTTGAAAATACTGATTTTTTTTTAATGTTAAACATAATTAAATTGATTACATTAAACAAAATTCATCAAAATACTATTTTCCTATTAGGGGGAAATTACTTTTCATGGAAGAAATATGTATTTTTGAAAGTAAATACTTAAAAATAGTTTCTACAGTTAAAATAACTTGTTAATTTTTATAAACATATAAAATATAACAATTATATTTTAAAAATAGACATTTTTAAATATTGATCTCTGAGAATTTTTAATTTTTAATTTTTTTTTGATAAAAAATTATGTAGCGGTCAAAAAATTTTAATATTTGTTTTTTACTAATAGATAACATAATTTTTTATCATAAAAATTTAAATCAAAAGAAAATCAAACAAAAAGTTTATAGAAAATAATTTTGGCAATAGTGTTAGTAATTTAAACAAATTTATTTTTAGCAATTTAAATTTCTAGCCAAAAAAAAACTAATAGGTCAAAATAAATTTTGGAATCCAAAATAAATTTCTACCTATTGTATTTATCAAGTATTTTCATGGAATATCATTTTAAAAGTTTTTTCAATTTAACCCCTATGATTTCTAACATATCAATTATGCCTTCCATAATATCTAAGGTTCCTTTATGAAGCATATGAATTTGAACATATAGAATTATTGTCAGATTTTAATATTTTAATATCTAAGGATCTTTTGGTTTTGCATTTTCATTTTGAATTTTATCAAAATATTCTAGTAAGCATACATATTTTTTCTTTGAATTTATATATTTGGTCCTTGGTTTATGTCGAGTTCTAGATAATATTTTAATACTTTCATATAATTCTTTAGAAGGTAAGAATCATACCTCACTTATCATGTCAGACTCGTAGATAGATTCTCCCCTTTCATCTATGCTCTCTCGCGAGGTGTTTTTCTCATCTGTTTCTTGGTGGCTTGTCATTAGTGCTAGTCCGACGTATTCTTCTAGCTCGGACTCTTCTGACGATGATTCATTCCAAGTCGTTGTGAGGTTCTTGTGATTGGGCCTTCTTATCCTTTTATCTTTTTCTTTTCCCTAACTTTTCAATTTTAGGTTGTTATCCTTAATATATCATTCTTCATTATAGTTATAACACCTCACTTTCCTTTTTCCTCATAGAAGCTTCTTAGCCTGTTTCTCATTATTTGTTAGTTCTAAAAAATTTATTGAACTTTCTTACCATGTATGCTTCTTTATTTTTGTTGTGAGATGGCTTTGAATTTGATTCATTCTTCTTGGCTTATAGTGCTAGGTTCTGAGTTATATTCTCTTCATTTCTTGAGCTTGTACATCTTAACTCATGTAATTCAAAAATAAAAAATAATTCTTCTAAATTGCTCACCTTGAGATTTTTGGAGATATAGTAAGAGTCTACTATTGATGTTCATTCCGTTGTTCTCAGAAATTAATTTAGAGCGTACCTTAGTCAATCTTGATTTATTACTATCTCACCAAGGTTGTTGAGGCCATTGATCAATTCTTTGAGCTTTGCGTGTAGTTGAACAATTGACTCACCATTCTCCAGTTGGAGGTTGTTGAGTTTGTTGAAGAAAACATCTTGTTTAGCTAGCTTGATCTCTGTAACGGCCCAAATTTTCTCATTTTGAACCTCAGAAATAATTCAAAAATATTTAGAAATACCTTTAAAATATTCTAGAGATTTTTAGAAATTTTTAGAGTATTTTTATGCAAATGTTGGAGGTCGTTTGGTATTTTTACTAAACGAAAGAAGTTTTGACAAAAAAAATGTCCAAGCCGAGATTTGAACCAGCGACCTTTGACTCGGTCAAAAGCCATCCTAACCAACTGTGCTGGCGATCATTGCTGTTATATTTGGAAGTGAAATATATTTAAGCTATAGTTAGAATGTTTAAAATATATTGGAATAAAAAGTGCACGGTGGAGGAATCGAAGCCTAAACCTTTGATTCGATTAAAAGTCGGCTAACCAACTGGGCTAGCAATTGTTATTTGATTAAGTAAAGGAAGAATTTTATTTAAGTAATAGAAGTTAATAGCAAGAAATAATAGGAAGAAAATAGATTGCAGCCGGGATTCGAACCAATGCGCCGGGCCTTAAGCAGAACGCAGCCCACCAACAGACCAGCCGAACTTTTCTTAACTAAATCTATATTGAAATATATTTAAGTAGTACTAGTTAACAGAAATATGAGAGTATTAAAAGGAGAACTTAGGTTTTAGCCGAAACCAAATTTCTCCTCCTCCCTCACGCGCGCGACGGTGATCGGCGGAACCGCAGAAAAGCTAGGGCTTTGTTCTCCGGCGCCGGCGAAGGCCTTTTTCCGGCCGGTCTTTACAGATTCGATGTTCCCTAGTCGAAGAGAGCTCGTGGGCACGAGGAAGGGTTGAAATCTCGAGGTTTGAAGCTTCACCCGAACCCTAGACCTCCTTCCTCCTCTCGGTTGTAAGTCCAAGCAAACAAGGGGTAAGTTGCTACTCACCTGCAGTAGGATAGCTCCGAGGTTTAATTCTTGATTTTCTCCTTGTTCCCGAAGCTTTGCATGAGTTTCCTTGCTTCCTCTATTTTCGGATCTTGTTCTCTTGAATTCGATGGTTTGCTTGTTTGTTTGTTTAGCTTGTGGTTGCTTGCTTCGGATTTTGCTGTTCTAGGCAATGAGCATGAGAAACAATTCAGATTTTGGGTTTCCGGTAGCAATTCCTTTTTGTTTGCTGCCGTGAACCTTAAAGGAAGAAGAGAAGGATTGATTTAGTTAAGCATGAAGAACAGGAGAATTAGTTTCGAGTTTTAGTTTCCATCTTTGTTTCGGATTGTGTTGCACATAGATTATGGTTACCCTATTTAGCCTCCCTTTCATGCTTTCGGAACATGTAGAGTTTAGGTTTGTGTTCTTTTGTTTGCTGCTGTAATGAACCTGAATTTGCCTTCATAAGATTCAGATTGGAGTTACTTTGTATGCAGTAGCCTTTTAGCAGGATGGTTATTAGACTTCTTTGATTTCGGAACATGCTATAGTTCTCCTTCTTTGATTCGGAATAAGCTGTACATTCCTTCTTTGTTTTCGGTTCATGCTGTACAAGAATTTTGGGTTGCTAGGCATTCGGTTAGTTTTGAAGTCGCTGCCATAGAGTTTCTAATCAGAATTTGCCAGATCTAGAAATGAAAATAAGTTTCATATGGGTCTTGTTTAAACCTTTAGCAAGTTTAGCGAGTTCTAGTTCAATAGAAGCATCCTTTCCTTATGCTTGTTTTGCTGGAAATGTTTTAGAATGTGTAGATTCCTGTCTACGTAGTTTTTATTCTAGTGTATCATGTTTCAATTTGTGATAGCAGCAGTAACCTGTTCTTATGCTTTGTTCGGTTGGAAACAATTCAGCATGTGTAGGTCCATTAAGTGCAGTTTTCCATTAAGTGCAGTTCTTCATAAAATGCAGATTTTTATAAATATTGTACACAGATTTTTATAAGCATTGCTTGCAGATTTAGATTTTTAGTTCCTTATGTTATTAGTTGAACATGAGTAGATTTAGAGTTCTAGTTCCTTATGTAATTAAATGTGCATGAGTGGCATTCCTTTAAAGCAATCAGTTTCTGGTTTCTTTTGTATTGGCTATGTATGCAGAATTTAGATTTATCTTTAGTCCTTATTTGCTATTTTAACAAGCATGAGCAGCTATACATGTTATTTATTTCAAGTATTCAGATTTAAGTTTTCTTGCCACCTCAATATGCATGAACGATTTTATTTATAAGCATGCAATTCTATTTAACATCTCAGCGCAGTTTTATTAAGCATTTCAGTGCAGATTTTTGTTAAGTGAAATATGCAGATTTTGTTAGGTTTTATAGTATTTTGAGTTTAAGAAAAGGATAAGAAAGATAAAGAAAAGAAAGAAAAAGGCCAAGGCCTTAAGTAAATCCCAAAGTCAAGACTTTAGGAATTTTGGCACACAAGGTGCTAAAGAAAATGTCGAGGCATTATATAGAAGTATTAAGAGATAACAAGTATTTTACTTTTATCAGTGGCACTGTACTGGACTCTCTGTCCTTGGGCTGGGCTCCCATAGTCGTCCCTAGGTTTAGATAACCTAGTAGTAACGGCTCGGCCGACGGTCGACGGTCGACGACCATAGGGTCGCCAAATGGGCCGCCGAATGGGTCGGGTCGTTACAAAAGTAAAAGCACAGTTGTCGGGCCCAAGAAGAAGATGATTATTATTTTGAAGTATTATAAGTATAAGTTTTTGAACAAGTAAAGCAAGTTTTAAATAAGTATAAAGTATTTAAAGAATAAGTCTTTAAACAAGTGAAATAAGATTCAGAAGGTGTTTAGAATTCAGTAAGCTTAGTTCTTTATGCTAGCATGATCGTATAGATTTACTCTACATGTTTAGCCTTTCAGTATGTTTCTTTCACTAGTAGATGAGCATGAGTAGATTTTCTTTTGAGCATTCAGTTTTAGATTTCAGTATATCCTCATGCATATCGAGATTTTGTGAGTTAGATAGCGCTTACTAAGCAAATTTTGCTTATAAACTACACTTCCTCTTACTGCAGATACAGGAAAGGAAAAGATATAGAAAGGAAGGCGACAAGGAGGTGTTCGAAGGATGTGTGATGCCAGGACTATGGAAGCTTTGGGACTAGGAAAGAAGTTTTAGTTTAGTTTTTATTGTCTTTTGCTATGTTAGGAGTATTTGAGATAGTATTTGTTATTTTGATATGATTAGGACGTAGTAGAAGAATTGTAATCTTGTGTGATGATTTCTTGTGTTGTTTTCTTTATTTTGGATTTATTATACTGCGTGGTTGATTGATATGTGTTCCAGCCGCTTGTGGCTGAGTATATATTGCATGTATTGTTGAATAAGGTCACCGGAACAGGGGAGACTCTGTCGAAATTTTTCGGTAGGGTTTCCATGTGATTTTTAATCATACCGGTTAAGTAGAGTTAGTAGTTAAGTAACGGTCATCCTTAGAGAGTAGTAGTAGTAAGAAGGGTGGTCGTTACAATCTCTGAGGTTCCTTTATGAAGCTTTAAGAACGTTTCTTAGAGTTCTTTGGCGGAATTATAGGCGTCAATCAGGTTGACTTCCTGAGACAATAGTACGCTCAAAAGATAGAATTCAACTTTACCATTTTCAATTAACTTAATTTGCTATTTCTTGATCCATAAGTGTTCTTTCTTTTTTTCTCAGTTCTTATCCTTAGACACTTCAAAATCATATTTTATAGTTAGTAAAATATTAAAGTCTATTTTAAAATATATCTCCATTTTTCACTTCTAAAATGTGAACTTTCCCTTGAACTTTGGTGGATAGATGTTTGATTTAGCCATTCTACATGTTGCTTTAGTCAACAATTAATCCTTCTAAGTCAGTTGGAATCTGATAGTACTTGTTGAATCGGTTGGATTGGCTAGAGGGGGTGAATACCTTGCAAATCAAATTAGACCTTCTCTTACTTTCTAATTACTTAGCAAGGATATACACATTAAATGTAAAAAAATATATAAAAATAAAATAAGGAGACTACAGAATTTACTTAGTCACAATCTCGGTGGTTGTTAATCCAAAGCTAAGAAAAGCTCCTTTTTCATCGAGTAGGAGGCGGATTTGGGATGCCTCCATTAATTTAGGACGCCTCTAATGAGATTAACTTTATCTCTATGAAATGGCTTCAAGCTGATCTAGCGGCATCGGAGGCACCTTGGTTCCTTGGGGGCACCTCAGTTTAGTTAATGTGGGTTCTCGTGTTGGTTAAACCTAGGAAAACGTACCGGTTCCACTATACAAAAATTTTTGTACAAGTGTCGAACCTTTCCTTAAATAACCTATTGTGTTCTTTAGAAGTTAAATAAGGAATCGCAGACGGAACTTAACATCATTGATTCCAAATTTAACTTATCTGTTCTTAATGGTTTAGATTTGAATCGCAAGCGGAACTTAACACTATTGATTCAAATCTACCTAGGTTATTAATTCCATAAATATTAATTTTCAAAATTGGCTTCCAGGACTGCATGGCGAGGCACATGGCCTTCTTGGATATGGGGGCAATCACCACCGCCTAGACAAAGCCTTTTAAGGAAAGCTAATATTTATTTCCTTAAATAACTCTAGGTTAACCAAAAGGAACAATCGAATCACAAGTTCGAAAAAGAAGAAAACACAAACTCGAAAAAACTATTTCGAAAAACTAGATCTAATTGCCTCTTGTATTTAGAATTCTTACAAAGAGAAAAACTAGCATGATACGGAAAACAATTGCTAATTATACCTTCTCTTTGTATGTTAATGACCTCAAGATCTTCTGCCGTATTCCTCGTCTCACCTTGGACGTCGTGTGGGCGACGATCCTCCAAGATGAACACCACCCAAAAGCTTCCTCCTTCTTCTTCTAAAATCCGGCCACCACCACTACCAAGGAGAAGAGAGCAAAGAGAGAGGAAGAAGGGAGAGGACCGACCACACCAAGAGATCACCCAAGCAAAAGAATAAGAGTTGTGTCTCATGAAGCCCCCTCACCCCTTCTTTTATATTACTTGCCCAAGGCAAATAAGGAAAAACCTTTTACAAAAAATAAAATCATCCAAGAGTTTTTTCTTTTTCCTTTTTATTTTTCTTTTTCTTTCCTCTTGATTGAATCAATCACCAATCAATGGTTATGATCAATCCTATTTGGTTTAGGATTGAATTTGGTTTAATCCTATTGGCCGGCCCTTGCTTGGGCACCAAGCAAGGTGGCCGGCCACAATTAAAAGGAAAGGAAAAATAATTTTTTAAAAATTTTACAAGAAGAAATGCTCTTATAAAATTTACAAGTTCTCTTTCCTAAAGTATGAGTTAAAAAAGGAAAGTTTTTAAAAATTAAAACCATGTTTTAAATTTTTTTAAAAAAAATCTCTTATAAAATTTTTTTTTTTAACATGGTGATAGAAAATTTAAATTTTAAAACTTCTTTTCCTTTTTTTTTCCCTAAACCATGAGGATAGTTAAAAAAGGAAAGTTTTAAAATCTTTTAAACTCTCTATTTAAACTTGTGGCCAAATTCAAATAAGGAAAGTTTTAAAAATTAAAATCTCTCTTTTAAAACTTATAGTTTTTTACAAAGAGAAGATTTTAAAAATTCAAAACAACCCTCCCTTTTTGAATTATTATTACAAGCTTGGTCACCAAGCTATAGGGTCGACCCCTTTCAAGTGGATGTGGTCGGCCATTGCTTGGTCACCAAGCAATGGTCCGACCCCGTTCTTGGACATCAAGAAGAGCCTTACATTTGGATGGACTTGAGGCTATAATGAGACTACGACAGGGACCTAGAGGAGAAATTGGTTTTGCCCTTCCGATGAGCTTGAGTATCCCGTGCTCGCCCCGAACACACAACTCAAGTTCATCGTTAACAACCTATTCCACTAAAGAGTTATTACCGCACTACCGCACCAATCCCAAATTACATTATAGGCTCCTTCTTATCATGAGTGTGTTAGTCTCCATGTATTTAAGATTACGAATGTCCACTAATTAAGTAAGTTACTGACAACTCACTTAATTAATATCTAGCACCAAGAGTAGTACCACTCAACTTCATTGTCATATCGGACTAGGTCCACCTGCAGGGTTAAACATGGCAATCCTTATGAGCTCCTCTTAGGGACATTCTCAACCTAGATAAATAGGACACAGATTCCTTCTATAATAAACAACACACTCTATAAGTAATATCATTTCCCAACTTATCGGGCATATTGATTTATCGAGCTAAACCTCACCCTTTGATAAATCAAAGAAATAAATATTAAATATATGTACTTATTATTATATTAGGATTAAGAGCACATACTTCCATAATAACTAAGGTTTAGTTCTTTTACTAAGTCAGTACAAAAAGAACATACCTAAATGATCTTACTCAATACACTTAAAGTATATCAGTGTAATTTATTAGTCAAGATAAACTAATACTTAATTACACTACGACTATATTGATAGTTTGTTCCTTTCTATCTTAGTCGCGAGCAACTGTTTATAATTTATAGAGAACCGACAACATGATCTTCTGAGTGTGACACCACACTCCATGTTGTCTACTATATAAATTAATTGAACAATTACATTTAATAAATAAATGCAGATATTGACTAATGTGATTCTTTTATTTTACCAATAAATGTTTACAAAAGCTAGGCTTTTAGTATACACTCTAACAATCTCCCACTTATACTAAAAGACTAAGCTGCCATATCTGTTGCCTTACATCTGATTCCCATCCCTTCCACATGCCGATCAAAAGCTTTCACCGGAGGGCCTTTGTGAAAGGATCTGCTAGGTTATCTTCTGATGCAATCTTGGCGACGACAACTTCTCCTCGCTTGACGATGTCTCGTATCAGGTGGTACTTGCGCTCTATATGTTTACTTGCCTTATGAGCTCGTGGTTCCTACGACTTTGCAACTGCACCGCTATTATCACAATAAATTGTGATGATCTTGGGCAAACCAGGAATCACATCTAAGTCCGTTAGAAAGTTTCTGAGCCATACGACTTCTTTTGCTGCCTCAGAGGCTGCAACATACTCAGCTTCCATGGTTGAGTCCGAGACGCATTTCTGCTTAACACTCCTCCATGCAATGGCTCCACCTCCTTGAATAAACACATAGCCTGATGTTGACTTACTATTGTCCCTATTTGATTGGAAGTCCGAATCCATGTAGCCCACAGGGAGTAAATCGTCTGCTTGGTAGACCAGCATATAATCTCTAGTCCTTCTCAGGTACTTTAAAATATGCTTCACAGCAGTCCAATGTCCTTATCCAGGGTTACTCTGATATCTGCTAACCATGCCCACGGCAAAACATATCGTTCACAACATTGCATGCATAAGGCTTCCTACAGCCGAAGCATAAGGAACTGCCTTCATGTCCTCAATCTCCTTTGATGTATTTGAGGACATCTCTTTAGATAAGGCTACTCCATGCCTAAAAGGTAAGAAACCTTTCTTGGAGTTTTGCATGCTAAAACGAGCAAGGATTGTATCTATATATAAAGCTTGGGATAGGCTCAACATTCTTTTCTTGCGATCCCTTATAACTTTAATCCCAAGAATGTGTGCACATTCTCCTAAGTGCTTCATATCAAATTATTTGGACAACCATACCCTTACGTCCGATAATACCTTGACATTGTTGCCAATTAACAAAATATTATCTACATATAGTACAAGAAATACCACCACGTTTCCGTTACACTTCTTGTATACACAAGACTCATCCGGATACTGAATAAATCCATATGACTGGATTACTTCGTTAAACCGGATGTTTCAAGATCTTGAAGCTTGCTTCAATTCGTAAATGGACCGATTAAGCTTGCACACTAGATGCTCTTTGCCTTTTTCAATGAACCCTTCTGGTTGCTTCATATGGATATTTTCTTCAAGACTTCCGTTAAGGAAAGCTGTCTTGACATCCATTTGCCAAATCTCATAAGCCATATGAGCAGCAATGGATAAGAGTATCCGGATAGACTTAAGCATGACTACCGGCGAAAAAGTCTCCTCATAGTTGATTCCCTCTTTCTGAGTATACCCTTTCGCAACAAGCCTTGTTTTAAAGGTTTCTACCTTCCCATCTGTCCCTCTTTTCCTTTTGTAGATCCACTTGCATCCAACGGCTTTTACACCATCAGGTGGTTCTACAAGCTCCCAGACCTTATTAGAGTACATAGACTCTATTTCTGAATTCATTGCCTTTTGCCAAGATATTGCATCTATATCTTGGAGTGCTTCATCATATGTCCGGGGATCAGGTTCATGTTTACCCAGGACCAAGTCTGAAGACTCTCCCAAAAACATGAATCTCTCAGGTTGCCTTACAACCCTCCCACTACGACGAGACACCGTTTGTGGTTGTGTATCATGTGCAACACGTGTTGCAGTCTCTTGTGGTACTTCATCTTGTACTGTTGGTACTAAAGCAGGAGTGTCCTCTCTAATTTCTTCTAGAACTATTTCACTCATGGGCTTATGGTTCATTACATAATCTTCTTCTAAAAATCGAGCATTGGTGCTAACAATGATCTTCTGATTTTTAGGATTATAAAACAAACCACCTTTCGTTCCCTTTGGATATCCCACAAACAGACAAACTTCTGTACGTGATTCCAACTTATTAGTATCTCCCTTCAGCACATGTGCTAGACTACCTCATATCCGGATATGATTTAAACTAGGCTTACGCCCATTCCATAATTCCATGGGAGTAGAAGAAACTGTTTTAGAATATACCATATTCAGAATGTACACTGTTGTTTCTAAGGCATATCCCCAAAACGAATTTGGTAATTCTGAATAACTCATCATCGATCTAACCATTTCCATAAGAGTCTTATTCCTTCGTTCTGCCACACCATTCTGCTGGAGTGTACCATGTGCAGTCAATTGGAATTGAATCCCGACTTCTGATAAGTAATTCCTAAACTCTCCAAAGAGGTATTCCCCACCACGGTCAGACCGTAGTGTCTTTATACTTTTACTAAGACGTTTCTCCACATCAGCCCTATATTCTTTGAACTTGTCAAAGCATTCAGACTTGCGGTGCATCAGGTAAATGTATCCGTATCTTGAATAATCGTCTATAAAGGAGATGAAGTTTTCATAACCACCTCTTGCCTGGATAGACATAGGACCACATAAATCAGAATGGATCAATTCTAACGCATCTTTGGCTCTATACCCCTTGGCCTTGAAAGGTCTCTTGGTTATTTTACCTTCCAAGCAGGATTCACATGTTGGAAAATTTTCCAACTCTAATGAACACAATAGTCCATCGGCTACAAGCCTTTGAATCCTACTTAAGTTAATATGTCCAAGCCTTATATGCCAAAGATATGTTTGGTTCATTTCAGAAGGTTCTTTTCTCTTATTAGAGTTAGAAGATGTGTTATTAATTTCCATATTTTGCTTTGTGGGAGAAATTGGATTTAAAGTGTATAAATTGCCAACCAATGTACCAGAACAGATAATCACCTTATTTCTCTTTATAACGACATTGTTATTAAAGGAAACTGAATATCCATCCATATACAGTTTAGAAACTGAAATTAAATTCTTTCTAAAACTGGGTACATAAAGACAATTTCTTAAAATCAAATTTCTATTCCTATCAAAAGATAAGTAGACGTCTCCCACTGCGACAGCCGCCACCTTAGTAATATTGCCCATGTAGACGGTTATTTCTCCATCAAATAGTCGCCGGGTTTCCTGGAACCCCTGCAAAGAATTACAGACATGATCAGTGGCTCCCGTATCTACACACGTTGTGCTGGTAGATAACACCGCTAAACATGTTTCAACTACTAGAGTATGAGATATACCTCTATTGTTCTGGTTCCTATGAGGATAGTCCGCTTTCCAATGTCCAGACTGCTTGCAGATGAAGCACTTGCCCTTCGGCTTCTTCATTCCAGCTTTCTGTCCTGTACTCTGAGGTTTATTCACTTTCTTTTCTGAAAAGACTTGTTTCTTCTTCTTCTTGCCTTTCGACTTAGAAGTAGAACCATTTTCAGCATACTGTGCTGCCTCTAGTTCTGTCAGAAGTTCCGCCAACGTATACTCTCTTTTGTTCATGTTATAGTTCAGGCGGAACTGCTCAAAACTTCTGGGTAGCGTTTGGAGAATTATATCGACCTGGGTTTCCCCATCGATTTCTCCTCCAAAGACTTGTATTTCATTCAAATAAGCCATCATTTTGAGGATATGATCCCTTACGGGTGTCCCCTCAGACATGGTGGCTGTCATTAACTTCCTCATTGCCTCTTGCCTAGAAGTCCGACTCTGGTGCCCAAAGAGTTCTTTGAGATTGTTCATTATATCATAAGATGTTGGTAAATCTTGATGCTGATGTTGCAATACATTTGACATTGATGCCAAAATGTAACACCGCGCCATCTCATCAGCTTTTACCCATTTCTTATGATACTCAATCTCCTCTGGGGTAGAGTCACCGTCAGGTGCATCAGGGCAAGCCTCAGTCAGTTCAAACTTATAACTTTCAGCTGTAAGAACTATGTCCAGGTTTCTTTTCCAATCAATATAGTTGGGACCAGTAAGTTTGTTCTCTTTCAGTATAATGGCTAGTGGGTTGAAAGTCATCCTAAGAATCACAAAAGTAAACTTTGGTCAAGACTCTAAATTTAGAATAATATTGATTCCTCAAACAATACTATTTTAAATTAACCAACACCTCAAATCACCGTGAATATTGCATGCCACGTTAGTGTGGACGTATACAAATTCATCATTTGTAAGAGGAGGGTGTGACCCATTAATTTTATTATCTTGTCATCCTAACTTTATGACAAATAAAATTAATAGTTGGTTTCACTTTGGTCACACAAGACAATAGCAGTGAGTCCGTTGGGGAGGATACTATTGAATGCATCTAAGTGTATACCATTACTTGATACTAAGTCCATTAAATAGGATTGTGCCCCTTCAGTTGGAGAAGATCACACGCTCCTAAATAATTTCCTTTAACCATCCATAAAAGGAAGTTTGATCTAGTGATCCGCAACAAACTCATCCGTTGTGGAGGGAGGCACTCAGAGCCAACACGCAAGCTTGTTGCATCACTTACAAACTAGTAATGGAGACCATGGGATTTATTAAAATCCCTCTCCCACTTAGTTATTTAGAAATGAGGATTTTAACCTATGCTAGCATACATCACATGCATATAAACATCACAGTAAATGAAAGCAATAAATTTGGAAATTAATTTTCCAACTATTATGGTCTTTTCCATCACTGTCTTCAGTATGCTCCAACCCTAGCTGCTGCCATCTTTAGCCACCGCCATCGGGTCGAGTTGTCGCATCCTTCCTGCTTCTTATTCCGCTGCGCCTCTGGTGCTCCGAAAGTACCTCGCCTCATAAGAATCCGATCCGCGACAAAAATAAAATTTTACATATGTCGATCCTATATTCCACGAGGGAATGTACATGCATTCTAGATCGAACAAAAATAAAATTCTAAAAATAATACAGCTCTTGCTGTATTTTATACATACAATCATGCACACAAATAATGCCCTTGACATGTCCAAGGGTCCAATCACACACAATATCAATAAGCCATAATAGTTGGAGCCTGCAACCAAAGAGTTAGCACATCCTACTATTTTCCTGCCTAAATTATGCATGATATGTGCATAACCTATTTGAATTCTAAAAATACACAGAGGTAAACCCTAGCTCTGATACCAATTGTTGGTTAAACCTAGGAAAATGTACCAGTTCTACTATACAAAAATTTTTGTACAAGTGTCGAACCTTTCCTTAAATAACCTATTGTGTTCTTTAGAAGTTAAATAAGGAATCGCAGACAGAACTTAACATCATTGATTCTAAATTTAACTTATCTGTTCTTAATGGTTTAGATTTGAATCGCAAGCGGAACTTAACACTATTGATTTAAATCTACCTAGGTTATTAATTCCATAAATATTAATTTCCAAAATTGGCTTCCAGGACTGCATGGCGAGGCACATGGCCTTCTTGGATATGGGAGCAACCACCACCGCCTAGACAAAGCTCTTTAAGGAAAGCTAATATTTATTTCCTTAAATAACTCTAGGTTAACCAAAAGGAACAATCGAATCACAAGTTCGAAAAAGAAGAAAACACAAACTTGAAAAAACTATTTCGAAAAACTAGATCTAATTGCCTCTTGTATTTAGAATTCTTACAAAGAGAAAAACTAGCATGATGCGGAAAACAATTGCTAATTATACCTTCTCTTTGTATGCTAATGACCTCAAGATCTTCTGCCGTATTCCTTGCCTCGCCTTGGACGTCGTGTGGGCAACGATCCTCCAAGATGAACACCACCCAAAAGCTTCCTCCTTCTTCTTCTAAAATCCGGCCACCACCACCACCAAGGAGAAGAGAGCAAAGGGAGAGGAAGAAGGGAGAGGACCGGCCACACCAAGAGATCACCCAAGCAAAAGAATAAGAGTTGTGTCTCATGAAGCCCCCTCACCCCTTCTTTTATATTACTTGCCCAAGGCAAAAAAGGAAAAACCTTTTACAAAAAATAAAATCATCCAAGAGTTTTTCCTTTTCCCTTTTTATTTTTATTTTTCTTTCCTCTTGATTGAATCAATCGCCAATCAATGGTTATGATCAATCCTATTTGGTTTTGGATTGAATTTGGTTTAATCTTATTGGCCGGCCCTTGCTTGGGCAGCAAGCAAGGTGGCCGGCCACAATTAAAAGTAAAGGAAAAATAATTTTTTAAAAATTTTACAAGAAGAAATCCTCTTATAAAATTTACAAGCTCTCTTTCCTAAAGTATGAGTTAAAAAAGGAAAGTTTCTAAAAATTAAAATCATGTTTTAAAATTTAAAAAAAAAACTCTCTTATAAAATTTCCTTTTTTAACATGGTGATAGAAAATTTAAATTTTAAAACTTCTTTTCCTTTTTTTTCCTAAACCATGAGGATAGTTAAAAAAAGAAAGTTTTAAAATCTTTTAAACTCTCTATTTAAACATGTGACCAAATTCAAATAAGGAAAGTTTTAAAAATTAAAATATCTCTTTTAAAACTTATAGTTTTCTACAAAGAGAAGATTTTAAAAATTCAAAACAACCCTCCCTTTTTGAATTATTATGGCCGGCCCCTACAAGCTTGGTCACCAAGCTATAGGGTCGGCCCCTTTCAAGAGGATGTGGCCGGCCATTGCTTGGTCACCAAGCAATGGTCCGGCCCCCTTCTTGGGCACCAAGAAGAGCCTTACATTTGGATGGACTTGAGGCTATAATGAGGCTACGACAGGGACCTAAAGGAGAAATTGGTTTGGACCTTCCGATGAGCTTGAGTATCCTGTGCTCGCCCCGAACACACAACTCAAGTTCATCGATAACAACTCATTCCACTAAAGAGTTACTACCGCACTACCGCACCAATCCCAAATTACATTATGGGCTCCTTCTTATCATGAGTGTGTTAGTCTCCCTGTGTTTAAGATTACGAATGTCCACTAATTAAGTAAGTTACTGACAACTCACTTAATTAATATCTAGCAACTTCATTGTCATGTCGGACTATGTCCACCTGCAGGGTTTAACATGGCAATCCTTATGAGCTCCTCTTGGGGACATTCTCAACCTAGATAACTAGGACACAGATTCCTTCTATAATAAACAACACACACTATAAGTAATATCATTTCCCAACTTATCGTGCATATTGATTTATCAAGCTAAACCTCACCCTTTGATAAATCAAAGAAATAAATATTAAATATATGTGCTTGTTATTATATTAGGATTAAGAGCACACACTTCCATAATAACTAAGGTTTAGTTCTTTTACTAAGTCAGTACAAAAAGAACATACCTAAATGATCCTACTCAATACACTTAAAGTATATCAGTGTAATTTATTAGTCAAGATAAACTAATACTTAATTACACTACGACTATACTGATTGTTTGTTCTTTCTATCTTAGTCGCGAGCAACTGTTTATAATTTATAGAGAACCGACAACATGATCTTCTGAGTGTGACACCACACTCCATGTTGTCTACTATATAAATTAACTAAACAATTACATTTAATAAATAAATACAGATATTGACCAATGCGATTCTTTTATTTTAACAAATAAATATTTACAAAAGCTAGGCTTTTAGTATACACTCTAACATCTCGTTCCTTATTCACGTCGCAATGTCTCTTTACTTCGGAGGCACTCGAGTGAACAGAGGTGCCTCAAGTCGCGCAGTTGTCAACCACAGCAACAACTCTGACTTTGGTCATCCGAGGCACCTCAGGTCATCTAAGGTGCCTCAAATTGTCAACATCAGAAGTTGACCATTCTTCGATTTGTTGGTTTGGTTGATGCTATAATCGTTTGGAGTTGAGTTCACTCGAACCCAACTCTAACCTTCTCCTTGAGCAGTCTTTCTCCCGGCTTCTAGTCCCTCGGATGCGATGCGTCATTCTCACTCCATTGATATACCCTTTCACAGCTCCTCGTCTCTCGGATATACAGAGTTCATCAGCTCCCTTCCCATGTCATCCTTTAGTTCACTTCATCTCCCCTCTCAACTTCTTATGTTCCTAAGTCCCTATACATTTAGACAAAGTATTAAATTTGTAAGACCTAACTTAACTCGATTGATCAATATCAAAATATACTTAGGATACTTGCATGTATTTCACACTATTGTCTATATAAATAAAAGGCTCTCTCCCTCTATTTGATTTGACAATATGATGTGATTTATTTTATTTTATTATTACAATTATCCTTTTACCGTTTGTGTACATCTAGTGCAAAAGAACAATAACAACTTATTTGTGTCATGATTTCATGCATACAAGTTTTTATTTGTCTCCTTGTTGAGATGAAGATTTAAATGATGAAACTTCATAATGCATCCACACATATTTTCCTCCTACCTAAGAAATGCTTGATGTAGTGCTGCAGGGCAACATACGATAATTGATGGAAAGGAAGTTATGAATTTTGCTTTGGCAAACTATCTAGGACTTATAGGCAATGATAAGATAATTGTGAGAATCAATTCTTAAATTTTCTCCATGTAATTTCTTGTTATATATATGTCATACAAGTATATATTTCAGGAGTATTGCTTCACTGGAGGTATGACATCGATTCTTGTGGTCCTCGTGGTTTCTCTGGAACACTTAGTTATTCTTGTTATTTCATTCATACTTTATGCTAATGATACTTCACTTTCACTTATTCTTTGAAACAATATACTAAACAATTAGTTCAGAACTAACTAACAAGTCGCACACTATAGATGTTCACCTTGATTGTGAGACGAGAATTGCAAAGTTCATGGGTACTCCAGATTCAATACTCTACTCCTATGACATCTCAACCATTTTCAATGCCATTCCAACATTCTCTAAGAAAGGAGACATCATTATTGCATAAGTTATCTTCTCATATAATCTTTGTATATCATGTTTTCATATGTTAATAGTATTGCCTAAGATATACAACTATATGTTATTCTAAAGATTAAGCTATTTTCCTTTTTCCCTCGACGAATAAAACATAGATACTGTTTGTTTTTGGAACTCATATAGTTTGGACATTGATATATTTTGCAAGACATGGTTTAGTTTGCTCATTTTAAATAAATTTATACAAGACATGGTCTATAGAGTTTCCTGGCTTAAAGTTTCTCGTCTATAATCAATATGACAGACTTTGGTGAATGGCGCTTCGAGATTAGAATAGCTTGAGAAGTTGATTGCCTCTATAAAGGAAGAATTGAGACCAAGAGAGGAGGAGAACGTTGCATTGCTTAGCAAGTTTTGGAGTATCAAAAGAAGTCATCATTGTGTGAGAAGAAAATCCACTCGATGGAGGATCTGAATTAGAAATATATACAAAAGTCATACTGTTTTTTAAGGAAAGAAATTATGTTATAAATGAATCTCTTATTATTTTATTTATCTTTTTTCTTATTAGATAATGAAGATTTGATATTAATTAGTTTGTATATGATATCTTATTTCTGTAAAAGGTCATACATGGACCCCAGGTATCTCACACGTTGGCCCCATAATTATTTGTAGAGAGATAAATTAAGAAACCGAGTAGGTCATTATGTGGCAGGGTATTTTCCACCGTTGTATATTATCTTATTATTTTAGTTAAGTATGGTGTTGATGGTTGAATGTGGTATGGTAATTATTTGAGTTTTGATTTTGTTTTTGTTTCAATTTTGATTCATAATATTAATGCACAACATTAACAACATACTTTGTACACCATGAATAATCTTTACTGCAGTGTGCACCTCTCATTATGAATAATCTTAACTATAGTGCACACCGTGCATCATGAATAATCGTAACCGCAGCACACACCATGTGTTGTGAATAATCTTACCACCACTACGCATCTTGCGCTGTTGATATTTTGTGACTTTCAATAATTTGCAGTTGTGTGCACTACGGATAACATAATAGCACGTTGTCAATCAGAAAATTTGTTGTAGTTTAAGGACATAGGTTAGGATTGGGGACTAAATTAACATTTAATCACTTAATCATAAGGCCCCTAATACTCATATATTGCACTGCAACTAAACCATAACTTCTAATCATATGATTTCAACCATTAGATTATTTGTCATCCAGTGTGAGTCACAATAATGCTCAATTTACTTGAAGAAGTAGACAAGTGAGGGAAAGGATTATTTGTCATCTATTATGGAAAAATATCCTAACGGAGAGGGAAAGGAAAAGGACAAGAAAGAAAGGGGTGAGAAAAGAATCCCTGAGGAAAGAAAAGAAGGTGTGAACATTTGGTTAAAATAGAATTGATCAAACCGAACAAATCAAAATTGAACTGTCCAAATTTTTTTTAACCAACCGAATTGACTGATTTTTTAATGACAATTGAAAAAATTGAACTAAGAAAAATATTGGTTAATTCAATTTTAGACCAAATTTACTGAGCTTCTAAAAAAAATTGGTATCACCTGCGCAAGAGTCACTACAACAAAAATCCTCATAGACATCGATTTTCTATCGGTGTCTATTTCATTTTCAACCGATGTCTATGAAGCCGATGTTAAAAGTTTGCCATTTTAGACATCGGGTTAAAACCAGTGTAGTATCACTTAACGATACCGGTCTTCGAATCGGTTATTAACCGGTGTAGTATCACTTAACGACACCGTTTCATCAACGGTGTAAAACCGATATAATATTGTATGTTAATAACACTAGTTTTAGCAGCGGTAAATGACCGATATAATATTAGTTAATAACACCGATTTTGCAGCGGTGGAAAACCGCTGTAATATGTATATTTTTTAACAGCACAAATTTAATTTCCGAAATAATGAAAAACCGACAATAATAAAAAAAAATACACAAATATTCATAAATTATACAAATATTCTTCATTCAACAATATCCATAAAATACACAAATATTCACAAATTATATAAATAATCTTCTTACAACAGCATCCATAAAATACCCAAACATTCTTTGTACATCAAAAGCTAGCTAATATATATCAAAATCAAGATAGAACATTCTTTTAACACATCAAGGTAGAATCGCACTTCAAATGTAATCTAGCATACATTCATCCCACTCGAACCGCACTTCATCAATTTCAACTCTGGAGTACTTGAGATTTGTAAACTGTAAAAACACATAAATAATATATTAGTAAATCAAGACCAAAAATCATAGTTGAAAAAGCAATAAGAGCACCAGGTAACAAGATGAGTAATTGGAATGCTTAAAAAGAGAAACATTTATCAATTATCTCAACCACAAATAAATAGAAAGAAGAATCATAGATGTAAGATACTGATATAGTCCAACACCGACACAAATTCAAAGAAGAAATTACATATCTTTGTAAGCTGAGGCCAAATTTGCATGGGCTTCAGGCATAGTTGGTCTGATATTCACAGCACATATATAATCCTGAATTGCTTCAGTAACTCTACAAATCTCCTTAAATGTGTTCCCTCTATTGACAAGACCATCAGCAGCAGTCTGCGAAGAACTAGCAGAAAGCAGCAATTCTCATGATTGAATATCCACACAGGAAGCAAAGGTTGAACTAGCAGTGTAGCTGTGTAGGTGCTGCCTAGTATCTACCAAATTAACAAAATTAGCCGAAGTATCTTGCCAATATAAACAGACAAAAATCTCATGATTGAATAAGGAAGAAATAAAAGCGAGAAGTGATTTTTACAAAAATTCCACATAGTAAACTGGAATTCATATCCCTAAGAAAAGTTTGATCCAATAAAATATTTTAAACTGTATTTGTCAAAGCCAATGCAGATGCTTCCCCACTAAAATGAGAGGTAGTTGCACTAAATGGTCAACGACCATCCATCACTGATGATCCTTCTCACTTCAATCTCATAGTAGTTGAGATGACATTCTAACTGTATCCTATTAAAACATAAACGTGCTGTAGCCAACTTTTTGACAAAAAACCAAGCATGATTGCGAGGGCGTGATGGCAATGAACATGTTGTTAGTACATGATTGCAATGAAAAAGACAGATATAGTACTCTACCTGTTTCTTGTATATAATAGCCAAGTTGTTGAAGGGCGCAGATATCCCTGTTGTAACTGCTAAAGTTGCCTTATAGAATGATGCAGGAACACTCATCATGTTGCTTTATGAAGAGAAGTTTCATTAAGGAACAAAAATAAACTATCCGCACAGTTGCCATCAAACATTTCTAAAGCTTACCAATCCATGTATATGCTGCCAAGGCTTGACAATGCTTGTGGATGGTTAGGTTATAAAGCAAAGCATGACTTGGGAAAAATTATTAAAATGAAGTTATTCAACAAGGAAAAAAAACTTAAGAGAATAAAAATCTCCAAATTAAAAAGTCACCCTATAATGTCCAGCGTCTTTGAGAGCATGTCCAACGTCTTTGAGAGCATTCCCCTTTTAATGTGCAAGAAAGTCGATCATTAACTAACCTGGCTCACCATCAAGAAGGATATCACATTTTGACATATTAGACCATTATCAACTTACCAAATTATTGTAGGCTTCAATAAAGATAGAATCACAGTTGATAGCTTGCTTGTAATGCAGAATTGCATGTCAAGTTGACTTTGTTCATAATAGATGCCAGCAAGGTTTCCTGCGTCCAGATATCCCCAATGCATAGTTGACATAATAAACTCTCTTC
The DNA here is from genome assembly GCF_018446385.1 of Zingiber officinale. NCBI lineage: Eukaryota > Viridiplantae > Streptophyta > Magnoliopsida > Zingiberales > Zingiberaceae > Zingiber > Zingiber officinale. The sequence goes on from NC_055990.1 coordinate 51,872,574, forward strand.
AGAGCATAGTTTGCAGCAAAGTTATCCACAAAATCAAAAAGAGATTAACAGTCCAGTGGAAAAATAGGAGTTATTGAATCACGTAGCATATTCCAGTGAAAGTATTCTGCAACAATAATGTTATGAAGAGCCTGAAATAAATAGAAAATGATTAAGAGTTCACACAAACAAGAACTACACATAGTAAATAAACTTCTCTTCTTTTGTATGCAAGTCAATAACAAATCATCATGTACTTCAAAAATCTACAATATCCACAGTTAACAACAAATTAACCATGCTTTTTTAACACATAACTTGTGGCAGAGAACAATACCACACAACATCCTACCAAAAACTATTATATGATTCCTCAAGTCAAAGATGTCACAATAGTTCATATTTATACTCTATCAACCTGCATCCACAAGACCTACTAAAACAATGAAGAATGACAATAAACCATTTGTCTTCCAAAAAAGAAGCAACTCAATCAAGACTTCAAACATCGAGGCCTTGTTCAGACTCCCAACATCATTAGCAGCTAACCGAATCACAGCAATCAAAGCTAATCGAATCACAGTGTTAATGCTAGTAGAACAATTATCAGATGGTTCGCAGGAAGTGAAGGCTGTTGCAGCCCGTGAACTCTGATTAATGGCAAAAACTGAGAAGGAGAATAGGTCTTTCATTGCAGAGGGTGGAACAATCCCAGCTCTCTACCGGCTTTTCCGGTCTACAAATCCAGTTGCTCAAGAGAATGCCCTGACTGTAATATTGAACATATCTATTCATGATGAAAACAAGAGAAAGATTATGGAGGAGAATGGTTGTTTGGAATTAATAGTATATGTTCTGAGATATGGGTTAACTACTGAGGCAAGGGAGAATGCAGCTGCTACATTGTTCAGCCTCTCTGCTGTCCATGACTTCAAGAAGATGATTGTGGATGAGCATAGTGCTGTTGCAGCACTAGCTGATTTGCTGATGCAGGGAAGCCCAAGGGGAAAGAAATGGGCTGATTGTCTCAAGCAAGCGAGCAGTTCATCCTAGGTAATTCTCCAACCAAAAGTAAGATTAATTCACAAATTGTGCATAACACACAAAAAAAAAGTATTGCAGAACATCTGGAAGCTCACTACTCTGAAAGTTATGTAGTGTGGTCAATAATAATGAAAATCCAGTGGCATCTCCAAATACTCATTGTGCTGCATTATTTGCTCCAAGGATACACCAAAGTGAACCTAACATATCACATTTCGCATCATTTTGAAGTTTGTATTGAGATCCAGAAACACTTGTTATCATATCACTCTTGAGAATCTCAATTAGTGCGCCTAGCTCTTCTGGATGAACCTGGTAAGATATAAACTTCAACTTATGAGATGAAAGAATCAATTTGGGTAATATTCCAAACTTCTGTAAAGAATAGGGTAATTAAGTTCCACATGGAAACATTCATCCTTTTAAGAAGAATCAGATACTAATACATACCTGAAGAACATCTTCAATGATCAAACAAGATAACAGCCGAAGAACACCAGCTCGGTGGTGATCAGATATCAGGAATGGTAGAATGATGCTGACCCCATTAGATGCTCGAAATGCTTGTTGGTTGGCTTCAGCTTTCCTCAACAAAGAAAAAAGACAATCCCATGCTATCAATATCGTACTCTCATCTTCAAATATAGAATATTTTCCTGAACCAGAACCTACCGGTTTTGGTGAAGAAAGAATAAGATCTTTGTTGTCAACGTGTTTCTTGAAGTTTGCAGTATTTGAGTTGGTCCCTAAGCCACTAGAAACCGTGTTTTGCTGCTCTGGACCAGAAAAATACCTATCCTTGATGAGCTGGATCACGGGGAAGAAGAGGAGGTTCTCGTAGACTCCGTCGAAGATGACGCAGTAGCAGAGGCGCACGTCGCCGCGGACCTTGGAGGCGAGCGAGGCGAGCTCAACGTTGAATCCCATGGGAAACTTGAGGAAGCCGTTGTAACGCCCACCCTTCTTACCCCAGGGCGGCGCTACGATCTTATACTACTTACGTACATGCTTTAGTTATACTATAACAGCGGAAAATTTTAATCATTCCTTTTATTTAAATAAGCATGATATCACATATTCTGATTAGTTCGAATGTGCATATATTGATCATATAACTAAAAATATTAATTTGTCCGAATCGTTCTTGCCGAGCCACCACCACACACATCACTATCTGCTCCTCCTGCTGCTCCGTCGTTTCGAATATCCGTCCCCCATATCTGCGGTACAAGGAAAGTAAGCTATGAGCACTCATGGCTCAGTAAGTTCCTTTCCTACTCACTAAAACCGAATTCATATCATTGCATATCAATATCATGCGAGGTATCATAAGTATACAACATACAAGGGTATCATATTCATATTCATATAATATCACATGACATTATATCTAATCATTAGATAATTCAAGCACATATGTAGGCAATGCATCATGAATTTGAAAACTTATACTTATAAGTACTTGAAATTAATATCATCATTAGAGGGGATCCCGGTTTGTACCACATACATAATGCGCGCGCTTCATAGGTAGGTCCAAGGTAGCAAGTCTTGAACCCTACCATGCATACATACTAGGCCCGAGTCTTACTCCATCGACCTAGGGCATTCAGAGGCCCATTACTGACGAGGCCCGAGTCTTACTCCATCGACCCCGGGGCGTTTACGGAGCCCACCCTTGGTACAAACCATACAAAAATAACTTATCATGCATAACTATCATATCATGTCCCTAACAATCTTTCATGCATTTCCTTTTTCATTTCTTTTCATTATGTATAGCATTTCCTATGCTATAACATATCATTACGTAACATAATTTCATTTCTTCTCATTATGTATAGCATTTCCTATGCTATAACATATCATGGCATATTACGTAACATAATTTCATTTCTTTTCATTATGTATAGCATTTCCTATGCTATAACATATCATGGCATATTACGTAACATAATTTCATTTCTTCTCATTATGTATAGCATTTCCTATGCTATAACATATCATGGCATATTACGTAACATAATTTCATTTCTTCTCATTATGTATAGCATTTCCTATGCTATAACATATCCTAGCATATTACATAACATAATTTCATTTCTTCTCATTATGTATAGCATTTCCTATGCTATAACATATCATGGCATATTACATAACATAATTTCATTTCTTTTCATTATGTATAGCATTTCCTATGCTATAACATATCATGGCATATTACGTAACATAATTTCATTTCTTCTCATTATGTATAGCATTTCCTATGCTATAACATATCATGGCATATTACATAACATAATTTCATTTCTTCTCATTATGTATAGCATTTCCTATGCTATAACATATCATAGCATATAACATAATTTCATTTCTTCTCATTATGTATAGCATTTCCTATGCTATAACATATCATGGCATATTACATAACATAATTTCATTTCTTCTCATTATGTATAGCATTTCCTAGGTTTCTTTCCCTTTTTCTTTTATTTTCCTTCATGGCCGAAACCTACCAGTCCTTAAGCTAGGTTTCTTAAGTGGCCTAAAGCATGGAAAGCCTAAGTAAATATCATGGCAAAAGTTACTAAGAACATCATACACAAAATTGGATCATAAACAAGCTAGGACTCTTGTGATCTTACATGTCTTATATCATGTAACTAATTTTCTACATTCCAATTAAATATGAGAGCATTAATCAACTTTCATATCATAATATCACAGAGGTCTTGAGCATATTAATATTTTTGTTTAGGCTAATCTAAGCTATCCCTTTTATCATGGCCGAAAAACCCTAAAAAGAGTTCATGAGTTTCTAGCAATGTGAACACCCTTTAAGAAACTTTATATCCTATCATAGGAGCATGTTTAGTCTTTCTAACCCTTAACCTTTCTGGTCCGAAGCATACAAGTGAGTTTTCTTTTGGTTCCAATTAATTTCCAAGCAAGAAAACCATAGAAAGGTCCTTAGCATTTCATAGAAGGAACCTTGCACTAGTTTGGTTAGACAATAATCTTCCTAGCCTCTTTAAAATATTTTTGGTTAAATCCTAGGGTTAGATACTCCTCTGATCATACATCATATCAGTATAAAATCATGGAAAAGAATCCTTCTACATAGCATAGAAAATCTTATCATGAAATGAGGTCTTGTTTAAATCATCTTAGATTTGAAAACCTTTTCTTTAGCCGAATTTTCTTAAATTTTTTCCTAGGTTTTCTAATCCTTATAAATCCGAAAATCACATAAAATCCTTGTACCACAGGTGAGGGGAAGCTTACCTTCTTTGCTTAAGTTTCCTAGAGTTGAGAACTTGCTTGTGGACCTTTCTTCCTTGCTTGCTTTGCTCGGCACCAATGAAGGAAGAAGTGGCTAGGTCTTTTGGTGGAGAGGAGGAGGAAGAAGAGGAGGCTTCTTCCTCTTGTGTTGCTCGGCAACAAAAAGAAAGAAAGAAAAGAGGGAGTGTCTCGGCACCTCTAGGAGAAGAGGAGGAGAGTGAGTTGAGGATGAAGCCACCCCTCCATGCCTATTTATACTAAAATGAGGGGAGGAAAACTTGACTTGATTCATCCTCCTTATTTATTTCTCCTCTTTAATGATAAGAATATTCTAGAGAAATGCTTCTTGAGTTCTCTCTTTTCTTTCTCTCTTTTCTTTCCTTTAATTAAAATTCCTATCTCTCCTCTTACAATATCCTCTCCTATCACACTTGGTTAACATATGCATGCATCCACAAGAGAACCAAGGATCAAAACTTGGTTATGTATATTTTTACTTCTTTTTACTTCCTTTTCCTTTTAAGTAAAAAGAATCCTTTCTTATTCTTAACTACTTAGTCCTTTCTCTCCTTATCAATAATTCTCCTATCCCCTTTGATATCCTATACATGTTCCTTACAAGAGGTCCAAGGTTCAATCCTATTTCTCTTCTAACATATTATTGATATTCTTTTGTACATAATAATTCATATATCACCATATTATGCATTATGCATAAATATTTCATACACATATATATTATCTCATATTCCTTCCTTTTGTTTACATTAATTCCATGTATTATAAATATAGATGATTTATATTATCAACTTTATTTTCTTTCATAAAGTTTTAATCATCTAAATCCTTCCCATCTTAATATTCAACTTAGAATATTTACACCTTATTTTCACTACCTTCAAACTCTCATTATCCTTACTTTCTTATCTAGGCTTTCTAGGGGTGTTACAGCTGTAGGGGTTGGAGGGGTTGTCGGGAGGGCGAGGGTCCTCCTCCTGCTTTCTGTCGGCGAAGAGGGATCCGTACTCGATGTCGGGGTCCTCTCCGCAGTCGAAGGGGTCGAGCCTCTTCTTCTTCGCGGCGGTGGCGACGAATCAGAGCCGTCCTCGCTGAGGATGGTACGTTGAGGAAGAGGATAGGGCATGGGTGTAGATTGGGGAAGGGAATGTGTGGGAGATGGGGAAGGAAAAGCTACAGAATGAGAAGAAGGTCTCCTCTTCTCACCGGAGTTGGAGGAGATGCGGTGTGGTTGGATGGAGAAGGAAGGGGCGTCGATCTAGGAAGGGGAAGAGGGAGATGAGGTTGAGAGAGATGGTCAGTTTAGGTTTAGGTTTAGGCTGAGAGAGATGGTCGGAGGAAGGGGCGCGATATAGGTTTAGGTTTGGAGGGAACTTTGTGTAGTGTTGCAAATTTTTGCTAGTGGAAAAATTAAAATATTTTATTTTGGTTCATTAACACCGGATTTTAAAAACCGCTGTTAAAACTGGTGTCTATTAACGAAAAAAATGGTGCTCATAGACATCGGCTAAAAAACCGTTGTCTATGAGCGAAAATCAGCGCGCATAGACACCGGTTTTTGGAAAAACCGATGTAAAATACTCAAAGACATCGGTTTTTGCTTAAAACTGTTGTTGTTTCACCGATGTCTATGAGGGTTTTTCTTGTAGTGAGTCCCGATCATCGTTCCCATTGCCCTCCTTTCTCACCTAGTATTCCTTTGTGTTCTATTCTAGAAACCTAGAAATCAAACCGGTATTCCTTCTCTGTCATGCTATAAATTATAATGATTTGGAGTTTCAGATTGGCAATATCAAGATCAAGTAAAATAGAGATGTGTTCCCATCTTTTGAACTTTGGAGTTAACAAGAATCCTGTTCTTAATGGCACATTGCATGAAGAATGAAAGATGAAGAGGAATAACCGAAAACCATAATCGTACAAGCTCGTCTTCTAGAATCCTAGTGAGGTAGCAATCCTCCACATAAACGGTACGATGGTGATAGAGAATTGAATAAAAACTATGTTGTTGCCAATCGTTCACTGGATATGGCTTGTTTGAGGATGAGGGGACTCAAAGAGCTACTAGTGACAATATCACTGGCAGCGAGAGCGACAAGAGGGGAGGGAGGAATTTATACTATTGTCGATAGCTCGTTGTCTATGACCTAGAGGATGAGGGGACTCAGAGGGCTACCGATGGAGGTCACCAGCGGCTAGAGCGAGAAGAGAAGAGGAGGTGAGAGCGCCGAGAAGAGAGGCTAATCATCAGGAGGAGAGTGAGGAGTCGCTAGAGGAGGCAACCATGATGAATAAGATTGGGAATTAGGGATTTTATTTTTTAAACTCCCAATCTAATTCAGTTTAATCGATTTTAGATTTTTAAAACCAAAATTGAACTGATTAAACCAAACTAACCGACATATATATATATATTAAAAAAATAAATTTCTGAATTAACCGAACCAAATTTTAAATTTCAATAGGTTAATTCATTTTAATTGATCTTTTGCTCACCCCTAAAGAAAAGAAGGTAAAGTGGGAGAAGGAGCAAAGATCGAGGAGGAAGAAGAAGGGGATGAGGAGGGGGATCATTAACACATCGTGCTTAAGCATTTCCCAGCCAATTGCAAAGCATTCGAGATGGCTACCAAGTTCTGCTACAAGATAGCTTCCAAGTTATCACTACCCGATTTGCTTTCATTCTCATCTTCTTGGTTCTGCTTGGCAGAATTCCCACCATTGTTGTCGCTGGCCATCATTGGCTACATGACAAAAAGGTGTCATATGAAGGCAAAAAAGTCACTATCAACTTTTAGTCGATTACCAGTCTGAGAGAGAGGTCGGAAGAGATAAAATTGGCATCACTAAACAATCTTAATTGTGGCGGAGACAACTTCTCGACGATCATTGTCATTGCTGCCACCGCCTTGTACCCAAAACTCTTCCAAGATGGTTCATTTTTTGCCTTAGCCTAATCCCTCTCCTCCTAGCTTGATTTCACTCTCATAATCTCAATGCCCAGTCCAAGATCAAGTTTTTACCAACTATGGCTGATATGAACTCGATGAACAGTGATCAGAAGAAGAAAAAAGGTGGATACAGATCAAAATAAATTGCATAAAATAAAGGAAAGAAGCAGAAACATAGTTGATCCTACCTGAGAAAGTTGATGGTCAACTCATCGGTGATTGTATGCTAAGGTTGACTATCCTGTTGATCACCTGACCATGTAGTCTTGTTAAACTTCTACAAGGGGCCTGAGAAGGAAACATGCCAAGAAGATGAGGTTAGAATGATGGTCAGGGGGTTCCCTGGCGTAGTCTTTCCAACGCTCAAGTAAGTCTTCGAAGGAGAGATGAATGATGCGTAAAGGAATTAGGGCTTGATGCATTATGTATGTGTACCTTTTCTCATAAGGGCTAGCTACCTTTATAGGCTCATGAACATCCACCATGTTCTCCTTGTGCCCCTTATTTTTTGTAATTGTTACCATATTTTCAAAAATAAATGATCATTACTTTCCATTTACTTCGGAGTAAATAGTTGCATTTTTCCACCTTGTGATAACGAGTGCGTTGTCCATGTCTTGAATAAATAACAATTCATCGCCTTAATTCATGATAGCTAGGGTCATTTTGGTTTAGCCAAGGGGTGTTCGAAATCCAAGTCAGGAGTGATTGGGACTAGAGTACTCTTGCTATTGACTTTCGACTACCACCTTAGAAATTTTTTTGACTTCTTCAACAACATGGGCTCCCTTAATTACCTCTATATCACTAATCTTTTATTCAAGTCTAGTTGAAGGAGGTGAAAGTTTGACTAACTAAACTAATATGACATGGTAGGACATCTTTCTTTATCTCGATTATCCGGACATGTGGAAAAGAGCAAATCTTAAGCATGCCTATTAACAAGTATGTGCCTTAATTGCTGCTATGCCTCTTTAACAAGATCAAGTTAAGACCAAAGCACTGAAAGTCTTTAAGGTCAAACTACAAGCAGCTTTTGAAGCCCAAAGAAATCAATTGTAAGGCAAGATAGCCGAACTCCTAGAATATCACACTGGGGAAGATGTTTGCTAGGCCACTAAAAAGAAAGAATTCCTTCACTCCAAGAATTTTATGGCATGGTTATCACACACTTGTCCCGAATGGTGCAATATGGTGTGGACAACACCTTGAAGTAATTGTAAGAGTTTGTCTACCTACCTATCGAAAAACCTTCGCCAATCGTCAAACTATCAAAGATCACAAACAACATTCCCGAAGAAGATGTGGCAGATTTTACTTGAATTTTTCTTCTCTCCGAGACTGATTCACTTTTGTAATTAGCCACCTTATGTCAATCAAGCTTTTGGTGTCTTGATTTGCTTTTTTGACTTGCATTATTATCGAATTTTAAGGGTTTGCTATAACTTTGACCATGACCCCAACTTCGTCAATCGTGTCTGAGTTGAGGGAGTTTGGGCCCAAAAAAAGGATACAGATGATACAATATGCATTCGACTCTTGTGTAAGGGGGAGGTTGATATCATAGTTGAGAAGATCTTGATCCCGAATATGTCCGCGTCGGGAGAATTTTGGCCTTGAAAAGGACACGAATGATACGATATATGTTCGACCCTTGTGTAAGGGGGAGGTTGATATTACAGGTAAAAAGATCTCAAACCTAACTATGTCTAAGTCAGAAGAGTTTGAACCATGAAAAGGACATAAATGATATGATATGTAGTCTACCCTTGTGTAGAGGTGAGGTTGATATCGCAACTGAAAAGATCTCGATCATGACTATGTCCGAGTCGGGGTCATTTGAACCCTAAAAAGGATACAGGAGATATGATATGTGCTCGACCCTTGTGTAGGGGGAAGCTGATATTGCATCTTGAATGATCTTAACCCTGACTATGTCCAAGTTAGGGGAGTTTAGGCCCTTAAAAGGACACTATATGATATGTGCTCAACTCTTTGTTCATCAATCGATAAGTGCATGGAATAATCGTCAAATAATAAAAATATCGATCCACAAGGACGGTTGATTAAGCACTAGAGCTTTCACAAAGTAAATTATTTAGACAATTGAAAATTTTGGTTGTTAGTCATATATCTTGAGAGTGAGAGAGATTGAGAGAAGACAGAAAGAAAGATAGGGAGAGAGAGTTGGAGGAGCAAGAGAGAATGAGTGCAAGTGAGAGTAATGGAGAAGGAGAAGTTAGATTTGAGGGTGATTTTAGGATTTCAATTTTACTATGATACTAGTTAATGCCCCTATAAATTGTTTATCTCTTGAACTCCTTGTCTATACTCTTGTAGGAATTTTAACCAGAATCCAGTGCATCCCCAAGAAAGTCTTGCTAGAGAGTTTCTTGGATCGTGAAGAGGGGGTGGGGGTGTGAATCATGAGTAATTTTTAGACTAGAGTAACTTTTAAAAAACTTAAAATAAAATCATAGCGGGAAAAAAAATTGAATAGAACACAACAAGATGAGGTCGATTTTACTTGGTTCAGAGCGTTCGACGACTCCTAATCAAAGACCCAACTCCATTGACCTATCGATGGGTAATTCACAAAGTGCTTCTTCCAGAACCGGTGGAAGAGGTAATCGAATAGAGAAGGATAGAGATAGTGTAACAACCTATACTTCCCTTTTTAAAGCAGTAATACAAGGACTTGCAATACTATTAAAAGTTTACCAACAATTGGGGCATGCTCTTGTGTTGCTATCAGTTTGTCGGAGATGATTAGATGACTCAAAAAAGTTGCTCGATGGTAGATGGACTTCTATGAAGTAGTAGCAAGAAGCCAGAGCAGTCAAAACTTCAAATGGATGCGTAGAGGATCGTAGAAGTGATGTCCCTGAAGCCTTGATCGAAATGCTCTTTTATTGACCATGGAAGGCGCCTTCCATAGGGCTGAAGGCGCCTCTAGTGTGTAAAATCTAATGTTGAAAAGTGTTGATCTTTACTGTTGGGATATGCCTAATGTAGTGTGTGCTAAAACATATTTCATAAACATGCACAGAAGAAAATAAAATAATAATAATTCTTAAATTATTATATCATATGCACCACACGCATACAAGGATACAACATGTCAAACATGATCGTATAATTAAATTTTTACAGAAAGTAAATTTACGCTAGCTATACCTTACGGATGACTTGTAACGAGAAGGGCATCAACCGTAGTGACATTGTCGAACCTCTCCTCTATTCGTATCCACGCCGAGCTCCTCAAGATAACTCCTTGAGTACAAGCCTCTCCTTCAGAAGTTACTAGCCACGAGCAAAGAAGAGGGATCAAGAGGAAGAGGAAGAGAAGCACACAAGGAAGAGATTTCTTCCTTGTGGTTGTCATGGCAATAAGGAGAAGGGCTTCCCCTTGTCGGCAGCGGTAAAGAGAGAGGGGAGATGGAGAGGAGAAGAGAAATTAGGTTAAGGATTTTCAAAAATCTTACAAGCTAATTAATGATCTCATGTGTATAATTTTCTCTCAACCATATCAATATATAGCACTCATTAATGAGTTGGATTAGAAAGGTCAAATCCAACCCATATATCCCTTAACAAAAAATTAGCCCATTAACCCCTTGGTTTAGTTCACAACTAAACTAAGTTGGTTCATGACTAATTCATGATTAAACTAAATATGGTCCAACTCTTCCATAAGTGATGTGGTCCATCTGCGCTTCCATTGTGATAAATATTTTTATATTTATATTATGTATGGCCCAACCAAACATTTATCTCTTGATCTAAGAATTCTATTTTTTTAACTTGTTTTACGTCTTTTAGAGACTCGTTAGTGCGTGTAACCCAATAGGTTCCCGATTTATCTTGGCCGTCCATAATCAACCACTTAATTATAGAATAATTATGAGTGGTACCTAGTAGTACATCATGATCCCCAATTAGTCAGAAAATCATAGTTGATCTTAGAATTAATTCTAAACCCTTTAGCAGCTGTAGTGAGTCGTGCCTCGTTCCTTTCACTCATCTTATACCCACTTGGTTCAGGACATGGTCTATATGTCTTGTCCCCACTAAGCTAACTACATCACACCTAGCCCTAGTAATACTTCCTCGTTTTATGGATTCAAATTACTCATACATGTGTACAAGAGTCTCACACTCTTAACATGTGATGCTTTGGCCAAAGACTTTGAGTAATAATCCTAACGAGTTGACATAGGATATACGTCTCCTCACAAGGAGTGGTGAATCATTTGTGAGCTATCCAAACACCTTTAGACACTTCAACTTATATCCAATTAATTCGAGTCCACACCTCAATGAGATGCATGCTTAAGATGTCAAAGTATAAGTCTACATGATCAAGATGACTTGTATACCTCAAGTCAATGGAAACTTGCACTCGTGCTGCAGTAAGAACTTCATAAATATATATATATATATATAGAGAGAGAGAGAGAGAGAGAGAGAGAGAACTATATGAAGTCTTAAAGCGAGTCACTCCAATGAACTAGTTACCATAACCAACATCCATGTTTAACTCTCGACATCCCAATGTCTCTAGACGGTGAAAAAATAGCTGTTTGGTCGAACCAAGGAGTATAACTCATGCTAGTCTTACAGAATTGATGATGTCTGAATGCATCAATTCGACGACTAAGGAAATTTTAATATATTCATAATTGCACATGTAAAGATAATTACTAGTTATGATCCAATCACAAATTCTCTCATGCTATGAATTATATTACGAATATTTAATAAATGAGTTTAAGACAATCAAACATATAATATGCACTAAAATAGTGAATCTATACTTATCAAATAAATTGAAAAACATGAAGGCGATTTCCTTAGGGCATCCTTCAAATTCTAACAATCGTCGAAGAAGTTAGATTCCATCCATTGGAAGGCGCCTTCTATAGCACCGAAGGCACTTTCCATGAACAGTACAAAGACATCTTCCAATGCTTGAAGGCCCCTCGGGTACTGTTCTCCCGAGCCCATTTTTTCTTCTTTTGCTTTACAGGTTACATTAGTCCAACACAACAATATCTAACCAGCAAAACAAGTTTTAGTATAATCATAATAAGGAGTATTAATTGTTGGTCCCTTGGCGACCGACTAGAGGGGGGGGGGATAGCCTGCATAATAAAAATAAACCCTTCTAGACTTTATAGCTATATTAACATAAACACTTGCACAAAAGAAAACTAATCAAAGAAAGAAGAGGTTCAGAGAATTTACTTGGTTACAACCGGGGAGGTTGTTAATCCAAAGAAGATGAAAAGCTCACTAAACAATCTCCTTCAGGCGGAGAAGCCTCTTACAGTAGTTGAAGCACTCAATTACAGAAAAACACTAAATAATAATCAATTACAAGTGTTGTTCTAACCTTCTGGACCAAGGTTGTATTTATAGCCATGGTCGGGGCAATTGGAAGGGTTCCAGGTGCTTGGAGGGCGATAAACTTTTATCCCCATCGTAATGCGAGGCGCAACATCGTGAAATGATAATTTTTCTAGTCTGTGTGCCTGGACTAGTTCCATGGACTTGGACCATTCCGAACCAGCATCCGTAATGATGACGAAACAAGCCGCCCCTGGGCTATCCCGGGGTTCGGGCGCTCAGACCGAAAAGTCAACATGATATAGACTTTTTGGTACCAGTCTTCTGCTCCAGTTGTGCTTGCATTAGTCTGGATCTTCCACTCTGGTTCCACATGCTTGTGTGATTTCGGCCATCCTGAATAGGGCTCACCCGAACCCAACTTCTGGTCTTCTCGAGTAAACTTCTACTCTGGCTTCTCATCCCTCGACAATGCCACGCGCCTCCTTCTCGTCTGTCTACATACTTTCCGCAGCACCTCGTGTTAGACCCCGTGGTAGTTTTGATGTGATCAACCAAGTTGGTTAGGTCCTGCTATGTTTGATCCCTGTGTCTGAGTGTGCAGGAGCTTAGGAGCACAGGAAGTCGAGCGGAAGGCGTAGCTAGCGAGAAGGACGGCACGGGAAAGGAGCCGACGGGCTCGGTGCGTCTGAAGGACGAGAGAGCTACAGAAGAGTACTCCAGTGGGCGTGAAGAGCGTGCGCGGCGTTCGAGGGACGTTAAACCGGGATGGAAGGATACTCGAGGAGAAGGCCGGGAATTGGATTCGGGTGAGCCCTATTCCGGTTGGTCGCAATCACCCAAAAGAATGGAGCAAAGGAAGCCAACGCAAAAGAGCTGGAAAAGAAGTTGTGCTGGATAAACAGCTCAAGGCGCCTTCAAGCTGCCTTGAAGGCGCCTTCAGCTTGAAGGCGCCTTCAAGGCTGATGAAGGCACCTTAAGCCTAGTCAAACAGACCGTTTGTGCAGCGGATAAAGTTTTATCTGCTAACCGAGCTGGAGGCGCCTTAAACCTTGTTGAAGGCGCCTTGGACCATCGGGATAGGATTTCCAGGACCTATATAAAGGCTCCTGGAGCTAGGAAATAATCAACAACTCAAGCAATCAATTGTGTAGTCATCCCTAGCAATAGTTCTAAGTTTTCAAAGTGTAAAAGGCTTCTCCGCCTTTAGAGAAGGAGATTTTTTTTAGTGCGCTCTTCATCGCCTGGATTAACAACCTCCTTGGTTGTAACCAGGTTAACTCCCGGTCTTCTCTGTCTTTCTGTATTTAGTTTTTATTGATTTACTATTTTATTACTATTGCACTAATTGAGTTGAAAGTATGAGAAGGGTATAGTTTATTTTTGTTTTTAGCAATTCACCCCCCTCTTGCCGGCCTCCGCTGCACCTACAAGTGGTATCAGAGCCAGATCACCTCAGAAGGACTAACCGCCAACTGAAGCACTACGATCAAGATGATGGCCGAAGCGAACATCCATCCCTCGAAGTTTGACAGAGACTTCGCCACATGGAAGTGTAAAATGGAGGTATTTTTTAAAATTGAATTTGACATTCTTTTAATAATGAAATATGGCTATGCAGTTCCGAAAGATAAGGAGGAAAACACCTAGATGAAAAAGGAGCAAGCAGATTTCGTCGCCAATGGAAAGGCTGAGTTCCACCTACTCAGAATTCTGCCTCCTCAGGAGGTAAATCAGATCGGAAGCTACAACTCCACAAAAGATCTCTGGGAAAAATTCCTGGAGCTCCACGAAGGTACCTTCGAAGTAAAGCTAGCGAGGCGCGACATCCTCTGGACCCAGTTGACGAACCTCCGGATGAACCAAGGCGAGAAGGTAGCGCAACTCCAAGCGAGGATCAAAGAGCTGATCACGCAACTAACCAATCTTGGAGAAGAAGTAACGAACCGGGACTCGATCTGATACACGCTCAATGCCTTCCCCAGAACTCCAGAGTGGGCCTCCTTAGTAGATCCACACTACATCTCTAAGGACTTCGAGGTAAGTACTTTAGAACAATTGTTTTCTACTTTTGAACTTCACGAATCTTGAGTCTCAGAGCCCAATGGAGTGGAGAAGACCAGTCAGAACATTGCCTTAAAGGCAAAAATAAACGGTTCTGACTCAGAAGCCTCGGTTGACGAATCCGAAGTGGCACTACTGGTAAAACACTTCAATAAATTGTTTAATACTAATAAGTTTAGATCGCAGAGGCATCAACGAAAGAAAAGAATGATTCATTGCTACAACTGCAACGAAGAAGGGCATATCAAGGAGGACTGCCCAAAATTGAAGAGCAAACAGAAGGATAAGGAAAGGAGCAAGAATTCAGCTCAACCCAAACACAACCTAAAGGCCACGTGGGATGATTCGTCGTCCTCCGAATCAGAAGTCGAAGAATTCTCAGGGATAGCACTGATGGCCAACCATCAGCTAGAAGAAACGTCTAGCTCAGAGATGAGCATCGATGAAGGGGGAGGAACATCAGAAGAAGAAAGCAGCAGTAAAGGGGGAGCGTCACTAGATCAGGTAAGTAAGGTACGCAATCTAACCCTGACTCAGTCTTTTAGATTTATCAAGTCTCTATCCAAAGAATTAGATCAATTAGAAAAAGAAAAATGCTGAATTAAATAATATCTTAGATAAATTTAAATCAGAAAATGAAAGTTTAAAATTAGAAATTGAGAAATTGAAATATCATGATGCATGCTTAAATAAATTTCCTAAATCAAAATTAAGAATTTATGGAAAATTAAATTGGTAAATTAGAAAACACCAGGGTCAACTTAGAAAAGTGCTCAAAAATCATGTACCCCCTAAGTTTTTGACCAACCCTGTAGGAAGGAACCTTTATTGGGTTCCAAAATCTCTGCTAGTTTTAATTTATCCTTGAATTAAAAGCTTACAGTGAGAAAATTAAACATTGAAATTCTTTATGAAAGCTTTGTCTAAGAAAGTGGTTGTTGCTCCAATAACCAAGAAGGCCTAGTGCCTCGCCATGACCTGTAAGCTGAAATATTGAAATAAAATGTTTAATTAACTTTATGAAAAAGCATTAAAAACTAGAATTAAATAATGTTTTGAAAGTTTATCAAATATTTTTTAAAATAAACAAAAAATTTCTTTTACTTAGAAATTTTTCTTGAAATTTCTAACTTAAATTTTTTTTTTCATTTTAGTTAGAAATTTTTTCCTGGAGAAATTCTAAAAAAACTTCATTTGACATAGAAATTTTTTTTTGGGAACATTCAAAAATTTAGTTTACTTAGATTTTTTTTAGAAAATTCAGTTTAACTTAGAAATTTTTTTTGTAAAATTCTAAAAATTCATTTTTGCTTAGAAAATTTTTCTGAAAATTCAGTTTAACTTAGAAATTTTTTCTAAAAATTCATTTTTGCTCAAAATTTTTTCTACCTTAATAATTTGCTTAATATTCTCTTATTGGTACCCCATTTTTGTTGTGATCAAAGGGTGAGATAAAGGTACAAATTTAGGGGGAGTTAGGAAAATTAAAAATTAAAAAATTTTAATATTTTTTTCTAAAGTGTGTTGCAATTTTATTTATTGCAAATTTATGCTTAAATATGTTAGTTTAATAATTTCTTTTAAAATTACTATTTATGTCTATTTTAACCCTAACTTGAACTTGGGTTGATGCACATCAAAAAGGGGGGAGATTGTTAGACCCCCGTGGTAGTTTTGATGTGATCAACCAAGTTGGTTAGGTCCTGCTATGTTTGATCCCTGTGTCTGAGTGTGCAAGAGCTTAGGAGCACAGGAAGTCGAGCGGAAGACGCAGCTAGCGAGAAGGACGACACGGGAATGGAGCCGACAGGCTCGGTGCATCCGAAGGACGAGAGAGCTGCGGAAGAGTACTCTGGTGGGCGTGAAGAGCGTGCGCGGCGTTTGACGGACGTTAAACCAGGATGGAAGGCTACTCGAGGAGAAGGCCCGAAATTGGGTTCGGGTGAGCCCTATTCCGGTTGGCCGCAATCACCCAAAAGAACGGAGCAAAGGAAGCCAATGTAAAAGAGCTGGAAAAGAAGTTGTGCTGGATAAACAGCTCAAGGTGCCTTCAAGCTGCCTTGAATGCGCCTTCAACTTGAAGGTGCCTTCAAGGCCGATGAAGGCGCCTTAAGCATGGTCAAATAGACCGTTTGCGCAGCAGATAAAGTTTTATCTGCTGACCGAGCTGGAGGCGCCTTAAACCTTGTTGAAGGTGCCTTGGACCCTCGGGATAGGATTTCCAGGACCTATATAAAGGCTCCTGGATCTAGGAAATAATCAACAACTCAAGCAATCAATTGTGTAGTCATCCCTAGCAATAGTTCTAAGCTTTCAAAGTGTAAAAGGCTTCTCCGCCTTCAGAGAAGGAGATTTTTTTTAGTGCGCTCTTCATCACCCTTGATTAACAACCTCCTTGGTTGTAACCAGGTTAACTTCCGGTCTTCTCTGTCTTTCTGTATTTAGTTTTTATTGCTTTACTATTTTATTACTATTGCACTAATTGAGTTGAAAGTACGAGGAGGGTATAGTTTATTTTTGTTTTCAGCAATTCACCCCCCTCTTACCGGCCTCCGCTGCACCTACACCTCGTACCTCGGATGCATCGAGCCTGTTGACTCACTCTCCCATGTCGTCCTTCTCGCTAGCTGCATCTTTCGCTCGACTTCTTGTGCTCCTAAGTTCCTACACACTTAGACACAGGGATTAAGTACCAACATGAACTAACCTCACTTGGTTGTCACATCAAAACTACTTTGGGGTAATAATAATCTCTCCCTTTTTGATATGAACAACACAACTTAAGTTAAGGAAAAAACATAAACCAATAATAGTCAAGTAAATTTTTGCAAGTAATAATGTGCAAAAAATTATACAAATTAATGGCAAAAATTAATGATACCTTCCCCCTAGACTTAATCTTTACTTCTCCCCCTTTGATCACATTAAAAATGGGGTTCTTTAAAATAAAAAATAAAAACTAAAACAAGGTTTAAGGGAAAACACTATAAAAACTTTTGAAAAACTATGAAGTTTTATAATGAATTTTGAAAAAAAAAAATATTTACTACGGGTTGAGCAAACATAAAATTTTTTATAAAAAAACTTTTCTAGAAATATAATAATTTTTCATAAAAAAATAAAATAAATAGAAAACATGTTAAAATTTTTGTACAGCTAAGTGATGAAATTTTCTTTATAAAAAAATTATCTTCTAAATAATTTCTAACAATTTGTTTGAAAGCATTAGATAATTTTGTTTTAATTAAATGCTTCATAATTAGTAATTAAACATTTATTTCAGTAATTATTTCCAGGTTATGGCAAGGTATTAGGCCTTCTTGGTTATTGGAATAACAACCATTTCTAGACAAAGCCTTTTAATGAAAGTAAATATTTAATTTTCTCTTTGAATGCCAAAAAAAAAAAATAATTAATCTAAATATGATTTTGAAACCCAAAATAGATTCCTTCCTACATGACTAATCAAAAATTTCTTAGGAATATATTTCTATGATATTTTCTTAATTTGACCCTTATGGTATTTAAAATGTCAATTTAAACCGTTATATCTTCTATTATTTTAAACATGTGAGCATGCATGTTCCTTCAAATATTCTATTTCGATTTTTAATTTTAATTTTTATTTTGTCAAGATCTTCTAATTGATAAGATATAGCTAAGGTTTATTTTAAATCTTTATTTTTTTTCTAACTTATAGAAATTTTTTGATAATATTTTTATGAATTGAAATAACTTGTCAAGAGGAAGAGACCGTACTGTTAGGATCGACGGTCGAGGCTAAAGAGGGGGGGTGTGAATAGCCGACCCCAAATTCGCGTTTCTTCCTACAATTTTAGTTAGCGCGGCGGAAATACAATGTAGAAATGAAACAAAGAATAGCAAACCTTAAACTCGACGATGTAACGAGGTTCGGAGATGAAACTCCTACTCCTCGGCGTGTCCGTAAGGTGAACGAATCCTATCAATCCGTCGGTGGATGAAACCCCGGAAAATCGGCTAATAGAAACTCCTTCTGGGTGGAGAAACCTCGCCACAAACTTCTTGCAACAGCAAGATAGGAGTACAAAGATACAACACAATACAAAGGATTCTTAAAAAACACAGCTTGCCTTCTCGTCGACTAGATGAAGCGGCAACTTCACGAAACACCTACAACAGCAGGAACCAGCCGAAGGAAGCTTCCACGAATCTTCAGGAAAATGAGAGCTCAGCAAAGCTCTGATTGCAGTAAGATCAGAAAGAAAAGAGAGGCAGCAAAAAGCCCCAAACCCTTCCCTGTAGAAACCTTCTTATATGAACCTGCGAAGAAGACAAAGAAGACACAGAGGGATATCTAGCCGTTGTGTCTCAACGGCTAGACCTGGACCGATCAGGCTCCACCCTGATCGGTCCAGACCTTCTCTGATCGGTCTTAGGGACCGATCAGGACCTATGCTGATCGGTCCCCAGACCGATCAGACCGCTCAGGACATGACCCGATCGGTCTGTGGACCGATCAGACTTGTGGATCGGTCCCGATCCCCCTCTTCTTCTTCCGATCTTCTTCGCTCAGATGATTCGATCGGTCACCGGACCGATTAGGTAACTAGTAAAACTTTATTTTACCCAGTCTCCGCACAGTAGCATCAGTAGCTAGGGTATCGATCCGGCTCACACCTTAAACCCCACGGTCGAGGACGTACACGAGCCCTCTCTGACCTAGTCCGGAGAACGAGCTACCGAGCCCTCTCCGACTTCCACGTCCGGTCCAGAGAACGAGCTCCCGAGCCCTCTCTGACCTAGTCCGGAGAACGAGCTACCGAGCCCTCTCCGACTTCGTTCGGTCCAGAGAACGAGCTCCCGAGCCCTCTCTGACCTAGTCCGGAGAACGAGCTACCGAGCCCTCTCCGACTTCCACGTCCGGTCCAGAGAACGAGCTCCCGAGCCCTCTCCGACTTCCACGTCCGGTCCAGAGAACGAGCTCCCGAGCCCTCTCTGACCTAGTCCGGAGAACGAGCTACCGAGCCCTCTCCGACTTCGTCTGGTCCAGAGAACGAGCTCCCGAGCCCTCTCTGACCTAGTCCGGAAAATGAGCTACCGAGCCCTCTCCGACTTCCCATGCCAAGCTTCCATACTTGGACTTCTCCCGTGCCAAGCTCCCTGCTTGGACTTTTCCGTGCCAAGTCTCCATACTTGGACTTTTCCCGTGCCAAGCTCCAAGCGGACTTTTCCGTGCCAAGTCTCCATACTTGGACTTTTCCCCGATCCAAGCTCCCTGCTTGGACTTTTCCGTGCCAAGTCTCCATACTTGGACTTTTCCCGTGCCAAGTCTCCATACTTGGATTTTACCGAATCAAGTCAACTCAAGTCGGGTCAACCAGGTCAACCTTGACCGAAGGTTGCACCCACAATCTCCCAAGTTTGTATTCTTGTCAAACATCAAGATACAACTTTTCTATTCTCGTCAAACATCAAAATACAACTCGAGTCAGGTCAACTCGAGTCGGGTCAACCAGGTCAACCTTAACCTAAGGTTGCACCAACAATCTCCTCCTTTTTGATGTTTGACAAAAACCATAATCAAGTTAGGTTAACCCGATAACCTAACTTAGGTTTTCCAATAGTTCTCCAATCAATGTTCTTCCTTGAACATTCTCCCCAAACTCCAATGTTCTTCCTTGAACATTTTCTAAACATTCTCCCCCTTTTTGACACACATCAAAAAGAGTGAATCAAGGTCAAGAGTTTCTTCCTAATGAAAGTCCCATACCTTTCAATGAAACCCTTAATTTCCCCCTTGATACTAAATACAACAATCAACATAGTGACCATCCCATATCACTCATCTTGACGAGTAAAAACTCCCCCTAAAGGTCAACTCTCGCTTGACCAATAGGTAAAACTCCCCCTAAAGATCAACTCCCCCTTGACCATTGCACCAACAATGTCTTGGAGAGTTTCAATCCTTTAGAAATCTAAAATACCAACTTCTCGCTGAAATTTCAGACAATCAGTCGAAAATCAGCATTTTGGCACGCTCAGCCCTTTACTGGATCGGTCACCAGATCGATCCACACTTCCCTGGATCAGTCCAGTGACTGATCCACACTACTCTTGACCGATCAGGCTCTTCTCTGATCGGTCCACAACTCTTTGATAAGAGTTCTGAATTTTTTTTCTCCCGAAATTCAGAAACCCCTAAAAAATTACAGAAAATTCCAAAAATTGTAAAATTTTGAGGACACATTCCTTATAACATATATTATCATGGAAAAATAGTTTTCTATGAAGATAACTTCCATTTTTAAATCTTGATACAAAGTTTAAAAGACTTTGAAATAGCTCAAGGTTAATCCATCTTTGTATCAACTTGCTCAATGATGAATGCTATCACTAGAAAAGCTTCATCAAGGTTTTTCAAATCAATTTTAAAATGATTTTAAACCATTCAATTTAGGACCACAATCTTAGGGCTAAATGTACATGACTTGTACACAAGCTTTCCCTATGATCCTCCATTTTGAATTAGGCTCATCTAGGTACAAGAACTATGCACCTTGATCCTAACTCATGATCCTACTATCTCACACACATCTAAGGTGTATCAAACACATCCAAGTCAATTTTGATGTGAGATATGGTTTAGGTCATCTTAATCTAAGTTCTCATGCATTTTCTAAACAACAATTTGATTTCCATATCAAATTGTGTTTTTGTCCTTAAATCAAATTAATTGATTATAAATGCAAAAGATGATGACATGGCATATAATGATATCATAAGTAAAAACATGTGCCGATGTCATGATGTCATGGCATAAAATATGAAACTTAAATAAGGCATGACATATAGCTAACCTAAGTATTATCATGACATTTCAAATGATAATAAATTAAATATAATGTCATGACATGGCATATGGAAAACAATACATGGCAAATAATATATAAAGGTATAGAAAATACCTAATTCTAGCCTTAGTTGCCATTTTTGATAATTTTGATCATTTTTCCATATATTCCATATTCCTAAGTGTAATAGACCTAAAATCATATACTAAAGATTTTTAGATCACTATGTGCCAATTAGATTGACCCTAGAGAATTCCTCGAATATGGTTGGCACATGCTAATCACCTTAGGAATAATTTCTTAATATCATTTTCAAGGCTTGATTACACCTTGAACATTCCTAAAGTGCCACCTTTTTCCATGATTAGGTTAACTACCTATTCAATTAAGGTTGGCACACTCTAATTCATCTAGTGTGATGGAATCACGCTCTTAGGAACCCAATACCTATTTGAGCTCATTGGGTTCACTAAATATTCACTAGGGATGACTTCCCTAGCAACCCTCCTAATGACCCTCCTAGGCTTTAAAGCCTTGGTCATTTGAGACTCATCAAGATCAACTCTAGGGGTGATTCCCCTTGTGACCTTGGTGATGGTCTTCCTAGCCCTAGGTCTTGTTCCATAATCGAATGGAACATCATGATAAGTGGGCTTGACTACTTGAGACTTAGGTTTGTGACACAAACCTCTCATGTCCTTGGGCTTTGGTTTTTGACCCTTAGACCCTAGAGTTGACTTCTCTAAATTCTTAAGGGTCTTTTCTAAATTGTCAAGTCTTGACCTCAAGACTTGATTTTCCTTTTCTAATACCTCAAGTTTTAATTTGTCATTTATCTTTGAGGTATTTCTAGGCATATGTCTAGTTGTTTTGGGATTTCTACCTAGGTTCTCCTTAGCCTTAGATGAGTTAATTCTAGGGTTAGCATTTCTAGAATTGTCCTTACCTAGGCTAACATGTTTGGCACCTAAGCACATGTATCAGATTCTATGGTTATCATGCTTATCATCATTGGCAATTGCAATAAAGCTACTAGCATGTTTCTTATTAGAATTGCAATAATGTGCCTTAAAGGGTACCTTAGGGTTTGCCTTAGCTCCCCCTATAGATGTGCTTGGTCTCTTGTCCTTGTGAGGTTGCCTCCCCCTCGGACATTGGCTCCTATAATGTCCCCTTTGCTTGCATTGGAAGCACACCACGTGCTCCTTGCCCTTGCGTATCGGGACTCCAGCTTCCTTGACCTTTGGCGCCGGTGGAGTCTTCCTAATCCTCTTTGGACATTTACTCTTGTAATGCCCAAATTCCCTACACTCAAAGCACATTATATGTAATTTACTTGAAAGTAAATTGCTTGAGTTACCTAGGGTTGAGGATGGTTGTATGCTTTCTTCTTCATCCCTTCCGGAAGTAGAGGCTTCTTCTTCTTGCTCCAATCTTGAAGAAGAACTCTCCTCCTCCTCTTCCTTAGATGTTGAGTAGCCCTCAACTTCTAATTCCTTTCCTCCATGATGTGAGCTACTTGGCTCACATGACCCCTCTTCATGACTTGAAGTGGAGCTCTCCTCATGGAATTTAGTCAAGTTGTTCCACAACTCCTTGGCATCGTTGTATCCACCTATCTTACACAAGATATCATTAGGTAATGAAAATTCAAGGATTTTCGTTACCTCGTCGTTGATTGTGGATTGGTGGATTTATTCCTTCGTCCACTTCTTCTTCTCGAGAGGTTCTCCCTTTTTATCCACCGGAGGAGTAAAACCTACTCGTACACAATTCCAATTCACTAGGTTAGTCATAAGAAAATACTTCATTCTTACCTTCCAATACGCGAAGTCGTCGCGATCGTAGAAGGGTGGAATCGTGATGTCTTCTCCAAGTAGATCCATTCTCTAGCTTGTGCTCCCCCGGGTGTTAATCCGACGAAGAGCAACCTTGCTCTGATACCACTTGTTAGGATCGACGGTCGAGGCTAGAGAGGGGGGTGTGAATAGCCGACCCCAAATTCGCATTTCTTCCTACAATTTTAGTTAGCGCAGCGGAAATACAATGTAGAAATGAAACAAAGAATAGCAAACCTTAAACTCGACGATGTAACGAGGTTCGGAGATGAAACTACTACTCCTCGGCGTGTCCGTAAGGTGGACGAAGCCTATCAATCCGTCGGTGGATGAGACCCCGGAAAATCGGCTAATAGAAACTCCTTCTGGGTGGAGAAACCTGGCCACAAACTTCTTGCAATAGCAAGATAGGAGTACAAAGATACAGCACAATACAAAGGCAGTAAGAATGTAAAAACACAGCTTGCCTTCTCGTCAACTGGATGAAGCGGCAACTTCACGAAACACCTACAACAGCAGGAACCAGCCGAAGGAAGCTTCCACGAAGCTTCAGGAAAATGAGAGCTCAGCAAAGCTCTGATTGCAGTAAGATCAGAAAGAAAAGAGAGGCAGCAAAAAGCCCCAAACCCTTCCCTGTAGAAACCTTCTTATATGAACCTGCGAAGAAGACAAAGAAGACACAGAGGGAGATCTAGCCGTTGTGTCTCAACGGCTAGACCTGGACCGATCAGGCTCCACCCTGATCGGTCCAGACCTTCTCTGATCGGTCTTGGGGACCGATCAGGACCTATGCTGATCGGTCCCCAGACCGATCAGCACGCTTCACAGAGAGTTGCCGAACTCTCTGATCGGTCTGTGGACCGATCAGGACTCAGGTGGATCGGTCCACAGACCGATCCCCCTCTTTCTTCTCCCGATCTTCTTCGCTTCTGTATGATTACTGATCGGTCACCAGACCGATCAGGTAATTCACAGAAACACACTGTTTGGTTACTGATCGGTCACCAGACCGATCAGTCAACCAGCGTATCACTGGATCGGTCACCAGACCGATCCAGGTTTAGAGCTCCCACCCTAAACCCTACCTGGTCCTGAGAACGAGCTACCGAGCCCTCTCTGACCTAGTCCGGAGAACGAGCTACCGAGCCCTCTCCGACTTCCACGTCCGGTCCAGAGAACGAGCTCCCGAGCCCTCTCTGACCTAGTCCGGAGAACGAGCTACCGAGCTCTCTCCGACTTCGTTCGGTCCAGAGAACGAGCTCCCGAGCCCTCTCTGACATAGTCCGGAGAACGAGCTACCAAGCCCTCTCCGACTTCCACGTCTGATCCAGAGAACGAGCTCCCGAGCCCTCTCTGACCTAGTCCGGAGAACGAGCTACCGAGCCCTCCCCGACTTCGTCTGGTCCAGAGAACGAGCTCCCGAGCCCTCTCTGACCTAGTCCGGAGAACGAGCTACCGAGCCCTCTCCGACTTCCCATGCCAAGCTTCCATACTTGGACTTCTCCCGTGCCAAGCTCCCTGCTTGGACTTTTCCGTGCCAAGTCTCCATACTTGGACTTTTCCCGTGCCAAGCTCCCTGCTTGGACTTTTCTGTGCCAAGTCTCCATACTTGGACTTTTCCCCATGCCAAGCTCCCTGCTTGGACTTTTCCGTGCCAAGTCTCCATACTTGGACTTTTCCCGTGCCAAGTCTCCATACTTGGACTTTACCGAATCAAGTCAACTCAAGTCGGGTCAACCAGGTCAACCTTGACCGAAGGTTGCACCCACAATCTCCCAAGTTTGTATTCTTGTCAAACATCAAGATATAACTTTTCTATTCTCGTCAAACATCAAAATACAACTCGAGTCAGGTCAACTCGAGTCGGGTCAACAAGGTCAACCTTGACCTAAGGTTGCACCAACACGTACCTGACTTACCTTGTCGATCCCGTAATCTGAAGCTCCCCCTGAAGTGCTGCTTTCTTCCGATGTCGCTCCGCCTTCATCGATGCTCTCGATACTCATTTCGGATGAGCTTGCTTCGCTTCGTCTTCTTGGTGACTTGCCATTAGCGCAAGTCCGACGCTCTAATTCGGACGACATTTCATCTCACGTCACTTTTAGATTATACTTGGTCTGGGTTGGCTTCTTGTTCTTCTCCTTGTCCTTGTTCTTGTCCTTTCTCTTCAATTTAGGGCAGTTATCTTTCACGTACCCTTCTTCATTGTAGTGGTAGCATCTTATCTTTCTTTTCCTTCTATTACCCTGCACTTGATTAAATTTATTAGTTTAAAATAATTTTATAAATTTTCTTATAATGAGTGTTGTTTCATCATCATCAAGAGAAGATTCAGAATCTCATTCATTCATTTTTGCCTTTAAGGCAATATTTTTTACTTTGGCTCCTTCTTTAGATCTACACATCTTATTTCATGGACTTCAAATGTTGAAAATAATTATTCTAAAGTACTTAATTCTAGATCCTTAGATATATAATAAGCATATATTAATGATGCTCATTCAGTAGTCCTAAGAAATGCATTAAGCGCATATCTTAGTGAATCTCGGTTGCTTATCTTTTCTTTGAAAGTTGAAAGTCCGGTGATGAGCACCTTTATTCTTGAGCGAAGGTGTGCAATGGTTTCTCCTTCTTCTAATTTGATGTTGTTGATCTAGTTCCTGAGCAGATCCCATCTCATGAGTTTTACTTCAGAGATTCCTTCATGTAGTTCCAGGAATTTCTCCCATAGCTTCTTGGCAGATTCATAGGCTCCGATCCGGTTAACTTCTTGTGGTGCTAACACGCTCTGTAGATAGAACTCTGCTTTTCCATTTTCCATGAAGTCAGCTTGCTCCTTCTTTGTCCATTGGTATTCTTCTTTAACCTCAGGTACTATAAAACCAAATTTTATTATTAAAAGTAAAACAAAATCTATCTTAAAGAATACCTCCATCTTTTTCTTCCAACTAGCAAATTCCCCCTTGAACTTCGATGGGTTGATGCTCGGTTCGGCCATCTCTTGTATTTATTTTGGCGATTAGTCCTCCTAAAGCTGTTGGGCTCTAATACCACTTGATAATCCCTTGGCGACCGACTAGAGGGGGTGAATAGCCTGCATAATAAAAACAAACCCTTCTCAACTTTATAACTATATTAACATAAACACTTGTACAAAAGAAAACTAATCAAAGAAAGAAGAGGCTCAGAGAATTTACTTGGTTACAATCGGGGAGGTTGTTAATCCAAAGAAGATGAAAAGCTGACTAAACAATCTCCTTCAGGTGGAGAAGCCTCTTACAGTAGTTGAAACACTCAATTACAAAATAAGACTAAGGAATAATCAATTACCGTGTTGTTCTAACCTTCTGGACTAATGTTGTATTTATAGTCCTGGTTGGGGTGTCTAGAAGGGTTCCAGACGCCTGGTATTAGAATTTGAGGGATGTCCTAAGGCAATCTCCATATGTTTTTTTCTATTTATTTGATAAGTATAGATTCACTATTTGAGTGCATATTATATGTTTGATTGTCTTAAATTCATTTACTAAATGTTCGTAATATAATTCATAACATGAGAGAATTTGTGATTGGATCACAACTAGTGATTATCTCTACATGTGCAATTATGAATATATTGAAATTTCCCTAGTCATCGAATTGATGCATTCAGACATCATCAATTCTGTACGACTATCACGGGTTATACTCCTTGGTTCAGCCAAGAAGCTATTTTCTCACTAGTTGGAGACATTGGGATGTCGAGAGTTAAACATGGATACTGGTTATGGTAACTAGTTCATTGGAGTGACTCACTGTAAGACTTCATATAGTTCTCTACATATATATACATATGTCTGTGAAGTTCTTACTACATCACGAGTGCAAGTTTCCTTCAACTTGAGGTATACCAGTCATCTTGGTTATAGAGACTTATACTTTGACATCTTAAGCAAGCATTTCATTGAGGTTTAGACCCGGGATGATTGGGTGTAAGTTAAAGTACCCGAAGGTGTTTGGATATCCCACAGAGGATTCATCAATCCTTGCGAGGAGACGTATACCCCATGGCCACTCGCTAGGATTATCACTCAATGTATTTTGCCAAAGGATCACATGTTAAGAGTGCGAAACTCTTGTACACATGTACGAGTAATTTGAATCCTTAGAACGAGGAAGTATTACTTGGGTTAGGTGTGATGTAGTCAGCCTAGTGGGGACAAGACACATAAACCATGTCCTAAACCAAGTGGGTATAAAACGAGTGAAAGGAACGAGGCATGACTCACTGTAGCTGCTAAAGGGTTTAGAATTAATTCTATGATCAACTATGATTTTTCGACTAATCAGGGATCATGATGTACTACTAGATGTCACTCATAATTGTTCTATAATTAAGTAGTTGATTATGGACGACCAAGATAAATCGAGAACCTATTGGGTCACATGCACTAACAAGTCTCTAAAAGACGTAAAACAAGTTAAAGAATAGGATTCTTAGATCAAGAGATAAATGTTTGGTTGGACCATACATAAGACAAATATGGAAATATTTGTCGCAATAGAAGCGCGGATGAGCCACTTCTCTTATGGAAGAGTTGGACCATATTTGGTTTAATCATGAATTAGTCATGAACCAACTTGGTTTAGTTGTGAACCAAACCAAGGGGTTAATTGGCTAATATTTGGTTAAGGGATAATGGGTTAGATTTGGGCTTTCTAATCCAACTCATTAATGAGGGCTATATATTTATATGGTTGAGAGAAAATTATACACATGAGATCATTAATTGGCTTGTAAGGTTTTTGGAAAACCTTAACCTAATTTCTCTTCTCCTCTCCATCTCCCCTCTCTCTTTGCCGCCGCCAACAAGGGGAAGCCCTTCTCCTTGTTGTCGTGACCACCACAAGGAAGAAATCTCTTCCTTGTGTGCTTCTCTTCCTCTTCCTCTTCCTCTGGATCCCTCTTCTTCGCTCGTGGCTAGTAATTTCCAAAGGAAAGGTTTGCACTCAAGGAGTTGTCTTGAGGAGCTCGATGTGGATATGAATAGAGGTGAGGTTCGACAACGTCGCTACAGTTGATGCCCTTCTCGTTACAGGTCATCCGTAAGGTACACCTAGCATAAAGTTAATTTCCATAAAAATTTAATTATGCGATCATGTTTGGTATATTATATCCTTGTATGCGTGTGGTGTATGTGATGTAATAATTTAGGAATTATTATTGTTTTATTTTCTGTTGTGCATGTGTTACGAAATGTGTTTTATCACACACCACATCACTAGTTACACGATCTACACACACAACCACTAATGGGTTAGCTGTATATCAGGCAAGGTGTGTGCAGTCTTTGCTCTGTCAGGGCTCCATTGGTCCGCTCATGGGTAGCGATGATTGCAGCATGATAGCGGGCAGCGATCCCTCCTCTTGACTATGACACAGGGAGATGAGAGCTTAGGCTCCCCCACTATGTTTGGGGTAGGAGGATAGGTGTACTCAGACAACATCCTGTCCACTCGGTCACTTAGGAGTAGTGATGGCAGAGTGCATAGTTGTCATAGCCCTACCCACTCAGTCTCACCATCGTGTGTGAGATGGCTGACTGGCGTCAGGGGTGACAATGCCATTTGCATCATATACATGGATTGCATTTATTGCTTGTGATTGCTGCATTTTTGTATGCTATATTTTGGTGGTTACATATGATTGACATGCATATAGGAGACATTATATATTGGTCTGATGACCCTGCATCTGTTGGTGAGGTTCACACCCTTATGTCAGGATAGGAGGCCCTAGTGAGTACAGTTCTTCTTCGGTTGTTCAGTTTTACATTGCCTGTTATTATTCAGGAGACTGTACTCCATGATTATTACTGGTAGTTATATTTTACTATGCTTGTCTGTCGATACCCGCTGAGTATGTTATACTCACTGCACTTTATTTTTACTATTATTTTCAGATTAGCACATAGATCTATCGTGTCGCTTGTAGTATCATGTCTGCCGGTCCCACATCACATCTGAGGACTATTTCTGATTTTACCTCTACTTTACATATCTTATGTTTTTGGTGGACTTGGTGTTGTATAAATTTGACTTTGTTTTTTGGAGTTTGCTATGTGGAGTTGTAATTGTTTTGTTGTGGTTGTGTAAGCCTAGCCGGTTAGCAGTCTTTGTTTTTAGTTTGTGTGGGCTTTCTTTCATTTTCCTTTGTGTTTGTTTTTAGTACAGTCGTGTGAGTTGTTTAATATATATAACTACGTGGTTGTACAGGGGAGATGCTGCCAAATTTTTCCTCTGGAAGGGACTCCTCTAGGGGATGATAATTTATTGGTATCAGAGACTCGGGTTTACGATGCCTATTTTCTTGCATTTAGGATTTTGTATTTTGGTTTTCTCGATGTGACTTTTCAAGGTTTGGAACCAGGTAGCAGCAGGACATCTCCAAGCTATAGGAGGTATGGTTGTTTACTGTTATCATTTACTTCTTTTAGTACATATATAGTTATCTATGATAGTTAGTTGACATGTGTAGTACTCTTTTAGTACCTATCTAGTTGTTTGTAGCATATATTTCATGTGATGGGTCAACGACTGATCACGGACGACCCTACTGGAGATCAAGGATAACAGTCTCAAGGAATTCATCATATCATACTACCAGCAATACTCATGTTGACTCAGTTGGTAGAGTACCAGTGTACTCCTGTTGGTTTGGTCAGTTTAGGATTGATTTACCTGGTTGACTTGTGCAGATGTGGTTTGACTTATCTTATTTGGTTTCTTGCTCCTGTTAGTTCGGTTAGTAGAGGATTAATTTATATTCTCCTTGGTTATGTCTGTAGAGGGCTGATTTACCCTTGTTGACTTGGGTAGCTGTGTATCGATTTACCTTGGTTAGTTTTATCTAAGGATGATTGATTTACTCTTATTAGATCAGTTAGTAGATGACCGAGTTATTTTGGCAGTTTGATCATTAGGGTATTGACTTACTTTATTTTTATAGAGATTTTGATTTTTGGGTTACTCGTGCTTGGTTTGGTATTTTGAGGCAAATTTGGGTATATGACTTGTACCAATGTAGAGAAGACTGAATTAGCTGTATACCATTATCGGTTTGGTCAGCTTGTAGAGGATTCACGTATCCTATTCCATGGGGACTTTGACCTTGGACCGTCTATACCTGGGTGGATGACTTAGAAGGTACATTTGGATAGCATACCCCCAGTGTTGTGGAAAAAGTATAAAGCTACCTGCTTAACATTTATGAGATGCAACCATTACTTGGTTGTATAACTTGGTGAGTACATTCGGATATATAATTTGTACTGGCGTAAGAAAAGGAAAAGTTAGCTGCTTATATTTTACGTGACAAGGCATCATGTGAAGAAAGAAGCAGATGATGATTTTTGAGATCTAGGCATCATTTGGGGATTACGTTGAGGTATTTTTTGAGTAAGTACTTCACTACATCTTTTGGTAGCATGATGGATTATAAGGTGATGGTCAGTTGACTCGCCCAACGCTATTCCATGGGGGATCCTAACTCATGGACTGATCATCGATATCCTTGATGGTATTTAGGGATTTATGACCCGCAGTGATACAAAGGTGGTGTTAGTTGATTAACACCTAGGAAGTTACACCTTCACTGAGTGAAAATATCATATGATGATTTACGAGGAGCAGAGCGTCGATTGACAGTTATGTCGGTTAGCTGTTTGTTGATAGTACTTCTCTACCCTTGGGTGCATGGCTTGTCACTAGAGGTTACTGAACCTCAGGTGGAGCAAATATAGTAGGGATGGATACAAGATAATGTTAGTCGACTCAACTAACATTGTCTCCATCGAGTAGCTCGAGACCTTGACTACATGATCATTTTACCAAGGTCTTGAAGTTTATAATTCAGATTGGAGTGTTCGATTTTTTGTCAACATTAGTCAGAGGACTTATAGAGGATATGTTGTGATATTGGG
Organism: Zingiber officinale; assembly: GCF_018446385.1. Classification (NCBI taxonomy): domain Eukaryota; kingdom Viridiplantae; phylum Streptophyta; class Magnoliopsida; order Zingiberales; family Zingiberaceae; genus Zingiber; species Zingiber officinale. Next base: position 51,903,893 of record NC_055990.1, read on the forward strand.
TAATCGTTGATTGATTGACTAATTTTCTCCTATTCTAATGATCTGTAGGATGGATTCTTTGAATCGATTAGTAGGGTTATACTGTAGAGAGATCATCAGACTTTAAGATAAATCTCTGAGCATTATATCGGATAGAGACCCACGGTTCATGCCTCGGTTCTGGCAGAGTCTGCAGTAGGCCTTAGGCACACAACTTCATTTTAGTACAACATTCCATCCGCAGATAGATGGACAGTCAGTGCAGACTATCCATACATTGGAGGACATGCTGAGGTCTTACGTTATGGATTTCGGAGGCAGCTGGGAGGACCACTTGACATTAATAGAGTTCGCCTACAACCACAGCTATCATTCGGCTATCCAGATGACACCGTTTGAAGTGTTGTATGGTAGTCCTTATCGGATACCCACCCTCTGGGAGGAGGTTGGGGAGGCCCAACTGCTAGGACCTTAGAGAGCTCAGTTGGAGGTAGAGTTGATTTGCACTATTAGACGGAGGATGTCCGAGGTGCATGACCATCAGAAGAGTTATGCTGATCAGACACGGAGACCCATGGAGTTCTCTATAGGTGACCATGTATTTTTGAGAGTCTCACACACGAAAGGGGTGAAGAGATTTGGTCTCTGAGGTAAACTAGCTCCATGATACATTGGGCCTTTCCAGATCTTAGAGAGGATTGGAATGGTAGCTCACAGTTTGGTGCTACCACCGGCTCTGGCAGACATTCACGATGTATTTCATGTGTCCATGCTGAGGAGATATGTACCTGACCCAACACATATTCTCTCAGATATATCAGTTCCCATTTAGCCTGACATTACCTACGAGGAGGTTCCAGTATAGATTCTGGACAATAGAGAGCGTCAATTGCATAACAAGACTATCCGGCTGGTTAAACTTTGATGGCAGTGTCATTCTGACAAGGAGTCTACCTGGGAGCTCGAGGATACGATCCGAGCTTGATACCCTCATCTTTTTACTTGAGGTATGTGGGTTAGATTTCCTATTTAGCATCTATACTTTATATCTATTGTTAGTACTTACTGATGGTAAATAGCAAAATTTAGAGACTAAATTTTTATTAGTGGAGGAGAATGAAAGATACGATAAATTAAATAATAAGGTTTAATAGATGAATAACCTGAACGAAATTTTTAGGAATTTCCTGGGAATTTTTCGGAGCTCATATGATGTATTTTTAGGGGATCAATTATTGGGCTATAAGAAAGCCTGTTTGGAATACCCAAAAATGTGAGTTGATTGAGGAATAAACTTAGGTTTTGATTTGCCTAAACCTAAGTTCGTTTTATAAAAACCTAATCTCTCGATTCTTCCCCGATCTCTTCGCCTTCCCTAACTTGATGCGACACCGAGACCTCTTCCCTTTCCTCTTCCTTATCTGCTCCCAATTTCTTCCTTTCCCCTCCGATCTCTCTCACTCGCGTGAAGCCACCATCCCTTTTGTCATCGTCTGCGCCAATCCCCACCTTGCGAGGGCTATCTTCCTCCCCGACGCGTAGCTGGCTGGCCTCGTGCCCTAGCTGTTCCTCTTCACCATCGGTTGCTGTGGGCCGACGCCAGAGCATAGGCATCGTCGTTTACCCCTCTGAGTTGTGCCCTAGATTCCATCGCAATGTCGACACCCGATCCGTCGATTTTCCCCTTTCTTCCTCGGCCATCTCCGCATGGTCGCACCCCGATGCCACTGTTGGTTGGTCCTAGGAAGATCGTACCGGCTCCAATGTACAAAAATTTTATACATGTGTCGAACTTTTCCTAAACAACCTATTGTGTTCTTTAGAAATTAAATTAGGAATCGCAAACGGAACTTAACATTATTGATTCCAAATTTAATTTATCGATTCTTAATGGTTTAGATTTAGATCGCAAACGATGCTTAACATTATTGATCCAAACCCACCTATGTTATAAATTCAATTAAATATTAATTTCTAAAATTGGCTTCCACGTTAAACATGGCGAGGCACTATGTCTTCTTGGATATGGGAGCAACCACTACATCCTAGACAAAGCCTTTTAAGGAAATCTAATATTTAATTTCCTTATATAACTCTAGTTTTAACCAAAAAGAATAATCGAATTACAAATTCTAAAAATAAAAATAAACACAAACTCGAATTACAAATTCGAAAAACTAGAATCTAATGCCTCTTGTGTTTGGAATTCGTACAAAGAAGAACTAGCATGATGCGGAAAATAATTACTAGTTATACCTCTTCTTTGTATGCTAATAACCTCGAGATCTTCTGCTGTATTCCTTGCCTCCTCTTGGATGTTGTGTGGGCGATGATCCTCTAAGATGAACACCACCCAAATTCTTCTTCCTCCTCCTCTAAAATCCGGCCACCACCACCACAAAGAAATAAGAGAGCAAGGGGAAAAGAGAAGGAGAGAGGGCCGGCCACAAGAGGGAGCACAAGCAAGAGAATAAGAATTGATCTCCCATGAGGTATCTCCTCCCCTTCTTTTATAATACTTGCCCAAGGCAAATAAGGAAAAGATTTTTACAAAAATTAAAATCTTCCACTTGTTTTTCCTTTTCCCCTTCTATTTTTCCTTTTTTTTCTCTTGATTGATTCAATCATTGATTGAATGCTTTTAATGGTCAGCCCCTTGCTTGGACACCAAGCAAGGGTGGCTGGCCACATCACCAAGAAGAGAAAATTTTTTTATAAAATTTTATAAAAGAATAAACTCTCTTATAAAATTTTACAAACTCTCTTTCCTTTTGTGGATGTTAAAAAAGGAAAGTTTTTAAAAAATAAAACCAAGTTTTAAAATTTAAAACATCTCTTCTAAAATTTCCTTTTTTTAACATGGTTACAAAAATAGAAAGTTTCAAATTTAAAACTTCTCTTCCTTTTTTCTAAAAACCATGAGGATGGTTAAAAAAGGAAAGTTTTAAAACTTTTATACTTTCTTTTAAACCATGTGGCCTAATTCAAATAAGGAAAGTTTTATATTTTAAAATCTCTCTTTTAAAACTTGTAGATATCTACAAAGAGAAGATATTAAAAATTCAAAACACCCCTCCTAGTTTGAATTATATTGGTCGGCCCCTTCTTGCTTGGGCACCAAGCAAAGGGTTGGCCCCTTTGAGAAGTAAGTGGCCGGCCCCTATGGCTTGGTCACCAAGCCATGGGCCGGCCCCCTCTTGGATACCAAGATGGGCTTTTCATAAGTGGATTTAAGGCTTTATTGAGGCTATGACAGGGACCTAGAGGAGAAATTGGTTTTGGCCTCCCGACGAGCTCAAGTATCCCGTGTTCGTCCCGAACACACAACTCAAGTTCATCAACAATAACTCATTCCACTAGAGAGTTATTATTGCACTACTGCACCAATCCCAAATTACAATATGGGCTCCTTCTTATCATGAGTGTGTTAATCTCCCCGTGTTTAAGATATTGAATGCCCATTAATTTAATTGAGTTACTGACAACTCACTATAATTAATGTCTTAGTCCAAGAGTAGTACCACTCAACCTCATTGTCATGTCGGACTAAGTCCACCTGCAGGGTTTAACATGACAATCCTTATGGCTCCTCTTGGGGACATTCTCAACCTAGATTACTAGAACACAGTTTCCTTCTATAATCAATAACACACACTATAACTAATATCATTTTCCAACTTATCGGGCCTATTGATTTATCGAGCTAAATCTCACCCTTTGATAAGTTAAAGAAATAAATACTAAATGTATGTACTTGTTATTATATTAGGATTAAGAGCACACACTTCCATAATAACTAAGGTCTTGTTCTTTTATTAAGTCAGTATAAAAAGAACTTACCTTAAATGGTCTTACTCAATACACTCAGAGTGTACTAGTGTAATTTATTAGTCAAGATAAACTAATAATTAATTACACTACGACTATTCCAACGGTTTGTTCCTTCCCATCTTAGTCATGAGCAACTGTTTATAATTTATAAAGAACTAATAACATGATCTTCTGTGTGTGACACCACACACCATATTATCTACAATATAAATTAATTGAACAACTACACTTAACAAATAAATGTAGACATTTGACCAATATGATTCTTTTATTTCAAAAATAAATGTTTACAAATGCTAGGCTTTTAGTATACACTCTAACAATCTCCCACTTATACTAAAAGACTAAGCTGCCATATTTGCTGCCATACATCTGATTCCCATCCCCTCCACATGCCGATCAAAAGCTTTTGCTGGAAGGGCCTTAGTGAAAGGATCTGCCAGGTTATCTGCTGATGCAACCTTGGCGACGACAACTTCTCCTCGCTTGACGATGTCTTGTATCAAGTGGTACTTGTGCTCTAATGCTTACTCACTTTATGGGCTCGTGGTTCCTTCTAGTTTGCAACTGCACCGCTATTATCACAATAAATTGTGATGATTTTGGACAAACAAGGAATCACATCTAAGTCCATTAGGAAGTTTCTGAGCCATACAGCTTCTTTGGCTGCCTCAGAGGCTGCCGCATACTCAGCTTCCATGGTTGAGTCTGAAACGTATTTATGCTTAACACTCCTCCATGCAATGGCTCCACCTCCTAAAGTAAACACATAGCCTGATGTAGACTTACTGTTGTCTCTATTTGATTGGAAATCTGAATTCGTGTAACCCACAGGGAGCAAATCGTCTACTTGGTAAACTAGCATATAATCTCTAGTCCTTCTCATGTACTTTAATATATGCTTTACAACAGTCCAATGTCCTTGTCCAGGGTTACTTTGATATATGCTAACCATGCCCACGGTAAAACAGATATCCGGTCTCGTACACAGCATTGCATACATTAGGCTTCCCACAGCCGAAGCATAAGGAGCTGTCTTCATGTCCTCTATCTCCTTTGATGTCTTTGGAGACATATCTTTGGATAAAGCTACTCCATGCCTAAAAGGTAAGAAACCTTTCTTGGAGTTCTGCATGCTAAAATGAGCAAGGATTTTATCTATATATGAAGCTTGAGATAGGCACAACATCCTTTTCTTGCGATCCCTTATGACTTTGATCCCAAGAATGTGTGCACATTCTCCTAAGTCCTTCATATCAAATTGTTTGGACAACCATACCCTTATGTCTGATAACACCTTTACATTGTTGCCAATTAATAAAATGTCATCTACGTATAGTACAAGAAATACCACCACGTATCTGATACACTTCTTGTATAGACAGGACTCATCCAGACACTGAATAAATCAATATGACTGGATTACATCATTAAATCAGATGTTCCAAGATCTTGAAGCTTGCTTCAATCCATAAATAGACCGATTCAGCTTGCACACTAGATGCTCTTTGTCTTTTTCAATATACCCTTCTGGTTGCTTCATATGGATGTTTTCTTCAAGACTTCTGTTAAGGAAAGCTATCTTGACATCCATTTCCCAAACCTCATAATCCATATGAACGGCAATAGATAGAGTATCCGGATAGACTTAAGCATAGCTACCGGTGAAAAAGTCTCCTCATAATCGATTCCCTCTTTCTGAGTATACCCTTTCGCAACAAGCCTTGCTTTGAAGGTTTCTACCTTCCCGTCTGTCCCTCTTTTCCTTTTGTAGATCCACTTGCACCCAACAGCTTTTACACCATCTGGTGGTTCTACAAGCTCCCAGACCTTATTAGAATACATAGACTCTATTTCTGAATTCATTGCCTTTTGCCAAGATACTACATTTTTATCTTGGAGTACTTCGTCATATGTCCAGAGATCAGGTTCATGTTTACTCGGGATCAAATCTGAAGACTCTCCCAAAAACATGAATATCTTAGGTTGCCTTACAACCCTCCCACTACAACGAGGCACTGTCTTTGGTTGTATATCATGTGTGACACGTGTTGCAGTCTCTTGTGGTACTTCATCTTATACTATTGGTACTAAAGTAGACGTGCCCTCTCTTATTTCTTTTAGAACAATTTTACTCATGGGCTTATGGTTCATTACATAATCATCTTAAAAATTGAGCATTGGTGCTAACAATGATCTTCTGATTTTTAGGATTATAAAATAAACCCCCTTTCGTTCCCTTAGGATATCCCACAAACAGACATACTTCTGTACATGATTCCAACTTGTCAGTATCTCCCTTCAGCACATGTGCTGGACTACCCCATATCCGGATATGATTCAGACTAGGCTTACGCCCATCCCACAATTCCATGAGAGTAGAAGGAACTGTTTTAGAAGGTACTATATTCAGAATGTACACTGCTATTTCAAGAGCATATCCCTAAAATGAATTTGGCAATTCTGAATAACTCATCATCGATCTAACCATTTCCATAAGAGTCATATTCCTTCGTTCTGCCACACCATTCTGTTGGGGTGTACTAGGTGCATACAATTGGGATTGAATCCTGGCTTCTGATAAGTAATTCCTAAACTCTCCAAAGAGGTATTCGCCACCACGGTCAGACCGTAGTGTCATGATACTTTTACCAAGACGTTTCTCCACATCAGCCCTAAATTCTTTGAACTTATCAAATCATTCAGACTTGCGGTGCATCAAGTAAATGTATCCGTATCTTGAATAAACGTCTATAAAAGAGACAAAGTATTTATAACCACCTCTTGCCTGGATTGACATAGGACCACACAAATCAGAATGAACTAGTTCTAACACGTCTTTGGCTCTATATCCCTTGGCCTTAAAAGGTCTCTTGGTTATTTTACCTTCCAAGCAAGATTCACAGGTTAGAAAGTTTTCCAACTCTAATGAACCCAAGAGTCCATCAGCTATAAGCCTTTGAATCCTACTTAAGTTAATATGACCAAGCCTTAGATGCCAAAGATATGTTTGGTTCATTTCAGATGGTTCCTTTCTCTTATTAGAATTAGAAGATTTGTTATTAATTTCCATTTGTTACTTTGTGGGAGATATTGAATTTAAAGTATATAAATTGTCAACCAATGCACCAGAACAGATAATAACCCTATTTCTCTTTATAATCACATTATTACTAAAAGAAACAGAATATCAATCCAAATACAGTTTAGAAACTGAAATTAAATTCTTTCTAAAATTGGGTACATAAAGACAATTTCTTAAAACCAAACTTCTATTCCTATCAAAAGATAAGTAGACGTCTCCCACTGCAACAGCCGCCGCCTTAGTAGCATTACCCATGTAGACGGTTATCTTTGCTTCAAATAGTTGTCGGGTTTCCTGGAACCCCTGTAAAGAATTACAGACATGATCAGTGGCTCCCGTATCTACACACCAGGTGCTGGTAGATAACACCGCTAAACATGTCTCAACTACTAGAGAATGAGATATACCTTTATTGTTCTCTTTCCTACGAGGGCAGTCAACTTTCCAATGTCCAGCCTGCTTGCAGATGAAGCACTTGCCCTTCGGCTTCTTCATTCCAACTTTTGGTCCTGTACCTTGAGGTTTATTCACCTTCTTTGCTGAAACAAGATGTTTCTTCTTCTTCTTGCCTTTCGACTTAGAAGTAGAACCATTTTCAGCATAGTGAATCTGAGAACTGTGATGAAATATACCTTCTGCTTCCTGTAGTTCTGTCAGAAGTTCCGCCAACGTATACTCCCTTTTGTTCGTGTTATAGTTTAGGTGAAACTTCTCAAAACTTCTGGGTAGCGTTTAGAGAATAATATTGACTTGGGTTTCCCCTTCGATTTCACCTCCAAGGACTTGTATTTCGTTCAAATAAGCCATCATCTTGAGGATATGATCCCTTACGGGTGTCCCCTCTAACATGGTGGCTGTCATTAACTTTCTCATTGCCTCTTGCCTAGCAGTCCGACTCTGGTGTCCAAAGAGTTCTTTGAGATTGTTCATTATATCATAAGCAGTTGGTAAATCTTGATGCTGATGTTGCAATACATTTGACATTGAAGCCAAAATGTAACACCGCGTCATCTCATCTGCTTTTACCCATTTCTTATGATACTCAATATCCTCTGGAGTAGAATCACTATTAGGTGTATCTGGGCATACCTTTGACAGTACAAACTTATAGTTTTTAGCAGTTAAGACAATGTCCAGATTTCTTTTCCAATCTATATAGTTAGGACCAGGAAGTCTGTTCTCTTTCAGTATAATGGCCAGTGGGTTGAAAGTCATCCTAAGAATCATAAAATAAACTTTGGTCAAGACTATAAATTTAGAATAATATTGATTTCTCAAACAATACTATTTTAAATTAACCAACACCTCTGATCCTGTCTAAGAAGCTTGACAAAATGGAAAGCTGGGGAGAGAACTTACTTCGGATGAAGAGGAATTCCTGAGGACTTCCGATCCGAGAAGACCAAAGTGGATCTAGAAAAATAAAGCCACCGAACACCCTTCTTATGAAGATCTGAGGAAGAGAAGAAGAATTTGAGGAAGAATACCGAGATCTGGAGCTTCCACGGCTTCTTGCGCACAAGAGACCAACCAACACTACTATCAGTGACATAAGACTGGGGTGGGAATCCGTGGCTAGGCCCTCCAATGCTCAAGTCAGTGATCTCTCTTAGTGTGTAAGGAAGAAGATGAACAGTAGCTAGAACTAGAGTTTGCAATAGGTAACTCTGTGTGTTGTGAGCGAGAGGATGAGCATACCTGGCCAACGGAGAGGATTCCCATTTTATACCACTTCATATAGCCTCCGTAGTCATGAAGTGGACCCCGGTTTGTTAGACTTTGTTATGAGATGACGTAAGCCATGTACTTTGCAGAAAGTAACTTTTAAGGAATATTTTCCATACCCCAGATGTACCTTCTTTGTCGCCTAGCACTTGCAGAAGGGTCTAGAAATATTTTTCCCGCCAAATCAATCAACCTGGTATACAATCACATAAATTATTTTTGAATATTCTCGAAACATTTGCTTTTGCCCTATCCTATATTTTCTTAAGTGTGTTACCCCGGCCGATATTGGCTCATATTTTCTTGACCTTGTTGTCTCGGCCGATATTGGCCTATATTTCCTTAAGTGTGTTATCCCAGCTGATATTGGCCTATATTTCCTTAACCTTGTTGTCCCGGTCGATATTGGCCTATATTTCCTTGACCCTGTTGTCCCAGCCGATATTGTCCTATATTTTCTTAAGTGTGTTATCCCGGCCGATATAGGCCTATATTTCCTTAACCCTGTTGTTCCGGTCGATATTGGCCTCCATTTTCTTAAGTGTGTTATCCCAGCCGATATTAGCCTATATAACCTTAACCTTGTTGTCCCGGCCGATATTGGCCTATATTTCCTTAACCTTGTTGTCCTGGCTAATATTGACCTATATTTTCTTAAGTGTAGTATACCGGATGATAATGGCCTATATTTCCTTAACCTTGTTATCTCGGTCGATATTAGCCTATATTTTCTTAAGTGTAGTATCCCGGACGATATTGACCTATATTTCTTTAACCCTGTTGTTCCGGCCTATATTGGCCTCTATTTTCTTAAGTGTGTTATCCCGACCGATATTGGCCTATATTTCCTTAACCTTGTTGTCCCGATCGATATTAACCTATATTTTCTTAAGTGTAGTATCCCGACCGATAATGGTCTATATTTTCTTATGCATGTTACCCCGGCCGATATTGGCCTATATTTTCTTAAGCGTGTTGTCCCGACCAATATTGGCCTATATTTCTTTAAACCTATTATCTTGGCCGAATTTTATACTTGCTTCATTCTGCTATCTCTTTTTCCCTTTTTCTCCAGGGACCTACTAAACCTAACCCATATCACTTGCCTTCCCTCCAGGTCTAGTCGAAGGAGGTGTAGCCGACTGACTAGACCTAAGGCAATTTTTGTTTCTTTGCCTATCTTTAATCATGACTCTGCCATGGCCACTGTAGCAGGCTCATGACCTTCTCTATAGCAGTTCTCGTGACTCCTAGTACAACAATCCCGTGAACCCAAGTATAGTGATCTCGTGAGTCTTCTAACCCTTTAAATAGGGTTGCGATCCCCCTTCCTTCTTCACCTGCCTTAGTTCATTTCCACCTTGTTCACCTCCCCTCACCGAGAGTATGGCCTTAGATCCCCCTTTCTGGGGGCAATTCTTGTTGGAGAAGGCGGAATCTATAAATGAAGCTGCCCAAGCTTTGGACCTAGTTAACTCTCTGGCACGAGAATTGGAGGTGTTTCTGTCGGTCATACGGTCAGGAACAGCCTTGAGGAACAAAGTTCATCGAGATCTAGCACTTCAAGCCAAAGAAATTATTGCTTCACAGACTCAACAGGCTTCCAAAGCGTTTACTTTAACCAAAGAGGTTCACATAACTAGCCTGTTGGCGTCATGATGGCAGCAAGGCCTTGGTTGTCGGCAGGCTAAGGTGGACGCTCTGGAAGTAGAGATCAAAATGTTCAAGCAGGAAGTGGATTGTTCCGTGACCTGTCCGAGGGGGCTTGAACAAGTTTGCACCTCCTTTATTCATGAGACCACTACTTTTCCAACTTTCTCCTCGGGGTAAAGAACGCATTGGCTCTCCTAAACGGGGAGGGGGGAGGGCAATTCTGTTGGATGACAGATTTTTCACCCTACCCTCCTACCAGGCAAAATATTTCCACTTCTCCGACTTGGTTGGGTTCACCTTTAACGAGGTTGAAGTTTTTTAAGAAGTTTGAAAGCTCATGTTTCAGCGGGCTTCCCTTCGAGTCTAGTCGAAGGAGGTGTTAGCCAGCTGACTAGACATGAATTTATGTTCAGTTGAGTTACATAGCTTGAACAATATTATGTGCCTGATCAGGCTTGGCCTATATGCAAAACTTATTTGTTTTTGACTTAACTGATGACATACTTTGAGTTATATAAGACTAAATGCCTCAAATGCAATCAATATATTATACTCAATCAAACCCTTTCGACCTTCGCTGATACCAACTTATCTATGGTAGACATGTTATCCCGATCGATATTAGCATGTCTATTACAGACAATGTTATCCCGACCGATATTAGCCTATCCATTATAGACAATGTTATCCTGACCGATATTAACTTGATCATTATAGATAAGGTTATCCCAACCGATATTAACCTGTCCATTATAGACAAGGTTATCACGACCGATATTAGCCTATTATATTAATTCAGACAGTGCTTCGCACATGACTGACTATTATTCTTTCATATTTTTTGTCTTCGATCCGAGGTCTGTCAAATCCAATCCATCCTCCTTTATTACACACAGTAAACCACGCCTTTTTTCCAGAATTTCATTGATTATAATTGGCTTTTCAACGGTAAGAGAATGTTGGAGGCGTGTGACGAGGCGCCACCAACCCTTACACGATTTGATTTGTCGCGTCCATCATAAATGGCTATTTATGATCACATGACGTGTGCCTTTTCTTATCTTCTGTGTAACACCATCATCTGCGCGCTTCTATAATCAACGGTGTTTGTTGCAAAAAGGTATTCTAATTTGACGGTCATCATATGTTCCTTCAACCCTAAACCCTTCCTCTTCTTGTCGACTCTGTTCTTTTTTCCTTACCTTGGCGTTTCTTCTTTTCTACCCTCTTTGATCAATCCTCGCACTCACCATCTTCCAGTGATCCTCTTTCTTAACTCTCAGTAAGTAAGCTGTTGCTCCGTTAACCCTTACTACTATCTATGGCTGAAGAAATGATTACTCCTTGGTATACCCAAATTTCATCTTCTTTCGACGAGGATGCTCGGCTTACCATTTGTAGGCAATAAGAAATTCCTAAGGAATATGACATCATAATTCATAAACCAGATGAGCGTCATCACCATCCTCCTGCTAACTGTGTAACTTTCTTTAGGGATCAGTTGATAAGGGGTTTAAGGTTTCCTATTCCTCCTTTTCAAATCGATGTAAGCCAATACTTTGGCATTCCTCTTCAACAATTTGTGCCTAATGCCTTTCGTTATTTGTGTGTGTTGATACAGTCTGACCTGGCTGTTATTTTGATGTTGACACTGATTTAAGTTTGTATCAGATATTAATTAAACTCAAACTGATTAATGATCAAGGTTGATCATGAGGAGAGGAAAAGTCCAAGTACAGATACTTGGCACGCGAAGTCGGAGAGGGCTCGGCAGCTCGTTCTCCGGACTAGGTCAGAGAGGGCTCGGTAGCTTGTTCTCTAGACCGGACGAAGTCGGAGAGGGCTTGGCAGCTCGTTCTCCGGACTAGGTCAGAGAGGGCTCGGTAGCTCGTTCTCTGGACCGGACGAAGTCGGAGAGGGCTCGACAGCTCGTTCTCCGAACTAGGTCAGAGAGGGCTTGGTAGCTCGTTCTCTGGACCAGGAAGACGTTAGGGTTTAGGGCTGGGAGGCTCTAAAACTAACACAAGGACATTGGATCGGTCTGTTGACCGATCCACTGATACTCTGGTTGTCTGGATCGGTCAGCAGACCGATCCAGTGATATATTAGTCACCTGATCGGTCTCGTGATCGATCAGTGACCACACAGAAAGTCTCTGTGGGTTATCTGATCGGTTTGTAGACCGATCAGTAACCACACAGAAGCATTCTGTGGGTTATCTGATCGGTCTACAAACCGATCAGAAAGAAGCGATCAGAAAGACGTTGGGACTCAAAGCGAGAGGGGGGATCGGTCTGTGGACCGATCCACCCATAGGCTGATCGGTCCACAGACCGATCAGACTCTTCCCAGACCGATCAGGATGAGTCCTGATCGGTCCAGAGAGCTATGGATCGGTCTGTTGACCGATCCACAACATGTCGTTTGTTTCTCCTGCTTCTCTGATATTTCTGATTCACTTTTGATTCACCTGATCAAATCATCTGCTGTGAGATTTTTAAGTTACAGGTTGGAGGTATCGTGCCATTGGTTAATTTCAAATGAAGCTCTATCATAAGAATAAGAACAAGTGGCCTTTATGCTGTATTTCACTGCAAGTGATGCAATTCGAGCTTCAACGTTCACTAGCCGCGATCAGTTGGACTCTTGCTCATTGGTTCGAGCTCAGAGACACCAGTGAAGACCATGGATGGTATTGGTGTGAGTTCAGAGAACCAGATGAGAAGGAAGAGTGATTGGCGATGCCTGAGTTGATTGCAGTGATTCGGGACAGTGAGAAAGCAGAATAAGAAGAAGGAAGAAGAGAGGTTTGCTAAGGTTCTGGAAAAACTCTCTGTCGCTCAAGCAAGAGGCTGTGTCGTTGAGCTCTTGGCTGAAGCTTCCTTCTGTCTTTGCATTTTTCACTTCGTGGCTGTAAGTTCATTTGCTCAATCCTTTAGCCACTGAACTCTGTAAGTCATTGTGCTTTATTTTACAAATCTATTCTGTGACTTTTGTGGAGAGGTTACTCCACTGAGAAAGAGAAATACTTAGCCGGAATTTGTCCGGGGTGTGATATACCGAAAGATCAAGGGATCGTCCACCTTACGGATATGCCGAGGAGTAGGGGCAAGTTATCCCCGAACCTCGTATATACTTGTGTAAGCTGTGGGTTGGTTTTCTTTCCTTGCATCAGTTTTTGTTTTGTTTATTTCCGCTGTGCTAACAAAGTTTTGTGAGGAAATTGATTGACTTTCTAGTGGAGGCTATTCACACCCCCCTCTCTAGCCATCCGAAGGTCCTAACAAGTGGTATCAGAGCAAGACGCTCTTCATCCGGATTAACACCCTAAAGAGCATGAAGATGGCTATGAAGGAAGGCTTTAGTACCAATCACCTACCCTACTTCGACGGAGCGGACTTCCAATATTGGAAGAGCCGTATGGAGTATTATCTCAAGACCGACATCTCCATGTGGTTCTCGGTCATGGAAGGGTTCACACCTCCGAAGGACGAAGAAGGTAAGGAACTAGAGTCATCAAGGTGGTCCGCCGAGCAAACTCGCAAAGGACAAGCCGATGCCAAGGCAGTGGTCACCCTACAATGTGGGATAGCCAAAGATCAACTTGTCAAGGTAGGTCCATTTGTGAGTGCAAAGGATTTGTGGAACAAGCTCATCGAGCTCCAAGAAGGAACCCGAGACTCTCGGATCGCCAAGAGAGACTTGTTCCTAAACCAACTACAAAATCTCACCATGAAGGAGAGCGAAACGGTAAGTGAACTACACGGAAGGTTCAAAGAGATCATCAATGGTCTTCATTCCGTAGATGAATGCGTAGAAAATCGCTATCTCGTAAGGTACGCTCTCAAAGCCTTTCCGAGGAATGCCTTGTGGTCATCTATGGTAGATGCCTACAAGGTCTCCAAGGATCTTTCAATTGTTAAGTTAGATGAATTCTTTTGTGAAATGGAACTTCATGAATTTGCTAACAAGGGTCAAAAAGAGAAAGGTATTGCCTTAGTTGCAGGAGAAAAGAGCAAGGATGGAAGAAGGAAGAAAGAAAAGAAGAAGGAGAAAGAAATTCCTACATCCTCATCCTCCTCCGAGTCCGATGATGAAGGTGAATCATCATCAAGCGAGATGGCCAACTTCGTGAGAAGAATCATGAGAAGGAGCCGGAGATACAAAGGGAAAGGTAAGTCTATTGATCAAAATATTGATAAGACTAACGTTACGTGTTATGAGTGTAGCAAGAAAGGACACTATCGGAGCGAGTGTCCAAAACTCAAGAAGAAGGAAGAAAGGGCCAAGAAGAAGAAAGCTCTCAAAGCTTCTTGGGATGAATCCTCCTCAAGCTCATCGGAAGAAGAGAAGGAGAAAAGCACTCGTCAATTAGCGCTCATGGCAAGGGAGGAATCAGACTCCGGAAGTGATACATCAACCACGGCTTCATCATCTTCGGATGATGAAGAGGTAACTTCTCCACATTTAGAAAAATGCTATAAAACTATTGCACATTTATCAACTTTGCTTAAGAAATCAAAAACTGAAATCAAATTATTAAAAGAAGAAGTAGAACACTTGAAGACTCTTAGGGAAGATGAGGTTGATGACCTTCATCAAGAGCTTCTTGAGGATGAAACAAAGCTCTAAAGAGTGAAGTTGAGAAACTCAAGAAAATGCTTGAGAAATTCTCAACTAGCTCTAAGACCTTAGATATGATTCTAAATGCCCAAAGGGCAGTCTACAACAAGGCTAGATTAGGATATCAACCTAAGGAGTCTAGTTTTATTTCCTTAGTGTCTAGAACCCAATTTCATAAATCACATGCTTCTAGGGTTCATGAGACTAGGAAGGGTGTGACCAAGGCATGGGTTCCTAGGTCTTTCATTGTAGATGCATTAGGTCCCAAGATTTGGGTACCTAAAACATCTAGCTTTCGTGTCTTGTAGGCATTTGTCATGGGGGAGCATCTATCAACTTGGTTTGTTGATAGTGGATGCTCCAAGCACATGACCGGGGACAAGTCACTCTTTACTACCCTTCAAAACAAAAATAGAGGTAATGTGTCCTTTGGTAATAATGGTAGTCTTAAGGTTATAGGAGTTGGAGATATTCAAATATCTGAATGTCTCCAAATCAAAAATGTCCTTCTAGTCAAGGGGATGACCTTTAATCTCACAAGTGTTAGCCAATTGTGTGATACGGGTTACACAATTGAGTTTCATTCAAGTCAATGTCTGGTCAAACACATTGACACACTTGACACGGTACTAGTAGGCACAAGGGTAGATAACATTTACCAAGTATCCTTTAAAAGTGCTACTAATGCCTCTGCTAAGTGTTTCATGTCAAAAGAAGAAGAATCATGGCTGTGGCATAGAAGGTTGGCCCACGTAAACATAAAGAATATTCGAAAGCTGGCCAACAAAGGATTAGTGCGAGACTTACCAAGCATCAAGTACCAAAAGATAAAATTATGTGATGCATGTCAAAAGGGTAAGCAAACAAAAGCGGCTCATAAAGGTAAAAGCACTGTAAGTACATCTACTGCTTTAGATTTATTGCATATGGATTTGTTTGATTGCAGTAATGTTATTTCATTGAATGGGAGTAGATACTGTTTAGTGATCATTGATGATTTTACTAGATATACATGGACCTTCTTTTTGAAAAATAAGGATTAAACCATAGATGTTTTTGTTTCTTTTTGTAGAAGAACTGAAAATGAAAAATCGACAACAATTAAAACAATTAGAAGTGATCATGGTGGAGAATTTCAAAACCATAGATTTTTAGAATTTTGTCAAGAAAAAGGATATATGCATGAGTTCTCTACTCCAAGGACCCCACAACAAAATGGGGTTGTGGAGAGAAAGAATCGAGTCTTGCAAGAGGCTGCATGAAGCATGCTCAATGAGTACTCATTACCGAGCTACTTATGGGCTGAAGCGGTAAATACCGCTTGCTATGTGCAAAACCGAGTCTTGATACATAGGTTTTTAGGAAAGACTCCCCATGAACTTTGGTTTGGGAAACCCCCTACAATTAAACATCTTAGGGTGTTTGGTTATAAGGTGTTTATCCTGAACACCAAGGATCATCTTGGAAAGTTCACGGCTAAGGCTGACGAAGGGATACTAGTTGGGTATTCTCTCACCAGCAAAGCCTATCGAGTCTACAATAATAGGACTAAGTTGATTGAAGAGTCCTCGGATGTAGCATTTGAAGAAATCCCTAAATCAAATGATCAATTAAGGGATGTAGGAGAAATTCAATTTGAACTTAGAAATCTAAGTTTAAATGATCAAAACATAGAAAGAGTCGAGGCTGACTCCGATGACGATGAGCAAAGGCAAGAGAGGGCTCAGTCTGATCCTTTACCTGATACTGAGCCCTTGCCTGTGTCTAGTGAGATCACTCATGAGGCACCGTCAACACCAAGGCAATCTAGGATAGCCTCTAGTCATCCCCAAGACCAGATTGTGGGAGACATTCAACAAGGGGTTAGGACTAGATCATTCTTCAGAAATGAGTCTAATGAGGTCGCTTTGATCTCAGAAATTGAACCAAAATTAGTTGATGAGGCATTGCACGATCCTGATTGGATCATAGCTATGCAAGATGAGTTAGGTCAATTTGAAAGGAGCCAAGTATGGGACTTAGTTCCTAGACCTAAGAAGACCACCATTATTGGAACCAAATGGGTCTTCAAAAATAAGTTAAACCAAAAGGGAGAAGTAGTAAGAAACAAGGCAAGACTTGTAGCCAAGGGCTATAGTCAAGTCGAAGGCCTCGATTATGATGAGACTTATGCTCCTGTGGCTCGATTAGAGTCCATTAGTTTAATGCTAGCCTTTGCTGCACATAGAGGCTTCAAGCTCTATCAAATGGACGTTAAATCGGCCTTCTTAAATGGTTTCATTAAAGAAGAGGTCTATGTTGAACAACCACCGGGGTTTGTGAATACCGAAGCTCCAAACCACGTGTACAAGCTCAAGAAAGCTCTTTATAGGCTTAAACAAGCACCTCGAGCATGGTACGAAAGGTTGTCAACTTACTTATTAGAAAAGGGTTTTGTGAGAGGTCAAATAGACCCAACACTATTTCTGCGTAGAGATGGTGAAAACATATTTGTAGCCCAGGTGTATGTCGATGACATAATTTGTGGATCAAACAACAAGGGCTATTTGAATGAATTTATCACTCACATGGAAAGTGAGTTTGAGATGAGTCTGGTGGGAGAATTGACATTCTTCCTTGGACTTGAAATCAAACAAACTCGAGATGGCATTTATGTCCATCAAACAAAATACACTCAAGAGATGCTCAAGAAATTCAAAATGAGTGACTCTAAGGAAGTATCCACTCCAATGGCAACAAACACTCGCCTTGACAATGATGAGAATGGAAAACCAGTTGATCTAACGCAATATAGAGGCATGATCGGTAGTCTTCTATATCTCACAGCTAGTCGACCAGACATACTTTTTGCTGTGGGCATGTGCGCTTGATATCAAGTCTGTGCCAAGGAATCTCATTTAATTGCAGTTAAGAGAATTCTGAGATACCTTAAGGGCACAATTAGAGTAGGTCTATGGTACCCTCGTACGGAGTCTTTTGACTTGATAGGTTATACCGACTCCAATTACGCTGGGTACAAATTGGATCGGAAAAGTACTAGTGGGGGTTGTCAATTTTTAGGTTCATCATTGGTTAGTTGGTCAAGTCGGAAGCAACATTGTGTTGCTCTCTCCATGACTGAGGCTTAATACATTGCCATGGGAGAGAGTGTATCACAATTGTTATGGATGTTCCACACTCTAGAAGATTATGGACTTTCGTATAAGGGAGTGCAAGTGTTATGTGACAACATCAGCACAATAAACCTAACAAAAAACCCAGTCCATCATTCAAGGACCAAACATATTGAAGTACGTCACCACTTCATTAGAGATCACGTAGCTAGGGGAGACATTGCACTCACCTATGTTGAGTCAAAGTCAAACCTAGCCGATATTTTCACCAAACCTCTTCCGGAAAATGAATTTACTCATTTGAGGAGAGAATTGGGAATGTGTTTGGCTCAATAGGCCATTAGGACTTCATCATGATCAATAAGGACAATTAAAACAACAAGAGAAATAGGGAAATTAATTTGGGCAACTTGGGAATATCTCACACAAACTATAAGGTTTAACAAATGATTTTTGTTTGCTAGAAATGGGGTGAGATGCTAGGATCAGCTGAATTATTCAAAATGTATCATGCATCCCTTGAATAATTAGGTTGAAGAGACATAAATTGAGTATGGGGAAGACCATTACATAATTCATGTGTATTTGGTTCCTAGATCTTACTTATATATTCCAACCAAGGAAACTTGGTTGGACCTTTACCTAGAAATTATGAAACTTTGGTTGATGGACTGTTTGATACACTTGAACGATGCTTTTCATGATTTTGATTAATACTAGGACAAGTCCTTGAAAGAATGATAGCAAGTTGGTTATATTTTGACAAACTTGAAACTGAACATAACAAAGGTCAAAAATTTCAGTTTTCAGGCCTTAAGTTGTCTGTTTTCTAAATGTCTGCAACTTTAGGGCTATAAACAAGTTCAGACCATAATTCTTAGGTAATCGTTATGCTTGTAGATCCTCCAGGTTCTAAGTTCTTAACTTGGAAGTTTTCCTAGAGAAACTTCTACGAACTATCAAACATCTCTATGAATTTCAGTTACTGAAATTACTGGAGAGATCTAAGTATCAGACACTGATCGGTCTACGGACCGATCAGGTCAGCCTGTCACGCAGAGCCCCCTACTGATCACTTTCTGATCGGTCTACAGACCGATCAGGGAGTTCCCTGATCGGTCCGGAGACCGATCAGATCAATCTGGTACGCAAGGCCACTGATCATTTTCTGATTGGTCTACCGACCGATCAGAAAGTTTCCTGATCGGTCCAGGGACCGATCAGCGAGTACTGATCGTCTCCTGATCGGTCTACAGACCGATCAGGATGTTCCTGGATCGGTCCATGGACCGATCAGGAGGCTCCTGATACCTCCTGATCGGACAGCCGTCCGATCATTTCATCATCTGTACACCCATCATCTCCCTTAAAACTTCCCGATCCTTTCTTTTCCCTTTTCACGCGGAAGCCCTAGCCGACTCTTCCCTACACCTCACTTCTTCTCCACTCTTTGCACGCCGGAACCCTAGACAAAGCTCTAGCCAAAATGGCACCAAGGTAACTCCTTACTTCTCTAGAAATTGGCATTTCGGTCTCATTTCTCACCATATCTGTGGTTTTTGTTTCGAGTGGCTCTGGTGCTCACTTACTTGCCCCATTATATCACTTTGTTAAATCTTAGAAAGAAACCAGTGGGTGAGGGGACCTCTAAGTCACCTGAGAAGTGTAAGTCTAAGGCTCCTTCCTGACCTCAACTATCTGTTTCTGGGAGATTCCCGAACCACAATTTTGAGGAAGCCTTTAGACAAAGAACCTTTAAATTACTCCCTTGTAGGTCTGTGGATCGAAAATACATGGACGAATTTTGTCCAACTGTGTCAGAAATCATTGCCTACTACAAACTTGATACACTTGTCTATTTAGAATGAGATATCAATTATGACTTAGTATCTGAGTTTTATAACAATCTTCATCAAACTAATGATGTAAGTTATAAAACAAGAGTTGCTAAGCGGACTTTTGATTTCAGTTTCTCAGCCTTCTTTGACTATCTAGGTTGCCGGAGGTGTTCTGGAAATGTCTTTTCTATATATCCAGACTTACCCGACCCCTTACCTGAGCCCTTTGATGTATCACCTGACTCTATTTATGAGTATTTCTTCAGACATCCTAGACCGGGTGGGCTAGATGAATTAGATGTTGATTTTCCTTCTTTTGCAGCCTTGAGATTATCTCCTCAAGATTACATTCTTTTTAAAATTGTCACGAACTGCCTTCTGCCTATCACATCTAAACCATTGTCTGAGATCTGACCGTATTATTGCCTGATGCTTTATGGATTACGTCGGCGTCTCGACTTTGACATTATGTCCGGCATCTACTCTTTGATCATCTCCTATAGCGAGCCAAACAACTTCACTGTTTATATGCCTTATGGGCATATAATTACAGATTGGCTCGAGACCCTTCAGATTGATGTCTCCAAGGGTAGAATAGTCAAGATGGTCAGGCAAGACTGCAGACATGGGAAACGGGTATTTTCCAAGTCTGGCATCATAGGACAAAATGGGGATGTTCGGTGGAAGGATGGGAGAGCTCTAGGTGAGTTACCACAGGGACCTCCACGACAGGTTGCAGCTGCTCCTGTTGCTGCTCGTCCTGCTGCTGATGATGGAGAGGCCGATCCTGATCTGTGCTGGCAGATCGCCGAGCTGGAGAATCGCTTTGATCGACACGATGAGCTGTTGGTTGCTGAGCTTCACAGGCTGCGCGTCCGGATTGACCAGTGCTACGATGATTTACGCAGTCAGCAGCTGGCGACACATCAGGCTATTATGGATTGGATGGCCAGATACCCACCTCCGCAAGATTTCCAGGGCTATCCATCCTCGAGCAGTGGCATGCCACCTCAGGGACCCTTTCCTCCCATTGATGATGCTGATGCTCCTCATGATGAGGAGGCTGACTAATACACATTGTCCTTTGATGTCATTATGACTGTCTATGTTTTGGATGTTGTTTGTTGGATATTTACGTCTGACCTGGGTACTTGTTCATTTCATCTATGTATGCTGTTCATCCTCTTGTTTTCCTTATGTTTCACTTCTTATTGGTTTTTAATATGCTGTTCATATGCCATGACTTGTATGTCTCTTATTTCTTTATCACTGTCTTATAATACACGTAGAGGTATTCTAGGTGAATTAAGAAAAAGACAGTATGGGTTAAGGGGGAGTCCTTAACATTCTCTTACCTAATTCGCACCTTTTCGGTGTTTGACAAAGGGGGAGAAGATAACTAAGTTTAGAGATAAATGGAAGTTTGGCTTTAAGGAGAGGACCTTGATTCCTCTATCCTTACATGATGTTGTATGTGTCTTAGGGGGAGGATTTGATTCCCCTAAAATTAGGGAAATATGGAAATATGAACATTTCTGATCTAAACTTAAATCGTGTTGTCAAACAACAAAAAGGGGGAGATTGTTGATACAGTCTGACCTGGCTGTTATTTTGATGTTGACACTGATTTAAGTTTGTATCAGATATTAATTAAACTCAGACTGATTAATGATCAAGGTTGATCATGAGGAGAGGAAAAGTCCAAGTACGGATACTTGGCACGCGAAGTCGGAGAGGGCTCGGCAGCTCGTTCTCCGGACTAGGTCAGAGAGGGCTCGGTAGCTCGTTCTCTGGACCGGCAAGTCCGAGTTGGCAACTTCGCTCCGAAGTCGAGAGGGCTTGGTAGCTCGTTCTCGGACCGAAGCCTTAGGGTTGGGAGGCTCTAAAACTAACACAGGACATTGGATCGGTCCATTGGACCGATCCAAAGGATACTGTTGTCTCGATCGGTCCGATCCAAAGGATACATTAGTCACCGATCGGTCTCGTGACCGATCGCGACCTACGTAAAGTCTCTGGTTATCCGATCGGTCTCAGACCGACAAGAACTACGTAATATTTCATGGGTTATCGATCGGTCATGACCGATCGGAAAGACGCCGACTCAAAGCGAGAGGGGATCGGTCGTGGACCGATCCACCCATAGCTCGATCGTCCACGCCGATTAGATCTTCGCACCGATCGGGATGAGTCCCGATCGGGCCAGAGAGCTATGGATCGGTCTGTTGACCGATCCACAACATGTTGTTTGTTTCTGCTGCTTCTCTGATATTTCTGATTCACTTCTGATTCACCTGATCAAATCATTTGCTGTGAGGTTTTTAAGTTACAGGTTGCAGGTATCGTGCCATTGGTTAATTTCAAATGAAGCTCCATCAGAAGAATAAGAACAAGTGGCATTTATGCTGTATTTCACTGCAAGTGATGCAATTCGAGCTTCAACGTTCACTGGCCGCGATCAGTTGGACTCTTGCTCATTGGTTCGAGCTCAGAGACACCAGTGAAGACCATGGATGGTATTGGTGTGAGTTCAGAGAACCAGATGAGAAGGAAGAGTGATTGGCGACGCCTGAGTTGATTGCAGTGATTCGACACAGGTGACAGTGATTCAGAACAGTGAGAAAGCAGAATAAGAAGAAGGAAGAAGAGAGGTTTGCTAAGGTTCTGGAAAAACTCTCTGTCGCTCAAGCAAGAGGTTGTGTCGTTGAGCTCTTGGCTGAACCTTCCTTCTGTCTTTGCATTTTTCACTTCGTGGCTGTAAGTTCATTTGCTCAATCCTTTAGCCACTGAACTCTGTAAGTCATTGTGATTTATTTTACAAATCTATTCTGTGACTTTTGTGGAGAGGATACTCCACCGAGAAGGAGAAATACTTAGCCGAAATTTGTCCGGGGTGTGATCTACCGAAAGATCAAGGGATCGTCCACCTTACGGACACGCCGAGGAGTAGGGGCAAGTTATCCCCGAACCTCGTATATACTTGTGTAAGCTGTGGGTTGGTTTTCTTTCCTTGCATCAGTTTTTGTTTTGTTTATTTCCGCTGTGCTAACAAAGTTTTGTGAGGAAATTGATTGACTTTCTAGTGGAGGCTATTCACACCCCCCTCTCTAGCCATCCGAAGGTCCTAACAGTGTGGCTTATACATGTTGTTTCATACACTTGACATTCCTCCTACTCCTCAAAATGTTTTCATGTTTTCCTATCCAAAGGTAGCAGAACCAGGTGTTTTCCTTTTCCAATCCCGGACTAAGATGGTCCTTTTTGATGACATGCCTTCTTCTCTTAAAGCCTGGAAATCTCGCTTCTTCTTTATAAAGTTTTCGGGATCTATTCCTTGGTCCCATGCTTGGAAATCTTCGTTACCTCCTTTACCTGATATCAAGGAGTTTCATCTTCACCCGTCTTTTCCCTTTTACTGTGAAAAGTTGCTATGTCGTCTCCTTTCTATCACTAAATGGATGCAGAACGATCTTCTGTATCTGTTTGGTTTGAGCCCAGTCAAATATGAGATGCACAACCCCTTAGGTAAAATTTTGTTTCTTCTTCTATCAATTTTTACTAACTAAAACATTTTATTCCATTTTGTGTAGTGGCTGGTTTTTATGCTGCTTTGATTGACGAAGAACTTCATCTGGAAGAGGCTGAACTTCAGGCTAAAGAGCAAGAGCTTCTTGCTGCCATTAATCTGCCATCTTCAATTGAAGCTTTGGTTCCTCTGGTTGAATCTTCTAGCTCTCAAGTAGCTCCTGAAGTTCTTGAGGTTCTTCCGACAGAGACTCCGGCTGCTCCTTTGCCCACTGTTTCTTCATCAGTGACTGTTGCTTCTTCAGCAACCACTTCCCTTCCCGTTATCGAGCTTACATCCTCTGTAAGTTTGGGAAAATCTCTTGCTAAAATTGCCCCTGGCAAACGCCCGGGGCGCAAGCTTACTAGAGCTCCTCCCTCAAAAAGGAGATTCCTTCTTCCTGTTGAGGAATTGCCCTCAGAAGGTTTTTCTCCTGCTACCCTTTCTTCCGCCGAGCCTACTTTGGCCGATCTCTATCCTTCTCTTATTTTTTTTCCCCCTCTCCTTCTTCTAGCGGTACAACCCCTAACAGTACCTCTTTTACTCTTCCCCTATCTCTTCCAGAATCGGGGACTTTACCTACTTCATCTTCTTCTTATTTGGTTTTTGCTCCCCCTTCTATTCCAACTTCCTCCTTTTCTACCACTTCCTCTTCTATCCCTGTTCTTCCGATACTGCTGGGAGGTTCTTTCACACCCACTCGGGAGGAAATTCGCCCTCTCTTTGGATAACTTACCCCTCCCGCGATAATCGATCAGTCCTCTCATGAGGAAACCAAGGTATGTCTGTCATTGCTTATTTATTATTTATCCATGATTGCTTTATGACCCATTCTTATGTTCATAGCGATGGATGGCCAATATGGGTCTAGCTCGACTTGTGCACAACCTATATTACGAAAACAAGAGGCTGAAATAATAAGTCGCTGAGATGTCTTCTACCACCCTCTTAGAAGAATCCAAGAAGCAATATGAAACTCAGCTTGAAAGCCTTCAATCTCAGTTTAAATCGGCTACGGACCTCAACACTGAATTATCTTCCAAATTAGAGAAGCAGATTGTTGAGACAAACAAACTGAAATCTAATTATGAGTCCACCTTAGTTGACAAACTCAAAGCTTTACAGTTGAAGGATACTGAAATAACTTCTTTAAACACTTCCCTGAATACAGCTAAGACAGAGCCCTCTACAAAAGAGGCTGAACTGAGGTCTTCTCAGATAGCTATGGTTGAGTACAAAGCTGGTGAAGATGGTCATTTTAAAGATCGGGCCATGACCCTAATTAAATCTATTGAATTCAACAGGCCGATAGTAAAATCTATTTTGACAGCCTATACTACCGGAGCTGAAGGAGCAGTAAAGCAATTGCGAGAAGAAGGCTTCTTGTCTCATGATCCTCCTCCTAACTTCCTGAATCGACGCAAGCTGATCGACAACAGGCCTGCTGACCTATTTCCCCAATTATTTATAGAGTAACTTATCTACCTTAATCTTGATTATTGTAAGGTTAACTGTTACTGATCACAACAACTCTTATCATAAACTAATTTATTTTTGTGAAGTTAAACCTTCTTCTTTGTATCTGTTGTTAAAATTGTTTGTGTTAATGAATTTGTCTGGCTCTTTGGTTTACATGCTTATTTCATGCTTTTATTTTTCGTATTTATATGTTTTTTAAAATTATTCTTCCTCTGCTATCAAATTTGTTCCTTTTTTTTTTATCCCTACCCTACTAACCTATCTATTATTATTTACATAAGGACTTAATTTTCACCATTATATTATAATGTCATCAATGTTGACCAATTTACTATAGCACCCTTGATCTCGATCAGTTTGTTATAACATTCTTAATTTCGACCGGTCTATTATAACCAATCGATTTACTGTAACATCACCAATCTTGACCGATTTACTCTAGCATCATCAGTCTCGATCGATTTATTATAACATTCTTAATCTCGACCGGTCTATTATAACCGACCAATTTATTGTAGCACCACCAATCTCGATCGATTTACTATAGCATCATCAATCTCGACCGATTTACTATAGCATCATCAATCTCGATCGATTTATTATAGCATTATTAATCTCGACCGGTCTATTATAACCGACTGATTTTCCTTGTACCTCTTTGATTTTTTAAGAATCAAATATAGAGAGAGAAAGAAAAATTTGTCACGTTTCTCGAGGATGATTGTTAAGCTTACCTTCCTTTCCTTGGGATTCGGCCTTCTTCTTTAAATTTGATCCCCTCCTTTTTTGTACTTAAGTTTTCACAATTTATTATTGATCTTCGGGTTTCTTCTCTTTCCGGTTTTCCCCTATCTTTTTAAGGGTTTTTGGTATAGGGAACAGAAGAAAAACAAAGGTTTAAGACGTTCTTCTCTGATCCCCGACTATTCCTTCTTCTTCCTTTGTTCTACTTCTCCCTGCTATTCCGCCATGGCCACTCCTTCTCCAGCGTGTTTCCTTTCATGCACCTCTAGCCTTATCAAGCCCGAGGAGGTGGAGTTACAAGTGAACTATGGTTTTCCTTCTTATATAGTTCACCCTACTTCTCAGAGTGGTCCACATCTTCCCCCTCTAGGAAGTATATCTATCTTTTGGGATCAAGCTTTACAAGGTTTCCGATTCCCTCTTCATCCCTTTTTCGTTGATGTTAGCACCTACTTTGAGATTCCTCTTAATCAGCTTACTCCTTAATCTTTTTCTATCCTGGTGGGTTTTGTTGTGGTATCTAAACTACTAGATTTTCCTTTATCCCCTCGCCTTTTCCACTACTTCTTTATTCTCCGCCAAGTAAACCTTGGTGTCTTTAAATTTCAGTCTCGCCCTAAGGCTATTTTGTTTAGTGGGATTCCCCCCCCAAGAGGAATGACGTCACAAATTTTTCTTTATGCGTCTTCCTTCTCCCCCTCCTTTTCCTACCAACTGGATATATGACCTTCCTCCCATTCCTAGCACTGACGGCTTCCTTCCTGATCCCTCAGTTTCTTCTGTCTTACTCAAGTTAAAGGGGGCTAAATTTTACTTATCGGCTTTGATTGTAGAAGGTCTAATATTTCCCTTTGAAATAAGCTCCATCGAAACCCCCTTGGAGGTTTCTTTTGGTATGTTCAGACATTCTCAACTATTTTTATTAGCCATTTGTTAATTATTTTCTACAATAATGCTTAATTTTTATATTTCAGCTAATGCTCTTCTGCCTGCTCTCATGTACAAAAACTCAACTGTGACCAAGTCTTTTTTGAATCAACTTGGAGGAAAATTACTACAAGCTCGTCAAGCTAATTCTACTACCTCTACTCTGGGTTTATTATCTAAGGAAGAACAAGCAGCGGCAGCTATTGCTTCCTTGGAAGAGGAAGAAGAACAACCTTTTGTTGCTATACAGAAGAAACCCAGGCTTACTGAGGAAATTCCCTTTCGTGACACTCTTGGTACTTTTGTGCAGATCCTCATTGTTCCTTCACCTATTTCTTTTGAGAGAGGTAAAGAACCAATGCCTCCTACTCACATTGTCTCCAACCTTTCTCTTAATATGATAAGACCAGGTCTACTTATTCCTTCCTCTTCTGTTATTGTTTCAGCTACTTCTGCTTCTCAGATGGCTACTACTACTTCTACGTCCTCTCAACCGCTTTCCTTAGCCTTACCTCCCCTGACTTCTGGACCACGAGCTAAAAGAACACCTTGTAGGAGATCTTCTCCGAGTGCAGGACCATCAGCTATCCGTGCTTCAACAACTGAGTCCACTTTCATTGTTATGCCATCTTCCATCCCTTCTTGCTCTTCCTCTGTTGTTCCCATTTCTACCACTCCCTATCCTTCTCTTACTTCTTCTTCCACCCGACCTTCTTCACCTTCTGTCCCTACACCTCTGTTTAGACAAGCTATAGGTCTACCCTCTCAAATGGGACAAGCTCCATATCCTCCTAGTTACAGTTTTCTACAGCTACAAGGCCCGTTAGTTGAGCCTTGGCTACATAGCCAAGAGCTGTTAAGGGGCACCAGTATTTCAAACCGTGTTGATAGTCATAGTCGTCAAGCTTTTGCCGTAAGTATTTTTCATTATGTATTGTTGACGTATTATTATTTCTCACCAACTGCAGTATTATTTTAGTTCCTTGCCTCAAGTCTGCATCTAGACCAGCTACTCATTGCCCTGGAAAGTGACAATAGCAAGTTAAAAGCTCAAGTAGAGGCACTGAAAGTCAATCTTCCTCCTTCCCACCTTGAGATTACTCAATTACGAGAGAAGATAACTTCACAGACTCAATAAATAGAGGCTATGAAAAAGGAATCACAACATCAGCAACAGTCATTGAAAAATAAAGAGCTTGAAAGAAAAACCCTGGAGCTACAGGTGGATCGGTTAAATTCCAGCCTCCAGGTGGAAACTACATTGAAAGACAAAGCTATTTCTGATGTTTCTCATAAGAACACTGTTTTAGAAAAAGTGGAGAGGCTTCACAATATCTTTCTTTTTGATTAGGCTTAAGATTCAGCCTCCAAAGAGTTTGCTCTTCTATAAGAGCAAGAACAAACAAAAGCTCAGGATGCAGAGATATCTTCACTCCAAAAGGAACTAGAACAGCTTAAATTGGAGAGAGACACTCTCAAAGATCAAAATACTAAACTACAGACTGAATTTCAAAGTTATAAGGAGCAGGAGGAAGACCGATGGAAAGATAGGCGCTTAACTTATCTAAGGTCTCCAACGTTTGTTAACGAATATGCTCGCTGAATCATAGGGACTTTAAATCATTCTATGACAAGGGTTATCTAGCAATTGAGGGAAGGTGGTTATCTATCTTGAGAACCCCCCTCTATATTCATAAACCGTCGCAGACTTAACCAGGAAATACCCAAAAATTTGACAAGCCATTTTGAGTAAGCATGATTATGTATTTATAAAAGACTTGTAATTAAATGACATTGTAATTAAGTACTTGCAATATTTGTAAAAATTTGTACTTACCTGTTTTTTCGACCTTCATTATCTGGCTCCTGCTTCTTGAGAATAAGTACTGCCTTGTTTAAAAGCTTTTCTTGTTGTGGTATCTTAATTGATCATATGGCTCTGAACAACAAGGCTTTTCCGTAAACTCTTTGATCTCTATTCAGGCCTGACTATATATAAGGAATTCCAAAGACCTTAGTGCTTCCGAGGGACATGTAATCTTGAGTAACTTTATATGAAAACCTCCATAGGATTAGTATGTTCTTGGTTGAGCGTACAATCCCGAGTGAGTTTGAATAGAGAACATTATATGATTATGACTTCTGATGGGGAATGTAATTTTGAAGGATTATATATATAAAGAATTCCCTTTGAACTTTGAATCTCGGTCGGGAATGTAATGTCGAGTGACCTTCATAAAGAAATCTAGATAATTTTGAATCTAGGCCAGGTGTACAATCTCGAACGATTTAATATGAAGAATTTCATCAACCTTTAGTCGGGCGTATAATCCCAATCGATTTAATATGAAAAACTTCATCAACCCTTAGTAGGGTGTATAATCCCAATCGATTTAATATGAAGAACTTCATCAACCTTTGAGTTTTTGATCAGGCGCGTAATCCCGATTTGAGTCAATAGAGTCCTGTGCTCTATCCTATTTTGATCAAGTACTCAATTCTGCATGACTTTGCTAATGATAGTTTAAAATCCCTGATTCTTCCCAAGAAGACCCGTCCGAGTTACTTAAAGAGATTTCCCGATCGTCTATGTTCATGCTAGTTTAAAGTCTTCGGTTCCTTCCAAGAAGGCCCGTCCGGGTTACTTCAAAAGATTTCCCGATCGACTATGTTCATGATGATTTAAAGTCTTCTGTTCCTCTCAAGAAGACCCGTTCGGGTTTCCTCAAGAGATTTCTTGATCGACTATGTTCATGACGGTTTAAAGTCTCTAGTTCTTCTCAAGAAGACCCGTCCGGGTTACTTCAGGAGATTTTTCGATCGTCTTTGTTCATGCTAGTTTAAAGTCTCTGGTTCCTTCCAAGAAGGCTCGTCCGGGTTACTTCAATAGATTTCTCGATCGACTATGTTCATGATGATTTAAAGTCTCTGGTTCCTCTCAAGAAGACCCGTCCAGGTTACTTCAGGAGATTTCCTGACCGACTATATTCATGATGGTTTAAAATCTCCGGTTCTTCTCAAGAAGACCCATCTGGGTAACTTCAGGAGATTTCTTGATCGACTACGTTTATGCTGGTTTAAAGTCTCCAGTTCCTCTCAAGAAGACCCGTCCGGGTTACTTCAGAAGATTTCACGCTCGACTATGTTCATGATGGTTTAAAGTCTCTGGTTCTTCTCAAGAAGACCCGTCCGGGTTACTTCAGGAGACTTCCCGATCGACTATGTTCATGATGGTTTAAAGTCTCCGGTTCCTCTCAAGAAGACCCGTCTGGGTTACTTCAGGAGATTTCCCGATCGACTATGTTCATTATAGTTTAAAGACTCTGGTTCCTCTCAAGAAGACCCGTCCGGGTTAGTTCAAGAGATTTCCCGATCAACTATATTCATGATAGTTTAAAGACTCCAATTCCTCCCAAGAAAGCCCGTCCGGGTTACTTCAAGAGATTTCTCGATCAACTATGTTCATGATGGTTTAAAGCCTCCGGTTCCTCTCAAGAAGGACCGTCCGGGTTATTTCAAGAGATTTCCCGATCGACTATGTTCATGCTCGTTTAAAGTCTCCGGTTCCTCCCAAGAAGGCCCGTCCGGGTTGCTTCAAGAGATTTCCCGATCGACTATGTTCATGCTAGTTTAAAATTCTCTAGTTCCTCCCAAGAAGGCCCGTCCGGGTTACTAAAAGAGATTTAACGGTCGATTATGATCATGATGGTTTAAAGTCTCCGGTTCCTCTCAAGAAGGCCCATCCAGGTTATTTCAAGAGATTTCCCGATCGATTATGTTCATGATGGTTTAAAGTCTCCGGTTCCTCTCAAGAAGACTCGTCCGGGTTGCTTCAGGAGATTTCACGCTCGACTATGTTCATGATGGTTTAAAGTCTCTGGTTCTTCTCAAGAAGACCCGTCCGGGTTACTTCAGGAGACTTCCCGATCGACTATGTGTTGGACCCCGTGGTAGTTTTGATGTGATCAACCAAGTTGGTTAGGTCCTGTTGTATTTGATCCCTGTGTCTGAGTGTGCAGGAGCTTAGGAAAACAGGAAGTTGAGCGGAAGACGTAGCTAGCGAGAAGGACGGCACGGGAAGGGAGCCGACGGGCTCGGTGCGTGATAACCATCATTTTGTATTGATATTTTGATTCATATAAGCATATAATTTGATCTTCTCATGTGTTAATTCCACATTTATATCATATTTCATGAATTGCATTCATTTGTGGACTTAATTACAAATTATATCATATTTGAGGTATTTGATGCTAATATTTGGTTATATTCTTTGTAGGCATCAAAGGGCAAGGACTCTAGTTTGATCAACTCAGATTGAGTTCAAATCTGAGCTTAAATAAGGAGATCCAGCTCTGGAATAATCTCAGCCGTTCATCCAAGATCGGAGTAGATCTAAGACATCTGTGAAGAATCTGGTCCATCCAAGCCAAGGGGAAGTGGATCACAACCAGTGATCAAGATCTGAAGATTTGGATCGGATTTGGGGCAATTTCCATCGTTGGATCATTCCGAAGCAATCTCAATCGTTGACTCAGATTTCAGATCTGATTTAAGTGGGAAATGAGAAGCTACAGGACCTTCGTCAATTTGCTACAGTCTTCGCATCCAAGCCACAGGGAGCGCAAGCTCGCTCCGGCGATCTTCCTTCCTCGATCCATTCCACTGCCGGCGGTCAAGAGAGGTCAAGGGCATCCCTTCCTCCGGTCATCAGCCATCTTCCATCCGGTGACGCCATCTCAATCATCTGAACACCAATTTCTACCGCGATTTCGTGCGAGGAAGAAGAAGCAAAAAAGGAGAAGCAATTCGGTGGTTTGAGCCGATTCCTTTGTCTTCCGGCCGGTTATCTTCCTTTCTTGAAGCTCCGCACCCTTGTCTCTGATCTTGATCCATTTCCATCTGAGTTACTTTGTTTGTCTTCAACGCCGAGTTCTTCATCTGATGTATACCGAACCCAAGCTAGGGTTTCTCCAATTTGATTAGTGTGAATCCTATAAATGATAGTTTCTTCATCTCTGTTTGAATTTTAGTTTGTTGTAGTTGATCAATGCATAGTTGATTCAAATTCTCTTGCTATTACTTTGAAACCTTCGGTTAAGAGTACTGTCCTTGATGTCTAAACAATTTAGGTTTGCTTAATGGTTGCAATAGGCTATTCTTGGTTATTATTTCTTTCAATGCAGTAGTTTAGATTAGTAGATTCTTTTCTTGTTACTTTCCATGAATTGAATTTGCAAATGTAGCATAAATTTTGGTTCTTATTTCTTCTACTTGTTCATAAGTCATTTCTTAAATCCCAATTTGTCTAGAAAACCCAAGCCAACAATAATTGATCCTAAGACTATCATCCTACTGTTTACATTCCTTGAGAGAGACGATCCGAGTCATCCTATACTGCATTAGTGTAGGAAGGAGTTCAGTGAAATTATTTGATACCTAAATTACGACAAAATCGGGCTTATCAGTGCGTCCGAAGGACGAGAGAGCTGCTGAAGAGTACTCCGGTGGGCGTGAAGAGCGTGCGCGGCATTCGAGGGACGTTAAGCCGGAAGGAAGGCTGCTCGAGGAGAAGGCCGGGAATTGGGTTCGGGTGAGCCCTATTCCGGTTGGTCGCAATCACCCAAAAGAACGGAGCTTCGGAAGCTGGAAAAACCAAGCTGGAATCTGTGCTGCCAGTTGAAGGCACCCTCAATAGGTCAGAATTGACCGTTTGCGTGCGGATAAAGTTTTATCCGCTGACCGAGCTGGAGGCGCCTTGAACCTTGTTGGAGGCGCCTTGGACCCTCGGGATAGACTTTCCAGGAGCTATATAAAGGCCCCTGGAGCTAGGAATTCAATGACAACTCAAGCAATCAATCTGTAAGCAATTCCTAGCAATAGTTCTGAGCAATTAGAGTGTAAAAGGCTTCTTAGCCTTCAGAGAAGGAGAATTTTCTTAGTGCGCTTTTCACTCCCCTGGATTAACAACCTCCTTGGTTGTAACCAGGTTAAATTCCTATTTCTATTTTTTCTTCTGTCTTTATTATTTTACTACTGCATTAATTCTGAGTTGAAATCCGAGGAGGGTATAGTTTGTTTTTGTTTTCAGCAATTCACCCCCCCCTCTTGTCGGTCTCCGCTGCACCAACAAGTGGTATCAGAGTCTGATCGCCTCAGAAGGATTAACCGCCAACTGAAGCACTACGATCAAGACGATGGCCGGAGCGAACATCCATCCCCCGAAGTTCGACGGAGACTTCGCCACTTGGAAGCGCAAAATGGAGGTATTTTTTAAAACGGATTTTGATATTCTTATTACAATGAAATATGGTTTTGCAGCGCCGAAAGACAAAGAAGAAAACAAATGGAGAAAGAAGGAGCAAGCCGATTTCGTCGCCAACGGAAAGGCAGAGTTCCACCTGCTCAGTGTGCTACTGCCGTAGGAGGTAAATCGGATCGGAAGCTACGACTCAGCGAAAGACCTCTCGGAGAAATTCCTGGAGCTTCACGAAGGTACTTCCGAAGCGAAGCTAGCGAAGCGTGACTACCTCCGGAACCAGTTAACGAACCTCCGGATGAACCAAGGCAAGAAGGTAGCGCAACTCCAAGTGAGAATCAAGGAGCTGATAACGCAACTAACGAACCTTGGAGAAGAGGTAACCAACCGGGATTTTATACGATACGCGCTCAATGTCTTCCCAAGAACTCCAGAGTGGGCCTCCTTAGTAGATGCGTACTACATCTCTAAGGAACTCGAGGTAAGTACGTTAGAACAATTATTTTTAACTTTTGAACTTCACGAATCTCGAGTTTCAGAACCCAATGGAGCAGAGAAGACAAGTCAGAACATTGCCTTAAAGGCAAAGATGAACAATTCTGACTCCGAAGCCTCAGTCGACGAATCCGAAGCGGCACTACTGGTAAGACGCTTCAATAAGTTTTTCAGTTCTAATAAATTTAAATCGCAGAGGCATCATAGAAAGAAGAGGACGGTTCGTTGCTACAACTGCAACAAAGAAGGGCACATCAAGGAGAACTGCCCAAAATTGAAGAGAAAGGAGAAAGAAAAGGAAAAGCTAAAATACAAGAAACAAGAACCCTCCAAGTACAAGAATCTGAAGGCTACTTGGTCAGATTCGTCAACCTCTGAGTCGGACATCGAAGAATTCTCAGGGTTAGCGCTATTGGCGAACCATCAACCGGAAGAAGACTCAAGCTCAGAGATGAACATCGATGAAGGGGGAGGAACATTAGAAGAAGAAAGCAGCAGTGAAGGGGGAGCGTCACCAGACCAGGTAAGTAAGGTACGCAATCTAACCCCAACTCAATCTTTTAAATTTATCAAGTCTCTTTCTAAAGAGTTAGATCAATTAGAAAAAGAGAATGCTGAACTAAAGTTGAACCTAGCAAGAGCATGCCCGTTAGAAATGTATGATCATCTAAAATCAGAAAATGAAAATTTGATATTAGAAATTGAAAAAACTGAAATCTGATGCATGCTTAAATCAATTTCCAAATTCAAAATTAAGAATTTATGGTAAATTAAATTGGTATATAAGGAAGCATCAAGGTCAACTTAGAAAAATATCAAGAAACTATGTACCCCCTAGATTTTTGAATAATCCTGTAGGAAGGAACCTCTATTGGGTTCCAAAATCTGTGCTTAATTAATATTTTTAAAAAAAAAATTAAAAGCTTAAAGTAAGAAGATTAAACATTGAAATTCTTTATGGAAGCTTTGTCTAAGGAAGTGGTTGTTGCTCCAATAACCAAGAAGGCCTAGTGCCTCGCCACGACCTGGATGCTAAAATATTGAAAGAAAATGTTTAATTAACTTTCTGAAAAAGCATGGAAAACAAGAATTAAATAATGCTTTGAAAGTTTAACAAATTATTTTTTCTTAGAATTTCTTTGAAAATTCTTACTTAGAATTTTTTTTTACTTAAAATTTTTGTTGGAACTATTCAAGAAAACTTCATTTTACTTGAAAATTTTTTTTAAGACCCCATTTTTGCTGTAATCAAAGGGGGAGAGAAAAGTACAAGTTTAGGGGGAGTTAGGAAAATTAAAATTTTTTAAGTTGCAATTTTATTTGTTGCAAATCTATGTTTACAAATGTTAGTTTAGTAATTTCCTTTAAAATTACTATTTATGTCTATTTTAACCCTAACTTGAACTTGGGTTGATGCACATCAAAAAGAGGGAGATTGTTGGACCCCGTGGTAGTTTTGATGTGATCAACCAAGTTGGTTAGGTCCTGTTGTGTTTGATCCCTGTGTCTGAGTGTGTAGGAGCTTAGGAACACAGGAAGTCGAGCAGAAGACGCAGCTAGTGAGAAGGACGGCACGGGAAGGGAGGCGACGGGCTTGGTGCGTCCGAAGGACGAGAGAGCTGCGGAAGAGAACTCCGGTGGGTGTGAAGAGCGTGTGCGACGTTCAAGGGACGTT
Source organism: Zingiber officinale (assembly GCF_018446385.1). Taxonomy (NCBI): domain Eukaryota; kingdom Viridiplantae; phylum Streptophyta; class Magnoliopsida; order Zingiberales; family Zingiberaceae; genus Zingiber; species Zingiber officinale. Next base: position 51,938,884 of record NC_055990.1, read on the forward strand.
AAGCTGGACGGAAGGCTGCTCGAGGAGAAGGCCGGGAATTGGGTTCGGGTGAGCCCTATTCCGGTTGGCCGCAATCACCCAAAAGAACGGAGCGTCGGAAGCTGGAAAAACCAAGCTGGAATCTGTGCTGCCAGCTTGGAGGCACCTCCAGCAGGATTGGAGGCGCCGTTGAAGGCGCCTTCAACCCTGTTGAAGGCACCCTCAACAGGTCAGAATTGACCGTTTGCGTACGGATAAAGTTTTATCCGGTGACCGAGCTGGAGGCACCTTGAACCTTGTTGGAGGTGCCTTGGACCCTCGGGATAGACTTTCCAGGAGCTATATAAAGGCCCCTGGAGCTAGGAATTCAATGACAACTCAAGAAATCAATCTGTAAGCAATTCCTAGCAGTAGTTCTGAGCAATTAAAGTGTAAAAGGCTTCTCAGCCTTCAGAGAAGGAGAATTTTCTTAGTGCGCTTTTCACTGCCTTGGATTAACAAACTCCTTGGTTGTAACCAGGTTAAATTCCTGTTTCTGTTTTTTCTTCTGTCTTTATTATTTTACTACTGCATTAATTCTTAGTTGAAATCTGAGGAGGGTATAGTTTGTTTTTGTTTTCAGCAATTCACCCCACCTCTTGCCGGTCTCCGCTGCACCAACACTATGTTCATGATGGTTTAAAGTCTCCGGTTCCTCTCAAGAAGACCCGTCCGGGTTACTTCAGGAGATTTCCCGATCGACTATGTTCATTATAGTTTAAAGTCTTCGGTTCCTCTCAAGAAGGCCCGTCTGGGTTACTTCAAGAGATTTCCCAATCGGCTATGTTCATGCTAGTTTAAAGTCTCCGGTTCCCCTTAAGAAGGCCCGTCCGGGTTACTTCAAGAGATTTCCCGATCGACTATGTTCATGCTAGTTTAAAAGTCTCTGGTTCCTCCCAAGAAGGCTCATCTGGGTTACTTAAAGAGATTTCCCGGTCGATTATGTTCATGATGGTTTAAAGTCTCCGGTTCCTCTCAAGAAGGCCCATCCGGATTTGTTCAAGAGATTTCCTGATCGACTATGTTCATGATGGTTTAAAGTCTCTGGTTCCTCTCAAGAAGGCCCGTCTGGGTTACTTCAAGAGATTTCCCGATTGACTATATTCATGATGGTTTAAAGTCTCCGGTTCCTCTCAAGAAGACTCATCCGGGTTACTTCAGGAGATTTCCCGATCGACTATGTTCATGATGATTTAAAGTCTCCGGTTCCTCTCAAGAAGACCCGTCCGGGTTACTTCAGGAGTTTTCCCGATCGACTATGTTTATGCTGGTTTAAAGTCTCCGGTTCCTCTCAAGAAGGCCCATCCGGGTTACTTCAAGAGATTTCTCGATCGACTATGCTTATGAGTGAAACTAAAAAATTCTTTCACTAACCTTATGATGGTTTAATGTCTTTGAGATTCCTTAAGGAAACTTGATCGATCACTCCTTAAAGCCCCCAATTGACAGCCACTTGAGTAGAATAAAGATGTTTTCCCGATAATCACCACACTGCTTAAACCGTGTCTATTTTTCGGGCGATACTTGGCTTGCATTGTATTTACCAAATTAAATTAAGTACCTAAATTATGATCATACTTGTTATCTGTTTGCAGGGCCGATCGAAGGGAAATTTCTTAAAATAAACTTTATTTGTTCTTTTGGACGTGCTAAGCTTCACGTGATTGGATGATTGGAATATATTGAGGAGGCGTTAGTCCACTCGTTCAGGGATATCTATATTTCTCGAGCGATATAAACTTGTTATGTTCGGTAGGGCTGTAAATGATTTGCACTCCATGGACACCCAAGAATTCTTCCTTCTGTGTCTTGGAGATAATATGAGCCTGATGTCAGTTTTTCTACCACCTTATAGGGTCCTTCCCATTGTGGTGCCAATTTGTTAACATCTCCAGCGGGCTTGGCACGCTTCCATACTAGATCCCCCACTTGAAAGAATCTCAGGATTACTCTCTTGTTATAATTTTGTCTCATTCGTTGTCGGTATGATATAAGACAAGTTGTAGGTTTGTCTCGAATTTCTTCTATCAAATCCAGCTTCATAAGTCGTCTACCTGCATTGTCATCATCATATAATCATCTTTTGTCGGATTCTACTCCCACCTCTATAGGAATTACAGCTTCCCCATCATAAACCAGTTGGAAGGGAGTAATTTCTGTAGCTTCTAGGGGTGTAGTACGATATGCCCAAAGAACACTAGGTAATTCATCTACCCAGCTGCCTCCGACATGATCCAGTTTGGTTTTTAGACCTCTTATAATCTCTCTGTTGGTTACTTCTGCTTGACCGTTACTCTGTGGATATGCCACAGAGGTGAATGCTTGAGTAATACTGTAGCTTATACACCAATCTAAGATTCTGTCTCCTTGAAACTGCCTTCCATTATCAGAGACAAATTTATGGGGAATACCGAATCTATAAACAATATTTTTCCACAAGAATTTAATAATGTTAGTTAGATCCCTAGAGCCAATCATTTGATGATTGTATGGACTCATTGTATCATATTATTGTATATTAATAAAGGCATTTGTTTGGTTATTATACTTATTTGTATTAGTGCCAAATAGACTAAGTATAATAACGTCCTTGAGTATAAGGTTCATACCTATATCAATCGATTAGTTGAATCGATAGTGAGATGATATAGGGAACACTACTCTAAATCATTCCTAGTCAAGTATTAACATTCTGGGACAATGTTAATGCAATAAGACTAGCATGTAGGTCAGCTCGATGACTTGATCTCACAAGTCATGGATATAGAGATATCAAGCTGACACATGGGTATACATTGGAGAATGTATACTGAATGACCCGCCATGAGAAAGTATCATGGATCGTTATATGAGTGTTATATACTTTCTCATGTGGCTATTAGTATGACTATTAGTCCTTAGACCTGAAGTCACCATGGTTCCCTACATAAGGAGTTTTGTACTTTGGTTTCGTCAAACATCACCCGTAACTAGGTGGACTATAAAGGCGATTACTGGGTATATAACGAATTATGTAGAGGGATGTGAGTGATGTAGATGGGATCTATCCCTCCCATATGACGGGAGCGACATCGGTATTCTTGATAGAGTGAGACCACGAAGTGCATGGCCATGCCCAAATGAGTCAATATAGGATATTGAGCTCATTTGATTTAGTGAGTCTACTTGGAGTTCAAGATTTAGATTGGTCAGAGGATGACACGGTCTATGCCTCACATTGATCAATCTAGATGTCTAGGATAGAAGGACACTTGTCATATTTTGTGAGGAGTCACAATTAGTAGTCACAAGGTGATGTCAGATCTCGACATTCTTGTAACTTGGGTAGTAATGATGTGTTGCTAGATACCGCTCATTACTTATGCTCCTAAATGGGTTTAGGGCATTGCCAACGTTACAAGAACCTATAGGGTCACACACTTAGGATATTTAGATGGAGATTTGGTTCATATGATAAACCAAGAGGATTAGATTCATTTGATGAATCAAATTGGATTAAGAGTAATCCAAATTGGGCTAATTGAGTTAGACTCAAGTTGATTCATGTATTTAATGAGTCTAATTTAGATTATGACTCATTAGATCAATTTAATTTAATGAATTAGATTCATTATATTAAGTTGACTTGAATCAAATGGTTAGATTAGATCAACCATGAGAGAGATTGAGTCAAGTTTGACTTGACTAGAGAGGAAGAGGTAGAATGAAGTTTGACTTGACTCTTTGCCACATCATGAGTGAGGTGGCGAGATGTGGACCAATGGTGTTGCTCCACATCATCATGGTTTGCCACCTCATGGAGGTTACAAGCTTCCATTGCATTTAATGTGGTCGGCCACATTAAATGAGTGTAGGTTACTCATTTGCCACATCATTAGTGAGGTGGCAAGAGGTGGACCAATGGTAATGGTCCACATCTTCATGGTGTGCCACCTCATGGGAGTTACAAGACACCTCTTAATGGCCTCCACTTAATTGTAATTAAGTGGAAATGGGGCTTACACAACCAAATGTGGCCGGCCACTTTAGTGAGGGGATGGAAATGAATTTTTGATTCAACTCCTCATTTTACTCCTTTCTTCTTCTCTCAAGCTCTCCCTCTCCCTCTCCTCTTTGCTTGGCCGAATCTCACCAAGGATGCTAGCACACCTTTTGTGTGAGGTTTCTCCACCTACGTGTCCGTGTGGATACTTCTAGAGGACCGGCGCTTGACGGTCTTGAGATCCGACAACTCCTTGGAAGAGCGGGAACGCGAAAGGGCAGGCTTCGAAGGTATAACTCTCATCTAGTGTAGATCTAGAGTCTTTGAAACTCGTACTCGTATTTTCGTTCGTTTTTCCTTTGCACGGATCTATGGCTTTGGGTGATTCGGGGTTTCCGCGACGTGAAAAGCAGTTTTCGCGGCCCGAAGAACCCAACAGTGGTATCAGAGCCACGTGCAAGGCTTGTACGAGTTTAATTTTTGGTTTTATAAAAACTAAAGTTTCTGTAATTTTCTGTAAAATTATGATTTTTGTGTTTTTATGAGTATTTTTCTCGAGTAATCGAAGCACAAGTGTTTAGACGCTTGTAGGCTTCGACTACCGGGAAGTTTTTTCCAAAACGGTGATGTTTCGACCCAAATCCGTTTGGGACAGCGAGCGAAGGCGCTGTAGGATCGCTTAGGAGTAACTCACGATGGTTAGATCGTGGGTAGGGGCACTTCCCCTAACCCCCGCGATTGCGCCCGAAATCGCTAATCGGGACCGCCGGGAAAATTCTTCTCAAAGGTTTCGTTCCAAATTGTTTTGGGACAGCGGGCTAAGGCGCTGTAGGATCGCAAAGGAACCCTCGCGATGGCTAGATCGCGGGTAGGGGCGCTGCCCCTGGCCCCGCAAGGGGATCCTTTCCGCGATTGCGCCCGAAACCGCTAAACGGGACCGCCGGGAAATTTTACTCGTAAAAATTGTAAAAATTAATTTTAAAATTATAGAAAATTATGAAAATATATAATTTTGAATTATATATTAATTTTGTGATAGTCATGGCCCAAAAACCCAATATGATTGGATTGTGTTGTAATTCATAATACGGCCTGCATGCCGTTATGTGTTTGCGCGTGTTGTATGTTTTTATTTTTTTCCGCGACCTGCGGGTCGTGCCTTTCTCATATATTCTGGTTGTAAATTAGATTTAGACTCGAATGTAACTCGAGTTTCAAATTGTAATGTACAAATTGGAGTGGTGGAGGGTCCACACGAGACGGAGTTCCGAGGCGGGCACGAGCAACACAAGGTGGTCAAAGGGAGGAGCTTGGAGAAGCTATTGACCCTAGGTTGACCATTCGATCTTCTCATTGGCTTGAGAAGATCGTAGTAGGGCCATGACTAAATCACAAATAGATTAATTAGTTAATTGCTTATGTATATGATCCATGTTTAATAAGTAATTAATTAATTAGTGCCTTACGATTAGATTAGATCTAAGTCGTGCACATGATGCACCCTTGCGATTAGATTAGATCTAAGTCATGCACAAGATGCATCCTTTTCGATTAGATTAGATCTCGATCAAACCAACTCTAAATGCCTAACCGTGCGGTGATACCTATCACTACCTCGATTACATGTATTGTTGAATCTGCCAAAGCAGAGCAATACATATTATCTTTGTAGGGTACAATCTTGGTCCCGCCTATCAACGCATGGGTGAATACAAACTCAATTAGATTGAGTATTCCTAGTTGCTCGGTTAGATCGAGTCAACTATAGGCATTTTTCCAACGGTTGGAAAAGATAGGTCAAAATCACATCTATATTAACTCTCGGGCGTATTAGCCAAAGCTAACTCGAGTTTTAATATAAATGCGGATATTGATTTTATAAACAAGAGTTGCATAGAGATGTAATTGGTAATCGTTACCTACCGATTATACTAAGCCTTGGGCGTATTAGCCAAAGCTAACTCAAGGGTTATTATGATGTGGATCTTGTCCCACAAGAATTATAGAATTCAGTGGGAGCATCATTTAATTAAAGGCCTAATTAAATGATTTTAAAAGAATATGATATTTATTTCTGCAAATTTTCTGTTGTAGATAACCATGACGTCGAATACGAACTTATTCCAGCTCCATAAGGATGGTTTGATGAACTCATTTGATTTTGAATCATATGAGATATGCGAGTCATGCCTACGAGGCTAGATGACCAAGACTCCCTTTAGTAGGCACAGCGAGAGAGCGACTGATTTGTTAGGACTCATACATAGTGATGTATGTGGCCCTTTCAATGTCGCTGCTAGAGGCGGTTATAGATACTTCATCACATTTACTGATGACTTCAGTAGATATGGTTATGTGTACTTGATGACACATAAGTCCGAATCCTTTGAAAAGTTCAAAGAATTCAAGAGTAAAGTACAGAACCAGCTTGGCAAGAGTATTAAAATACTTCGATCAGATCGAGGTGGTGAATACTTAAGCCATGACTACTTAGCTGAGTGTGGGATTTTATCTCAACTCACTCCTCCTGGAACACCACAGTGGAATGGTGTATCCGAAAGGAGGAATCGTACCCTATTAGATATTGTACGGTCTATGATGAGTCACACAGATCTTCCTACATTTCTTTGGGGCTATACTCTAGACATGACAGCTTTCATACTCAACCGAGTTCCATCCAAGGCCGTGATAAAGACACCATATAAGATATGGATTGAGAGAGATGCCCAGGTGTCTTTTATGAGGATATGGGGTTGTGAGGCTTACGTTCAACATCAAGTCTCAGACAAATTAGGACCCAAATCTGACAAGTGCTACTTTATTGGATATTCTAAGGAAACTAAGGGATATTACTTCTACATACCCAGTCAGCACAAGGTAGTTGTGGCAAAGACTGGAGTCTTTCTAGAAAGGGATTTTGTTTCTAGAAAGACTAGTGGGAGTATGTTCGATCTTGAAGAAGTTTAAGATGAGGACCATAGCATTGAATCCTCGATGGAAATTGAACGGAACCACAAAGTGTTGTGGATGATGTTGTTCCACAAGGAGTTGAGGACCAACAGCCAGTTCAAATAGACATACCTCTTCGCAGGTCTGATAGGGTACGTCGTCAGCCTGAGAGATACTCATTTCTCTTGTCTGACCATGATGACGTTATGCTCATAGAGGATGAACCTACCACCTATCAGGAAGCTGTGATGAGACCAGATTCCGAGAAATGGCTAGAAGCCATGAGATCCGAAATGGAATCCATGTACACCAACCATGTATGGACTTTGGTTGATCCACCTGAAGGGGTAAAACCCATTGGGTGCAAGTGGGTCTTTAAGAGAAAGACTGACATGGATGGACTTATCTATAAGGGTTGCTTGGTAGCTAAAGGTTTCAAGCAGATCCATGGTATTGACTATGATGAAACTTTTCTCCAGTAGCGATGTTTAAGTCCATTCGGATCTTGCTTACTATTGCAACCTACCATGACTATGAGATATGGCAGATGGATGTCAAAACCGCGTTTCTGAATGGAAACCTGCTCGAGGATGTGTACATGACACAACCAGAGGGTTTTGTAGATCCACAGCATACTAGTAGAGTATGCAAGCTGCATAGGTCCATTTATGGACTAAAGCAAGCTTCTCGGAGCTGGAATCTTCGATTCGATGATGCAATCAAACAGTTTGGTTTCATCAAGAACGAAGATGAACCTTGTGTCTACAAGAAGGTTGTAGGGGATATAGTTGTCTTCCTCATATTGTATGTGGATGACATACTACTCATTGGGAAGAACATCCCTATGCTTCAAGACCCGGCTAGGGAGTTGCTTCTCAATGAAGGACTTAGTGGCATCCGCATTCTAGGGATACAGATCTATAGAGATAGACCTAAGAGATTGCTTGGCCTAAGTCAGTACATATTGACAAGGTACTCCTTCGGTTTGCCATGCGGAACTCCAAGAAGGATTTCGCCAATGTCACATGGCGTGAGTCTTCAAGACTCAAGGTCCCTCTTCTAGAGAGAGAGACCGCATGAATCCGATCCCTTATGCCTCATCCATAGGATCGATCATGCACGCCATGCTATGTACTCGACCCGATGTCTCGTATGCTTTGAGCATGACGAGCAGATACCATCGGTGAAAGTCATCGGATAGCGGTCAAGAATATTCTTAAGTACTTAAGAAGGACTAAAGAATATTTCTTGATATATGGAGGCAATGATGAGCTAGCTAAAGGGTTACAGTGATGCTTGCTTCCAGACCACCAGGATGACTATAGATCGCAATCGGGGTTCAGTATTTTGCATTAATGGTGGCGTCACCGGAAGAGTTCAAGGATACAGAGCTGATTCTACAAGTACATTCGCATCGGCAGCAAAGGAGGCGCTTGATCCGCAAGTTCATCATCGAACTTGGGGTGGTTCCCAATTGTCGACCCCATTAAGCTCTATTGTGACAACAATGGAGCTATAGCAGCGAAGGAACCTCGCTCACACCAGCGGACCAAGCATATACTACGGCGCTTCCATCTCATTCGAGAGATTATCGATAGAGGAGATGTGAAGATTTGCAGAGTACCTACAGAGGCTAACATCGCAGATCCCTTGACCAAGGCTTTGGCACAGAGGAAGTATGATGGTCACACTAGGTCATTAGGCCTTAGAGCCTATACTGATTGGCACTAGTGCTAGTGGGAGATTGTTAGTTAGAGCCCTAGAGCCAATCATTTCATGATTGTATGGACTCATTGTATCATATTCTTGTATATTAATAAAGGCATTTGTTTGGTTATTATACTTATTTGTATTAGTGTCAAATAGACTAAGTATAATAGCGTCCTTGAGTATAAGGTTCATACCTATATCAATCGATTAGTTGAATCGATAGTGAGATGATATAGGGAACACTACTCTAAATCATTCCTAGTCGAGTATTAACATTCAGGGACAATGTTAATGTAATAAGACTAGCATGTAGGTCAGCTCGATGACTTGATCTCACAAGTCATGGATATAGAGATATCAAACTGACACATGGGTATACATTGGAGAATGTATACTGAATGACCTGCCATGAGAAAGTATCATGGATAGTTATATGAGTGTCATATACTTTCTCATGTGGCTATTAGTATGACTATTAGTCCTTAGACCTGAAGTCACCATGGATCCCTACATAAGGAGTTATGTACTTTGGTTTCGTCAAACGTCACCCGTAACTGGGTGGACTATAAAGGCGATTATTGGGTATATAACAAATTATGTAGAGGGATGTGAGTGATGTAGATGGGATCTATCCCTCCCATATGACGGGAGCGACATCGGTATTCTTGATAGAGTGAGACCACGAAGTGCATGGCCATGCTGGGTTCTTCGAGCCGCAAAAACATCTTTTTCGCGTCGCAGAAACCCCAAGTCACCCAAAGCCATGGATCTCGTGCAAAGATTCGTAAACAAAATTTTTCAAAAAACCTTTTTCTTGTACGAGTTTGTAAAAACTTTAGATCTACACTAAAGTTAAGATCATTACCCTTGTAGCGAAGCCCTTCGCGTTCCCGCTTGTCCAAGATGTCGCCGGATCTCTAGTTGTCAAAGTAGACAACCTCTATATGTATCCACACGGACACAAGTAGAAGGAGATGACCAAAACACAAGGTGTGCTAGCACCAATGGAGTGTTCGGCCAAGGAATGGGAGAAGGAGAAGAGAGAGCACCCAAGGGAGAAGAAGAGTGAATGAAATCAATGAGAGGAAATTCAAACAACCCCTTAGCCATCAAGTGGCCGGCCACTCTAGGAGGTGTAACCCATGATGATGATGTGGAGTAACATCATTAGTCCACATCAATGCTAACTCACCAATGAGGTGGCATAAAGTCAAGTCAAACTTGACTTTTAATCTTCCTCTCAAGTCAAGTCAAACTTGACCAAACCTCTTCCATGGTTGATCTAATCTAACCATTTGATTCAAGCCAATTTAATATATAATGAATCTAATTAATTAAATTAAATTGATTCAATGAGTCATAATCTAAATTAGACTCATTGAACACATGAATCAACTTGAGTCCAACTCAAGTTAGCCCAATTAGGATTACTCTTAATCCAATTTGATTCATCAAATGAATCTAATCCTCTTGGTTCATCATATGAACCTAATATCCATCTAATTGTCCTTAGTGTGTGACCCTATAGGTTCTTGTAATGTTGGCAATGCCCTAAACCCATTTAGGAGCATAAGTAATGAGCGGTATCTAGCAACACATCATTACTACCCAAGTTACAAGAATGTCGAGATCCGACATCACCTTGTGACTACTAATTGTGACTCCTCACAAAATATGACAAGTGTCCTTCTATCCTAGACATCTAGATTGTTCAATGTGAGGCATAGACCGTGTCATCCTCTGACCAATCTAAATCTTGAACTCTAAGTAGACTCACTAAATCAAATGAGCTCAATATCCTATATTGACTCATTTGGGCATGGCCATGCACTTCGTGGTCTCACTCTATCAAGAATACCGATGTCGCTCCCGTCATATGGGAGGGATAGATCCCATCTACATCACTCACATCCCTCTGCATAATTCGTTATATACCCAGTAATCGCCTTTATAGAGCACCCAGTTACGGGTGACGTTTGACGAAACCAAAGTACAAAACTCCTTATGTAGGGAACCATGGTGACTTCAGGTCTAAGGACTAGTAGTCATACTAATAGCCACATGAGAAAGTATATGACACTCATATAACGATCCATGATACTTTCTCATGGCGGGTCATTCAGTATACATTCTCTAATGTATACCCATGTGTCAACTTGATACCTCTATATCCATGACTTGTGAGATCAAGTCATCGAGTTGACCTACATGCTAGTCTTATTGCATTAACATTGTCCCTGAATGTTAATACTCAACTAGGAATGATTAAGAGTAGTGTTCCCTATATCATCTCACTATCGGTTCAACTAACCGATTGATATAGGTGAGAACCGTCTACTCAAGGACGTTATTATACTTATTTTATTTGGCACCAATACAAGTAAGTATAATAACCAAAAACCAAATGCCTTTATTTATATAGAATATGATACAACAAGTCCAAAATACAATCATCAAATGATTGGCTCTAGGGCTCTAGCTAACAATCTCCCACTAGCACTAGTGCCAATCAGTGTAGGCTCTAAGCCCAAATGACCTAGTGTGACCATCATGCTTCCTCTGTGCCAAAGCCTTGGTCAAGGGATCTGCGATGTTAGCCTCTGTAGGTACTCTGCAAATCTTCACATCTCCTCTCTCGATGATCTCTCGAATGAGATGGAAGCGCCGTAGTATGTGTTTGGTCCGCTGGTGTGAGCGAGGTTCCTTTGCCTGTGCTATAGCTCCATTGTTGTCACAATAGAGCTCAATAGGGTTAGCAATGCTAGGAACCACCCCAAGTTCAGTGATGAACTTGCGAATCCAAACTACCTCCTTTGCTGCCTCTGATGCAGCAATATACTCGGCCTCTGTCGTAGAATCAGCTACTGTGTCCTGTTTCGAACTCTTCCAGCTCACAGCACCACCATTAATGCAAAATATGAACCCCGACTGCGATCTATAATCATCCTGGTCGGTCTGGAAGCTAGCATCACTATAACCCTTTACAGCTAGCTCATCATTGCCTCCATATATCAAGAAATATTCTTTACTCCTTCTTAAGTACTTAAGAATATTCTTGACCGCTATCCAGTGACTTTCACCTGGATCTGACTGGTATCTGCTCGTCATGCTCAAAGCATACGAGACATCAGGTCGAGTACATAGCATGGCGTACATGATCGATCCTATGGCTGAAGCATAAGGGATCTGATCCATGCGGTCTCTCTCCTCTCTAGAAGAGGGACCTTGAGTCTTCGAAAGACTCACGCCATGTGACATCGGTAGAAATCCCTTCTTGGAGTTCTGCATGGCAAACCGAAGGAGTACCTTGTCAATGTATGTACTCTGACTTAGGCCAAGCAATCTCTTAGATCTATCTCTATAGATCTGTATCCCTAGAATACGAGATGCCTTACCTAAGTCCTTCATTGAGAAGCAACTCCCTAGCCAGGTCTTGACAGACTGAAGCATAGGGATGTCCTTCCCAATGAGCAGTATGTCATCCACATACAATATGAGGAAGACAACTATGTCCGCTACAACCTTCTTGTAAACACAAGGTTCATCTTCATTCTTGATGAAACTAAACTGTTTGATTGCATCATCGAATCGAAGATTCCAGCTCCGAGAAGCTTGCTTTAGTCCATAAATGGACCTATACAGCTTGCATACTCTGCTAGTATGCTGTGGATCTATAAAACCCTCAGGTTGTGTCATGTACACATCCTCGAGTAGGTTTCCATTTAGAAACGTGGTTTTGACATCCATCTGCCATATCTTATAGTCATGGTAGGCTGCAATAGCAAGCATGATCCGAATGGACTTAAACATCGCTACTAGAGAAAAGGTTTCATCATAGTCAATACCATGAATCTGCTTGAATTCTTTAGCTACCAAGCGACCCTTATAGATAAGTCCATCCATGTCAGTCTTTCACTTAAAGACCCACTTGCACCTAATGGGTTTTACCCCTTCAGGTGGATCAACCAAAGTCCATACTTGGTTGGTGTACATGGATTCCTTTTCGGATCTCATGGCCACTAGCCATTTCTCGGAATCTGGTCTCATAACAGCTTCCTGATAGGTGGTAGGCTCATCCTCTTTGAGCACAATGTCATCATGGTCAGACAAGAGAAATGAGTATCTCTCAGGCTGACGACGTACCCTATCAGACTTGCGAAATGGTATGTCTACTTGAACTGGTTGTTGTTCCTCAACTCCTTGTGGAACAACATCATCCACAACACTTTATGGTTCCAGTTCAATTTCCATCGAGGCATCAGTGCTATTGTTCGCATCTTGAACTTCTTCAAGATCGAACGCACTCCCACTAATCTTTCTAGAAACAAAGTCCCTTTCTAGAAAGATCCCAGTCTTTGCCAAAACTACTTTGTGCTGACTGGGAATGTAGAAGTAATATCCCTTAGTTTCCTTGGGATATCCAATAAAATAGCACTTGTCAGATTTGGGTCCTAACTTGTCTGAGACTTGACGTCAAACGTAAGCCTCACAACCCAATATCCTCATGAAAGACACCTGGGCGTCTCTCCCAGTCCATATCCTATATGGTGTCTTTATCACGGCCTTGGATGGAACTCGGTTGAGAATGAAAAATGCCGTGTCTAGAGCATATCCCCATAGATATGTCGGAAGATCTGTGTGACTCATCATAGATCGTACCATATCTAATAAGGTACGATTCCTCCGTTCGAATACACCATTCCACTGTGGTGTTCCAGGAGGAGTGAGTTGGGATAGAATCCCACACTCAGCTAGATAGTCACGGAACTCATGGCTAAGGTATTCTCCACCTCGATCGGATCGAAGAATCTTAATACTCTTGCCAAGCTGGTTCTGTACTTCATTCTTGAATTCTTTGAACTTTTCAAAGGATTCAGACTTATGTGTCATCAAGTACACATAACCATATCTACTGAAGTCATCAGTAAATGTGATGAAGTACCTATAACCACCTCAAGCAGCGACATTGAAAGGGCCACATACATCACTATATATGAGTCCTAACAAATCAGTCGCACTTTCGCTGTGCCCACTAAAGGGAGTCTTGGTCATCTTGCCTCATAGGCATGACTCGCATATCTCATATGATTCAAAATCAAATGAGTCCAGCAAACCATCCTTATGGAGCTGGGATAAGCGCTTGTCATTTATATGACCTAAGCGACAGTGCCAGAGATAGGTTTGGTTCAGGTCATTTGACTTGAACCTCTTGGTATTTATGTTATAGATAGGGCTCTCAAGGTCTAGAATATAGAGTCCGTTCATCAGAGGTGCACTATAATAGAACATATCATTTAAATAGATAGAACAACATTTGTTCTTTATTGTAAACGAAAATCCTTTCTTGTCCAAACAAGAAACTGAAATTATGTTCTTAGTCAAGGCAGGCACATAACAACAATCATCTAATTCTAGTACTAGCCCAGAGGGCAGAGATAGATAGTAAGTTCCTATAGCAATAGCAGCAACCCGTGCTCCATTGCCTACTCGTAGGTCTACCTCACCCTTCGTCAATGCCCTGCTATTTCTCAGCGCTTGTACATTGGTACAAATGTGCGAAGCACATCTGTTATCTAATACCCACGATGAAGAAATAGAGAGGTTGACTTCTATAACATGTATACCTGAAGTAGAAATCTTATTTCGCTTCTTCTTAAGATCTTCCAGGTATTCTTTGGAGTTCCTCTTCCAGTGCCTTGCTTGTCCTTGATATAGGTGACAAAGATGTTCAACCATATCGTAAGCACTCATCAACTCATGTTGCTTCTGAAGCTCAGAGTTCATGGTTGCGAGCATAAGACAGGACACATATAATGCGTCATCTTGATGCTTCTTGTAAGCATCTCAGTCTGCTCGCGTGGCAGTGGCAGGAGGAGCCTCCAGAATGGGCTATTCTCGATTCGCACTAGTCCGTGAAATTTGTTCGCTGAGCTTGTCCTTCTTAAGGACAGAACGCAGAGAGAAGATGTTCGTGTTTGACGTCATGGCAATTCTACAACAGAAATAAATGCAGAAATAAGTATCATATTCTTAATCATTTAATTAGGCCTTTAACTAAATGATGCTTCCACTAAATTCTATAATTCACGTGGGACAAGATCCACATCATACTAACCCTTGAGTTAGCTTTGGCTAATACGCCCAAGGCTTAGTATGATCGGTAGGTAACGATTACCAATTACATCTCTATGCAACTCTTGTTTATAGAATCAATATCCTCATTTATATTAATACTCGAGTTAGCTTTGGCTAATATGCCCGAGAGTTAATATAAACGTGATTTTGTCCTACCTTTCCAACTATTGGAAGAATGCCTATAGTTGACTCGATCCAACCGAGTAACTAGGAATACTCAATCTAATTGAGTTTGTATTCACCCATGCGTTGATAGGCGGGACCAAGATTGTCCCTCCGTACCCTACCAAGATAATATGTATTGCTCTGCTTTGGCAGATTCAACAATACATGTGATAGAGGTAGTGATAGGTATCACGGAACGGTTAGGCATTTAGAGTTGGTTCGATCTAGATCTAATCTAATCGAGAAGGATGCATCTTGTGCACGACTTAGATCTAATCTAATCGTTAAGGCACTAATTAATTAATTAATTATTAAACATGCATCAGATACATAATAATTAATTAATTAATCTATTTGTGATTTAGTCATGGCCCTACTACGATCTTCTCAAGCCAATGAGAAGATCGAATGGTCAACCTAGGGTCAACAACTTCTCCAAGCTCCTCCCTTTGACCACCTTGTGTTGCTCGTGCCCGCCTCGGAACTCCGTCTCGTGTGGACCCTCCACCGCTCCAATTTGTACATTACAATTTGAAACTCGAGTTACATTCGAGTCTAAATCTAATTTACAACCAGAATAAGAGAAAGGCACGACGCACAGGCTGTGGGGGAAAAAAAATAAAAATACAGCACACATAATCATATGACGGCACGCAGGCCGTATTATGAATTACAACACAAATCCAATCTTATTGGGTATTTTAGGCCATGACTATCACAAATTAATATATAATTCAAAATTATATATTTTTCATAATTTTTCTGTAATTTAAAAATAATTTTTACAATTTTTATGAGTAAAATTTCCCGGCGGTCCCGTTTAGCGGTTTCGGGCGCAATCGCGGAACGGATCCCCTTGCGGGGCCCAGGGGCAGCGCTCCTACCCGCGATCTAACCATCGCGAGGGTTCCTTTGCAATCCAACAGCGCCTAAACCCGCTGTCCCAAAATGATTTGGGTCGAGACATTGCCGTTTTGGAAAAATCTTCCCGGCGGGTTCGTTTTTTAGCGATTTCAGGTGCAATCGCGAAGCAAAGTCCCTTGCGGGGCTAGGGGAAATGCCCCTACCCACGATCTAACCATCGTGAGTTGCTCCTTTGCGATATAATGGCACCCGACCCCGCTGTCCCAAACGGATTTGGGGCAAAACGAAGCCGTTTAAAAGAAAACTTTCCGGTAGCCGAAGCCTACAAGTGCCGAGACACTTGTGCTTCGCTTCTACGGAAAAATTACTCATAAAAACTCTAAAAACTCAATTTTTACAGAAAATCACAGAAGGTATATTTTTCATAAAAATACAAACGAACTCGTACAAGTCTTTGCACGTGGCTCAGATACCACGCTTTTTCGCTTCGCGGAAACCCTAGTCACCCAAAGTCATGGATCTCGTGCAAAGATTCGTAAACAAAATTATCAAAAAACCTTTTCTTGTACGAGTTTGTAAAAACTTTAGATCTACACTAAAGTTAAGATTATTACCCTTGTAGCGAAGCCCTTCGCGTTCCCGCTTGTCCAAGATGTCGTCGGATCTCTAGTTGTCAAAGTAGACAACCTCTATATGTATCCACACGGACACAAGTAGAAGGAGATGACCAAAACACAAGGTGTGCTAGCACCAATGGAGTGTTCGGCCAAGGAATGGGAGAAGGAGAAGAGAGAGCACCCAAGGGAGAAGAAGAGTGAATGAAATCAATGAGAGGAAATTCAAACAACCCCTTAGCCATCAAGTGGCCGACCACTCTAGGAGGTGTAACCCATGATGATGATGTGGAGTAACATCATTAGTCCACATCAATGCCAACTCACCAATGAGGTGGCATAAAGTCAAGTCAAACTTGACTTTTAATCTTCCTCTCAAGTCAAGTCAAACTTGACCAAACCTCTTCCATGGTTGATCTAATCTAACCATTTGATTCAAGCCAATTTAATATATAATGAATCTAATTCATTAAATTAAATTGATTCAGTGAGTCATAATCTAAATTAGACTCATTGAACACATGAATCAACTTGAGTCCAACTCAAGTTAGCCCAATTAGGATTACTCTTAATCCAATTTGATTCATCAAATGAATCTAATTCTCTTGGTTCATCATATGAACCTAATATCCATCTAATTGTCCTTAGTGTGTGACCCTATAGGTTCTTGTAACGTTGGCAATGCCCTAAACCCATTTAGGAGCATAAGTAATGAGCGGTATCTAGCAACACATCATTACTACCCAAGTTACAAGAATGTCGAGATCCGACATCACCTTGTGACTACTAATTGTGACTCCTCACAAAATATGACAAGTGTCCTTCTATCCTAGACATCTAGATTGATCAATGTGAGGCATAGACCGTGTCATCCTCTGACCAATCTAAATCTTGAACTCCAAGTAGACTCACTAAATCAAATGAGCTCAATATCCTATATTAACTCATTTGGGCATGGCCATGCACTTCGTGGTCTCACTCTATCAAGAATACCGATGTCGCTCCCGTCATATGGGAGGGATAGATCCCATCTACATCACTCACATCCCTCTGCATAATTCGTTATATACCCAGTAATCGCCTTTATAGTCCACCTAGTTACGGGTGATGTTTGACGAAACTAAAGTACAAAACTCCTTATGTAGGGAACCATGGTGACTTCAGGTCTAAGGACTAGTAGTCATACTAATAGCCACATGAGAAAGTATATGACACTCATATAACGATCCATGATACTTTCTCATGGCGGGTCATTCAGTATACATTCTCTAATGTATACCCATGTGTCAACTTGATACCTCTATATCCATGACTTGTGAGATCAAGTCATCGAGTTGACCTACATGCTAGTCTTATTACATTAACATTGTCCTTGAATGTTAATACTCGACTAGGAATGATTAAGAGTAGTGTTCCCTATATCATCTCACTATCGGTTCAACTAATCGATTGATATAGGTGAGAACCGTCTACTCAAGGACGTTATTATACTTAGTTTATTTGACACCAATACAAGTAAGTATAATAACCAAAAACCAAATGCCTTTATTTATATAGAATATGATACAACAAGTCCAAAATACAATCATCAAATGATTGGCTCTAGGGCTCTAGCTAACAGACCATGCCCAAATGAGTCAATATGGGATATTGAGCTCATTTGATTTAGTGTGTCTACTTGGAGTTCAAGATTTAGATTGATTAGAGGATGACATGGTCTATGCCTCATATTGATTAATCTAGATGTCTAGGATAGAAGGGCATTGTCACATATTGTGAGGAGTCACAATTAGTAGTCACAGGGTGATGTTGGATCTCGACATTTCTTGTAACTTGGCTAGTAATGATGTGTTGCTAGATACCGCTCATTACTTATGCTCCTAAATGGGTTTAGGGCATTGCCAACATTACAAGAACCTATAGGGTCACACACTTAGGACATTTAGATGGAGATTTGGTTCATATGATGAACCAAGAGGATTAGATTCATTTGATGAATCAAATTGAATTAAGAGTAATCCAAATTGGGCTAATTGAGTTAGACTCAAGTTGATTCATGTATTTAATGAGTCTAATTTAGATTATGACTCATTAGATCAATTTAATTTAATGAATTAGATTCATTATATTAAGTTGGCTTGAATCAAATGGTTAGATTAGATCAACCATGAGAGAGATTGAGTCAAGTTTGACTTGACTAGAGAGGAAGAGGTAGAATCAAGTTTGACTTGACTCTTTGCCACATCATGAGTGAGGTGGCGACATGTGGACCAATGGTGTTGCTCCACATCATCATGGTTTGCCACCTCATGGAGGTTACAACCCTCCATTGCATTTAATGTGGTCGGCCACATTAAATGAGTGTAGGTTACTCATTTGCCACATCATTAGTGAGGTGGCAAGAGGTGGACCAATGGTAATGGTCCACATCTTCATGGTGTGCCACCTCATGGGAGTTACAAGACACCTCTTAATGGCCTCCACTTAATTGTAATTAAGTGGAAATGGGGGTTACACAACCAAATGTGGCCAGCCACTTTAGTGAGGGGATGGAAATGAATTTTTGATTCAACTCCTCATTTTACTCCTTTCTTCTTCTCTCAAGCTCTCCCTCTCCCTCTCCTCTTTGCTTGGCCGAATCTCACCAAGGTGCTAGAACACCTTTTGTGTGAGGTTTCTCCACCTACGTGTCCGTGTGGATACTTCTAGAGACCGGCGCTTGACGGTCTTAAGATCCGGCAACTCCTTGGAAGAGCGGGAACGCGAAAGGGCACGCTTCGAAGGTATAACTCTCATCTAGTGTAGATCTAGAGTCTTTGAAACTCGTACTCGTATTTTCGTTCGTTTTTCCTTTGCACGGATCTATGACTTTGGGTGATTCGGGGTTTCCACGACGCGAAAAGCGATTTTCGCGGCCCGAAGAACCCAACAAATAACCGCATCTTCAGTAATTCGAGCGAGTGGTTCTACTTCTACCCATTTAGAGAAATAGTCTACTGCTACTAATAAAAATCTTCTTTGTGCAGTTGCCATAGGAAATGGACCAACTATATCCATGCCCCACTGATCAAAGGGGCAGGAAATGATAGAGGTTCTTAATAATTATGTAGGATGATATGGAATATTCTGATGTTTTTGACAAGAAATGCAAGTTCTTACAAATTTAGAAGCATCTTCATGTAAAGTAGGCCAGAAGTATCTTGCTAGTAAAATTCTGCGAGCTAAAGATCTTCCTCCTATATGACTGCCACATGAACCCTGATGAACCTTTTGCAAGATATATTGTATATCTTCTGTTCCAATACATTTCAGCAAAGGTCTAGAGAAAGCTCTTTTATATAACTGTTCCCCTATCATAGTGTATTGGGAAACTCACTTCTTAAATATTCTTGCTTGTCCTGCGTCAATCAGAAGAACACCCTGCTGCAAATATAATATGATTTATGCTCTCCAATCACTCTGTATCTCTATTTCAGCCTGTCTATCAATGCAAGATACTAATAATGTCTGCTCGACTGGATGATCCAAACTCAATGGTGTTATAGCAGAGGCCAATTTAGCTAATTCATCCGCTACTTGATTCTCAGATCAAGGAATTTTTTGTATATTTACTTCTTGAAACTAAGCCTTCAATTTATCAAATGCCTCAGCATATAACCTGAGTCTATCATTATTGATTTCGAAGTTACCTGATAATTGTTGGGCTGCCAACTGAGAGTCAGAATAAATATAAACCCGGGATGCTCCCACATGTCGTGCGACCTGTAACCCTGCTATCAATGCTTCATATTCTGCCTCATTATTAGTAGCCCTATAATTCAGCCTGACAGAAAGTTGAAGCTTATCTTCCCTTAGAGATATAAGGAGAATACTAATTCCACTACCTTGTCTAGTTGAAGATCCATCCACATAAATTTTCTAAGTATTCTCTTCTTCAGGACCTTGAACTTCTATGATGAAATCAGCTAGAGATTGTGCTTTGATGGTCGAGCGAGGTTGGTACTGTATATCATACTCACTAAGTTCAGTCGTCCATTTGATCAACTGACCAGATGCCTTTGGGTTAAGCAAAACCCGCCCGAGAGTATTGTTGGTCAATACAATAATTGCATGTGCTAAGAAATATAGGCGTAACCTCTGGGCAGTTAACACTAATGCATAGGCCAACTTTTTGAGTGTAGTATATCTACACTCGGCTTCTTTTAATAAATGGCTAGAAAAATATATAGGCTGTTACTCTTTCCCTTCCTGTCTAACTAACACAGAGCCTACAGTATTTTCATTGGCTGACAAATATACCCATAGGGTTTCTCCTACTACATGTTTAGACAACACCGGAAGGGTGGACAAGTAGTCTTTTAATTCCTGAAAAGCTTTGTTACATTTTTCATCCCATTGAAATTTATTAGCCTTCTGGAGTATCTTGAAGAAATGAAAGCTACGATCGACCGACCTTGAAATGAATCTAGACAAGGCGGTGATCCGACCGGTGAGTTTTTAGCTTCCCTCATGTTGCGTGTTGGCTCCATGTTTTGAAGTGCTTTGATCTTGCTTGGGTTGGCCTCTATTCCCCGCTCGGACACCAGATACCCCAGGAACTTTCCACCTTTTGCTCCAAACAAACATTTGTCCGGGTTCAACTTGAGCCCATATTGTCTTAATGTTCTGCAAGTCTCCTCTACATCCCTGCAAAGATCAGTAGTCTGAAGAGACTTAATTAAAATATTATCAACATATACTTCCAAATTTCTTCCAATCTGTTTCTGAAAGACCTTATTCATAAGCCTTTGATAAGTTGCTCCTGCATTTTTTAGTCCAAACGGCATAACATTATAACAATAAGTACCTTCAGATGTTATAAAACTGACCTTCTCTTGATCTTCCTTAGCGAGAGGTGTTGGTGCGGGAAGCAACCGACGATCAAACCCGAGTTTTGATAATGGCAAAGGATACAAAGTTAAGGGGTTTTGTGATCTGATAGCTTTGTTGAGTGTTTCAGGAAAGTTCTAACTGCGGTTAGGCAGGTGAAAACCCTAGGGGGTGGTAATCCTAGGTCCTAGGGGGTGGTAACCCTAGGTGGAGAAAAGTCCTAGCTGCGGTTAGGCAAAGGGAAAACCCTAGGGGGTGGTAACCCTAGGTCATAGGGGGTGGTAACCCTATGCGAAAAGTCTTGGCAGGTCGGTGGCTTCAGGCAAAAGTCCTAAGGGGTGGTAACCCTAGGTGGAAAGTCCTGGTGTCGCGAACCAGGTGAAAGTCTGGACTAGCCGGGAAGCGGATGTCCAGCAGAAAGTCCGGAAGCGTCGAGTGCTGAGCAAAAGTCCAGTCGATCTGGAGGATCGCACTGGCAACAGGTAAATCTCCTGAGTGGAGTAGGTGAGGACGCGTTCCTCGTAGAGGAAACAGTAGGCGTTGAGTCGACCTAGGGTTTCCGGTTGGAAACCCGAAGTCAGGCTCGGATAGTCCAGAGACTATCATTATCACTTCTATTATGCTTTCTGTGCTAACTTTGTTTTGCAGGGTATGTGTTTGGGACTAACACATTTTGCAGGAACAAAGGAGCAAGTTACAACTCGGATGAACAGTGTCCGAGGCGCCTCCATGGAGCTTGGAGGCGCCTCGGGTGCGAACCAGGAAAAGCCAGCGCAGAAGGTTGGAGGTGCCTTAGATGAAGTTCAAGGCGCCTTGGGTCGAAGGTTGAAGGCGCCTTGGGTAGGCTGAAGGCGCCTTGAACTGGATGAAGTTCGACCAAGTCTGTGCTGATCTCCGCGGGTGACTCGGCCTGTTTAAGGCGCCTTGAACACCCTTTATAAGGGATCTCGAGCAGCAGCACCAGAACAATAAGTTTCAAGTCTTCGGAAGTGCTGCTACAAGTCTCCGACGACCCGAAGCTCCAAGACTCTGTTCTTGTCGTCGGTACCATTAGTTTTCTTTATTTACTTGTACTTCAAAGCTGTAACTCTTTTTCGTACTTATAGTTGTTGCCCACGGAAAGCGATCAAGGATCGCGGGCCTTCGAGTAGGAGTCGCCACAGGCTCCGAACGAAGTAAATCTTTCGTGTCTTTGTTTGTATTTGTTTCTATTTCTTTCCGCTGCGCTTATACTCGAACCACGTACTTGATACGATTCCGATAATCGAAAAACGAAATAGCCACGAGCGCTATTCACCCCCCCTCTAACGCATCTCGATCCAACAATTGGTATCAGAGCGGGGTCGTCTTGAATCAGTGCAACCACTATTCAAGACAATTTTTTTTCGTGGTTTTGTTCGGAGTCAATTAGAATTTAGCCTCATAGTTATATTCTAATTTCTTTTTACGAATCGATTTTTTTTTTGCCCGAAGTTGGTGCAACACCACTCGAGCTCGTAATTATTACTATTCTCTTCCCACACTACTAATCCAAGACTCAGTCTTGGAATAGATCTTGTTGTTTTTTATTCTTTTAGATCTAAATGGCCCAACTAGAAGGATATAGCACCGTTCGCCCCCCACTATTTTCCGGAGAAGACTTCAGATATTGGAAGGGGCGAATGGAAATATATCTAAAGATCTAGTTCGACACCTGGATGATCGTCAGAACCGGACTACAACTACCAACTGGTACCGATGGTAAGCCTACATCCTGTGAAAACTGGGAGCCCGCATTTATCAAGAAGGTGGAAGCCGACGCCAAAGCCACCTGCACCATCCAATGTGGTCTGACCAAAGAAGAGCTCAACAGAGTCGGTCCATTCTCCTCCGCAAAGGAACTATGGGAGAAATTGATCGAACTACACGAGGGCACCTCGGAAACCAAGGTAAGTAAGCGTGATTTGTTATTAAATAAACTATACAATTTGAAAATGCAGGAAGGCGAGACGGCAAGCTCTTTGCACGCCCGAATTCAAGATATCCTGAATTCTCTACATGGAATCGGGCAGAAGGTAGAAAACAGAGATATAATAAGGTATGCCCTTAACTCATTCCCTAGGAGTACACTATGGGCATCAATGGTAGATGCCTATAAAGTCTCTAAGGATTTGTCTTCCTTAAAATTAGATGAATTGTTTAGTGAATTCGAACTCCATGAACAGACTAATGCACGGCCATCCGAGAAAGGGATTGCTTTGATTGCAGGAACGAGTCGAACACGGGAATCAAGAGGACGGCGAAAAATTGAATCGGAATCAAAAGACGAATCCGATTCAGAAGATTCAGAAGATGAACTGGCCGGCGAATTTGTGAATCTTGTAAAGAAACTCTACAAGAAGAAGAAGGGATTCAACAAGAAAGATCTGAAGAAGGCAGTTCAATCCAAGGAGGCCCAATCAAAGACAAAATTTGAAGTCACATCTTACGAGTGCAACCAGAAGGGCCATATCAAGGCCAACTGCCCCAATCAAAAGGAAGCCAAGAAGCAAAGAAGAAAGAAGGCTCTAAAAGCAAAGAAGAAAGAAGGCCAAGAAGCAAACTCTTCTTCGGAGGACGAAGACGACGAACTCAACCAAACAAGTTTACTCGCATTGATGGCTCGGGACCAGATCAGCGAATCCGAGAGCGAGTCAGAAGCCGACTCTAAGCAAAGGCACGAATCCGCATCCGTTTCCGAAGGACCAGACTCCGCTGTAAGTATTCCTAGACTCAATAATTTAGTCAATTATTTACTTCGCAAATTAGCTAAGTCAAATTTGAAAATTAAGTCACTTTTAAGAGAAATAACCACTCTTAAAGGAGTAACTAACTCAAAATCTTTAACTGAAGATTCAACTCAAGTACAACGACTTGAGAAAGAAAATTCAAATCTGAAAAATCAGTTAAACAAGTTAAAAATTACTCTAGAAAAGTTCTCTCTGGGTTCCAAGAATTTGGATCTAATTCTTGGGACACAAATAGCTGTCTACAATAGAACTGGACTAGGATACAAAAGTAAAAAGAAATATAAATCCTATTTATCTTTAATAAACAAACAAAGTAGTAAATCAGTCCAAGCATGGGTCCCCAAGTCCAACTTGGTCAATCAAGTTGGACTTGGTCAATATTGGGTCCCGAAGGATCAAATACACTACCTCGATAGACTATATCGAGGCTATGATCCAGGGGGAGCAAAAAGAAAAACAATCTTAAAAATTTGAAATTCAAAATTAAATTTAAAATTAGAAATGAAATTAAATTTAAAATTCAAAATTCAAAATTTGAAATTCAAAATTAAATTTAAAATTTGAAATGAAATTAAATTCAAATTTCAAAATTTGAAATTCAAAATTAAATTTAAAATTCGAAATTAAATTACAAATTCAAAATTCGAAATTAAATTACAAATTCAAAATTCAAAATTAAATTCGAAATTAAATTAAAAAATTGAAAAATAGATGGAGGATCCAAACTAGCTGGCACCTCCAACTGAACTACCTGATAGGGTAACTGAAGCTAATTTACCCGAAATGGGTAAAACAAGAATAGATTACCCGACAGGGTAATTAAGGTTAGATTAAATAAGCTTAACTTGAACCACAATACTGGTGAAGTTTTTGGATGATAGTACGTTAGGGAGGCTTGGGCATCGCATGTCTAGGAAGATATGGCTTCGACCTGGTGCATTTGGCCAAGTGAAACTGACCGAAGCTACCCTTAAATGGATCCTAACTAGTTAGACCAAGGTTTTGTACTAAGTTCAGTGGGTAGGACTATTTGGAAACTTCGAAGGCATGGTTACTTTAATGAGTTCCTTGTGACTCACCACAGCCCAGAAGTTTATCCAAAGAATGCTTACTTGTTGAACCCAAAGCTAAACCTGAAACTAACACAAAGTTAAACCTTATCCCAAAATTCAACCATAATTCATCTCACAACAATTATAGGGTTCCCTGATTGACAATTTAGATTGAGTGAGATGACTAAGGAATTAAAAGTTCAAATTCAAAATTAAATTTGTAATTAATATCATGTTTTTTAATGAAATCAATTTAAAATTTATTTGAAAAATCTTTCAAAATCATTTTTAAAATCTTTTCAAAATTATTTTAAAACTCTTTTAAAACTTAATTTCAAAATCATTTTCAAAATCTTTTCAAAATTATTTAAAAATCTTTTCAAAATTAATTTCAAAATTATTTAACAATCATTTTCAAAATCTTTTCAAAATTATTTAAAAATCTTTTCAAAATTAATTTCAAAATTATTTAACAATCATTTTCAAAATCTTTTCAAAATTATTTAAAAATCTTTTCAAAATCATTTCAAAATCTTTTAAACTTAATTTCAAAATCATTTTCAAAATCTTTTCAAAATTATTTAAAAATCTTTTCAAAATTAATTTCAAAATTATTTAACAATCATTTTCAAAATCTTTTCAAAATTATTTAAAAATCTTTTCAAAATCATTTCAAAATCTTTAAAACTTAATTTCAAAATTCTTTTAAAATTTATTTGAAAATTCTTTTAAAAATCATTTCAAAATCTTTTAAAATTTATTTGTAAAAATCTTTTAAAATTATTTCAAAATCATTTTAAAATCTATTTCAAAAATCTTTCAAAATCATTTCAAAATCATTTTAAAATTATTTCAAAATCTTTTAAAATCTATTTCAAAAATCTTTCAAAATTATTTCAAAATCTTTCAAAATTATTTCAAAAATCTTTCAAAATCTATTTCAAAAATCTTTCAAAATTATTTCAAAATCAATTTAAAATCTTTCAAAATCAATTTCAATTTAAAATCTTTTCAAAATCATTTTAAAAAATCTTTCAAAATCAAATTCAAAATCTTTTCAAAATCAATTTCAAAATTATTTAAAAATCTTTTCAAAATCAATTTCAAAGCTATTTAAAAATCTTTTTAAAATTAATGTCAAAATTATTTAAAATTTAAAATGCAAAGTAATTTTTTTTTAATTATCTTGAATACAATGGAATAGAAAACATAGTGTCTGCTTCAATCACGCTATCTTTAATCCATTAAAAAGAAACCAATTCAACTACTTCATGTGTAGGAGTTGGATCAATGGATGTTGGATAATGGATGCTCCAGACATATGACTGGAGATAAATTGAAGTTTTCAAAGCTCAAATTAAAAAATTTAGGATCAGTTGCATTTTGCAACAATGGTCAACTTAAAGTAATCGGAAGAGGTAATATCGAACTCAGCTCCGAGTTTATTATTAGAAAAGTTCTGTTAGTTGATAATTTCAATTTCAACTTACTAAGTATAAGTCAATTATGTGATAGCGGATACTTAGTCACTTTTGACAAAACTAGGTGTTTAGTCAAAAATATTGAAAATCCTGAAATTACACTTAAGGGACTTAGGAAAAATAATATGTACTCAATTAATCTACCCACATCCCCAATAAAGTGTTTAATAACACAAGAAGAGGAGACTGACTTGTGGCACAGAAGACTGGGTCACACTCATACTAGACTCATTTCAAGAATGAGTCATAACGGTCTAGTTAGAGGTCTGCCCAAACTAAAATTCATTGAAACATCAATCTGTAATGCTTGTCAACAAGGAAAACAAACTAAGTCAACACACAAACCTACAAATCTAGAAAGAACCAACTCATTACTTGAGCTCCTTCACCTTGACCTATTTGATTCACATGGAGCCAAGTCATTAAGCAAGAACCAGTATTGCTTAGTAATAATTGATGACTATTCTAGGTTTATATGGGTAAGATTCCTAAAAACAAAAGATGAAACCTATGAAACATTAGTAATTTTTGCAAATTAATAGAAAATGAAAAAGATACTAAAATTAAAAGAATAAGAAGTGATCACGGGGGAGAATTTGAAAATCATAGATTTACTCAATTTTGTAAAATAAATGGATATCTACATGAATTTTCATGTCCTAGAACCCCTCAGCAAAATGGCCTGGTGGAACGTAAAAAATAGAACACTACAAGAAGCCGCCAGAACTATGTTAAATGAATATAATTTAAATCACCAATTTTGGGCTGAAGCCATAAATACTGCAAATCATATTCAAAACAGAATTTTAATCAATAAATATCACAAGAAAACTCCTTATGAACTATATTATCATAAAATTCCTAACTTAAACTATTTAAAAGTATTTGGTTGTAAAGTTCACATTTTAAATACTAAAGATTACTTAGGAAAATTTACACCCAAATCTAACCAAGGAATATTCTTAGGATACTCCTCTACCAGTAGAGCCTTTAGAGTATATAATCAAAATACCTTGAAAGTTGAAGAAACAACTAATGTAATATTTGATGAAGAAAATAATTTAACTAATGAAAATATTGACACTAATCCAAGAGCAGTAGACGATGATGAAATCCAACCTAATCTTAATGAGTCTGAAGAACAAGGTTCTGACTCACAGATAAGACCAACTAGAATAAGCACTTCTCACCCACCTGACCAAATTTTGGGTGACCCAAACCTTGGAGTCAGAACAAGATCATCCTATAGAAACCTTAGTCAGATCGCTCTAATTTCTAAAATTGAACCTAAAACTATAGAAGAAGCCCTGCCTGATCCAGACTGGATTATTGCAATGCAGGAAGAATTAGCCCAATTTGAGAGAAACCAAGTCTGGGACCTTGTACCTAAACCCATAGATAAATCAATAATAGACACCAAATGGGTTTTTAGAAATAAGTTGGATGATCAGGGTGATATCATAAGAAACAAAGCCAGACTAGTAGCCAAAGGGTTTAGTCAAGTTGAAGGATTAGACTACGATGAAACCTACGCACCAGTAGCTAGACTCGAATCCATTCGAATGCTATTAGCCTATGCAGCAAATAAAGGGTTTAAATTATTCCAAATGGATGTTAAGTCAGCCTTTTTA
This sequence comes from Zingiber officinale, assembly GCF_018446385.1. Taxonomy (NCBI): domain Eukaryota; kingdom Viridiplantae; phylum Streptophyta; class Magnoliopsida; order Zingiberales; family Zingiberaceae; genus Zingiber; species Zingiber officinale. Next base: position 51,967,122 of record NC_055990.1, read on the forward strand.
AATGGTTTCATCAAAGAAGAGGTCTATGTAAGCCAACCCCCAGGATTTGAAGACTTAGACAATCCTAATCATGTATTTAAGTTAAAAAAGGCCTTGTATGGACTTAAACAAGCCCCTAGGGCATGGTACGAACGGTTATCCAATCACCTTATATCCAAAGGCTTCAACCAAGGTCAAATAGATCCAACTCTATTTGTAAAAATGGTAGATAAAGACATCTTCATAGCCCAAATCTATGTTGATGATATAATTTTTGGATCTACTAACTCTAAATTTCTAAAAGAATTTGTTAGACTAATGGAAAATGAATTTGAAATGAGTATGGTTGGTGAACTTAATTTTTCCTTAGGCTTACAAATAAAACAAACTAAAGATGGAAGTTATGTTTGTCAAACTAAATATGCTAAGGAGTTAATTAAAAAATTCTGTATGGAAAATTCAAAAATAATAAATACTCCAATGGCAACCAACATCAATATTGACTCTGACCCAGTTGGAAAACCAGTAGACCCAAAATATTATAGAAGTATAATAGGTAGTTTACTGTATCTAACTGCAAGCCGACCTGATATATTGTTTGCTGTAGGTATGTGCGCAAGATACCAATCCTGTGCAAAAGAGTCACACTTAACATATGTTAAAAGAATACTTAGGTACATTAAAGGTACTCTAAATATAGGACTCTGGTACCCTAGAACTTGCACTCTTGACCTTCATGGCTATTCTGACTCAGATTACGCTGGATGCAAGTTAGATAGAAAAAGCACAAGTGGCAATTGTCAATTTATAGGGCAATGCCTTGTAAGTTGGTCAAGTAGAAAGCAACATTGTGTTGCTTTATCTACCACTGAAGCTGAATATATAGCCTTAGGTGAATGCGCATCTCAATTGCTATGGATGATGCATACTCTTAAAGAGTATCAACTAGAATATCATAAAACAAAAATTTCAATTGATAATATAAGTTCAATAAATCTAACAAAAAACCCAATTCATCACTCAAGGACTAAACATATAGAGGTGAAGCATCATTTTGTAAGGGATCATGTAGCTAAGGGTGATATTATACTCAAAATCAAACCTAGCTGACATTTTCACAAAACCCTTACCTGAACTTGAGTTCAGCTCTCTTAGAAGACAAATAGGTATGTGTTGGGTAGAATAGATACTATAACATTATATTCTTGCATTTTTTTAAAATTCTAGGTAAAATCTTGATTTTGTCAAAATCCTTACTTTTCTAGAATTTCAAAAATTGGACTTAGCCTAGGATTTTCCCCTAGAAATCATGTTCCCCTAGGACTCAGCCAGAGCATCTCACAAACACCTAGGTTTACCTTGATTGTGTTTGTAAAACATAGAACGGCGTGAGATGCATAGGGTACAGCCTGGACTCAAGAATGCTTATATCTGTGCATCGATATGAGTCTGGGCGTTAAATATGCAATAAACATTAATCAAGTTAAGTTCTCCAGCTCTAGTCAAGTCTATCTGGAACAAAATAACTTAACTTGACTAACCAAGTGAAAGCTATTGTCCTGTAGACAATCAGCAAGTAACTCAAGGTTAGACAGTTGGCAAAAGATACTCAATCTTTTAGTTAAAAATGCCTATACTTTAGGGCTCTGATACCTGATCAACACCAATTACATTGCTATTCAACTTGACTCATGCTTGGACTTAATGACAAACTGAATTTAACTTAACTAAACATTTAGCTACTCCCTCTTTGCTAACAAAAGACTTTAAACTAAATATCTTTCAAACTTGAGAATGTTTTTAAGCTAAAATACTTAAAACTTTAGCTACATTTTCTAACTTTTACATCTTTTCAAAATCACCCTTGAAGACTCCTTCAAAAGTCAAGTTTGCAAAAGGCTTAGCTAAGTGATTTCTATGAAAATTAAAAGCTAAGTCAATGTTTCAAAAGAAAATTTCTTATTTTTTAATTTTTATTTCACTTAGCAAAAAGTTAAACAATGAAAATTAATTATAATAAAGCTAAGTGTTATAAAAGCTAATTCAAATTTTTCTAAGTATTACTAGTGTTTAAAAATTTCAGACTTTTTAAAAAAAGGTGATAAATTTTCAAATCTTGTCTACTCTTATCCCTCTTTAAAAAGTTAAGCATCAAACTAACTTGCTCTTCTGAAAAATTCAGACTTCTTTCACACTGGTATATTTTGATATATGGCAAAGGGGGAGAGTAGGAAAATTCAAAAGTAGGAAAATTCAAAAAATAAAAAGGAGGGCTTTTATTAAGGGGGAGTTTAGTATTACAAAGTTAAAAGTTTCCAGCTTAACTGTGCTTGCATTTAAAGTTTACTTACTTAAGCTTGGTTAAAACTTAATGCATCTATTTGTTATCGCATGTTTTTCTTAACTTTGAATTTCTTGTTGCCATAATCAAAAAGGCGGAGATTGTTGGTGCGGGAAGCATCCGACAATCAAACCCGAGTTTTGATAATGGCAAAGGATTCAAAGTTAAGGGGTTTTGTGATCTGACAGCTTTGTTGAGTGTTTCAGGAAAGTCCTAACTGCGGTTAGGCAGGTGAAAACCCTAGGGGGTGGTAACCCTAGGTCCTAGGGGGTGGTAACCCTAGGTGGAGAAAAGTCCTAGCTGCGGTTAGGCAAAGGGAAAACCCTAGGGGGCGGTAACCCTAGGTCATAGGGGGTGGTAACCCTATGCGGAAAGTCTTGGCAGGTCGGTGGCTTCAGGCAAAAGTCCTAGGGGGTGGTAACCCTAGGTGGAAAGTCCTGGTGTCGCGAACCAGGTGAAAGACTGGACTAGCCGAGAAGCGGATGTCCAGCAGAAAGTCCGGAAGCGTCGAGTGCTGAGCAAAAGTCCAGTCGATCTGGAGGATCGCACTGGCAACAGGTAAATCTCCTGAGTGGAGTAGGTGAGGACGCGTTCCCCGTAGAGGGAACAGTAGGCGTCGAGTCGACCTAGGGTTTCCGGTTGGAAACCCGAAGTCAGGCTCGGATAGTCCGGAGACTATCATTATCACTTCTATTATGCTTTCTGTGCTAACTTTGTTTTGCAGGGTATGTGTTTGGGACTAACACATTTTGCAGGAATAAAGGAGCAAGTTACAACTCGGATGAACAATGTCCGAGGCGCCTCCATGGAGCTTGGAGGCGGAAAAGCCAGCGCAGAAGGTTGGAGGCGCCTTAGATGAAGGTCAAGGCGCCTTGGGTCGAAGGTTGAAGGCGCCTTGGGTAGGCTGAAGGCGCCTTGAACTAGATGAAGTTCGACCAAGTCTGTGCTGATCTCCGCGGGTGACTCGGCCTGTTTAAGGCGCCTTGAAGGGCATCAAGGTGCCTTGAACACCCTTTATAAGGGATCTCGAGCAGCAGCACCAGAACAATAAGTTTCAATTCTTCTGTCTCCAACGTGCTGCTCTAAAAGACATCCGGAAGTGCTGCTACAAGTCTCCGACGACCCGAAGCTCCAAGACTCTGTTCTTGTCGTTGGTACCATTAGTTTTCTTTATTTACTTGTACTTCAAAGCTGTAACTCTTTTTCGTACTTATAGTTGTTGCCCACGGAAAGCGATCAAGGATCGCAGGCCTTCGAGTAGGAGTCGCCACAGGCTCCGAACGAAGTAAATCTTTCGTGTCTTTGTTTGTATTTGTTTCTATTTCTTTCCGCTGCGCTTATACTCGAACGACGTACTTGATACGATTCCGATAATCGAAAAACGAAATAGCCACGAGCGTTATTCACTCCCCATCTAGCGCATCTCGATCCAACAAGAGGAACCTGATGATAGCCTTGATAGGCGTCCAACATAGAAATATATTCGCACCCGGCTATAGAATCCACTAATTGATCAATCCGGGGCAATGGATAATAATCCTTCAGGCAGGCCATGTTAAGATCACGAAAATCAATACATACCCGCCATTTGTTTCCTGGTTTAGAGACTAGGACAACATTGGCCAACTAACTGGGGAATTGCACCTCCCTGATGTAGCCAGCTTCCATCAATTTATCCACTTCTTCCTTGATGATCTGATTTTGCTCGATACTGAAATTCCTTTTTCTTTGCCTAACAGGCCAGGCATCTGGGAAGACATGTAAAGAATGTTCCATTATTGAAGGAGAAACACCCGTGACTTCCTTGGTCATCCAAGCAAAGACATCATTATTTCTCTTCAAGCACTGAATTAACTCTGCTTTCAGAGTAGGATCAAGATCAGCCACGACATAGGTGGTGGCTTCAAGCCGACCAGTCTGTATCTGGACCTCTTCTTTTTCTTCATAAACCAGGACAGGTGGCTTCTCTTGAATAGCATTAACCTCCATTTTATGCATTTTTCGGGCGACACTGGCTTCAGTCCTGACGATCTCCACATAACACTTACGAGTCGTCTTCTGATCACCACGTACTTCTCCAACCTGGTCATCAACAGGAAATTTAATTTTTTGACAAAAAGTAAAAACGACCGCCCTAAACTCATTTAAGGCCGGTCGACCCAGTATCACATTATAGGAGGAGGGGGCATCCACCACCATGAAGTAAGATCTTCTTGTTCTCATGAGGGGCTCCTCCCCTAGAGATATGGCCAATTTTATCTGGCCAAGTGGTTGTACCTCATTACCAGTGAATCCATATAACGGAGTCACCATCTGTTGAAGTTCGCTCGGGTCAATCTGTAGTTGGTTAAAAGCTTTTTTGAAAATAATATTTACAAAACTACCAGTATCTATAAAGGTGCGAGAAATAGTATAATTGGCTATCACAGCCTTAATGATTAACGCATCATCATGGGGTATCTCTACCCCTTCAAGATCTCTGGGCCCAAAACTAATTTCTGGCCCTGCTGCTCTCTCCATGTTGCACCCTACAACATAGATCTCAAGTCTTCTAGCGTGTGCCTTCCTAGCCCTATTGGAATCTCCATCGGTGGGCCTGCCCGCGATCATATTAATGCAACCCCGAGTGGCTTTGCTTTTGTTCTCTTCTTGTCGGGTTGTCGTGGCCTTAGGCTAAGTTTTCTCAGGCATCTGAGTTATACAGACCGGATTTGGTAGTACACCTTGTTGAGGTTCTACCGGCCGGTATTCTATCTTGAGCGGACTTTACTGCCTGGGATATTGTTGTTGATAATAGTCTCGCCTTTGATTTCTTATTTTTCAAAACAAAACAGTCTTCTGTATGATGACTGCTGGTCTTGTGATAAGTGCACCACCTCCTTGGTGCTTCTTGTTGCATCTCCACATGTTGTACGACTTGTGGACGATACTCTCTGTATGACGATGAGGCGGAGGGATTACTCAAGGCCCTCTCGGGGGAGGAACAGGAGCGGGAACCTTCTCCTTAACAGGAGCAGGAAAAGAAGTAGTATCTTCTTTTCTACGTGCAGCCTGAGCCTCTTCAACATTAATGAATTCAGTAGCACGTTCAATTAATGAGTCAAAATTGGCAAGAGGATTTCTCACCAGATCTTTAAAGAAATCATTATCATTCAAGCCTTGATAAATATCACTTACTAATATCTCCGTAGTAGCATTGGGCACATCGATGGTCACCTGGTTGAATCTCTTAATATAGGCTCTAATGGACTCTTTAGCTCCCTACTTAATTGAGAATAAGCTCCAGGGAGTTTTGTGATACCTCTTGTTGCTAGAGAAATGATGCAAGAAAACCTTCTTGAAATCCTTAAACATTCGGATAGATTTTTCCGGCAATCTTTTGAACCAACGTTGAGCAGCTCCTCCAAGTGTTGTAAGGAACATCCGACATTTCACTCCATCAGAAAATTGTTGTAATAAAGCTACATTCTCAAATTTCAATAAATGATCCTCTGGATCTGTGGTTCTAGTGTATTCACCGATTTGAAGATTTTGATACCGCTTAGGAAGGGGATCATCTAGTACACCTTGAGGAAATGGAGAAATAATTTTTTCTGGTGAGCTATCACTAGCTATCATCATCTTAGCTTTGTGCTTCTCTCTGTCCGGTGCCTCGCCAAAGGATTCTTGAACTACAAGCCTTCGTCCTCCCTGCTCGAAAGGGGTACGAAGGAAGGCGTGAGGGTGTCTAGTTGGAGAAGCATTGGCCGGAGTAATATACACACGATCTTCTTCTCCCAACTCTCTTTCCTTCCGATGATCCGTTGTTGAGATCGTCGGATTATGGGCTACTGGCAAAGTAGCTCCAGTATGAGCTTGTTGTTGTTGTTGTTGTAGAGCCTTCTGGACGTGAGTGTTAATAAGGAAATCCAGATCTTCCCGACTAATAGTGAGTAGGTTCATTTTTCCAACATCTTCTATCTTCCAATCTCAGATCCAGGTGAAATTTCCCACAGACGGCGCCAAATTTGATCCTGTCTGAGAAGCTTGACAAAATGGAAAGATGGGGAGAGAACTTACTTCGGATGAAGAGGAATACCTAAGGACTTCCGATCCGAGAAGACCAAAGCGGATATGGAAGAATAAAGCCACCGAACACCCTTCTCGTATGAAGATCTGAGGAAGAGAAGAAGAATTCAAGGAAGAATACCAAGATCTGGAGCTTCCACGACTTCCTGTGCACAAGGGACCAACCAACACTACTGTCGGTGACCTAAGACCGGGGTGGGAATCCCTGGCTAGGCCCTCCGATGCTCAAGTCAGTGATCTCTCTTAGTGTGGAAGGAAGAAAATGAACAGTAGCTAGAACTAGGGTTTGCAATAGATGACTCTATGTGTTGTGAGCGAGAGCATAAGCATACCTGGCCAACGGAGAGTATTCCCCTTTTTATACCACTTCATATAACCTCCGTAGTCATGAAGTAGACCCTGGTTTGTTAGAGTTTCTTATGAGATGACGTAAGCCATGTACTTGCAGAAAATAACTTTTAAAGAATCTTTTTAGTACCCCAGATATACCTTCTTTTTCTCATAGCACCTGTAGAAGGGTCTAGAAATATTCTTCCCGCCAAATCAATCAACCTGTTATACAATCACATAAGTTATTTATAAATATTCTTGAAACATTTGTTTTCGCCTTGTCCTATATTTTCTTAAGTGTGTTACCCCGGCCGATATTGGCTCATATTTTCTTAAGTGTGTTACCCCAGCCAATATTGGCCTATATTTCCTTAATCCTGTTGTCCCGACCATTATTGGTCTATATTTTCTTAAGTGTGTTACCCTGACCGATATTGGCTTATATTTCCTTTAGCCTGTTACCCTAGCCGATATTGGCCTATATTTCCTTAACCCTGTTGTCCCGGCCGATATTGGCCTATATTTTCTTAAGTGTGTTACCCTGGCCGATATTGACCTATATTTCCTTAAGCCTGTTAACCCGACCGATATAGTCCTATATTTCCTTGACCCTGTTGTCCCGGTCGATATTGACCTATATTTTCTTAACTGTGTTACCCCGGGTGATATTGCCCTATATTTTATTAACCCTGTTGTCCCGGTCGATATTGGCCTATATTTCCTTAATCCTGTTGTCCCAGCCGATATTGGCCTATATTACCTTAACCCTATTGTCCCGACCGATATTGGCCTATATTTCCTTGACCCTATTGTTCCGGTTGATATTGTCCTATATTTCCTTAACCCTGTTGTCCCAGCCGATATTGGCATATGTTTTCTTAAACCTATTATCTTGGTCGATATTCATACTTGCTTCATTCTACTATCTCTTTTTTCCCCTTTTCACCAGGGACCTACTAAACCTAACCCATATCAGATACCATGAGCACTAACATGTCAAGCAGGTCCTTAAGTGATTTCTCTACACCCATTTCTGCAAGATTTTTGTCTCCCATTGTGCAGTCTCATATTGAAGCAGAAAGTTTCTAACTAGACCCAGAGTTAATTTTCATGATACAAGGTCACAAATTTGGAGGCGAAATATCAGAAAGTCCTTGTCTACATCTTGAGACATTTCTAGAACTTTGTGATATAGTGAATTGTGAAGGAGTGTCAGCAGAAGCAGTTCGATAGATAGCATTTCCTTTCAGTGTCAAGGATAGAGCAAGGACTTGGTTATATTCGCTCCATCCTCAAAACATCACAAGTTGGAAACAATTGGAGAAGCAATTTTTGGATCATTTTTTCCTTCCAAGTATAACAATTTATATGAGGAATTGCATCACAAATTTTGCTCAGGCATATGGAGAATCATTATTTGAAACATGGAATAGATTCAAGAATCTACAAAGGGAGTGCCCTCATCATGGTTTGGAAAAAATGGTTGACCCTACACATATTCTATAGGGGAATTTCTTTCTTGGATACGTGTTTGTTAGATTCATCAGCTGGAAGTTCTTTTATGGACAAGAGTATAGATTAAGCAAATATGTTAATTGATCGTGTGGCATTGAACCTCCATGAATGGTCGAACAAAAGTTGGATGGAATCTCCCTCAGAAATTCAAGAAGTACAAGCCATATATATAAGAGAGCCTGTCAAACAAAATACAATTCAACCATCCAAGAGTTTTGAATTCCACAAGTCACAGAATGAGGAGTTCAAACATTTGGGGGCGAAGATTGATAGCATTGTTTCAAAATGGTTCAAACAAGATCCTCCTCCTACACAGACAATGTATAGTGAATAGTGTAATAATTTTAAGTTGAGAAGTGGCAAGAATCATGAAGAACTACTGAAGAAGGATTTGTCTAGAATTGAGGAGGAGAATAATAGAAGACCTCAAGAACTCAATTTCATTACTCCAGGAAGTTCCCAAATGATACAAGTACCTTTCCCTCAACGATTGATCGCACCTACACTAGATATGCAAGTTGAACCTCCTCCGCAAGCTCAATGGGAGTATGGGAAAAAGAAAGTACCTTTCCCAAGACCTTCACTAAAAGTTCCTTTTCCACAAAGGCTAGTGAGGGTCAATGAAAATGAAGACTTTGACAAATTTTGTGACACTAATATAGTTGAGTGTAGATTTCTGGATGTATATGAAGATGAGGACTCTTTATATGAGGATTGTGATGATAATGCAGTGGATAACAAGTTTTCAGATTTACCTTCTAGGTTTACAGGGTGTTATGATGAAACTGAATTTTCAGACGATGATTGTGATGTGGTAGATCAACTTAAAACTGCAAATGAAGTTAGTGATCCTTCTATAGATGATTCTCCCACTGAGGGTATTGATGTTGGTTTATATTTTAATTCTTGTCTTGATGATGATGTTATGAAAGGAAGTGTAGGGAGATGTGTTGTGGAAGCAGCATCTCAAGAATCACCTCCTTTATCCACATAAACTTCTGAGATTATGAGAGTTGCAAGGATTGAACATGTTGTGGACCAATGTGTAGGGGCTTGTGCAATAGAAGCAAAACCCCAAGAATCACCACTTTTAGAGGCACCACTACTTGAGCTAGAGCTAGAGACAATACAAGATTTAGAAGTCACATTCACATGTTTAGAAATTTAGGTATCTCTCAGCAAAGCAAGGTTAGTATCCTTTATGATCTTTTGAAAAATTTCATAAATGTACCAATAGTAGATTTTGTTGGATGTGATTCAATTTGTGAAACATATTCAGTTCATCTTAATAAGGTTCTAGTTCTATCTAATATAGCATACTTGGGAGAGGTATGTTTTTCTTTTGGGTGTGCAGATTTTCATGGGGCCTATAATTGGAAGCTCGATCTAAACCGTCTTCTACCTCCTAAAAGAATTTCCAAGAAGACAAAGATGGAGAGAGTGATTCTTCACTTTTTGATGAAAGCTCCCTCCATAATAAGAGCCCTTGGTAAGAGGGTGATGAAATATCCTACCCCTCCAAGAGTGAGATTTCGATGAATTTAATGAGGTTGTCGAGCTAATGACCTTAAACAAGTGCTTCTTGGGAGGCAACCCAAGTTGAATTTTTTTTTCATTCATATTTAGTTCCTTTCTAGTTTCATTTCTTTTCTCATAATAAGCATGTATCCTCTACTTAATTTTTGTTGTCAATTTTCTTTTATAGGACTCAAAGATTAGGAGGAGTGTAATTACATGATGGAGAAGTTAATGGCATGGGCATTTGGCACACATCATTTGGTAACTTCTCTTACTTTTAATCTCCTCCACATTATTTTTAGTTTTCATTGGGATAATGAAAAGTTTAAGTCTGGGGGGATGCATTAGATGCATTTGGTTTAGTTTAGTTTTTGCTTATTTCTTTTGCATAATAAATTTTTCCTAGTTGCATCATTCATCACATCATGAATGTTTGTTCCTTAATGCAAAATACTAGCACATTTCATCTAGATATTTATGTTGTGTGATTTGGTATGCTAGTATGCCTATTGATATTTATTTTCGTAGTCATAGTAGCATGAAGTGAGCATTGTTATTACTAGAAGAATTTGAATGTTGGACTAGTTTTAGGATCTCTTCACATTATACTTGACTTTGATGGTAGATATTTTGAAAATAGTCATGATTCATAGAACCGGACTAGTACTCTTGCTTCTATGGTGACCTCTCAACTACATTTTGGATACTGGATAAACTCAGATCATGTAAGCTCATTTGGAAAAATCAATCCCAACTAAAATAAAAAAAATAAAAAAAATGAAAGTTTGTTCAAGTTTGATACTTTGCAAACACAATAAAAAAAGAAGAAGGAAAAAAATAAGGGATAAAATATAGTTATCGTGAGTGGAAACTAGCAATTCACCCCTTTGAGACCGAGTTAGGTTACTGGAGAAATGAATGTTATGTTTCTCTTGATACTGAGTATTCCTTTGAGACCTTGTGTAGACAATGCATAGCATTTTTTAGAGGAACGAACCTTGCATGTGGCAGGTATGTGCCTATCGCTGGAAGTATGAGGAACACGGTTAAATGAAAAATTGACTAGCTTAGAGATTGATACTTGAAAAAGTTAGGCCACTTATTACACTGAGCACGAAGAACTTCTACTTAGGTCACACTCGAATAATTTTTGTATCATGCTCATCAATGAAACTTTATGATAGGCTTATATTGATTCATTAGGGATTATTACATGCCAACTAACCACATAAGTCTAGATTGCGGGCTTTGCTTGAGGATAAGAAAATGTTTAAGTCCGGGGGTGTGATGTGCGTTGATTATATACACTTTTATGCATGCTTTGACGCACATCTACTTATATTTCATTAGCATAATCTATGTTTATTGCACCCTATTTCATTATAATGTCATACTTATATTATATTTTGTTCAGAAATCTACTCTTTGCTTGTTTTGATTGATAGGACATGATTTGGAGCAAAAACGGAGCCTAAATGAAGTCTAGAGCTTCCAGAGTATCACAGGCATGCGAAACTAACTTCTTCCAAGTTCTGGTCGTGCGAAGACCACACGCCCGTGTGAAGGCCGTGTAGGGGGCGTGTTGAGGCCGTGTGAATGTCACACGGTCGTGTGAAGGCCGTACGGAATTTTTAGCACTGCAGAACAAAAGTAAAATAGTCATAACTTTGTGCTCAGTTGGAGTTTTAGGCTGTTCTTTATACTGATTTGTTGATAACTTCAAGATATACAACTTTGATGAGGACCTCAACAAGAATTCTACGTTAAGATGTGCTAAAATCATCTACAAATCCATACGCCCTTGATACACGGCCGTGTCAATTCCAGAGCAGAAGGAAGGCACGGTCGTGCCAATTCGCAAGGTCATGCGGTGTAACCAGAATAGAAAGAAGGCACGGTCGTGCAGATCTCACACGACCGTGCCACTCAACCCGAAGGGAGGATGCACTTGGCCATGCGGATCTCGCATGGTCGGGCACGGGACGTGCGGATCTCGCATGGTCGTGGCACGGGCCGTGCGACGCCCGTGCCCTAGCCTATAAACGGGTCAAGAACCCTATTCTTGGGATCATCTTTGGTTCAGAACTTCGTCCCTCTCATTGGGAAAGGGCTCTCCCCTTCGAGGGAAACTCTAGAGCTTCATCCACTGCCGTCCCATGACGTTCCGTCCATCTCCAGAGCAAGGAGTCATCCCCAAGACATCAGAAACCTCGGCAAGCATATCTTCTTCCCCTTCTTCTCACATCAAGGGTTGTAAGTATGCTTTACTTTATGTTTCGGGGTTGTTCTTCCCTCACAATGGAGTAGATCTTCTTTTCTATGGATGTAGGGAGTAGTTTTGGATAGGGTTTGATGTATGACTCATGTTTATGCCTTTACTTATTGGATGATTTTACTTGCTTTGTTTCTATTTGATATGCATGAGACTTGCTGAGATTATCTCTTCATATTGATCAATTATGTAGGAATTGCTAATTTCGTAAAGAGAGGATCTTAGATTGTACACTAGAGGGGCCCTAGTGGCAGGGGTAACCCGTTCACAGACATCTAGGATACTCCCTTGAAAAGAGAGGCAACTTCTCCATAAGGAAGTAAGAGACCGAACTAAACCCTTATCTCTATCCTTAATGATACTGATTGGATTTGCATTCTTATGATCTACCGAGGCGCCCTAGTGACAGGGGTTAACCGTATCAGGATTTCACAGGGATCTTCTCCGTTTTGTGCTTAAGGATAACAACTTTAACTTCCGGTGAATGCATGTCGATTGACAATGAAGAAAAGATAGAACATGCTACATCAGGTTCCACCACAATGAAACCGAAATCCTATAATTCATTTCCCAAAGTTCAATTCCCTCTAAGATCGATTCTCTCATATTTCTCTTACTCTCTTCAATCACTCTCGTTAGTTTGCAAACGCCAAAGCCAACTTTCGACCGTCTAGATAACTTACTTTGTGACATCTCTAGTACTTAATCAACAGTCCCTGTGATTCGGCAAACTTATATATTAATGACGATGAATCCGTGCACTTGCGGAATCATAACAAGTTTTTGGCGACGCTGTCGGGGACTATTTTCGATTAATATTAGTTGATTAGCATATTAGTTACCCTAGATATTTTTCTTTTTCCTTTGCATTTTCTTTCTTGTTTTCATTATGCACTTTCTTTTTTGCAATTTAAATTTTGCATTTTCTTTCTTGCTTTGCATATTGCATTTTATTTCTTATCTTTAATTCTTCATTTTTGTTCTTTTCTCATAAATTTTTGTTTAGATACCATGAGCACTAACATGTCAAGCAGGTCCTTAAGCAATTTCTCTGCACCCATTTTTGCAAGATTTGTATCTCCCATTATGTAGTCTCATATTGAAGTAGAAAGTTTCTAACTAGACCCAGAGTTAATTTTCATGATACAAGGTCACAAATTATCATAAAGTCCTTATCTACATCTTGAGACGTTTCTAGAACTTTGTGATATAGTGAATTTTGAAGGAATGTCAACAGATGCAGTTCGATTGATAGCATTTCCTTTCAATATCAAGGATAGAGCAAGGACTTGGTTATATTCGCTTCGTCCTCAAAGCATCACAAGTTGGAAACAATTGGAGAAATAATTTTTGGATCATTTTTTCCTTCCAAGTAGAATAATTTATATGAGGAATTGCATCACAAATTTTGCTCAGGCATATGGAGAATCATTATTTGAAGCATGGAACAGATTCAAGAGTCTACAAAGGGAGTGCCCTCATCATGGTTTCGAAAAATGGCTGACCCTACACATATTCTATAGGGGAATTTATTTCTCGGATAAGTGTTTGTTAGATTCATCAGCTGGAGGTTCTTTTATGGACAAGAGTGTAGATGAAACAAATATGTTAATTGATCATGTGGCATTGAACCTCCATGAATGGTCGAACAAAAGTTGGATGGAATCTCCCTCAGAAATTCAAGAAGTCCAAGCCATATATACAAGAGAGCCTGTCAAACAAAATACAATTCTACCATCCAAGAGTTTTGAATTCCACAAGTCACAGAATGAGGAGTTCAAACATTTGGGGGTGATGATTGATAGCATTGTTTCAAAATGGTTCAAACAAGATCCTCCTCCTACACAAACAGTGTCTAGTGAACAGTGTAATAATTTTAAGTTGAGAAGTGACAAGAATCATGAAGAACTACTGAATAAGGATTTGTTTAGAATTGAGGAGGAAAATAATAGAAGACCTCAAGAACTCAATTTCTTTACTCCAGGAAGTTTCCAAAGGCCACAAGTATCTTTCCTTCAACGATTGATCACACCTACACTAGATAAGCAGGTTGGACCTCCTCCGCAAGCTCAAAGGGAGTATGGGAAAAAGGAAGTACCTTTCCCAAGACCTTCACTAAAGGTTCATTTCTCACAAAAGCTAGTGAGGGTCAATGAAAATGAAGACTTTGGCAAATTCTGTGACACTAATATGGTTGAGTGTAGATTTCTGGATGTATATGAAGATGAGGACTCTTCATATAAGGATTGTGATGATAATGCAGTGGATAACAAGTTTTCAGATTTACCTTCTAGGTTTATAGGGTGTTATGATGAAATTGAATTTTTCAGATGATGAATGTGATGTGGTAGATCAACTTAAAACTGTAAATGAAGTTAGTGATCCTCCTATAGATGATTCTACCACTGAGGATATTGATGTTGGTTTATTTTTTGATGCTTGTGTTGATGATGATGTTATGAAAGAAAGTGTAGGGAGATGTGTTGTGGAAGAAGCATCTCAAGAATCACCTCCTTTATCCACACAAACTTCTGAGATTATGAGAGTTGCAAGGATTGAACATGTTATGGACCAATGTGTAGGGGCTTGTGCAATAGAAGCAAAGCCCCAAGAATCACCACTTTTAGAGGCACCACTACTTGAGCTAGAGCTAGAGCCAATACAAGATTCAGAAGTCACATTCACATGTTTAGAACTTTCAGGTATCTCTCAGCAAAGCAAGTTTAGTATGCTTTGTGATCTTTTGAAAAATTTCATAAATATACCAATAGTAGATTTTGTTGGATGTGATTCAATTTTTCATACATACTCAGTTCATCTTAATAAGGTTCTAGTTGTATCTAATATAACTTGCTTGGGAGAGGTATGTTTTTCTTTTGGGTGTGTAGATTTTCATGGGGCCTATAATTGAAAGTTCGATCTATACCGTCTTCGACCTCCTGAAAGAATTTCCAAGAAGACAAAGATGGAGAGAACGATTCTTCACTTGTTGATGATAGCTCCCTCCATCATAAGAGCCCTTGGTAAAAGGGTGATGAAATATCTTACCCCTCCAAGAGTGATATTTCGATGAATTTAATGAGGTGGTCGAGCTAATGACCTTAAACAAGTGCTTATTGGGAGGCAACCCAAGTTTAATTTTGTTTTCATTCATAATTTTAGTTCCTTTTTAGTTTATTTCTTTCCTCAAAATAAGCCTGTATCCTCTACTTAATTTTTGTTGTCAATTTCCTTTTATTGGACTCAAAGATTAGGAGGAGTGTAATTGTAATACCCCGGTTCTGAGATTCTGGTTAAATATGACTTAAAAGGTTAGATGGTACTATTCATATCATCAAGGTGCACCTTCCTTTTCGGAAGCCCAAACTTAAGAACTCCAAAGTTAAGCGTGCTTGGCTTGGAGAAATCTGAGGATGGGTGACCTCTTGGGAAGTTTCCCAGGGTGCGTGCCAGTGAGGACAAAGCACGCTGAAAGGACCTTCGGTGGTCTGTGGAGCTAGTCATCAAACCGATAGGTAATTTTGGTGTCGTTCCCGATTCAGTCCGGGTGAGGCCCGCCCGGGCCGGGGCGTTACAGTAATTACATGATGGAGAAGTTAATGACATGGGCATTTGTCACACATCATTTGGTAACTTCTCTTACTTTTAATCTCCTCCACATTATTTTTAGTTTTCATTGGGGCAATGAAAAATTTTAAGTCTGGGGAGATGCATTAGATGATTTTGGCTTAGTTTAGTTTTGCTTATTTCTTTTGCATAATAAATTTTTCCTAATTGCATCATTCATCACATCATGACTATTTGTTCCTTAATGCAAAATACTAGCACGTTTCATCTAGATATTTATGTTGTGTGATTTGGTATGCTAGTATCCCTATTGATCTTTATTTTCCTATCCATAGTAGCATGAAGTGAGCATTGTTATTGCTAGAAGAATTTGAATGTTGGCCTAGTTTTAGGATCACTTCACATTATACTTGACTTTGATGGTAGATATTTTTGAAAATAGTCATGATTCATAAAACCGGACTAGTACTCTTGCTTCTATGGTGACCTCTCAACTATATTTTGGTTACTGGATAAACTCAGATCATGTAAGCTCATTTGAAAAAATCAATCCAAAAAATAAAATAAAATAAAATAAAATAAAAAATGAAAGTTTGTTCAAGTTTGATACTTTGCAAACACAATAAAAAAAAAAGAAGGAAAAAAATAAGGGATAAAAAATAGTTCTCATGAGTTAAAACTAGCAATTCACCCTTTGAGACCGAGTTAGGTTACTGGAGAAATGAATGCTATGTTTCTCTTGATACTCAGTATTCCATTGAGACCTTGTGTAGATAATGTATAGCATTTTTGAGGGGAATGAACCTTGCGTGTGGCAGGTAAGTGTCTATCGCCGGAAGTATGAGGAACACGATAAAATGAAAATTTGACTTGGCTTAGAGATTGATACTTGAAAAAGTTAGGCCACTTATTAGACTGAGCACGGAGAACTTCTACTTAGGTCACACTCGAATAATTTTTGTATCATGCTCATCAATGAAACTATATGATAGGTTTATATTGATTCATTAGGGATTATTACATGCCAACTAACCACATGAGTCTAGATTGCAGGTTTTGCTTAAGGACAAGAAAAGGTTTAAGTCTGGGGGTGTGATGTGCGTAGATTATATACACTTTTATGCATGCTTTGACACACATCTACTTGTATTTCATTAGCATAATCTATGTTTATTGCACCCTATTTCATTATAATGTTATACTTCCATTATATTTTGTTCGGAGATCTACTCTTTTGTTGTTTTGATTGATAGCACGTGATTTGGAGCAAAAACGGAGCCTAAATGAAGTCTAGAGCTTTCAGAGTATCATGTGCATGCGAAAACTAACTTCTTCCAAGTTCTGGTCGTGCAAAGACCACACACCCATGTGAAGCCCGTGTGGGGGACGTGTTGAGGCCATGTGAATGTCACATGATCGTGTGAAGGTCGTGAGGAATTTTTAGCACTGCAGACCAAAAGTAAAATGATCATAACTTTGTGCTCGGTTGGACTTTTGGGTTGTTCTTTATATTGATTTGTAGATAACTTCAAGATATATAACTTTGATGAGGACCTCAACTCAAGAATACTACGTTAAGATGTGATAAAATGATCTACAAATACACACGGCCTTGATACACGACCGTGTCAATTCCAGTGCAGAAGGAAGACACGGTCGTGCCAATTCGCACGACCGTACGGTGTAACCAGAATAGAAGGAAGGCACGGCCATGCAGATCTCGCACGACCGTGCCACTCAACCCGAAGGGAGGATGCACTTGGTCATGTGGATCTCGCATGGTCGTGGCACCAGCCGTGCGGCGCCCGTGCCCTAGCCTATAAAAGGGTCAAGAACCCTATTCTTGGGATCATCTTTGGTTCGGAACTTTGTCCCTCTCATTGGGAAAGAGCTCTCCCCTTTGGGGGAAACCCTAGAGCTTCATCCACCGCTGTCCCTTGACGTTCCGTCAATCTCCAGAGCAAGGAATCATCCCCAAGACATTGGAAACCTCGGCAAGCATCTCTTCTTCCCTTTCTTCTCACATTAAGGGTTGTAAGTATGCTTTACTTTATGTTTTGGGGTTGTTCTTCCCTCAAAGTGGAGTAGATCTCCTTTTCTATGGATGTACGAAGTAGTTTTGGATAGGGTTTGATGTATGACTCATGTTTATGCCTTTATTTATTGGATGATTTTACTTGCTTTGTTTCTATTTGATATGCATGAGACTTGCTGAGATTATCTCTTCATATTGATATACTGTGTAGGAATTTCTAATTTCGTCAAGAGAGGATCTTAGATCGTACACCCGAGGGGCCCTAGTGACAGGGGTAACCCGTTCACAGACATCTAGGATTCTCCTTTGAAAGGAGAGGCAACTTCTCCATAAGGAAGTAAGGGACCGAACTAAACCCTTATCTCTATCCTTAATGATACCGATTGGATTTTCATTCTTGTGATCTACCGAGGAACCCTAGTGACAGGGTTTAACCGTAACAGGATTTCACAGGGATCTTCTCCGTTTAGTGCTTAAGGATAGCAGCTTTAACTTCTGGCGAATGCATGTCGATTGACAATGAGGAAAAGATAGAACATGATACATCAGGTTCCACCACAACGAAACCAAAATCCTAAAATCCATTTCCCAAAGATCAATTCTCTCATCTTTCTCTTACTCTCTTCAATCACTCTTGTTAGTTTGCAAATGTCAAAGCCAACTTTCGACCGTCTAGATAACTTACTTTGCGACATCTCTAGTGTTTAATCAACAGTCCCTGTGGTTCGACAATATTATAGATTACTGACGACGAATCTGTGCACTTGCAAAATTGTAACACTCACGTGTGAGTTTTTAGTCAATTTTCGCTCCAATATGCGTCCTATCAATCAAAATATGCAAAGAGCAGATCCTCAAACAAAATATAATGGAAGTATGATATTATAATCAAATAGGGTGTAATAAACATAGATTATGCTAATGAAATAGAAGTAGATGTGCATCAAAATATGATTAAAAGTGTATATAATCTACGCACATCACACCCCCAGACTTAAACCTTTGCGTGTCCTCAAGCAAAAACTATATCTAAATTCATGCGGTTAAATAGTGCATCATAATCTCTAGCAATTCAATCTAATCCTATCAAATAATTTCATTAGTGAGCAAGATACAAAAGTTATTTTAGTATGGCCTAAGTAGTAGTTCTCCGTGTTCAGTGAAATAGTGGCTTAAATTTGTCAAGTATCTATCCATAAGCCTAGTTAATTCATCATAAAACTATGTTCCTTATGCTTCTGGCGATAGGCACTTGCCTGCCACACGCTTGGTTCATCCTCCACAATCTAGCCATGGTCTCAAAGGCGTGCTCGATATCAAGAGAAACATAGCAGTTATTTTTCCAGTAACCTAACTCGGTCTCAAAGGGGTAACTTACTAGTTTCAACTCACAACAACTGTTTTTTATATCCCTTATTCATTCTTTTTGTTTCATCATCATTTTTTTTAAGTGATTGCAAGATGCAATACTTGAACACAAATGTAAATAAATGCAAATGCTGAGATATTTTGATTTTTCCAAATGAGTTGACATGATTCGAGCCTCATCTAGTAACCAAAATATAGTTTGAGAAGTCACCATGGAAACACTAGTACTAATCAAGTTATATGAATCATGACTATTTTCAGAGTTATCTACCATCAAAACTAGGTAAGGTGTAAGAGATCCTAAAACAAGGGCAATACTTAAACTCTTACAGTAAAAACATTGCTCACTTCATGCTATCATAGATAGAAAAAATATATTACTAAACATATTAGCACCATAAGTAACCCATAAACCACATAAATCTAGAACAAGCGTACTAGTATTTTGCATTAAAGAACAAGCAGTCATAATGTGATGAATGATGCAACTATGAAAAATTTATTATTATGCACAAAGAAATGTGCAAAAACTAAGAATTATTTCAAACACTACACTAAACCCAAACATCCCCCCATACTTAAACTTTGTATTGTCCCAATGAAAACTAGAAATAAAATATGGAGGAGGTATTTGAAGTTAGAGAAGTTACCAAGTGGTGAGCTCCAAATGGTTGATATTCATGTGCTTGAAGATACTCCACTATCTAGTGCTCGCACTCCTCCACAACTTTGAATTCTACAAAAATAAGATAGACTAGAAAAATTAAGTAGAGGGCATGATTTATTATGAATAAAGAAACTAAAAAGGAACTTGAAGGAAACTAAAACTAAAATGAAAACAAGATTGAACTTGGGTTGCCTCCCAAGAAGAGCTTGTTTTTTCTACACTTAAATCATGATATTGTCGGAGTGAGGTATCTCTGGACCTTCTAGCTAATGGCCCAAAATGCGAAGGGGGCTTTCATCGTAGGAATCACATCTTTAAAAATTTCTCTCTCCTTCTTCTTCCCCTTAAAGCATCTTCTTGACTGTAAGAGAAGGTTCACTTGAAGTGCCCATGCCAAGAGCGTGGTGATCACAGTTGATGTTGAGGCCTTGTTCTGATGAAAGTGTAGTATGGGAAAAGGTGGGAGTGTCCAACTTTGGGGTCTTTGGCTTTCCACTACTTCCCACTCGGAGGGCTGCATATTAATTTCAACACCTGCCTCTTCTATGATCCCACCATCCTTCAAGCAAGAATGATCAGAAGTTGCAAAAGGAACATCAGCAAGACTAGTTGAAGATGCATCAATGGTCCTATCAGTGATCGGAGTGTCATCAAATATAACATCACCATTCAAAGCAGTGGAGGAGTCTTGTAGAGTTGCAGAATCATGATCACAGTCGCCTTTTGCTTTACATTCCATCCCCTCCAAATCATCCTCCAACTGAGGCTCTGAATTTGGACTTGACACATCATCGTGCTATAGGGATCGAAGAAACAAGATCCCCTCTTACATCAAGAGCTCTTCTAATTCATGTATTTTGGTCTTCATCTGACTGGGAGCAGGAATATCTGAGTCTTGGGAGTCCTCCCAAGCAGTTGGCTCTTTTGATTGCAACAATTATGGTCTATCTAATATTGAGTCATCCTAAAATATTGATGAACTTTGATTTGCTTGAGAAGAATGTTCATCACTTTGAATATAGTTATTGTCCAAATTTTGATGGTCCACCAAATCTTGATTGTAGTGTTGAGGTATGTTGACGTTCCGCAAGTGTACGGAAATGTCGTAAGTAATAATAAAAGATATCATATCCACAAGGACTGGAATAACCACTAAATATTTCTCAACGCGAATTAGCTAAATAACCAATCAATTGATTTACAGGAACTAAGTGTAACTATGAAGAATAAAATATAGAAATACAAGAATAGAAACAAGAAATAGGGTTGTGATAAATGATGTTCTAGGAGTTTTGGTTTCTTTATAATGTTCTTCAATGTAAATGATCTACCAAATCTTATTCCTCAATTGTTCGTCATTTGTAGAAGGTTGTCGGTTCTCTCTTGCAATAGACAACCGGCCTAGGACTGAAATATATCTAAATGTGATTGATTAGGAATGAAACCTATGTTGTCTTTACACAGGCTTGCCTGTCACGTGCATCCCTCGGATAATCAACATAAGAATTCATCACTTCACAACCTTATCAAGATATAAAGATTAATGCATACAATCTATCCTACCCTCTTCAATGACCTTATTTCACCTTCAAGATTATCCCTCAAACGTCCTTACACGGCCTTGTTCCTGTCACGAACGTCCCTCAAAAAATTGAATGAGGAATTACCTCTACTAGATCCACAAGGTATTCAAACATTCAATCAAGAATGGGAATTAGGTCCAAATCACAACAATCCACACAAGATTGAATAGTTACAAACAGGGCAAAATCATAGAAATAGGAAATCGGCAAATCCACATGAGTGTTACATCAAATCTTCATTACAAATACTCCCTTCATCCTAGAACAAGAGATCTAATCTATAGAACAAGGAAAGAAACCCGAAAACAAAATGATTACAAGCATCTTGATTCCCAAATCCAAGAAAGAAAGGGAAGAAGGGATTATCTACAATGAAGAACGGTCTTCGGATCCAATCCTCGCTTCCGGAGTCGAAACGATGAAGATCTACCCTTAAATCACCAGAAAATCCTTGTAAGAAGGAGGAGGGATGCCCCAAATCTCGTTCCCCCCAAAAGGGAGAAGATCTCCTTTCAAATGAAGAAGAACCCCTTATATAGGGCAAGGGTTTGGGCGCCACACCACCCCGAGACACGGTCGTGTGAAGCTCACATGGCCTGTGCTACTCCCTTCTCTACCTGTCTAAACTGCTCTGATACCAAGTTGATAGGAACCCGGGGGCCTATCACGTGAAAAAAATCGAAAGAGAAAGGGAAAAGGGGGATAGGGTGATCGCTGCGAGGGGATTGACCTCCAATAATCAAACGATATTGATAAAAAGAAAATTACTTATCTTCCAAAATTACATAACGTCTCTTTAAATAGAGACCTAAACTACCTTTTCAAAAGAAAAGGTCTAAAAGAAAAATAAAATAAAACTACCTTTTCAAAAGAAAAGGTTTAAAAGAAAAATAAAATAAAAATACATTTTCAAGAGAAAATGTCTTATTAAAACTTATCTAGAATAAAAAAGAAAAACTCTAAAACTTATTTTTAAAAGGAAATAAAGTTAAAGGATTTAAAAGGAAATAAAGTTAATGGATTTATTTGAATAGATCCATTAAAGGATCTTATCATTCCACCGCCCTTCAAAACAACCTTGTCCTCAAGGTTGTTTATCAATAAACTCTGAAAAATTTTCTTGAATGGTATCATATAATTCCCATGTTGCATCATCGATAGATAAATTGTCCCATTGAATTAATAGCTCAACCGTTGCTTGATTATTCTTCTTCACAAGTCTCCTTTCTAAAATAGCATAAGGTTGAAATTTAACTTCACCATCTGAATTCACTTCAGGAAGATATTGTTGAGGAGTAAATTTATCGCCTAGTTTCTTCTTCAAACAAGAAACGTGAAATACAGGGTGTATTTTAGAATCTTATGGAAGCTCCAAGCGATAAGCAACAGATCCAATACGTTCTATCACTTTATAAGGGCCATAAAATTTCGGTGACAACTTCATAGAGTTTGAACAACGAATTGAAACTTGTTTGTATGGTTGTAGTTTTAGAAAAACCCAATATCCTATTGCAAATTCTCTTTCCGAACGATGCATGTCGACCAATTGCTTCATTCTTGCTTGTGCATCGCATAAGTTGTTTTTCAAAAGTTGCAATATTTGGTCCCTTGTGCGTAGATTTTGGTCGACTTGATGCACATTTGTTGATCCACGTGTGTATGAGCTAACTGAGGGTGGTATACATCCATAAATGGCCTCAAATGGGGTAATCTTAGTAGCTGAGTGGTAGGTCGTATTGTACCACCATTCTGCCCATGGAAGCCAACGAACCCACTCCTTGGGTCTATCACCAGTTAAACAACGTAAATAATTCTTTAAGCATCAATTAACAACCTCTATTTGTCCATCAGACTGTGGGTGGTAGGATGTGCTAAAATTAAGTTTAGTGCCTTACAATTGGAATAATTCTCTCCAAAATTTACTTGTGAAAACCGGATCTCTATCAGTGACAATAGATCTTGGTAGACCATGTAGTTTGATTATATGGTCAAAAAATACTTGAGCAACACGGGCAGCTGTATAAGGATGCGATAATGTACAAAAATGGGCATACTTTGTCAGACGATCAACGACCACCATGATAGTACTTTATCCTTGTGAAGTGGGTAATCCATCTATGAAATCCATGGAAATGTCTGTCCAAATTTGTTTAGGTATGGGAAGGGGTTGAAGAAGACCTGGTCTTGCTACATTTTATCCTTTGTTTCTTTGACATATATCACATTCAGCAACAAAGTTTTTGGTATCCTTCTTCATTCCCTTCCAATAGAAAGCTCTTGAAATCTGTTTATACGTGCGTAGGAAGCCAGAATGCCCTGCAATTGGTGAACAATGAAATTCCTCCAGTATTACTTCCTTTTCAACTAAGTTTGTTGGAAGGAAGATTCTATTTTTATATCGTAAAATTTCTCCATCCCAAGAATAGTGGGGTTCTGGCGATGAATTTTGTAATTTGTTTTGGATGAGAGTCTGTGCCGCTGAATTTTCCTTTTGCTCTTTTTTTATGTTCCAAGTTTTTGTAAGATACTAAGGATATAGCAGTGAACTCTATTTGGTTAGGAAGGCGAGATAAAGCATTAACTACTGTATTTTCCGTTCCATTCTTGTAAACGATTTCATAATCATATCCTAAAAGTCTCTTGATCCATTTTTGTTGATCCATATTTGAGATACGTTGATCCAAGATGAAATTAAGACTCTTATGGTCAGTTCATATTTGAAAGCGTCGGCCAAGAAGATAGGGTCTCCATTTTGTAACGGCATGTATGATAACCAACATTTCCTTGTCATAAATTGACATCTGTTGATGTAGAGGAGATAGTGCCTTGCTAGTAAAAGCTAATGGTTGTCTTTCTTGCATAAGTACTGCTCCGATTCCAACTCCAGATGCATCGGCTTCAATGATAAATTGCTTATTGAAATTAGGTAGTGCAAGAACTGGTGTTGTCGTCATAGCCTCCTTTAAATTTTGAAATGTGTTTTATGCTTCAGGACACCATCTAAATGCATCTTTCTTTAACAAAGTCGTTAGTGGAGCGCTAATCTTCCATAATTTTTTATAAATTTACGATAATAACCTGTGGGACCCAGAAAACCACGTAATGTCTTGATATTCTTTGGGGTGGGCCACTCCTTCATAACTAGCACCTTTGAGGGATCAGTAGCTACTCCTTTTTGGCTTAAAATATGACCAAGGTATTCCACCTTAGTCGGATCGTGATCGTTTGAGAGGTGAATATCGATTTAAAAACTTTCGTCGAAAAGAGTTAAGAGCAGCGGAAAATATAAGCGAAAAGAAACAAGGCTAACACAAGTTCTTTTTACTTGGTTCGGAGTCTGTGTCGACTCCTATTCCAAGGCCCGCACTCGTCGAGTGCTTTGGTTGGGCAATTCACTAGCAATTCAAATAATTCTTTTACAATTGAAAGTATAGTTGCTAATGAAGAATAAGGTAGTATCAACAAGGAAGAAATCAAAATAAAGAGCACGTTGTCGGAGTTTCGCAGCGTCGCAGGACCACAAGTGAGCATATCATTTGTTCTTAGTTGTTGTTTTAAGCTCCACCCCGGACCCTTCTTTTATATGATGCTCGGGGTGCCCACAGCCCTTCGGGGCACCCTGGTGTGACGTAGCCGACCCAACCAGTGAGCTCCACGTGTTGACATTGCGTCAGGGGATAAAACTTACCTCCGGGCGCCTGGACCTCCTAGCGCCCGGACCACCTTTCTCCAGAAACTCCTTCTCCTACAAGACAAGGTTAGTCCGAGGCAATGTATGTCCTGCAAAACAAATTGTTAGTACAGTTTATAATTTGAAAAGAGTATAACTTAGATTTCGTCTTTCCGAGACAGGAATCTAGTCACGATCTCAACTTAGATTTCCGAAATGGATCTAAGTTGGATCGACGCCTAAGTTCCCTTCCCGAGAACGTGTCCTCACAGTCACTCCCCTCCAGTGACTTACCTTTACTTACCTTCCAGACGTCTGGTCAGGCCTTCGACCCATTTGGACTTCGTGTCATCAATCCGGTCCGCCCGTCGACCTAGCTGGACTTCGTGCCAAATGTCCAATCAGCCCTTCGACCCATTTGGACTTCATCCCAGCTATCCGGTCGACCCGTCAACCTAGCTGGGCTTCGTGCCAGACATCCGGTCAGCCTGTCGACTTGTCTGGACTTCGCCTGCACACTCAGTCAGAGTGTTAGGTCAACAATAAAACTAACTTAACATAATTTGTCATTATCAAACCCCGAGTTAGACCGTTAGTGCTAACCGCACCAACAGGAGGAACACCCCAAATCTCGCCCCCCCCCCCCAAAAGGGAGAAGATCCCCTTTCAAATAAAGAAGAAACCCTTATATAGGGCAAGGGTTTGGGCACCACACGACCCCGAGACACAGTCGTGTGAAGCTCACATGGCCTGTGCTACTCCCTTCTCTGCCTATCTCACACGGTCGTGTGTGAGACACAACCGTGGCTTGCTCTGCCACTACTCCCCTTGCACTGCCGTGTAGATCTACACGGCCTGCACTATCTCCGGCTCTAGAGCTCCTGCACGGCCGTGTGGTGCACACGGCCATGGCGTTCTTGGCCTCTGGAAATGTGCACGGCCGTGTAGATATACACGGTCAAGCACTACTTTAATTCTGGAGAGCTTGCAAGGTCGTGTGGTGTACACGGCCCAACTCCTATTGCTTTAAAACTAGTCACGGACGTGTGTAGCTGGAAGTATGAAAATACGTAAATATGCTAAAAGCAAAGCTGGAAGTATGAAAATGCGTAGATAAAGTATGTGCAAAGTATGTGAATGTGTGTCAAAACATGCTAAATAAGAGTATACAATCTACGCACATCACACCCCCAGACTTAAACCTTTGCTTGTCCTCAAGCAAAATGCTGCAATCCAAATTCATATGTTCTATAATGCACTCATATACCTAATGCATTTTCCAAACTCTATCAAAAAGTTTCATTAACAAGCATGATCATGGATACAAGTCAAGAATGGCTCAAGCATAAGTATCTTATGCACAGTGCAATAAGTAACTCAAAACCCTTCAAGTTTCAATCTTCGTCCTAGTCAAGTCGTCATCAAATTTGAGTTCCTAATGTTTCCGGTGATAGGCATGTAACCGGTGATAGGCACTTACATGCCACACACTTAGTGTTGGTTGCTACTCGGAAAACCTAGAGGTTCCACTGTACAAAAATTTTGTACAAAGGTCTGAACCTTTTCCTAGCTACCATGTGTTCTTTTAAATTAAATTTTGGATCGCCTGTGGAACTTAACACGTTTGATCCAAAACTTAATCTATTCGTTCTTTTAGGTTTTGACTTGGGTCTCCTGCGGAACTTAACACGTTCGACCCAAATCACCTTAAGTTATTAATTCTATTAAATATTAATTTCCATAATTGGTTCCCAGTACTGACGTGGTGAGGCACATGGCCTTCTTGGATATGGGAGCAACCACCACCGACTAGACAAAACCTTTTATAGAAAGCTAATATTTAATTTCCTAAAATAACTTTAGGTTAACCGAAAAGAACAATCAAATCACAAGAAAAAGAAAAAACAAAAGAACACAACATCGAAAAACATATTCGAAATTCTAGAATCGTAAGCCTCTTGTATTTGGTATTATTTCCATAAATAACTAGTATGATGCGGAAAGAAAAATTACTAGTTATACCTTGTAGAAAAACCTCTTGATCTTCTACCGTATTCCTCTTCTAACCTTGGACGTTGTGTGGGCAACGATCTTCCGAGATGAGAACCACCTAGCACCTTCTTCTTCCTTACAAGTTTCGGCCATCAAAACTTCTCCTAGGATGAAGAGGTTCGGCCACCACCACCATGCTCCAAGGGATGCTAGAAAAGAGGCTTCTTTTCTCTCCTTCTTCTCCTTCTTAGATCCGGCCACCAAAGCTATCTCCACCATGAGAAGGTTTCGGCCACACAAAGGAGAGGAGAGGAAAGAAAGGGCCGGCCACACCCAAGGAGAAAAGAGAGGAAAAATAGAATAGAGTCGTTCACCTTGAAGCCTCCTCTACCCCTCTTTATAATCCTTGGTCTTGGCAAATAAGGAAAATTTAATAAAACTTCCTTAATTCTTTTGCCATTGAAAAGGAAAATTTATTTAATTAAAATAATTTTCTCTTTTCAAATTATAATGACCACTCTTCTCCCCAAAACAAGGAGAGTTTTAATTAAAACAAAATTAAAACTTCCTAATTTGTTTCTAGAAATTTATAAAAATTTCTCCAATAATTTTAATCCCTTCATGA
This sequence comes from Zingiber officinale, assembly GCF_018446385.1. Classification (NCBI taxonomy): domain Eukaryota; kingdom Viridiplantae; phylum Streptophyta; class Magnoliopsida; order Zingiberales; family Zingiberaceae; genus Zingiber; species Zingiber officinale. Next base: position 51,994,652 of record NC_055990.1, read on the forward strand.
TTGGTTAATAAAAGAAATTTTATAAATTAAAATCTTTCGTTTAAACATGTGGATAATTTCCAAAAGGAAAGTTATCTCTAAAATTAAAATCTCCTTTCAATCTACAAATAAGGAAAGATATTAAATCTTTTCTTAATCTTTTGTAGAAACTAATAAAGAGAATTTTTAAACTTTCTTTTAAATCATGAATATAATTAAAAGGAAAGTTTTACCAAAATTAAAATCAACCTTTTAATCTACAAATAAGGAAAGAGATTTTAACTCTTCTCTTAATCTTTTGTAGAATCTTATAAAAGGAAGGATTTAAATTTTTAAACTCTCTTTTAAATTATATTATCCACATAAGAAAATTTTTAAAATTAAAATTCCTTTTTATTTTAATAGGGCCGGCCACATGAATTCACCCATTAACATAACTATGGCCGGGCCTAGCTCCAAGCTAGCTTGGCCGGCCCCTATAGGATGGGTAAGAAGGTGGGTATAGGTGGGTATAGTACTCTATAATTAAGAGGATACGATAGGGACCGAGAGGAGGAATTGGTTTTGGTCTCCCGATAAAATTAAGCATCCCGTGCTCGCCCCGAACACACAACTTAATTTTATCAATAATAATTCATTCCACTAGAGAACTATTATTGAACTACCGCACCAATCCCAAATTACATTTTGGGCTCCTTCTTATCATGAGTGTGTTAGTCTCCCTGTGTTTAAGATATCGAATGTCCACTAATTAAGTGAGTTACTGACAACTCATTTAATTAATATCTTAGTCCAAGAGTAGTACCACTCAACCTTATCATCATGTCGGACTAGGTCCACCTGCAGGGTTTAACATGACAATCCTTATGAGCTCCTCTTGAGGACATTATCAACCTAGTATCTCTAGGACACAGTTTCCTTCTATAATCAACAACACACACTATAAGTGATATCATTTCCCAACTTATCGGGCTTATTGATTCATCGAACTAAATCTCACCCATTGATAAATTAAAGAAATAAATATCAAATATATGTGCTTGTTATTATATTAGGATTAAGAGCACACACTTCCATAATAACCGAGGTCTTTGTTTCTTTATAAAATCAGTATAAAAGAAACGACCTCAAATGGTCCTACTCAATACACTCTAAGTGTACTAGTGTAATTATACAGTCAAGATAAACTGATACCTAATTACACTACGACCTTCTAATGGTTTGTTCCTTTCCATTTTGATCGTGAGCTACTGTTTATAATTTATAAGGTACTGATAACATGATCTTCTATGTGTGACACCACACACCATGTTATCTACAATATAAATTAATTGAACAACTACATTTATCACAAATGTAGACATTTGACCAATGTGATTCATATTTCTAGATAAATGTTTTATACCAAAAGCTAGGCTTTTAGTATACATTCTAACACTTAGTTCATATTTCTCAATCAACCCAAGGTCTCAAAGGCATGCTCAATCTCAGGAGAAGCTAAGCAGTCATTTCCCCAGTAACCTAACTCAGTCTCAAAGGGGTGACTTGCTAGATTCCACTCACGATAATTGTTTTTTTATATCCCTTATTCACTTTTTTTTCTTCTTTTTTCACGCTTTTTTTTCATAAGTATTTGGATTGTGCAAATTTTATTCACAAATGTACTTTTAGCACAAATGTTGGGATATTATGATTTTTCCAAATGAGCTTACATGATTTAAACCTCATCTAGTAACCAAAATGAAGTTTGAGAAATCACCATGGAAACCAAGTACTAAACAAACAAAATGAATCATGACTATTTCAATGATATCAACAATCCAAGCTCAAGAATAGTGAAGTGAAGGCAAGATCCTTAAGGTCAAGACAAAACTAAAACTTATCTCGATATGATACTTAGCTTCTTTCATGCTACCCAAGATAGAGAAAAGAAATACACTAAGCATACTACTAGCATCATTTGCAACATAATGAATCTAGATAATGAACGTGCTGGCATTTTCACTTATAGACAAGAAAGCATATAAGTGAAGTTTGATGTTCTCAAGATGTATGCCACAAGGTTTTTCAAAAGATAGTCAAGTGACTATCAAAAACAAACAATCAAAGCAAGACAAGAATGAATGCAAAAATAAATAAAATGCAGAACAAAACAGAAAAATGCAAAAAAATTCAGGTTTGCAACCCCCCCCCCCCCCCCGACTTAAACTTTTCATCGTCCCGATGAAATCAATATGGTGGAGGAGGTGGGTGAGGGAAAGGAGGCCTACATCGTTCTCCGATAGGAAAACTAGGAAAACCAGGCATTTCACCAAGGAATCTATGATATTTATAAAGGGCATCTATTTGATGGCTAGTAACACTCATGCCCTGCATAAAATCTCTCATTCTAGCTTGATCAATATCATAGTCCTGAACAAATTCAGCCACTTGATCTTGAAAATTCCTTGTAAATTGAAAATGATTTCGTACTTCTCTAAACTGATCATCTGATAAAGAGAAATGACCTTCCAACATTATTCATTGGGCATTCTTCTTCTCATGAAGTGATTCCAGAGATGCACGAAAATCTGAAAAGTCAAATCTGGAGGAACCCGTACCATAGGCAAAATAATGCCTAGCAGGATCCATTCTCGAGGTCTAGATCAGTAATTACCCAATTAGCAGGGTTGCGAATGGAAGTTCGTTCGGGATAAGGAAGAGGTAAAGGAAAACCATTCCTCCTAGGAAATGCAAAACCATTCTCATCCCGGACAAGCATTTTCATGGCAAGACATGCATCAATGTCTATCGTGTCATTGCCATGGATGACTTCTAACCCATCTAAATGAAGCTCCAAGTTACAAGCTATTTGAGTAATCATACGACCAAAAACAATAGATCTCGAAGATGCCCTCCTGGTTCTCACCAAGGTTTGAAGAAAATGAAAACCTGAATCAAAATCAACCTTATGTAGCTTAGCCCATAAAGAATAAAGCTCTACTTTCTTTACAACTCCATCACTCTCCCCATACCAAAAATAGTTTTACTCATGACTCGATGTAAGTATCTAAAAATGGGGTTTTACATGTGAGAAGCCTTAGCTCTAGAGGGCTCATAAGGTTGTTCTAATCCAGTGATCGAGTTCCAGAAATGATTCCAATTAAACCTAGAATCAAACCTATGAGAGTAACCGGTAGACAATCTAAAACAATTATTGAAATCATTAAATGCACACTGAAATTCTTGGTTCATTTGCCTAAATGTTATTTTGCCAACATAATCATCTTCATTGGCAAAGCAGACATCTAATGAGCTCAGAAACTCCAATATAATATGAGGATACGTAGGTTGATGTGAGTACAATATATCACTCCAATCAAGGAACTCAATCATCCAATCCACATCTTCTCTAATTCCTAGCATGTCTAAAACGGTTGGGTCCATATATCTTGTACACACAATCTTTCTATTCACAAGAATTGCAAATCTAGTCTTATGATCTTCATTTCTAAAAATGATATTGAATTCATTGTCATTACCTTCGTCGCGTGCGGTCCTCTTTCCTTTGCCCTTTATTGGTTGTTTTCCTTTATCCTTTGTTGGCTCTTTCCCTCCACTAGATCCACCACTTCCCTTACGTAATCTCTTCAAAATATTGGGCATATTGTCATGTTTAAGTGGAAAAGGGTACTGTTCTTGGTTGGAGAAGTTAGATCTTGAAGGATTAGGTCATGAAGAACAAGATCTTTGGGTAAGGAGTTGGAAGTCTTAGGTATAGGAGAAAAGAGGAATCTAGATCTTGATAAAGTTTGAGGAAAAGGAAGAGTTTGAGATCTAGATCTGAAAAGATTTGGGAGAAAGGTTGAAGAAGAGAGGAGTTTGGCAGAGAAAAAGGTGTGGAGGTGAAGGGGGTGTGTGGCAGACACGACTTGGATCCGGCCGTGTATAGGGGACATAGCTTGAACAGCTCCACTCCACACGGGTCGTGTAGATCTACACGACCTCTCCCTTTTCCCTCTCGGGTTGGTTCACACGGCCGTGCCAATTGGCACGGCCACAAACATCTCCTTGTCAGTTCAGCTCGCACGGTTGTGTGTGAGACACGACCTCTTCCTTCTCCTCCTCATGAAGCCTTGCACGACCGTGCTAGATGGCACAACCAGTGCAGTTGTTGCTCTCGGATCTTTACACGGCCGTGTTTAATATACGACCGTGCTAGATGGCACAACCAGTGTCATAGTAGTAAGTTTAAAGTTTTTGAGACCTAATTTATTACAAATGGAATAAGGAATGAGGCTAACACTTGCCCCCAAATCACAAAAAGCTTTCTCAATGAATTCAGCTCCTATGTTGCAAGGAATATAAAAGCTTCCTGGATCCTTCAACTTTGGGGAAGTGTTTTCTCAAAAAGAGCACTACATTCCTCCGTAAGTGTTATGGTCTCTATGTGTCCTCTTCTTCTTTTATTTGACATGATATCCTTCAAGAATTTGGCAAACTTAGCCATTTGTAATATTGCATCAATAAGAGGTACTTCAACACATATTTCTTTGACTTTCTCCAAAAATTTACCAAACTCTTAATCCTTCTTTAGCATCACTAATCTTTGAGGAAAAGGGATTACTTGGCTCTATGGACTAAGTGGAAGAGTCTCTTCAACCTTAATGGTACTCTCCTCATTTTCTTGAATCTGATTTGGTTCAAGTGCTGGAGGAGAGAGCTCTTCTTCAGCTTTCATCCCTTTTTGAGCAGTCACAAGGGAATCTCCCAAGGTCCGTCCACTCCTAAGTTCAATGCGATTGCAATGCTCTATTGGATTTACATAAGGTTTTCTAGGAAATTGCCCTAGTGCTCTTGAAGATGATGAGGCTAGCTGGGCAATTTGACTATCTTGGATCTTTTGATGCTTTTCAGAATTATCCATTCTCTGAGTCAACTTCAAAATGTCTTGCTTCATTTCATTTTGATTAGAGATAATTTCCTCAAGCATCTTTTCAATTTTAGAAAACTGATAACCTTGAGAAGATTGTTGTTGAAAATTCTGCTGCTCAGACTGAAAATTAGGTCTTGCCCCCAAAGGTGGTCCTTGCTCTTGATTATTTCTATAAGAAAAACTAGGATGAATTTTCCACCCAGGGTTGTATGTATTTGAGTATGGGTTGTTCTGCCTCTGGTTGAAACCCATGATTGGATAACATTGGTCTAATTGATTGATTTGTGTAGAAATAGCTCCCAAAGGGCATGAGTCACTAGAGTGATCAGTACTCCCACATACTTCACAAGTAGATACAATGGCATTGACCATATTTGAATTAGTCCCCATACTTTCTAATTTCTTTGTAAGAGCATCCAACTTTTCAGACATTAAAGTGACTGCATTAACATAAAATTTCCCTGATGCTTTAGTTGGGTTTGAATAAGAATAGCCACCACTTCTCTCATTAGCCCATTGATGATGATTTTGTGCTACACTTTCAACTATTTCCTCGGCTTCATCCAGACTTTTATTCATGAGTGCCCCTCCAGCAGCTGAATCAAGGGACACTTTGGTATAATAATTGATGCCATTATAGAATGTGTGCAACACTAACCACTTCTCCAAGCCATGATGTGGCCATTGTCTGAGTATATTTTTGTATCTATCCCAAGCTTCAAATAAAGATTCTGAGTCAGCTTGTTTGAAACTTGCAATGAGATTCCTCATATGAGCCGTTTTGCTAGGCAGATAGAATTTGTCAAGAAATTGTTGCTCACATTGTTCCCATGTGGTGATGCTATTTGGAGCTAAAGAGTTCAACCATTGCTTAACTCTATCTCTTAGAGAAAACCCAAACAATAATAAGCGCACCGCTTCTGAAGGAACACCATTCATCTTCATTGTACCGCATATCTCATAAAAGACCTCCAAGTGTTGATTTGGGTCTTCATGTGGTCATCCACCAAACTGAATTTGTTGCACCAAAGAAATAATAGCCGGTTTGATCTCAAAATTGTTTGCTTCGACTGGAGGTCATGAAATGCTAGATCGAAACCCCCTAACATAAGGTGTTGCATAATCCTTTAGTGGTCTATTCACCATGCTTGAATGTTCTTGTTCTGTTTGTTGTCTTTGCAGAATTTTCCTTCTATGAAATGTTCTGTCAATTTCAGGATCTAAAGGAAGAAGTTCTCCTGCAAAGTTAGCTCTTCGCATACACAAGAACAAGATTGCAAGGTATATATGCTTAAAGGACAAAGAAGAAAGAAACTAGATCAAAAGAAAAATAGAGATTAGGCTAGAATGTTAGAAATCAAGAATGCAGAATTAGAATTGCAACAAAGGGGAAAAAATTAACAAGAATGTTATACAATAAAAAGAAAAACTTATGAAAATAGAATTCTAAAGATTAGTCTCAACTATGCAAATGAAAATAAAAGAAAAGTTATGTTTATTCTAACTCAATTGATAATCTCTAATGTTATAGGGCAGTTCCCGGTAACGACGCCAAAAACTTTTTGACGTTCCGTAAGTGAACGGAAATGTCGTAAGTAATAATAAAAGATATCATATCCACAGGGACTCGAACAACCACTAAAGATTTCTCAACGTCAATTAGCTAAACAACCAATCAATTGATTTACAGGAACTAAGTGTAACTATGAAGAATAAAATATAGAAATACAAGAATAGAAACAAGAAATAGGGTTGTGATAAAAGATGTTCTAGGAGTTTTGGTTTCTTTGTAATGTTCTTCAACGTAAATGATCTACCAAATCTTATTCCTCAATTGTCCGTCATTTGTAGAAGGTTGTCGGTTCTCTCTTTCAATAGACAATCGGCCTAGGACTGAAATATATCTAAATGTGACTGATTAGGAATGAAACTTATGTTGTCCTTACACAGGCTTGCCTATCACATGCGTCTCTCGGATAATCAACATAAGAATTCATCACTTCACAACCTCATTAAAATATAAAGATTAATAAATACAATCTATCCTACCCTCTTGAATGACCTTATTTCACCTTCAAGATTATCCCTCAAACGTCCTTACACGACCTTGTTCCTGTCATGAACGTCCCTCGGAAAATTGAATGAGGAATTACCTCTACAAGATCCACAAGGTATTCAAACATTCAATTAAGAATGGGAATTAGGTCCAAATCACAACAATCTACACAAGATTGAATAGGTACAAACAGGGAAAAAACGTAGAAATAGGAAATCGACAAATCCACAAGAGTTTTACATCAAATCTTCATTACAAATACTCCCTCCATCCTAGAATAAGAGATCTAACCGAAAACAAAAGGATTACAAGCATCTTGATTCCCAAATCCAAGAAAGAAAGGGAAGAAGGGCTTATCTATGATGAAGAACGGTCTTCAGATCACTTCTGGAGTCAAAACGATGAAGATCTGCCCTTGAATTGTCGGAAAATCCCTCCAAGAAGGTGGAGGAATGCCCTAAATCTCGTTCCCCCCAAAAGGGAGAAGACCCCCTTTCAAATGAAGAAGAAACCCTTATATAGGGCAAGGGTTTGGGCGCCACACGGCCCCGAGACACGGCCGTGTGAAGCTCGTACGGCCTGTGTGACTCCCTTCTCTGCCTATCTCACACGGTCGTGTGTGAGACACAGCCGTGGCTTGCTCTGCCACTGCTCCCCTTGCACGCCCGTGTAGATCTACACAGCCTGCACTGCCTCCGGCTTTAGAGCTCCTGCACGGTTGTATGGTGCACACGGCCAGGGCGTTCTTAGCCTCTAAAAATGTTGCACGGCCGTGTAGATATACACGGCCGAGCACTGCTTCAATTCTGGAGAGCTTGCAAGGTCGTGTGGTGTACACGGCCTGACTCCTATTGGCTTCAAAACTAGGCACGGCCGTGTGTAGCTCACACGGCCATAGCCACTCCCTTTCCTGCTGCAGCCACTCGGGTGGTGAACCTCACATGGCCAAGGCAACCCCCCCATGGCAGGGTCGTGTGGCACATAAGGATGGTGCCTTCCTCCTTTGGTTTGCTTGCCTCGGACATCATTTCTTCTCCAAAATCGACTCCTGTGTACAAAAAATGTACAAAAGTAGATCTCCAAACAAAAAGAGTAAATATGCTAAAAGAAAAGCTAGAAATATGAAAATGCGTAGATAAAGCATGTGCGAAGTATGTGAATGTGTGTCCAAACATGCTAAACAAGAGTATACAATCTACGCACATCAAGGTAAATCAAGGATATGCTGCTGTGGAATTGACTGCTCATCCTCCTTAAAAGTGTGTTGGGGTTGAAAATTTTGAATTTGATGATCTCCATAGTCATAGCTAGAAATACTAGAAACTAAATCATATTGATGTATAGGTTGGAATAGATTCTGAAGTTCCCGAAAAGAGGGAGCACTTATATGGAGGAAGTGGCATATAGTAACTAGATGGGATGAGTTGCCACAAATTGTACAAATATCATCAACTAGTTCTGTGGAAGGGCCAGCTTCATTTTGGAAGAGGCAGCATATAGCAGACGGATGGGATGAACTACCACATACTTTGCAAGTATTCAACGTTCGCTCATCATCCAAATTATACTTTACACCTCCAAATTTCCAAGAATACCAATCCATAGCTAAAAAAAATTCTGGTCTCACCTGAAATAATATCACACAACTCACAAGACACGGTGAGAAATTATCATATAGCACATGAATATAAGAGATATACAATAATCAAGGCACTCAACCAATTTTTTATTTTCATTTTTTTTAAAAAAATGAATACATAATTTAAAGAAAAGAAAGTTCATAATGAAAACAAGGAAAAAAAGACAAAAGGAAAAAAGAAAAATATCTAGAGTAACTCATATGCTAATCAACTAAAGTTAATCAAAAATAGTCCCCGACAACAGTGCTAAAAACTTGTTACATCACCTCAAATGCATGGTTTCGTCATCAGTAATACAAAAGATATCGAACCCACAAAGACTGTTGGTTAAGAACTAGTTAACTTTGCATAGCGAATTATCTAGACAATCTAAAACATTTACAAATGCTTAAGAGAAAGAGAAAAGAGGAGAGAGAGTAAAGAGCGTAAGTGAATGAAGGGGGAATAGATACTAGGATTTGGGTTTCGTTGCGATGCTAGTTAATGTCTCTATGCATTGTTCATCTCCCTAACTCCATGCTTACACTCATGTAGGAGTTCTAACTAAAGTCTTATACTATCCCGCGAAGATCACAGCGAAGAGTTTACCCAAGTTCTACCGCCATTAAGTAAAAAAGGTAATTTAGGAAGTCCGATTATAGGGAATATCCTTTCGTCACCAGGGCCCACAGTCCACGTTTCTAGATTATACAAATCACTTCCTAACGGTAGATTAATGTAATTAAGTAGAATAGGTAATTTAGGAAGTTCGATTATAGGGAACATACTTCTCACACAAGGGTCCACGGCCCACGTTCCTAGATTATACAAGTCACTTCCTAATATTAATTTGGGAGAACCCTTTAAACTCTAATTAGTTTTCCTAGTAGAGAGTTGATCCCCGTTTCAAGGAACTGCTATAGAAAGTAAGGGATATCTTCTGTCACAAGGTCCTATGATCTTACATTCCAAGGCTCTTCCTCTACATGGTGATCTAACCCTACATCTACATGGATTTACCTCGCACACATTTCATCAAATGCATACAAGACACAACACACATAGATGATAATATAAACACTTCATTGCATAGGAAAATGTCCAAATACATAGTTCATACATCACAACTACTTCCTACGTCCTAGATCTAGTGATCTACTCCATTGCAAGGAAATTTACAACCAAGAGATGATAAGTAAAGCAAATCACGACCCAATACATGGAGATAGAGAGAAGAGAATGCTTATCTTTGAGGTGTAGCATCCTTGGAAGTGCCCTTTTATAGAACCCTTTCCCAAGCAATAGGGAAGAGCCCCAAACGAAAAGATAAGTGAAAATGGGAGAAAAGTCCCTACTATAGAGTAGGGCATGGGCACTACACGGCTCGTGACACAGTCGTGTGGATTCACACTGCCTCACACATCTTGCTTTCGGCCAAGGTGACACGACCGTGTAGATTTACATGATCGTATTCTGCTTTTGGCAGCGGATGGCCTACACGGCCGTGTGGCTTACACGATATGGCGATACTTGCTCTCTGGAAAATGTTGCACGACCGTGTGGCTCACAAGGCCTAGGCATGCATAGCCTCTGGAGAAATGGCATAGTCGTGCCATTTGGCCCACCCATGCCTTGCTTTGCCTCTAGATTGTTGGCACGGTCGTGCCATTTGATCCGGTCGTGTGCTACCTGGCCACGTGGAGATTGGCACGGTCATGTAGGTCACATGGTCATGACATGATTTACTTCAGGATGGCCACACAATCGTGTAGCCTACACGACCCAAGCTTGATTTCTTCTGGAGTAGCTCCCGTGTGAGTTTTTACTCCATTTTCACTCCAATATGCGTCCTGTCAATTAAAATAAACAAAGAGTATATATTCGAACAGAATATAATGAAAGTATGACATTAAAATGAAATAGGGTGCAATAAAAATAGATTATGCTAATGAAATACAAGTAGATGTGCTTCAAAACATAATTGAAAATGTATATAATCTACGCATATCAATATGTGATTCACATGATAGTTCTAGTAGAGTTTACAATAGGCCATGAGTGTATATCCTTATTTTGGTACAACTTTCCCTCTTGGACAGATGGACAGTATGAGCGCACTGTACAGATGTTGGAGGATCTGTTGATAGTGTGAGTTATAGAGTACAGAGATAGTTGTTTTACCTTAGTTGGCTAAGCAACAATGTGGGAGTTGTGGAGGTATAGTGAGCTCATAACCGCAGAATTATCATTATCTACTTGGAAGTAAATCATCTAGCAGTTTTGTAAGGGAACTTTAATCCCTCACGGTTGGAGATTTATTCATGATACTAGGATAAAGTAGCATATGAAGGTGCAGCAGGGGTCGGCAAGAGGGGGGCGAATTGCCTGAAACAATAAGGTATACCCTCCCCGAATTTTTCAACTCAAAAATAAAAGCAATGATAAAAATAAAACAAGAAGAAACATAATTAAATCAAAGACTCGGGAGTTAACCTGGTTACAACCAAGAAGGTTGTTAATCTAGGGCGATGAAAAGCACGCACTAAGAAAGTCTCCTTTACTGTAGGCGGAGAAGCCTTTTTACATACTGAGAAAGCTCACAAACTGCTAGGAGTTGATTACAGAGTTGAATACTAAGTTGTTGGTTATTTCCTAGCTCCATGGGCCTTTTTATAGCTCCTGGAAAGTCTATCCCGAGGGTCCAATGCGCCTCCAACAAGGTTCAAGGTGCCTCCAACTCGTTGTAGCAGATAGAACTCTATCCGCTGCGAACGGTCAAATTTGACCAGCCTGAAAGTGCCTCAAAGCAGGTTTGAGGTGCCGCAACTCTTGAGGCACCTCAGACTGAGGCTCGAGGCGCCTCAGCTTGAGGCACCTTCAACATTGGTTGATGGCGCCTCGAGCAGTCTTCTCAGCTCCATTTTTTCTTTGCTTTGACTTTCGAGGCTCCGTTTGTTTGGGTGATTGCGGCCAACCGAAATAGGGCTCACCCGAACCTAATTTCCGGCCTTCTCCTCGAGCAGTCTTCCTCCCCAGCTTAACGTCCCTCGAACGCCGTGCACGTTCTTCTCGCCCATCGATGTACTCTTCCGCAGCTCTCTCGTCCTTCGGACCCACCGAGCCCGTCGGCTCTTTTCCCGTGCCTTCCTTCTCGCTAGCTGCAACTTCTGCTCGACTTCCTGCGCTCCTAAGCTCCTGCACACTCAGACACAAGGATCAAACATAAAGAAGGACCTAACCAACTTGGTTGATTACATCAAAACACCATGGGGTCCAACAATCTCTCCCTTTTTTATGTGCATCAACCCAAGTTCAAGTTAGGGTTAAAATAGACAAGTAGTAATTTTTAAATAAAATTACTAAACTAAGATGTTAAGCATAATTTTGTAATAAATAAAATTACAACTACTTAATTAAGAGTTAACCAGAATTTTTCAAAAATATTTTTAATTTTAAAAATTCTTTCCCCCTAAACTTGTACTTCTCTCTCCCCCTTTGATCATAGCAAAAAATGGGGTAATAATAATAGAAAATGATTTAAAAAAATATTTAGCAAATTTTAAGTTAGAAAAATTTCTAAGCAAGATGAATTTTTAGAATTTTCCAAAAAAATTCTAAGTAAACTGAATTTTTAGAATTTTTTAAAATAATTTCTAAGTCAATTTTTTTCCGAAAATGTTTGAAAAACTTTCAAAGCATTATTTAATTCTAGTTTAATGCTTTTTCAGAAAGTTAATTAAATATTTTATTTCAATATTTCAGCTTCCAGGTCGTGGCGAGGCACTAGGCCTTCTTGGTTATTGGAGCAACAACCACTTCCTTAGACAAAGCTTCATAAAGAAATTTTAACGTTTAATTTTTCTTCTGAAAGCCTTAATTAAAAGAAAATTAATTTAGCACAGATTTCGGAACCCAAAAGAGGTTCCTTCCTATTGGGTTATTCAAAAACTTAGGGGGTACATAATTTCTGGTTACTTTCCTAAGTTGTCCCTGATGTTTTCTAATATACCAATTCAATTTTTCATAAATTCTTAATTTTTATTTTGGAAATTTATTTAAGCATGCATCATTATTCTTCAATTTCTCAATTTCAACTTTTAATTTTTCATTTTCTAATTTTAGATTATCATACATTTCTAGTGGACATGCTTTTGCTAGGTTCAATTTTAATTCAGCATTTTCTTTTTCTAATTTGAATAAATCTTTAGAAAGAGATTTAATGAATTGAAATGATTGAGTAGGGGTTAGATTACGTACATGACTTACCTGACTCGGTGATGCTCCCCCTTCATCGCTACTTTCTTCTAATGAGGTTCCTCCCCCCTTCATCTATTCTCATTTCTGAGCTTGACTCTTCTTCCAGCTGATGGCTTGCCATTAGCGCTAACCCCGAGAATTCTTCGAGGTCTGATTTGGAGGATGAGTATGACCATGTGGCTTTCAGGTTCTTGTATCTGGAGGATTCTGGCTTCTTGTACTTTACCTTTTCCTTCTATTTCTGTTTGCTCTTCAATTTCGGGCAGTCATCCTTGATGTGCCCTTCTTCGTTGCAATTGTAGCAACGGGTTGTCCTTGTATTTTGATGACGTTTACTCGACTACGATCTAAATTTGTTAGATTTGAAAAACTTATTAAAACGTCTTACCATTAATGCAGCTTCATTTTCGTCAATCGATGCATCAAAGTCAGAATCGTTTGTTTTTGCCTTTAAGGCAATGTTCTGACTAGTCTTCTCTACTCCATTGGGCTCTGCAACTCGAGATTCGTGAAGTTCAAAAGTAGAAAACAAATTTTCTAAAGTACTTATCTCGAAGTCCTTAGAGATGTAATATGCATCTACTAAGGACCCCCATTTTGGAGTTCTAGGGAAGGTGTTGAGCGTGTACCGGATCGAGTCCCGGTTCATTACTTCTTCTCCAAGGTTACTTAGTTGCGTGATCAACTCTTTGATCCTTGCTTGGAGTTACGCTACCTTCTCGCCTTAGTTCATCCGGAGGTTCGTAAGCTGAGTCCGGAGGATATCACGTCTTGCAAGCTTCCCTTCGGATGTACCTTCGTGAAGCTCCAGGAATTTTTCCCAGAGGTCTTTTGCGGAGTCGTAGCTTCCGATTCGACTTACCTCTTGTGGTGGCAACATGCTAAGCAAGTGGAACTCTGCCTTTCCATTGGAGACAAACTCAGCTTGCTCCTTATTGCTCCACTGATTCTCTTCTTTGTCTTTCGGAACTTCAAAACCATATTTCATAGTTAGTAAAATATCGAAGTCGGTTTTAAAAAATACCTCCATCCGACGTTTCCACGTCGCGAAGTCTCCGTCAAACTTCGGGGGATGAATATTCGCTACGGCCATCATCATGATCGTTGTGCTTCTGTCGGCGGTTAGTCCTTCTGAGGCGGTCTGGCTCTAATACCAATTGAAGGTGCAGTGGGGGCCGGCAAGAGGGGGTGAATTGCTTGAAACAATAAGGTATACCCTCCCCGAATTTTTCAACTCAAAAATAAAAGCAACTATAAAAATGAAACAATAAGAAACAGAATTAAATTAGAGACTCAGGAGTTAACCTGGTTACAACCAAGAAGGTTGTTAATCCAGGGCGATGAAAAGCGCACACTAAGAAAGTCTCCTTTACTGTAGGCGGAGAAGCCTTTTTACACACTGAGAAAGCTCACACCCTGCTAGGAGTTGATTACAGAGTTGAAAACTGAGTTGTTGGTTATTTCCTAGCTCCAGGGGCCTTTTTATAGCTCCTAGAAAGTCTATCCTGAGGGTCCAAGACGCCTCCAACAAGATTCAAGGTGCCTCCAACTCGGTGTAGTAGATAGAACTCTATCCGCTGCGAACGGTCAATTTTGACCAGGCTGAAGGCGCCTCAAAGCAGGTTTGAGGCGCCTCAGTTCTTGAGGCACCTCAGACTGAGGCTCAAGGCACCTCAGCTTGAGGCGCCTTCAACATTGGTTGAAGGCGCCTCGAGTAGTCTTCTCAGCTCCATTTCTTCTTTGCTTTGACTTCTGAGGCTCCGTTTGTTTCGGTGATTGTGGCCAACCGAAATAGGGCTCACCCGAACCCAATTTACGGCCTTCTCTTCCAGCAGTCTTCCTCTCGGGCTTAACGTCCCTCGAATGCTGCGCATGTTTTTCTCACCCATCGGTGTACTCTTCCGCAGCTCTCTCGTCCTTCGGATGCACCGAGCCCGTCGGCTCCCTTCCCGTGCCGCCCTTCTCGCTAGCTGCGTCTTCCGCTTGACTTCCTGCACTTCTAAGCTCCTTCACACTCAAACACAGGGATCAAACACAAAGTAGGACCTAACCAACTTGGCTGATTACATCAAAACACCATGGGGTCCAACAGCATATGGGTATACTATTTAGTTGTTATGAGGATCCCCTAGTTTGAGTAGTAAATTTGAGGACCAAATTTTTGTTAGTAGGGGAGAATATAAGATACGAAAAATTTAATAATTATTATTATTAGAGTAATGACCTTGTAGAATTTTCTGATAATTTTTAGAAATTTTTCAAGTTTTAAACGGAGTCTGTATGACCCATTTAAGGGGATAGAATGATTGGGCTAGGAGAAAGCCTGTTTGAAATATCTCTTAAGTGGGAGTTGATTAATTCTATTAATATAAGGTTTAATTATTAAATCTAGATTTTTCTATTTCCATTAGCCTGATCCCTTTCCTCATCCCTAATCTCTCTATCACCCCTCTCCCTTCTCTCGACACGGTCGCAGACCACCACGGGTCGACGTCCAATCACTACTGCCCTGGCGCCGCCGATCTCCACAGCCATTAGCACTGGACATGGTTGCGGCAGGGAGGAATCCGACCCCTCTCCATATCCCCCGCCATCGCCTCTCTTCATCTCAACCGATCACCGACTCGGTCAATGCCACCAACCACTGCCCTAACACCTGTTAGGATGTATACTAAAAGCCTAGATTTTTGTATGAACATTAATTTTGAAATGAGAATGATATTGGTCAAATGTTTGCATTTAGTTAAATGCAGTTGTCTATTTAATTTATATTGTAGATAACATGGTGTGTGGTGTCATAAAGAAGATCATGTTATCAATTCCTTATAAATTATAAATAGTAGCTCACAACCAAGATAGATTGGGACAAACCATTGGAATGATTGTAGTGTAATTTGGTATTAGTTTATCTTGACTATAAAATTATACTAGTACACTATGAGTGTATTGAGCAGGATCATTTAAGGTTGTTTCTTTTTATACTGACTGCATAAAAGAACATAACCTCTGTTATTATGGATGTGCATACTCTTAATCCTGATATAATAACAAGCACATATACTTAGAATTTATTTCTTTAATTTATCAATTGGTGAGATTTATTCGTTAAATCAATAGGCCCGATAAGTTGAGAATTAATATTATTTATATGGTGTGTTGTTGATTATAGAAGGAAACTGTGTCCTAGTTATCTAGGTTGATGATGCCCCCTTGAGGAGCTCATAAGGATTGTCATATAAACCCTGCAGGTGGATTTAGTCTGATATGACAATGAAGTTGAGTGGTACTACTCTTGGAGCTAGATATTAATTAAGTGAGTTATCAGTAACTCATTTAATTAATGAGCATTCGATATCTTAAACATTGGGAGATTAATGCACTCATGATAAGAAGGAGCCCATAATGTAATATGGGATTGGTGCGGTAGTTCAATAATAACTCTTTAGTGGTATTAGTTATTATTGATGAACTTGAGTTGGGTGTTCGGGGCGAACACAGGAAGCTCAAGCTCATCAGGAGGCCAAAAGCAATTCCTCCTCTCAGTCCCTGCTGTAGCCTCTATAAAGCCTCGTGTTCACCCATTTTGATTTTTTTTCTTACCCAAATGAGGGGTCGGCCACATCCTTGCTTTGTGCCCAAGCAAGGGACCAACCAAGCCCTCTTGGTGCCCAAGATGTGGGTCGGCCAAGCCATGCTTGGTGCCCAAGCATAGGGCCGACCATACAAGAAGAGAAAAGGAAGTTTTGTTGAAAACAAAATTTTGTTAAAATCTTTCATTTTATAGCTTTCTACAATGGATTAAAAAAGAGATTTTAATTTTGTTAACATCTTTCCTTTTTGTAGTTATCTATAATGGTTAAAAGAGAGATTTTAATTTTATTAAAATCTTTAATTTTTTGTAGTTATCTACAATGGTTAAAAGAGAGATTTTAATTTTGTTAAAATCTTTCCTTTTTTGTAACCAACCATTATAGGAATAAAACGAAGATTTTGTTTAAAACAAAATTTTGTTATAATCTTTCCTTTTATAGCTATTTACAATGGTTTAAAAGAGAGATTTTAATTTTGTTAAAATCTTTCCTTTTTTGTAACCATCTACAATAGCAAATAAAAGGAAATTTTATTGAAAACTTACCTTATTAGCCGCTAGCAAAGATTATAAAAGAGGAGGAGGGAGGTGCCCCAAAAAAGAACACAACCTAAGGCTCGTCTTCTAATTTCTTGTGGCTAGCTCTTCCCTTTTTTCCCTTTCCTCTTCATAAGGGTCGGCAGCACTTGGAGAGGGACCTTCACCTTGTGGTTGGTTGCTTGGAGGAGAAGAAGAAGAAGGATGCCTCTTCACTTTGTATTCTTTGGTGGTCGAAAGCTTGGAAAAGAAGGAGAAGGTCTGGTGTCTTCGTCTTGCTAGATCGTCGCCCACACGGCGTCCAAGAAGAGGAGAGAAATACAGCAGAAAATCAAGAGGTCTTTAAGATACAAAGAAAGGTATAACTAGTTAATTATTTCCGCGGTGTACTAGTTTAGTTTTTCTTTGTATGGATCATAAAATACCAACACAAGAGGCTAGCGATTTTATGTTTCAATTTTGTGTTTCGATTTTATGCTTTAATTGAGGTCTCTTTAATTAAACCTAGGGTTTACTGTGAGGAGTTTAAATATTAAATTTCTTTGAAAGGCTTTGTCTAGGAAGTGGTGGATGATCCCATAACCAAGAAGGTCGAGTTCCTCGCCAACGACTGGAAGCCAATCCTTGAAATAGATATTTAATCAACTTCTGTAATATGGTTTAACTTCTGAAAAACACATGAGTTGAACTTGGAGTAAAATTGTTAATTTTCATTTCCAATCCAAGTTTAACTTATGAAGAACACATGGTTTGAACTTGGAGGAAAAACGTTAAGTTTCATTTCCAATCCAAGTTTAAGAACACAAAGGTTGCTAGGAAAAGTTCTGTCCTTGTACAAATTTTTATACAGGGGAAACAGAACGAAATTCCGAGTAGCACCCAACAACACCGTCATTATCGGAGCTGGTTCGCAACCACCACAGCTTGACGCCGACCATCGTCAATCTCCATTGTTGTTGATCCCTATCTCCCCGTGCCCTACCTCTTTGTCATCGTCATTCTTCGCTTATCTCTTTGACGCTAATTGATCGACGTCGACCACATGAGTTGTGCCTTAGCCCACAACCACATCACGTTGCCGAGTCTCTTGTCCTTCCCCCTTTCATTGTCGATGAAGCATCCACTACTGCCCTACCCGTAGCCACCTCTCGATCCAGCCAACTAGTGTTGATTCCTTCTCCCTCTTATGTCACAACGCTAGCTCAATTCAGTCGCCCATCTTCTCTGAGTCAAGCCTAGCTGTAAGCGACATTGCTGGGCAGTCAGGGGTTTGATCTCCTGGAGGGAAGGATCTACCGACATAGTATTGGGTAAGTCATGATTGGATTCAGAATGGTTGAGATCTGATGTCCATTTTCCTTATTGGGATGCTTGTGTTAATCGTTGCCCTGTTTCTTAGCTTCGACCTTAGTAATGTTCTGGTCACCATTTTCCAACAGCCAGCTGCTCTAGTCATGGGTCAGTACATGTGTTCTCAGATTTGGAGATATTTTGGAGGTAATTCGTATATAAACTAAATTAAGTTTAGTTATACAATAGTTGGGATTTGTCTGTATTCAATGTGGTGGTGATTTGTTGCTAGATGGAATTAAACATGTTTACCTAATCAGAATAGGATTAAGATTAGCTAAGTAATTGGTGTATAACTTAGCTATAATATGTATTCTGTGATGCAGGACACTGATATGAGATAATTATTCTAGCATGAGGATAGTTTTAGCACGATCCACACATAAGGCAGGTACTTCTTCCTTGGTCTCTATAGTTCTTTGAACTTAGTGCATGGATTATCTTATGGATTAGGTTGCTTTATCTTGACTCCACTCACATTTTATTTGTGTTTGATACTTTTATGCTTGATCTTTGAGATGAACTATTTATTATCTATAAAGTCTCATCTTTGGTTATTCTTACTCTGTAGTATACACACGTGTATGGTGTGTACTATAGGAGTTATCATACTTATTATGCATTTTTAGTGTGCACACGTGTGTAGGTGTTGCTACGTATTGTAGATGTTGCTAGTAGACACATGTTGGATCTTTTCATGCATATAGGTGTGTGTGATTGATGGATCATGATTCTGGATCTATCGTGTGTTGTGTGTGCTTACATGTTAGGTGAGTATTATTAGAGGTATCTTGTTGATTATACCTTTGTTGTTATGTGTACACGTGTTCAATATATTTAGTTGGAAGTATCTTGATAATTATACCTATGTTTTGAGGGTACATGTATTTGTCATGTGTACATATAGCTAGTAGTAGTATTGGAGGTATCTTGTCATTTATACCTGTGTTGTGTTGTGGTGTGTGTACATGTGTTTATGGTGTACTATTAGAGATATCCAGTTGATTATACCTACGTTGAGTGTCCACACATGTCGGATGTGCATTATTCGAGGTATCATGCTGATTATACCCGTGTAGTGTGTGCATACTTATTTGGTGTGTACTATTGGAGGATCATGTTGATTATATTGTACCTATGTTGAGGGAGTTGTTGCATTGTTGATCATCGTATCAATATTATGTTATTACTTCATGTTCATCATTGCACTATATGCATGCTAACGACCATTTCTCCTTAGTGGTATGAGCCAGTTTGATGACCATTGCTCCCTTTCAGTTTGAGCTAGCTTGACAACCATTGCTCCCATGTGGTATGAACTAGTTTGATGACCATTACTCCCTTACGGTATGAGCTAGTTTGATGATCATTGCTCCGGTGTAGTATGAGCTAGTTTGATAATCATTTCTCCCTTGTAGTCAGAGCCAGTTGATAGTGATTGCTATACATCTGGATCAGGGCTCTCTCCTATTGTAGAGTGAGGTCAGAGCCAGTCGACAGTGAGTGTTGTATCCTAGGCTGCCCATAATGATATGTGGAAGAGTCATCTCATACATCCCATAGCTAGATAGCTAGTTCCTGTCTGCACACAGTGATCTGTAGTAGAGTGATCTCACACAGACATGGACCTTGACATTTTGGACTGCTCACAGAGATTTGTGGTATAGTAATCTCGCACAGTCCCTAGCAAGATTACTAGATATCTTGGTCACTTTTATTTCTTATGGTGGAGCATCGCTCCCATATATTATGGTTTGCTTATAGTTTTATCCTCAAGTTATTATACCCTGGGCTACCTATAGAAGTGATTTGTGGTAGAGCGATCTCTGTTCGCTCTTCGCAAGTGTATGGAAATGTCGCAAGTAATATAAAAGATTATCGTATCCACAGGGACTGGAATAAGCACTAGAAATATCTCAAAGCGAATTAGCTAAACAACTAATCAATTGGTTTCAAATGCTAAGGATGAAAAACAAATCAAAAATGAAAGACCAACAAACAAGAGTTTGGGGTTTGAGTTATGATAAAGGAAGGTTCTAGGAGTTTTGGTTTCTTTGTAAGATCTCTTGAATGTATATGGTTTACCAATTCTTATTTCTCAATTGTCTAATATTTGTAGAAGGTTGTCGGTTCTCTCTTGCAATAGATAACCGGCTTAGAACTGCAAAATGTACCTAAATATGATCAATTAGATATGAACCTACGTTGTCCTTACACAGGATTGCACCTATTACTATGCTTCCCTCGGATACCAACATAGAAGTTCATAGCTTCTTAACCCATAAAGATACAAGGATTGAATAATAAAATCTATCATACCCTCTTGAATATTCTCATTTCCCCTTCAAAGTTATCCCTCAAAAGTCCTTACACGGGCTTGCACCTGTCACGTGGATCCCTCAGAAAATCGAGTGAGAGTTAATCTCTACAAAGTCTATAAGATATCCAAACAATCAATCAAGAATGAGAATTAAGCCCTAATTACAATTAATCATTCAAGATCCAATCGATACATACTAGGCAACATCATAGAAACAAAGTAATGGCAAATCCACAAGAGTTTACATCAATTTATCTCACAAATACTCCCTCCATCCTAGAACAAAAGATCTACTCCATAAAACAAAGAAAGAAAACCAAAGATAAGAAGATTACAAGTATTTCTTCAATCCCAATCCAAGAAGAGGAGAGAAAGAAAACTTATCTACAAAATAGCTCCATCTTCGGATCCAATCCTCGCTCCCGGAGTCGAATTCGCCAAGATCTCCCTTTAGATCGCCCAAAGATCCTCCCAAGAATGGGAGAAATCCACCAAATCTTGCTTTCTCCCAAAGGGGAGAAGATCCTCTTTCAAATCTTCAAAGAGGCTTTAAATAGAGGGGGCTTTCGGGTGCCACACGACCCCGACACATGGTCGTGTGAGGTTCACACGGCCAGAGCCTTTCCCCTCTCTGCCATCTATACACGGTCGTGTGGCGTACACGGCCGTGGACAACTCCCATCAAGACCTCCAAGCACGGCCGTGTAGATCCACACGGCTTGGACTGCCCCAGCTTCTGGAAACCTGACATGGTCGTGTGGTGCACACGGCCAGAACACTTTTAAGTGCTGGGAACCCTACACGGCCGTGTGATGCACACGACCAAGGCCTTCTTGGTCTCTGGAAACCTTACATGGCCATGTAGATCCACATGGCCATGTAACGATTGAACTCTGATTTTGCTTCAAAACTTGGCACAGCCGTGTGAGGTTCACACGGCCAGGCCAAGCTCCTTTGTTGTTGCTGCCACACGGCCTCTAAACTCCACACGGCCAGAGCTCCCTACCAATGCAGGGTCATGTCTAGTACACGGCCAGGTGCCTTCTCGCTTGCTTTGCTCATAAGTTTTGTCCAAGAATACACAATCTTCACTAAATTCGACTCCTGTCTACATAAAATGCACAAAAGCAGATCTCCGAACAAAAAGAGTAAATATGCTAAAAGGAAAGCTGGAAGTACAAAAATGCATAGATCAAGCATGCTCAAAGTATGTAAATGTGCGTCAAAACATGCATAAAAGTATATAAAATCTACGCACATCACACCCCCAGACTTAAACCTTTGCTTGTCCTCAAGCAAAATGTTGTAATCTAAATTCATATGTTCTACAACGCATTCATAAATCCTAATGTACTTTCCTAACTCTATCAAAGAGTTCCAATAACAAGCATAATCATGGAAACAAATCAAGTATGGCTCAAGCTTAAGTATCCTGTGCACAGTGTAAAAGTAACTCAAAAACCCTTCAAGTTTCAATCTATGTCCTAGTCAAGTCGTCATTAAATTTGAATTCCTAATGTTTCCGGTGAGAGACAAGTAACCAGTGATAGGCACTTACTTGCCACTCACTTGGTTCATATTTCTCAACCAACCCAAGGTCTCAAAGGTGTGCTCAATCTCAAGAGAAGCTAAGCAGTCATTTCCCCAGTAACCTAACTCGGTCTCAAAGGGGTGACTTGCTAGATTCCACTCACGACAACTATTTTTTATATCCCTTATTTTTTTTATTGCTTTTCTTTTTTCAATTTTTTTTTCATAAGTATTTGCATTGGCAAATCTTATTTCACAAGTGTACTTTTAGCACAAATGTTGGGATATTTTGATTTTTCCAAATGAGCTTGCATGAGTTGAGCCTCATCCAGTAACCAAAATGAAGTTTGAAAAATCACCATGGAAACCAAGTACTAAGCAAACAAGATGAATCATGACTATTTCAATAATATCAACCATTCAAGCATCAAGTCAAAGTGTAGTGAAAGTGAGATTCTTAAGGTCAAGCCAAGACTAAAACTCATCTCCATATGATTCTTAGCTTATTTAATGCTACCCAAGATAGAGAAAAGAAGTACATAAAGCTTACTACTAGCATCATTTACAACATCATGAATCTAGATAATGAACGTGCTAACATTTTATCTTGAAGACAAGAAAGCATAAAAGTGAAGATTGATGTTCTCAAGATGTTTGCCAAAATTATTTCAAAAGATAATCAAATGACTATCAAAACAAACACTCAAGCAAGACAATCAAAATAGAATGCAAAACAAAAACTACACATGCAGAAAACAAGAAAACAATCAAAAACTGAAACAAAAAGAAATCAAGTTTGACACCCCCCCAGACTCAAACTTTTCATTATCCCAATGAAAACTAAAAACAATGTGGAGAAGATTTATGAAATTTAGAGAAGTTACCAAGTGATGAGCTCCAAATGGTTGACATTCATGTTTTAAAAATACTCCTCTATCCAATGCTCACATTCCTCCACAACTTTGAATTCTATAAAAATAAGATAGACAAGAAAATTAAGTAGAGGAAACATGTTTATTATAAAGAAAGAACTAAAGACATAAAAGAAAATAAGGAAAATGAACTTGGGTTGCCTCCCAAGAAGCGCTTGTTTAAGGTCATTAGCTCGACCACCTCATTAGATTTATCGAAATCTCGCTCTTGGAGGGGTAAGATATTTTAGAACCCTCCTACCAAGGGCTCTTATTATGGAGAGAGCTTTCAATATAGGGATTACAAAATGAAGTATTGCTCTCTCCATCTTCGTCTTCTTTGAAGTTCTTTCAGGTGGTCGAAGACGATTCAGATTGAGCTTCCAATTATTAGCCCAAGTGAAATCTGCACATGCAAAGAAAATACAAATCTTCCACAAACATATTAGATAAGATAGAGCCATAACCATATTAAGATAAGAAGAATAAGAAATAAAAACTGAATCACATCTAACAAAGTCAATGATAGGTACCTCTATAAAATTTACCAAAAGATCACAAGAAATACTAACCTTACTTTGCTGAAAGATACCTGAAATTTCTAAACATGTAGATGTGACTTCCCCTGAATCAAATGATGGTTCTCTCTCTGGCTCAGGTATTGATGATATCAATGATGGTGATTCTTGAGACTCTGCTAGCTCTGCATAAGTCCCTACACATTGTTCTACAACATGATCAATTCTTACAACCTCTATGGGTTGTGTGGACAAAGGTGGTGATCCTTGAGATGCTGCTTCCACAACACAACTCCCTACACATTATTCCATATCATTATCATCAACACATACATCAAAAATAAACCAACATCTATGTCCTCAATAGGAGAATCAATAATAAGAGGATCAATAACTTCACTTGTAGTTTTAAGTTGATCTACCACATCACATTAATCATCTGAAAATTCAATGTCACTATAACACCCTATAAAATTTTGAGGTAGATCTGAAAACTTATTTACCACTGCATTATCAATAAAATTCTCATCTGAAAAATCCTCATCTTCATATACATTCAAAAATCTGCACTCAACCATATTAGTGTCACAGGATTTTCCGAAGTCTTTATTTTCATTGACCCCCACTAACCTTTGTGGAAAAGGAGCCCTTAGTGAAGGTCTAGGGAAAGACTAAACTTCCTTTTTCCCAAATTCCCTTTGAGCTTTTGGAGGAGGTCAAACTTGCTTATCTAGTGTTGGTGTGATTAATCATTGAGGGAAAGGTACTTGTGGCCTTTGGGAACTTCCTAGAGAAATGGAACTAAGTTCTTGTGATCTTCTATTATTCTTCTCCTCAATTCTAAACATGTCATTCTTCAGAAGTTCTTCATGATTTTTGCCACTTCTCAACCCAACATCATCACACTTTTCATTAGATCTTGACTGTGTAGGAGGGGGATCTTCTTTAAACCATTTTGAAACAATACTATCAAGATTTGCTCCCAAATGTTTAAACTCCTCACCTTGTGACTTGTGAATTTCAATATTTTTAGGTGGTTGAACTTCATTTTGTTTGACAGGCTCTCTTACATTTATGGCTTGCACTTCTTGAATATCTAAGGGAAATTCCATCCAACTTTTGTTCGACCATTCATGGAGGTTCAATGTCACTTGATCAATTAATGAATAAGCTTCATCTATACTTTTGTCCATAAAAGAACCTCCAGTTGATGAATCCAATAAACTCTTGTCTGAGAAAGAAATTCCCCCATAGAATATGTGCAAAATCAACCATTTGTCAAAACCATGATGAGGGCACTACCTTTGAAGACTCTTGAATCTATCCCATGCTTCAAATAATGATTCTCCATATGCCTGAGCAAAATTTGTTATGCAACTTGTGATGCTTTGAGGGCACTGGAGAATCAGAAATTGCATAACACTGCTCCCAACCATTTCTGCTATATACACTGTTCTACTTGGAGGGAAAAAATGATTCAGAAATTTCTTCTCCAATTGTTCCCAACTTGTGATGTTTTGAGGATAGAGAGAATATAGCCAAGTCCTTGCTTTATCCTTGATACTGAAAGGAAATGCTATCAATCGAACTGCATCTGCTGATACTCCTTCACATTTCACCAAATCACAAATCTCTAAAAATGTTTCAAGATGCAGATAAGGACTTTCTGAAACTTCTCCTCCAAATTTATGACCTTGTATCATGAAAATTATCTCTGGGTCTAGTTGGAAACTTTCTGCTTCAAATTGAGGTTGCACAATGGGAGATAAAAATCTTACAGAAAAGGGTATAGAAAAATTTTTCATGGGCCTGCTTGACATGTTAGTGATCATGGATATTCAAGAAAAAATTATAAAATGAAGAATCAAAGACAAGAAATAAAATGCAATATGAAAAGAAAGAAAGAAAATGCAAAATTTAAATTGCAAGAAAGAAAGTGCATAATGAAAACAAGAAAGAAAAGATAAAAGGAAAAAGAAAAATGTCTAGAATAATTCATATGCTAAAGATTGCAAGATATGTTTACAAAATAAAAGAAGAAAGAAACTAGATTAAAAGAGAAAACAGAGAAAAGTTAGATTAGAGTGCTAAAAATCAAGAATGCAAAGTTAGAATTAGAATTAGAATTGCAACAAAAAAAAATTGTCAAGAATGTTATTCAAGAAAGGAAAAACTTATGAAAACAGAATTCTAAAAGTTAGATAACAACTATGCAAATGAAAAGAAAAGTTATGTCTAGTCTAACTCAATTGATAATTCCTAATGTTATAGCGCAGTCCCTGGCAACGGCGCCAAAAACTTGTTCGCTCTCCGCAAGTGTACGAAAATGTCGCAAGTAATATAAAAGATTACCGTATCCACAGAGACTGGAATAAGCACTAGAAATATCTCAAAGTGAATTAGCTAAACAACTAATCAATTGGTTTCAAATGCTAAGGATGAAAAACAAATCTAAAATGAAAGATCAACAAACAAGAATTTGGGGTTTGAGTTATGATAAAGGGAGGTTCTAGGAGTTTTAGTTTCTTTGTAAGATCTCTTGAATGTATATGGTTTACCAATTCTTATTTCTCAATTGTCTAATATTTGTAGAAGGTTGTCGGTTCTTTCTTGCAATAGATAATCGGCTTAGGACTGAAAAATGTACCTAAATGTGATCAATTAGATATGAACCTACGTTGTCCTTACACAGGATTGCACCTATTACTATGCTTCCCTCGGATACCAACATAGAAGTTCGTAGCTTCTTAACCCATAAAGATACAAGGATTGAATAATAAAATCTATCCTACCCTCTTAAATATTCTCATTTTCCCTTCAAGGTTATCCCTCAAACGTCCTTACACGGGCTTGCACCTGTCACGTGGATCCCTCAGAAAATCGAGTGAGAGTTAACCTCTACAAATTCTATAAGATATCCAAACAATCAATCAAGAATAAGAATTAAGACCTAATCACAATTAATCATTCAAGATCCAATCGATACAAACTAGGCAACATCATTGTAACACCCCTAGAAAGCCTAGATAAGAAAGTAAGGATAATGAGAGTTTGAAGGTAGTGAAAAGAAGGTGTAAATATTCTAAGTTGAATATTAAGATGGGAAGGATTTAGATGATTAAAACTTTATGAAAGAAAATAAAGTTGAGAATATAAATCATCTATATTTATAATACATGGAATTAATGTAAACAAAAGGAAGGAATATGAGATAATATATATGTGTATGAAATATTTATGCATAATGCATAATATGGTGATATATGAATTATTATATACAAAAGAATATCAATAATATGTTAGAAGAGAAATAGGATTGAACCTTGGACCTCTTGTAAGGAACATGTATAGGATATCAAAGGGGATAGGAGAATTATTGATAAGGAGAGAAAGGACTAAGTAGTTAAGAATAAGAAAGGATTCTTTTTACTTAAAAGGAAAAGGAAGTAAAAAGAAGTAAAAATATACATAACCAAGTTTTGATCCTTGGTTCTCTTGTGGATGCATGCATATGTTAACCAAGTGTGATAAGAGGATATTGTAAGAGGAGAGATAGGAATTTTAATTAAAGGAAAGAAAGAGAGAAATTAAAAGAAAGAAAAGAGAGAACTCAAGAAGCATTTCTCTAGAATATTCTTATCATTAAAGAGGAGAAATAAATAAGGAGGATGAATCAAGTCAAGTTTTCCTCCCTCATTTTAGTATAAATAGGCATGGAGGGGTGGCTTCATCCTCAACTCACTCTCCTCCTCTTCTCCTAGAGGTGCCGAGACACTCCTCTTTTCTTTCTTTCTTTTTGTTGCCGAGCAACACAAGAGGAAGAAGCCTCCTCTTCTTCCTCCTCCTCTCCACCAAAAGACCTAGCCACTTCTTCCTCCATTGGTGCCGAGCAAAGCAAGCAAGGAAGAAAGGTCCACAAGCAAGTTCTCAACTCTAGGAAACTTAAGCAAAGAAGGTAAGCTTCCCCTCACCTGTGGTACAAGGCTTTTATGTGATTTTCGGATTTATAAGGATTAGAAAACCTAGGAAAGAATTTAAGAAAATTCGGCTAAAGAAAAGGTTTTCAAATCTAAGATGATTTAAACAAGACCTCATTTCATGATAAGATTTTCTATGCTATGTAGAAGGATTCTTTTCCATGATTTTATACTGATATGATGTATGATCAGAGGAGTATCTAACCCTAGGATTTAACCAAAAATATTTTAAAGAGGCTAGGAAGATTATTGTCTAACCAAACTAGTGCAAGGTTCCTTCTATGAAATGCTAAGGACCTTTCTATGGTTTTCTTGCTTGGAAATTAATTGGAACCAAAAGAAAACTCACTTGTATGCTTCGGACCAGAAAGGTTAAGGGTTAGAAAGACCTTCAAAAAAATTTAAATAAACATGCTCCTATGATAGGATATAAAGTTTCTTAAAGGGTGTTCACATTGCTAGAAACTCATGAACTCTTTTTAGGGTTTTTCGGCCATGATAAAAGGGATAGCTTAGATTAGCCTAAATAAAAATATTAATATGCTCAAGACCTCTGTGATATTATGATATGAAAGTTGATTAATGCTCTCATGTTTAATTGGAATGTAGAAAATTAGTTACATGATATAAGACATGTAAGATCACAAGAGTCCTAGCTTGTTTATGATCCAATTTTGTGTATGATGTTCTTAGTAACTTTTGCCATGATATTTACTTAGGCTTTCCATGCTTTAGGCCACTTAAGAAACCTAGCTTAAGGACTGGTAGGTTTCGCCATGAAGGAAAATAAAAGAAAAAGGAAAGAAACCTAGGAAATGCTATACATAATGAGAAGAAATGAAATTATGTTATGTAATATGCCATGATATGTTATAGCATAGGAAATGCTATACATAATGAGAAGAAATGAAATTATGTTATGTAATATGCCATGATATGTTATAGCATAGGAAATGCTATACATAATGAGAAGAAATGAAATTATGTTATGTAATATGCCATGATATGTTATAGCATAGGAAATGCTATACATAATGAGAAGAAATGAAATTATGTTACGTAATATGCCATGATATGTTATAGCATAGGAAATGCTATACATAATGAGAAGAAATGAAATTATGTTATGTAATATGCCATGATATGTTATAGCATAGGAAATGCTATACATAATGAGAAGAAATGAAATTATGTTACGTAATATGCCATGATATGTTATAGCATAGGAAATGCTATACATAATGAGAAGAAATGAAATTATGTTACGTAATATGTCATGATATGTTATAGCATAGGAAATGCTATACATAATGAGAAGAAATGAAATTATGTTACGTAATATGCCATGATATGTTATAGCATAGGAAACGCTATACATAATGAAAAGAAATGAAATTATGTTACGTAATATGCCATGATATGTTATGGCATAGGAAATGCTATACATAATGAGAAGAAATGAAATTATGTTATGTAATATGCCATGATATGTTATAGCAAAGGAAATGTTATACATAATGAGAAGAAATGAAATTATGTTACGTAATATGCCATGATATGTTATAGCATAGGAAATGCTATACATAATGAGAAGAAATGAAATTATATTACGTAATATGCCATGATATGTTATAGCATAGGAAATGCTATACATAATGAAAAGAAATGAAATTATGTTACGTAATATGCCATGATATGTTATAGCATAGGAAATGCTATACATAATGAGAAGAAATGAAATTATGTTACGTAATGATATGTTATAGCATAGGAAATGCTATACATAATGAAAAGAAATGAAAAAGGAAATGCATGAAAGATTGTTAGGGACATGATATGATAGTTATGCATGATAAGTTATTTTTTTTGTATGGTTTGTACCAAGGGTGGGCTCCGTAAACGCCCCGGGGTCGATGGAGTAAGACTCGGGCCTCGTCAGTAATGGGCCTCTGAATGCCCTAGGTCGATGGAGTAAGACTCGGGCCTAGTATGTATGCATGGTAGGGTTCAAGACTTGCTACCTTGGACCTACCTATAAAGCGCGCGCATTATGTATGTGGTACAAACCGGGATCCCCTCTAATGATGATATTAATTTCAAGTACTTATAATTATAAATTTTCAAATTCATGATGCATTGCCTACATATGTGCTTGAATTATCTGATGATTAGATATAATGTCATGTGATATTATATGAATATGAATATGATACCCTTGTATGTCGTATGCTTATGATACCTCGCATGATATTGATATGCAATGATATGAATTCGGTTTTAGTGAGTAGGAAAGGAACTTACTGAGCCATGAGTGCTCATAGCTTACTTTCCTTGTACCGCAGATATGGGGGACGGATATTCGGAACGACGGAGCAGCAGGAGGAGCAGATAGTGATGTGTGTGGTGGTGGCTCGGCAAGAACGATTCGGACAAATTAATATTTTTAGTTATATGATCAATATATGCACATTCGAACTAATCAGAATATGTGATATCATGCTTATTTAAATAAAAGGAATGATTTAAAATTTTCCGCTGTTATAGTATAACTAAAGCATGTACGTAAGTAGTATAAGATCGTAGCGCCGCCCTTGGGTAAGAAGGGTGGGCGTTACAATCATAGAAACAAAGAAATGGCAAATCCACAAGAGTTTACATCAATTTATCTCACAAATACTCCCTCCATCCTAGAACAAAAGATCTACTCCATAAAACAAAGAAAGAAAACCAAAGATAAGAAGATTACAAGCATTTCTTCAATCCCAATCCAAGAAGAGGAGAGAAAGAAAACTTATCTACAATATAGCTCCATCTTCGAATCCAATCCTCGCTCCCGGAGTCGAATTCGCCAAGATCTCCCTTTAGATCGCCCAAAGATCCTCCCAAGAATGGGAGGAATCCACCAAATCTTGCTTTCTCCCAAAGGGGAGAAGATCCCCTTTCAAATCCTCAAAGAGGATTTAAATAGAGGGGGCTTTCGGGCACCACACGACCCCGAGACATGGTCGTCTGAGGTTCACATGGCCAGAGCCTTTCCCCTCTCTGCCATCCATACACGGTCGTGTGGTGTACACGGCCATGGACAACTCCCATCATGACCTCCAAGCACAGCCGTGTAGATCCACACGGCCTGGACTGCCCCAGCTTCTGGAAACCTGACACGGCCGTGTGGTGCACATGGCCAGAACACTTTTAAGTGCTGGGAACCCTGCACGGCCGTGTGATGCACACGGCCAGGGCCTTCTTGGTCTCTAGAAACCTTACACGGCCATGTAGATCCACACAGCCATGTAAGGATTGAACTCTGATTTTGCTTCAAAACTTGGCACGGTCGTGTGAGATTCACACGGCTAGGCCAAGCTCCTTTACTGTTGCTGCCACACGGCATCTGAACTCCACATGGCCAAAGCTCCCTACCAATGCAGGGTCGTGTCTAGTACACGGCCAGGTGCCTTCTCGCTTGCTTTGCTCTTAAGTTTTGTCCAAGAATGCAGAATCTTCACCAAATTCGACTCCTGTGTATAGAAAATGCACAATAGCAGATCTCCAAACAAAAAGAGTAAATATGCTAAAAGGAAAGCTGGAAGTACAAAAATGCATAGATCAACCATGCTCAAAGTATGTAAATGTGTGTCAAAACATGCATAAAAGTATATAAAATCTACGTACATCAATCTCACACAACCCGTAGCTAGATATCTACTTCCTATCTGCCCAAAGTGATCTGTGGTAGAGTGATCTCGTGTAGACAGTGACACTGACATTTTGGACTGCCCATAGTGATCTGTGGTAGAGTGATCTTGCGCAATCCCTAGCTAGATAGCTAGATGTCTTGGTCACTTGCGGATTGTTTGTAGTGGAGTGTTACTGCCACATATTACGGATTGTTTGTGGTGAAGCATTGTTCCCACATATTGCAGATTGTTTGTGGTGAAGTGTTGCTCCCACATATTGCAGTTTGTTTATGGTAGAGCATTGCTCCCACATATTGTGCATCGTTCATGGTGGAGCGTTGCTCTCACATATTAGGGACTGTTGGTGGTAGAGCATTGCTCCCACATTCGATGGATTACTTGTGGTAGAGCATTGCTTCCATATATGATGTATTCTTGTGATGGAGCAATGCTCTCACATTTGATGATCTATTTCTATTTATCATACATGGTTATTATTCGAACCCCAAAATTGTTTTGGTGTGATCAACAAGTTAAGTTAGGTTCTGTGTTGTTTAACCTTGTGTCTAAGTGTGCAGGAGCTTAGGAGCACAGGTACTTGAGCAGAAGACGGAGCTAGCGAGAAGGACGGCACGTGGTACGTCCGAGGGATGAGGCGCTGCGGAAGAGTACCCCGGTGGATAAGAAGGAAGCGTGCGGTGGTTCCGAGGGACGAAAGCCAGAGCGGAAGATTGCTCGGGGAGCAAGAGACACAGCTAGCGAGAAGGTCAGCACGGGATGCGACCGAGGGACGAAGATTGTGGATGAGTACGCTGGCAGACGAGAAGGAAACACGCAGCGATTTCGAGGAACGAGAAGCCAGAGCGGAAGGCTGCTCGAGAAGACTGGAACTTGGGTTCGAGTGAGCCCTTTTTCGGATGGCAGAGATCACCCAAGCGAGCGGATCTAGAGTAGAAGAACTGGACCGAGGCGGGACTGAACCAGAGAAGAGGTCCCAGACGAAAACTACGGGGCGCCCGGAGCAGTCCGGGGCGCCCGGAATGCTTCCGGGCGCCCGAACTTAGAATTTGACCAAATCGAGTCAAACCTCGATCTGAACATTGGGGATAAAATTTTATCCCCCCAGGCACCTTGACCAAGGCTATAAATATAGCCTTGGTCCAGAAGCTTGATAACGAACTCACGAATTGTAATTCCAACACATGTGTGTTGTAGTGTAGAGTTAAGCTTCTGTTTCTGCGCTTCAACGTTGTAAGAGGCTTCTCCGCCTGAAGGAGTATTTAGTGCTTCAACTTCCTTGGATTAACAACCACATCGGTTGTAACCAAGTAAATACTCGTGCCTCGTCTTTTAATGTTCTATTTACTTTCTACTTATTCTTTATGCAAGTATTAGTTTAAGAGTTCAAAGAAGGGATGGTTTTGTTTTTGTGTTGACAGGCTATCCCCCCCTTCTAGCCAGCCGCAATGGTCCTACAAGTGGTATCAGAGCCAAGGCACTTCAGGAGGACTAACCGCCAATCGAAGCAACAAGATGGTCGGAGCTAACATCTATCCACCAACATTCGAGGGGGAGTTCGTATTCTAGAAGCGACAAATGGAGGTTTACTTTAAAACTAATTTCAATATGTTGTTAATAATGAAGTATGGTTTTGTAATGCCCAAAAGCAAAGAAGGAGAAGAACTTAAGGAGCATCAATGGACTAACGAGCAGCACGACAAATTCATGGCAAACGGTAAGGCTGAATCCAGTCTTTTGAGCATTTTACTTACTAAGGATCTCGACAGAGTCGGAACATACAAAAGCGCAAAAGAATTTTGGGAAAGGTTCTTGAAGCTTTACGAAGAACCACCTGCAGTTGAATCCAACTCCTCAATAGACATCGAGTCACCGACAGAAGAGTCAGAGATCAAGGAAATTGTCGAAACATCTCTCACCGCCGAGCATCTATGTAACACCCATAAAATCTCTAGCAATTTTATATAATTTTTGCATGGTTAGAATGAGTTTTATGTGGGTTCCTTCTTCAAAAAAAAAAGAAAAAATAGAACCTAAAAGAGGCATGGCCAAGGTTCGAACCTTGAACCTTTTAGTAAGTGACAAGCTCTATGATATGGGATAACCAGTAGCCCCAACAGGGGTGCACTGTTAGGAAGGAAAGGGAAATTGTAATTAAGGGTAGGGAAGGTGAAGGGACACCTTTCTCCCTTCACTTAGAATGAAAAGTTAATTTTCCCTTCTCCATTCATTTAGAGTAAATGAAGCGAAGAATGAAAAGGTGTTTTCCCTTTCTCCCTTCATTTAGAATAAATAGGAGCAAGGGAAAGAAAAGTTATTCTTTTTATTCTTCCTCTATCTTCCTTCCTCCACTAAAACAAGCCTCCTTCTCCTCCATTTTCGGAATCAAGCCTAGGATTCCTTCCTAGGAAGTCTTCACAAGGAGAAGTCCCTAAGGTCTAAGCCCTCTTACAAAGCAAGATACACAAGGGAGATTCCTAGAAGCGGAAGCCTTCTCTTCCTCCCCACCAAGGGTATTCTACTTGTAGTAAACCAAGCGAGAGGATGTAAGTATCTCCCTCACCTGCAGTACAAGTGGTTTTCGAGTGTTTTCTATGCTTAATGTTGCAAAAAAAAACTAGGATCATGCTCTTGTAAGTTTCGGCCAAATCATGAATTAGGATTTGAAGAGAGTTCAAAACTTTAACCATGACTGATTATGATTCCTTATGATGTGTAATCTATTAGGCGATGCTAGTTTGATGTCTCCATGTTTTATGTTGCTTAAAACTTAGGGATGAACCTCTTGTAAGTTTCGGCCAAATCATGAATTAGGGTTTGAAGAGAGTTCAAAACTTTAACCATGCTTAATTATGATTCCTCATGATGTGTAATCTATTAGGTGATGTTAATTTGATGTCTCCATGTTTTATGTTGCTTAAAACTTAGGGATGAACCTCTTGTAAGTTTCGGCCAAATCATAAATTAGGGTTTGAAGAGAGTTCAAAACTTTAACCATGCTTGATTATGATTCCTCATGTTGTGTAATCTATTAGGTGATGTTAGTTTGATGTCTCCATGTTTTATGTTGCTTAAAACTTAGGGATGAACCTCTTGTAAGTTTCGGCCAAGAAAAAAATAAAAAGGCTTAGGAAAGTTTAAACTCCAACTAGACTTGCTTATGCTTTCTCCCATGATATCTAATATGTTATGTGATGTTATTAAGATGCTATTCATGGTTGATGTTGCTTAAAACCTAGGATCATGCCCTTGTAAGTTTCGGCCAAGAAGAAATAAAAAGGCTTAGGAAAGTTTAAACTCCAACTATACTTGTTTATGCTTTCTCCCATGATACCTAATATGTTATGTGATGTTATTAAGATGCTATTCATGGTTGATGTTGCTTAAAACCAAGGATCATGCCCTTGTATGTTTCGGCCAAGAAGAAATAAAAAGGCTTAGGAAAGTTTAAACTCCAACTAGACTTGCTTATGCTTTCTCCCATGATACCTAATATGTTATGTGATGTTATTAAGATGCTATTCATGGTTGATGTTGCTTAAAACCTAGGATTATGCACTTGTAAGTTTCGGCCAAGTTTAAGAAACTAGGGTTAAGGGAAAATCCGAAGCCCATTTATGTTTGCTAAAGGTCTCCCATGTTATGCCATGTATTATGTGATGCTAGTTTGATGTTCCATGCTTAATGTGGCTTAAACCTAGTACTATGCCCTTGTAAGTTTCGGCCAATAGAACTACTAGAGCTAGAAGAGAACAAATACTCCAACCATGCTTACTAATGGTTCCCTATGATATGCTATGTGTTGGGTGAATCTTACGTCACCATGTTATGCTTATGCAAGACTTATGTATGATGAATTGCTTAAGAGATGTTTCCCTATAAATTGGGACTAAGAGCACTCTTTATGTTAAGACAAAGAACATGATATGCTATTGTACTTTTGTATGGCTTGTACCGGACCCTAGCAAGGTCCAGGGGATGGGCTCCTACGTCGCCCCTAGGTCGAAGCACGAGCCTAGTTCGCTTGTAGGTGTAACACCCACAAAATTATGAGATAAGTATATGGGTGTTATTTTCTTTAGAACATAAAAGAAGAAGAATCAAAGAAAAAGAAATAAGAGAAATAAAAAGAAGAGGTGAAGGTTTGAACCTTGAACCTCCCACCAAGGATAGAAATAAGATTGTGTATGTTAACCACTAGGATAATGAATAATATGTGAAAGGGAAATGATAGAAATTGTAGTTAAAAGTAAAGATATAATTTAGTAAGGGAACAAGAGAAAAACCAATGAACTTTCTTTCTCTTGTTTACCTCTTGGTTAAGAAAAAGAGAAGCAAAAGACAAGTTGTCTTTCTCTCTTTTTCCTCTCTATTTTCGTGGAGTTTAAAGAGGATAGTGAAGAGAGGAGTTAAGGGGCAAGAATGAGGACATATTCTCATTAAGAAAATACATGCATGAGATAAGGAGGAAGGAAAGCAAAGTTCATTTTGGTAACTTCCACCTACTTAGCATAGAAAGGAAAGGAACTAAAGGTTTTCATTTTTTTTCCTTCTCCCTCACCCTTGCCGAGACTCTAAGCCTCCTCCCTCATCTCCACAAGCCAAGTTTAGGTTTCTCCCTAAGAGAAAACTAAACTACAAGAAGGATCCTTCAAGGTGTACCTTTCCAAGCAAGAGAAATCGAAAGGAGTGCTAGAAGAAGAAGCTCCCTACTTCCTCTTCACCAAGGGTACCATTTCTTAAGGATTAACAAGTGAACATTAGGTAAGCTTCCCCTCACCTGTGGTACAATGGTTTGTATGATTTTCCATGGGGATAGATCGCTTAGAAAACTTAAGATTTTGTTTAAGTAAATTCGGTCAAAAACAAGAAGAAGAGTTTAAGAAAGTTGTGATTAGATATGCTTTCTATTTTTCTTGTGACATGTATTTTATGTAAGAAGTTAATCTATGGTTTCCATGCTAGAATAATTAATGGAAAATTAGTTTTATGATTTACATGTTTCGGCCAAGCATGAACAAGAAGACTAGATAAGTTCAAAACTCAAACTAGGCATGTTTCCTTATTCTTTTAGTTATGTACCCTATGATAATGAGGTTGTTAACTTTTCTCTTACTTGTATATTGTTTGAAACTCCATTTACATGCTCATGAATATTCGGCCAAGTAAGGAGTAAAGGCCTAGGAGAGTTTTAAACCTAAGACCAAGCATGCTAAGATTTTTCCTAAGACAAGACATGAAGCTAAAATGTTATGCCATGATTTTATGTTAGTTATGAATCTTATTTCATGCTTATGAGGGTTCGGTCATGATGAGAGTTGAAGCCTAGGAAAGTTGAAACCAAGGCTAAGAGACTCATGACCTTCTTCATAATATAATATGAAACTAGTTGATGTTTTATAGTTGCTTGTTATATAGAATTTTGAATACATGTAACTTTCGGCCACATTAGGTTTTAAAGCTAGTATGTGTAGGTTTTT
Source organism: Zingiber officinale (assembly GCF_018446385.1). NCBI lineage: Eukaryota > Viridiplantae > Streptophyta > Magnoliopsida > Zingiberales > Zingiberaceae > Zingiber > Zingiber officinale. Next base: position 52,031,382 of record NC_055990.1, read on the forward strand.
AACTAAGTTTACTTATGTTGTTCCTTGTTATGAAGCCATGAAAATTGTGTAGGGTTTCCATGCTCTTGTGCCACTAGAAACTTAGTTTCATGCTTGTTAAGTTTCGGCCACTACAAGTTTAAAGGGTCTAGGGAAATTTGAATCCAACTTATACATGCTTATGATGTACTTGAGATATATGCTATGAAATGTAGTTGTGGTTCCCATGCTCTCATGTCACTAAAAATCTAGTTCCATGATTTACATGTTTCGGCCACTACAAGTTTAAAGGCTTAGAGAAATTAGAACCCAACTTATACATGCTTATGATGTCCTTAAGATATATGCTATGAAATGTAGTTGTGGTTCCCATGCTCTCATGCCACTAAAAACCTAATTCCATGATTGTTAGGTTCGGCCACCTTGAGTTAAGGGGTCTAAGAAGTTTGAAATTTGAAACAAACATGCTTATGTTGTTCCTCATGAAAATGTATAACATGTTGGCTTAAGGTTCAACACCTCTATGCTACTTGTAACCTAGGATGAGATAAGCTAGGGTTCGGCCATGATATGATTAGGAGCTTAGGGAACATAGAACCCAAACTAAATGTGCTTAAGTAGTTCCCTATGAAATATAATATGATATGAGTATAGGGTTTACATGTTTACATGTTGCTTAGAACTTGATTCCTCTTCATGAAAGGTTTCGGCTATGAAATAATTGGAAACCTACGAGGGGTTTAAAATTTAGGTTAACATGCTTATGATCTTTCTTATGTTAGTATGTGAAGATATCATGAGAATTTTTATGTTTATATGTTGTCTAGAGATCATGTGGACCTTTCATGACTTTCGGCCATATGAGTTTAGTGACTAGATATACCTCACATTCTATGAAGAGATGATATTTAATGATTCCATGAATGGTTATGTCTTTTTAGGATATGTGTTATGTTCTTTCATGTATGCTTATGACCCATGTATGTACTATGTGCTCAAACATGCTTACTTTATGACATGATAAAATGATACGTTCGTTATGCAAGCCTATGATTCATGCATGTGCTGTGTGCCCAAATATGCATGCTTTAAGATAAGTGATATGTTCATGATGTATGTTATGATTCATGCATGTGCTGTGTGCCCAAATATGCATGTTTTATGATATGTTAAGAAATATGATATGCATGAAATGATAAGAACTATGATATATAAGTTAAGTCATGCTACTTTACTTTATGTATGGCTTGTACCAAGGGTGGGCTCCATAAGCGCCCCAGGGTCGATGGACTAAGAAACGGGCCTCGTTAGGGATGGGCTCCTAAGTGCCCCTAGGTCGATGGACTAAGAAACGGGCCTAGTATGTATGCCTTGTAGGATTCAAGACTTGCTACCTTGGACCTACATAGGACGCGCGCATTTATGTATGTGGTACAAGCCGGGGCCCTAATCATGTTGAGATTATGTTTAAGTATGTATTGTATAAGTTTTCAAAAGACATGTTGCATATGTTGCATGATATATGTTTAGGGATGTACCATGATTATACTTTATGATTACGCCATGCTAGTTATGATGATGTTATGCTATGACAGGATACGTTTGATGATCATGATATGTTATGCCATGATACTTTATGTTATGTTATGATATGCCATGATATTCTCTTAACATGATACACTTGTCTTTATGTCTTATGACTTGTGATTTTAATATGCTTGACGGTTTTTGTGAGTAGGAAAGGAACTTACTGAGCCATGAGTGCTCATAGCTTACTTTCTTGTACCACAGATAAAGGCAAGGAATGGATGTACTAGGGGAGCAGCAGGAGGGCTTGAAGGATGTGTGCGGTAGTGGACTGGCTAAAAGAAATGACCTGCTTTCATTTAATAAGAAATTTGCCATGTTGATGTTTTTACTTTATGACTCTATGACTTTAAGTATGTGTTTGGTATTAAGACCCAAAATTTATGATAAGTATGCTATGTGGACCTTTTATGTCTATTGTGATTTTTAAGTAAGAAAAAGGTTTTTAAATTCTCTAAGTAAGACTTCCGCTGTGTTAAGTATGCAAGTGTCGTCAAGTAACCCCCGTCGCCTTAGCAGGAGGGGCGGGGCGTTACAGTTTGGTATCAGAGCCAGGTTAGCCTTTCCACTACACACATGTCAAGCCTCTGTCCTACCGCTCCAAGTAAGATTTTATATGCTTAATGTAAAATTTTATTTTTGATGCTTTAATATTTTGCATGTTTACTTATTCTTGATTTAGTTAATTTTAATTTTAATGCTTTGATATTATGCATGTTTACTTACTCTTGATTTAGTTAATTTATTTTTGATGCTTTATTATTTTGCATGTTTACTTATTCTTGATTTAGTTAATTTTAATTTTTGATGTTTTAATATTATGCATGTTTACTTACTCTTGATTTAGTTAATTTATCTTTGATGCTTTAATATTCTGCATGTTTACTTATTCTTGATTTAGTTAATTTTAATTTTGATGCTTTAATATTTTGCATGTTTAATTATACTTTGAATTAGGATAGGTATGCATGATGGTAGGATAGGGATAGTAATAACCTTATGACAGCAAATAGGGTTAACGATAATTTGTTATTGTGTAATGGAGATAAACATGGCTAGGAGACGTACTACCCGAGTAGACGAGGCAATCACTCCACCAGATCTGACTCAGGTAGTCACCAACCTTCAACGTCAGATCACGGAACAACAACAGTTGATCACGACTTTGATGGGTCAACAAGGAACCCCTACCACCCCACCAGTAGTTCAGAATGCAGTGCCCGTTGTGCCACTAGTTGCACCAGTACCATCGGTAGCCCCTGCCCCAGTGGTTCGACAGGAGACCTATTTGATTCAGTGGTTGAGACTTAAACCGGAGAACTTCTCGGGTACTTGCGAGCCATGGGATGCCCAGGCCTGGTTCAAGACAGTAGAAAGCACCGTGGAACTTTTGGACTGGCCTGAATCAGAGAAGATCAAATGTGTATCTTTCTGCTTCTCCGGAGATGCGAGATTGTGGTGGGAAAGAGTTAAAGCGAAGAGGCAAATTAATCTGATGAATTGGACGGACTTCGAGACAGAGTTCTTCGAAGAATTATTTCATACGCAAGTGACGAACCGACATTACGACGAGTTTACCGAGTTCCGGCAAGGTGACTTATCAGTGAACGAAGCAGTAAAGCGCTTCAACCATCTAGCACGCCTTTGTCCTGAATTAGTGCGTACAAAGAGAGAAAGGGTCAGACTGATGCTGAAGATGCTTCGACCTGAGATAGCACTGAACGTGGCCGGCGGAGTTAATAGGCCGCAGACTACAGAGGAATTAGTCAGCAGTGCATTGATTACGAAGCATTATCAGAAAGCGATGAAGGAGAATAAAGGTCAGACACGAGCCGAGGGACAGAAACCTCAGAGTACCAAAACAGGCTGGAAAGGAACGTCTACCGGAAAAAGAAAGCAGTGGGACAATGCAAAAAGTGGGTCAGTAAATAAGCAACTGAGATACCCCCAGTGTTCTATTTGTGGGAAGCTGCATTCCGGATTGTGTCACAAAGGTACACGAAAATGCTATAATCGTGGACAGGAGGGACATTTGGCCAGAGACTGTCCTACTCAAATGCAGGCACCATTCCAGCAGAACAACCAGAACAGGAGTGCCCCTTCACAACTACACCAGATGCAAACTGCTATGGAAGGGACTTCAATCGGGCAGGGGAGATTGGAAGCCCTGCCAGCAACGACGAATGCCAGGGTTTTTGCACTTACCAATGAAGATGTGGCGAACACCTCTACTGTCGTTACAGGTCAGCCACTTACCTCTAGCCAACATGCTAAAGTTTTATTTGATACTGAAGGCAAACCAGTGGTCGAATCTATCGGGAAACCGAGAAACATTTCGTGTCATGGGGTCGAGACCATGTCCGAGCAACTCTCCACCCTGACTATAGCACCCACCCTATTCGACAATATATTAGAGAAGCAAGCCAGTGACCAAAGCCTCCAAAGGATTAAGCAAGAGATCTTAGAGGGAAAGAATGATGGATTTCGTACCGCGGACAGCGGAATATTATACCTCAGAGATCGATTATGTATTCCCGAGGACCCCGAGTTGCGAAGGAAGATATTATAAGAAGCTCATTCAACGCCCTATGCAATGCATCCGGGATCCACCAAAATGTATCAGGATTTGAAAAAGAAATTCTGGTGGTCCGGTATGAAAAGTGATGTGGCTCAGTACATCAGTGCCTGCCTGACTTGTCAGAGGGTTAAAGCGGAACACCAGAGGCCTGGAGGATTACTGCAGCCTGTTCAGATTCCGAAATGGAAATGGGAGGATATCTCGATGGACTTTATTTCAGGATTACCCAAGACAACAAACGGCTATGACGCTATATGGGTAATCATGGATAGACTAACCAAATCCACCCACTTTCTGGCAATCAAAATGACCCATTCAATTGAGCAGCTGGCTCAATTATATGTCAAAGAAATTATTAGACTACATGGGATCCCTAAGACCATCATCTCTGACAGAGATGGTCGTTTTGTTTCGCATTTTTGGGAATGTGTTCAGAGGGCTCTCGGCACAAAGCTATTATTCAGTACTGCCTTCCACACTCAAACCGATGGACAGACAAAGAGGGTGAACCAGGTGCTGGAAGACATGCTACGGGCTTGTGCCTTGGACTTCAAAGGAAGTTGGTGCCGATATTTATGCTTAGCAGAATTTGCTTATAACAATAGCTACCAGGCTACTATTGGGATGACACCCTACGAGGCTCTGTATGGTAGAAAATGCAGATCACCCATATGTTGGTATGAAGGCGGGGAAAAGAAAGAGATGGGATTTCAAACAGAGCTTATCGATAACACTACCTGTGTTATACAGAATATCCGCCAAAGAATAGAAACTGCTCAGAGTCGACAGAAGAATTATGCAGATAAGCGACGAAGGCCATTGGAATTCAGTGTCGGAGACTCAGTATTCCTCAAGGTAGCCCCCATGAAGGGAGTAATGAGGTTCGGTAAGAAGGGAAAGCTAAGCCCGCGCTATGTGGGAACATACCAGGTTCTGAAAAGAATCGGCAAGGTAGCATATGAAATAGAGCTGCCTCAAGAGATGTCAGCCATTCATAACGTGTTCCACGTTTCGATGCTGAAGAAATGTATTCTGAACATGGGCAAAGTGATCGAACCATAGACAATACAAGTGCAAGAGGACCTAACCTATGAGAGCCGACCAATTCAGATATTGGATCGAGACGTCAAAAGACTAAGGAACAAAGAAGTACCCTTAGTAAAGGTCCGATGGCAAAATCAACAACACGAAGAAGCCACGTGGGAACGAGAAGATGATATGAAACAAAAGTATCCGGAACTATTTTAAGTTCGAGGACGAACTTTCTATGAGGTATGGGGTACTGTAACACCCACAAAATTATGAGAGAAGTATATGAGTGTTATTTGCTTTAGAACATAAAAGAAGAATAATCAAAGAAAAAGAAATAAGAGAAATAAAAAGAAGAGGTGAAGGTTTGAACCTTGAACCTCCCACCAAGGATAGAAATAAGATTGTGTATGTTAACCACTAGGATAATGAATAATATGCGAAAGGGAAATGATAGAAATTGTAGTTAAAAGTAAAGATATAATTTAGTAAGGGACCAAGAGAAAAACCAATGAGCTTTCTTTCTCTTGTTTAACTCTTGGTTAAGAAAAAGAGAAGCAAAAGACAAGTTGTCTTTCTCCATTTTTCCTCTCTATTTTCATGGAGTTTAAAGAGGATAGTGAAGAGAGGAGTTAAGGGGCAAGAATGAGGACATATTCTCATTAAGAAAATACATGCATGAGATAAGGAGGAAGGAAAGCAAAGTTCATTTTGGTAACTTCCACCTACTTAGCATAAAAAGGAAAGGAACTAAAGGTTTTCATTTTTTTTCCTTCTCCCTCACCCTTGCCGAGACTCTAAGCCTCCTCCCTCATCTCCACAAGCCAAGTTTAGGTTTCTCCCTAAGAGAAAACTAAACTACAAGAAGGAGCCTTCAAGGTGTACCTTTCCAAGCAAGAGAAATCGAAAGGAGTGCTAGAAGAAGAAGCTCCCTACTTCCTCTTCACCAAGGGTACCATTTCTTAAGGATTAACAAGTGAACATTAGGTAAGCTTCCCCTCACCTGCGGTACAATGGTTTGTATGGTTTTCCATGGAGATAGATCGCTTAGAAAACTTAAGATTTTGTTTAAGAAAATTCGGTTAAAAACAAGAAGAAGAGTTTAAGAAAGTTGTGATTAGATATGCTTTCTATTTTTCTTGTGACATGTATTTTATGTAAGAAGTTAATCTATGGTTTCCATGCTAGAATAATTAATGGAAAATTAGTTTTATGATTTACATGTTTCGGCCAAGCATGAACAAGAAGACTAGATAAGTTCAAAACTCAAACTAGGCATGTTTCCTTATTCTTTTAGTTATGTACCCTATGATAATGAGGTTGTTAACTTTTCTCTTACTTGTATATTGTTTGAAACTCCATTTACATGCTCATGAATATTCAGCCCAGTAAGGAGTAAAGGCCTAGGAGAGTTTTAAACCTAAGACCAAGCATGCTAAGATTTTTCCTAAGACAAGACATGAAGCTAAAATGTTATGCCATGATTGTATGTTAGTTATGAATCTTATTTCATGCTTATGAGGGTTCGGTCATGATGAGAGTTGAAGCCTAGGAAAGTTGAAACCAAGGCTAAGAGGCTCATGACCTTCTTGATAATATAATATGAAACTAGTTGATGTTTTATAGTTGCTTGTTATATAGAATTTTGAATACATGTAACTTTCGGCCACATTAGGTTTTAAAGCTAGTATGTGTAGGTTTTTAACTAAGTTTACTTATGTTGTTCCTTGTTATGAAGCCATGAAAATTGTGTAGGGTTTCCATGCTCTTGTGCCACTAGAAACTTAGTTTCATGCTTGTTAAGTTTCGGCCACTACAAGTTTAAAGGGTCTAGGGAAATTTGAATCCAACTTATACATGCTTATGATGTACTTGAGATATATGCTATGAAATGTAGTTGTGGTTCCCATGCTCTCATGTCACTAAAAATCTAGTTCCATGATTTACATGTTTCGGCCACTACAAGTTTAAAGGCTTAGAGAAATTAGAACCCAACTTATACATGCTTATGATGTCCTTAAGATATATGCTATGAAATGTAGTTGTGGTTCCCATGCTCTCATGCCACTAAAAACCTAATTCCATGATTGTTAGGTTCGGCCACCTTGAGTTAAGGGGTCTAGGAAGTTTGAAATTTGAAACAAACATACTTATGTTGTTCCTCATGAAAATGTATAACATGTTGGCTTAAGGTTCAACACCTCTATGCTACTTGTAACCTAGGATGAGATAAGCTAGGGTTCGGCCATGATATGATTAGGAGCTTAGGGAACTTAGAACCCAAACTAAATGTGCTTAAGTAGTTCCCTATGAAATATAATATGATATGAGTATAGGGTTTACATGTTTACATGTTGCTTAGAACTTGATTCCTCTTCATGAAAGGTTTCGGCCATGAAATAATTGGAAACCTACGAGGGGTTTAAAATTTAGGTTAACATGCTTATGATCTTTCTTATGTTAGTATGTGAAGATATCATGAGAATTTTTATGTTTATATGTTGTCTAGAGATCTTGTGGACCTTTCATGACTTTCGGCCATATGGGTTTAGTGACTAGATATACCTCACATGCTATGAAGAGATTATATTTAATGATTCCATGAATGGTTATGTCTTTTTAGGATATGTGTTATGTTCTTTCATGTATGCTTATGACCCATGTATATACTATGTGCTCAAACATGCTTACTTTATGACATTATAAAATGATACGTTCGTTATGCAAGCCTATGATTCATGCATGTGCTGTGTGCCCAAATATGCATGCTTTAAGATAAGTGATATGTTCATGATGTATGTTATGATTCATGCATGTGTTGTGTGCCCAAATATGCATGTTTTATGATATGTTAAGAAATATGATATGCATGAAATGATAAGAACTATGATATATATGTTAAGTCATGCTACTTCACTTTATGTATGGCTTGTACCAAGGGTGGGCTCCATAAGCGCCCCGGGGTCGATGGACTAAGAAACGGGCCTCGTTAGGGATGGGCTCCTAAGTGCCCCTAGGTCGATGGACTAAGAAACGGGCCTAATATGTATGCCTTGTAGGGTTCAAGACTTGCTACCTTGGACCTACATAGAACGCGCGCATTTATGTATGTGGTACAAGCCGGGGCCCTAATCATGTTGAGATTATGTTTAAGTATGTATTGTATAAGTTTTCAAAAGACATGTTGCATATGTTGCATGATATATGTTTAGGGATGTACCATGATTATACTTTATGATTACGCCATGCTAGTTATGATGATGTTATGCTATGACAGGATACGTTTGATGATCATGATATGTTATGCCATGATACTATATGTTATGTTATGATATGCCATGATGTGCTCTTAACATGATACACTTGTCTTTATGTCTTATGACTTGTGATTTTAATATGCTTGACGGTTTTTGTGAGTAGGAAAGGAACTTACTGAGCCATGAGTGCTCATAGCTTATTTTCTTGTACCACAGATAAAGGCAAGGAATGGATGTACTAGGGGAGCAGCAGGAGGGCTTGAAGGATGTGTGCGGTAGTGGACTGGCTAAAAGAAATGACCTGCTTTCATTTAATAAGAAATTTGCCATGTTGATGTTTTTACTTTATGACTCCATGACTTTAAGTATGTGTTTGGTATTAAGACCCAAAATTTATGATAAGTATGCTATGTGGACCTTTTATGTCTATTGTGATTTTTAAGGAAGAAAAAGGTTTTTAAATTCTCTAAGTAAGACTTCCGCTGTGTTAAGTATGCAAGTGTCGTCAAGTAACCCCCGTCGCCTTAGCAGGAGGGGCGGGGCGTTACAGTAGGTTCGGGATTAGCTACCTCGGATTTATTTAGGGATGCGTGCAAATCATGTATGTGGTACAAAGTCGGTCCCTCATGTTGAGATTTATGTTTAAGTATTTATATAATATATGTTTTCAAAAGAACATCTTGCATATATATATTATTTCATGTTATGCGATTATTATGCTTTAAGATGATGTACTCTTGTGATATGCCTATATGTTGTCTAACTGAACAGGTCACTACTCTATGTTTAATTCATGATTTATGGCTTTTGTGGGTAGGAAAGGATCTTACTAAGCCTATGTGCTTATAGTTTTATTTTTCCTTGTACTGCAGAAAAGGGTAAAGAATGGCTAAACTAAAGGGAGCAGCAGGAGGGGCAAAGATGTGTGTGGCAATGGCATGGTGGAGGGGATCTGTTTTGTGTTTCAAGCCTATGCATGTTCTAAGTTTTTGCATGATAACTTGTTCTTTTACTTGATGCTTTTAAGGGTTGCTACTTGATGTGAACTATACTATCTTTTGTTTCCATGAAACCTTGAAATGATAAGCACTTGTTTTAGTTAAAGAATTGCTAAGAACCTCCTTATCATTCTTGAAGTGTTAAGTGATGGACGACTAGGTACTTAGCTTATGCTTCGAACCCCATATTAATGTTTATTCTTGTGTTTAGACTCCTATACTTCCATCTGGTTAGTTATCATGAACTTTCTTTAAAGAAGTACCAATTACTCCTTTAGAGAACAATATACATGCTTAGTAGTTCATCCTCTCTTTATTAGTACACTTTATGCTCTAGTTTTAAACAATCATGTATCATGTTCCAAGAAATAGATACTAAATCAAGTTAAATGCAAGAATGCTAAGCATGCTCACATGCATTACATGTTTACATGCTTTAAGAGATTTACATGTTTAAATATTTGTTTCTCCATGTTTAAATTTAAATTCTTCCGCTGCAACGATTGCATATGCATGTATGTATGTTCGTGTAGCGCCGCCCTTCCTACCCCCTATAAGTAGGAGGAGGGCGGGCGTTATAGGTTGGTATCAGAGCAGGTCTGCCTTTCCACTACACACACATCAAGCCTCCATCCTGCCGCTCCAAGTAAGAAATTCTATGCCTACTTTATTTCTTTTATGTATGATAAGGAATGCTTTTGTCTAAGTATACATGAATGTAAGTAAGAATGGTAATAATCTTATGCTAGCCTTGTTGTCATTCATGAAGATAAGCATGGCTAGAAGACGCAATAACAGAGTCGATGAGACAGTACCCCTACCTGATCTGATGCATGTAGTTACTGAACTCCAGCTTCAGGTTACAGAACAGCAGCAAGTGATTAATACTCTAATGAATCAGCAAGGAAACCCTACCACCCCACCAGTGAACCAGAATACGATGTCAGTCGTGTCTACAACTACACCAGTACCACCGATAGGCCCTACCCCAGTAGTTCGACAAGAGGCTTACATAATCCAGTGGCAGAGGCTGAAGCCAGAAAATTTCTCCGGTACTTGTGAACCATGGGACGCCTAGGCCTGGTTCAAGACTGTGGAAAGTATAGTAGAGCTACTGGACTGGCCCGAACATGAAAAGGTCAAGTGTGCATCATTCTGCCTTTCTGGAGATGCCAGGATGTGGTGGGATAGGGTTAAAGCAAAGAGGCAAGTGAACCAAATGAGCAGGACGGACTTCAAATCTGAATTTTTTAAAGAATTCTTCCATATGCGGGTAACAAACAAGCATTACGATGAGTTCACCGAGTTCCGGCAAGGCGACCTATCAGTTAACGAAGCTGTGGAAAGATTCAACCGACTCACGCGCCTATGACCAGAGTTGGTCAGTACAGAAAGAGAAAGGGTCAGACTCATGCTGAAGATGCTCTGACCCGAAATAGCTCTAAATGTGGCCGGCGGGGTTAATAGACCACAGACCGTAGAAGAGCTGTTCAGCAGTGCCCTGATCACCGAGCACTACTTGAACCATATTAATCAGCAAAAGAAGGCGTTGGGCGAGGGCAAGAGTCAAGCCCAGTCAGGAGGATAGAAACCTCAAGGTACCAAAGCTAGCTGGAAAGGAAATCACAATGGTAAGAGAAAGCAATGGAACAACTCTAAGGGCGGTCCAGCAAACAAACAACCCACGTACCCTCAGTGTACTACATGTGGAAAGAAGCATCCCGAGGCGTGCCACAAGGGCACAAATAGGTGCTTCAACTATGGGCTGGAAGGGCATAGAGCCAGAGACTGCCCTACCCAGGTTCAGACACCTCCTCAGCAGTATATCCAGAACAGGGAAGCTCCGCCAGTTACAACAAATGCCAGTGTTTTCTCTCTCACTAAGGAAGATGTGGCGAATACTTCTATGGTGGTCACAGGTCAGATATTTATTTTCTGTCAGCATGCTACTGTATTATTTGATACTAGGGCAACACATTCGTTCGTCTCTACACATTTCACAAAGAAGATAGACATGCCACCACAAGCTTTAGATTGCAAGTTCTTAACGACCCTGCCCTCGGGAGAAGTGATGCAATCTACTCATATGCTGCGGGCTGCCATCAGAATCGCAGACAGAGAACTCTATTGTGATCTGATAGTGCTCGACATGTAGGATTATGATCTTATATTGGGCATGGATTTCCTAAGCAAGTACGATGCTTCGATCGAGTGTCGTAAAAGAAAAGTGGTCTACCGGCCAGAGGTAGAACCGATGTTTGAATTTATTGGAGAGCCAAGGAAAGGAACTAAGAATTTCTTATCAGCCTTAAGGGCACGAAAGATGTTAGACATTGGATGCACTGGGTTTCTAGCACATGTGGTCGATACAAGTCAAGCAGAGGACCAGAAGCTGGAAGATGCCAGAGTTGTATGCAACTACCCAGAGGTATTCCCCGATGAACTACCAGGGGTTAGCCCCCAATAGAGAAATTGAATTTGAGATCAATTGATTTCTGGTACTAAACCGATCTCTAAAGCACCTTACCGTATGGCGCCGGCTGAATTGAAGGAACTTCAGGGACAACTACGGGAGTTACTCGACAAGGGACTTATCCGCCCTAGTCACTCTCCATGGGGAGCTCCAGTACTGTTTGTGAAGAAGAAAGATGGGTCTATGCGAATGTGTATAGACTACCGAGCGCTAAATAAGGTTATGATCAAGAACATGTACCCTCTACCACGGATTGATGACCTGTTTGACCAGTTAAAAGGTTCCACCATCTTCTCTAAGATCAACCTGAGGTCGGGCTATCATCAAGTAAAAGTGAAACAGGATGATATACTGAAGACAACTTTCCGGACAAGATACGGACACTATGAGTTCGTAGTTATGCCTTTTGAAGTGACGAATGCTCCTGCAATGTTTATGGACCTGATGAACCGGGTATTCTCGGCTTTGCTCGACAAATTTGTGATCGTCTTCATTGATGATATCCTCATCTATTCGAGAACCCAAATGGAGCATGCTAAACACCTGAACATGGTATTACAGATTCTTAAGGAAAGGCAGCAGCTGTATGCGAAATTCTCCAAATGCGAGTTCTGGCTCGATCGAGTATCATTTTTGGGTCATATTATCTCCAAGGACGGAATAATGGTAGACCCAATAAAGATTGAAGCTGTGAGTAACTGGAACAGGCCAAAGAATGCTAGTGAAATTAGAAGTTTTCTCGGGCTAGCAGGCTATTACAGGAAGTTTGTAGAGAACTTCTCTAGAATTACAGCCCCTATGATAGTTCTCACCAGGAAGAATAAGAAGTACGAATGGACAGATGACTGTGAGAAGAGTTTCATGGAATTGAAAAGGAGACTGACCAGCGCTCCAATCCTCACTCTTCCGGAAAGTAACAAAAGTTTCGATATGTACAGCGACGCTTCCAAGATAGGACTCGGAGCTGTACTCATGCAGAACAGCAAGGTCATTGCCTATGCCTCTAGGCAACTCAAGGAACATGAAAGAAATTATCCCACACACGATCTAGAGCTAGCAGCCGTGGTTTTACTCTCAAAATATGGAGGCATTATCTATATGGAGCTCAGTGTAAGATTTATACAGATCACCAGAGTCTGAAATACTTCTTCACACAGAAAGACCTAAACATGAGACAACGCAGATGACTTGAGTTAGTCAAGGACTATGACTGCGAGATCTCCTACCATCCGGGAAAAGCGAACAAAGTGGCCGATGCACTCAGTAGGAAGTCCTGTGCCACCTTGATGTCGCTATCGGTATTGTCCCAGCCCCTAGAAAGGGAAATTATGTGTTATGGGGTCGAAATCATTTCCGTACAGCTTTCTACCATGACGATAGCACCGACGCTTTTCGATGATATATTAGAAATGCAAGCCCGTGACCCGAGCATCCAAAGGATCAAGCAAGAGGTCCTAGAAGGAAAGAATGATGGATTTCGTATCGCTGACAGTGGAATACTATACCTCAAAGATCGCTTATGTATTCCCGATGATCCAGAGTTACAAAAGAAGATATTGGAGGAGGCTCACGGAACACATTATGCGATGCATCCTGGATCCACCAAGATGTACCAAGACCTGAAAGGGAAGTTCTGGTGGTTCGGTTTGAAAGGAGATGTGGCTTAGTATGTCAGCACCTGCCTGACCTGCCAGAGGGTTAAAGCAGAACACCAAAGACCTGGAGGGGTACTGCAGCCAATTCAAATTCCAAAATGGAAATGGGAAGATATTTCTATGGATTTCATCTCAGGACTACCCAAAACGACGAACGGATATGATGATATATGGGTAATCGTGGACAGATTGACAAAGTCTGCCCACTTCTTAGCAATCAAGATGACTTACTCGACTGAGCAACTGGCTCAATTATATGCTAAGGAAATTATCAGATTACATGGGATTCCTAAGACCATCATTTCTGATAGAGATGGTTGCTTTATTTCACATTTCTGGGAATGTGTTTAGAAGGCCCTTGGCACGAAGCTATTATTCAGTACTGCCTGTTAATTAGAGCCCTAGAGCCAATCATTTGATGATTCTTGTATGAACTCATTGTATCATAATCTTATATATATAAAGGTATTTGTTTATGGTTATTATGCTTACTTATATTGGTGCCAAATAACTAAGTATAATAGCGTCCTTGAGTAGAAGGTTCTTACCTATATCAATCGGTTAGTTGAATCGATAGTGAGATGATATAGGGAACACTACTCTTAATCATTCCTAGTCAAGTATTAGCATTCAGGGACAATGTTAATGCGACGAGACTAGCATGTAGGTCAACTTGATGACTTGATCTCACAAGTCATGGATATAGAGATATCAAGTTGACATATGGGTATGCATTGGAAAATGTATACTGAATGACCCACCATGAGAAAGTATCATGGATCATTATATGAGTGTCATATACTTTCTCATGTGGCTATTAGTATGACTATTAGTCCATGGACCTGAAGTCACTATGGTTCCCTACATAAGGAGTTACATACTTTGGTTTCGTCAAACATCACCCGTAACTGGGTGGACTATAAAGGCAATTACTCGGTATGTAACAAATTATGCGGAGGGATGTGAGTGATGTAGATGGGATCTATCCCTCCTATATGACTGGAGAGACATTGATATTCTTGATAGAGTGAGACCACTAAGTGCATGGCTATGCCCAAATGAGTCAATATGAGATGTTGAACTCATTTGATTAAGTGAATCTACTTGGGATTCAAGATTTAGATTGATTAGAGGATGACACAGTCTATGCTTCACATTGATCAATCTAGATGTCAAGGATAGAAGGACACTTGTCACATATTGTGAAGTGTCACAATTAGTAGTCACAAGGTGATGTTGGATCTCAACATTCTTATAACTTGGGTAGTAATGATGTGTTGCTAGATACCGCTCATTACTTATGCTTCAAAATGGGTTTAGGAGCATTGCCAATGTTATAAGAACCTATAGGGTCACACACAAAGGAAAATTAGATGGAGATTAAGTTCATTTGATGAACCTAAAGGATTAGGTCCATGTGATGAACCAAATTGGATTAAGAGTAATCCAAATTAGGCTAATTGAGTTGGACTCAATTTGGTTCATGTGTTAGATGAGTCTAATTTGGACTTAGACTCATTGAGCCAATTTAATTCAATGAATAGAGATTCATTAAATTAAAATTGACTTGAACCAATGGTTAGATTTGATCAACCATGGGAGAGAAGTGGTCAAGTTTGACTTGACTTGAGAGGAAGATGAAGAGTCAAGTTTGACTTGACCATTTGCCACCTCATTGGTGAGTTGGCAAAGAGTGGACCAATAATGATGCTCCACATCATCATGGTTGCTTAAGTGGGATGTCACCTCATGGGAGTTACCAAGAGTTGTGACTCTTGGTATTCCATGGAGGTTATTAACCTCTTAATGTGGTCGGCCACAATTGATTCAAGAGGGGAGGTTTTCATTTTGTGTGTAACTCTCATCTTCTTCCTCAAGCTCTCTTCTCTCCCTCTCTTCCTCCATTGCCGAGAGCCATAAAGGGTGCTAGCACACTCTAGTGTCTTTTCTCCATCTCCTTGTTCGTGTGGATATACATAGAGGAGTGTCTACTTTGACATTCTCGAGATCCGACATCATTTAGACGAGCAGGATTAAGCGAAGGGCATCGCTTCAAAGGTATACCTTATGATCTTGTAGATCTAATGTAGATATAGGAGTAGAGAAACTCGTACATGAATTTTAAACTTCGCACGGATTCGGTGGCATGGGATTCGGGGTTTCCGCAATGCAAAAAAATGGTTTTTGGGCCCAAAAATCCCTACACTGCCTTCCATACTCAGACCGACGGACAAACAGAAAGGGTGAACTAAGTGCTGGAAGATATGTTACGAGCTTGCGCCTTAGATTTCAAGGGGAGCTGGTGTTGATATCTATGCTTAGCGGAATTCGCCTACAATAATAGCTACCAAGCTACTATTGGAATGGCGTCATACGAGGCTCTGTACGGGAGGAAATGTAGGTCTCCTATATGATGGTACGAAGGTGGTGAAAAGAAGGAGATGGGACTCCAAACAGATTTCATTGATGACACCTCCCGAGCTATACAGAACATCCGCCAAAGAATAGAAACTGCTCAGAGCCGGCAAAAGAACTATGCGGATATGCGGCGTAGGCCGTTGGAATTCAGTGTCGGGGATTCAGTATTTCTCAAAGTAGCTCCTATGAAAGGAGTGATGAGATTCGGAAAGAAGGGTAAGCTAAGTCCGTGCTATGTGGGACCGTATCATATCCTGAAAAGAGTCGGCAAGGTAGCTTACGAGCTAGAGCTGCCTCAGGAGATGTCGGCTATCCAAAACGTGTTCCATGTTTCAATGCTCAAGAAATGTATTCCCAGTACAGACCAAGCGATCGAGCCGCACGCAGTGCAAGTTCAAGAGGACCTGAGTTATGAAAGTCGACCTATTCAGATACTAGATCGAGAAGTCAAAAGACTAAGGAACAAAGAGGTGCACTTAGTAAAGGTCCTGTGGAAAAATCAACGGTTCGAAGAAGCCACCTGGGAACGCGAGGACGATATGAAATGAAAATATCCAGAGCTATTTTAAGTTTGAGGATGAACTTTTTATAAGGTATGGGGGATTGTAACACCCATAAAATCTCTAGCAATTTTATATAATTTTTGCATGGTTAGAATGAGTTTTATGTGAGTTCCTTATTCAAAAAAAGAAAAGAGAAAATAGAATCAAAAAGAGTCATGGCCAATGTTCGAACCTTGAACCTTTTAGTAAGTGACAAGCTCTGTGATATGGGATAACCAGTAGCCCCAACAGGGGTGCACTGTTACGAAGGAAAGGGAAATTGTAGTTAAGGGTAGAGAAGGTGAAGGGACACCTTTCTCCCTTCACTTAGAATGAAAAGTTTATTTTGCCTTCTCCCTTCATTTAGAGTAAATGAAGAGAAGAATGAAAAGGTGTTTTCCCTTTCTCCCTTCAATTAGAATAAATAGGAGTAAGGGAAAGAAAAATTATTCTTTTTCTTCTTCCTCCACCGAAACTAGCCTCCTTTGTTGGTTGCTACTCGGAAAACCTAGAGGTTCCACTGTACAAAAATTTTGTACTAAGGTCTGAACCTTTTCCTAGCTACCATGTGTTCTTTTAAATTAAATTTTGGATCGCCTGCGGAATTTAACACGTTTGATCCAAAACTTAATCTATTTATTCTTTTAGATTTTGACTTGGATCTCCTGCGGAACTTAACACGTTCGACCCAAGTCACCTTAAGTTATTAATTCCATTAAATATTAATTTCCATAATTGGTTCCCAGTACTGACGTGGCGAGGCACATGGCCTTCTTGGATATGGGAGCAACCATCACTGACTAGACAAAACCTTTTATGGAAAGCTAATATTTAATTTCCTAAAATAACTTTAGGTTAACCGAAAAGAACAATCAAATCACAAGAATAAATAAAACAAAAAAACACAACATCGAAAAATATATTCGAAATACTAGAATCGTAAGCCTCTTGTATTTGGTATTATTTCCAAAAATAACTAGTATGATGCGGAAAGAAAAATTACTAGTTATACCTTTTAGAAAGACCTCTTGATCTTCTACCGTATTCCTCTTCTAACCTCGGACGTTGTGTGGGCAACGATCTTTCGAGATGAGAACCACCTTTCCACCTTCCTTCTTTCTTCTAGATTTCGGCCACAATAAACTCCTCCAAGGATGAAGAATTTCGGCCACCACCAATGCTCCAAGGGATGCTAGAGACGAGACTTGCTTTCTCTCCTTCTTCGCCTTCCTTGATCCGGCCACAAACAAAAGCTCCACCAAGAGATAAGTTTCGGCCAACAAGAGGAGAGGAGAGAAATAGGGCCTGCCACCAAAACCAAAGAGGAGAGGAAAGAAAAAGAATAGAAGTTCATCCAATGAAGGCTCCTCTACCTCCTCTTTTATAATCCTTGGTTTTGGCAAATAAGGAAACTTTAATAAAAACTTCCTTAATTCCTTTGCCATGAAAAAGAAAATTTAATTAATTAAAATCAAATTCCTCTTGTTAATCAACATGGCCGGCCACACAACAAACCTCCAATCAAAGGAAATTTAATTCAATCAAGAAATAAAACCTTCCTAATTTGTTTCCAGAAATTTATAAAAATTTCTCCAATAATTTAATCCCTTCATGATTGGTTTATAAAAAGGAAATTTAATAAATTAAAATCTTTCTTTTAAACATGTGGATAAGAAGAAAATTATCTCTAAAAATTAAAATCTCATTTAATCTACAAATAAGGAAAGATATCAAATCTTTTCTTAATCTTTTGTAAAAACTAATAAAAGAGAATTATTAATTTTTTAAACTTTCTTTTAAATCATGAACATGGTTAAAAAGGAAAGTTTTTACCAAAATTAAAATCAACCTTTTAATCTACAAATAAGGAAAGAGATTTAGCTCTTCTCTTAATCTTTTGTAGAATCTTATAAAAGGAAAGATTTAAAATTTTAAACTCTCTTTTAAAACATGTTATCCACATAAGAAAAATTTTAAAAAATAAAAATCCTCTTTATTTTAATTTGGGCCGGGCACACCAAGCTTGAACCCAAGCTAGGGTCGGCCACCTTGAAGCACCCATGAACCAAACTTTGGCCGGCCCTAGCTTGGTCTCCAAGCTAGCTTGGCCGGCCCCTTATGGGATGGGTAAGAAGGTGGATATAGGTGGGTATAGTACTCTATAATTAAAAGGCTATGATAGGGACCGAGAGGAGGAATTGGTTTTGGTCTCCCGATAAAATTAAGCATCCCGTGCTCGCCCCGAACACACAACTTAATTTTATCAATAATAATTCATTCCACTAGAGAACTATTATTGATCTACCGCACCAATCCCAAATTACATTTTGGGCTCCTTCTTATTATTAGTGTGTTAGTCTCCCTGTGTTTAAGATAACAAATGTCCACTAATTAAGTAAGTTACTGACAACTCACTTAATTAATATCTAGCTCCAAGAGTAGTACCACTCAACTTCATTGTCATGTCGGACTAAGTCCACCTGCAGGGTTTAACATGACAATCCTTATGAGCTCCTCTTGGGGACATTCTCAACCTAAATTACTAGGACACAGTTTCCTTCTATAATCAACAACACACACTATAAGTGATATCATTTCCCAACTTATCGGGCTTATTGATTTATCGAACTAAATCTCACCCATTGATAAATTAAAGAAATAAATATCAAATATATGTGCTTGTTATTATATTACGATTAAGAGCACACACTTCCATAATAACTAAGGTCTTTGTTCCTTCATAAAGTCAGTATAAAAGCAACGACCTCAAATGGTCCTACTCAATACACTCTAAGTGTACTAGTGTAATTATATAGTTAAGATAAACTAATACCTAATTACACTACGACCTTCCAATGGTTTGTTCCTTTCCATCTTGGTCGTGAGCTACTGTTTATAATTTATAAGGTACTGATAACATGATCTTCTGTGTGTGACACCACACACCATGTTATCTACAATATAAATTAATTGAACAGCTACATTTATCACAAATGTAGACATTTGACCAATGTGGTTCTTATTTCTAGATAAATGTTTTATACCAAAAGCTAGGCTTTTAGTATACATTCTAACATCCTTCTCCTCCATTTTCGGAATCAAGCCTAGGATTCCTTCCTAGGAAGTCTTCACAAGGAGGAGTCCCTATGGTCCAAGCCCTCTTACAAAGCAAGATACACAAGGGAGAGTCCTAGAAGCGGAAGCCTTCTCTTCCTCTCCACCAAGGGTATTCTACTAGTAGTAAACCAAGCGAGAGGATGTAAGTATCTCCCTCACCTGCAGTACAAGTGGTTTTTGAGTGTTTTATATGCTTAATGTTGCAAAAAAAAAAAAAAAAGCTAGGATCATGCTCTTGTAAGTTTCGGCCAAATCATGAATTAGGGTTTGAAGAGAGTTCAAAACTTTAACCATGCTTGATTATGATTCCTCATGATGTGTAATCTATTAGGTGATGTTAGTTTGATGTCTCCATGTTTTATGTTGCTTAAAACTTAGGGATGAACCTCTTGTAAGTTTCGGCCAAATCATGAATTAGGGTTTGAAGAGAGTTCAAAATTTTAACCATGCTTGATTATGATTCCTCATGATGTGTAATCTATTAGGTGATGTTAGTTTGATGTCTCCATGTTTTATGTTGCTTAAAACTTAGGGATGAACCTCTTGTAAGTTTCGGCCAAATCATGAATTAGGGTTTGAAGAGAGTTCAAAACTTTAACCATGCTTGATTATGATTCCTCATGATGTGTAATCTATTAGGTGATGTTAGTTTGATGTCTCCATGTTTTATGTTGCTTAAAACATAGGGATGAACCTCTTGTAAGTTTCGGCCAAGAAGAAATAAAAAGGCTTAGGAAAGTTTAAACTCCAACTAGACTTGCTTATGCTTTCTCCCATGATACCTAATATGTTATGTGATGTTATTAAGATGCTATTCATGGTTGATGTTGCTTAAAACCTAGGATCATGCCCTTGTAAGTTTCGGCCAAGAAGAAATAAAAAGGCTTAGGAAAGTTTAAACTCCAACTAGACTTGCTTATGCTTTCTCCCATGATACCTAATATGTTATGTGATGTTATTAAGATGCTATTCATGGTTGATGTTGCTTAAAACCTAGGATCATGCCCTTGTAAGTTTCGGCTATGAAGAAATAAAAAGGCTTAGGAAAGTTTAAACTCCAACTAGACTTGCTTATGCTTTCTCCCATTATACCTAATATGTTATGTGATGTTATTAAGATGCTATTCATGCTTGATGTTGCTTAAAACCTAGGATTATGCTCTTGTAAGTTTCGGCCAAGTCTAAGAAACTAGGGTTAAGGGAAAATCCGAAGCCCATTTATGTTTGCTAAAGGTCTCCCATGTTATGCCATGTATTATGTGATGATAGTTTGATGTTCCATGCTTAATGTGGCTTAAAACCTAGTACTATGCCCTTGTAAGTTTCGGCCAAGAGAACTACAAGAGATAGAAGAGAACAAATACTCCAATCATGCTTACTAATGGTTCCCTATGATATGTTATGTGTTGGGTGAATCTTACGTCACCATGTTATGCTTATGCAAGACTTATGTATGATGAATTGCTTAAGAGATGCTTCCCTATAAATTGGGACTAAGAGCACTCTTTATGTTATGACAAGGAACATGATATGCTATTTTACTTTTGTATAGCATGTACCGGACCCTAGCAAGGTCCAGGGGATGGGCTCCAACGTCGCCCCAAGGTCGAAGCACGGGCCTAGTTCCCTAGTAGATTCGGGATTAGCTACCTCGGATTTATTTAGGGATGCGCTCAAATCATGTATGTGGTACAAAGTTGGACCCTCATGTTGAGATTTATGTTTATGTATTTATATAATATATGTTTTCAAAAGAACATTTTGCATATATATATTATTTGATGCTATGCGATTATTATACTTTAAGATGATGTACTCTTGTGATATGCCTATATGTTATCTAAATGAACAGGTCACTACTCTATGTTTAATTCATGATTTATGGCTTTTGTGGGTAGGAAAGGATCTTACTAAGCTTATGTACATATAGTTTTATTTTTCCTTGTATCGCAGAAAAGGGTAAAGAATGGCTAAACTAAAGGGAGCAGTAGGAGGGGCAAAGATGTGTGTGGCAGTGACATGGTGGAAGGGATCTATTTTGTGTTTCAAGACTTATGCATGTTCTAAGTTTTACATGATAACTTGTTCTTTTACGTGATGCTTTTAAGGGTTGCTACTTGATGTGAACTATACTATCTTTTATTTCCATGAAACTTTTAAATGATAAGAACTTGTTTTAGTTAAAGAATTGCTAAGAACCTCCTTATCATGCTTGAAGTGTTAAGTGATGGACGACTAGGTACTTAGCTTATGCTTCGAACCCCATATTAATGTTTATACTTGTGTTTAGACTCCTATACTTCCATCAGGCTAGTTATCATGAACTTTCTTTAAAGAAGTACCAATTACCCCTTTAGAGAACAATATACATGCTTAGTAGTTCATCCTCTCTTTATTAGTATACTTTATGCTCTAGTTTTAAACAATCACGTATCATGTTCCAAGAAATAGATACTAAATCAAGTTATATGCAAGAATGCTAAGTATGTTCACATGCGTTACATGTTTACATGCTTTAAGAGATTTACATGTTTAAATATTTGTTTCTCCATGTTTAAATTTAAATTCTTCCACTGCAACGATTGCATATGCATGTATGTATGTTCGCGTAGCGCCGTCCTTCCTATCCCCTATAAGTAGGAGGAGGGCGGGCGTTACAATCTACCAGAAGACGTAATCAGCTTTTCCTCAATAAACATCGAGAGCATCAATAAAGGGGGAGTAACGTCGGAAGAAAACAACTCGACAGGGGGAGAACCAACGGCCGAAAAGGTAAGTCAGGTATGAACTCCAACTTCTGAACAATTAGTTAAATCAATAAAAATGTCGCCAAAAGAATTTTGCGAATTAAAAATTGAATCGTCGAAAGACTTTTTCGAATTAGAAAATCTTCTGTCGAATAAATTTTCCAAATTACGAAATATTTTTTCGAACGAATTTAGCAAATTAGAGATATTATCGAAAGAGTTTTTCGGATTAGAAAATCTATTATCAACAGATTTGTTCAAATTAAAAGTTATGTTGTCAAAATATTTTTGCAAATTACAAAATATTTTGTCGAACGAATTTTGCAAATTAGAAATGTTGTCGAAAAATTTTATCAAGTTAGAATTTATATTATCGAAATATTATTGTGAATTTGAGATTCAAAAAATAACAAAAATTATTAAGTCAAAAGAAATAGTTTGTCGATTAAAAAATCTTGACAAATTAATAATAGAGATTAACAAGATACAATTCTTTGCATGTTTAATAATGGTTGCTTTAAATCTGAAAAAGTGTGACTTAAGAAGCTATGATAAATTAAAATGGAAATTTAAAACTTTCTGATAAAAGCTTAAGAATTAAAAAATAATAATAATAAATAAATGCATAGAAATTTTTTTTAAAATTTTTCTAAATGTTCTCAAATTTTTTTTTGCATAAAGTTTTCGGATTAGAAAATTCTTTTTAAAGGCTTAACTTAGAAAAATTCTCTTTTATACTTAAAAAAATTTCAGAAGATTTTTTTTTTTGCCTAAGTTAAAAGCTGTTCTAAAATTAATAATTTCTGCTTAAATTTTTTTTTGCAAAATTGTCTAAGTTAGAATCTTTTTATAATTTCACTTAGAAATTTTTTTTAGACTGTTTATGTGAAAATTATTACAATATTTTTTAAGGATCTAAAAATTTTCAAAGTTTTTACCCTTAGATTTTCTTCTTAGAACCTCATTTTTTTATGTGATCAAAGGGGGAGAAGGAAAAGTATAAGTCTAGTGGGAGGTAGACCAAAAATAATTTTTTTTCTATCTTTCTACACTAAATTGCAAATTTAGTTAAGTTTATTTTATGTCTATGTTGACCCTAGCTTAACTTGCAAATTTAGTTAAGGGGGAGATTGTTGGAACCCCAAGGTTGTTTTGGTGTGATCAACAAGTTAAGTTAGGTCCTGTGTTGTTTTAATCTTGTGTCTAAGTGTGCAGGAGCTTAGGAGCACAGGTACTCGAGCGGAAGACGCAGCTAGCGAGAAGGACGACACGTGGTGCGTCCAAGGGACGAGGCACTGCGGAAGAGTACCCCGGTGGACAAGAAGGAAGCGTGCGGTGGTTCCAAGGGACAAAAGCTAGAGCGGAAGATTGCTCGGGGAGCAAGAGACGCAGCTAGTGAGAAGGTCGGCACGGGGTGCGACTGAGGGACGAAGATTGTGGATGAGTACGCTGGCGGACGAGAAGGAAACACGTGGCGATTCCGACGGACGAGAAGCCGGAGCGGAAGGCTGCTCGAGAAGACTGAAACTTGAGTTCGGGTGAGCCCTTTTTCGGATGGCAGAGATCACCCAAGCAAGCGGATCTAGAGTAGAAGAACTGGACCGAGGCGGGGCTGAACTAGAGAAGAGGTCTCGGATGAAAAAGTCAACTTTTGTTGACTTTAGGCTCCGGGGCGCCTGGAATGATTCCGGGCACCCGGACCTGGAATTTGACCAGATCGAGTCAAAACTCGATCTGAACATTGGGGATAAAATTTTATCCCCCCTGGGCGCCCGGAACCCTTTCGGGGCACCCCGACCAAGGCTATAAATATAGCCTTGGTCCAGAAGCTTGATAACGAACTCACGAATTGTAATTCCAACTCTTGTGCACTTTGGTGTAGAGTTAAGCTTCTGTTTCTGCACTTCAACTTTGTAAGAGGCTTCTCCGCCTGAAGGAGTATTTAGTACTTCAACTTCCTTGGATTAACAACAACATTGGTTGTAACCAAGTAAATACTTGTACCTCGTCTTTTAATCTTCTATTTACTTTTTGCTTATTCTTTATTCAAGTATTTGTTTAAGAGTTCGAGGAAGGGTTGGTTTTGTTTTTGTGTTGGTAGGCTATCCACCCCCCTTCTAGCCAGCCGCAACGGTCCTACAGTTATATTATCATATATATTGATTAGGTGATTTGAGTAGGTTTGTTCCTAATCTCAATTGAGTTATTGATCATTATACTATTTGTGTTAGACCAGTATGGGTATGTATATTTGTTATGTAATATATATATGATCATGTTCTTATTTCCCTACTACGACTGTATATCTTTGATTGCCTTACACTTTTGTCTATGTACTACCATGTTCTTATTACGCGTTGAGTGATCCGTACTCACCACCCCTTGTACTGATATTTTTTTCCACCATTTAATAGATAGATGATGGAGGAGTTGTTTGGAGGATCCTAACTACCAGGCCCACGTCATATCTGAGATCAGTTTTCTATGCTATTTCGTATTGCACTATTGGTAATTTGTATTTGGTTTTGAGATTGTCTTATGTGTTTTGTATATGGTTTTGAGCCTTGTGGCCACTTTTATTCGTTTTGGGTTTTATTGTGGTGTTAGTCATGCCGGCATGTAGTCAGTCTATTATGTTGTATTGTTTTTATGTTTTGCCTATGTTTTCCGCTGTGTTTTATTTGAGCCTTGTGTGCTATTTATCAACTGCATGGTTGTGTTTACTTCAGGCGGAGTGGCTGTTTCTAAATTGTGTGGTTGTATTTACTTCCAGCCGTGTGGGATGTTGATAACTTGTAGATAGCCTTGTGGCATTGTATACATGTTTCATTTGTCACTATTACAGAGGAGGTACTGTCTGATTTTCGTCGGACATCCTTACCCTCAGGGTGTGACACTATGGCTACAAATAATTTATTGAAGTCCTTTGTAGCCATGGTGATGACATTTGATATCTCAATATCCTTAACTTTGGGTCTTCTAGTGTCATCTAACTTATAACGTCTCAATTCAGTTTTTAACTCAGTTTCTACAGATAGTGCCAATTTGATCCTACCTGAGAACGTCGATGGTCAACTAACTAGTGATTGTATGCTGAAGTTGACTATTATATTAATCACTTGACTACGTGGTCTTATGAAACTTCTACAAGGGGCCTGGGAAGGAAACATGTCAGGAAGATGAGGTTAGAATGATGACCAAGGGGTTCCCCGACGTAGTCACTCCAACGCTTATATAAGTCTTCAAAGTATAGATGAAAGATACGTAAATGAATTAGGGTTTGATACGTTATGTATGTGTACCTTTTCTCATAAGGGTCGACTACCTTTTATTAGGTTACGAATATCCACCATGTTCTCCTTTTATCCCTCGTTTCTTGTGATCGTTACCATATTTTTAGAAATAAATGATCATTATTGTCCATTTATTTTAGAGTGAATAGCTACGTTTTCCAACTTCCTCATAATAACGACTGTGTTGTCTATGTCTTCAATAAGTAACAATTTGTCTCTTTAATTCTTGATAGCTAGGATCGTTTTGGTTTAGCCAGGAGGTGTTCGAAATCTAAGTTAGGAGTTGGTAGTTAGGAGTCGGGAGTTAACAATGATTAGGACCAAAGTACTCTTATTGTTGACTTTTGACTATCACATTGGCAAGGTTACTGACTTCTTTAGCCACGTTGCCTCCCTGGATTACCCTTTTATTGCAGCGATCACTTATTAAAGAAGGAAAAGTGACGAACTACCATGGTTGAGGGATGCCAGCCGCTCACGAGCTACTATGCAGGGATGCCAACCGCTCGCGAGTGGTCGTTCGTGGACGTCCGTCGCTGGCAACGAGCATTAGCGGCCGTGCTAGACCAGCTGTGTAGAGCCGTCAGAGCTATCGAAGGCATGCATGGTTGAGGACAGTGATGCATGCGATAACCAGACGAGAAGGCGTTCTACCTGATTTTAGGTGAATTAAAAATCAAGAACAAATCAATCCATAGATAAATTTATGAATTCATCAGTCTATTAGTCGATACGAAGTAAACTATGTAAAGGATTAATAATCCATTGTTTATGGAAAATTTTTCGCACGACAAACTTTCCTAGTTTCGGAATCCGTAAGATAGCATAACGGTCAACAGGTGAAAGTGGAGAATTCATTTGAGAGCCTAATTTTTAATCTGTGTTATATATCATAAAATATCCTATATTTAAAACAAAAATAAATCTCTTTCGATAATATTGTTATATCTTACTATTTTATTAAAAATTTCTCCCCTTTACTAACTAACTTTGATGAAGCCTAAAATGAATTTACGTTACTATCCTTTTTTCTATTGACACTAATTTCAAGGTTTATTAGTAATTTTCTTTGGTTGTTTTATATAAAAAATATAGTTCTCTTTAGTCCCACATCTTAGAATTGACAATACTATGATCAAAGAAGTTTCTATAAATATTTTAGGCCGACGATGTTAAAAAATATATTTTTCTTAGTTTCTTTTATTAAGATAAGTATAATATTAAATTAAAATAATTTTTTGCATAGGGAAGTTCATTACAATAGTTTATTGTTGGGATTCTCTAACGTGACATTAGAAAATCCAAACAATTCGAATTTTCAAAGACCCAAATAATTTATATATTATTATATTACACGTGTGTATGATCACACTAGTAATTTAAACTATCACACATTAGTTAAATAACTAAGCCCACTAAATCTAATAAAAGTTTTATATTTCAAATTCAGAAATCATTAAAAATAAATTATTAAGATAAAAACTATTATTACATTATTCATATTTAGTTATTTTTAAAATAAAGAAAAATGTACAAAATTAACAATAAGATAATTTTGTCTCAAAGGACTGTCACGTACTTTTGCTCTAATGTCTCTGACGAAGAAAATAATGATTATCCTGTGAAAGATTAGAGAAATCAAGAAAATAGAATGCCAAAATAAAAGAAAATTTATCAAAAAATAAACTTGGTTAATAATAGAAAAATTAATTCACATACAATTATATAAAATGTTGATATAGACAAATTAGGATCCATAAATATCAGAAATATCAAAATTAAACTAAATATCATAAAAATAAAAATTATTAAAAATAATAATAAAATCTTTAGATTCTTATTGATAGTCTAAACAGTGAAATTTAGGTAAAAATAATAGTTACTGATATCCAATAATAAATATCAATTTTTAAATTCTGTATGAATAAAATTTGACAAAATCTAAATCCAAATCTTGAATAAAAAATTATACCTTTTTAAAATTTAGATTGATACTGCATCAACCACTAAGTCTTCCATCAATTTACTTTGCATGGTCTAGCTCTTGTGAACCACCAAATCCCATCATTCCAAAGCACTTATACATCCACATAGAAACTGTTCATACACCTTTCAAACAACTCAATTCATTCATTATGTCGCTTGATTCTCAAGAATGACTATTTTATTTCAAATAAATATTTTATGTTCCATTAAAACTAAATTTTAAAAATAATAATTTTTACAAATATACTATTCCTTTGAATGGTTTTGAATTATTGAGTGAATTGGTAAAGTAACAAATTAATTGTCCTTACGAAGTAGTTAGTATAAACTGAAACAAAAAATTGCATAATTAATTATCTCATCTGATGGGAAAAAAATTATGATGATCATGATCCACACTTGCATCCTTATCGTATAGCATCATATGATATTATATTTGGAGCATCTTGCATATCGCGGGTCAAGGAGAATGAGATTCAGCACCTTAATTTTCTTTAATGATGAGATTGAATTGAATAGAGCACTGAGTTATATATCTTTTCAAGTTATATATCACATACTTTAAAGGAGTAGTCCGATGTATATTAGATCTATTGTATCTATTGTTATCCTTTTTAAAAGATTGTTTTCATTACTTGAATTCATAATCATAAAATCATACGGCAATAACTAAGAGTGTCAAAAATAAATCCGATTCGACGATCCAACCCGATCGACCCGAAAAAAATCAGATTCAGGTTGGACATTTTCAGGTTCGGATTGGGTTCGGGTTGGAGGGTTGGAGAGTTAACAATTTTCGAATTTGGTCGGGTTGGGTTCGGGTTGACCCAGGTTGACTTAAATATAGGGTTTAGTAGATTTTTTTGAGTTAAATAGAATTTTATTTTGACAATTAAGATGTTTTTATGTATATTAATATCATGTTTGTATGATAATGATAGAGTATTGAGATAAAAATGAAGAAGTATAGGAAAAATAATCCAAAAAAATCATTTTGAAACAGATTTTCGGATTATCTGGATTGGGTTCGGGTTGATCAAGTTGGTCGGGTTCGGGATCGGGTTTAGATGTTTTGGGTTGAACTCGGGTTCGGATCGGATTTGGATTAGGTGTAAAAGGAAAACAAAACTCAATCCGACTCAATCAGACCCAATCCGACCAAATTGACACCCTTAGCAACAACTTTCCCCTTATATAGAGACTCCTCTTCCTATATAAAAAAAACTAAATTCATGCACTTAAATATTGATAGAGTATGTATAAACTTTTAAAATACAAGAACTGGTCACTTAGATCTATAAAACTATATAAAAAAGTCGATTAAAATTAAGATAGAACAAAGTATTTAGTTAAATAGATTAAAAACATTTTAAAATAAAAAGAGATTCAATAGTACTATTTTTTTTTAATAAAAAAATATTAGAAGAATGAGAGAACTTATTAATATTATTTTTCATAATTATTTCATAATATTTAAATACTAATTTATTTTTATTTAAATAGATGTGATATTAATCAAATGATTTAAATAAAAGAAGCAATTAACATTTTTTCATGGAATCTTAAAATCTATAAATTTTATATGTACGAGTTTAATGATGAAGTCATTGTAATGAAATTATTATTTTAATTTACATATATTGGTTTCTATATTTCCTTTTTTTATTGAAGAACACATTCCATTCATTTATTTGTAATAAATTATTATTATATTTTTTATTAGTAAATAAAAATTTATTAATCAAATTAAAATATGCATCTTAATTACTAGATTTAGCCACTACTATTCTTCTCTTCTTCCTCCATTACAAACCAATGTTGTAACTTAGTATTTTGTCTTATATCGGTTCCACATAAAACTCATTCTCTTCCTCGGTTTTTTTTTCTCCCTTTCGTGCTCTTTTTCTCAATTATAAAAATAAACAAGAGAATACCACTAACTTTTATTGATTAAAATGAATTTTACTGACTAAAAAAACGATTGTCTGCTAAAAAAGAAGGTTACTATATTATAATGTTAAATAAAATATTCTCATTTAAAGAATGAAGTAGAAAGTGAAAATGAGAAAGAAAGTGATAAAAACATAAATGAAACAAGATATATATTACTTACTAAATGTATAAATTAATTAAAATTGTTTATACTTTCTATCAACTGTAGCCCTCTGAATATTAATGCATATAGTTTCTAAAATATTTTGTTTTCAAATCTTTAATTTATGAAGCTATAAATGTTGCTAAAAATGTGGGTGGCAACCAAAGTGAAAGAATTGCTCCTGCAAGCGATCAGCGTGAAATGGCTCTAATCCCCAAGGATTATCTTTTGAGCACTATATGATGAAGTCATTGAGTCATTTGACAGTTGAGCCGCTCAGATCTCTTAGCACCGGACCACTCGGCTTATCTTTTGAACATGGGTCAATCATGATCCACTTGAACTCGGCCCCATGACTCGGTGCTTAGGCACCTGACTTAAGAACATGACTTGCCACTCCACCTCTTCACTTGGCAGTCAACCCCACTTGGTAGCTTGGGTATTAGAGTCATTTGGAAGTCGGCCTATTGGGTTGCTTGACACCAGGCCTACTCGTGTCTCTCGACGCTAGGGCCGCTCGACAGTCGACTCACCTTCCATCTCGAAATTTTGCCTACTTCAGCCACTTGGAAGTTAGGCCCACTCAACATACTCATGCGGGTCACCCGACACTTAACCTAGTTGACGATCGCGTGGGCCACTCAGCACTTGGTCCAATCAACACTCAGGTCACTTGGCACTCAACGCTCAACTTGCCCATCAACTCAATCCACTCAACACTCAGTTGATTCGGGCATTCAACTGGTTCAGGAAATCGACATTCGTTAGACTCAGATATTCCCACAGTTCAACCTTCCTAGACAACTCAAACATTCCAAATAGCTCACCTTTCCTAATTTGACAATTTGAATTCAAAATGTCAAAAGCTTTCGTCATATAAATCTGAATTTAATTTTTATAAATTTTAAATTCAATATATATTCTCTATAATTCAGGCTACCATCTTAAAATTTTTAAAATAGTTAAAGGTAAAAGTACTGAAAATTTTATACTTTTAAATATTTTTAATTTTTTAAAAATATGTAATATTATGTTGTTAATTACATTACATGAAGTTATTTATGAGAATTAAAGTCATATACAATGGCAACCATCTAAAAAAAAACCATAACTAGCAACCATAGATTATTTATTTTTTTTTTTTTCCAATTTGGAATACTAAATAATAAAACATTTAACTTATATTTACACGTAGAGTGACTGGACGTTCATCTTATCGATTCAGTAATTTTGAAGCAGATAAGCTACTGATTTTAATGAATTAAGACAGTCTGTCAGTCTGTCGAGCGGGTGGATCGAAGACAGTGCCTAATCCAACTTCATAGAGTCAACGCTTATATCCATCTGCCATGGTTGAATTCCATCAAGTGGAGACAGTCAACTTTTCCATTCAAGATCGAACTGCACTAAACGCAAAAATTAATGCAGATCAATCAGTGAGTGGGCGCACCCTTCAACAGTACGGGCCGCTCTTGGCCATCCTCAGTCAGCTGTCTGGTGGCAGACAGGTTTTATCCCAAGCGTCCTTGTTCATCATCTCCTAGAACATACACCTTGACTTGAACCTAAATTAACATTTTAATCCATCTCCTCTATTGTGTAGCATACAACAACAGTATGTTCTGCCTTTGGGTATGCATAGAACTTGTTAGATAAGGATGATAATTGGCAGAATTGTCTGCATAGATTTGGATGGTGGCCGGCCTACTCTAAATTCTGTACACCTTTATATATGATGATCCATCACGAGAGAACTTAATTGGCCATAAAGAATTAAAGATGCCACAACTCGCATGATATGTACAAGTGATTTGTTCTGAAAAAGTAGATATGGAATTGATACTTGTTTCCTTCCAGAATGCCTTCATTTCTATCAAAGAATATCACCAAATTATTAACTCATGAACTACAAAGCAAGTGAAAGTAGTTATGAATATTGTTCACCTCATCGATCGTTCCTGTAACTTTCAATTGGATAAGCTGCTGATTTGAGTGAAGACATATTCTGACAGGTAGCTAGATTGAAGATGAAGACTCAAGCCAATGTTCCAATTTGATCCAGTCGATGGATGCATGCCATGGTTAAATTCCATAGCACATTATATGTCAACTCTAGTTCCTCTACAACTTTGTTCTGCAAGTTCGTAGCTAGAGCACAATGAGTTCCAACTTCAACTCCATGTCATCTTCAACCGACGTTGTAGCCATATCAAACACGTCGATTAAAGCAAAGCAAAGGGCGTGAACATGCCCTTCAACAGTGCTCTTGGCCCTCAGTACTATGTCTGGTGGCAGACAGGTTTTATCTCAACTAGTCTCCAAGTGTCATTGTGAGTCTTGATGAAATTGTGATCCTGAATGGTAGAATCCTATTCGCATTGTGATTTGGATGATGAAATTATGATTATATCAATATAATTCTTTTTTTTTTCCTATTCCACTAGTGTACAAGATCTTTGCATAAAGAGAATAAGAAGAAATATTTGATTTGGAATTATTATGAATTTCTTTAGCTTTTATACTATCAGATCGGTTCTTGTTCTTCCAGCTTAGTTTTAATTCAGAATCATGAAGGACACTAATATAATTATTGATAATTTAGATATTCAATTTTTCAAACAGACTAATATATGATCAATATGATTTTACGAAAATTTTTCATCGACTACTAAGATAAATCAAGAAGCACTCGCAAAGACCTATTTAAGAGGTCAACGTTCTTAATTAGAATTATCATTCTAATAGAGAAAAATCCCTATAGTACCTCACAGTTTAGATTTAACTCTTAGATATTTGATTAATCATTTGAAAAGTCTAACTCCTGTATCATTATCCTAGGCATGATACACATTGTTATGAGACTATAAGAGAATGCAATAGTGCATAATTTACATTATTTTGAACCTTTATTTTAGCTAAAACATAAAAAATAGTTTAAAATTATAAATAAAGACTAAAACACTATATAATTATTAGTGGTGTAATTTGGGATGAACAATCGGTTATTAATTAAATAGATTAAATTTAAAATAAAAAATTTGAATCAATTGAATCAATCCAATTTTATCATGAAAATCTAACAAACCTAATAAAAAAATAATTAATTCAGTTAGTTACCTAATGAATCGATTTTTTTAATAGTCGGTGATATTTAATCAGTTTAATCGATTTTTTGAATTTTAAAATCTAAACTAAATGAAATAAACTAAAATAATGAAGATTTTTTTTTAAAAAAATAATAAATTTCTGAACCAACCGAATCTTACTTTCGAATTTGATCGGTTTGGTTTCAATTTAACCGATCTTTTGGGTGCACTAAGTGTAATAGTGTTCATATGATATGATTTTAAATATTTTTATTTGGTAAGATATTTGATTTATAAAAAAATAAAATCAACAAATAAATATAATAAACATTATCCGAATACTAATAGTAATACAATGATTCACATACATATGACATGATTTGAAGCCCTTTTTATCTAAATAACTCAAAATCATAGTTAAAGAGTTTTTATGGAATATATTTACCAAAATATCGTTTGTGTGAGAATATCGTAAGGAGAGAATCTTGGGCTTCTTCTGATACCATGGTTAGGAAAACTATCCAAACCAATGTGCACACGCAATTTAAAAGAGGGATTTGAATGAAGGAATATTTTAATTATCTCACTTTGATAAATACAAAATCAAAATCATGGCACATTTTGAATAATATTAATATTTATATCGAGTCATGGGGTCCAATTTAGACAGCCAACATGAGCTGGCCTCACTATGTATATATTTTTTTCTCTACGCTACCATAACTTATCACTGGAGTAGTTTGCAAGTTATTTCTCCATCCTCAAGAAGTTTTCAAGTTATTTCCAACTGTTATTCAATTTTATTTAAAAATAAAAAATTAATTCTACAACAATCTAACAACCTACTAACTAAAAATAGATCATACTCCTCCCTACTTCATTTTATTCCACTGAAAAAAAGAACAGATCATTTGCGGTGTTTTTTTTTAAAAATCATCAAAAATTAATTTGTCATAAATAAGTCATCGCCAAACTCTACGATGAAAAGATTAAAATTCATCATCAATTTTATGACATTTTTTTTCATCATCAAATTAAATTCATTGTAATTTTGTAACGAAAATAAAATTCAAAAGTCACTGCACTCAAATCTAGGATGAAAATATGTATTCATCCCAGATTTAGCTAAGAAATAAGTTTTCATCGTAGATTTACAACGAAAATGAATTTATCGTCAAATCTAGGACGAATATTGTTTTGTTGTTAATCTGTGACGAATATATTTTTATTGCCAATCTACGATAGAAAGTAGATTCATCGTAGAAGTATGATGCATAGTAGTTTTATAATAATTTGGCGACTAAAACTTTTCATCACCAAATTTGTTGTAAAATGCTAATATTTTGCCTAGAACCTATCCATTTTCTATGATTTATCGTGTTTACATAATACATCATATCATATTTACAACATACATATCCTATTCACAACATACACCTATTTATAACATACACATCCTATTTAATATCATATCATATCTTATTCACAACATACACATCCTATTTAACATTTCAAACCAAATCTACAATCATACAAGTCAAAAACAAACATATCTGTAACGCCCGAAAATTCTCAAACTTGCATTATAAATATTCTATGATTTTTCTGGAATTTTTAGATATTTTTCCGGAATTTTCCGAGTAGCGGAAGCAGCAAAAATAATTAGAACCGCAAAATAGCTTAGGCGGGAATCGAACCCGAGACCTATGGCTTAGGGATAATGTTGGGAACCAGTTGAACCCAGCAGGGCCGTGCTGAAAGGAAAGGGAACCAATAAAATTTATATTGGAGTTGGGCGAATTAAGTCTTTAATATAAATAGGAAAATTAATTAAGTGAGGAGATTATTTTTTTTTTTCACCGTGACCTATCCCTCTTCCAAAACCTCACCGCCGCCCACACCTCTTCCTCCTCCTCTCTCGGCGCCCAAGCCCCAAGGACTCTCGGATCATCTTCCGGCGACGACTCCAACACGAAAGAGGTTCTTCTCCGCGAGAGGAACGCGAAGACGTGAGCGGATCGTCGAGAAGGTCATCTCCACCGGAATTCTAGCGAATAGAATCGTAAGAAATTACGAATAGGAGGTAAGAAACCCCTCACCTGCAGTATAATAGCTTCCGTTTGAGTTTTATGCTTTAGTTAGGATGTATGCCGATTTTTATCGATATCTAGGGTGTATTTAACTCCCTTCGCAGATTAGGGATTTAGTTGAGCACCTCTAGATGGGCCGGACATGTTTTCCCTCTTCAGATAGGAGGTTAGACGTTGTTGGTGTTGGGGTTGCAAGGTTGCAAACATAGTCCCATATTGGAAACACATGGGAAAGATCATGGGTTTATAAGAGAAAAAGATATCTCCATTGGCATGAGGCCTTTTGGGGAGAGCCCAAGAGCAAAACCATGAGGGCTTAGGCCCAAAGTGGACAATATCATGCAATTGTGGAGATATCTAAATTCTTTTCGATCCTACAATTGGTATCAGAGCCCGGACTGCCAGAAGGTTTAACCGCCGACTGTGCACAAGAGCTATGGTCTGATTGAGCCATGTGGGTACAATATTGACCTCGAACAAAGAAAGTGGGGGCTCCTATGTTCGGATCAAGAGGACCAGACACCAGGCAGGAAGTCCTAGTTGCGACTAGGCAAGGAAGTCCTAGTAGGTCGGGTGGACCGAGGGGCAGGAAGACCTGGTGGGTCGAGGATCGGACGTGGGAAGCCTATGGTCCTTTGTTTGAGGGGGGGATTGTTGGGGTTGCAAGGTTGCAAACATAGTCCCATATTGGAAACACATGGGAAAGATCATGGGTTTATAAGAGAAAAAGATATCTCCATTGGCATGAGGCCTTTTGGGGAGAGCTCAAGAGCAAAACCATGAGGGCTTAGGCCCAAAGTGGACAATATCATGCAATTGTGGAGATATCTAAATTCTTTTCGATCCTACAGTTGGGTGCCTAGAGGTGGTCTCCCTAATAGGGAGAAGAGTTAGAGCATCCTAGGTGCTCGATTAAAGGTCTAACTCAGTAATAGACAGTTTAATTAACTTATTAAATGCACTAGAAGCATTTAAAACAGCAAATTAGTTTTATTTCAGCTTATGTAGGACTACAGTCCCATGGGTGGGCTCCCACAGTAGCCTCTAGGTTCATACAACCTAGTTCTAAGTTCAGATAACCTAGATTCAGCAAAATAAGTATATAGTACTCAGTATTTTACTTTTCAGTTGGCACTGTACTGGATTAGATATCTATTGGGCTGGGCTCCCATAGTCGGTCCCTAGGTTTAGATAACCTAGTAGCTCTACTAAATTCGGGACTTGCAACCCCGGGTCTAGTTAGAGATACGCGCATAGCACGTACAATTGCCGGGCCCCTCAGCAGCATGTTTAGTATTTTCACTTATTATATGTATAGCTTTTCAAATTCACAATCAGTTATGTGAGTTCAGCTTAGTTTCAGTACCAGCTCAGTTAGTTTAGTACGGGTCATGATTAGTTTAGTTCAGTTCCATGATTTGTTTTCAGTTTCAGTTTTCATGCTCAGCTCTATTTTTGCAAGTATGATAGCTTATGTTCAGTTCTTGATTGCTATGCTTGTATGATCACATGCCATGCCATGTTTAGCCTAGTCGGTATATTTCAAATAGCATGCTTAAAAATCATATCTGCATCGTATGCATGTTTTTGTGAGGTAAATGGTTTCTTACTAAGCTTTTTAGCTTACAAATGCTACTTTTCTTATACTGCAGATACAGGTAAAAGAAAAATGGACTAGTGGAGGCTGGAGGGCAATGCAGATCAAGATGTGTGTGGGAGAAACCTGGAATAAAGATATGAGGGATCTAGCAAGTTTATCTTACGTTTTAGAATATTTAGCAAGTTAACTGCCTTACAACTTTAGAGAGTTATCTATCAGAACATTGTTAGTTGTTTTTCTGCACTTAGCGTGGTTACTTGTCATGAAGTAATGAATCATATCTCACATCATGTTTAGTATGTTAGCCATTACCTAGTAGAATGTTCATTTAGCTTTTATAGTGTTGTATAATGATTTTGGCACGCATCAGTGCTTATATCAGAGTTTCTGATACGAAATCAGAAACCCCTGATCGGTCAGCAGATCGATCAGGGGGTCTCGGATCGGTCGGTAGAACGATCAGGGAGCTGGTTTCGGCAGTCCTAACTCTTTGTTCGCGGCTGGATCGATCTGCCGCTGGATCGTTTGGCAGATCGATCCAGCCGCGAACAGAAAGAATCCCGATAGTTGGATCGCGAACAGCACACCACTGATCGGTCAGCTGACCGATCAGTGAGCCACTGGATCGGTCAGTCCGACCGATCAGTGAGGTCCTGAATCGGTCGGCAGACCGATCCAGGTGCGTACAGAAACTCTAGTGAATCATGGATCGGTCAGTCGACCGATCCAAAGGTTCTTCCCCGTGTCAGTGTTAGTGGACCGGTCCGTGGACCGATCAGAAGTCCGGTATCAGTGGTAAATACCTCCCCTAGCATGTGTACAATTATTAGGTACATGTAGAACATTCAGTTTCAGCGTTCCCAACAATTAGATTAGCAAAATTTTAATTAGCCCAGCTTTCCGCACAGTATAGCACAGCATAACTGTAGCGATCGGCCTTACAGCCAGTACCCAGAAGGTGGGTCGTTACAGAGTGGTATCAGAGCAGAATTCCATACTTCCTACACACACATCAGCATTGAACCTGCAGCTTCCAAGTAAGAATACCTCTACTTTATTTATGCTCCTTGTTTGTTATTACAGTCCATGTTTATATGTCTACTGCTTGTTAGTATGTGATAGCTTTTAAACATGACATCAGTAGTTATATAACTGTGATTACATTAGTTATGTTATGTTCTCTATATCTTTAGAAATGGCACGGGGACGCCCAGCTAGAAGGGCATTAGCTACTGAGCCCCAGCAAGAGGCAGGCAGTTCAGTGCCTCCTCCAGACCTTACAGCATTAGTGGCTCAGTTACAGCAGTAGCTAGCTGAACAGCAACAGGAAATAGCTACCTTAAAGGCTAATCAGCAGAGTACTCCCATAGTCACCCCGGAACCGAATTTGACTACTCCAGTAGTCTTGGAGGTTCGACCAGCTCAGCCTACAGCACCAGCACCAGTAGCCCCAGCAGCTGAGCCAAGAAAGGAAGCCTATCTGATCCAGTGGCAGCGGGTCAAGCCAGAGAACTTCTCAGGCACTAGTGAACCATGGGATGCACAAGCCTGGTTCAAAACACTGGAGAGCACGATGGAGCTTCTGGACTGGCCAGAACACGAGAAGGTGAAGTGTGCCTCCTTCTGCCTGACAGGAGACGCACACATGTGGTGGGAGAGAATTAGAACGAAGCACCCAGTGAACCAGATGTCATGGGCTGACTTCGAGAAGGAGTTCTTCGAGGAGTTCTTCCACATACGGGTTACGAACCGCCACTACGACGAGTTCACTGAGTTTCGTCAGGGCAACCTTTCAGTTGAGGAAGCCGTGAAGAAATTCAATAGGTTGGCTCGTCTGTGCCCAGAGCTAGCCAGCACAGAGAAGGAACGAATCCAATTGATGCTCAAGATGCTGAGACCAGAGATAGCAGTGAACGTGGCTGGTGGCATACATAGGCCACAAACCACAGAGGAGTTAGTGAGCAGTGCCTTGACCACGGAGCATTACCAGAACAGCATAAAGCAGCAAAAGCAAGTCTCCTCAGAGTCCAAAGGCCAAGGAAACTCTCACACTCAAAAACAGCAAGGCCACAGCTCTAACTGGAAAGGGAACTCCAACAGCAAGCGCAGATCAGGAAGTGACCCAAAAGGAGGACCATCTAGCAAGCGACCCAGTTATCTAAAGTGTGCTACTTGTGGGAAATTCCACCCAGGGGTTTGTCGCAAGGGCACACGAGGATGTTTTGAATGTGGACAAGAAGGGCACATGGCTAAGCAGTGGCCGAACAAGACCGGTCTTCCTCAGCCACAGCAGATTCAGTATGCAGGCTAGCCATCTCAGTTATATCAGATGCAGGCCGCTCTAGAAGGTCCACTTATCAGCCAGGGCAGATTAGAAGCCCCTCCAGCTATGGTGAATGCGAGGATCTACTCACTCACCAGAGAGGACGTAGCCAATGCCTCGACAGTTGTCACAGGTCAGATTAGCATTTTTCAGTATAGTGCTACTGTTCTATTTGATACTGGGGCAACCCATTCATATATAGCCGGATGTTCTCTCGAAAGTTAGAAATACCCTCGAAGTACTCGGTGGTGGGTTTTGGCACTACCTTGGAGAGATCATGACATCCACGCACTGGCTCTGAGCAGTGCCAGAGAGCTCTTTTGTGATCGATAGTGCTAGAGATGACCGACTATGACGTTATCTTTGGAATGGACTTTCCGATCAAGTACGGTGCTACCATAGAGTGCCGTAAATAGAAAGTCATCTTCCAAAGCGGAAGGCAATTTGAATACGTCGGGGAACCAAAGAGAAAGGCCAAGAAGTTTCTCTCAGCTATGAAAGCACGGAGGTTGATTCGGGATGTACAGATTCCTATCACATGTAGTCAACGCCATCTAGGACAAGAACCAACAGCTAGCAGAGGTTTGAGTCGTATGTGACTACCCAGCCTTCCCTGAAGAGTTACCGGGCTTAGCACCAGACAGGGAGATTGACTTTGAGATAGAGCTCATTCCCGGACAAATCCTATCTCCAAAGCGCCAGATCGCATGGCTCCAGCAGAATGAAGGAACTTCAGGAGCTGTTTGACAAGGGTTTCATCCGAGTCACTCACCATGGGGAGCGCTCCTGTATTGTTCGTGAAGAAGGATGGAAGCATGCGTCTATGCACAGATCACTGAACCAAGTCACGATCAAGAAAAGGTATCCCTTCCCGGAATCGATGACCTGTTCGACCAGTGAAGGGAGCAGCGGTGTTCTCTAAGATAGATCTCAGATCGGTTATCATCAAGTGAAGGTTAAAGAAGGGGATATACCCAAGACAGCACTAGATACGGACACTACGAGTTCGTAGTCATGCCTTTAGGCGTGACCAATGCTCCAGCTACATTCATGGATCTCATGAACGAGTATTCGGAGTATTTGGATAAATTTGTTATTGTGTTTATCGATGACATCCTTATCTACTCAGGAACTGAAGAACACCTGAACCTAGTATTGCAGACCCTTCACAAAACCAGCTATACGCCAAGTTCACGAAATATGAATTTTGGCTAGATCGGTGTCCTTCTGGGTCACATCATCTCAAAGGATGGTATTATGGTAGATCCCAACAAGATAGAGTAAGTAACTGGAAGAGACCTAAGAACGCCCAAATCGGGAGCTTTCGGGATTAGCAGGATATTCTGAAAGTTTG
Organism: Zingiber officinale; assembly: GCF_018446385.1. Classification (NCBI taxonomy): domain Eukaryota; kingdom Viridiplantae; phylum Streptophyta; class Magnoliopsida; order Zingiberales; family Zingiberaceae; genus Zingiber; species Zingiber officinale. The sequence continues at coordinate 52,071,589 of NC_055990.1, forward strand.
TAGAGGACTTCTCAGATAGCCTCCCACCGACTCTTACCGAAGAACAGAAATTTCGGTGGACGGAGGGTGAGAACAATGAGCTTAAAAGGAGATTGACCAGTGCTCGCTCTACCAGACGACACCAGCAGCTTTGACATCTACAGTGATGCCTCTAAGTTGGGACTAGGAGCAGTACTGATGCAAAACGGCAAGGTGATCGCCTATGCCTCCAGACAACTCAAGGATTATGAGAAGAATTACCCTACTCATGACCTTGAGCTTGCAGCAGTAGTGTTTGCTCTCAAAATTTGGAGACATTACTTATATGGAGCTCAGTGCAGAGTGTATACAGATCATCAGAGTCTGAAGTACTTCTTCACTCAGAAGGATCTGAATATGCGACAGCGCAGATGACTTGAGCTGGTCAAAGACTATGATATAGACATCCTCTACCATCCAGGGAAGGCCAATAAGGTAGCAGATGCACTTAGCAGAAAATCCAGTGCTACCTTATTATCTCTTGCAGCCATATCACCACCCCTACAGAAGGAGATCGTAGATTTCGGTCTCGAACTCATCGTTGGACAGCTCTCTACTATGACCTTAGAGTCTACCTTGTTTGGTGATATTCAGTCAGCTCAGGAGCAGGACCCTGGAATTCAGAAAATCAAGCAAGGGCTAGCAGAATCAGAAAGTAGAGAATTCAGAGTGTCCGATAGCGGGGTGTTGTATTTTGGTGACAGACTCTGTGTTCCAGATCAAGAGGAGCTACGGAGACAGATTTTAGATGAGGCTCACAAGACTCCCTATGCGATGTATCTAGGTTCCACCAAAATGTACCAAGACCTGAAGAACCATTTTTGGTGGCCCGGAATGAAGCGAGACATCGCCAGATATGTTAGCATCTGCCTCACCTGTCAGAGGGTCAAGGCAGAACATCAGCGACCAGGAGGAGTTCTGCAGCCTATACAGATTCCAGAATGGAAGTGGGAGGATATCTCTATGGACTTCATAGTGGGACTACCCAGAACCATGAATGGTTTTGACGCCATCTGGGTAATAGTCGACAGGTTGACTAAATCAGCCCACTTCTTAGCTATCAAGATATCCTACTCCATGGAGAAGCTAGCTCAGTTGTATCTCCAGGAGATCGTCAGACTACATGGAGTCCCACGAACCATCATTTCGGACAGAGACAGCATATTCACCTCACACTTCTGGGAGTGTGTACAGTCAGCATTGGGCACTAAGTTGAAGTTCAGCACAGCATTCCATCCTCAGACAGATGGTCAGACGGAGCGAGTAAATCAGGTACTCGAAGATATGCTCCGAGCGTGTGCCCTAGACTTCAAGGGAAGTTGGTGCAAATATCTGAGCTTAGCAGAATTTGCATACAACAACAGCTATCAGGCCACTATCGGCATGACACCTTATGAGGCTCTCTATGGGCGGAGGTGTAGATCTCCAATCTGCTGGTATGAGAGTGGTGAACAGAAAGAACTAGAGCTTCAGACAGATCTAGTAGCAGATACCACAGCAGCTATACAGTAGATCCGTCAGAGGATAGAGACAGCTCAGAGCCGCCAGAAGAGCTATGCTGATACACGGCTCAGACCCTTAGAGTTTTCAGTTGGGGATTCAGTGTTCCTCAGAGTAGCTCCCATGAAGGGAGTAATGTGTTTTGGGAAGAAGGGCAAGCTAAGTCCCAGATATGTGGGACCATACCTTATCAGCAGAAGAGTGGGCAAGGTAGCATATAAGCTAGAGCTACCCCAGGAAATGTCAGCTGTCCACAACGTATTTCATGTCTCTATGCTGAAGAAGCATACCCCAGATGCCACCCAGGTGATTGAGCCCCAGTCGGTACAGATCCGCGAAAACCTCAGCTATGATAGTCGGCCTATTCAGATAATAGACCGAGCAGTTAAGAAATTGCGGAACAAGGAAGTACCATTAGTCAAAGTCATTTGGCACAGTCACACAGCAGAAGAGGCAACTTGGGAGACAGAAGCCAGCATGAGACAGAAGTACCCAGAATTGTTCTAAGTTCGAGGACGAACTTTTTTATAAGGTATGGGGGATTGTAACGCCCGAAAATTCTCAAACTTGCATTATAAAAATTTTATGATTTTTATGGAATTTTTAGATATTTTTCCGGAATTTTTCGAGTAGCGGAAGCAGCAAAAATAATTAGAACCGCAAAATAGCTTAGGCGGGAATCGAACCCGAGACCTATGGCTTAGGGATAATGTTGGGAACCAGTTGAACCTAGCAGGGCCGTGCTGAAAGGAAAGGGAACCAATAAAATTTATATTGGAGTTGGGCGAATTAAGTCTTTATTATAAATAGGAAAATTAATTGAGGAGATTATTTTTTTTTTCACCGTGACCTATCCCTCTTCCAAAACCTCACCGCCGCCCACACCTCTTCCTCCTCCTCTCTCGGCGCCCAAGCCCCAAGGACTCTCGGATCATCTTTCGGCGACGACTCCAACACGAAAGAGGTTCTTCTCCGCGAGAGGAACGCGAAGACGTGAGCGGATCGTCGAGAAGGTCATCTCCACCGGAATTCTAGCGAATAGAATCGTAAGAAATCACGAATAGGAGGTAAGAAACCCCTCACCTGCAGTATAATAGCTTCCGTTTGAGTTTTATGCTTTAGTTAGGATGTATGCCGATTTTTATCGATATCTAGGGTGTATTTAACTCCCTTCGCAGATTAGGGATTTAGTTGAGCACCTCTAGATGGGCCGGACACGTTTTCCCTCTTCAGATAGGAGGTTAGACGTTGTCGGGTGCCTAGAGGTGGTCTCCCTAATAGGGAGAAGAGTTAGAGCATCCTAGGTGCTCGATTAAAGGTCTAACTCAGTAATAGACAGTTTAATTAACTTATTAAATGCACTAGAAGCATTTAAAACAGCAGATTAGTTTTATTTCAGCTTATGTAGGACTACAGTCCCATGGGTGGGCTCCCATAGTAGCATCTAGGTTCAGACAACCTAGTTCTAGGGTCAGATAACCTAGATTCAGCAAAATAAGTATATAGTACTCAGTATTTTACTTTTCAGTTGGCACTGTACTGGATTAGATATCCATTGGGCTGGGCTCCCATAGTCGGTCCCTAGGTTTAGATAACCTAGTAGCTCTACTAAATTCGGGACTTGCAACCCCGGGTCTAGTTAAAGATGCGCGCATAACACGTACAGTTGCCGGGCCCCTCAGCAGCATGTTTAGTATTTTCACTTATTATATGTATAGCTTTTCAAATTCACAATCAGTTATGTGAGTTCAGCTTAGTTTCAGTACCAGCTCAGTTAGTTTAGTACGGGTCATGATCAGTTTAGTTCAGTTCCATGATTTGTTTTCAGTTTCAGTTTTCATGCTCAGCTCTATTTTTGCAAGTATGATAGCTTATGTTCAGTTCTTGATTGCTATGCTTATATGATCACATGCCATGCCATGTTTAGCCTAGTCGGTATATTTCAAATAGCATGCTTTAAAAATCATATCTGCATCGTATGCATGTTTTTGTGAGGTAGATGGTTTCTTACTAAGCTTTTTAGCTTACAGATGCTACTTTTCTTATACTGCAGATACAGGTAAAAGAAAAGTGGACTAGTGGAGGCTGGAGGGCAATACAGATCAAGATGTGTGTGGGAGGAACCTGGAATAAAGATCTGAGGGATCTAGCAAGTTTATCTTACGTTTTAGAATATTTAGCAAGTTAACTGCCTTACAACTTTAGAGAGTTATCTATCAGAACATTGTTAGTTATTTTTCTGCACTTAGCGTGGTTACTTGTCATGAAGTAATGAATCATATCTCACATCATGTTTAGTATGTTAGCCATTACCTAGTAGAATGTTCATTTAGCTTTTATAGTGTTGTATAATGATTTTGGCACGCATCAGTGCTTATATCAGAGTTTCTGATACGAAATCAGAAACCCCTGATCGGTCAGCAGATCGATCAGGGGGTCTCGGATCGGTCGAGAGAGCGGGTTTCGGCAGTCCTAACTCTCTGCTCGCAGCTGGATCGTTCGGCAGATCGATCCAGCCGCGAACAGAAAGGATCCCGATAGTGGGATCACGAACAGCACACCACTGATCGGTCAGCTGACCGATCAGTGAGCCACTGGATCGGTCAGTCCAACCGATCAGTGAGGTCCTGGATCGGTCGGCAGACCGATCCAGGTGCGTACAGAAACTCTAGTGAATCATGGATCGGTCAGTCGACTGATCCAAAGGTTCTTCCCCGTGTCAGTGTTAGTGGACCGGTCCGTGGACCGATCAGAAGTCCGGTATCAGTGGTAAATACCTCCCCTAGCATGTGTACAATTATTAGGTACATGTAGAACATTCAGTTTCAGCGTTCCCAGCAATTAGATTAGCAAAATTTTAATTAGCCCAGCTTTCCGCACAGTATAGCACAGCATAACTGTAGCGATCGGCCTTACAGCCAGTACCCAGAAGGTGGGTCGTTACAATATCCATAAGGATTGATACCATACAAACAAGTCAAATCCATACATATTGAAAATTCACATAATAGGATCGATTCATGGGGTGCGAGGGGGGATCAAGTTATTTAAAAATCTTTTTTTTATCATTTTAAAAACAAATATGCAACTGTAGAAATTAAGAAAAGGAAAAACTAATCATATTATTAGATCTTAAAATTGATACAAAGTATAAGATCTTATATAGTTAAGTTAGGAAACCCTAAACTCTATATAAAAAAAAAAAGAAAAAGTCCAAATTGTCCTAAAAGCTATAAATAAATAAATATATAATCTAGCAACCCCTCAAACTCATGATGCTACAGCTAGAAGCATTAAAAGTTTGTCAGATAAGAAATGAAAATGTGAAGCGGAATGTGCCTTGGTAACATATCAGCAATCTGTAGCTTTGAAGGAACAAAATACAATGTGATGGTGCAATCTGAAGATGGTGATGAGTAATGTGACAATCAATTTCAATATGTGTTCGTCCTCTCATGAAAAACTGAATTGCATGTAATTTGAATAACATTATGATTATCACAATATAACGGAGTAGGTTGATGAAGAGAGACACCCATATCCACAAGCAACTAACGCAATCAAACTATCTCACAAGTAGTTGAGTCCATGGCACAATACTTAGCTTCTGTGAAAGATCTAAAAATAACATCTTGCTTTTTACTCTTCTAAGAAATGAGGGAATCACCAAGCAAAATGCAGAAACCAGTGGTAGATTTACGATCTGTAGGATCACCATCTCAATCCGCATCAGAGTATGTATGCAACTCAAGAGATGGAGTAGAAGGAAATAAAAGGCTTTGAAATTGAGTTCCACGAAGCTACTTGAGAATATGTAGAACAACAACCCAATGAACTGTAGTTGGTGCAGTGACAATTTGACTAACCACATGAACAACATATACAATATCTAGACGAGTCATGGTGAGATAATCCAAGCTTCCAACAATAGTTCTGTACAAATTAGGATTCGACAAAGGTGAGCCATCAGATGGAGAATATCGAGCATTAGTCTCAATATGAGCATCAACAACTCTATTATCAGTAAGACAAGCACGCTCAAACAAATTAGATATATACTTTGACTGAGATAAAAGATAACCTTTCGGGGAATAAGCAACCTCAATGCCCAAAAAGTTGCGTAGTATACCAAAGTCTTTCATAGCAAAACAATGAGCCAACTTAGACTTCAAGGAAGCAATTCCATCAGAATCATCACCAGTAATAATCATGTCATCAACATATAATGATAAAAGAATACGACCTGCACTCGTACATCTGACAAACAATGTTGAATCATGATGACTAGAATGAAAACCAAACAAAATAATCACTGTAGAGAACTTCTCAAACCAAGTACGACGTGCTTGTTTGAGACTATAAAGTTCTTTACGAAACCTGCAAACTTCACCAGGTTTGTGTGAAATACTAGGAGGAGGTGCATATAAACTTCTTCATGAAGATCACCATTTAGAAATGTATTCTTGACATCCATCTGAGATATTCTCCATCGATAAACAGAAGCAACAACAATTAGAGTATGAACAGTTGTCATTTTTACAATAGGAACAAATGTTTCTTCATAATCCATGTCATACTCCTAAGAATAACCTTTAGCAATAAGATGAGCTTTGTATCATTCGATAGATCCATTAAATTTAGTTTTGATCTTATATACCCAACGGGAACCAATAGTATGTTTTCCTGGTGGTAATGGAACCAAATCCCATATATAACTCTGATGCAAAGCAGTTAGTTTCTCAGCCATAGCACTCTATCAAAGTGGGTTACAAACAACTTCTTTATAGATTCAGGCTCAGAAAGACAATGAATAGATGCAACAAATGAAACAAAAGAACGAGAATAACAAGAGTAAGCAAAATCTGGTAGTTTAGTAGACTTACGAATCAATGGATTGACGATGGTGGAGAGAAGGATCATCCGCAACCTCGGTAGATAATTGGGTAGTGGCAGAAGGAGGAACATGTGGAATAGATATCTCGAGAACTAAAGTACTAGATTCAGTTGAATTACTAGTAGGATTTGTGGGTGAATCTTCCTCAGTATCGGTATTGAAAGGATCAATAAAAAACATATCTGACTTTATCATATTATGCGAACTAGTCGGAATAGAAAAGAATGGAATATGCTAAAGAAACACAACATGATGAGAGACATACAATTTTTGACTAACGGGATCAAAGCAACGATATCTTTTTTGACTAACACCATAACCTAGAAAGACACAAAGTGTTGGTTGCTACTTGGAATACCGTCCTAGCTCCCCTGTACAAAAATTTATACAAGCATAGAACTATCCTAGCTACCCATGTGTTCTACTAAAGTTAAATTTAGATTGCAAACGATGCTTAACATTATTAATCCAAATTTCCCTTTAGAAGTTAAACTTGGATTGGATACGAAACTTAACATTCTTACTCCAAGTTCAACCGATGTGATCTTCCTAAGTTATACCATATTACAGAAGTTATCAAATATCTATTTCTAAGATCGTCTTCCAAGTTAAACATGGCGAGGCACTAGGCCTTCTTGGGTATGGGATCATCCACCACTTCCTAGATAAAATCTCACAGAGAAATTGGATATTTAACCTCTTATAATAAACTAGGTTTAACTATAGAGACCTCAATAGAAACACATTATCGAAACATAAAATCGAAAAATAAAATCGATAACAAAAATGATAACTTAAAACCGATAACCTCATGTGTTTGGTTTTACAAGATCTATACAAAAGGATGAACTAATCATGATGCAGAAACTAATAACTAGTAATACCTTTCGTAGCTTATAGACCTCTTGATCTTCTATTGTATTTCTCTCCTTCTCTTGAACGTTGTGTGGGCGACGATCTTCCAAGAGGTAGTCCACCCAAGCTTCTTCCAAAGCTTCCAAGATCTGGCCACCAACTATCCTCCAAGGGATGCTAGACAAGAGAGCTTCTTTCTCTTCTTCTTCTCCTTCAAGCAACCGACCACCAAGAGATCACCACCAATTGATGCCGCCGACCTTTAAGAGAGAAAACAAAAGGAGAGAAGAGAAAGAGTAAGGGCCTGCCACCAAGGAAGAATAAAGAGGAATAGAAGATGTGTTATTGGGTGAGGCACCCCCTCCTTCTCTTTTTTATATTCCTTGGCCTTGGCAAAAAAGGAAAGTTTTGTAACAAAAAATAAAACTTCCTTTCTTATCATAGCATGGCCGACCACAAGCTTGTTCTCCAAGCAAGGAAAGATTTTAAACAAAAATTAAAATCTCTCTTTTAAAATTCCTTTTGTGGATAGTTATAAAAGGAATGTTTTATAAATTAAAATTTCTCTCTTTTAAATCCTTTTATGGATATCTATAAACGATAAGATTTAAAATAAAACATGGTTTCATAAAGGGAAAGTTTTATAACAAAAATTAAAATCTTTCTTTCACATTATAGATAACTACAAATAAGGAAAGATTTCAAATCTCTCTTTTATTCCTTTGTATAAAGCTATAAAAGTAAAGATTTTAAAATTTAAAACTCTCTTTTAAAACCAACATAAAAGGAAAGTTTTAAACAAAATAAAAAATCTCTTTTATTTTCTTTTATGACCAATCTAAAAAAGAAAAGTTTTATATTAAAATCATCCTTTTAAATCCTTTTTATGGATCTCTATAAAAGAAAATATTTTACAAAAAAAATAAAACTTCCTTCTTCTTGTGCACAGGTTGGCCCCTTGCTTGGGTACCAAGCAAGGCTTGGCCGACCCTAGCTTGGGCTCCAAGCTTAGCTTGGCCGACCCCTTGCTTGGTCTCCAAGCAAGGCTTGGCCGACCCTAGCTTGAGCCTTAAAAAGCTAGGCTTTGGGTGGATATAAGGCTTTATATAAGAGGCTACAATAGGGACCTAGAGGAGGAATTGACTTTGGTCTCCCGATGAGCTTGAGCTTCCCGTATTCGCCTCGAACACCCAACTCAAGTTCATCAATAATAACTAATACCACTAAAGAGTTATTATTGCACTACCACACCAATCCCATATTACAATATGGGCTCCTTCTTATTATGAGTGTGTTAGTCTCTCTGTGTTTAAGATATTGAATGCCCACTAATTAAATGAGTTACTGACAACTCACTTAATTAATATCTAGCTCCAAGAGTAGTACCACTCAACCTTATCATCATGTCGGATTAAGTCCACCTGCAGGGTTTACATGACAATCCTTATGAGCTTCTCAAGGGGACATCATCAACCTAGATTACTAGGATACAGTTTCATTCTATAATCAATAACACACTATATTAATAATATCATTTCCCAACTTATCGGGCCTATTTATTTAACGAGCTAAATCACACCCTTTGATAAATTAAAGAAATAAATATTAAATATACGTGCTTGTTATTATATCATAATTAAGAGTACACACTTCGATAAGAATAAAGGTTTTGTTCTTTTATATAGTCAGTATAAAAAGAAACTACCTCAAATGGTCCTGCTCAATACACTCATAGTGTACTAGTGTAATTTATTAGTCTAGATAAACTAATACCTAATTACACTATAACCACTCTAATGGTTTGTCCCATTCCATCTTGGTTGTGAGCAACTATTTATAATTTATAAGGAACTGATAACGTGAACTTCTGTGTGTCTCCTCACACCATGTTATCTACAATATAAATTAAACAAACAACTACACTTAGCATAAATGTAGACATTTGACCAATATGATTTTTATTTCAAAATAATTATTTACAAAAAGCTAGACTTTTAGTATACACTCTAACAATCTCCCACTTATACTAAAAGACTATGCTGTTATAAACGCTGCTATACATCTGATTCCCATCCCCTCAACATGCTGATCAAAAGCTTTCGTCGGAAAGGCCTTAGTCAAAGGATCTGCCAGGTTATCTGCTGATGTAATCTTGATGACAACAACTTCTCCTCGCTTTACGATGTCTCGTATCAGGTGCTACTTGCGCTCAATGTGTTTACTCGCCTTATGGGCTCGTGGTTCCTTCGTGTTTGCTACTGCACCGCTATTATCATAATAAATTATGATAATCTTGGGTAAACCTGGAACCACATCTAGTCCATCAAAAAGTTCCCAAGCCATATAACTTATTTGGCTGCCTCAGAGGCTACCACATACTCAGCTTCCATGGTTGAGTCTGAAACACATTTCTGCTTAACACTCCTCCATGCTATGGCTTCACCTCCTAAAGTAAACACATAGCCTGATGTAGACTTCCTATTGTCCCTATCTAATCGGAAGTCGGAATCTGTAACACCCCACCCTCCTCACTACTAGACTGCGAGGGCGGAGTGTTACTGGACTACTAACTTTACTTAACTATTCTTGTTCACATGTTGATAGAAATTCCTAAAACTCTCGGAGAACGCAAAACATACAATTAACTAGCAGCGGAAGACTAAATGACTCATCTAATACATTCTTAATAAATGGCAATCTTAATCAATTCTTATGCTAGGTTCCAAGGCTTCTATAGTACAGGCATCACACATCCATCCGCACCTCCTTGTCGCCTTCCTTTGCTATAACTTTTCCTTTCCTTTATCTGCAGTAAGAGGAAAATGCATCTATAAGCAAAATTTGCTTAGTAAGCGCTATCTAACTCACAAAACTCGAATATGCATGTGAATATACTGAAATCTAAAAGCTGAATGCTCAAAAGGAAAACTACTCATGCTCATCTACAAGCAAAAGAAATATACTGAAATGCTAAACATGTAAAACAAATCTATACAATCATGCTAGCATAATCTTGCTGAATTTTAAACACTTTCTGAATCTTATTTCACTTGTTTAAAAACTTATACTTTAATACTTCAAAATAATAATCAACTTTCTTCTTGGGCCCAGGCGTAGTACCATCTTATGTGCGTTCCCTAATAGGTTGGGATAGCGAGCCACTAATCCTAAAAGATCAGACCTCGGTCTACCAGAGCCAAGACCTCGGAATTGGACACCTGGATTTGTTTAACGACAACCTCGGAAGTCGGGTACTAGCTCTTAAATAAAGTAAAATACTTAGTATCTTTTATTACTTCTAATATATAATGTCTCGGCAATTTCTTTAAGCACCTTGTGTGCTAAAATCCCTAAAGTCTTGACTTTGGGATCTACTTAAGGCCTTGGCCTTTCTCTTTCTTTTCTTTATCTTTCTTACACTTGTTAATACTTCTAATAAAAGAATGCTTCTTTAAAAACTGAAATGTTTAAACAAATTCTAACTTTGAAATGCATAAATAAAAATCTGCATACTATGCTAATCAAAATTCTACATACCATACTAATCAAGATTCTGCATTCTATGCTACACTATTTCTGCATACTATGCAAACATAAATTCTGCACTATAATACTTAACCAAATTGCACTATAATCTTTTTCTTTAAAAACTGCACTATAAGTTCCACCAAAAATCTGCACTACAAGTTCCACAAAAAATCTGCACTAGAAATTCCACCAAAAATCTGCACTACAAGTTCCACAAAAAATCTGCACTATAAACTTTAAAGAAGTCTGTACCATAAGCTCTTAAGAAATATGCACTACAAGCTCTAAAGAAATCTGCTCTAAAGAAATCTGTATTTTAAGCTCTAAGAAATCTGCACTACAAGCTCTAAAGAAATCTGCTCTAAAGAAATTTACATTTTAAGCTCTAAGAAATCTGCACTATGAGCCTACATAAAGATCTGCACTATAAGCTTAATTAAAAATCGGCACTATAGGCTTAATTAAAAATCTGCATTACAAGCTTAATTAAAATCTGCACTATAAGCCTACATAAAAATCTGCACTATAAGCTTAATTAAAATCTGCACTATAGGCTTAATTAAAAATCTGCACTATAAGCTTAATTAAAACCTGCACTATAGGCTTAATTAAAAATCTGCACTATAAGCTTAATTAAAATCTGCACTATAAGCCTACATAAAAATCTGCACTATAAGCTTAATTAAAATCTGTACTATAGGCTTAATTAAAAATCTGCACTATAAGCACTTCTTATGCTTCGAATTCAAGAAGAATAAAGGTCCGAAACTACTCCTACTGCAGGTGAGAAGCACTTACCTTGATTCTTGGACTCACAACCGAACAAAAAGGGCTTCTAGGACCTTGGCTGACCGCCGGTGTAATGACCCGCCTTCTACTAACTAGGCTATAAGGCCGATCGTCACATTATGCTGTGCTAACTATTTCCTGACCATCACTAAGACTAGATGCAGAAGCTGTACTAATTAAAATTTTGCTAAGCTGTTAACATTTCTTGGTTCTACATGTACTAAGGAGTGTAATCTAAAGTATACCTAACATATACTACATCCCCTATGGTCAAGGAACTGAAATATATGTTTTCCAGCTGTTATCAGACCTCCCAATCGATCCACAGATCGATTGGAATAGTCGGATCGATCCAGTGATCGACTCAGCCGGCTACTGTATGCGGAACATAGGTTGGATCGATCCAGTGATCGATCCAGCATGCTACTATGCACGGGACGATAATTTGGATCGATCGGCTGATCGATCCAAGCTGGTCAATTGATCCATTGGTCTATCCCAGAGCTCTCTGTTCGCGATGGAATTGGCTGGATCGATCGGCTGATCGATCCAGACGCCTACTGTTCGCGAGCTGAATCGCCCAGTCGATCAGTTGATCGATTGAAGACCCTCGAATCGATCGGCTGATCGATCTGAGTTTCTGATTTCGACCCAAAGGTCTGATTTCAGCACTGATGCGTGCCAAAGTCAATACACAACACTATAAAAGCTAAGAGAAACATTCTACTAAGTAATGGCTAACATACTAAACATGATTAAGGCATAGAATACTAATTCATGGCATGTAAACATATGGTAACCAAAACTAACAAGGTTTTAAATTGTTCTCTTGCTAACTAACAGAAACATAAGATAACGCTTGCTATAAGTACTAATGCATACCGAACACGTTCTAATGCATAACAAAATAAAACTAGATCCCTAGGATCTTTATTCCAGTTCCTTCCACACACATCTTGGTCTGCATTGACCTCCAGCCTCCACAGCTAGTCCATTTTCCTTTTACCTGTATATGCAGTATAAGGAAAATAGTATCTGTAAGCTAAAAAGCTTAGTAAGAAACCATCTACCTCACTAAAATATGCATACGATGCAAATATGATTTTAAATCATGCTGTTTGAAAGGATATGCTAAGTATACTGGATAAACTAAACATGGCATGGCATATAAGCATACAATCATAGCACATCTAAAGCTGAACATGATATCAATCACATGGTATCAATGAAGAACTAAGCTGATACTAAAAACTAAGCTAAGCTAATACTGAACTACTGCTAGGACTGTACTGAATTCATGAACTAATTTGTGAGAGGTTGAAAACCATATACATATAGTAAGTAAAAATACTAAACATGCTGCTGATGGGCCCCGACAACTGTACTTGCTGTGCGTGCATTCCTAACTAGACCCGGGATTGCAAGTTCCGAATCTAGTAGGGTTTACTAGGTTAGCTAAACCTAGGGACGACTATGGGAGCCCAACCCATTGGATATCTAATCCAGTACAGTGCCACTAAAAGTAAAATACTGTAATAGCTAATACTATTTTGCTGAATCTAGGTTATCTGAACCTAGAACTAGGTTGTCTGAACCTAGAGGCGACTGTGGGAGCCCACCCATTCGGACATCTAGTCTCATAAGAGCTGAAATAAAATTGATCATGCTAATTAACATGTTCTATGGCATTTAACTAAATGCCCACTGTATCATAAGGCGGTGCTAGGCATTTTGTCGAGCATTTGGCGCTCTCTAACTCTCCTCTCGATCGGGGAGACCACCTCTAGGCACCTAGCAGCGTCTAAACCCCTATCTACAGAGGATACACGTGCTCGGCCCATCTAGAGATGCTCACTAATCCCTAAATCTGTGAGAAGAGTTAAAATACACATTATATGCTAACAAAATTCCATAAAACTAATCTAATGCATAAAAGAAAACACGTGAGAGCTACTTATACTGCAGGTGAGGGGTTTCTTACCTTGTGTGCTAGATTTCTTACAAATCTAATCGCTAGAAATTCCGGTGGAGACGACTTCTCGACGGTTCGCTCGCGTCCACGTGCTCTACTCGCGGAGGGGAACGTCCTCGTGCTGAAATCGTCGCCAGAAAGTGTCCTTGGGGCCCCAGCGAGAGAACCCTAGGTCCTCTTGTGGTTGGCGCCGAGAGAAGGAGGAGGAGAAGGGATCGGCGGAATTAGGGTGAGGGAGGAGAAAAGTCACGTTAACCCAATAACTCTTCGCCTATTAATTCCCTATTTATATTAAGGAGTTAATTCGCCCAATACCAATATAAATTTTATTGGTTCCCTTTCCTTTCAGCACGGCCCTGCTAGGTTCAACTGGTTACTAGCATTATCCCTAAGCCATAGGTCTCGGGTTCAATCCCCGCTTAGGCCGTTTTCATTTTCTAATTATTTTTGCTACTTCCGTTACTCTAAAAATTCCGGAAAAATATCTAAAAATTCCAGAATAATTATAGAATATTTCTAATTTAGTTTTGAGAATTTTCAGGCATTACAATCCCCCATACCTTATAAAAAGTTCATCCTCGAACTTAGAATAATTCTGGGTACTTCTGTCTCATGTTGTCTCTTCTGCTGTGTGACTGTGCCAAATAACTTTGACTAATGGTACTTCCTTGTTTCGTAATTTCTCAACTGCTCGGTCTATTATCTGAATAGGCCGACTGTCGTAGCTGAGGTCTTCGCGGATCTGTACCGACTGGGGCTCAATCACCTGGGTGGCATCTGGGGTATGCTTCTTCAGCATAGAGACATGAAATACGTTGTGGACAGCTAACATTTCCTGGGGTAGCTCTAGCTCATATGCTACCTTGCTCACTCTTTTGCTGATAAGGTATGGTCCCACATATCTGGGACATAGCTTGCCCTTCTTCCCAAAACGCATTACTCCCTTCATGGGAGCTACTCTGAGGAACACTGAATCCCCAACTGAAAACTCTAAGGGTCTGCGCCGTGTATCAGCATAGCTCTTCTGGCGGCTCTGAGCTGTCTCTATCCTCTGGCGGATCTGCTACTAGATCTGTCTGAAGCTCTAGTTCTTTCTGTTCACCACTCTCATACCAGCAGATTGGAGATCTACACCTCCGCCCATAGAGAGCTTCGTAAGGTGCCATGCCGATAGTGGCCTGATAGCTGTTGTTGTATGCAAACTCTGCTAAGCTCAGATATTTGCACCAACTTCCCTTGAAGTCTAGGGCACATGCTCGGAGCATATCCTCGAGTACTTGATTTACTCGCTCCGTCTAACCATCTGTCTGAGGATGGAAAGCTGTACTAAACTTTAACTTCGTGCCCAAAGCTGACTGTACACACTCCCAGAAGTGTGATGTGAATCTGCTGTCTCTGTCTGAAATGATGGTTCGTGGGACTCCATGTAGTCTAACGATCTCTTGGAGATACAACTGAGCTAGCTTCTCCATGGAGTAGGATATCTTGATAGCTACGAAGTGGGCTGATTTAGTCAACCTGTCGACTATTACCCAGATGGCGTCAAAACCATTTGTGGTTCTGGGCAGTCCCAGAGATATCCTCCCACTTCCATTCTGGAATCTGTATAGGCTGCAGAACTCCTCCTGGTCGCTGATGTTCTGCCTTGACTCTCTGACAGGTGAGACAGATGCTAACATATCTGGCGATGTCTCGCTTCATCCCGGGCCACCAAAAATGGTTCTTCAGGTCTTGATACATTTTGGTGGAACCTGGATGCATCGCATAGGGAGTCTTGTGAGACTCATCTAAAATCCGTCTTCGTAGCTCCTCCGACTGGAACACAGAGTCTGTCACCAAAATACAACACCCGCTATCGGACATCTCTACTTTCTGATTCTGCTAGCCCTTGCTTGATTTTCTGAATTTCAGGGTCCTGCTCCTGAGCTGACTGAATATCACCAAGCAAGGTAGACTCTAAGGTCATAGTAGAGAGCTGTCCAACGATGAGTTCGAGACCGAAATCTACAATCTCCTTCTGTAGGGGCGGTGACACAGCTGTAAGAGATAATAAGGTAGCACTGGATTTCCTGCTAAGTGCATCTGCTACCCTATTTGCTTTCCCTGGGTGGTAAAGGATGTCTATATCGTAATCCTTGACCAGCTCTAACTTTCTGAGTGAAGAAATACTTCAGACTCTGATGATCTGTATACACTCTGCACTGAGCTCCATATAAGTAATGTCTCCAAATTTTGAGAGCGAACACTACTGCTGCAAGCTCAAGGTCATGAGTAGGATAATTCTTCTCATAATCCTTGAGTTGTCTGGAGGCATAGGCGATCACCTTGCCTTTTGCATCAACACCGCTCCGATCCCAACTTAGAGGCATCACTATAGATGTCAAAGCTGCTGGTGTTGTCTGGTAGAGCCAAAATGGAGCACTGGTCAATCTCCTTTTAGCTCGCTCAAGCTGTTCTCACACTGAAATTTCCTGTTCTTTCCGGTAAGAGCTGGGGAGGCTATCCCGGAGAAGTCCTCTACAAACTTTCTGTAATATCCTGCTAATTCTAAAAGCTCCTGATTTCGGCGTTCTTAGGTCTCTTCCAGCTACTTACTTCTATCTTGCTGGGATCTACCATAATCCCATCCTTGGAGATGATGTGACCCAGAAGGACACTGATCTAGCCAAAATTCACATTTCGTGAACTTGGCGTTTCGGCTGAAGGGTCTGCAATACTAATTTCAGGTGCTCTGAGTGTTCCGAGTTCCCGAGTAGATAAGGATGTCATCGATAAACACAATAACAAACTTATCTAAATACTCCTGAATACTGCTCATGAGATCCATGAATGTAGCGGAGCATTGGTCACGCCAAAGGGCATGACTACGAATTCGTAGTTTCCGTGATCCGTTCGAATCGCCTTGTGTATATCCCTTCTTTAACCTTCACCGATGATAACCTGATCCGAGATCTATCTTAGAGAACACCGCTGCTCTGGTCGAATAGGTCATCGATTCGGAAGGGGATACCTGTTCTTGATCGTGACTTGATTCAGTGTCGGATGCTTCCATCCTTCTTCTTCACGAACAATACAGGCCCCCATGGTGAGTGACTCAAGATGAAACCCTTGTCAGCCTCAGAGTTGCTCCAAGTTCCTTCTGCTGAGCCATGCGATAAGGCACTTTGGAGATAGGATTTGTACCGGGAATGAGCTCTATCTCAAAGTCAATCTCCCTGTCTGGTGCTAAGCCTGGTAACTCTTCTGGGAAGACTGCTGGGTAGTCACATACGACTCGAACCTCTGCTAGCTATTGGTTCTTGTCCTGGCTAGCGTTGACTACGTGTGCTAGGAACCCTGTACACCCTGAATCCAGTAGCTTCTGTGCTTTCATAGCTGAGAGAAACTTCTTGGCCTTTCTCTTTGATTCCCCGCTGTATTCAAATTGCACTGCCGCTTCAGGTTGGAAGATGACTTTCTGTTTACGGCACTCTATGGTAGCACCGTATCTGATCAGAAAGTCCATTCCAAAGATAACGTCATAGTCGGTCATCTCTAGCACTATCAGATCACAAAAGAGCTCTCTGTCTGCTATAATGACCGGCACTGCTCTGAGCCAGTGCGTGGATGCCATGATCTCTCCTGAAGGTAGTGCCGTCAAAAACTGACCACTGAGTATCTCTGAGGGTCTTTCTAATTTTTCGGAGAACATCCTGGCTATATATGAATGGGTTGCCCCAGTATCAAATAGAACAGTAGCACTATACTGTAAAATGCTAATCTGACCTGTGACAACTGTCGAGGCATTGGCTACGTCCTCTCTGGTGAGTAGATCCTCGCATTCGCCATAGCTGGAGGGGCTTCTAATCTGCCCTGGCCGATAAGTGGACCTTCTAGAGCGGCTGCATCTGATATAACTGAGCGGGCTGTCTTGTTCGGGCACTTCTTGGCCATGTGCCCTTCTTGTCCACATTCAAACATCCTCGTGTGCCCTTGCGACAAACCCCGGTGGAATTTCCCATAAGTAGCACACTTTGGATAACTGGGTCACTTGCTAGATGGTCCTCCTTTGGGTCACTCCCTGATTTGCGCTTTTTCCAGCTAGAGCTGTGGCCTTGTTGCTTTTGAGTGTGAGAGTTTCCTTGACCTTTGGACTCGAGGAGACTTGCTTCGCTGCTTTATGCTGTTCTGGTAATGCTCGTGGTCAAGGCACCGCTCACTAACTCCTCTGTGGTTTTTGGCCTATGTATGCCACCAGCCACGTTCATCCGGCCTCAAGATCTTGAGCATCAACCGGATTCGCTCCTTCTCTGTGCTGAGACGAGCCAACCTGTTGAATTTCTTCACGGCTTCCTCAATCGAAAGGTTGCCCTGACGAAACTCCGTGAACTCGTCGTAGTGGCGGTTTGTAACCAGTGTGAAAGAACTCCTCGAAGAATTCTTTCTCAAGTCGCCCCATGACATCCGGTTCCTGCTCGATTCTTTCCACCACATGCGCCTCGTCAGGAGGCACACTTCACCTTCTCGTGTTCAGGCCAGTCCAGTAGTTTCATCATGTTTTGACTTGTGCATCCCATGGTTCACTAGTGCCTGAAAAGTTCTCTGGCTTGACTCGCTGCCACTGGATCAGATAGGCTTCCTTTCTTGGCTCAGTTGCTGGGGCTACTGGTACTGTAGGCTGGACTGGTGGAACTTCTAAGACCACTGGAGTCGTCAGGTTTGGTTCCGGGGTGACTGTGGGGGTATTCTGCTGATTAGCCCTGAGGGTGGCTATTTCCTGTCGCTGTTCAGCTAGCTGCTGCTGTAACTGAGCCACTAATGCTGTAAGATTTGGGGGAGGCACTGAACTGCCTGCCTCATGCTGGGGCTCAGTAGCTGGTGTCCTTCTAGCTGGGCGTCCTCGTGCCATTTCTAAAGACATGGAGGACAGGACATGCATAACAAATACAATTGTAATTGTATAACTATTGCTATCATGTTATATACTATCACATACTAACATGCATCAATTATTTATAAACATGAGCTATAACAAAAAAGCAAGAAACATAAATAAGCAGAGGTATTCTTACTTGGAAGCTGTAGGTTCAATGCTGATGTGTGTGTAGGAAGTATGGAACCCTGCTCTGATACCACTCTGTAACGACCCGCCTTCTACTAACTAGGCTATAAGGCCGATCGTCACATTATGCTGTGCTAACTATTTCCTGACCATCACTAAGACTAGATGTGGAAGATGTACTAATTAAAATTTTGCTAAGCTGTTAACATTTCTTGGTTCTACATGTACTAAGGAGTGTAATCTAAAGTATACCTAACATATACTACATCCCCTATGGTCAAGGAACTGAAATATATGTTTTCCAGCTGTTATCAGACCTCCCAATCGATCCACGGATCGATTGGAATAGTCGGATCGATCCAGTGATCGACTCAGCCGGCTACTGTATGCGGAACTTAGGTTGGATCGATCCAGCATGCTACTGTGCCCGGGACGATAATTTGGATCGATCGGCTGATCGATCCAAGCTGGTCAATCGATCCATTGATCGATCCCAGAGCTCTCTGTTCGCGACGGAATTGGCTGGATCGATCGGTTGATCGATCCAGACCCCTACTGTTCACGAGCTGAATCGCCCAGTCGATCAGTTGATCGATTGAAGACCCTCGAATCGATCGGCTGATCGATCCGAGTTTCTGATTTCGACCCAAAGGTCTGATTTCAGCACTGATGCGTGCCAAAGTCATTACACAACACTATAAAAGCTAAGAGAAACATTCTACTAAGTAATGGCTAACATACTAAACATGATTAAGGCATAGAATACTAATTCATGGCATGTAAACATATGGTAACCAAAACTAACAAGGTTTTAAACTGTTCTCTTGCTAACTAACAGAAACATAAGATAACGCTTGCTATAAGTACTAATGCATACTGAACACGTTCTAATGCATAACAAAATAAAACTAGATCCCTAGGATCTTTATTCCAGTTCCTTCCACACACATCTTGATCTGCATTGACCTCCAGCCTCCACAGCTAGTCCATTTTCCTTTTACCTATATATGCAGTATAAGGAAAATAGTATCTGTAAGCTAAAAAGCTTAGTAAGAAACCATCTACCTCACTAAAACATGCATACGATGCAAATATGATTTTAAATCATGCTGTTTGAAAGGATATGCTAAGTATACTGGATAAACTAAACATGGCATGGCATATAAGCATACAATCATAGCACATCTAAAGCTGAACATGATATCAATCACATGGTATCAATGAAGAACTAAGCTGATACTAAAAACTAAGCTAAGCTAATACTGAACTACTGCTAGGACTGTACTGAATTCACGAACTAATTTGTGAGAGGTTGAAAACCATATACATATAGTAGGGCCACGGCAACTGTACTTGCTGTGCGCGCATCCCTAACTAGACCCGGGATTACAAGTTCCGAATCTAGTAGGGTTTACTAGGTTAGCTAAACCTAGGGACGACTATGGGAGCCCAACCCAATGGATATCTAATCCAGTACAGTGCCACTGAAAGTAAAATACTGTAATAGATAATACTATTTTGCTGAATCTAGGTTATCTGAACCTAGAGGCGACTGTGGGAGACCACCCATTCGGACATCTAGTCTTATAAGAGCTGAAATAAAACTGATCATGCTAATTAACATGTTCTATGGCATTTAACTAAATGCCCACTGTATCATAAGGCGGTGCTAGGCATTTTGTCGAGCATTTGGCGCTCTCTAACTCTCCTCTCGATCGGGGAGACCACCTCTAGGCACCCAGCAACGTCTAAACCCCTATCTACAGAGGATACACGTGCTCGGCCCATCTAGAGATGCTCACTAATCCCTAAATCTGTGAGAAGAGTGAAAATACACACTATATGCTGACAAAATTCCATAAAACTAATCTAATGCATAAAAGAAAACACGCGAGATCTACTTATACTGTAGGTGAGGGGTTTCTTACCTTGTGTTCTAGATTTCTTACAAATCTAATCGCTAGAAATTCCGGTGGAGACGACTTCTCGACGGTTCGCTCGCGTCCACGTGCTCTACTCGCGGAGGGGAACGTCCTCATGCTGAAGTCGTCGCCGGAAATTGTCCTTGGGGCCCCAGGGAGAGAACCCTAGGTTCTCTTGTGGTTGGCGCCGAGAGAAGGAGGAGGAGAAGGGATCGGCGGAATTAGGGTGAGGGAGGAGAAAAGTCACGTTAACCCAATAACTCTTCACCTATTAATTCCCTATTTATATTAAGGAGTTAATTCGCCCAATACCAATATAAATTTTATTGGTTCCCTTTCCTTTTAGCACGGCCCTGCTGGGTTCAACTGGTTACTAGCATTATCCCTAAGCCATAGGTCTCGGGTTCAATCCCCGCTTAGGCCGTTTTCATTTTCTAATTATTTTTGCTACTTCCGTTACTTTAAAAATTCGGGAAAAATATCTAAAAATTCCAGAATAATTATAGAATATTTCTAATTTAGTTTTGAGAATTTTCGGGCATTACAGCCGGAGATGATGCCCTAACTCCCTTTCGTTTTCTGCCCGAGCTCCGCCATCGTACGCAGAAGAGAAGGAGAGAATGATTTAAGTCACGGGAAAACAGAGCATCAACTTATCCCTTTTTATAACTTAATATTTCTGTTAACTCCTTAAATAAATTCGCTATCTTTTCTAAACAGACAAATCCAACATCAACTTATCCCTTTTATAATCCAATATTCTGTTAATTATCTTAAATAAATTCGCTACTTTTTCTAAACAAACAAATCCAACATCAACTTATCCCTTTTATAATATTCTGTTAACTATCTTAAATAAATTTTCTACCTTTTCTAAACAAACAAATCCAAGATCAACTTATCCCTTTATAAACCAATATTCTGTTAACTATCTTAAATAAATTTGCTACCTTTTCTAAACAGAAAAATCCGTTTGCACACCTGGTCAGCCGGGTTTTGACCGAATCAAAGGTCATGGGTTCAATTCTCGGCTTGGACATTTTTTGTCGAAACTCCTTCGTTTTGTAAAAATACCAAACGACCTCCAAAAATTACATAAAAATACTCTAAAAATTTCTAAAAATCCCTAGAATATTTCTATAGCATTTTAAAATATTTTTAAATTACTTTTAGGACTCTAATTGAGGAAATTTGGGGCGTTACAGAATCTGTGTAACCCACAGGGATCAAATCATCTGCTTGATAAACCAGCATATAATCTCTAGTCCTTCTTAGGTACTTTAATATATGCTTTACGGTAGTCCAATGTCCCTATCCTGCATTACTTTGATATTTACTAACCATGCCCACGGTAAAACAGATATTTAGTCTCGTACATAACATAACATACATTAAGCTTCCTACAGCTGAAGCATAAGGAACTGCCTTCATTTCTTCTATCTCTTTTGATGTCTTCGGAGACATCTCTTTAGATAAAGATACTCCATGCCGAAAAGGTAGAAAACCTTTCTTGGAGTCTTGCATGCTAAAATGAGCTAGGATAGTATCGATATATGATGCTTAGGATAAACACAACATTCTTTTCTTGCGATCCCTTATTACTTTGATCCAGAGAATATGTGCACATTCTCCCAAGTCCTTCATATCGAATTGCTTGGACAACCATACCCTTACTTTCGACAACACTTTGATATTATTTCCAACTAACAAAATGTCATCTACGTATAGTACAAGAAATACCACCACATTTCCATCACACTTCTTGTATACACAAGACTCATCTGGACACTGAATAAATTCATACGACTGGATTACTTCATTAAATCGGATATTCCAAGACCTTGAAGCTTGCTTCAGTCTATAAATAGATCAATTGAGCTTACATACTAGATGCTCTTTGCCTTTTGCAATAAACTGTTGGATCGAGACGCGCTAGAGGGGGGGGTGAATAACGCTCGTGGCTATTTCGTTCGATTCGTAAACATAAATCGTACGAAGAGTTAACAGAGTAATAAATGCAGCAGAAATTAAAAGCACACAGAAAGACGCAAGGTGTTTACTTCGTTCGGAGTCTAGTTTAACTCCTACTCGAAGGCCCGCAGTTGTTGACCGCTTTCGATGGGCAACAACTATAGAATCGTCAATAGTACAAGTATGAAATGAGTACAGAAAATCTAAGCGATACCGGCAACAAAATTTATAGAAATCGGAGCGTCGGGTTGTCGGAAACTTGTCGCAGCTTATCTGGAGCCTTTCGTTAGCAGCACATTGTAGATGGATCGTTTGGTACTTGTTGTTTTGAGCTGCTGGCCGAGTCCCTCTTATAAAGGGTGTTCAAGGCGCCTCCATCAGGCTCCAAGGCGCCTTGAATCCCTAAGTTTTATCCCGGAAATGACTCTACGATGAAGCTTTGACCGCTGCCTTTTATCCATCTCAAGGCGCCTTCATCACTGTCCAAGGCACCTTAAACCACCTGTTCAAGGCGCCTTGAGCTTCCTTCAAGGCGCCTCCAACCCTTCTGGACAGCTGGCTTCGGCTTGCACCCGAGGCGCCTCCAAGCTCCATGGAGGTGCATCGGTACTGTTCATCCGAGGCTATTCTTTGCACTTTGGTCCCTGCAAGATACATTAATCCCAAATATACCCTGCAGCACAAAGTTAGCACATAAAACATAATAATATAAGTGAATGTGAAAGTTTGTCAGTCTCCGGACTGTCCGGGTCTGACTTCAGATTTTCGACCAGAAACCCTAGGTCGACCCGACGCCTACTGTTCCCTCTATGGGGAACGCGTCCTCACCTACTCCTCTCAGGAGATTTACCTGATGCTAGTGCGATCCTCCAGATCGACTGGACTTTTACTCAGTGCTCGATGCTTCCAGACTTTCTGTTGGACTTCCGCTTCTCGGCTGGTCCAGTCTTTCACCTGGTTCGCGACACTAGGACTTGCCATCTAGGGTTACCCCCCCCCCCCAGGACTTTTGCCTGAAGCACTCGACCCACCAAGACTTTCCGCATAGGGTTACCACCCCCTAGGGTTTTCACCTTGCCTAACCACAGTTAGGGCTTTTGCCTAAGTACACTTAGGACTTTTCTGCAATCTCATTCAGACTGTTAGATCACCACACACCTTAACTTTGAATCCTCCTTTGCCATTATCAAAACTTAGGTTCGATCGTCGGATGCTTCTTGCACCAACAATCTCCCCCTTTTTGATTATGGCAACCCAAATTCAATGTTAAGTAAAACATATGCATAAATATATTTAATAGGTTTAAGTGAGCAAGCTTAAGTATATAAATTCAAATAAAAGCATAACTTAAGCTAACACTTAAACTTTGTGAAGCTCCCCCTTAATACAGGGCTTCCTTTTTGAATTAGATTTTTACGATTTTTTACTTTTGAATTTCCTACTCTCCCCCTTTGCCATTTATCAAAAAAAAAAAAAAAGCCAGTTGAAAGCACATTTTAAGTTTTTAGAAAAAACAGATTAGGCTTTGAAAAAATGCTTGTGAAACACTTAGCTTATAATTAAATTTTACTGAAAAAATTGTTAGTTAAGGGAGAAAGAGGACATAAAAAGGAATATTTTTCTCCTAAGTTAAAAAAAAACTAATATATGGATGACTTCGAAGGTTGACTTTAGCCTCTTTTTAAACTTAGTTTGTTTTAGAAAAAAAATATTTAACTAAGTTTAGAAAAACTTAGCTAGATTTTAAAGAATTTTGGAGCCAAATTATTTTGAAGTCTCTTTCTACTTAGCAAAAATCTTTTGAAAGCAATGAGATAAGTTTTGCAAGTAAAGAAATATGCTTTTTAATGCTTTTAGCTAAGTATAGTATGAATCTAATAGGTAACTTAGAAAAGTATTTTAGAAAAAATTTATAAAGGTGGCTAAGTTTGAGAAAGTTTGAAAGTTGCTATATGAATCACTTAGCTAAGCCTTTTGCAAACATTGAATTTTGAAAATGTAGTTTCAGTTTGAAAAGGTACTTAAAAAAACCTTAATTTAGAAGAAAATAGGAGTAAGAATTTATTAAATTTTAGGACCAAGAGGGAGTAACTAAATTTTTAATTTAGGTTATTTTAATCAAATTTAGTTGGTCCTTAAGTCCAAGCATGTGTCAAGTTAAATAGTTATTAACTTATCCAAGTTGTTTTGATTAGGTATCAGAGCCCTAAAGTACAAGCATGCTCAATCTTAAAATCTCCATTTCCTTCACCAACTGTCTAACCTTTAGCTACTTGCTGATTGCCTACAGGGCAGCAACTTTCACTCGGTTAGTCAAGTTAAGTCAATAGATCCAGTTAGATTTGACTAGTGCTGGAAGACTTGACTTGATTAATGTTGAGTAGGTATTTAATGCCCAGACTCAAAATGATGCACAGATATAAGCATACTGGAGTCCAGGCTGTACCCTATGCATCTCACACCATTCTATATTTTTCTAACACAAGCAAGGTATACCTAGGTGTTTGTGAGATGCTTTGGCTTAAATCTAGGGGAACATAATTTCTAGGGGGAAAGCCTAGGCTAAGTCCAATTTTTGAAAATTCTAAGAAAAATGGGATTTTAAAATCATTATTTTTTCCTTGAATTTTTGAAAAGAACAAGATGATTAACGAAGACAATGAGTTTGAAGATCAACATCTATTCTACCCAGCACATTCCTATTTGTCTTCTAAGTGTACTGAACTCAAGTTTAGGTAAGGGTTTTGTGTAAATGTCAGCTAGGTTTGATTTGGACTCAATATAGTTGAGTACAAGTTCACCTTTAGCTACATGATCCCTTACAAAGTGGTGTTTTACCCTCTATGTGTTTAGTCCTAGAGTGGTGAATTGGATTTTTAGTTAAATTAATTGAGCTTATATTATCAATTAAGATTTTTGTATTTTTATATTCTAATTGATAGTCTTTTAAGGTATGCATCATCCACAAAAGTTGAGAGGCACACTCTCCTAGGGCTATGTATTCAGCTTCAGTGGTGGACAGAGCAACACAATGTTGCTTTCTGCTTGACCAACTTACTAGGCACTGACCTAGGATTTGACAGCTATTAGAGTGTGTACTAAAAGCCTAGCTTTTGGTATAAACATTTATCTAGAAATAAGAATCACATTGGTCAAATGTCTACATTTATGATAAATGTAGTTGTTCAATTAATTTATATTGTAGATAACATGGTGTGTGGTGTCACACATAAAGGATCATGTTATCAGCACCTTATAAATTATAAACAGTAGCTCATGACCAAGATGGAAAGGAACAAACCATTGGAAGGTCGTAGTGTAATTAGGTATTAGTTTATCTTAACTATATAATTACACTAGTACACTTAGAGTATATTGAGTAGGACCATTAGAGGTCGTTTCTTTTTATACTGACTTTATAAAGGAACAAAGACCTCAGTTATTATGGAAGTGTGTGCTCTTAATCCTAATATAATAACAAGCACATATATTTGATATTTATTTCTTTAATTTATCAATGGGTGAGATTTAGTTCGATAAATCAATAAGCCCGATAAGTTGGGAAATGATATCACTTATAGTGTGTGTTGTTGATTATAGAAGGAAACTGTGTCCTAGTGATCTAGGTTGATAATGTCCCCAAGAGGAGCTCATAAGGATTGTCATGTTAAACCCTGCAGGTGGACTTAGTCTGACATGACGATAAGGTTGAGTGGTACTACTCTTGGACTAAGAAATTAATTAAGTGAGTTGTCAGTAACTCATTTAATTAGTGGACATTCGACATCTTAAACACAGGGAGACTAACACACTCATAATAAGAAGGAGCCCAAAATGTAATTTGGGATTGATGCGGTAGTTCAATAATAATTCTTTAGTGGAATGAATTATTATTGATGGAATTAAGTTGTGTGTTCGGGGCGAACACGGGAAGCTTAATTTCATTGGGAGACCAAAACCAATTCCTCCTCTCGGTCCCTATCGTAGCCTCTTGTATATAGAGATTTATACCCACCACATACCCACCTTCTTACCCAACCTATAGGGGCCGGTCAAGCCAAGCTTGAAGCTCAAGCTTAGGGCCGGCCAAGCCTAAAGGTTGAGCCTTAAGGTGGTCGGCTAATTGCTTGGAGCCCAAGCTTAGGTGGCCGACTACATCATATTAAAAAGGATTTTTATTAAAATTATTTCTTATGTGGATATCATGGTTTTAAAAGAGAGTTTAAAATTTAAATCTTTCCTTTTATAGCTTTCTACAAAAGATTAAGAAAAGATTTGAAATCTTTCCTTATTTGTAGATTAAAAGGTGGATTTTAATTTTAAGAAAACTTTCCTTTTTAACCATGTTCATAATTTAAAAGAGAGTTTAAAAATTAAATATTCTCTTTTATAAGTTTCTACAAAAGATTAAGAAAAGATTTGATATCTTTCCTTATTTGTAGATTAAAAGAGATTTTAATTTTTAGAGATAACTTTCTTTTTATCCACATGTTTAAAAGAAAAATTTTAATTTATAAAATTTCCTTTTTACAAACCACCATGAAGGGAAAAATTATTGGAGAAATTTTTTATAAATTTTCGGAGAAAATTAGGAAGTTTTAATTAATTAAAACTCTCCTTGTTTTGTTTTTAAAGTGGCCGGCCATTGTAAATTGAGAAGAGAAAATTATTTTTAATTAAATAAATTTTCCTTTTTATGTCAAAAGAATTAAGGAAATTTTTAATTAAATTTCCTTATTTGCCAAGACCAAGGAATATAAAAGAGGAGGTAGAGGTGCCTTCATGATGAACGACTCTATTATTTCTCTTCCTCTCTTTTCTCCTTGGGTGTGGCCGGCCCCTCCTCATTCTCACTTTTCCATCTTGTGGCCGAACCTCATCTCATCCATGGAGTCCTTGTGGTGGCCGGATCTTGCTTGGAGAAGAAGGAGAGAAAAGGAGGCGATATTTCTAGCATCCCTTGGAGCTTGGTGGTGGCCGAACCTCTTCATCTTTGGAGGAGTTTTTGGTTGCCGAAACCATAAGGAAGAAGGTACTTGGTGGTTCTCATCTCGGAAGATCGTTGCCCACACAACGTCCGAGGTTAGAAGAGGAATATGGTAGAAGATCAAGAGGTTATTTGCTTACAAAGAAAGGTATAACTAGTAATTGTTTTCCGCATCATACTAGTTTTCTTTGTATAGTTATTTTTGGAAATATCAAACACAAGAGGCATATGATTCTAGAGTTTTCAGATTTGTTTCGAAGTTGTGTTTCTTTTATTTTATTTTTCGAATTTGTGATTCGATTGTTCCTTTTGGTTAACCTAGAGTTATTTAAGGAAATAAATATTAGTTTTCCTTAAAAGGCTTTGCCTAGGCGGTGGTGGTTGCTCCCATATCCAAGAAGGCCATGTGCCTCGCCATGCAGTCCTGGAAGCCAATTTTGGAAATTAATATTTATGGAATTAATAACTTAGGTAGATTTGAATCAATAGTGTTAAGTTCCGCTTGCGATTTAAATCCAAACCATTAAGAACAGATAAGTTAAATTTGGAATCAATGATGTTAAGTTCCGTCTGCGATTCCTTATTTAACTTCTAAAGAACACAATAGGTTATTTAAGGAAAGGTTCGACACTTGTACAAAAATTTTTTGTACAGTGGAGTCGGTACGTTTTCCTAGGATTAACCAACAGCAACTACCACCTGTACTTTTTTTTGTCTAATTTGCACCCGGCATAGTCTGAGTCAGAATAGCCAAAGAAGTCAAAGGTGCTAGTTCTAGGGTACCAAAGTCCTATATTGAGGGTGCCCTTAATATACCTAAGTATTCTTTTAACATAGGTTAGATGTGATTCTTTTGCACAAGATTGGTATCTTGCGCACATACCAACTGCAATTATTATATCTAGTCGACTTGCAGTTAGGTAGAGTAGGCTTCCTATTATACTTCTATAGTACTTTGGGTCTACTAGTTTTCCTTCTGGGTCAGAGTCAATGTTGATGTTAGTGGCCATTGGGGTATTTATGATTTTTGAATTTTCCATGCCAAATTTTTTAATTAGTTCTTTAGCATATTTAGTTTGGTAAATATAGATTCCATCTTTAGTTTGTTTAATTTGTAAACCTAAGAAAAAATTTAGTTCCCCAACCATACTCATTTCAAATTCATTTTCCATTAATTTAACGAATTCTTTTAGAAATTTAGAGTTAGTTGAGCCGAAAATTATATCATCAACATAGATTTGGGCTATGAAGATGTCTTTTTCTATAGTTTTTACAAATAGAGTTGGATCTATGTGACCTTGGTTAAAGCATTTGGATATTAGGTAATTAGATAACCGTTCATACCATGCCCTAGGTGCTTGTTTTAGTCCGTATAAGGCCTTTATTAATCTAAATACATGGTTTGGATGATCTAAGTCCTCAAAACCTGGGGGTTGACCTACATATACCTCTTCTTTAATAAATCCATTCAAAAAGGCTGACTTGACATCCATTTGGTATAATCTAAATCCTTTATGTGCTACATAAGTTAGCAGCATCCTAATGGATTCGAGTCTAACTACTGGTGCATAGGTTTCGTCATAATCTAAACCTTCAACCTGACTGAATCCTTTGGCAACTAGTCTGACCTTATTTCTAACTATTTCACCCTGATAATCCAATTTGTTCCTAAATACCCATTTGGTGTCAATTATGGTCTTATCTATGGGTTTAGGTACAAGTTTCCAGACTTGGTTTCTTTCGAATTGTGCTAGCTCTTCCTGCATAGCAATGATCCAGTCTGGGTCGGGTAGGGCTTCTTCTATAGTCTTAGGCTCAATCTTTGAAATAAGGGCAATCTGACTCAGGTTCCTATACGAGGATCTAGTTCTGACTCCTAGGTTTGGATCACCCAAAATTTGGTCAGGTGGGTGAGAGGTACTTGCTCTAGTTGGTCTTATATTTGGGTCAGAAATTAGTTCCTCTAGTTTATTAGTGTTGGGATGAATTTCATCGTCTTCAATAATTCTTGGATTAATGTCAACATTTTCATTTAAGTTAGGTAGATTATTTTCTTCATCAAATATTATATTAGTTGTTTCTTCAACTTTTAGGGTATTTTAGTTATAGACTCTATAGGCCCTACTGGTTGTGGAGTACCCTAAAAAGATTCCTTGGTTTGATTTGGGTGTAAATTTTCCTAAGTAATCTTTAGTATTTAAAATATGGACTTTACATCCAAAAACTTTTAAATAGTTTAGGTTGGGAATTTTATTATAATACATTTCATAAGGAGTTTTATTGTGAAGTTTGTTAATAAGAATTCTATTTTGAATATAATTTGTTGTATTTATGGCTTCAGCCCAAAATTGATGATTTAAGTTATATTCATTTAGCATGGTTCTAGCGGCTTCTTGTAGGGTTCTATTTTTACGTTCCACTAGACCGTTTTGTTGGGGGGTTCTAGGATATGAAAATTCATGTTGGTATCCATTGATTTTACAGAATTGGGCAAACCTATGATTTTCAAATTCCCCCCCATGATCACTTCTTATTATTTTAATTTTAGTATCTTTTTCATTTTCTGTTAACTTGCAAAAATTACTAAATTCTTCAAAAGTTTCATCTTTTGTTTTTAGAAATTTTACCCAGGAGAACCTAGAGTGGTCATCGATTATAACTAAGTAATACTAGTTTTTGCTTAGTGACTTGGCTCCATGTGAATCAAATAGGTCAAGGTGAAGGAGCTCAAGTAAAGAGTTAGTTCTTTCTAGATTAGTTGATTTGTGGGTTGACTTGGTTTGTTTTTCTTGTTGACAAGCATTACAAATTGAGTTTTCAATAAATTTTAATTTGGGCAAACCTTTAACTAGACCATTTTGACTCATTTTTGAAATGAGTCTGGTGTGAGTGTGACCCAATCTTCTGTGCCACAAGTCAGTTTCCTCCTCTTGTGTTAGAAAATACTTTATTGAGGAAGTGGGTAGATCAATTGAGTACATGTTATTTTTCCTAAGCCTTTTAAGTGTGATTTCAGGGTTTTCAATATTTTTAACTAAACAACTAGATTTGTCAAAGGTAACTAAGTATCCACTATCACACAATTGACTTATACTTAGAAGATTAAAATTGAAGTTTTCAACTTGTAGAACTTTTCGAATAATAAAATCGGAACTAAGTTTGATGTTACCTCTTCCGATTACCTTAAGTTTGCCGTCGTTGCCGAATGCACCAGACCCTAAATTCTTTAGTTTGAGCTTTGTGAACTTTAATTTATCTCCAGTCATGTGTCTGGAGCATCCACTATCTAACATCCACTGATCCAATTCTTTATGTTTCTACACTTAAATTATTTGAATTGGACTCTATTTGATGGAAAGAAAGTGAAGTGATTAAGTTTGAATTTGAATTTGATTGAAACATAAGTGTAACACTAGGTTAATTTTAAATGTTAACTCCATTTTTAATTAATGATGAATTTTAAAAACTATTTTTTTTTATGTTTAGCACTTAATTTAGTTTAATTAAGTTTGATTGATTTTGAAAATAATTTAAGTTAATTAATTTAAGAAATAATTTTTAATTTAATTTGAAAACTAATTTTAAATTTGAAAAATAATTTTAAAATTAAGTTTTTAAAAGATTTTAAAAATGATTTTTAAAAGATTTTTCAAATCATTTTTAAAATTAAGTTTTAAAATATTTTAAAAAGATTTTTCAAATAATTTTGAAATTAGGTTTTAAAAGATTTTTCAAATAATTTTGAAATTAGGTTTTAAAAGATTTTTCAAATAATTTTGAAATTAAGTTTTAAAAGATTTTTAAAATGATTTTTAAAAGATTTTTCAAATAATTTTGAATTTGATTTTGAAAAGTAATTTTTTAAATAATTTTGAAATTGAAAAAAAATAATATTAATTACGAATTTAATTTTCAATTTGAATTTCAAATTTGATTCTCTTTTAAATTTCTATTCCTTAGTCATCACCTGATCTAAATTTTCAATCAGGTAATCCTACAATTTTTGTAAGATGAATTAGGTTCAAATTTTAGGGTTTGGTTTAACTTTGTATTAGATTAAGGTTTAGCTTTGGGTTTAACAAGTAGGCATTCTTTGGATAAACTTCTGGGCTATGGTGAGTCACAAGGACATCATTAAAGTAACCATCCCTTCGAGGTTTTCCAAATAGTCCTACCCATTGAACTTAGTACAAAACCTTGGTCTAACTGGTTAGGATCTATAAAGGGTAGCTTCGGTCAGTTCCACTTAGCCAAATGCACCAGGTCGAAGCCATATCTTCCTAGACATGCGATGACTAAGTTTCCCCAACGTACTATCATCCAATACTTCATCATTAACGTGGGTCAAGTTAAACCTAACTCCTTCTAACCTTAATTACCCTGCCGGGTGGTCTACTCTTGTTTACCCATTTCGGGTAGATTAAGTTAGGTTACCCAGTCGGGTAGTTTAGTTGGGGGTATCAGCTATTCTGGATCCTCCTTCTATTTTTTATTTGATTTAAATTGAATTTGAATTAATTTTGAATTGAATTTTGAATTTTGAATTTTGTATTTTAATTTAATTTCAAATTTTTAATTGAATTTTGAATTTTGAATTTTGCATTTTAATTTAATTTCAAACTTTTAATTGAATTTTGAATTTTGATTTAATTTCAAATTTTTAATTGAATTTTGAATTTTAATTGAATTTTGAATTTTTAATTTAATTTTGAATTTTAATTTAATTTTGAATTTTTAATGAATTTTTAATTTTTAACTTAATTTCAATTTTTTTTTAATTTAATTTTAAATTTTTAATTAAGTTCGTTTTATTAATATCATTTTTCTTTTTGCTCCCCCTAGAACATAACCTCGATATGGTCTATCGAGGTAGTGTATTTGATCATTCGAGATCCAATATTGACCAAGTCCAACTTGATTAATCAATTTGGACTTGGGGACCCATGCTTGGACTATTTTTCTATTTGTTCTTTCTACAAGAGATAAGTAAGATTTATATTTCCTTTTTGGTTTAAATCCTAGACCAGTTCTATTGTTAACGGTACTTTGTGTCCCAAGAATTAGGTCAAGATTCTTGGAACCTAAAGAAAACCGTTCTAGTGTTTTCTCCAGATCCTTAACTTGAGTTTTCAGGCTGGAATTCTCTTCTTCAAGTTTGTGGACTTGAGTTGAGTTTCCAGTCTGAACTGGTTCAATCAAAGATTTGGAGTTAGTCACTTCTTTAAGGACTTCTATTTCCTTTAGAAGTGACTTAACTATAAGGTTTGATTTAGCTAACTTTCGCAATAAATAATTAACTAGATTATTAAGTATAGAAATACTCACAGCAGGGTCTAGCCCTTCGGAAACGGATACGGATCCGTGGCTTCGCTCGGACTCGGCCTCCGACTTGCTCTCGCTCTCGGACACGTTGATCTGGTCCCGGGCCATCAGTGCGAGGAGACTCGTCTGATCGAGTTTGTCGTCGGTAACTTCTTCTGAGGATTCGTCCCACGTCGCCTTCAGGGTCTTCTTCTTTCGCTTCTTTGCATCCTTCAGACATGGGCAGTTGGCCTTGATGTGCCCCTTCTGGTTGCACCCGTAGCAGATAACCTCGAACTTACCCTTCGAACTCGGTTGAACCTCCTTGGATTGTACTGCCTTCTTAAGATCTCTCTTGTTGAAGCCCTTCTTTTTCTTGTAGAACTTCTTTACGAGGTTTACGAGCTCGGTTGTTAATTCATCGTCTTCATTGTCTGAGTCGGGTTCTTCTTCCGACTCCGGTTCAGTTCTTCGTCGTGATCTCGGTTCGCGTGTTCGACTGGTACTTGCAACCAAAGCAACCCCCTTCTCGGTTGGCTGTGCATTAGTCTGCTCGTGAAGTTCAAATTCCAAAAACAATTCATCTAATTTAATACAAGATTGTAGGCATCTACCGTTGATGCCCACAATGTACTCCTTGGAAATGAGTTAAGAGCGTACCTTATGATATCCCTATTTTCTACCTTCTGCCCGATTCCGTGGAGGGAGTTGAGGATGTCTTGAATTCTTGTGTGCAGTGAACTCGCCGTCTCACCTTCCTGCATCTTTAGATTATACAATTTATTATGAAACAGGTCACGTTTACTTACTTTTGTGTCGGAGGTTCCCTCGTGGAGTTCGATCAGCTTCTCCCAAAGCTCCTTTGCTGATGTGAACAGGCCAACTCGATTGAGCTCCTCCTTGGGCAGTCCGCACTGGAGGGTGTAGGTCGCTTTGGCATCAGCTTCCACCTTCTTGATTATGGCCGGTTCCCATTTTTCGCAGGGTGTCGGCTTGCCGCCTTCGTCGGATGGGAGTTGTAGTCCAGTCTTAACAATCATCCATGTCTCGAACTGGGTTTTGAGGAATGTTTCCATTCGCCCCTTCCAGTACCCGAAGTCTTCTCCGGTGAAGAGCGGGGGATGAACGGTGCTATAACCCTCTTGATGGGCCATTTGAACTTCTGCACGATAAAAACAACGAAAATATGTTCCAAGACTAAGTCTTGGATTAGTAGTGCGGGAATAATTTAAAAAAAAATGGACTCGAGTGGTGTTGCACCAACTTCGAGCAAAAACCGATTCGAGAAAAGAATTAGAATATAGCTATAAAGCTAAATTCTAATTGACTCCAAAAAATCTGAAAACACCACGTAAAATTATTTTGAATGGTGGTTGCACCGATTCAAAATGACCCCGATCTGATACCAATTGTTGGATCGAGACGCGCTAGAGGGGGGGGTGAATAGCGCTCGTGGCTATTCGTTCGATTCGTAATCGTAAATCATATGAAGAGTTAATAGAGTAATAAATGTAGTGAAAATTAAAAGCACACAGAAAGACGCAAGGTGTTTACTTCGTTCGGAGTCTAGTTCGACTCCTACTCGAAGGCCCGCGGTCGTTGACAGCTTTCGATGGGCAACAACTATAGAATCGTCAATAGTACAAGTATGAAATGAGTACAGAAAATCTAAGCGATACCGACAACAAACTTTACAGAAATCGAAGCATCAGGTTGTCGAAAACTTGTCGCAGCTTATCTGGAGCCTTTCGTTAGCAGCACATTGTAGATGGATCGCTTGGTACTTGTTGTTTTGAGCTGCTGGTCGAGACCCTCTTATAAAGGATGTTTAAGGCGCCTCCATCAGGCTCCAAGGCGCCTTGAATCCCTAAATTTTATCCCGGAAATGACTCTGTGATGAAGCTTTGACCGCTGCCTTTTATCCATCTCAAGGCGCCTTCATCACTGTCCAAGACACCTTAAACCACCTATTCAAGGCGCCTTGAGCTTCCTTCAAGGCGCCTCCAACCCTTCTGGATAGCTGGCTTCGACTCACACCCGAGGCGCCACCAAGCTCTATGGAGGCGCCTCGGTACTGTTCATCTGTGGCTATTCTTTGCACTTTGGTCCCTGCAAGATACATTAATCCCAAATATACCATGCAGCACAAAGTTAGCACATAAAACATAATAATATAAGTGAATGTGAAAGTTTGACAGTCTCCGGACTGTCCGGGTCTGACTTTGGATTTCCGACCGAAAACCCTAGGTCGACCCTACGCCTACTATTCCCTCTACGGGGAACGCGTCCTCACCGACTCCTCTTAGGAGATTTACCTGATGCTAGTGCGATCCTCTAGATCGACTGGACTTTTGCTCGGTGCTCGATGCTTCCGGACTTTCTGCTGGACTTCCATTTCCCGGCTGGTCCAGTCTTTCACCTGGTTCGCGACACCAGGACTTTCCACCTAGGGTTACCCCTAGGACTTTTGCCTGAAGCACTCGACCCACCAAGACTTTCCGCATAGGGTTACCACCCCCTATGACCTAGGGTTACCACCCCCTAGGGTTTTCACCTTGCCTAACCACAGTTAGGGCTTTTGCCTAAGTACACTTAGGATTTTCCTGCAATCTCATTCAGACTGTTAGATCACCACACACCTTAACTTTGAATCCTTTGCCATTATCAAAACTTAGGTTCGATCGTCGGATGCTTCCCGCACCAACATAAACCCCTCTGGTTGCTTCATATGGATGTTTTCTTCAAAACTTCCGTTAAGGAAAACTGTCTTGACATCCATTTGCCAAAACCTCATAATCCATATGAGCGGTAATAAATAAGAGTATCCAGATAGACTTAAACATAGCTACTGGCGAAAAAGTTTCCTCATAATCGATTCCCTCTTTTTGAGTATACCCCTTCGCAACAAGCCTTGCTTTGAAGGTTTCCACCTTCCCGTCTGTCCCTCATTTTCTTTTGTAGATCCATTTACATCCAATAGATTTTACACTATTTGATGGTTCTACTAGCTCCCAGACTTTGTTAGAATACATAGATTCTATTTCTGAATTCATTGTTCTTTGCCAAGATGCTGCATCTTTATCTTGGAGTGCTTCGTCATATGTTTGGGGATCAGGTTCATGTTTACCTGGGATCAAGTCTAAAGACTCTCCCAAAAACATGAATCTTTCAGGTTGCCTCACAACCCTCCCACTACGATGAGACACTGTCTGTAGTTGTGTATCATTTGTGATACGTGTTACAGTTTCTTGAGATATTTCATCTTGCACTGTTGGTACTAAAGTAGACGTGTCCTCTCTCATTTCTTCTAGAACAATTTCACTCATGGGCTTGTGGTTTATTACATAGACCTCTTCTAAAAATCGGACATTCGTGCTAACAATGACTTTCTGCTCTTTAGGACTATAAAACAAACCACCTTTCGTTCCTTTGGGATAACCTATAAATAGGCGAACTTTTGTACGAGATTCTTGTTAGGACCTTCGGATGGCTAGAGAGGGGGGGTGTGAATAGCCTCCTTTAAAATTCCAATCAATTTCCTCACAAGAGTTTGTTAGCACAGCGAAAATAAGTAAAATGAAAACTGATGCAAGGAAAAGAACAAACCACCACTAACAAAATGATGTACGAGGTTCGGGGATAACTTGCTCCTACTCCTCGGCGTGTCCGTAAGGTGGACGATCCCTTGATCTTTCAGTAGATCACATCCCGGACA
Source organism: Zingiber officinale (assembly GCF_018446385.1). Taxonomy (NCBI): domain Eukaryota; kingdom Viridiplantae; phylum Streptophyta; class Magnoliopsida; order Zingiberales; family Zingiberaceae; genus Zingiber; species Zingiber officinale. The sequence continues at coordinate 52,108,082 of NC_055990.1, forward strand.
AAATCCGGCTAAGTGTTTCTCCTTCTCGGTGGAGTAACCTCTCCATAAAAGTCACAGAATAGATTTGAAAACAAAGCACAATGACTTACAGAGTTTTGTGGCTAACGGAATGAGCAAATGAAACTTACAGCCATAAAGCAAAACGCACGCAAAGACAGAAGGAAGTCTTCAGTCAAGAGCTCAACAACACAGCCTCTTGATCGACAAAGGGTTTTTCCAGAACCTTTACAAACCTCTCTTCTTCCTTCTTCTTATTCTGCTTTCTCACTGTCCCGAATCACTGTCACCTGTGTCGAATCGCTGCAACCAACTCAGGCGTCGCCAATCACTCTTCCTTCTCATCTGGTTCTCTGAACTCACACCAATACCATCCATGGTCTTCACTGGTGTCTCTGAGCTCGAACCAATGAGCAAGAGTCCAACTGATCGTGGCCAGTGAACGTTGAAGCCCGAATCGTATCACTTGCAGTGAAATACAGCATAAAGGGCACTTGTTCTTATTCTTCTGATGGAGCTTCATTTGAAATTAACCAATGGCACGATACCTGCAACCTGTAACTTAAAAATCTCACAATAGATGATTTAATCAGGTGAATCAGAAGTTAATCAGAAATATCAGAGAAGCAGCAGAAACAAACGACATGTTGTGGATCGGTCAATAGACCGATCCATAGCTCTCTGGACCGATCAGGACTCATCCGATCGGCAGGAAGAGTCCGATCGGTCGTGGACCGATCGGGCGGGTGGATCGGTCCACGACCGATCCCCTATCGCTTTGAGTCGGCGTCTTTCGATCGCTTTTTCCGATCGGTAGACCGATCGATAACCCACAGAATGCTTACGTGGTGGTTATTGATCGGTCCCCGCATCGATCGGATAACCCACGAGACTTTCATGTGGTCACCGATCGGTCACGAGACCGATCGGTGACTCATGCATCTTGGACGGCAGGCGATCTAGACAACCAGAGTATCGCTTGATCGGTCGCGACCGATCCAATGTCCTGTGTTAGTTTTAGAGCCTCTCCCTAAACCCTAACGCCTTCCTGGTCCGAGAACGAGCTACCAAGCCCTCTCGACCTCGCGTGCCGAGCCCTCTCCGACTTTGTCCCTTGAACGAGCTACCGAGCCCTCTTTGACCTAATCCGGAGAACAAGCTACCGAGCCCTCTCCGACTGGTCAACCGAGCACTAAGCAGTCTGAGTCTAGTTCGGAGAACGAGCTACGAGCCCTCTCCGACTCGTCGGTCCGAACGAGCTCTACGAGCCCTCTCGCCTAGTCCAGAGAACAGTGCCGAGCCCTCTCGGACTCGTCCGTCCAGAACGAGCTATCGAGCCCTCTTTGACCTAGTCAGAACGAGGCAGCTGCGAGCCCTCGACTCGTCCACCAAAGAACGCTCACAGCCCTCTCGACCTAGTCCGGAGAGCAGTGCGGCCCTCTCCGACTTCGTCCGTCCGAGAACGAGCTACCGGGCGTGCATCCGTATTTGGACTTTTCCTCTCAACATGATCAACCTTGATCATCAATCGCCTGAGTTTAATTATTCGATACAAACTTAAATCGATTGTCAACATCAAACACACGTGTCGATCAGTATCAACAATCTCCCTTTGTTGTTTGACAACACGATTTAAGTTTAGATCAGAAATGTTCATATTTCCATATTTCCCTAATTTTAGGGGAATCAAGATCCTCCCCCTAAGACAGATACAACACCATGTAAGGATAGGGGAATCAAGGTCCTCCCCCTAAAGCCAAACTTTCATTTATCTCTAAACTTAGTTATTCTCTCCCCCTTTGTCAAACACCGAAAAGGTGCGAATTAGGTAAGAAAACTTTAAAAGACTCCCCCTTAACCCATACTTTTTTTTCTTAATTCACCTAGAACACCCTCTAAGTGTATTAAAAGACAGTGATAAAGAAATAAGAGACATACAAGACATGACATATGAACAGCATATTAAAAACCAATAAGGAGTGAAATATAAAGAAAGAAAATAAACAGCATAAATAGAAGAAATCGGTAAGTATCCAGGATAGACATACATATCCAACAACCAACATCCAAAACATAGACAGTCAAAATGCCATCATAGAACAATGTATATCAATCAGCCTCCTCATCATGAGGAGCATCAGCATCATCAACGGGAGGAATGGGTCCCTGAGGTGGCATGCCGCTGCTCGAGGATGGATAGCCCGGGAAATCCTGCGGAGGTGGGTATCTGGCCATCCAATCCATAATCGCCTGATGTGTCGCCAGCTGCTGACTGCGTAAATCATCGTAGCGCTGGTCAATCCATGAAGCTCAGCAACCAGCAGCTCATCGTGCCGATCAAAGCGACTCTCCAGCTCGGCGATATGCCAGCGCAGATCAGGATCAGCCTCTCCATCGTCAGCAGCAGGAGGAGCAGCAACAGGAGCAGCTGCAACCTGTCGTGGAGGTCCCCGTGGTAACTCACCTAGAGCTCTCCCATCCTTCCACCAAACATCCCCATTTTGTCCTATGATTCCAGACTTGGAAAATGCCCGCTTCCCAAGTCTACAATCCTGTCTGACCATCTTAACTATTCTACCCTTAGAGACATCAATCTGAAGGGTCTCGAGCCAATCTGTAATTAAATGCCCATAAGGCATATAAACAGTGTAGCCGCTCGGCTCACTATAGGAGATGATTGAAGAGTAGATGCTAGACATGATGTCAAAGTCGAGACACCGATGCAATCCATAAAGCATCAGGCAATGATATGGTCGGATCTCAGACAATGGTTTAGATGTGATAGGCAGAAGGCAGTTTGTGACAATTTTAAAAAGAATGTAGTCTTGAGGAGATAATCTCAAGGCTGCAAAAGTAGGAAAGTCAACATCTAGCTCATCAAGGCCACCCGGTCTAGGATGTCTGAAGAAGTACTCATAAATATCGTCAGATGAGATATCAAAGGGTGGAGGTAAAGGATCTGGTAAGTCAGGAAATATCGAAAAGACATTACCGGAACACCTTCGACAACCGAGATAGTCAAAGAAGGATGAGAAACTGAAATCAAGAGTCTGCTTAGCAACTTTTGTTTTATAACTTACATCATTAGTCTGATGAAGGTTATTATAAAACTCAGAGACCAAGTCATAGTTGATATCCCGTTCTAAGTAGACAAGTGAGTCAAGTTTGTAGTAGGCAATGATTTCTGACACAGTTGGACAAAATTCGTCCATGAATTTCCGATCCACAGACCTACAAGGGAGTAATTTAAAGGTTCTTTGTCTAAAGGCTTCCTCAAAATTGTGGTTTGGGAATCTCCCGGAAACAGATGGTTGAGGTCGGGAAGGAGCCTTAGACTTCGACTTCTCAGGTGACTTAGAGGTCCCCTCACCCACTGGTTTCTTTCTAAGAGTTAACAAAGTGATATAATGGGGTAAGTAAGTGAGCACCGGAGCCACCCGAAACAAAAACCATAGATATGGTGAGAAATGAGACTGAAATGCCAAGTTCTAGAGAAGTAAGGAGTTACCTTGGTGCCATTGAAGTTTTGGCTAGAGCTTTGGCTAGGGTTCCGGCGTGCAAAGAGAAGAGAAGAGGTGAGGTGTAGGGAAGAGTCGGCTAGGGCTTCCGCGTGAAGAGGGAAAAGAAAGGAACGGGAAGTTTTAAGGGAGATGATGGGTGTACAGATGATGAAATGATCGGACGGCTGTCCGATCAGGAGGTATCAGGAGCCTCTTGATCGGTCCATGGACCAATCCAGGAACATCCTGATCGGTCTGTAGACCGATCAGGAGACGATCAGTAGCGGGCTCTGCGTGCCAGGCTGACCTGATCGGTCCATAGACCGATCAGTGTCTGATACTTAGATCTCTCCAGTAATTTCAGTAACTGAAATTAGTAATTTCAGTAACTAAAATTCATAGAGATGTTCGATAGTTCGTGGAAGTTTCTCTAGGAAAACTTCCAAGTTCAGAACCTAGAACCTGGAGGATCTACAAGCATAACGATTACCTAAAAATTATGGTCTGAACTTGTTTATAGCCCTAAAGTTGCAGACATTTAGAAAACAGACAACTTAAGGCCTGAAAACTGAAATTTTTGACCTTTGTTATGTTCAGTTTCAAGTTTGTCAAAATATAACCAACTTGCTATCACTCTTTCAAGGACTTGTCCTAGTATCATTCAAAATCATAAAAAGCATCGTTCAAATGTATCAAACAGTCCATCAACCAAAGTTACATAATTTCTAGGTAAAGGTCCAACCAAGTTTCCTTGGTTGGAATATATGAGTAAGATCTAAGAACCAAATACACATGAATTATGTAATGGTCTTCCCCATACTCAATTTATGTCTCTTCAACCTAATTATTCAAGGGATGCATAATACATTTTGAATAATTCGGCTGATCCTAGCATCTCACCCCATTTCTAGCAAACAAAAATCATTTGTTAAACCTTATAGTTTGTGTGAGATGTTCCCAAGTTGCCCAAATTAATTTCCCTATTTCTCTTGTTGTTTTAATTGTCCTTATTGATCATGATAGGGTCCTAATGGCCTATTGAGCCAAACACATTCCCAATTCTCTCCTCAAATGACTAAATTCATTTTCCGGAAGAGGTTTGGTGAAAATATCGGCTAGGTTTGACTTTGACTCAACATAGGTGAGTGCAATGTCTCCCCTAGCTATGTGATCTATAATGAAGTGGTGACGTACTTCAATATGTTTGGTCCTTGAATGATGGACTGGGTTTTTTGTTAGGTTTATTGTGCTGATGTTGTCACACAACACTTGCACTCCCTTATACGAAAGTCCATAATCTTCTAGAGTGTGGATCATCCACAACAATTGTGATACACTCTCTCCCATGGCAATGTATTCAGCCTCGGTCGTGGAGAGAGAAACACAATGTTGCTTCCGACTTAACCAACTAACCAATGATGAACCTAAAAATTGGCAACCCCCACTAGTGCTTTTCCGATACAATTTTCACCCAGCGTAATCGGAGTCGGTATAACCTATCAAGTCAAAAGATTTCGTGCGAGGGTACCATAGACCTACTCTAATTATGCCCTTAAGGTATCTCAGAATTCTCTTAACTGCAATTAAATGAGATTCCTTGGCACAGACTTGATATCTAGCGCACATGCCCACAGCAAAAAGTATGTCCGGCCTACTAGCTGTGAGATATAGAAGACTACCAATCATGCTTCTATATTGCGTTAGATCAACTGGTTTTCCACTCTCATCATTGTCAAGGCAAGTGTTTGTCGCCATTGGAGTGGATACTTCCTTAGAGTCACTCATTTTGAATTTCTTGAGCATCTCTTGAGTATATTTTGTTTGATGGACATAAATGCCATCTCGAGTTTGTTTGATTTCAAGTCCAAGGAAGAATGTCAATTCTCCCACCAGACTCATCTCAAACTCACTTTCCATGTGAGTGATAAATTCATTCAAATAACCCTTGTTATTTGAGCCACAAATTATGTCATCGACATACACCTGGGCTACAAATATGTTTTCACCATCTCTACGCAGAAATAGTGTTGGGTCTATTTGACCTCTCACAAAACCCTTTTCTAATAGGTAAGTTGACAACCTTTCGTACCAAGCTCGAGGTGCTTGTTTAAGCCCATAAAGAGCTTTCTTGAGCTTGTACACGTGGTTTGGAGCTTCGGTATTCACAAACCCCGGTGGTTGTTCAACATAGACCTCTTCTTTAATGAAACCATTTAAGAAGGCTGATTTGACGTCCATTTGATAGAGCTTGAAGCCTCTATGTGCAGCAAAAGCTAGCATTAAGCGAATGGATTCTAATCGAGCCACGGGAGCATAAGTCTCATCATAATCGAGGCCTTCGACTTGACTATAGCCCTTGGCTACAAGTCTTGCCTTGTTTCTTACTACTTCTCCCTTTTGGTTTAACTTATTTTTGAAGACCCATTTGGTTCCAATAATGGTGGTCTTCTTAGGTCTAGGAATTAAGTCCCACACTTGGCTCCTTTCAAATTGACCTAACTCATCTTGCATAGCTATGATCCAATCAGGATCGTGCAATGCCTCATCAACTAATTTTGGTTCGATTTCTGAGATCAAGGCGACCTCATTAGACTCATTTCTAAAGAATGATCTAGTCCTAACCCCTTGTTGAATGTCTCCCACAATCTGGTCTTGGGGATGACTAGAGGCTATCTTAGATTGCCTTGGTGTTGGCGGTTCCTCATGAATGGTCTCACTAGACACAGGCAAGAGCTCAATATCAGGTAAAGGATCAGACTGAGTCCTCTCTTGCCTTTGCTCATCGTCATCGGAGTCAACTTCGACTCTTTCTATGTTTTGATCATTTAAACTTAGATTTCTAAGTTCAAATTGAATTTCTCCTACATCCCTTGATTGATCATTTGATTTAAGGATTTCTTCAAATGCTACATCAGAGGACTCTTCAATCAATTTAGTCCTATTGTTGTAGACTCGATAGGCTTTGCTGGTTAGAGAGTACCCGACTAGTATCCCTTCGTCAGCCTTAGCCGTGAACTTTCCAAGATGATCCTTGGTGTTCAAGATAAACACCTTACAACCAAACACCCTAAGATGTTTAATTGTAGGGGGTTTCCCAAACCAAAGTTCATGGGGAGTCTTTCCTAAAAACCTATGTATCAAGACTCAGTTTTGCATATAGCAAGCGGTATTTACCGCTTCAGCCCATAAGTAGCTCGGTAATGAGTACTCATTGAGCATGCTTCGTGCAGCCTCTTGCAAGACTCGGTTCTTTCTCTCCACAACTCCATTTTGTTGTGGGGTCCTTGGAGTAGAGAACTCATGCCTATATCCTTTTTCTTGGTTTTGAAATTCTCCACCATGATCACTTCTAATTGTTTTAATCGTTGTTGATTTTTCATTTTCAGTTCTTCTACAAAAAGAAACAAAAACATCTATGGTTTGATCCTTATTTTTCAAAAAGAAGGTCCATGTATATCTAGTAAAATCATCAATGATCACTAAACAGTATCTACTCCCATTCAATGAAATAACATTACTGCAATCAAACAAATCCATATGCAATAAGTCTAAAGCAGTAGATGTACTTACAGCGCTTTTACCTTTATGAGCCGCTTTTGTTTGCTTACCCTTTTAACATGCATCACATAATTTTGTCTTTTGATACTTGATGCTTGGTAAGTCTCGCACTAATCCTTTGTTGACCAGCTTTCGAATATTCTTCATGTTTACGTGGGCCAATCTTCTATGCCACAACCATGATTCTTCTTCTTTTGACATGAGACACTTAGCAGAGGCATTAGTAGAACTTTTAAAGGATACTTGGTAAATGTTATCTACCCTTGTGCCTACTAGTACCGTGTCAAGTGTGTCAATGTGTTTGACCAGACATTGACTTGAATGAAACTCAATTGTGTAACCCGTATCACACAATTGGCTGACACTTAGGAGATTAAAAGTCATCCCCTTGACTAGAAGGACATTTTTGATTTGGAGACATTCGGATATTTGAATATCTCCAACTCCTATAACCTTAAGGCTGCCATTATTACCAAAGGACACATTACCTCTATTTTTGTTTTGAAGGGTAGTAAAAAGTGACTTGTCCCCGGTCATATGCTTGGAGCATCCACTATCAACAAACCAAGTTGAGAGATGCTCCCCCTTGACAAATGCCTACAAGACACGAAAGATTGATGTTTTAAGTACCCAAATCTTGGGACCTAATGCATCTACAATGAAAGACCTAGGAACACATGCCTTGGTCACACCCTTCCTAGTCTCATGAACCCTAGAAGCATGTGATCTATGAAATTGGGTTCTAGACACTAAGGAAATGAAACTAGACTCCTTAGGTTGGTATCCTAATCCAGCCTTGTTGTAGACCGCCCTTTGGGCATTTAGAATCATATCTAAGGTCTTAGAGCTAGTTGAGAATTTTTCAAGCATTTTCTTGAGTTTCTCAACTTCACTCTTTAGGGCACTATTTTCATCCTCAAGAAGCTCTTGATGAAGGTCATCAACCTCATCTTCCCTAAGAGTCTTCAAGTGTTCTACTTCTTCTTTTAATAATTTGATTTCAGTTTTTGATTTCTTAAGCAGTGTAGATAAGTGAGCAATAGTCTTATAGCATTTTTCTAAATGTGGAGAGGTTACCTCTTCATCATCCGAAGATGATGAAGCCGCGGCTGATGTATCACTTCCGGAGTCCGATTCCTCCCTCGCCATGAGTGCTAATTGACGAGTGCTTCTCTCCTTCTCTTCCTCCGATGAGCTTGAGGAGGATTCATCCCAAGAAGCTTTGAGAGCTTTCTTCTTCTTGGCCCTTTCTTCCTTCTTCTTGAGTTTTGGACACTCGCTCCGATAGTGTCCTTTCTTGCTACACTCATAACAAGTAACGTTAGTCTTATCAATATTTTGATCAATAGACTTATCTTTCCCTTTGTATCTTCGGCTCCTTCTCATGATTCTTCTCACGAAGTTGGCCATCTCGCTTGATGATGATCCTCCTTCATCATCGGACTCGGAGGAGGATGAGGATGTAGGAATTTCTTTCTCCTTCTTCTTTTCTTTCTTCCTTCTTCCATCCTTGCTCTTTTCTCCTGCAACTAAAGCAATGCCTTTCTCTTTTTGACCCTTGTTAGCGAGTTCATGAAGTTCCATTTCACAAAAGAATTCATCTAACTTAACAATTGAAAGGTCCTTGGAGACCTTGTAGGCATCTACCATAGATGACCACAAGGCATTCCTTGTAAAGGCTTTGAGAGCGTACCTTACGAGATCGCGATTTTCTACGCGTTCATCCATGGAATGAAGACCATTGATGATCTCCTTGAACCTTCCGTGTAGTTCACTTACCGTTTCGTTCTCCTTCATGGTGAGATTTTGTAGTTGGTTTAGGAACAAGTCTCTCTTGGCGATTCGAGAGTCTCGAGTTCCTTCTTGGAGCTCGATGAGCTTGTTCCACAAATCCTTTGCACTCACGAATAGACCTACCTTGACAAGCTGATCTTTGGCTATTCCACATTGTAGTGTGACCACCGCCTTGGCATCGGCTTGTCCTTTGCGAGTTTGCTCGGCGGACCACCTTGACGACTCTAGTTCCTTACCTTCTTCATCCTTCGGAGGTGTGAAACCTTCCTTGACCGAGAACCACATGGAGATGTCGGTCTTGAGATAATACTCCATACGACTCTTCCAATATTGGAAATCCGCTCCATCGAAGTAAGGTGGGCGATTGGTACTAAAACCTTCCTTCATAGCCATCTTCTTGCTCTTTTTGGTGTTAATCTGGATGAAGAGCACCTTGCTCTGATACCACTTGTTAGGACCTTCGGATGGCTAGAGAGGGGGGGGGGGGTGTGAATAGCCTCCTTTAAAAATCCAATCAATTTCCTCACAAGAGTTTGTTAGCACAGCGGAAATAAGTAAAATGAAAACTGATGCAAGGAAAAGAACAAACCACCACTAACAAAACGATGTACGAGGTTCGGGGATAACTTGCCCCTACTCCTCGGCGTGTCCGTAAGGTGGACGATCCCTTGATCTTTCGGTAGATCACACCCCGGACAAAATCTGGCTAAGTGTTTCTCCTTCTCGGTGGAGTAACCTCTCCACAAAAGTCACAGAATAGATTTGAAAACAAAGCACAATGACTTACAGAGTTTTGTGGCTAATGGAATGAGCAAATGAAACTTACAGCCACGAAGCAAAACGCACGCAAAGACAGAAGGAAGTCTTCAGTCAAGAGCTCAACAACACAGCCTCTTGATCGACAGAGAGTTTTTCCAGAACCTTTGCAAACCTCTCTTCTTCCTTCTTCTTATTCTACTTTCTCACTGTCCCGAATCACTGTCACCTGTGTCGAATCGCTGCAACCAACTCAGGCGTCGCCAATCACTCTTCCTTCTCATCTGGTTCTCTGAACTCACACCAATACCATCCATGGTCTTCACTGGTGTCTCTGAGCTTGAACCAATGAGCAAGAGTCCAACTGATCGCGGCCAGTGAACGTTGAAGCCTGAATCGCATCACTTGCAGTGAAATACAACATAAAGGGCACTTGTTCTTATTCTTCTGATGGAGCTTCATTTGAAATTAACCAATGGCACGATACCTGCAACCTGTAACTTAAAAATCTCACAGCAGATGATTTGATCAGGTGAATCAGAAGTGAATCAGAAATATCAGAGAAGCAGCAGAAACAAATGACATGTTGTGGATCGGTCAACGGATCGATCCATAGCTCGATCGATCGGGACTCATCCTCGATCGGGAAAGAGTCTCGATCGGCGCTGGACCGATCAGCATGGGTGGATCGGTCCACGCACCGATCCCCTATCGCTTTGAGTCCCGGCCTTTCCGATCGCTTTTTCGATCGGGACCGATCAGATAACCCATGAGAATGCTTCAGGTTACCGATCGTTCCCGGCCGATCGAGATAACCCAAGACTTTCGTAGGGTCACCGATCGTCACGAGACCGATCAGTGACTCATATCATCGATCGGTCCGCCACCAATCCGGACAACGGATCATCGGATCGGTCAACAGACCGATCCAATGTCCTTGTGTTAGTTTTAGAGCCTCTCAGCCCTAAACCCTAACGTCTTCCTGGTCCAGAGAACGAGCTACCAAGCCCTCTCTGACCTAGTCCGGAGAACGAGCTGCCGAGCCCTCTCCAACTTTGTCCGGTTCAGAGAACAAGCTACCGAGCCCTCTCTGACCTAGTCCGGAGAACGAGCTACCGAGCCTCTCCGACTTCGTCCGGTCCAGAGAACGAGCTACCGAGCCCTCTCTAACCTAGTCCGGAGAACGAGCTACCGAGCCCTCTCCAACTTCGTCTGGTCCAGAGAATGAGCTACCGAGCCCTCTCTGACCTAGTCCGGAGAACGAGCTGCCGAGTGTTGGTTGCTACTCGGAAAACCTAGAGGTTTCACTGTACAAAAATTTTGTACAAGGGTCTGAACCTTTTCCTAGCTACCATGTGTTCTTTTAAATTAAATTTTGGATCGCCTGCGGAACTTAACATGTTTGATCCAAAACTTAATCTATTCGTTCTTTTAGGTTTTGACTTGGGTCTCCTGCGGAACTTAACACGTTCGATCCAAATCACCTTAAGTTATTAATTCCATTAAATATTAATTTCCATAATTGGTTCCCAGTACTGACGTGGCGAGGCACATGACCTTCTTGGATATGGGAGCAACCACCACCGACTAGACAAAACCTTTTATGGAAAGCTAATATTTAATTTCCTAAAATAACTTTAGGTTAACCGAAAAGAACAATCAAATCACAAGGCAAAAAAAAAAAAACAAAAGAACACAACATCGAAAAACATATTCGAAATACTAGAATCGCATGCCTCTTGTATTTGGTATTATTTCCAAAAATAACTAGTATGATGCGGAAAGAAAAATTACTAGTTATACCTTTTAGAAAGACCTCTTGATCTTCTACCGTATTCCTCTTCTAACCTCGGACGTTGTGTGGGCAACGATCTTCCGAGATGAGAACCACCAAGCACCTTCTTCTTCCTTGCAAATTTCAGCCATCAAAACTTCTTCTAGGATGAAGAGGTTCGGCCACCACCACCATGCTCCAAGGGATGCTAGAAAAGAGGCTTCTTTTCTCTCCTTCTTAGATCCGGCCACCAAAGCTATCTCCACCATGAGAAAGTTTCGGCCACACAAAGGAGAGGAGAGAAAACAAAGGGCCGGCCACACCCAAGGAAGAAAAGAGGAAGAAAAATAGAATAGAGTCGTTAGCATTGAAGCCTCCTCTACCTCCTCTTTTATAATCCTTGGTCTTGGCAAATAAGGAAATTTAATTAAAAACTTCCTTAATTCTTTTGCCATGAAAAGGAAAAATTTATTTAATTAAAAACAATTTTCCTTTTCTCAATTTCAATGGCCGGCCACAACAATAAACTTCCAAGCAAATAAAATTTTAAACACCAATTAAAACTTCCTTATTTGCTTCCGGAAATTTATAAAATTTCTCCAATAATTTTATCCCTTCATGATTGGTTTATAAAAAGGAAATTCAATAAATTAAAATCTTTCTTTTTAACATGTGGATAAAAAGAAAGTTATCTCTAAAAAATTAAAATCTCTTTTAATCTACAAATAAGGAAAGATATCAAATCTTTTCTTAATTTTTTGTAGAAACTTATAAAAGAGAATATTTAATTTTAAACTCTCTTTTAAATCATGAACATGATTAAAAATGAAAGTTTTCTTAAAATTTAAAATCCTCCTTTAATCAACAAATAAGGAAAGATTTCAAATTTTAAACTTTCTTTTAAACATGTAGATGATTTACAAATAAGGAAAGTCTTTACCAAAAATTAAAACCATCCTTTTAAACTACAAATAAGGAAAGAGATTAATCTCTTCTCTTAATCTTTTGTAGAAAACTATAAAAGGAAAATTTTAATTTTTAAAATCATGATATCCACATAAGAAATAAAAAATCCTTTTTAATATTCTAGTGGCCGGCCAGCTAAGTTTGGGACCCAAGCTTTGGCCGGCCACCTACATGGCTCATCCACTTGGTCTTGGCCGGCCCTAGCTTGGGTTCCAAGCTAGCTTGACCGGCCCCATTGGATGGGTAAGAAGGTGGGTATAAATCTCTATATACTAGAGGCTACGATAGGGACCGAGAGGAGGAATTGGTTTTGGTCTCCCGATGAAATTAAGCATCCCGTGTTCGCCCCGAACACACAACTTAATTTCATCAATAATAATTCATTCCACTAAAGAACTATTATTGAACTACCGCACCAATCCCAAATTACATTTTGGGCTCCTTCTTATTATGAGTGTGTTAGTCTCCCTATGTTTAAGATAACAAATGTCCACTGATTAAGTAAGTTACTGACAACTCACTTAATTAATATCTAGCTCCAAGAGTAGTACCACTCAACTTCATCGTCATGTTGGACTAAGTCCACCTGCAGGGTTTAACATGACAATCCTTATGAGCTCCTCTTGGGGACATTCTCAACCTAGATTACTAGGACACAGTTTCCTTCTATAATCAACAACACACACTATAAGTGATATCATTTCCCAACTTATCGGGCTTATTGATTCATCGAACTAAATCTCACCCATTGATAAATTAAAGAAATAAATATCAAATATATGTGCTTGTTATTATATTAGGATTAAGAGCACACACTTCCATAATAACTGAGGTCTTTGTCCCTTTATAAAGTCAGTATAAAAGAAACGACCTCTAATGGTCCTACTCAATATACTCTTAGTGTACTAGTGTAATTATATAGTTAAGATAAACTAACACCTAATTACACTACGACCTTCCAATGGTTTGTTCCTTTCCATCATGGTCGTGAGCTACTGTTTATAATTTATAAGGTACTGATAACATGATCTTCTGTGTGTGACACCACACACCATGTTATCTACAATATAAATTAATTGAACAACTACATTTATCACAAATGTAGATATTTGACCAATGTGATTCTTATTTCTAGCTAAATGTTTATACCAAAAGCTAGGCTTTTAGTATACACTCTAACACCGAGCCCTCTCCGACTTCGTCTGGTCCAGAGAACGAGCTACCGAGCCCTCTTTGACCTAGTCCGGAGAACGAGCTGCCAAGCCCTCTCCGACTTCGTCCGGTCTAGAGAACGAGCTACTGAGCCCTCTCTGACCTAGTCCGGAGAACGAGCTGCCGAGCCCTCTCCGACTTCGTCCGATCCAGAGAACGAGCTATCGAGCGTGCCAAGTATCCGTACTTGGACTTTTCCTCTCAACATGATCAACCTTGATCATCAATCAGTCTGAGTTTAATTAATATCTGATACAAACTTAAATCAGTGTCAACATCAAAACAACAGCCAGGTCAGACTGTATCAACAATTCTAACTTATCAATATCTCACTTCGGCACATGTGTTGGACTACCCCATATCCGAATATGACTCAGACTAGGCTTACGCCCATTCCACAATTCCGTGGGAGTAGAGGGTACTGATTTAGAAGGTACCAAGTTCAAAATGTACACCATTGTTTCTAAAACATATCCCCAGAACGAATTTGGTAATTCTGAATAACTCATCATTGATCTAACCATTTCCATAAGTGTCCTATTCCTTTGTTCTGCCACACCATTTTGTTGGGGTGTACCAGGTGCAGACAATTGGGATTGAATCCCAATCTTTGATAAGTAATTCTTAAACTCTCCTGAGAGGTACTCGCCACCACAATCAGACCGTAGTGTCTTGATACTTTTACCGTGACGTTTCTCCACATCAGCCTTGTACTCTTTGAACTTATCAAAGCATTCAGACTTGTGACGTAACAAGTAAATGCACCCATATCTCGAATAGTCATCTATGAAAGAGACAAAATATTCGAAACCAACTCTCGCATGGATAGTCATAGGTCCACACAAATCAGAATGAACCAATTTCAACACATCTTTTGCTCTATACCCCTTGGCCTTAAAAGGTCTCTTTGTCATTTTTCCTTCCAAGCAAGATTCGCAAGTTGGAAAGTTTTCCAACACTAATGAACCCAAGAGTCCATCGGCTATTAGCCTTTGAATCCTACTCAAGTTAATATGACCAAGTCTTAGATGCCAAAGATATGTTTAGTTCATATTTGAAGGTTCCTTTCTCTTATTGGAATTAGAAGATGTGTTATTAATTTCCATTTGTTGCTTTATGGGAGTTATTGGATTTAGAGTGTATAAATTACCAACAAATGTACCAGAATAGATAATTACCCTATTTTTCTTGACAACCACTTTGTCATAAAAAAAACAGTATATCCATCCACAAACTAAAATTAAATTCTTTCTAAAACTTGGTACATAAAGAAAATTTCTCAAAATCAAGGTTCTATTCCTATCAAATGATAAGTAGACGTCTCCCACTATAACAACCACCACTTTCGTAGCATTTCCCATGTAGACGGTTATCTCTCCTTCATATAGTCGACGGGTTTCCTGGAACCCCTGCAATGAATTGCAGACATGATCAGTGGCTCCTGTATCTGCACACCAGGTACTGGTAGATAACACCATTAAACATGTTTCAACTACTAGAGAATAAGATATCCCTTTATTGTTCATTTTCCTATGAGGACAGACCGCCTTCTAATGTCCAGACTGCTTGCAAATGAAGCACTTGCCCTTTGCCTTCTTCACTCCTACTTTTAGTCCAGTACCTAGAGATCAATTCACTTTCTTTGCCGAGCTAGCTTATTTCTTATTCTTCTTTTTGCCATTCGACTTAGAAGTAGAAACATTTTCAGCAAAGTGAATTTGAGAATTATGATGAAATAGCCCTTCTACTGCCTGAAGTTCTGTCAGTAGTTTCGCCAATGAATAAATCCTTTTATTCATATTGTAGTTCAGGTGGAACTGCTCAAAACTTTTGGGTAGTGTTTGAAGAATAATATCGACCTAGGTTTCCCCATCGATTTCAGCTCCAAGGATTTGTATCTCGTTCAAGTAATGGACTAAGTATCAAGTAATGGTATACACTTAGGCGCATTTAATAGATCCCTTACGGGTGCCCTCTCTTTCATGGTGGCTGTCATTAAGTTTCTCATTGCCTCTTATCTAGTAGCCCGATTCTGGTGTCCGAAGAGTTCCTTGAGATTGCTCATCATGTTATAGACAGTTGGCATGTCCTGATGCTGATGTTGCAACACATTTGACATTGAAGCGAAAATGTAACACCGCGCCATCTCATCTGCCTTTTCTCATTTTTTATGATACTCAATCTCCTCTTCACTAGAATCACTATTAGGCACATCAGGGCAGACCTCTAATAGTACAAACTTATAGCCTTCAGCAGTTAGGACAATGCCCAGGTTTCCTTTCCAATATATGTAATTGGGACCAGTAAGTTTGTTCTCTTTCAGAATAATAGCCAGTGGGTTGAAAGTCATCCTAAGAATCACAAAATAGGTTTTGATCAAGAATTTAGAATTTAAAATAATATTGAGTCCTCAAACAATATTATTTAAATTCACCAACACCTCAAAACACCGTAAATTTTATATGCCACTTTAGTGTGGATGCATACAAATTCAAACATTTGTAAGAGGAGGTTTTACCCATTAATTTTATTCTTGTCATCCTAATTTTATGACAAATAAAATTAATAGTTGGTATTCCTTTGGTCACACAAATAATAGCAGTGACTCCGATGGGGAGGATACTATTAAATGCGCCTAAGTGTATACCATTACTTGATACTTAGTCCATTAAATAGGATTGTGCCCCTTCAGTTGGAGAAGATCACACGCTCCTAAATAATTTCCTATAACCATCCATAAAGGAAATTTGATCTAGTGATCCGCAAACAAACTCATCCGATGTGGAGGGAGGTACTCAAAGCCAACGCGTAAGTTTGTTGCATCACTTACAAACCAGTAATGGAGACCGTGGAATTTATTTATAAATCCCTCTCCCACTTAGTTATTTAAGATGAGGATTTTATCATGCACACACACACATCACAACTGTAAAATACCAAAAATAGGATAATATTAATAAGGGAATTTTCCGGAATTTCTGGAAATTTTTCAGGAATTTTTCGGAGTTCGTACAGACGAGTTAACGAGGATAAAAACGGGGCCGGGAAAAAAGCCTGTTTAGGCTACCCCATTTAAGCTAGGAAATGTTTATATTTATATTTCCTTTTTCTTTTATTTCTTTATTTTCTTCGTTTCTTTTCTTTCTCTCTCGCCGTTTCCTTCTCTTCGCCCGCGCCTGCTCTCGCGTGCCCTAACCGGCGCCGCGGCAGTTCCCATCTCCTCGCAATTTAAGCCGTGGAGCATCTCCTTCTTCCTTTTTCCTTCTCCACGCCGTCCCTGTGCTCTTCTCCCTTCCTGCGACACCGAAGTCACCACGGCCGACTCCTCCTTTCCTGCGCGCCGACGCAGATCACAGGCTACTGTGAGCCCTAGCACCGACGCCGCCTCCCGATTTCTCTCCCCTCCTCTGTTCCGATGAGACATCGCCGGCCCCTCTTCTGTGCCGGTGCCCTAGCAAGCCATTGGCGTCGCCCGGAGTAGTGCCGCTCCTCCCTGTGCCGCCTCATTTGTGCTTGTGCTAGCCATCTTCTCGGCCGAGCCTTCTCCACCCGACGGCGCTACCACCTGTAGTACATCGGCAAGGCTTCTTGCTGTGCCCTAGCGCCGGTAGCCGACTTTACCTGTGCCCTAGCACTGTCGCCGGAGTCTTGGATCACCTCCGACCAGTGGAGAGGAAGAAGGTAAGGTGAGTTGGAAAATTTGGGTCATTTCTGGAATTGTTATCTCTGTTTCTTTATCGAAAACTGATCTGACCAGTGGGAAGGAATCTAGTAGGTTATTTCTGTGAATTCTCTTTAGCTCCAACAGCAAACACACTCTGAGACTGTGGATCAAGAAGCGACAATGAGGTGAATTGAGGTAAGATGTAGAGAAAGTTATTTCTTTTGGTTACCGTGTACACTTGATTGGAGCTAGGAAAGGTTAAGCGTAGCATGCTGCTGCACACTTGAATTTATTTTGTTAGGTCGGATATACATATATGTATATATATGGATCTTGATCAATTAAATAAAGGAAGGGTTAAGGTTAACGAAATTAACCCTAATTGATTAGTTGGATTAGAATTTAGTTTGGCTAATTGTTATATTATAGAATTAGCTAAATTAGACCTTTTGTTTGATGCCACAGTACTTTGACGCGAGACGAGCATCTCGACGTCGTATTTGGACCAGATTGGACAATTCGATTGGAGGCGGGTACTTTTGACTTACGTCATTTGATATACATAGTAGTGAATATAACAAGTTGCATTAATTATGTTCTTATTTGTTCCGGTTAATCACTACCAGATAATTGTTACATGATTGATTGATTGCTTGTTTTGCATCTCATGTATTCCTTACCTGTTGATACATGCTTATAGGGGTAGTGATATACCATGCTTCACCATGTTCAGGACCTAGGTTTTATACCTTCTGTGTACCTTTGATTTGATTTGATTCGTTGATTTATGATGCACTTTTATATATATATGGATTAAGTCAGGATATTTTGTGGTTAGTGCCATGCACCATTTGCATGATTGCATGCTGTGCGATAGTCTGCTCCATTATTGTTGAGCACATCGCCAGTTACATGGATCTGCACACACCACCACTCATGGGTTAGTGGTCGATTCAGCAGTGTGTTGCAGAGACTGACTAGGCACCGTTGGTCCGCTCATGGGTAGTGTGACACAACGTGTTATCCGGCAGGGATTCCTCCCCGTCATCGTGTACCGGGAGTTGAGAGCATTGCACTCTCCCATTTATGATTTGGGGTAGGAGGATAGGTGTATTCCGACAGCATCCCGTCCACTCGGTCACTCATCAGGAGCAGTGACGACAGAGTGCACGGTTGTCACAGCCCTACCCACTCGGCCTCACTTTTGTGTGAGATGGTTGACTGGAATCAGGGGTGACCAGGACGCATCATTGGCATCATATGCATGATGCATTTATTGCTTGTGTTTGTGTTTGCTGCATTTATATGCTGCATATTGTTTGGATACCTATGTTTGACATGCATACAGGATTTCCATATCACTCGGACTGTTTGTCCTTATACCCAGGTCCTGGTTAGTACAGTTTCACTCCTGTTTACTTCAGATGCATTTTTATCTTTCTTATATCAGGAGACTGTACGCATGATTAGTGTTAGGTGCTATTTCCCTACTTTGTATATCAGTTGTACCTGCTGAGTGTTGGACTCACCCCGCCTCCATTGTTATTAATCTTCAGGTTGATGTTGTCAGGAGAGACCACGAGGACTTATTGATCTTTTGGTTTTATTCTTTATTAGACTATGTTTTGAACTTGTTATGTTTTCGATTGTTTTACTTATGGATCTTGTATGGATTCTTATCGTTGATGAACTTTGTTGTGGTTTGGATATGTTTTACTCCATGCCTGCCTGGACGGCAAAAGAGGTGAGTTTGTCGGATTTGAGCTTTACGAGTGTAGTGGAGTAGGGTTGATTTCGAGTCAGAGTATTATTCTTCCGTTTACTTGTTATATAAATTGCGTGGAATATCTGTGTATTGTATTTTATTTCTGCTATTATTCCAGCCGCATGTGGCTGAGGTATGTGGATATGTAGAAAGTTTCAGATTGTCCGCCGTACAGGGGAGATGCTGCCGAAATTTCTTCGGACAGGGACTCCTCCGGGGCATGACAATTTATTTGGTATCAGAGCCAGGTTTGCGAGTCAAACTGGACATTTTTGGATTTTCGTTATGGTTATGTGTTCGGATTTTTGTTTTAGATTTATATGGATTTCCGGCGATTTTCTCGTTCGGAATTTTGAGGTTAAATTGGGGACTGGACAGCGACGGAACATCTGCAGACAGCAAATAGGTATGATGTTTATTTTATGATTGTTATATTGGTAGTAATATCTGTAATATAACTTAACATATATGAGGAGATCTACGCGTATTGCGGCGAGACGTGGTGCTGGACGACCACATACGAGGACCACGGGATCTCTAGATATGCCAGAGATGCCTACTGTTGATGAGCCTGTCAATCAGGGACAGACTCAGCATATCGTGGGCGCGTCGGGATCTCAGACCCCGATGGCTCCTATGGAGGTACCTATCTTGGTTATGCCGAGTGTATCTATCCCTACTGTAGTTTCGGTACCATCAGGGGTACCATTGGCGTTTCCGATGTCTGCTCCAGCGCAGCTTACGGCGTATTCAGCACCACCGCCACCTGGACCTACAGTGTACCCGACACCAGTGATACCTGTACCCCCAGTGCCTATAGTAGCAGTAGCTGCTCCACATCCGGTACCATTACCTATTGTACCTACAGCTGCGGCCACCTATGTTCACCCGACAGTACCACCGACGGCATATGCTCCAGTTTATCCAACAGCACCGGGAGCACCTCCTCCGGTTTATTCCGTGGTACCACTTGTAGCACCAGTTCCAGTGGTTCCACTAGTTCCTGCAGCCGTCCCGACACACCTCACTGACATTGCCATGGCACGAGCTAGGATTCTAGTATTAGCAGAGTCGATGAAGACTCGATTCACACTCTTCCGAGGAGACCTTGATCCGAGTATGGCCCTGTCATGGATAGAGACTATGGAGCAGACCTTCTTCTATATGGCTTGCTCCGAGTGGGAGAAAGCAGAGCTGGCTGCTTTCCACTTACGGGATGAGGCTAACGCCTAGTGGATTACTCAGCGTTCCATCATCGGCGAGCAGAACGTTACTTGGGCCAGGTTCATAGAGGCCTTTGAAAGCCGTTTCTTTCCACTATCATATCAGATGGCTCGCCGACAGGATTTCATAATACTGAATTCAACCGGTTGGCTAAGTTTTGTCCAGAGTTAGTTGCGGAGGACAGATCTCGCATGATGCAGTTTATACAGGGACTAGATGGCTATCTGCAAGTAAGGTTTGCCGGTTTAGGGATCGTATCTTACTCAGATGCACTAGATCGAGCTTTGATGATAGAGTTAGCTCAGCAGAGAGCATTTCCAGATAGGAAGAGGAAGCATACGGGTCAGGCTTCTGGACAGATCCAGCAGACATCGGTGACAGGACAGCAGCAGAGTAGTCGCAGTCGGTCAGGTCAGGGTACTTCTGGGGTATCTCGTAGGCCTCAGAAGTCAGGACGGTCTTCTTCAAGATGTTCCCGGTTTTCTCAGCAGAACCGCAACCACCTTCCAGCGATACTCACTATTTCCGATGTGGATCCAGAGATCACCTCACCTCAGCTTGCTCTCTAGGACAGCCAGTTTGCTTTTATTGCAAACTGCCTGGGCACCAGAGCCGAGATTGTCAGCTGAAGGCTCAGCACACGGCTTCCGGAGGGTCAGGTCAGAGGGGATAGTCTAGTCAGTCGGGGGCATATCGAGGAGGGCAGAAAGCCCAATCTTCACATCGTCAGCAGGGGATAGCTTCACCTGCAGCCGTAGCATTTGGCATGCTTGGACAGGAGTACTCCAGTGCTTCCATAGCACCCCAGATTTCTGTTCCAGGACCCTATTATCCGACGTAGGGGCAGTATCAGATGCAGCCTCAGCCTCTAGGCCAGTACCAGACTCAGTCCCAGTCATTGGCACAGTATCAGTCACCGTCCTCTCAGTCTCCTCTGGCACATTATCCAGCACCGCCTCAGTGGCAGGCTTCTGCCCAGCCGCAGCAGCCGCTGGCAGCGTTACCACCTCCTCCTCCGCCAGAGACTGGACGTGTTCATGCGATTACCAGAGAGGATGCGCAGTGAGCCGATGGATCTGTTTTCTGTGGTATGATTTCCATTTATGCATTTTCCACTGATATATTGATTGATACTGGTAGCTGGCATTCTTTTATATCCCGTACCTTTATGCGGGAGATTGGTAGATTTCCTACTGTTAGACTGCAGCGATTGACTGTCTCCCTACCGTCCGGTGATACTTTAGACGTCACCCAGGAGATCAGAGGTTGCCCGTTAGACTTTGGCAACATGATACTTACGGTAGATCTTCTAGTATTGGAGATGGTCGAGTTTGATATCATACTTGGCATAGATTGGCTGTCAGTATATCATGCTACCGTTGATTGCCAGATGAGGGTGGTCACCTTCCGGCCTCCGAACCAACCCTCGTGGAGTTTCACTGGCATCAGAGATGACGGTATCTCGATTATTTCGGCGATTCAGGCGCAGAAGCTGCTGTCTCACGGCTATCACGGTTTCCTATTATCTCTGATTAGTACTGAAGATAGCAGTAGTTCGCAGCTCTCCGACGTTCCTGTGGTCCATGAGTACCCGGATGTATTTCCTGAGGAGCTACCTGGTTTGCCTCCCAGAAGGCCAGTGGAGTTCGCTATTGAGCTGATTCCGTGAACCGCGCCGACATCGAAAGCTCCGTATCGTATGGCACCAAAAGAGTTGAACGAGCTGAAGGTTCAACTCCAGGAGCTTTTAGACAGGGGATTCATTCGCCCTAGTGTTTCTCCATGGGGTTCACCGATATTATTTGTCAAGAAAAAGGACAACACTATGAGGTTATGTATTGACTACAGACAGCTGAATACAGTGACCGTCAGAAATAAATATCCTTTACCACAGATCGAGGATTTGTTTGATCAGCTCAGAGGTACATCAGTGTATTCTAAGATTGATTTGAGATCTGGATATCATCAGTTGAGGGTCAGAGACTCAGATATCCAGAAGACAGCTTTCCGTACCAGATACGGTCATTATGAGTTTTTGGTAATGCCATTTGGGCTTACCAATGCTCCAGTGGTGTTTATGGACTTAATGAACCACATTTTTCTGGAATATCTAGATCAGTTTGTTATCGTTTTCATTGATGACATATTGGTCTATTCGCATTCTGAGGAGGAGCATGCACATCATCTTCGCATAGTCTTGGAGACTCTAAGATGACATCAGCTGTACGCAAAGTTCAGCAAGTGTGCATTCTGGTTATCCTCAGTCGATTTTCTGGGACACGTGGTTTCTTGCAGAGGTATTTCAGTTGATCCTCAGAAGATCGAGGCTGTCACTAGTTGGGAGCAGCCGAAGTCAGTTCAGGAGATCCGCAGTTTTCTGGGATTGGTCGGATATTACCGATGTTTTGTCGAGGGTTTCTCGCGTATTGCTATGCCGCTGACATGCCTTACCAGGAAGGGCGTGAAGTTTACGTGGACAGAGGATTGCGAGACCAGCTTTCAGGAGCTGAAGCGGAGATTAGTGTCGGCTCCAGTTTTGGTTTTACCTTCTGGACTCTTCAGGGTTTGGGCGCTGTTCTGATGCAGCACGGTAGAGTAGTCTCTTATGCTTCCCGTCAGCTGAAGGAGCATGAGAAGAACTACCCAATTCATGACTTGGAGTTAGCTGCCATCATCTTTGCTCTGAAGCTTTGGCGGCATCATTTATACGGTATTACATTTGAGATTCTCACTGATCATAAGAGTCTCAAATATATTTTTACTCAGAAGGAGCTTAATCTCCGACAGAGGAGATGGATGGAATTCCTGAAGGACTACGATTGTACCATTAGCTACCACCCGGGGAAAGCTAATGTGGTTGCAGATGCACTCAGCAGGAAGTCCAGAGGGACTTTAGCTTTCCATCGAGTTTCAGTTACAGACTTGGTTTAGGGTTTCTCCGAGTTAGACCTTGAGGAGCAGGGACCGACAGAGCAGGGTATTCTGTTTACCATGGTTGCTCAATCGTCGATCAGGACGAGGATCCGAGAGGCCCAGGCTGGTGATCAGTATTTGCAGTTCCTTAGCAGTCAGATAGCTTCCGGGCAGCAGACCGAGTTTACACGAGACGAGGAGGGTGTTATATACTTCCGAGGTAGATTATGCGTACCTCAGTCTCATCCGGTCTTACAAGAGCTACTTTAGGAGTCTCACCATTCTTGATTTGCGATCCATCCAGGCGGGACCCGTATGTATCGAGACTTGAGGCGTTCCTATTGGTGGAACGACATGAAGAAAGACATCGCGGATTTCGTAGCTAGATGTCTTGTTTGTCAGCAGGTGAAGACTGAGCACCAGAGACCTGCAGGGTTACTTCAACGGATTCCTATTCCTGAGTGGAAGTGGGATCACATTACCATGACTTTGTGGTAGGGTTGCCGAGGACACGACGAGGCCATGACGCGATTTGGGTAATCGTTATCGATTAACCAAATCCGCACACTTCTTAGCGATCTGGAGGAATGATCCTCTGGATCGATTGGCAGATCTGTATTGTCGGGAGATTATCAGACTACATGGTGTTCCGTTGAGTATCATTTTGGATAGAGATCCACGGTTCACGTCTCGTTTCTGGCAGAGTCTGCAGCAGGCCTTGGGCACACAGATGGACAGTCAGAGCGGACCATTCAGACTTTAGAGGATCTGCTGAGGTCATGTGTTATGGATTTCAGAGGTAGTTGGGAGGACCATCTGCCGTTGGTAGAGTTTACCTATAACAACAGCTTCCATTCGGCTATCCAGATGGCACCGTTTGAGGTGTTGTATGGTAGACCTTGTCGAACACCCGTCCTCTGGGATGAGGTTGGAGAGTCCCAGTTGTTGGGACCTCATAGAGCTCAGCATGATGCAGAGTTGGTCCGTACTATCAAACGGGGATGTCAGAGGCGCAGACCGCTGAAGAGTTATGTTGACGGAGACGACCACTAGAGTTCTCTGTTGGCGATCATGTATTTTGAGTTTCACCCACGAAAGGGTGAAGAGATTTGGCTTGCTAGCTCCGCAGTACATTGGCCCTTTCGAGATATTGGAGAGGATCGGAGCGGTAGCTTACCCTGTCAGGCGTTCACGATGTATTCCACGTATCTATGCTGCGGAGATACGTGCCCGACTCGACGCATGTGCTGGAAGATATTCCAGTTCCATTTCAGCCTGACATTACATATGAGGAGGTTCCGGTACAGATTCTCGACCGGAAAGAGCGTCAGTTGCGGAACAAGACTATCCGGCCGGTTAAAGTCGGATGGTAGCATCATTCGGACGAGGAGGCTACTTGGGAGCTTGAGGATACAATCCGAGCTCGTTATCCCCATCTTTTCACGTGAGGTATGTGATTTAATTTACCATTCAGCATTTATACTTTATATCTGTTGTTAGTACTTGCTGATGGTAGATAATGAAATTTGGGGACCAAATTTTTATTAGTGGGGGAGAATGTAAAATACTGAAAATAGGCGAATATTAATAAGGGAATTTTCCAGAATTTTTGGAACTTTTTCGGGATTTTTTCGGAGTTCGTACAGACGAGTTAACGGGGATAAAAACAGGGCCGGGAAAAAAGCCTGTTTAGGCTACCCCATTTAAGCTAGGAAATGTTTATATTTATATTTCCTTTTTCTTTTATTTCTTTATTTTCTTCGTTTCTTTTCTTTCTCTCTCGCCGTTTCCTTCTCTTCGCCCACGCCTGCTCTCGAGTGCCCTAACCGGCGCCGCGACAGTTCCCATCTCCTCGCAATTTAAGCCGTGGAGCATCTCCTTCTTCCTTTTTCCTTCTCCACGCCGTCCCTGTGCTCTTCTCCCTTCCTGCGACACCGAAGTCACCACCGCCGACTCCTCCTTTCTTGCGCGCCGACGCAGATCGCCGGCTACTGCGAGCCCTAGCGCCGACGTCGCCTCCCAATTTCTCTCCCCTCCTCTGGTCCGACGAGACATCGCCGACCCCTCTTCTATGCCGGTGCCCTAGCAAGCCGTTGGCGTCGCCCGGAGCAGTGCCGCTCCTCCCTCTGCCGCCTCATTTGTGCTTGTGCCCTAGCCATCTTCTCGACCGAGCCTTCTCCACCCGACGGTGCTACTACCTGTAGTACATCGGCGCGGCTTCTTGCTGTGCCCTAGCGCCGGTAGCCGACTTCACCTGTGCCCTAGCACTGTCGCCGAAGTCTTGGATCACCTCCGACTAGTGGAGAGGAAGAAGGTAAGGTGAGTTGGAAAATTTGGGTCATTTCTGGAATTGTTATCTCTATTTCTTGATCGCAAACTGATCTGACCAGTGGGAAGGAATCTAGTAGGTTGTTTCTGTGAATTCTCTTTAGCTCCAGCAGCGAACACACTCTGAGACTGTGGATCAAGAAGCGACAGTGAGGTGAATTGAGGTAAGATGTAGAGAAAGTTATTTCTTTTGGTTACCGTGTACACTTGATTGGAGCTAGGAAAGGTTAAGCGTAGCATGCTGTTGCACACTTGAATTTATTTTGTTAGGTCGGATATACATATATGTATATATATGGATCTTGATCAATTGAATAAAGGAAGGGTTAAGGTTAAAGAAATTAATAATTGATTAGTTGGATTAGAATTTAGTTTGGCTAATTGTTATATTATAGAATTAGCTAAACTAGACCTTTTGTTTGATGCCACAGGACTTTGACGCGAGACGAGCATCTCGACGTCATATTTGGACCAGATTGGACAATTCGATTGGAGGCGGGTACTTTTGACTTATGCCATTTGATATACATAGTAGTGAATATAATAAGTTGCATTAATTATGTTCTTATTTGTTCCGGTTAATCACTACCAGATAATTGTTACATGATTGATTGATTGCTTGTTTTGCATCTCATGTATTCCTTACCTGTTGATACATGCTTATAGGGGTAGTGATATACCATGCTTCACCATGTTCAGGACCTAGGTTTTATACCTTCTGTGTACCTTTGATTTGATTTGATTCGTTGACCTATGATGCACTTTTATATATATATGGATTAGGTCAGGATATTTTGTGGTTAGTGCCATGCACCATTTGCATGATTGCATACTGTGCGATAGTCCGCTCCATTATTGTTGAGCACATCGCCAGTTACATGGATCCACACACACCACCACTCATGGGTTAGTGGTCAATTCAGGCAGAGTGTGTTGCAGCAGAGACTCTGTTAGGCACCGTTGGTCCGCTCATGGGTAGTGTGACACAACGTGTTATCCGGCAGGGATTCCTCCCTGTCATCGTGTACCGGGAGTTGAGAGCATTGCGCTCCCCCATTTATGATTTGGGGTAGGAGGATAGGTGTACTCCAACAGCATCCCGTCCACTCGGTCATTCATCAGGAGCAGTGACGACAGAGTGCACGGTTGTCACAACCCTACCCACTCGGCCTCACTTTTGTGTGAGATGGTTGACTGGCGTCAAGGGTGACCAGGACGCATCATTGGCATCATATGCATGATGCATTTATTGCTTGTGTTTGTGTTTGCTGCATTTATATACTGCATATTGTTTGGATACCTATGTTTGACATGCATACAGGATTTCCATATCACTCGGACTGTTTGTCCTTATACCCAGGTACTGGTTAGTACAGTTTCACTCCTGTTTACTTCAGATGCATTTTTATCTTTCTTATATCAGGAGACTGTACGCATGATTAGTGCTAGATGTTATTTCCCTACTTTGTATATCAGTTGTACCTACTGAGTGTTGGACTCACCCCGCCTCCATTGTTATTAATTTTCAGGTTGATGCTGTCAGGAGAGAGTTCCAGTTGCTAGTCCCCTGCAGACCACAAGGACTTATTGATCTTTTGGTTTTATTCTTTATTAGACTATGTTTTGAACTTGTTATGTTTTGGATTGTTTTACTTATGGATCTTGTATGGATTATTATCGTTGATGGACTTTGTTGTGGTTTGGATATGTTTTACTCCATGCCTGCCTGGACGACAGAAGAGGTGAGTTTGTCGGATTTGAGCTTTATGAGTGTAGTGGAGTAGGGTTGATTTCGAGTCAGAGTATTATTCTTCCGTTTACTTGTTATATAAACTGCGTGGAATATCTGTGTATTGTATTTTATTTCTGCTATTATTCCAGCCGAATGTGGCTGAGGTATGTGGATATGTAGAAAGTTTCAGATTGTCCGCTGTACAGGGGAGATGCTGCCGAAATTTCTTCGGACAGAGACTCTTCCGGGGCGTGACAACAACAAATAAAAGCAATAAATATGGAAAAATAATTTTCCAACTATTATGGCCTTTTTCCATCACTGTCCTTCGTGTGCTGCCAACCAGTAGCTGTCATCTTTAGCCACCGCCATCGGGTCTAGTTGTCGCATCTATCCTGCTTCTTTTTCCACTGCGCCTCTGGTCCTCAAATAGTACCACGCCTGTAAGGATACGATCTGCGACTAAAATAAAATTTTACATATTTCGGTTCTATATTCCATAAAGGAATGTACATAGAGTCTAGATCGAACAATAATGTAAAATCCTAAAACTAATACAGCTCCTGCTGTATTTAATAAATACAATCATGCACACATATAAAATGCCCTCGACATGTCTGAGGGTTCAATCACACACAATCACAATAGGCCATAATAGTTGGAGCTTGCAACCACAGAGTTAATTTATTTGTACATCCTACTATTATCCTCCCTAAAATATGTATGGTATGTGCAAAATTAAACTAAAACCAAACATACAGAGGTTAAAACCTAGCTCTGATAAAAATTATTGGTTGCTACTCGGAATACCGTCCTAGCTCCCCTGTACAAAAATTTGTACAAGCATAGAACTATCCTAGCTACCCATGTGTTCTATTAAAGTTAAATTTGGATTGCAAACGATGCTTAACATTATTAATCGAAATTTTCCTTTAGAAGTTAAACTTGGATTGGGAACGAAACTTAACATTATTACTCCAAGTTCAACCGATGTGATCTTCCTAAGTTAAACCATATTATAGAAGTTATCAAATATCTATTTCTAAGATTGGCTTCCAGGTTAAACATGGAGAGGCAATAGGCTTTCTTGGATATGAGATCATCCACCACTTCCTAGACAAAGCCTTATAGAGAAATTGGATATTTAACTTCTTACAGTAAACTAGGTTTAACTATAGAGACCTCAAGAGAAACACATTATCGAAACATGAAATCGAAAAATAAAATCGATAACAAAAATGATAACTTAAAACCGATAACCTCTTGTGTTTGGTTTTACAAGATCTATACAAAAGGATGAACTAGTCATGATGCAGAAACTAATAACTAGTTATACCTTTCATAGCTTATAGACCTCTTGATCTTCTATTGTATTTCTCTCTCCTTCTCTTGAACATCGTGTGGGCGATGATCTTCCAAGAGGTAGTCCACCCAAGCTTCTTCCAAAGCTTCCAAGATCCGACCACCAACTATTCTCCAAGGGATGCCAGACAAGAGAGCTTCCTTCTCTTCTTCTTCTCCTTCAAGCAACCGGCCACCAAGAGATCACCACCAATTGATGCCGCTGGCCTCTAAGAGAGAAAACAAAAGGAGAGAAGAGAAAGAGCAAAGGTCAGCCACCAAGGAATAATAGAGAGGAATCAAAGATGTGTTATTGGGTGAGGCACCACTACAACAAAATTGTTAAAAGACAACACCACAAAGACAACGGTTTTAGAAGGAACTGTTGTTAATTTGGTAAAAGACAACAGTTTTTGACAAAACCGTTGTCTTTGAGCGCCTAAAAAAAATAAAAGACAACAGTTTGTAAAAACTGTTGTTGTTGAACGACTTTTTGTAAAATCAACAATGTTGGGTTCTTCGGGCCGCGAAAACCGCTTTTTCGCGTCGCGAAAACCCCGAGTCACCCAAAGCCGTAGATCCGTGCAAAGATTCGTAAACAAAAACTTTTCGAAAAACCTTTTCTTGTACGAGTTTGTAAAACTTTAGATCTACACTAGATGAGAGTTATACCTTCGAAGCGAAGCCCTTCGCGTTCCCGCTCATCCAAGAAGTTGCCGGATCTCTAGACCGTCAAGTGTCGGTCCTCTAGAAGTATCCACACGGACACGTAGGTGGAGAAAACCTCACACAAAGGTGTGCTAGCACCTTGGTGAGATTCGGCCAAGCAAGGAGGAGAGGGAGAGGGAGAGCTTGAGAGGAAGAAGGAGGAAGAATCACCACACTTGAATGAAAATGAATTCAAATTCATTCACAAAGTGGCCGGCCACTTTCATCTTGTGTAACTCCCCATGAAATGCAATTAATGTGAAGTTAATAAGAAAATGGCTTTGTAACTTCCATGAGGTGGCACCCATGATGATGTGGAATATCATTATTGGTCCACCTAATGCCAACTCACCAATGAGGTGGCAAAAGGTCAAGTCAAAATTGACCTTTGGACTTCCTTCTCAAGTCAAGTCAAACTTGACCCAATCTCTACCATGGTTGATCTAATCTAACCATTTGATTCGAGTCAACTTAATATAATGAATCTAATTCATTAAATTAAATTAATTCAATGAGTCAAAATCTAAATTAGACTCATTGAACACATGAATCAACATGAGTCGAACTCAAGTTAGCCCAATTAGGATTACTCTTAATCCAATTTGATTCATCAAATGAATCTAATCCTCTTGGTTCATCATATGAACCTAATCTCCATCTAATTGTCCTAAGTGTGTGACCCTATAGGTTCTTGTAATGTTGGCAATGCCCTAAACCCATTTAGGAGCATAAGTGATGAGCAGTATCTAGCAACACATCATTACTACCCAAGTTACAAGAATGTCGAGATCCGACATCACCTTGTGACTACCAATTGTGACTACTCACAAAATAATGACAAGTGTCCTTCTATCCTAGACATCTAGATTGATCAATGTGAGGCATAGACCGTGTCATCCTCTAATCAATCTAAATCTTGAACTCCAAGTAGACTCACTCGATCAAATGAGCTCAACATCTAATGTTGACTCATTTGGGCATGGCCATGCACTTAGTGGTCTCACTCTATCAAGAATACCGATGTCGCTCCCGTCATATGGGAGGGATAGATCCCATCTACATCACTCACATCCCTCTACATAATTCGTTATATACCCAGTAATCGCCTTTATAGTCCACCCAGTTACGGGTGACGTTTGATGAAACCAAAGTACATAACTCCTTATGTAGGGATCCATGGTGACTTCAGGTCTAAGGACTAATAGTCATACTAATAGGCACATGAGAAAGTATATGACACTCATATAACGATCCATGATACTTTCTCATGGCGGGTCATTCAATATACATTCTCTAATGCATACCCATGTGTTAGCTTGATATCTCTATATCCATGACTTGTGAGATCAAGTCATCGAGCTGACCTACATGCTATTCTTATTGTATTAACATTGTCCCTGAATGCTAATACTCGACTAGGAATGATTTAGAGTAGTGTTCCTTATATCATCTCACTATCGATTCAACTAATCGATTGATATAGGTATGAACCTTCTACTCAAGGACGCTATTATACTTAGTCTATTTGGCACTAATATAAATAAGTATAATAACCAAACAAATGCCTTTATTAATATAAAAGAATATGATATACATGAGTCCATACAATCATCAAATGATTGGTTCTAGGGCTCTAACTAACAAACAACACCTTTTACAATAGTTTTCTAAAACTGTTGTCTTTAAGTGGTTTTATAGGGGTCAAAGACAACAGTTTATTAAACTATTGTCTTTGACTTTATTTATTCGCCGTTTTTCTCATTCGCCGTTTTTGTTGTAGCAATGGTTTGCTTCCCTCTCTCCGAAAATTTTTTTGCGCCCTATTTTCCCCCCTTAGCCTATCCAAACCCTAAACCATCATACGATCTTCATACGGCTCTCCTCATACGATCTTGGCGAGTGTGGAAGTATGCCCCTCTTTTAAAACGCGAGGTAGGAGCGTGGGTGGTTGCTGCTACTTGTGCAGATTGCTGGGTGGAGGTGGCGATGGAAGCGGAGGCGACCTCCTCGATCTTGGGTTCTCTCCGCCTTGGGGGGTCTTCTCCATGATCGCCTTCCAAGTTGCTTCCATAGAGTCATTCTCCTCCGAGCTCTCCGCCTCCTTGTCCAATGGATCGCTGTCAGAATCTGGATCTAGGAGTTTAGGCGTTGCCGGCGTAGGTCGGGGCGAGAGAGGGACGACTTGAGCAGCGGGAGGAGGAGGGGCACTCTCGAAAGACTTGATCTTCACGGCTGTGGTGGTGCTTTTGGTCGGAGAGCTTCCATATGATGAGGACGATGAGATGGATGACGATGAAGAGATACGGCGGCGAGAGGCAGGAGCAGAGGGGAGGGGGCAGGACGGCGCCGGAGGAGACGTACCAGCTCTAGCTAGCTCTGGCGCTTCGGCTCTGCTCCGAGGCGGCTTGCGCGGAGGACCCTAATTTCTTGGACGCTGCAGATCAGATGGTGCTGCCGGAACGTGCTGCTCCTACTTCCTTGTCCCATCGATTCTGGGTTTGGAGACAGTTTCATCCTCTCTGTACAATCTGAACCGGGCGGCGCAAGTGGCCTTCCCCGACGAAGCGATACTGGCGAGAGCTAAGAGCTTCTCCTATGCCTTCTTGCGAGAGAAACAAGCTACACACCAGCTGCTCGACAAATGGATCATCACCAAGGATTTGCCCGGGGAGGTAATTGTCCAACTAAAATAGATAAATTTCAGTTTCTACTTGTGTCGAATTAGTACCATATCCTAGTTTGATCAACGGAGCAGGTGGAGTATGCTCTGGATTTCCCCTGGTACGCGAGCCTGCCTCGCGTTGAGGCAAGACTCTACTTGGAGCAGTATGGAGGGGGAAGTGATATTTGGATTGGCAAGACTCTCTACAGGTAAGCTCATCTACTGATCGCAGTTCCTTACTTTAAGCTATCTACTTACTAAACTTGTTTACTTAACTGAATGATTAACTGAAAGAGTGATATGGCAGGATGCCTCTGGTAAACAATGATATGTATTTGGAGTTGGCTAAGTTTGACTTTAACCATTGCCAAGCTCACCATCAGCTGGAGTGGCTCTATCTTCAAAAGCATGTCAAATATTTCTTATTCTAATTAAGACCTGCATTGGTTCAGTGTTGTACAAGTAGTCAACCTATTCAAATTTCAATTGTGTGGTTCCACTCAAGGTGGTACGAGGAGGCAGGCCTTGGATGGCATGGTGTGAGCAGAAGAACCCTGTTGGAGGACTTCTTCTTAGCAGCCTCTTGCATATTCGAACCCGAACGCAAGACTGAGAGGTTGGGTTGGGTTCGAACCCTGGTTTTCTCGAAGGCCATTTCAGCTTACTTTGGCAGGGACTCATGCACTGATACTATGAGACAAGCACTGATACTGAACTTCCTCAATGCTGATGACTGCTACAGCAATGAGCATGGCACCAACAGGTCAGTGCTAGACACCATCCCATTCAAATTTAAGAATCGAAAACTCTCGAAACAGGTCAGTGCTAGGCACCAACATTTCAGCCTACTGTTCTGTCCGAATTTACTAATGGTGGCAATTATTATGTGCATGCGTGTTATGCATCCCCAGCCTATTTCTTTGGAGGTGGTGAATTGTATTGAAGATTGCTTGGTCACTGCACTTATATGCAATCTTTTGTTCCTAGCTATATAAATGTCATTTCTGTTGCATTCTTCATGTTATGATCAGGCTGTCAAAGACTGGAATGATTACTCCACGTATGTGAATCAATGATACAACCATCATATTCAGGAAAAATCTATCTGAGTGGTCAATGAAACTGAGAACTCTCAGGAGGCCTTACAGGTTCCTGACATTATTTTGCGGCAGCATGCGGAAAAATAGTATGTGAATTTCCTTCTAGTCATTTATTGTTGAAATTATGGATTACATAATTGTGGGTTTATTTGTTGCATTCTGATAGTTACCAAAATACATTTTTAGGGAATGTCTTCTTGTGAGACAATTATTTTTTCAAAACAATCCTAAACACTTTATTGACCTTGGTGGTGGAGTCATGGGATACGGAGGTTTTCCTTCTAATTTGAGGACTTCACAAGGAGGTCTTTCTTTGAGTATTGGTAAGAACTTACAATGTCTCTACACCTTTGCTATTTGCTTTTGCTTGCATTGCCATTCAATCACTTTATTGTTTTAAAAATATTATTATCTTTCTTATTTGTTGAACATAGATGTCTCTACTACTATGACTATGTGTCCTGGACTATTGGTTGGTTTTCTACTTGCAAATCAAAATGTCAAGGATGCATACCAACTGGACTGAAACAAGGTGATTAATAATTTGTTCTTTATTTTTATTTTCTAGGTTATTGAATGCCTATATATAATATACCTATTGAGGTAACTTATTTTAGCTTGCTTGTTTCATTCTTCATATTGTGTCTACTAAAATTATTTTTTCAGTATTTGTTGTTGCTAAGCTAGAAGAGTTTTGAAAATTCGAGAGTGAAGACAACTCATACAAATCAAGAATTTAAAATCATTGGGATAAGTGGCAAGCCTTGCAAAGATGAAACCTAACTAGTTGAGGGGATAATGACCTTGTTTTGGATATTTTTATTTTCTAATATATGTTTATATTTTGCAGGTTCTATTAACAAAGTTTCCTAGCGTGCCACCAACGTTCCAAGTAACATCAAATGTTGTCCAGGATTTGACAACATACATAATATTTTGCAGGTTCTGTCCTTCATTGGCCTATTTCCTATGCAGACATACATAATCAATTAGTAGATAGGATGAGTGGTGCATCAATTTATCAATTAGTTTTGGTGCCAAGTTGCAATGGGTAATGAACATCTTTAATATCATTTTCAATTGACTATTTTAGTGAATTGTATGCACTAATTTTGTATTTGTGTGTAGTTTCCATTGGAATTTGACTGTCATTAAACTTCATAAGGAGATTGTTTATGTGTTGGATTCTTTAAGTCATCGCATTTGTGATGAAGATTGGAAATATGTTATGGAAATGTGAGTTTATATATGCTTTTTATTATGTATTTAATTTAGTCATAAAATATTTATATATCAACTATGTTGAATGTATATATGAAGGGCGTTAAGATTATTTAATTCGAACAATGGAAGGAAAGGAAGAAAGCATGTACAATGGGAAGTAATCAAGGTATGAGTACTTCTATTTCAATCAAATATTTTAATGTGTATATTTATCATTAAAAATATGAATTGCCTTTAACAAAGGCTCCTAGGCAGCCAGATGCGAAACAATGTGGTTATTACGTGATGAGATTTATGATACAAATTACTGAAGAAATTGCAATGATCGAGGGGGATACACTACCATCAATAGTAATATTATCTTTATCATCTCAAATAATTAGAAGTTATTTAGTTATTATTTTTTTTCCAATTAATTATATTTTGTTCTTTAAGATCATATAATTTATGTATGTTTACAGTTCACAAAAGCGGAATACTCTCAAGAAGAAATTGATGAAGTGCGCTCTGAAATAGTCGAATGCATACAAGATCATATTTATGAATAGGTATATACATGAGTTCATCTTATTGCATTTGACAATGATAATATTCAATTAAATTGAAACAAATTGGCAATGTTTCAACATAGGAAACCAACGTCTATTTTTTAGGATCTGCTATATGAAAATACTATATGAGAAGTTTAATTTACAGTATATCACAATGAAGAAAATAATAAACCTTGTTAGCTAGTTGTTGTTATATACTTTACAAACTCTAAAGCTCTATATTACTGGAGACTAGCTAGACTTCTTGTTGTTGAATTGGATTAAAATCATGTGATTTTTATTTTCACAGGAAGTAAAAGGGTGTTTAATATTAATAAGACAAGAGTAGCTTATTAAGAAAAATAGGAACTCAAGTTAAGAAGGAATTTGAACAATACTGAACAATTCAAGAACTATAATCTGAAACTAAATTGTTTAGAATTTTGTATCCAGTATTAAGACTGGGTACCTAATTTGGAAATTATTGTGTTCAAGATTAAATTGAAAGAAATGTGATGTGAGAATCATTATGTGACCGAATGGTAAAAGGAGATCAGAAGTTAGCTAGATTGTAGAATTATAGTACTGCAGAATCTGAATATAGAAGCCAATTTATAGGAATCAGAATTGAATTGCAGAATGGAAGGAGTTATAGGTTCATAAATTAGCAAATTAAGGAAACAATTGGAAAAGAACTTGGAGTCTGAGTTTTGGAACTGAAAACAGTGATGACAGCATTTGCAGTATAGTGCAAATTCTATGCAGTGCAGATTCTGTGCAAGTCTTGTAAAGGCTGAGAATTGAATTGAAATGAAGGAAGTATACTTTAACTGAGAATTAATGAAATGTTTCCCTAGGCATATATCTAAGGAAATCAAGTTAAGGTTTTGAGAACATTAGAAAAAAAAATCAGCTTGAATAATATTGAGATTTTGAGATAAGTTTGCTGTAATACAATGGAAACCAAAATAAAGTTTGTCTTATTAATTTGTGTTGGGTTTTTTGGGCCGCGAAAACCGCTTTTCGCGTCGCGGAAACCCCGAATCACCCAAAGCCGTAGATCCGTGCAAGGAAAAACTGAATGAACTTATGAGTACGAGTTTCAAAATTTTAGATCTACTCCTAGATCTATGTGTTGAGAGAACTTTACCCTTGTTGCGTCCCCTTTCGCGTTCCCGCTCTTCCAAGGAGTTGCCGGATCTCAAGACCGTCAAGCGCCGGTCCTCTAGAAGTATTCACACGGACATGTAGGTGGAGAAACCTCACACAAAAGGTGTGCTAGCACCTTGGTGAGATTCGGCCAAGCAAAGAGGAGAGGGAGAGGGAGAGCTTGAGAGGAAGAAGAAAGGAGTAAATGAGGAGTTCAATCAAAAATTCATTTTTTTCCCCTCACTAAAGTGGCCGGCCACATTTTTGTTGTGTAACCCCATTTCCACTTAATTACAATTAAGTGGAGGCCATTAAGAGGTGTTGTGTAACTCCTATGATGTGGCACATCATGAAGATGTGGATCATTACCATTGGTCCACATCTTGCCACCTCACAATAATGTGGCAAATGAGTAACCTCCACTCATTTAATGTGGCCAACCCACATTAAATGCAATGGAGGCTTGTAACCTCCATGAGGTGGCAAAGCAAGATGATGTGGAACAACACTATTGGTCCACATCTTGCCACCTCACTCAT
The DNA here is from genome assembly GCF_018446385.1 of Zingiber officinale. Lineage (NCBI taxonomy): Eukaryota > Viridiplantae > Streptophyta > Magnoliopsida > Zingiberales > Zingiberaceae > Zingiber > Zingiber officinale. The sequence goes on from NC_055990.1 coordinate 52,144,518, forward strand.
GATGTGGCAAAGAGTCAAGTCAAACTTGACTCTTCCTCTTCCTCTCTAGTCAAGTCAAACTTGACTCAATCTCTCTCATGGTTGATCTAATCTAACCATTTGATTCAAGCCAACTTAATATAATGAATCTAATTCATTAAATTAAATTGATCTAATGAGTCATAATCTAAATTAGACTCATTAAATACATGAATCAACTTGAGTCTAACTCAATTAGCCCAATTTGGATTACTCTTAATCCAATTTGATTCATCAAATGAATCTAATCCTCTTGGTTCATCATATGAACCAAATCTCCATCTAAATATCCTAAGTGTGTGACCCTATAGGTTCTTGTAACGTTGGCAATGCCCTAAACCTATTTAGGAGCATAAGTAATGAGCGGTATCTAGTAACACATCATTACTACCCAAGTTACAAGAAATGTCGAGATCCAACATCACCTTGTGACTACTAATTGTGACTCCTCACAATATGTGACAATGTCCTTCTATCCTAGACATCTAGATTGATCAATATGAGGCATAGACCGTGTTATCCTCTAATCAATCTAAATCTTGAACTCCAAGTAGACACAGTAAATCTAATGAGCTCAATATCCCATATTGACTCATTTGGGCATGGCCATGCACTTCGTGGTCTCACTCTATCAAGAATACCGATGTCGCTCCCGTCATATGGGAGGGATAGATCCCATCTACATCACTCACATCCCTCTACATAATTTGTTATATACCCAGTAATCGCCTTTATAGTCCACCCAGTTACGGGTGATGTTTGACGAAACCAAAGTACATAATTCCTTATGTAGGGATCCATGGTGACTTCAGGTCTAAGGACTAATAGTCATACTAATAGCCACATGAGAAAGTATATGACACTCATATAACGATCCATGATACTTTCTCGTGGCGGGTCATTCAGTATACATTCTCCAATGTATACCCATGTGTCAGCTTGATATCTCTATATCCATGACTTGTGAGATCAAGTCATCGAGCTGACCTACATGCTAGTCTTATTGCATTAACATTGTCCCTGAATGTTAATACTCGACTAGGAATGATTTAGAGTAGTGTTCCCTATATCATCTCACTATCGATTCAACTAATCGATTGATATAGGTATGAACCTTCTACTCAAGGACGCTATTATACTTAGTCTATTTGGCACTAATACAAATAAGTATAATAACCAAACAAATGCCTTTATTAATATACAAGAATATGATACATTGAGTCCATACAATCATCAAATGATTGGCTCTAGGGCTCTAACTAACAATCTCCCACTAGCACTAGTGCCAATCAGTATAGGCTCTAAGGCCTAATGACCTAGTGTGACCATCATGCTTCCTTTGTGCCAAAGCCTTGGTCAAGGGATCTGCGATGTTAGCCTCTGTAGGTACTTTACAAATCTTCACATCTCCTCTATCGATAATCTCTCGAATGAGATGGAAGCGCCGTAGTATGTGCTTAGCGAGGTTCCTTCGCCAGGCTATAGCTCCATTGTTGTCACAATAGAGCTCAATTGGGTCAGCGATGCTAGGAACCACCCCAAGTTCGATGATGAACTTGCGGATCCAAACGCCTCCTTTGTTGCCTCCGATGCAGCAATATACTCGGCCTCTGTTGTAGAATCAGCAACTGTGTCCTGCTGAACTCTTCCACTCACAGCACCACCATTTAAGCAAAACACGAACCCCGATTGCGATCGGTAATCATCCCGGTCGGTCTGGAAGCTAGCGTCACTGTAACCCTTTACGACTAGCTCATCATTGCCTCCATATATCAAGAAATATTCTTTAGTCCTTCTTAAGTACTTAAGAATATTCTTGGAATATCCATGAGCTTTCACGGATAAATATCTGAATGTGGGATCAAACCATACGAGACATCAGGTCGAGTACATAGCATGGCGTACATGATCGATCCTATGGCTGAGGCATAAGGGATCTGATCCATGCGGTCTCTCTCCTCTCTAGAAGAGGGACCTTGAGTCTTCGAAAGACTCACGCCATGTGACATCGGCAGAAATCCCTTCTTGGAGTTCTGCATGGCAAACCGAAGGAGTACCTTGTCAATGTATGTACTCTGACTTAGGCCAAGCAATCTCTTAGATCTATCTCTATAGATCTGTATCCCTAGAATGCGGGATGCCTCACCTAAGTCCTTCATTGAGAAGCAACTCCCTAGCCAGGTCTTGATAGACTGAAGCATAGGGATGTCCTTCCCAATGAGTATTATGTCATCCACATACAATATGAGGAAGACAACTATGTCTCCTACAACCTTCTTGTAGACACAAGGTTCATCTTCGTTCTTGATGAAACCAAACTGTTTGATTGCATCATCGAATCGAAGATTCCAGCTCCGAGAAGCTTGCTTTAGTCCATAAATGGACCTATGCAGCTTGCATACTCTGCTAGTATGCTGTGGATCAACAAAACCCTCAGGTTGTGTCATGTATACATCCTCGAGTAGGTTTCCATTCAGAAATGCGGTTTTGACATCCATCTGCCATATCTCATAGTCATGGTAGGCTGCAATAGCAAGCATGATCCGAATGGACTTAAACATCGCTACTGGAGAAAATGTTTCATCATAGTCAATACCATGAATCTGTTTGAAACCTTTAGCTACCAAGCGACCCTTATAGATAAGTCCATCCATGTCAGTCTTTCTCTTAAAGACCCACTTGCACCCAATGGGTTTTACCCCTTCAGGTGGATCAACCAAAGTCCATACTTGGTTGGTGTACATGGATTCCATTTCGGATCTCATGGCTTCTAGCCATTTCTCGGAATCTGGTCTCATCACAGCTTCCTGATAGGTGGTAGGCTCATCCTCTATGAGCATAATGTCATCATGGTCAGATAAGAGAAATGAGTATCTCTCAGGCTGACGACGTACCCTATCAGACCTGCGAAGAGGTATGTCTACTTGAACTGGTTGTTGTTCCTCAACTCCTTGTGGAACAACATCATCCACAACACTTTGTGGTTCCAGTTCAATTTCCATCGAGGCATCAGTGTTATTGTTCGCATCTTGAACTTCTTCAAGATCGAACGTGCTCCCACTAGTCTTTTTAGAAACAAAGTCCCTTTCTAGAAAGACCCCAGTCTTTACCACAACCACCTTGTGCTGACTGGGAATGTAGAAGTAATATCCCTTAGTTTCCTTGGGATATCCGATAAAATAGCACTTGTCAGATTTGGGTCCTAACTTGTCTGAGACTTGACGTCGAACGTAAGCCTCACAACCCCAAATCCTCATGAAAGACACCTGGGCATCTCTCCCAGTCCATATCCTATATGGTGTCTTTATCACGGCCTTGGATGGAACTCGGTTGAGTATAAAAGCTGCCGTGTCTAGAGCATAGCCCCAAAGGAATGTCGGAAGATCTGTGTGACTCATCATAGACCGTACCATATCTAATAAGGTACGATTACTCCTTTCGGACACACCATTCCACTGTGGTGTTCTAGGAGGAGTGAGTTGGGATAGAATCCCACACTCATCTAAATAGTCACGAAACTCATGGCTTAAGTATTCACCACCTCGATCTGATCGAAGTATCTTAATACTCATGCCAAGATGGTTCTGTACTTCATTCTTGAATTCTTTGAACTTTTCAAAGGATTCAGATTTATGTGTCATCAAATACACATAGCCATATCTACTGAAGTCATCAGTAAATGTGATGAAGTACCTAGAACCGCCTCTAGCAGCGACATTGAAAGGGCCACATACATCACTATGTATGAGTCCTAACAAATTAGTCGCTCTTTCGCTGTGCCCACTAAAGGAAGTCTTGGTCATCTTGCCTCGTAGGCATGACTCGCATATCTCATGACTCAAAATCAAATGAGTCCAGCAAACCATCCTTATGGAGCTGGGATAAGCGCTTGTCATTTATATGACCTAAGCGACAGTGCCAGAGATAAGTTTGGTTCAGGTCATTTGACTTGAACTTCTTGGTACTAATGTTATAGATAGGGCTCTCAAGGTCTAGAATATAGAGTCCGTTCATCAGAGGTGCACTACAATAGAACATATCGTTTAAATAGACAGAACAACATTTGTTCTTTATTATAAACGAAAATCCTTTATTGTCCAAACAAGAAACTGATATAATATTCTTAGTCAAGGTAGACACATAACAACAATCATCTAATTCTAGTACAACCCCAGAGGGAAGGGATAGATGATAAGTTCCTACAGCAATAGCAGCAACTCGTGCTCCATTGCCTACTCGTAGGTCTATCTCACCCTTCGTCAATGCCCTGCTATTTCTCAGCGCTTGTACATTAGTACAAATGTGCGAAGCACATCCGGTATCTAATACCCATGATGAAGAAATAGAGAGGTTGACTTCTATAACATTTATACCTGAAGTAGAAATCTTATTTCTCTTCTTCGTAAGATCTTCCAGGTATTCTTTGGAGTTCCTCTTCCAGTGCCTTGATTGTCCTTGATATAGGTGACAAAGATGTTCAACCATATCGTAAGCGCTCATCAACTCATGTTGCTTCTGAAGCTCAGAGTTCATGGTTGCGAGCATAAGACAGGACACATCTAATGCGTCATCTTGATGCTTCTTGTAAGCATCTCGGTCTGCTCGCGTGGCAGTGGCAGGAGGAGTCTTCGGAATGGGCTGCTCCAGAACGTACAGTTTATGTTCTTGAGTGAGAACTATTCTCAGGTTCCTGTACCAGTCCAGGAAATTTGCTCCGTTGAGCTTGTCCTTCTTAAGGACAGAACGCAGGGAGAAAGAGTTCGTATTCGACGTCATGGTTATCTACAACAGAAAATTTGCAGAAATAAATATCATATTATTTTAAAATCATTTAATTAGGCCTTTAATTAAATGATGCTCCCACTGAATTCTATAATTCTTGTGGGACAAGATCCACATCATACTAACCCTTGAGTTAGCTTTGGCTAATATGCCCAAGGCTTAGTATGATCGGTAGGTAACGATTACCAATTACATCTCTATGCAACTCTTGTTTATAAAATCAATATCCGCATTTATATTAAAACTCGAGTTAGCTTTGGCTAATACGCCCGAGAATTAATATAGATGTGATTTTGACCTATCTTTTCCAACCGTTGGAAGAATGCCTATAGTTGACTCGATCTAACCGAGCAACTAGGAATACTCAATCTAATTGAGTTTGTATTCACCCATGCATTGATAAGCGGGACCAAGATTGTCCCTCCGTACCCTACCAAGATAATATATATTGCTCTGCTTTGGCAGATTCAACAATACATGTGATCGAGGTAGTGATAGGTATCACGGCACGGTTAGACATTTAGAGTTGGTTCGATCGAGATCTAATCTAATCGAAAAGGATGCATCTTGTGCATGACTTAGATCTAATCTAATAGCAAGGGTGCATCATGTGCACAACTTAGATCTAATCTAATCGTAAGGCACTAATTAATTAATTACTTATTAAACATGCATCATATACATAAGCAATTAACTAATTAATCTATTTGTAATTTAATCATGGCCCTACTACGATCTTCTAAAGCCAATGAGAAGATCGAATGGTCAACCTAGGGTCAACAGCTTCTCCAAGCTCCTCCCTTTGACCACCTTGTGTTGCTCGTGCCCGCCTCGGAACTCCGTCTCGTGTGGACCCTCCACCGCTCCAATTTGTACATTACAATTTGAAACTTGAGTTACATTCGAGTCTAAATCTAATTTACAACAAGAATATAAGAGAAAGGCATGACGCACAGGTCGCAGAAAAATAAAAACATACAACACATAACGGCACGTAGGCCGTATTATGAATTACAACACAATCCAATCATATTGGGTTTTTGGGCCATGACTATCACAAAATTAATATATAATTCAAAATTATATATTTTCATAATTTTCTATAGTTTTAAAAATAATTTTTACAATTTTTACGAGTAAAATTTCCCGGCGGTCCCGTTTAGCGGTTTCGGGCGCAATCGCGGAACGGATCCCCTTGCGGGGCCAGGGGCAGCGCCCCTACCCGCGATCTAACCATCGCGAGGGTTCCTTTGCGATCCAACAGCGCCTAAACCCGCTGTCCCAAAACGATTTGGGATGAGACATTGCCGTTTTGGAAAAATCTTCCCGGCGGGTTCGTTTTTAGCGATTTCGGGTGCGATCGCGGAGCAAATCCCCTTGCGGGGTTAGGGACAGTACCCCTACCCACGATCTAACCATCGTGAGTTGCTCCTTTGCGATCTAATGACACCCAAGCCCGCTGTCCCAAACGGATTTGGGGCAAAACGAAGCCGTTTTGGGAAAATCTTTCCAGTAGCCGAAGCCTACAAGTGCCGAGACACTTGTGCTTCACTTCTACGGAAAAATTACCCATAAAAACTATAAAATCATAATTTTATAGAAAATTACAGAAACTTTAGTTTTCATAAAACCAAAAATCAAACTCGTACAAGCCTTGCACGTGGCTCTGATACCACTATTGGGTTTTTCGGGCCTCGAAAACCGCTTTTCGCGTCGCGGAAACCCCGAATCACCCAAAGCCGTAGATCCGTGCAAGAAAAAACCGAATGAACTTATGAGTACAAGTTTCAAAATTTTAGATCTACTCCTAGATCTATGTGTTGAGAGAACTTTACCCTAGTTGCGTGTCCTTTCGCGTTCCCGCTCTTTCAAGGAGTTGCCGGATCTCAAGACCGTCAAGCGCTGGTCCTCTAGAAGTATCCACACGGACACGTAGGTGGAGAAACCTCACACAAAAGGTGTGCTAGCACCTTGGTGAGATTCGGCCAAGCAAAGAGGAGAGGGAGAGGGAGAGCTTGAGAGGAAGAAGAAAGGAGTAAATGAGGAGTTCAATCAAAAATTCATTTTTTCCCCCTCACTAAAGTGGCCGGCCACATTTTTGTTGTGTAACCCCATTTCCACTTAATTACAATTAAGTGGAGGCCATTAAGAGGTGTTGTGTAACTCCTATGATGTGGCACATCATGAAGATGTGGATCATTACCATTGGTCCACATCTTGCCACCTCACAATGATGTGGCAAATGAGTAACCTCCACTCATTTAATGTGGCCAACCCACATTAAATGCAATGGAGGCTTGTAACCTCCATGAGGTGGCAAAGCAAGATGATGTGGAACAACACTATTGGACCACATCTTGCCACCTCACTCATGATATGGCAAAGAGTCAAGTCAAACTTGACTCTTCCTCTTCCTCTCTAGTCAAGTCAAACTTGACTCAATCTCTCTCATGGTTGATCTAATCTAACCATTTGATTCAAGCCAACTTAATATAATGAATCTAATTCATTAAATTAAATTGATCTAATGAGTCATAATCTAAATTAGACTCATTAAATACATGAATCAACTTGAGTCTAACTCAATTAGCCCAATTTGGATTACTCTTAATCCAATTTGATTCATCAAATGAATCTAATCCTCTTGGTTCATCATATGAACCAAATCTCCATCTAAATGTCTTAAGTGTGTGACCCTATAGGTTCTTGTAACGTTGGCAATGCCCTAAACCCATTTAGGAGCATAAGTAATGAGCGGTATCTAGCAACACATCATTACTACCCAAGTTACAAGAAATGTCGAGATCCAACATCACCTTGTGACTACTAATTGTGACTTCTCACAATATGTGACAATGTCCTTCTATCCTAGACATCTAGATTGATCAATATGAGGCATAAACCATGTCATCCTCTAATCAATCTAAATCTTGAACTCCAAGTAGACACACTAAATCAAATGAGCTCAATATCCCATATTGACTCATTTGGGCATGGCCATGCACTTCGTGGTCTCACTCTATCAAGAATACCGATGTCGCTCCCGTTATATGGGAGGGATAGATCCCATCTACATCACTCACATCCCTCTACATAATTTGTTATATACCCAGTAATCGCCTTTATAGTCCACCCAGTTACGGGTGACGTTTGACGAAACCAAAGTACATAACTCCTTATGTAGGGATCCATGGTGACTTCAGGTCTAAGGACTAATAGTCATACTAATAGCCACATGAGAAAGTATATGACACTCATATAACGATCCATGATACTTTCTCATGGCGGGTCATTCAGTATACATTCTCCAATGTATACCCATGTGTCAGCTTGATATCTCTATATCCATGACTTGTGAGATCAAGTCATCGAGCTGACCTACATGCTAGTCTTATTGCATTAACATTGTCCCTGAATGTTAATACTCGACTAGGAATGATTTAGAGTAGTGTTCCCTATATCATCTCACTATCGATTCAACTAATCGATTGATATAGGTATGAACCTTCTACTCAAGGACGCTATTATACTTAGTCTATTTGGCACTAATACAAATAAGTATAATAACCAAACAAATGCCTTTATTAATATACAAGAATATGATACAATGAGTCCATACAATTATCAAATGATTGGCTCTAGGGCTCTAACTAACAATTTGTTGTTGTTGTTTGTGCCTAGAAAGAAGTATTGTTATCATATTCAATTGTGTACAACATCTTTGTCATCATCATCTTTATGCCATTTACTCTGGGGAAATGACTTAACTTGCAATCATATGCTATTTACTTCAGGGAAAAGATAATGACCATACCCAGAAAGGAGAAGAAAAGAGAAGCTAGGAGGGAGGAGAAAGCATAGGGTGTTTAGAAAGCATATATAAACTCTGCATAATACCTCAGGGAAAAGGTTGCAGTTCTCGATATGGTGTTTAGAAGATGCACAGGGTATTTAGAAGATGCACAGGTAGAGAAGATTTGATCCAACAAAACAAGATATTTTGGACTTCATATATATGTGTGATATATTGTTATGGGTACTATTTAGTTTTGTAAACTTTTGTGATGTTTGGATGTTGATCTTTGGTACTTTAATGATGTTTGGATGATGATGTTTGGTACTTTAATGAAATTTGCACTGGATGATGATGTTTGGATCGGATTGTAGGTTTTTGATATATGATATTTTGTAGATATATTATTTAAATAAAATAATGGTTATTAAATGATGGAAAAAATTCAGTTTTATATTTATTGTCCAAATATTGTATATTGTACCCCAAAGACATCAGTTTAAATATGTGAAACTGTTGTCAATGACATTAAAACACAATAGTGAAAAATCATTGTCAAACTGATGTTAAATAACATTGTTGACTAAAAAGACAATGGTTTTTAACCGTTTTCAAACCGTTGTCATTAGCTAAAAAGACAACAGTTTTTAGCCGTTGTCGTAGACAGTTCAAAACTGTTGTTGAAGAGCCTATTATTAAAGGCATACGTTCAAAGACAACGGTGAAAAACTATTGTCAATGACAAGACAACGGGTTTTTATCGTTGTAAAACTGTTGTCTGTCTTCAAAGACAACGGTTAAAAACTGTTGTCTTTGTCTTCAAAGACAACGGTTAAAAACTGTTGTCTTTGAGCACCCCCTTTAACAACACAGCCTTTAACAACAGTCCGAAAGGGGCTACGACAACGATAAAAAACCGTTGTTGTAAGGCTTTTTTCTTATAGTGCACCCCCTCCTTTTTTATATTCCTTGGTCTTGGCAAAAAAAGGAAAGTTTTGTAACCAAAAATAAAACTTCCTTTCTTATCATAGCATGGCCAACCACAAGCTTGTTCTTCATGCAAGGAAAGATTTTAAACAAAAATTAAAATCTCTCTTTTAAAATCCCTTTTGTGGATAGTTATAAAATGAATATTTTTTAAATTAAAATTTCTCTCTTTTAAATCCTTTTATGAATATCTATAAAAGATAATATTTAAAATAAAACATGGTTTCAAAAAAGGAAAGTTTTATACTAAAAATTAAATCTTTCTTTCACATTATAGATAACTACAAATAAGGAAAGATTTCAAATCTCTCTTTTATTCCTTTGTATAAAGCTATAAAATGAAAGATTTTAAAATTAAAAACTCTCTTTTAAAACCAACATAAAAGGAAAGTTTTTAACAAAATAAAAACTCCCTTTTATTTCCTTTTTTGACCAATCCAAAAAAGAAAAGTTTTATATTAAAATCATCCTTTTAAATCCTTTTTATAGATCTCTATAAAAGGAAAGATTTTACCAAAAAAATAATACTTCCTTCTTCTTGTGTGTGGTTGGCCCCTTGCTTGGGTACCAAGCAAGGCTTGGCCGACTCTAGTGTGGGCTCCAAGCTTAGCTTGGCCGACCCCTTTCTTGGTCTCCAAGCAAGGCTTGGCCGGCCCTAGCTTGAGCCTTAAGAAGCTAGGCTTTGGGTGGATATAAAGCTTTATATAAGAGGCTACAATAGGGACCTAGAGGAGGAATTGACTTTGGTCTCCCGATAAGCTTGAGCTTCCCGTGTTCGCCCCGAACACCCAACTCAAGTTCATCAATAATAACTCATACCACTAAAGAGTTATTATTGCACTACCGCACCAATCTCATATTACAATATGGGCTCCTTTTTATTATGAGTGTGTTAGTCTCCCTGTGTTTAAGATATTGAATGCCCACTAATTAAATGAGTTACTGACAACTCACTTAATTAATATCTAGCTCCAAGAGTAGTACCACTCAACCTTATCGTCATGTTGGACTAAGTCCACCTGCAGGGTTTACATGACAATCCTTATGAGCTCCTCAAGGGCACATCATCAACCTAGATTACTAGGACACAATTTCATTCTATAATCAACAACACACCATATAAATAATATCATTTCCCAACTTATCAGGCCTATTTATTTAACGAGCTAAATCACACCCTTTGATAAATTAAAGAAATAAATATTAAATATATGTGCTTGTTATTATATCATGATTAAGAGTACACACTTCCATAAGAATAGAGGTTTTGTTATTTTATATAGTCAGTATAAAAAGAAACTACCTCAAATATGTTGGGATTTTTGAGCCGCAAAAATCGTTTTTTTGCGTTGCGAAAACCTCGAAATCCCATGCCACCGGATCCGTGCGAAGTTATAAAAATAAAATTTTTGTGTAAATGTTTTCTAAACCTAGATCTACATGGTTGAGAAATTACCCTTGATGCGAAGCCCTTCGCTTATCCCGCTCATCCAAGTTTGCCGGATCTTGAGAGTGTTCAAGTGGACACTCCTCTATACGTATCCACACAAATGTTTAGGTGGAGAGAACCAAACAAAAGGTGTGCTAGCACCTTTGAAGGTTCAACAAAGGTGGAGGAGAGGGAGAAGAAGATGAGAAGAGGAAGAAGAAGGAGGTTACCAAAACCAAAATGAAACTCACACAAGAGATAAAGTGGCCAGCCAATTCAAAAATCTTTTAAACCTCCATGGGATATCAAGAGTCAAGGCTCTTGATCTCCCTCATGAGGTGGCACACACATGTGTTAGCCTTGATGGTGTGGCACATCATCATTAGTCCACTTAATGCCAACTCACAAATGAGGTGGCAATGGTCAAGTCAAACTTGACCTTTCATCTTCCTCTCAAGTCAAGTCAAACTTGACCAGTTCTCTCCCATGGTTGATCATATCTAACCATTGGTTCAAGTCAATTTTAATTTAATGAATATCTATTCATTGAATTAAATTGGCTCAATGAGTCTAAGTCCAAATTAGACTCATTTAACACATGAACCAAATTGAGTCCAACTTAATTAGTTTACTTTGGATTACTCTTAATCCAATTTGGTTCATCACATGAACCTAATCCTCTTGGTTCATCAAATGAACCTAATCTCCATCTAATTGCCCTTTGTGTGTGACCTTATAGGTTCTTGTAATGTTGGCAATGCTCCTAAACCCATTTAGAAGCATAAGTAATGAGCGGTATCTAGCAACACATCATTACTACCCAAGTTACAAGAATGTTGAGATCCAACATCACCTTGTGACTACTAATTGTGACTCTTCACAATATGTGATAATGTCCTTCTATCCTAGACATCTAGATTGATCAATGTGAGGCATAGACCGTGTCATCCTCTAATCAATCTAAATCTTGAACTCCAAGTAGACTCACTCAATCAAATGAGCTCAACATTTCATATTGACTTATTTGGGCATGGCCATGCACTTAGTGGTCTCACTCTATCAAGAATAATGATGTCACTCCCGTCATATAGGAGGGATAGATCCCATCTACATCACTCACATCCCTCCGCATAATTTGTTACATACCCAGTAATCACCTTTATATTCCACCCAGTTACGGGTGACGTTTGACGAAGCCAAAGTATGCAACTCATTATGTAGGGAACCATGGTGACTTCAGGTCCAAGGACTGATAGTCATATTAATAGGCACATGAGAAAGTATATGCCACTCATATAATGATCCATGATACTTTCTCATGGCGGGTCATTCAGTATACATTCTCCAATGCATACCCATGTGTCAACTTGATATCTCTATATCCATGACTTATGAGATCAAGTCATCGAGTTGACCTACATGCTAGTCTCGTCACATTAATATTGTCCCTGAATGTTAATACTTAACTAGGAATGATTAAGAGTAGTGTTCCCTATATCATCTCACTATCGATTCAACCAATCGATTGATATAGATAAGAACCTTCTACTCAAGGACGCTATTATACTTAGTTATTTGGCACAAATACAAGTAAGTATAATAACCATAAACAATTGCCTTTATATACATAAGAAATATGATACAATGAGTCTATACAATAATCATCAAATGATTGGCTCTAGGGCTCTAACTAACAAAATGGTCCTGCTCAATACACTCATAGTGTACTAGTGTAATTTATTAGTCTAGATAAACTAATACCTAATTACACTACAACCTCTCCAATGGTTTGTCCCATTCCATCTTGGTTGTGAGCAACTATTTTTAATTTATAAGGAATTGATAACATGAACTTCTGTGTGTCTCCTCACACCGTGTTATCTATAATATAAATTAAACGGACAACTACACTTAGCATAAATGTAGACATTTGACCAATGTGATTCTTATTTTAAAATAATTATTTACAAAAAGATAGACTTTTAGTATACACTCTAACACAAAGATCAAACCAAGAGACTAACTTATTATGCTCTGCATGTGGACGAAGGACAAAGAAAGTATAACCAAAATCACACAAAGAGGAATAGACAAGAGCATACCCATATAATTTTTTAAAAGGTGACAAACTTGTAACAACCCAAATTTCCTCATTTTGAGTCCTAATAGTACTTAAAAATATTTATAAATGCTTTAGAAAAATTCTAGAGATTTTTAGAAATTTTTAGAGTATTTTTATGCAATTTTTAGAGTTTGTTTTTACTAAAAGAAACAAGTTGCAAAAAATAAAGAAAATTAGCCGAGATTCGAACCTACAACCTCCGGCCGAACCAAGCCTTAAGCAAATCCGGCTGACCAAGTGGACAAGCAGGCGGTTCTGTTTAGAAAAGGTAGCAAAATTTATTTAAGATAGTTAACAGAATATTGGATTATAAAAGTGATAAGTTGAGGTTGGATTTGTCTGTTTAGAAAAGGTAGCGAATTTATTTAAGATAGTTAACAGAATATTATAAAAGGGATAAGTTGATGTTGGATTTGTCTGTTTAGAAAAGGTAGCGAATTTATTTAAGATAGTTAACAGAATATTGGATTATAAAAGGGATAAGTTGATGTTGGATTTGTCTGTTTAGAAAAGGTAGCGAATTTATTTAAGATAGTTAACAGAATATTGGATTATAAAAGGGATAAGTTGATGTTGGATTTGTCTGTTTAGAAAAGGTAGCGAATTTATTTAAGATAGTTAACAGAATATTGGATTATAAAAGGGATAAGTTGATATTGGATTTGTCTGTTTAGAAAAGGTAGCGAATTTATTTAAGATAGTTAACAGAATATTAGATTATAAAAGGGATAAGTTGATGTTGGATTTGTCTATTTAGAAAAGGGAGCGAATTTATTTAAGGAGTTAATAGAAATATTAAGTTATAAAAAGGGATAAGTTGATGTTCTGTTTTCCCGTGACTTAAACCATTCTCTCCTTCTCTTCTGCATACGATGGCGGAGCTCGGGTAGAAAATGAAAGGGAGTTAGGGCATCGTCTCCGGCGGCCGACCAAGGTCCTAGAAGCCCTTTTTGTTCGGTTGTGAGTCCAAGAAGCAAGGTAAGTGCTTCTCACCTGCAGTAGGAGTAGTTTCGGACCTTTGTTCTTCTTGAATTCGAAGCATGAGAAGCGCTTATAGTACAGATTTTTAATTAAGCCTATAGTGCAGATTTTAATTAAGCTTATAGTGCATATTTTTATGTAGGCTTATAGTGCAGATTTTAATTAAGCTTATAATGCAGATTTTTATGTAAGCTTATAGTGCAGATTTTAATTAAGCTTATAGTGTAGATTTTAATTAAGCTTATAGTGCAGATTTTAATTAAGCTTATAGTGCAGATGTTTAATTAAGCTTATAGTGCATATTTTTATCTAAGCTTATAGTGCAGATTTTAATTAAGCCTATAGTGCAGATTTTTAATTAAGCTTATAGTGCAGATTTTTATGTAAGCTTATAGTGCAGATTTTAATTAAGCTTGTAGTGTAGATTTCTTAGACCTTAAAATGCAGATTTCTTTAGAGCTTGTAGTGCAGATTTCTTAAGAGCTTATGGTACAGATTTCTTTAAAGTTTATAGTGCAGATTTTTGGTGGAACTTGTAGTGTAGATTTTTGGTGGAACTTATAGTGCAGTTTTTAAAGAAAAAGATTATAGTGTAGTTTGGTTAAGTATTATAGTGTAGAATTTGTGTTTGCAAAGTATACAGAAATAGTGTAGCATAGAATGTAGAATCATGATTAGTATAGTATGCAGAATTTTGATTAGCATAGTATGCAGATTTTTGTTTATGCATTTCAAAGTTAGAATTTGTTTAAACATTTCAGTTTTTAAAGAAGCATTCTTTTATTAGTATTAACAAGTGTAAGAAAGATAAACAAAAGAAAGAGAAAGGTCAGGGCCTTAAGTAGATTCCAAAGTCAAGACTTTAGGGATTTTGGCTCACAAGGTGCTTAAAGAAAATACTGAGACATTATATATTAGAAGTAATAAAATATAACAAGTATTTTACTTTATTTAAGAGGCTAGTATCCAACTTCTGAGGTTGTCATTAAATAAATCCAGGTGTCCAATTCCGAGGTCTTGACCCTGATAGACCAAGGTCTGCTCTTTTAGGATTGATGGCTCGCTACCCCAACCTATTAGGGAATGCGCATAAGATGGTACTACGCCTGGGCCCAGGAAGAAAGTTGATTATTATTTTGAAGTATTAAAGTATAAGTTTTAAACAAGTGAAATAAAAGAATAAGTTTTTAAGTAAGTGAAATAAGATTCAGAAAGTGTTTAAAACTCAGCAAGTTTTAGTTTTCCTTATGCTAGCATGTTATTCTGATTAGCTTTACATGTTTAGCATTCCAGTATGCATTGTTCTTTTGCTATTAGATGAGCATGTGTAGTATTTTCTTTAGAGCTTTCAATTCTTGGATTTCAGTATATTTACATGCATATTCGAGTTTTTGTGAGTTAGACAGCGCTTACTAAGCATTCGCTTATAGTTTGCATTTCCTCTTACTGCAGATAAAGGAAAGGAAAAGCTATAGTCAAGGAAGGCGACAAGGAGGTGCAGATAGATGTGTGATGCCTGGACTATAGAAGCCTTGGGACCTAGCATAAGAATTTATTAAGATTGCCATTTATTAAGAATGTTTTAGATGAGTCATTTAGTCTGCCGCTGCTAGTTAATTGTATGTTTTGAGTTCTCTGAGAGTTTTAGGAATTTCTATCAACATGTGAACAAGGATAGTTAAGTAAAGTTAGTAGTCCAGTAGCGCTCCGCCCTCGCAGACTAGTAGTGAGGAGGGTGGGGTGTTACAAAACCTGAATTGTGTGACGTTGGAATTCTATTAATGACATGAGCAGCAGTAAGGATTGCTTCCCCCCAAAAGGCACTAGGAACAATAGCAGACAATAAAAATGAATGAGTTGTTTCAACAAGATGTCTATGTTTCTGTTCAACCATGCCATTTTGTTCAGGAGTATCTGTACACGAGGTTTAATGAATAGTACCATCAGAAGCAAGTAAATGTGAAAATTGATTCGAAGTGTATTCACCCCTAAATCACAACGAAAACACTTTTATGACACTAGAATGTTGAGTTTTCACAAGAGCTCTCAAGTTATTGAAAATTGTAAGATAATCAGACCTACGTTTCAAAAGATAGACCCAAGAGTAACAAGTACAATCATCAATAAATGAAATATTATACCTTGACCCCCCTTTTGTAGGATTAGGAGAGGGTCCCCACACATCAGAATGGATAAGATCAAATGGAGCAGAAGAAAAAGAAAAACTTTTAGAAAATGGTAAGGCAGAAAATTTGGCCAGTTTACAACCACTACAATCAGGAATATCAGAATTTTTTAAAGGTCCTAATGCTCCTGTAGAGGGTAAAAACTGTAAATGAGGCGCTGAAACATGACCTAAGTGTGAGTGCCACAAATAAAAATCAGAAGATGAATGACTCAGATGAAAAGACGATAAATCCACACTCGAAGCTAAAACTTCTAGTAATTTGAGTTGATCTAATATATAGAGTCCTCCTTGCTTATAGCCTATGCCAATTAGCCTCTGAGATTGCGGATCCTGAACATAATAATTGGTTGAACAAAAAGAGACTAGGTATCTAGACTCACATAATTGACTAAAAGAAACAAGATTTAAAGTAAGACTCGGAATATAATAAATATTAGTAAGAGATAAATAAGATGTAACAATTGAACCAACACCTACTAATGACATAGGAGTACCATCAGTAGTTACAATAGATATAGATGAACTGGGAGAAAAAGAAACAAAATATGACAAATTGGATGACATATGATGAAAGACACCAGAGTCCAAAATCCACAAGGATGAAGATATACCTGAAATACCAAACGACGACAAACCTATATAAAAGGAAGCTGACATGGTAGAGGGATGTGAAGTAAGGAACTGTTGAAATTGCTCAAACATATATGAATCAGATTTCCATGAAGCATCTGTACGATCAGGCATGATGACAGAACAAATATTTCTCAGAATAACCAAACTGTAAGGATACATATTTGTATGATCCACAAAAATTGATGTCAAGACGACCCGTGGTCACACAAAGAATTTGAAGCAGAAAAGGATGTCAAATATAGAAATCAATAACATAGTACGTCGATGTCAAAATCAGTAGAAAATGACGTTAATGTCGAAATTGACAACATAGGGTTTCGGCATCGAAATTGGTAGAAAAGAGCGTTAGCGTCGAAATTGATAGCATAAGACGTCGATGCCGAAATCGGCATAAAATAATGTCGGCACCTAAATCAGCAGAAAATAATGTTGGTACCGAAATTGATAGGATAGGACGTCGGAACCAAAATTGATGGAAAATAGATGTCGACGCCGAAATCAACAGCAGCAGGATAAAAAATAGATGTTGACGTCGAAATCAATAGTAGCAGTAGGAGACGGCAGTGGCAATAGGAAGCAATAACAGGGGGCGGTAGAAAAAATTAGGTCAGAGAAAAAGAACCGTTCTGATACCATTTAGAAATTAAGATAAGGAAAAAACTAACCATATTATTGGATCTTAAAATTGATACAAAGTATAAGGTATTATATAGTTAAGTTAAGAAACCCTAAACTATATAAAAAAAGAAAAAACTCCAAATTGTCCTAAAAGCTATAAACAAATAAATATATAATCTAACAACAACGTACAAACATAAATAAGAAAAGGCAAAAAATAGTACAAAGGTATTTTACTTAGTTTAGAGCCTTCGATAACTCGTATTCCAAAATCGAGGTTCTTTAGATCTTTCTTGATGAGTAAGTCATTAACATAGAGCAATCAAACACATAAATGAAGGAATGTAACAAAACTGTACTTTCTTATGCAACAATTAAATAAATTAAATTTGTTACCCAATACGAAGATGGAGAATTTGGTTATTCTCGGGTTTTGGTGTTGGTCCATCTTCAGTAGTCGGGCGTAGTAGAGTCACAGCATAGCAGTAGCACAAAGATGATGTAGTAGAATGATCGAAGAAGCTTAAATAAAAGTTGTGTAGAGGCTACTGGCTAAGACTACCTTATACAAGTCATTGGAGGTGCCTCTAATGCCCTGAGGCGCCTCCAATGGCACTGATCTTATTCGTAAACTTTGACCATTATCCTCTTGAAAGAACCTCCAACAACTTCAAGGCACATCCATTAGCCTCAAGGCACCTCCAATCACCTCTAAGGTGCCTCTATTAGCCGAAACTTCATATGCGAAACCTATCTACGAGAGGGCACCTCCAGTGCTTCATTTGAGCTACCTCCAATCATCTTTGGGGCACCTCGAGCACTGTTCATATGAGATTAACTTTTTGTAATTGACTCTTCCAAGAACAAGTTAATCCAATAACAAAAATAACATGTAAAATAGATTAAGCACATCAAATGAAATAAAATAAAATAATGTGTTAGATCCTGTTCTATCAAGACCAAGATCTAGTCTTGGTCTCAAACTAGATTATGAAAATGGATCTAAGTTGAATCAACACCTACAGTCGCACTAGGACTCATCATCAATGGATATCTCTCCTCCAGTTCTTACCTCCATGTACCATTTGTACTTACTTGACTTTGATCTCTTGACCCACTAGATCTTCCTACCAGATGTCTCATTAAGATTTTAGCCAATTATTAGGTCTTGTAGGCCCAACTGACCTTTCTACCAAATATCAGGTCCTCTCTTGACCTATCTAAACTTCCTGCCAGTTATAAGGTCCTTCTGACCTAACTGGACTTTAGCCTGGTGTCATGTTCTCTAGATTCGTCAAGTCCTTTAACTTGCACACTTAGTAAATACATTAGATTACATATAATATAGCTAACTTTCTCCTCTTGTCATACATCAAAATATGAGTTTGATTATTAGTACTAACTGCACCAACAATCTCTCCCTTTTTAATGTAATAACAACCTATGTTAAAGTTAGAAAAAAATAAAGAAATAATAATAAAGTAAAATAACAACATCAGTATAAATTTTCTTTAATTATCTTAATCCATCATCCTTTCCCTTTGACATTCATCAAAATAAGTAGTACAAGTAAACAAGAGGAAGTAATCACCATATATCCAAAGTACCAAACATATATAACCAAAAGAAACTAGTAAATAAGTCAAACAGATAAAAAGTACAAGCATATCCCAAAAGTAACATAAACCAAAGTAACAACAATGTATAAAGCTCATTAGCTGATGGGGGTGGAGGAGGGTGAGTCAAATGTAAGACACGAAGAATGTCCTCCATCCGCTGTTCCATCAATTGAAATCCAATAGTCACCTCCTCACGAAGACTAGAAAGTGACTGCTCAAGACTAGAGGAAGACTCTTCTAGTCTAGCAACTCGCTCCTCTAAATATTGGGAAGTTGAAGACGGGGTTAGAAATGGAAGAGATAAAAGATTTCAGGAAAGGTGAACTTCGACATATCCTCCTCCATGGCCATAGCTGCCTCATTAGCCACAACTGCCTCATCGGCCTCGGTTGGGTCATCTAGCAAGATACCCCCCCTCCAAGTTAGACCCCCTTGAGCAGCAAACTCTATATGGACTAATGATAACTATCGCTGACCAAACACATTATACTCACTAAGGGGAGTGAGTGTTCTGTTGGTTGCCACTCAGAATATCGTATCGATTCCCCTGTACAAAAATTTTGTAGAAGTTCTGAACCTTTCCTAACAACCTATTGTATTATTTAGAAATTAAATTAGGAATCACAAACATAACTTAACATTATTGATTCCAAATTTAATTGATCTATTCTTAGAGGTTTAGACTTGGATCACAAATGATGCTTAACATTATTAATCCAAATCCACCTATGTTACAAATTTGATTAAATATTTATTTCAGAGATCAACTTTCAGGTTAAACATGGCGAGACACAAGGACTTCTTGTGTATGGGATCATCCACCACTTCCTAAACAAAGCCTTTCAACGAAATTAAATATTTAATCTCATTATAGTAGCCCTAGGTTTAACCATTAAGAACAATCGAATCACAAGATCAAAAAACAAAAGAAACACAAAGTCGAATCATAAATCCAAAACCTAGAATCACTAGCCGCTTGTGTTTGGTATTTTAAGATCTAAACAAAAGAATAAACTAGTTATGATGCGGAAACTAATAACTAGTTATACCTTTTGTAGCTTATAGACCTCACGATCTTCTATCATATTTCTCTTCTTATCTCGGACGTCTTGTGGGCGACGATCTATCGAGACGAGAAACTACCCAAGCCTCCTTCTTCTCCTTGCAAGTTTCGACCACCAATAATCTCCTTGAGATGAAGAACTTCGGCCATCAAACAAGCTCCAAGGGATGCTAAGAAACAAAGCCTCCTTTCTCTACTTCTTCTCCAAGCCAAATCCGGCCACCAACCAAGCTCCAAGGGTTGATACCACCGGCCACCAAAGAAGAAGAAAAGGAGGAGAGGAAGGATGAGGGACGACCACCACCAAAGAAGAGAGGAGAGGAATAATAGATGTGTTATAAGGTGAGGCACCTCTACCATCTCTTTTATATTCCTTGGTCTTGACAAATAAGGAAAGTTTTAAATATTAACACTTCCTTATTTTCCTTTCCAATAAAAGGAAAATTCAATTAAAATTCTCCTTTTATTCTTTTAATGGTCGGCCACCTCAAATCCTCCAAATAAGGAAAGTTTTAAACATAAAATTAAAACTTCCTAATTTGTTTTCGAAAATTTTTAAAATAAAAATTTCTCTTTTAAAAATTCCCTTCATGGTTGGTTATAAAAGGAAATGTTTATAAATTAAAATCTCTCTTTTAAAACATGTGGATGATTACAAAAAGGAAAGTTTTCTCCAAAATTAAAATCTTCCTATTCAACTACAAATAAGGAAAGATATCAAATCTTTCTTTTAATCTTTTGTAGAAAGCTAAAAAAGGAAAGATTTATAATTTTTTAAAACTCTCTTTTAAAACCATGGGGATGGTTACAAAAAGGAAAGTTTTATCAAAAATTAAAAGCTTCATTTTAACTACAAATAAGGAAAGATATCAAACCTTTCTCTTAAGCCTTTGTAGAAAGCTATAAAAGGAAAGATTTATAATTTTTAAAACTCTCTTTTAAAACCAAAAGGAAAGTTTTATTCAAAAATTAAAATCTTCTTTTTAACTACGAATAAGGAAAGATATCAAATTTTTGTCTTAATCCTTTGTAAAAAGTTATAAAACGAAAGGTTTATAATTTTTAAAACTCTCTTTTAAAACCATGACTTCTACACAAGGAAAGATTTAAAATTTAAAACTCCTTTTAATCTAATCTGGTCGGCCACCCTACTTGGGCTCCAAGCTAGGGTCGACCACCACTTGAACCCATCTTGCCTTGGTTTGGCCGACCCTAGCTTGGGCTCCAAGCTAGGCTTGGTCGGCCACCTTAAGGTGGGTAAGAAGTTGGGTTTGGGTGGATATATGACTTTATAAATAAGAGGCTACGATAGGGACCAAGAGGAGGAATTGGTTTTGGTCTCCCGATGGACTTGAACTTTCCGTGTTCGCCCCGAACACCCAACTCGAGTTCATCAATAATAACTCATACCACTAAAGAGTTATTATTGAACTACCGCACCAATCTCATATTACTATATGGGCTCCTTCTTATCATGAGTGTGTTAGTCTCCCTGTGTTTAAGATATAAAATGTCCACTAATTAAATGAGTTACTAACAACTCACTTAATTAATATTGTAATGACCCGGCCCTCTTGGCCCATTTGGCGACCTCTCATGTCATCGACCGTCGGCCCTTATATCGTCAGCCCATTTGGCGACCTCTAATATCGTCGACCGACGACCCTTGGTCGTGCCGTTACTCACTAGGACTTTCCACCCCTGGTCAGTGGATTTTTGCCTCCCCCAGGATTCGAACTAGAGTTTATGAATCCTGGTAACCAAGTGAGATGATCTCACTTGGTTACCAGGATTCATAAACTCTAATACTTAAGCCTAGAGGTTTAGAGTTCGAATCTTGGGGGAGGCACGGCCAAAAGGTCGTCGGTCGACGATATGAGAGGTCACCAAATGGGCCGCCACAAGGGTCGCCCAAGAGGCCAAAGGGCCAGGTCGTTACAATAAATTGTAACGACCGCCCTCTTGGCCCATTTGATGGCCGATTTGGCGACCTCTCGTCGTGCTACATTTATACATATATAAGTATAATCATCTTCTCATTATCTATAATCAAGTAATATTTTTATATTAGAGTTTATGATCTTCAACCTGATCATCTCACTTGGTTACCGTGATTCATAAACTCTAATACTTAGGCTTGGAGGTTTAGAGTTCGAATCGGGAATCCACTGACCAGGGGTGGAAAGTCCTAGAGAGTAACGACATGGCCTCGTCAGTCGACGATATGAGAGGTCGCCAAATGGGCCGACGACATAAGGGTCGACGGTCAACGACCCGAGGGTCGCCCAATGGCCGCCAAATGGGCCAAGAGGGCCGGTCGTTATAAAAGTTGTAACGACCCGGCCCTCTTGGCCCATTTGGCAGCCAATTTGGCGACCCTCGGGTCGTCGACCGTCAGCCCTTATGTCCTCGGTCCATTTGGCGACCTCTCATGTCGTCGACCGATGACCCTTGGCCGTGCCGTTACTCACTAGGACTTTCCACCCCTTGCAGTGGATTTTTGCCTCCCCCAGGATTCGAACTCTAAACCTCCAGGCTTAAGTATTAGAGTTTATGAATCCTGGTAACCAAGTGAGATCATGGGATGGAAAGTCCTAGTGAGTAATGTCACGGCCAAGGGTCGTCGGTCGACGACATGAGAGGTCGCCAAATGGGCCGACGACATAAGGGCCGATGGTCGACGACCCGAGGGTCGCCAAATGGGCCGTCAAATGGGCCAAGAGGGCCGGGTTGTTACAATAAAAAGGCGTCTTTTTATTGTAACAACTCGGCCCTCTTGGCCCATTTGATGACCCTCGGGTCGTCGACCGTCGGCCCTTATGTCGTCGGCCCATTTGGCGACCTCTCATGTCGTCGACCGACGACCCTTGGCCATGCCGTTACTCACTAGGACTTTCCACCCCTGGTCAGTGGATTTTTGCCTCCCCCAGGATTCGAACTCTAAACCTCCAGGCTTAAGTATTAGAGTTTATGAATCCTGGTAACCAAGTGAGATGAGGGCCATCTCACTTGGTTACCAGGATTCATAAACTCTAATACTTAAGCCTGGAGGTTTAGAGTTCGAATCCTGGGGGAGGCAAAAATCCACTACAAGGGGTGGAAAGTCCTAATGAGTAACGGCACGGCAAAAGGTTCGTCGGTCGACGACATGAGAGGTCGCCAAATGGGCCGACGACATAAGGGCCGCTAGTTGGGCCGCCACAAGGGCCGCCCAAGAGGCCAAAAGGGCCGGGTCGTTACAATAAAAGGCGCCTTTTTATTGTAACGACCTAACCCATTTGGCGGTCCATTTGGCGACCCTCGGGTCGTCGACCATCGACCGTCGGTCATGCCGTTGCTCACTAGGACTTTCCACCCCTAGCTAGTGGATTTTTGCCTCCCCCAGGATTCGAACTCTAAACCTCCAGGTTTAAGTATTAGAGTTTATGAATCCTGGTAACCAAGTGAGATGATCTCACTTGGTTACCATGATTCATAAACTCTAATACTTAAACCTGGAGGTTTAGCGTTCGAATCCTGGGGGAGGCAAAAATCCACTGGCTAGGGGTGGAAAGTCCTAGTGAGTAACGACACGACCGACGGTCGAAGGTCGACGACCCGAGGGTCGCCAAATGGGCCGCCAAATGAGCCGCCAAATGGGTCAGGTCGTTACAAATATCTAGCTCCAAGAGTAGTACCACTTATCTTCATTGTCATGCCGGACTAAGTCCACCTGCAGGGTTTACATAACAATCCTTATGAGCTCCTCAAGGGGACATCATCAACCTAGATTACTAGGACACAGTTTCATTCTATAATCAACAACACACCATATAAATAATATAATTTCTCAACTTATCGGGCCTATTGATTTAACGAGCTAAATCGCACCCTTTGATAAATTAAAAAAATAAATATTAAGTATATGTGCTTGTTATTATATCATGATTAAGAGTACACACTTCCATAATAACACAGGTTTTGTTCTTTTATATAGTCAGTATAAAAAGAAACTACCTCAAATGGTCCTGCTCAATACACTTATAGTGTACTAGTGTAATTTATTAGTCTAGATAAACTAATATCTAATTACACTACAACCACTCCTATGGTTTGTGCCATTCCATCTTGGTTATGAGCAACTATTTATAATTTATAAGGAACTGATAACATGATCTTCTGTATGTGACACCATACATCATGTTATCTATAATATAAATTAATTGAACGACTACACTTAGCATAAATGTAGACAAATAAACAATGTGATTCTTATTTCTAAATAAATGTTTATACAAAAAGCTAGGCTTTTAGTATACATTCCAACATGTTCCTAGTGTGGCATCTGTTGGTGCAGGAAGCATCCGACGATTGAACCTAAGTTTTGATAATGGCAAAAGGATTCAAAGTTAAGATTCTCTGTTATCTAACGTGGTTAAATAAGGTTCAGGAAAGTCCTAACTGCGGTTAGGTAAGGGAAAATCCTAAGGGGGGGTAACCTTAGGTCCTAGGGGGTGGTAACCCTAGGTGAAGGAAAATCCTAAGGAGGGGTAACCTTAGGTCCTAGGGGGCGGTAACCCTAGGTGGAGGAAAACCCTAAGGGGCGGCAACCTTAGGTCCTAGGGGGCGGTAACCCTAGGTGGAGGAAAACCCTAAGGGGCGGCAACCTTAGGTCCTAGGGGGTGGTAACCCTAGGTGGAGAAAAACCCTAGGGGGCGGTAACCCTAGGTCCTAGGGGGTGGTAACCCTAGGCGGAAAGTCCAGTCGGTCTGGAGGGCCGGACTGGCAACAGGTAAATCTCCTGAGTGGAGTAGGTGAGGACGCGTTCCCCACAGAGGGAACAGTAGGCGTCGGGTCGACCTAGGGTTTCCGGTTAGGAAATCCGAAGTCAGACCCGGACAGTCCGGAGACTGTCATAATTTCATATTCATACTATTATTTTATGTTAACTTTGTGTTGCAGGTATTTTTGGATTAACATACTTGCAGGTACCAAAAACACAAAGAAGAACTCGGATGAACAGTGTCCGAGCTTGGAGGCGCCTCGGGTGCGAGCCAGGAAAAGGCCAGCGCAGCAGACTGGAGGCGCCTTGAATGGAGTTCAAGGCGCCTTGGACCGGAGGTTGAAGGCGCCTTGGATAGGCTGAAGGCGCCTTGAACCAGATAGAGTTCGACCAGGTCCGTGCTGATCCATGCGGGTGACTCGGCTCGTTCAAGGCGCCTTAGTGAACAGTATAAGGCGCCTTGAACACCCTTTATAAGGGGTCTCGAGCAGCAGCACCAGAACAACAACTTCCAAGCAATCTTTCTGCTACAAGCTGCTCACGAGACGATCCCGAAGTGCTGCTACGAGACACTGACGACCCGGAGCTCCGAAATCTTCAGATTACGATATTGTCGTCGGTATAACTGTACTTTTTCATTATACTTAACTGTAATACTTGTACTCTTGTCGAACTTATAGTTGTTGCCCACGGAAAGCGATCAAGGATTGCGGGCCTTCGAGTAGAAGTCGTCACAGGCTCCGAACGAAGTAAATTCTCTTGTCTTTCTGTGTGGTTGTTTACTTTCCACTGCGTTACTTCTCCGATAGATTTTACGATTCCGATAATTGAACGATTTTAGCCACGAGCGCTATTCATCCCCCCCCTCTAGCGCGTCTCGATCCAACAGCATCTACTCCAATGGTTGAAAATATAGATGTCAACACCTGGCAATAGGGCATATGGACCTGCCCCCTAGTGATAATGCTAGATGTATGAATAATGTTATGAAATACACACAGTGCAATATCAATGTCCAAGTGTCGATATAATGTATAAAGAAAAAAGAATGGGATGGGTGCATCATAGTAATATCTCGAGATGTGACTGACAGAATATAGGTAGTAAGTGTTGGTGCAATTTTCACTAATGATCTAACTCAGACTTTGATAAATGATAAGTGGATTAAAGTTAGAGTGTTATGGTCTAATTGCTTTACCAAGTGTGTAGGAGTTGACGGGTGTGGAGGACCTAATACTAGGATGAAATCTAGCTAGGTCCGCAGGACCTGATAGTTGGTACAAAGTCTAGATAGGTCCGTAGGACCCAATATCTGGTGGGAAGTCTGGTTGGGTCCATGGGACCAGACAACTGGCTAAAGTCCAGTTGAGTCTACGGGCCAGACAACTGGCGGGAAGACCTGGTAGGTTAAATGCAAGTTAAGAGACTGCAGTTGGTAAGTAAGAGGTAAACAAATAGAGGAGAGATCCAGTGAGGACACATTCCCGGTTAAGCGAACTATAGGCGTCAGTCCAACATAGGTCCATTTGGAAAATCTAAGTTGAGACCTTGACTAAATCCTGGTTTCGAGGAGACAGGATCTAATTATTACCATCTTACTGTATTATGCTAACTTTATTTTGTAGGATAAATATATTTTTATTTCCTAAGACTAACTCTTTTTTACAGGGAAGATGGCTAGAAAAAAGAGTGGCAAGGCGCTAAGAAGGCATCCGAGGGCCCGAACTCCCGGCGCCCATAGCTAGTCCGGGTGCTTCGACCATACTTACCGTGGTAGTCTGGGAAGGCACCCAAGCGGCCCGGGTGCCTGAAGTTTGTCCAATCACCCGAACTAGAAATTTCATCTCGAAGCTAAGTTGGAGCTCGATGACTGGCTGAACCCACATCAAGGGTCCAAGCACCCAGAGGGGATCCAGGCTCCCGAAGGGGATAAACTTGATAGATCAAGTTTCAACGAGAGATCACCACGTCAGCAACGGTCCAAGCACCAAGAGGGGTTCCAAGCATCTGGAATAGCCCTATAAAAAGGACTTCGACTAGCAGCTTCAAAACAATAACTGCTATAACTTTTATTCCTGCACGCTACTCTAAAAAAGCTCCTACGACACTGTAATACTCCACCGACAACCGGACATCAATCTTTACTTAATTTTCTCTATTGTTGGTAACCTTTCATTATAGTTCTTATACTTCATTATTGTAACTTTTTAACCTATTAGTGATTGCCTAATGAAAGGACTCAATGAGTGCAAACCTTGGAGTAGGAGTCGTCTAAGGTTCCAAACCAAGTACAAGATTTCTTATGTTAGCGTGTATTTTTATTTTCTTTATTCTGCTGCATAACTTATTTTAAATCGCTATTTTTGATGAACTCTATTCATCCCCTCTAGTGTCTCTATGATCCAACAAGTTGTATCAAAGTGAGTACCACTCTGAATTAGTGCTATCACCAATCAAGCAAGGGATGATTTTCAAACTTACTTTTAATATTTATTTTTTAGTTTGAGCTTTTTGATACACTACAACAAAAACCTTCATAGACATCGGTTTTCCACTGGTGTCTATTTGATTTTCGACCGATGTCTATGAAGCCGATGTTAAAAGTCTGTCATTTTAGACATCGGGTTAAAACCGGTGTAGTATCACTTAACGACACCGGTTTTCAAATCGGTTATTAACCGGTGTAGTATCACTTAACGACACCGTTTCATCAACGGTGTAAAACCGATGTAATATTGTATGTTAATAACACTAGTTTTGGCAGCGGTAAATGACCGATGTAATATTACTTTATAACACCGGTTTTACATCGGTGGAAAACCGATGTAATATGTATATTTTTTAACAGCACAGATTTGATTTTAAAACCGATAATAACAAAAAAAAAAATACACAAATATTCACAAATTGTACAAATATTCTTCATTCAATAATATCCATAAAATACACAAATATTCACAAATTATATAAATAATCTTCTTACAACAATATCCATAAAATACTCAAACATTCTTTTTACATTAAAAGCTAGCTAATAGATATCAAAATCAAGGTAGAACATTCTTTTAACACATCAAGGTGGAACCGCACTTCAAATGTAATCTAGCATGCATTCAGCCCACTCGAACTGCACTTCATCAATTTCAACTCTGGAGTACTTGAGATTTGTAAACTGTAAAAACACATAAATCCACCATATGTCAAATAACTAAAACAAATGTGTACATGTATCAAATAAAAAATATAAGATCACAAGTGCTTGTCATAAACATGCTTACCAGCGTGTTGAAACCTATTCTGTGAATGGTGGCTTCGAATGAACTTCACGAGCAAGACCAAAATTTGCTATCTTCACAAAGTCCTTGGTTACCAATAAGTTCTCTACAAAGGTCATAATCTAGTTTAATAGAATGCTAACTTCACCAGAATAATTATAGGTGCATAAATCACATTTAACAAAATAAATGCTAATACTAGATAACAACGTTGTAGGAATAGATATGTTAAGAGCACACAAATGAATCTTTATAGGGATATTTGGTTAAAAGCGGAACTAAAGAGGTACACCTACCTCCCATGTCAATAAGTCACTTCCTCGAGTTGGATATGGCTTTTGCAAATCTAGCTCCATATAGAAGGTGTAGAGTTTGATATCTTGAAGCTGCAAATCCAATCAGAAGTAGGATTAGTGTGGTAAGCAAGACATTGAAAATCCCATTAATAGACACATATTGGCCATGAGAACCCTTGTTCTTGTCATTGAAATAAGGTGACTAGGAATAAAATAGGCACTAGGAATGACTAAAAATAAGTACAACTAAAATTCATAATTAGGATATCACTAGGAACGACAGTAGTGAAATAGTCTCCTTTCCGATGCCAATCAATTTTTGTCACAACCTGCAAAGCAAAAGAATGAATAATAGAAAGGTAGTGGCAAAGAACATTATAAAACTAAAATTATTAATAGGTTGCAGCTTAGGAACACACGCAATATAATTAAAGAAGGAATCAAATATAAAACTGCTTTATTGCATAAATTCCTCAAGCCGAACCTTATTTTCTCCCCCATTTTCTTTGGCTTCATTTTAGAACACTTGCCGTGCCAATCACAACCTTCCGCAACGATCCAATGTTTAGAAAATCTTAAAATATCATCTTAAGCATGTTTTCTTAGGCTTCATTTTAGACCTGTCTTTTGTCGGCCTACTAGCAATGATCTTTAGCAAAAACAATAAACTGACTGCAAGCTGTGCACCTAATCTCATTATATGATAATGCAACAATCAAGTTGGAAAAAATTATACTAGATGCCATATCTGTATGACAAAACATTTCAAAGATATTTTTGTAAATCCATTTAGGTACATCAGTACATATTTGCTTTCATCCACATACTGAAATGTAAAAAGGATGAAGCAAAGCTGTCAACCTTTGGTCATATTGTTTGTTCTTATAACTGAATTGTAAAGATCAAACTTGTTAACAGATAGTGGAGGGAAGAAAGTGAAGAAAGCTTGCAGAAGCTACAACCAAATTCAGCTACAACACACACAGAAACATCAAACAATGAACAGGACAACTGGGAAAATTCCACACAGAAACATCAGTATAAAGAATGAGTCACGACTCCAACATCTAAGACAGCATCATCTATGGAAACATGATACTAGTGGAGTTGAAACTTACAGGATAGAAAATTCAACAAAAAAAATAAAACAAAGCCATCATGTGTCTCAAAGTCAAGGTTCAACATCATAAGAAATATGCATACCAAACTTATAAGTCGTTGATAAAATTAATTCTTGACAATAAGGATACTAGTTGGTGCTTACAGGTAAGGGGTTTGCGGAAATGAATTGGTCAAAAAAGAATAAATTATCAAGCAAAGAACATGAACTTGCTACCGTATTCATGTAGGATCAGCAAGTACTCACGTATCTTGACTCGAGGAGATTCTTCAAAGTTTCCTGGAGAATCTATCATTAGTGGCAATACAGTTTAATGACAGAATCTGCTCCAGCTGTGAATAGCCATGGCTGCCTCGGATGAAATTTACAATCTAAAACACTTGTTCAATTAATAAGTTAATGTTAGGTCTAAGATAGGCAGGAATTGCAATTTTTATTTGAGTTAGAAAGCCATAGTTTCTTAATCTAGACGCGGTAAATGAAAAACAAGGAAAACAACAAAGTTTGCAACACAACTGACCTCTGTCATTAAACTGAGAGAATTTGGTATGCCTAAACTTTTCAGGGCACTTTAGGTTTCATCCTGATTCCAGCCTCAAAGGCTAGGTAACTAGGTATAATGTCATGATTTTTATATATTTCCAATTTGTCAGTGTGTATTAGAAAAAAGAAAGAAACAAAACTGAGATATAAAATAGGCACTAGGAATGACTAAAAATAAGTACAACTAAAATTCATAATTAGGATATCACTAGGAACGACAGTAGTGAAATAGTCTCCTTTCCGATGCCAATCAATTTTTGTCACAACCTGCAAAGCAAAAGAATGAATAATAGAAAGGTAGTGGCAAATACTCTACCAATTAAAATAAAGTAATCCAAAGGATTAAGTCTATGTCTAGAAACAATTAAGGTAATTTGATGTGCCTATATTGAAATTAATTACTATACAGATACATATGTACTCTGAAGGGGGGATACACAGTGAATATAGCTCACCTTGCAATGCTTTAATCGGATGCAATCATATTTATCATCTCGAACCCATCTCACTGCTGGAGTGGTATTTCCTAAAGCACAGAATCGAGTGCCAACTGATCTGAACATAAACTAAAATAATATTATGAGTAAAAACACTTACCCTCATCCTCCTCTAGTTTTGATTCCTCCACATGAAGCAACTCCTTGACCCTTGCTTGATTCTCTGCACTTCCCAATCCAATATCTAAAATAAGCACATCGCATCCTCTGAAACAATGTGTAAATGTATGTCAGAAAGAAGCAGGGTGGAATTAGGCATCGAAAACTGAATTAAAAAAAAACCCTAGAGGGTGGAAATTAAATTACAAAAACCTGGAGGAAATGAACATACAAAAGAAACGCTAACCATAGGTACGGCTCCCTTCTTTTAACATAACCATATTAAATTTATATTCTAACATAAACCATCCAATATCTAAATTCCCATTAGATCTTCAAGGTTACAATCTTCCATAATCACCTAACATGAAACCTAAATGTCATTGAAACCATTTCAGATTCAGGTTAATCTTTATTTACAACATTCAATTACCCAATATAACAACTCTTATCCTTGTTAACTAGTAACACATCATACCCTTAACCTCCAACACCAGAACAAACAAATTCTTATTGACTCTGCCGTGGATCCAGCTCAAAACACACAGGATTCATTAGGTAACATCTACTGCAACTAATGATCGCACAAGGGTAAGGAACAAGAACTAAACCGTACCTCAATCCCCTACAAACAGAACATTACATAGTGCATCTTCACTAGCCGGATCAAGAAGAAAGAATAACAAGAAGTCATCAAAACAACCTGTTAACAACAACAACAGATCGACCTCATTACCTCTGCACCCTTCAATCACCGGAGACGATCACTGATACGAAGAAGAGATCGATCCAACAGAGCTGTGGTGGCCGGGACCAAAATACCAGTCTCTGCTTCCCAGAAAGAACCACCTGAATCAACACTAGAAAGGATCAAGGTTCGAATTCACAACCAAAACCAAACCCTTACCTCCAAGATCGAAGTTAGGGCAACGACTTGTTCTTGCCGACGAACAGGGACAGAGATCGGGAAGGAACAATCGTTGTTACCTCCTCCAAACAATCGATGCTGGCCTGATCCAACGCCGATGCACTTGGTTCCCTCCCGACAGCCGGCGAAATCCACCGATCGAGATCCGTCCCCGTTGTTCACCGAGATCAGAGAAGGGAGGAAGGGATCGGGGAGAAAGAAGGTTCGACTGTAACTAACCTCTCTTCCTCTCAATGCTCCAAGGTCCGCTCTTCGCCGGCGCCACCGAAAGAAGAAGAAATCGCCGGTCTCGGTCGCGTGAAGTCCAAAGTCGCGAGAAGGAGAAAGTCGGGGGAAAAGAAAAGGCTTCGGCGCTTTATAGAGAGGTTAACCCCAAACCCCATCCTCAACCTTTAGCAATCAGACGATTAAGAAGAATGAAAAGAGGAAACGAGAGGTTTTGACCGTGTACCCAGCGAGCGAAGAGGCCGAGAAGGAGAAAATGAAGCACGGAGAGCCTTTATGCCTGCAATTTTAGGGTTTTAACAGGCAGACATACTTCGTTATTCTTGTACTGCACTCGATCTCTCTGCTTCAGAAGAAGGAGACCCCTTTACACAAGATCAGAGATCTCGGTGTTATTCTCTCTTCCTTCGGATTCCCTCATGTTGCCGACCAACCATGCCATGGTGGTCGTGGGCGTCCTCTAGCTGTTCGGATCTTGTCGGCCCCTACCTTAGCTGGGAAGAGCGAAGAGAGGAAGGAGGAGGAGGAGGAGGAAGAGAGGATCGGACGAGGAGGCAGAATGGAACGATTTATACTGCGATTTTGCTTAGGATCGAAGCAGGTGGTTTTGATCCTAAGGGGCGTCGATCCAGGAAGGGGAAGAGATCCAGGAAAGGGAAGAGGGAGATGAGGCTGAGAGAGATGGTCGGAGGTTTAGGTTTAGGTTGAGAGAAGGGGCGCGATATTGGTTTAGGTTTGGAGGGAACTTTGTGAAGTGTTATAAATTTTGGTTGGTGGAAAAATTAAATTATTATTTTTGGTTCATTAACATCGGGTTTTAAAAACCACTGTTAAAACCGATGTCTATTAACAAAAAAAAAAGGCGCTCGTAGACATCGGCTAAAAAACCGATGTCTATGAGCGAAAATCTGCGCTTATAGACACCGGTTTTTGGAAAAACCGGTGTAAAATACTCAAACACATCGGTTTTTGCTTAAAACTGTTGTTGTTCCACCGATGGCTATGAGGCTTTTTCTTGTAGTGATATAATCTAAATTTGGTACAATTACCTCTTTAGACAATTTTTTTTTCTGTTACAAAATACTTTGAATTGGTGCAACACCAATCGAGTTTTAATACTTTTATTATCTCCCATACTATTTACACCAAAATCAAGTCTTGGCAATATTTCTATGTTTTTCTTTCAGAAAGTAATGGCCCAAAGAGAGGGATACAACAACGTTCACCCCCCTCTTCAACGGGGACGACTTTCCATATTGGAAGAAGCAGATGGAGGTGTACTTAAAGACCAACATTGATCAATGGTTCATCATCCGATGAGGATACAGGGCGCAGATGGACGAAGTAACAAAAGTATCGATCAAACCAGAAAGATGAAATCTTGATGACAAGAAAAAGGCTCAGATCAACTCAAAGGCAACAAACACAATCTAGTGTGGACTTACTAAGGAAGAACTTAACCGCGTCGATCCATTCTAGTATGCCAAGGAGCTTTGGGATAAACCGATCAAACTACACGAAGGCACAAGGGATGCAAAGGTAACGAAGCATGACTTATTATTAAATAATTTGTTTAACATTAAAATGCATGATGGAGAAACAACACTCAGCTACACATAAGAATCAAGGATATTCTGAGCGGGATCTACATAATCGGTCACCAACTAGAGAACAGAGATATAATCTGGTATACCTTGAACTCTTTTTACTCGAAATGCCCTTTGTCTGACTAGTCTTCACCACTATAGTAGATGCCTATAAAGTTTTGAGGAATTTGAATAAAATAGAATTAGATGAAATATTTTCTGAACTTGAGCTCCATGAACAGACTAACTCAAAGCAAGTTGAGAAAGGTATAGAATTTTTTGCAGGTTCATCAAAAGAAGCCAAGTACAAGAACAAATCAGAGCCAGAATCTGAATTTGACACAAAAGCTGATAAAGAACAACTAGTGAACATGGTCAAAAAAATATTCACTAGAAGGAAGAACAACTTCACGAAGAAGGACCCATAAAAGGTGATCAAATTAATTGAAGTGAAGGCGAAGATCACATGCTATGGGTGTAACAAGAAAGGACACTACAAGCACGAGTGTCCAAAAATGAAAGAGGACAAACCCAAGACAACTAGAAGAAAAAGGACACTCAAGGTGACATGGGACAAATCGTCTTTAGAAGAATCGGACGTCGAAGATCAGAAGCATCACAACTACCATGCGCAGATAGCATCCAGACCAGAATAAAAAAGCAAGTTAGAACAAGACGACAAATCTAAAGACAAATCAAGGCATGAGTCCGCACTCATTTTCGAAGGTTCGAACGAGGTATCTTCTATCTTAACTACTAAATTTTTTAGAATAATTGCATGTCTGAACAAAAAATTAATTAGATCTGAAAAATAAACTGAAACACTTCTTGAGAAAAATCAACACCTCAAGGAATAAATTAAAAATGAAAATCCAAATCAAGTTATAAAACTTGAGGAGGAAAATATAATTTTAAAAGGTGAAATTAATAAACTCAAAGGATTATTAGAAACTTTCACCACAATAACAAAAAAATTTAAACCTAATTCTTAATACACAAAAAACTATATACAATAAGTCTGGGCTCAGATATAAGTCCAGTTCTACAAATAAATCTTTCATCTCTTTAATAAATCAAAATTTATAACAAAACAAAGCTTGAGTTTCGAAAGCATGTCTAACCATACAAGTAGGACACAATCAATTTTATATACCTAAAAATAAAATTCATTAACTAAAACCAAATCTAACTAAATCTATTAGTTCAAACCCAAATCTAAAATGTAAAATGAAATCAAACAAATCAAACTCAAATTGAAAAACTAAATTTAAATCAAATAACTACAAAATTAATTTAAATTCAAATTACAATCAAGTTTACTATAACTATAAAATAAGTTGACATAAACATAAAATCTAAACCTAAAGCTTAATAATTCAGGGGGAGACTTCAAATTAGCTGACACCTTGAAAATAATAGTTTATCCTGCTGGGCAATTAGGACTAACTTAAAAAGAGACAAAATTTTAACCTGACAAATAACATTGGAGAAGTTTTGGATGATAGTAGGTTAGGAAAACTATGTCTATGCATGTCTAAGAACATATGGCTTTGACTTGGTGTATTTGGCTTAGTGGAACTAACTAAAGCTACCCCTTACTAATCCTTTCTGGTTATACCAAAGTTTTGTATTAATTCAGTAGATAGGAATATTTAAAAAATTTTGAAGGTGTGGTTACTCTAATGATGTCCAAGCAACTCACCCAGCTTAAAAGTTTATCCAAAAAATGTCTGTTTGTTGAACCCAAAGCTAAACTTGAATCTAACACAAGTTAAACCAAACCCTAAAATTTAACTTAACTCATCTCACAAAATCATAGGATCCCTTTGTTTGTAAACTTAGACTAGTGAGATGAATAAGGTTAAATTAATTTAAAATAAATTAAGTAAAAATAAATTAAATAAAAATAAATAAATAAAATAAAATAAAATTATGATTAATTCTAATTAATCAATCTGAAATTGAATAATTAAGTCTATTAAACTTATTAGTTTTCAAATAATTATAAGTATATTATTTTTACCTAAAAACTAAGACTTTAGGTTAAGGGAGAGGATATTTATTTGGATAATTTTCAAAGTCTAGGAAAATTATTTACTTATGTTTTCTAAAAATTTCCAATTTTTAGTGTTCAAAATTTATTTTGGCCTTACCGTAGATCAAACCCATAGAAAGCATGATCTTATAGATTTAGGAATCGAGCATCTCACAAACACACTAGGTTTACCTTGATTGTATATTCAAAAATATAGAATGACGTGAGATACGTAGGCCTTTTGCTTGAACTTCAGAGGATTATATTAGTGCATCAAAATAAGCCTGGGCTATAAATATAATAATACATTGATTAAGTTAAGTGATCCTGTCTGAAGGCCGAAGAGATGGCGTTCTGGCTCAAGTGGATGGCTTGTTGATGAATAGTTGACTCTTCGATGTGTAATGAAACTCCTCAACGATCCTACGCACAACTAGATGATCCCACAAAGTGTTAGTGACCAAAGACCAGGTAAGGAGTCCCTAGCAAGGCCCTCTGACGCTCAAGTCAGTACCGAAGAAGAATAGTAGAGGATGTCGATTGAATGTCTCAAATGCCAAAATTACGTACCTTGCCAACGGAGAGGACTCTCCTTTTTATACCACTTCTCACTATCTCCATGATCATGAGGTGGCTTCATGCATTATAATTTGTTAGGTTATTCCTCAAAGAGCTTCCGAGGAATCTTTTTTCTAACCATAGATGTACCTCTTTTGTTTTTTATAACTTAAACCCTCTTTGAAGTCATTGGAGGAGGATGCCATTATGGATGAATCATCCATGGAAAACAAGATAGCCTCTAAAGGAGGTTCCCAAGGAATATTCCCTGACAATTATGATAGGATGTTAAAATGTTGTATGTTACTTGTCTGCTAAATGTATCTCAGCCGATCCACAAGACCAGCCATATTGCTTGCCATTGTATCAATCTACTTTGTTATATGTTAAATACTACAAAGATCTATTCCGAAACTAATATAGTGCCCATAGTAGGCCAAAGCTTTATTCCAGAAGTAATATGATAGATTATGTATGTTAGAGCTTTATTTTAGGTAACTTAAACTTGGTCGACCTATGCCTAATCGAATGGATATGTAGAGTTTTCTAAGGATAAGTGTCTTTAAGTTCATTCGGTATTTGTCCTACCAGGCGTACACGGAGAGCCTTTTGTTTGATCGGCCTTTGTCTGGCTAGTCTTATACAAAGAGTTTTATAAGGCTAACTGTCCTTAAACCTGTCCGGTCATTACTTAGACAGACGTAGACAGAGAACCTTATGTTCGACCGGCCTTTGCCAGGCTAATCTTATACTAAGAGTTTTATGAGGCCAAGTATCCTTAAACCCGCCTAGTCTTTATCCGACCGAGCAAAGATGGAGAACCTTATGTTCGACTAGCCTTTATCCAACCAATCTTATACTAAGAGCTTTATAAGGCCAAGTGTCCTTAAGCCCGCCCGATCTTTACCCAACAAAGCGTAAATGGAGAGCCTTATGCTCGACCGACCTTTGTCTGACCAATCTTATACTAAGAGTTTTATAAGTGATGTGCACATATTTTATACACTTGTTTAGCATGTTTTGACGCAAATTCTTATGTTTTATACATGCTTTATCTATGCACTTTCATGTTCCTTGCATTACTTTTAGCATAGATACTTTTCTTTGTTCAAAGATCTATTTTTGTGTGTTTTATGCTTTCAGGAGTCAAATTTGGAAAAGAATTGATGTCCGTGGCTGATTCTATAACCAAATGGAGGAAAAATGACTTTGGCAATGAGTACCACACGACCTTGCAAAGGGGAATGGCTCTGGCCATGTGGTCATGATAGGGTCATGTAGCATCAACAATAAGGGAGAGTTCCTTGGTCGTGTGAGGTTACACGGACATGCCACCTTTTCCAGCCAGCCAGTACATGACCGTGTATGATTACACGACCGTGCAACCTTTCCAGAGTAAAAAAATGGCATGGCCGTGTGTGCCACACGACCGTACAACACTTCAAGAGACAAGAATTGGCCAAGCCGTGTAGTTTCACACGACCGTGTAGGCAGGCAGAAGTGGAACATAGCACGACCGTGGGAGGATCACACGGCCGTGTGACCTTAGCCGAGATGAGGAATGCCTTGACCGTGTGAATCTCACACGGCCATGTCCTGGGCCATGTGGCGCCCAAATGTCCTCCTCTATATATAGAGCCTCTTTCTCTTTGAAAGGGAGGAGGGCTCTCCCTTTGGGGAGATCTGTTCTTGGGCGAGTCTCCAGTGTTTGGAAGTTGATTTCTGTCCAAGATTCGACTCTAAGAGCGGAGGATTGGTTCCGAAGATCACTCATTGTATTGAGATAAGCATTCCTTTCTATTTTCTTGATTTGGATCGGAATGTCTTTAACCTTCTTATCTTCGATTCTTTCCTCACCTTCTATGGAGTAGAGCTTTTTTTCTAGGAAGGAGGGAGTACTTGTGATGTAACTTGATGTAAGATTCATGGATTTGACATCTTCTTGATTCAAGGATATTATTATGTTTTGTATCAATCAATCTTGTATGGATTGTTGTGTTTTGTGCATAATTACCATTTTTGATTGGTTGTTTGTATTTCTTGTGAAATCTTGTTGAGGAATTCGCTAAATTGTATGACCGAGGGGCGTCGTGACAGGGCTGCCCCACTAATGGACATTTTAGGGGATCACCATTAGGGGTAAAGCAAGAACCTACAAAGAAGTAGGACGGATTGATTTGCTTAACTCTATATCTTAATGTGAATTGATTAGTAATGCGTCTCTATGTCGTATGACTGAGGGGCGTCGTGACAGGGTTGTCTCACTAATGGACTTCAAAGGGATCATAACTCTTTGATTACTTAAGGTTTAGATGTGAGTCCTTGGTCGGTGTTTTCTGCAGAAGATAACTGGTGGCTTCTTACGAAAACATTACAATTGAGGACAAGAATTGGTAGATTGCATTACATCGATGAATATCACAAAGAAACCAAAACTCCTAGAACCTTTATACAACTAAATTTTTGCATTTTACCTTTACTTCTAATCTTTAGTTGTAAATGATCTTTTAATTGTTTGTTTAGCTAATTCACTTTTGAGACATCTTTAGTGATTATAACCAGTCCCTGTGGATTTAATATTCTTTTATTACTGATGACGTAACCGTACACTTGCGGTTCGTAACAAGTTTTTGGCGCCATTGTCGGGGACTACGCTTATAACATTAGAGATTATCAATTGAGTTAGACTAAACTTTTCTTTTCTTTTTTTACATCTAATTTGTAACTAGTTTTCTAATTCTGTTTTGTAATCCTTCATTGCATTCGTTCTTTGTTTTCATTCATTGCATTCTTTCATTCATTCATTACATTGTTCTTTAATTCTTTTTGTAAACCAAATTCTTTCTATTCTTTTCTTTTCTTTGAATAAAATTCTTTAGTCTTGTTCTTGTATGCGAAGATCTAACTTTACAGGAGATCTACTTCCTCTTGATCCTGGGATTGATAGAACATTCCATAGAAGGAAAATCTTGCAAAGACTTTAAGAAGAATAGGAGAAACTCAAATATGACATTCAAATCATTGAAAGATTATGGAGCTCCAAGGTCTGCCCTTGAATTAGGGCCAATTGTTCATCAAAACATTCAAGTGAGAAATTTCAAGCTCAAACCATCCTTTATCTCAAAAATTCAGTAGTACCAGTTTGGGGGATTAAAGGGAGAGAATCCTTATTCACATCTCATGGAATTCCACAGATATTGCAATATAGTGAAATATGAGGAGGTTCCGTATGATATTATTCGATTATTGGTTTTTTCCTTTAGTCTTAAGGATGCTACAAAGAGGTGGTTTAATACTTTACTACCTCAGAGTATTAGAACCTGGAATGAGTCAGAGCAGAAATTTTTGGACAAATATTTTTCACCACAGAAGACCATCCGCCTGAGAAATCAAATTCTGAACTTTAAGCAACTTAAAGGGGAGGAATTACATTAAGCCTAGGAGAGATATTCATCCCTTTTGCACTCGTGTCCACATCATGGCATTGAGAAATGGTTAATAGTACATTTATTCTATATTGAACTCTCTTTCAAAAATAAGAGTCAGTTGGATTTAGCATCTGGGGGTTCTTTCATGAAGAAAAGCTTAGATGAAGCATATGAGATAATTTACAGGATAACATCAAATATTAATGATTGGTTAGGACAAGATTTAATGGCTTCCTCACTTAGTGCATCTGAAAATAAAGGAAAAGAAGAATGTGAAAATAAGCTCGAGGGAGGCATCACTTTGAATCAAGAAAATTTCCAAAATTTATTTCCCTGGTGTGGTGAATCTCTATCGAAAATGTTTGGTAAAGGGATAGCTTTAAATGACTCTTTTGAAAAGGCAGATTGTCTGAATATTTGCAAAGAGGTTTATGAGGAGAATTTAGAAGAAGAATATCCAAAAGAGGAAATAAGGTTGTTAGAGGAAGACTTAACTTTGTCGGAAATTACACCCCCACACCTTGAATTAAAGTCATTGCCATCTAACCTCAAATATGCATTCCTTGGACCAAATTTCACCTTTCTAGTTATAATTAATGCAAATTTAACTGAGCCAGAAACACAAAGACCGCTTAAAGAATTAAGATTGCATAGAAAAGCCATTGGGTACACCATTGATGATATTAAAGGAATTAATCCTTCTCTCTACATGAATAGAATCTTACTTGAGGAAGGATATAAAAGTTCAATTAAACATCAAAGAAGGTTGAAACCAAATTTGAAAGAGGTGGTAAAGAAAGAGGTACTTAAACTTCTGGATGTCGGAATCATTAATCCTATTTCAGATAGAGAATGGGCGAGTCCAGTGCATGTAGTCTCAAAGAAAGGAGGAATGATTGTGGTCAGAAATGAAAATAATAAATTAGTTCTAACACGAACAGTTATGGGGTGGCGAATGTGTATTGACTATAGAAAACTGAATAAAGAAACTAGGAAGGATCATTTTCCTTTACCATTCATTGATGAGATGCTTGAAAGACTAGCAAAGCATTCATACTTTTGTTATTTAGATGGTTATTCAGGTTTTTTTTTTCAAATTCCAATTCACCCTCAAGATCAAGAGAAGACTACATTTACATGTCCTTTTGGAACTTTTGCTTATTGTCGTATGCCATTTGGACTTTGTAACGCCCCAGCTACTTTTCAAAGGTGTATGATGACAATTTTTTCTGATTTAATAGAGAAAATCAAGGAGATTTTTATGGATGACTTCTTAGTTTATCGGAATGATTTTGATACTTGTTTACAAAATCTCTCTATAGTCCTTCAATGGTGTGAAGAGGTGAACTTAGTATTAAATGTCACTTTATGGTTAAAGAAGGAATTGTTTTGGGGCATAAGATATCTGAGCGTGGGATTGAGGTAGATCAAGCTAAAGTGGAAGTGATAGAAAAGTTACCCCCACCAATTAATGTGAAAGGAGTAAGAAGCTTTTTGGGGAATGCTGGATTCTACAGGCGGTTTATTAAAGACTTCTCAAAAATTTCTAAGCCACTTATGAATTTGTTGAATAAAGATGTTGAATTTTGTTTTGATGATGATTGTATTGAGGCTTTCAAAAACAATTAAAAGTGCCCTTATCTCA
Organism: Zingiber officinale; assembly: GCF_018446385.1. Lineage (NCBI taxonomy): Eukaryota > Viridiplantae > Streptophyta > Magnoliopsida > Zingiberales > Zingiberaceae > Zingiber > Zingiber officinale. The sequence goes on from NC_055990.1 coordinate 52,185,748, forward strand.
ACCCCAGTAATCCATGCACTAGATTGGGAGCTTCCATTTGAAATTATGTGTGACGTTAGTGATTTTGCAGTAGGAGCAGTTCTAGGGCAATGAAAGAACAAGATTCTACATGCAATTCATTATACGAGTAAGACACTTGACGCAACTCAAGTAAATTACTCTACCACAGAAAAGGAATTCCTAACAGTAATTTTTTCAATTGATAAGTTCAGATCCTATCTAGTTGGTTCAAAGGTGATAGTATACACTGATCATGCAGCTAGAAGGATGTTAAACCAAGACTTATCAGATGGATTTTACTTCTTCAAGAATTTAACTTGGAGATTAGAGATAAAAAAGGGGCAGAAAATGTAGTGGCAGATCATTTATCTAGAGTATGGCAGGATGAAGAAAAGAATATTGAGGATGATATGCCTATTAATGATATTTTTCCAAATGAGCACCTATTAGCATTAACTTATGTCAAAATACCTTAGTATGCAGACTTTGTAAACTATTTAGCAAGTGGAGTTCTTCCCCCAAATTTCTCTAGACAACAAAGGAAAAAATTTCTTTCAGATGTTAAAAATTATATTTGGGATGAGCCGCTTCTTTACAAGAAATGTAGCGATGTGATCTATAGAAGGTGTGTACCAGAGGATGAGGTTAAGGATATTCTATTTCATTGTCATTCTTCATCATATGGAGGACATTTGGGATGCTTAAAGACTTCTGCAAAAATTCTACAAGCTAGTTTCTTTTGGCCTTCTCTATTAAAGGATACCAGAGAATTCGTACAGTCCTGTGATCAATGCCAAAGGGCTGGAAATATTCCTAGAAGGAATGAAATGCCACTGAACTACATTCTAGAAGTTGAATTATTTGATGTATGGGGGATAGATTACATGAGACCATTTCTTCTTTCCTATGGGAATAGGTTTATTTTGATGGTAGTAGATTATGTATCAAAATGGGTGGAAGCTATTTCTTCTCCTATAAGTGATGCAAAGACAATAATCAAATTATAAAAAAAAGAAGATAATCTTTCCACAGTTTGACATACCTAAGGCAGTCATTAGTGATGGAGGGTCACATTTTATAGAAAAACAGTTTGAAAACATACTCAAGAAATATGGAGTAAATCATAGAGCAGAAACACCTTACCATCCACAACCCAATGGGCAAGTTGAGATATCAAACTGTGAAATCAAAGCTATACTAGAGAAAATAGTCTCCACTTCACGAAAAGGTTGGTCATTAAAGCTAAATGATACTTTATGGGCTTATCGTACTGTAACGCCCGCCCTCCCTGCTACTAAAGGGACGGGGCTACTTACTTACTTAACTATTCCAGGATACACATGCATATTTAAAATTTCTTTCTAGTAACGTAAAGCAGCGGAAATATCAAGAAGTTATACTGGAATGTAACATAATACACTTGGTTCATGTTAGTCATAACAAAAATAACATAAGCAGGTCTTTATTTGTCTTAGCCGAGCCATTGCCACACACATCTCCTTGCCTCTCCTGCAGCTCCCTTAGGTCATCCATTCCTTGCTTTTATCTGTGGTACAAGGAAAGTAAGCTATGAGCACACAAGCTCAGTAAGATCCTTTCCTACTCACAAAAAAAAACCGTATTTCATAGCATAGTCATATAAGCATATAACAATGGAGACATAATCATCTAACATTATATCATGTGAACATAGCCTCCTATCATATCATATCATTAAGGAAACATCATACTCTTAACATATCATAAATAAAGGCATCATGTAATGTGAATCATAGAAGCATAACATATCATCAGGTCATATGAATCGTAAACAAAACATCTCATAACATCATGTCCTATAAGTCATAAGAGTATGGCATAACATCATGTCATATAATTCATAAAAATCATATCATTTCATGAATGGGTGCATCATGTAGAATGTCTTTTTAAAACATATGTCATGACAAGTGCAAGATGTTTTTAAACATATCTTTTGATACTTAAACATAATATCATCATCATGAGGGCCCGGCTTGTACCACATACATACATAAATGGCGCAATCCCTAGGACAGGGTAGCTAGCCCCGAACCTACTAGGGATCTAGACCCGTTCATAGTCCGTCGGCCTAGGGGCGTACTAAGGAGCCCATCCCTTTTTACTAGACCCGTTCATAGTCCGTCGGCCTAGGGGCGCTTATGGAGCCCACCCTTGGTACAAGCCATACAAAGTAAAATACATGTCGTGCATATCATATCATCATAACTGTCATATCATATCAACATAAATGTCATGCTCTTGTCTTAACATGAAGAGTGCTCTTAATCCCAACTTAAGGGAAGAAACTCTTAGCCATTTTCTTATCATATCATAAGGCATGCATACTTGGGCACATAGCCATCATAAAAATCATTTTCATGCCTGGTTCATAAGCTTACATAAATGAGCATACAACATATTTGAAATCATACATACTTGGGTACATAGCCATCATAAGAATCATTTCATGCATGGTTCATAAGCATACATAAATGGGCATGTTACTTGTCTTATCATAAAGCATGCATACTTAAGCATAAAGCACATCATAAGAGTCATCATCATGCATAGTTCATAAGCATACTTAAATGAGCATATAATGCATCATAGGAAAACATAATCATACATGGAAAACATTTACTAGCATCTCCTAATTCATATCCTAGTATGTGAGACACCTAGCAAAATCATAATTGGGTCTCTAACTCTAATTCCATATAGTGGCCGAAAGTCACCATGCTTGGTTCTAGATTACAACATCATATAAGCTTGTGAACCTTAGATAAATTTCAGATCATAACTATAAAATATCATGAGCATAAGAAGTTTAGGTTCTAAGCTTCCTAGGCCTTTTAACTTAGTTGTGGCCGAACCTTTAAGAACATGAAACTAAGTTCTATACAAGCATAAGGATACCAAACTAACTCCATATCATATCATAAGGGGATCCATGAGCTTTCTAAGTTTAAATTTAAACTTCCTTGAACCCTAGAATATAGTCATGGCCGAAAGTTCATGAAAGGGAAAAGTAAGCTCTAACAACATACAAGCATGAATATTGAATTACATTCATATCATATCATGAGAAGATTCATGTGCATGCTAGGCTTTAAATTTAAACTTCCTTGAACCCTAAAATGTAATCATGGCCGAACCCTTACAATGAAGGAGATGAATTTTTTTTTTGAGCAACATACAACATAAATATTTAGCCAAGTTCATATCATATCATAAGGAAGTCTATAAGCATGTTAGATTAGGTTTTAAGCTTCTTGAAACCCTAAAATCTATCATGGCCGAAACTTCAAGAAAAAGGAAATAAACTTCTAAGCAACATACAAACATGAATACCTAGCCAAGTTCATATCATATCATAAGAAGTCTATGAGCATGTTACATTAGGTTTTAAGCTTTTGAAACCCTAAAATCTATCATGGCCGAAACTTCAAGGAAAGGAAAATAAATTCCAAGCACATACCAACATGAATACCTAGCCAAGTTCTTATCATATCATAAGGGAGTCTATAAGCATGTTAGGTTAGGTTTTAAGCTTCTTGAAACCCTATACCCTATCATGGCCGAAACTTCAAGGAAAGGAAATCAAATTCCAAGCAACATACAAACATGAATACCTAGCCAAGTTCTTATCATATCATAAGGGAGTCTATAAGCATGTTAGATTAGATTTTTAAGCTTCTTAAAGCCCTAGAATATTCATGGCCGAAACATATAAAGAAGAAGATCAAGCATTAAACAACATCCAACATAAATCTTTAACTAAGTTCATATCATAACATAATGAGATCCATGAGCATGGGTTTCTTTTCTTTTATTTTTATTTTTAAGCCTTCTAACCTTTCGGAAATTTCGTAAACGACTTTTACCACAGGTGAGGGAATACTTACATCCTTGTGTTTGATTTCCTTAGGGAAGTAATCTTGATTGTGGAGCCTTCCTAAAGTGGAGCCCTCCTTTGTTTGGGTTTCGGCAATGGAGGTGGGGAAAAGGCTTGGTCATGGTGAAGAGAAGGAGGGAGGAGGAAGAGGAGAAAAATGAAATCTCTTCTTTAATTCCCTTTTTATTCTACATGAGAGGAGGAAGGGAAAATGCACTTTTCCTTCTCCTTTCTTTTACTCACTCTTAATGAAAAGAAGAAGCAAGGCTCATCTTTTCCTTGAGAGGAAGAAGGCAACTCCAACTTCTCCTTCTAAGTGAAGAGAGCCTTCACTTCCTTATCTTTAACCATGATTTCCCTTTCCTTTCTAACAATAATTACTCTTGGTCTATTAGTTAACTTATTCATGTATTTAGTGAGAGATCCAAGGTTCAAGTCCTAAGTCTTGTATCTTTTTTTTTTATTATTCCCATTTTATTTTTGGCTAATGTTTACCTAAGACTTATTTTTATTCATGATAAAAATATCTAAAAATCTTGCTAAGTACCCTATGGGTGTTACAGTCCTCCATACCTCATAAAAGTTCGTCCTCGAACTTAAAATAGCTCCGGGTACTTTCGGTGGTCTACGACTTCCTGCAGAGTGCATCAGCTACTCTGTTCGCTTTTCCCGGATGGCACAAGATCTCGCAGTCATAGTCCTTGACTAGTTCGAGCCATCTTCGTTGTCACATGTTCAGGTCTTTCTGTGTAAAGAAGTATTTCAAACTCTGGTGATCTGTATAAATCTTACACTGTGCTCCATATAGATAATGCCTCCATTTTTAAGAGCAAAAACCATGACTGCTATCTCTAAATCGTGAGTGGGGTAATTTTTCTCATGTTCTTTGAGCTGCCTAGAGGCATAGGCAATGACCTTGCCATTTTGCATGAGTACCGCTCCGAGTCCTAACCCAGAAGCATCGCTATACATATCGAATCCTTCGTTATCTTCCGGAAGAGTAAGAATGGGAGCACTGGTCAGTCTCCTTTTCAATTCTGCAAAACTCTTCTCACAGTTGTCTGTCCATTCGTACTTCTTATTTTTCCGAGTAAGGGCCATCATCGGGGCTGCAATTCTGGAGAAACCCTCTACGAATTTCCGATAATAGCCTGCTAGTCCGAGGAAACTCCTGATTTCGCTGGCATTCTTGGGCCTATTCCAGTTACTGACAGCTTCAATCTTGATTGGGTCTACCATTACCCCATCCCCAGAGATAACATGACCCAAAAATGATACTTGGTCAAGCCAAAATTCGCATTTGGAGAATTTCGCATACAGTTGCTTTTCCCGAAGAATTTGTAATACTATTTCCAGGTGTTTGACATGCTCTTCTTGGGTTCTCGAGTAAACGAGGATGTTATCGATGAAAACTATCACAAATTTGTCGAGATATACTGAGAACACTCGATTCATCAGGTCCATAAATAGAGCAGGAGCATTTGTCACTCCGAAGGGCATTACTACGAACTCATAATGTCCGTATCTTGTCCAGAAAGCCGTTTTCGGTATATCATCTTATTTCATCTTTACTTGATGATAGCCAGATCTCAAATCAATTTTAGAGAAAACGGTGGCCCCCTTCAACTGGTCAAACAGATCGTCAATCCGTGGTAAGGGATATTTGTTCTTGATTGTAACTTTATTTAGCGCTCGATAATCTATGCACATTCGCATAGACCTATCTATCTTTTTAACAACAGTACCGGAGCTCCCAATGGTGAGTGACTAGGGCGGATAAGTCCCTTGTCGAGTAACTCCCGTAGCTGTTTTTGAAGTTCCTCCAATTCAGCCGGCGCCATACGGTAAGGTGCTTTAGAGATCGGCTTTCTACCAGGAATTAATTCGATCTCAAACTTGATTTCCCGGTCAGGTGCTAATCTTGGTAATTCTTCAGGAAATACCTCCGGGTAATTGCATACAATTCTGACATCTTCCGGCTTCAGTTTTTCTGTCTGGCTTGTATCAACCACATAAGCTAGAAACCCGGTGCATCCGTTGTTTAACATCTTTCGTGCCTTTAAAACTGATAGAAACTTTTTAACTTCTTTCTTGGTTTCCCAATAAATTCGAAGGTCGGTTCTGCTTCAGGCCAGAAAATTACTTTTCTTTTTCGGCACTCTATTGAAGCCCCGTACTTACTCAGGAAGTCCATGCCCAATATAATATCATAATCCTGCATGTCAAGCACTATCAGATTATAGTAGAGCTCTCTGTCTGCGATTCTGATGGGTGCGGCTCACAGTATATGGGTGGATGGCATCACATCTCCCGAAGGTAAAGTCGTTAAGAATTTGCAATCTAAGGCTTAGGGTGGCATGTCTATCTTTCCCGTGAAAGGTGTAGAAATAAACGAGTGTGTTGCCCCAGTGTCAAATAGTACAGTAGCATACTGATTGAAAACAAATATCTGACCTGTGACGACCGTAGAAGCATTGGCCGCATCCTCCTTGGTGATGGAGAAAATTCTGGCATTCGTCGCTACTGGCGGAGCTTCCAGTCTCCCTTGGCTTATCTGCGGGCCTTCTATCGCAGCTTGCATCAGGTGTAGCTGTGGGGGAGCACCTCTGTTCTGAACCTGCGGAGGGGGAGGAGTCTGGATCTATGTAGGACAGTTTCTGGCCATATGTCCTTCCATTCCACAGCTGTAGCATCTATTTGTACCTATATGGCATATTCCGGGGTGTTTCTTCCCGCAGGTGGTACACTGAGGAAACGTGAGTTGCTTGCTTGCTGGACCACTCTTGGAATCATTCCATTGCTTCCTCTTGCCACTGTGATTTCCTTTCCATCTGGTTCGGGTACTTTGAGATTTCTGTCCTCCCGACTGAGTTTGATTCTTGCCCTCATTCATCGCCTTTTGATAGTGTTCCGTGATCAGAGCACTGCTGATTAATTCTTCGACGGTCTGCGGTCTATTAACTCCGCCGGCCACGTTCAGGGCTATCTCAAGTCTGAGCATCTTCAGCATAAGTCTAACCCTTTCTCTCTCCGTGCTGACCAACTCTGGGCACAGACGTGCTAGGCGGTTGAATTTCTTAACAGCTTCATTGACCGATAGATCACCTTGCCGGAACTCGGTAAACTCATCATAGTGTTTATTTGTGACTCGCATATGGAAAAATTCTTTAAAAAATTCCGTCTCGAAGTTTGTCCATGTCATCTGATTTATTTGTCTTTTTGCTTTCACTCTGTCCCACCACATCCTGGCATCTCCGGTAAGGTAGAATGATGCGCATTTGACCTTTTCGTGTTCAGGCCAGTCCAATAGCTCCACTATGATCTCCACAGTCTTGAGCCAGGCTTGGGCATCCCATGGTTCACAGTTGCCAGAGAAAGCCTCCGGTTTCAATCTTTGCCACTGAATTAGATATGCCTCCTGACGAATTCCTGGAGCTGGGCCTACTGGTGGTACCGGTACTGGTGGTACTGGTGTAGCTACCGGCATGATTGGTATTACGTTCTGATTTCCAAGTGGGGTAGCAGTATTCCCCTATTGATTCATTAGAGTAGCGATTATCTGTTGTTGTTCCGTAACCTGACGCTGGAGCTCAGTGACTACATGCATCAGATCAGGTGGAGGTACTATCTCCTCTGCTCTGGTATTGCGTCTTCTAGCCATGCTTATCTTTATGAATGACAACAAGGCTAGCATAAGTTATCTTTAATTCTATCCAGACTAAAATAAGTTTATTATTATTCTTAACTAAAAACCTAGTATGAGTTATTGTCGTTCCTATCCTACCAACAGGCATCCTTAGACTAAGCCATCAATTATAACAAAAGATAAAATAACAAGCATACTTAAATTAAGACATTACTTTTCATGCACAAAGCATAGAATTTTTTAGTTGGAGCGGCAGGAAGAGACTTGATGTGTGTGCAGTGGGAAGGCTAACCTGGCTCTGATACCAAACTGTAATACCCGCCCTCCCTGCTACTAAAGGGACTGGGCTACTTACTTACTTAACTATTCCAGGATACACATGCATATTTAAAATTTCTTTCTAGTAACATAAAGCAGCGGAAATATCATGAAGTTATACTGGAATGCAACATAATACACTTGGTTCATGTCAGTCATAACAAAAATAACATAAGCAGGTCTTTATTTGTCTTAGCCGAGCCACTGCCACACACATCTCCTTGCCTCTCCTGCAGCTCCTTGCCTTTATCATGACACATCTCCTTGTCATCCATTCCTTGCCTTTATCTGTGGTACGAGGAAAGTAAGCTATGAGCACACAGGCTCAGTAAGTTCCTTTCCTACTCACAAAAAAAAAACCGTATTTCATAACATAGTCATATAAGCATATAACAATGGAGACATAATCATCTAACATTATATCATGTGAACATAGCCTCCTATCATATCATATCACTAAGGAAACATCATACTCTTAACATATCATAAATAAAGGCATCATGTAATGTGAATCATAGAAGCATAACATATCATCAGGTCATATGAATCGTAAAAAAAACATCTCATAACATCATGTCCTATAAGTCATAAGAGTATGGCATAACATCATGTCATATAATTCATAAAAAACATATCATATCATGAATGGGTGCATCATGCAGAATGCCTTTTTAAAACATATGTGATGTCAAGTGCAAGATGTCTTTAAACATATCTTTTGATACTTAAACATAATATCATCATGATGAGGGCCCGGCTTGTACCACATACATACATAAATGCACGCAATCCCTAGGATAGGGTAGCTAGCCCCGAACCTATTAGGGATCTAGACCCGTTCATAGTCCGTCGGCCTAGGGGCGTACTAAGGAGCCCATCCCTTTTTACTAGACCCGTTCATTGTCCGTCGGCCTAGGGGCGCTTATGGAGCCCACCCTTGGTACAAGCCATACAAAGTAAAATACATGTCGTGCATATCATATCATCATAACTGTCATATCATATCAACATAAATGTCACGCTCTTGTCTTAACATGAAGAGTGCTCTTAATCCCAACTTAAGGGAAGCAACTCTTAGCCATTTTCTTATCATATCATAAGGCATGCATACTTGGGCACATAGCCATCATAAAAATCATTTTCATGCCTGGTTCATAAGCTTACATAAATGAGCATGCAACATATTTGAAATCATACATACTTGGGTACATAGCCATCATAAGAATCATTTCATGCATGGTTCATAAGCATACATAAATGGGCATGTTACTTGTCTTATCATAAAGCATGCATACTTAAGCATAAAACACATCATAAGAGTCATCATCATGCATAGTTCATAAGCATACTTAAATGAGCATATAATGCATCATAGGAAAACATAATCATACATGGAAAACATTTACTAGCATCTCCTAATTCATATCCTAGTATGTGAGACACCTAGCAAAATCATAATTGGGTCTCTAACTCTAATTCCATATAGTGGCCGAAAGTCACCATGCTTGGTTCTAGATTACAACATCATATAAGCTTGTGAACCTTAGATAAATTTTAGATCATAACTATAAAATATCATGAGCATAAGAAGTTTAGGTTCTAAGCTTCCTAGGCCTTTTAACTTAGTTGTGGCCGAACCTTTAAGAACATGAAACTAAGTTCTATACAAGCATAAGGATACCAAACTAACTCCATATCATATCATAAGGGGATCCATGAGCTTTCTAAGTTTAAATTTAAACTTCCTTGAACCCTAGAATATAGTCATGGCTGAAAGTTCATGAAAGGGAAAAGTAAGCTCTAACAACATACAAGCATGAATATTGAATTACATTCATATCATATCATGTGAAGATTCATGTGCACGCTAGGCTTTAAATTTAAACTTCCTTGAACCCTAAAATGTAATCATGGCCGAACCCTTACAATGAAGGAGACGAATTTTTTTTTTTTGAGCAACATACAACATAAATATTTAGCCAAGTTCATATCATATCATAAGGAAGTCTATAAGCATGTTAGATTAGGTTTTAAGCTTCTTGAAACCCTAAAATCTATCATGGCCGAAACTTCAAGAAAAAGGAAATAAACTTCTAAGCAACATACAAACATGAATACCAAGCCAAGTTCATATCATATCATAAGAAGTCTATGAGCATCTTACATTAGGTTTTAAGCTTCTTGAAACCCTAAAATCTATCATGGCCGAAACTTCAAGGAAAGGAAAATAAATTCCAAGAACATACCAACATGAATACCTAGCCAAGTTCTTATCATATCATAAGGGAGTCTATAAGCATGTTAGGTTAGGTTTTAAGCTTCTTGAAACCCTATACCCTATCATGGCCGAAACTTCAAGGAAAGGAAATTAAATTCCAAGCAACATACAAACATGAATACCTAGCCAAGTTCTTATCATATCATAAGGGAGTCTATAAGTATGTTAGATTAGATTTTTAAGCTTCTTAAAACCCTAGAATATTCATGGCTGAAACATATAAAGAAGAAGATCAAGCTTTAAACAACATCCAACATAAATCTTTAACTAAGTTCATATCATAACATAATGAGATCCATGAGCATGGGTTTCTTTTCTTTTATTTTTATTTTTAAGCCTTCTAACCTTACGAAAATTTGGTAAACGACTTGTACCACAGGTGAGGGGATACTTACATCCTTGTGTTTGATTTCCTTAGGGAAGTAATCTTGATTGTGGAGCCTTCCTAAAGAGGAGCCCTCCTTTGTTTGGGTTTCGGCAATGGAGGTGAGGAAAAGGCTTGGTCACGGTGAAGAGAAGGAGGGAGGAGGAAGAGGAGAAAAATGAAATCTCTTCTTTAATTCCCTTTTTATTCTACATGAGTGGAGGAAGGGAAAATGCACTTTTCCTTCTCCTTTCTTTTACTCACTCTTAATGAAAAGAAGAAGCAAGGCTCATCTTTTCCTTGAGAGGAAGAAGGCAACTCCAACTTCTCCTTCTAAGTGAAGAGAGCCTTCACTTCCTTATCTTTAACCATGATTTCCCTTTCCTTTCTAACAATAATTACTCTTGGTATATTGGTTAACTTATTCATGTATTTAGTGAGAGATCCAAGGTTCAAGTCCTAAGTCTTGTATCTTTTTTTTTTATTCCCATTTTTTTTTTTGGCTAATGTTTACCTAAGACTTATTTTTATTCATGATAAAAATATCTAAAAATCTTGCTAAGTACCCTATGGGTGTTACACGTACTGCTTACAAGACTTCTATTGGCATGTCTCCATTTCAGTTAGTCTATGGAAAACCATGTCACCTTCCAGTTGAATTGGAACATAAAGCTTATTGGGCAATCAGAAAACTTAATATGGATCTCAAGCTAGCAGGAGAAAAAAAATAAAACTTCAGTTAAATGAGCTTGATGAGTTAAGAATGGATGCCTATGAACATGCTCGGTCTTATAAGGAAAGAATGAAGAAGTGGCATGATCAACATATTTCACGAAGGGATCTTAAAGAAGGAGATTTATTCCTACTATTCAATTCAAGGTTAAAACTTTTTCCAGGAAAGCTTAAGTCGCAATGGTCAGGCCCATTCAAAGTTAAGAAAGTGTATCCTTTTGGAGCAGTAGATATTGGAAATAAAGATCAGGAATTATTAAGGTGATTGGGCAGCGTTTTAAGAGATATGTACATGGTATGAGCTTAGAAGAGAAACAAAAATTGTACTTCTCTGAACCTCGTCCTCCAGATCAAGGAGAACAGTCGAGCTAAAGACCTTAAATAAGCGCTTCTTGGGAGGCAACCCAAGGGTTTCTTTAGTGTTTTTCAGTTGTAGTTTTTTATTTCATTAGTTATTACTTCTAAATTTGTTGTTACTTTTGTTTTCAGGTTGAAATTTTGCTGGCCATTACTTCTTCATGGGCATGGAAGCATTAGAGAAGTTGGGAAGGAGCAAGATCATCTAATATTGAGCAAAATAGAGCTTGGTTGTGTGTCATGCATGACCATGTGTGACTTGTAGAGAAGGAGGATGCATGGGTCGTGTCTCTAAGACACGATCGTGTAAGGGTTCCTGAGAAGAAAAATTGCCCAGCCGTGTACCAGACACGGGCGTGTGATGATTCCAGAGGAAGAGATGTGCCCGGCCGTGTCCCACACACGGCCATGTAAAAATCCAGAGGAGGAATCTGCACTGCCCGTGCCATTCAGCATGACCATGCAAGGCTACCCGAAGAGGAAAAGGATGAGGTCATGTCTCACACATAGCCGTGTGAGTTAGACCGAGAAGAAGACAAGAAGGAGAGGGTCGGGGTCGTGCAGAGCCATTTACTTTGGCCGTGTCTAGAAGACACGACCATACCTAGGCCGTGTCGGCCATACACACCCCTTATCCTCAAGACATTCCTCTCTCCCAAACTCCTCTCTTCTTCAATCTTTCTTCTAAATCTTCTCAGATCTAGATCTCAAACTCATTTCTCTTCACAAACTTCATTAAGACCTAGATTTTAATAACACCTTTCTCTTCTCCTATCTTCAAGATCTACAACTCCTAGTCCCAAAGATCTTGTCTTTCAAGATCTATTCTTGCAAGAACGTAGTTCCCCAACAAAAAAATAGCACCTTTCCTTACCTAAGCTTGACGACATGCCCAATATTTTGAAGAAACTTCGCAAAAGGAAGTGGTGGGTCAAGCAGAGGAAAGGAGCCAAGCAAGGAAAAAGGAAAGCAATCAACAAAAGGCAAAGGAAAGAGGATAGCACGCGATGAAGGCAACGATAATTAATTCAATATTATTTTTAGAAATGAAGATAATAAGTCTAGATTTGAAATTCTTGTCAATAGAAAGATTGTGTATACACGTTACATGGACCCAACTATTTTAGACATATTAGGAATTAGGGATGATGTAGATTGGATGATTGGGTCCCTTAATTTGAATGATATTATGTACACACATCTACCTACATATCCTCCTATCATACAGGAGTTTTTGAGTTCACTAGATGTTCACTTTATTAATGAAGATGATTTTGTTGACAAAATAACTTATAGACTAATTAATCAAGAGTTTCAATGGACATTTAATTTTTTCCTAGCTTTCCTATTGGACACCCATGCATACCTCCTTTCCCTCGTCCACCTCCACCACCATATTGATTTCATCGGGACGATAAAAAGTTTAAGTCTGGAGGGTGGTTTTTAACCTGAATTTTTTTGCATTTTTCTATACTTTCAGTTTTTAGTTTTGTATTTGTTTTGCTTTGTTTGGATTATTTTTGATAGTTATTTTATTGTCTTTTGAAAAGTTTTGTGGCATCCCTATTGAATAAAACATCAATCCTCACTTTTATGCTTACTTGTTCAAAAGAAAAATTGTTGGCACGTTCTTTATCTTGATTCATGATATTGTAAATGATGCTAGTATGTTTAGTGTACCTCTTTTCTCTATCTTGAGTAGCATGTTGTGAGCTAAGTATCATATATAAATAAGTTTGAGTTTTGGCTTAACTTAAGGATCTTACCTTCACTTCACTTTACTTGAACTTGAATAGTTGATATCATTGAAATAATCATGATTCATCATATTTGTTTAGTACTTGGTTTCCATGGTGATTTCTCAAACTTCATTTTGGTTACTGGATGAGGCTCGAATCTTGAAACGTAATTTAGAAAAATCAAAATATCTCAAATTTTGTGCCTATGAACTTATGTGTTTAAGTGTTGCACAATGTAATCACTCAGTGAAAAAAAGGTGCATGATGATGAGAAAAAAAAAGAAAAAACAAAAAGTGTTGAAAAAAAAAGGGATATAAAAAATAGTTGTCGTGAGTGGAACTAGCAAGTCACCCTTTTGAGATCGAGTTAGGTTACTGGGGAAATGACTTCTATGGTTCTCTTGATATCGAGCATGCCTTTGAGACCCTGGGTTGATTGAGAAATATGGACCAAGTGTGTGGCAGGTAAGTCTTATCACCAGAAACATTAGGAGCTCAATTGGATGACGACTTGACTAAGACAAAGATTGAAACTTGAAGGGTTTTGAGTTACTTATTTGCACCGTGCATAGGAGACTTATGCTTAAGCCATACTTGGTTTGTTTCTATGATCATGCTTATTAATGAAACTTTTAGATAGAGTTAGGAAAGTGCATTAAGGATTATGATGCATTATTGAATACATGAATCTTGATTGCAGTATTTCGCTTGAGGACAAAGAAAAGTCTAAGTTTGGGGTGTGATGTGCGTAGATTTTATACACTTGTTTAGCATGTTTTGATGCACATTCTTATGTTTTATACATGCTTTATCTATGCACTTTCATGTTTCTTGCTTTTCTTTTAGCATAAATAATTTTCTTTGTTCGAAGATCTATTTTTGTGCGTTTTATGCTTTTAGGAGTCAAATTTGGAGAAGAATTGATGTTCGTGGCTGATTCTATAACCAAATGGAGGAAAAACAACTTTGGCAATGAGTGCCACATGGCCTTGCAAAGGGGAATGGCACTGGTCGTGTGGTCATGACAGAGCCGTGTAGCATCAACAGCAAGGGAGAGTGCCTTGGTCGTGTGAGGTTACACGGTCGTGCCACCTTTTCCAGCCAGCCAATACATGACCGTGTATGATTACACGGCCATGCAGCCTTTCCAAAGTCTAAAAATAGCATGGTCGTGTGTGCCACACGGCTGTGCAACACTTCCAGAGACAAGAATTGGCCAGGCCATGTGGTTTCACACGACCGTGCAGGAAGGCAAAAGTGGAACATGGCATGACCGTATGAGGATCACACGGTCGTGTGACCTTGGCCGAGAGGAGGAATGCCTTGGCTGTGTGGATCTCACACAACCGTGTCCTGGGCCGTGTGACGCCCAAATGTCCTCCTCTATATATAGAGCCTCTTTCTCTTTGAAAGGGAGGAGGGCTCTCCCTTTGGGGAGATCTGTTCTTGGGCGAGTCTCCAGTGTTTGGAAGTTGATTTCTGTCCAAGATTCGACTCTAAGAGCGGAGGATTGGTTCCGAAGATCACTCGTCGTATTGAGATAAGCATTCCTTTCTATTTTCTTGATTTGGATCGGAATGTCTTTAACCTTCTTATCTTCGATTCTTTCCTCACCTTCTATGGAGTAGATCTTTTGTTCTAGGAAGGAGGGAGTACTTGTGATGTAACTTGATGTAAGATTCATGGATTTTCCATCTTCTTGATTCAAGGATATTGTTATGTTTTGTATCAATCAATCTTGTATGGATTGTTGTGTTTTGTGCATAATTACCATTCTTGATTGGTTGTTTGTATTTCTTGTGGAATCTTGTTGAGGAATTCGCTAAATTGTATGACCGAGGGGCGTCGTGATAGGGCTGCCCTGCTAATGGACATTTTAGAGGATCACCTTTAGGGGTAAAGCAAGAACCTACAAAGAAGTAGGATGGATTGATTTGCTTAATTCTATATCTTAATGTGAATTGATTAGTGATGCATCTCTATGTCGAATGACTGAGGGGCGTCGTGACAGGGCTGTCTCGCTAACGGACTTCAAAGGGATCATAACTCTTTGATTACTTAAGGTTTAGATGTGAGTCCTTAGCCAGTGTTTTCTACAGAAGATAACTGGTGACTTCTTACAAAAACATTATAATTGAGGACAAGAATTGATAGATTGCATTACATCGATGAATATCATAAAGAAAGCAAAACTCCTAGAACCTTTATAAATCTGAATTTTTGTATTTAATCCTTACTTCTAATCTTTAGTTGTAAATGATCTTTTAATCGTTTGTTTAGCTTATTGATTATAACCAGTCCCTGTGGATTTTATATTCTTTTATTATTGACAACATAACCATACACTTGCGGTTCGTAACAATAAGGCCAGGTGTCCTTAACCTTGCTCGATCTTTACCTTATAGTGCATACATAGGGAGTCTTATGTTTGACTGACCTTTGCCTAGCCAGTCATATTCAAAGAGTTTTATAAGGCCAAGTGTCCTTAAACTAGCTCGATCTTTATCCGGCACGGCATAGATGGAGAACCTTATGTTCAACCGACCTTTGTCCGACCAATCTTATACTAAGAGTTTTATAAGGCCAGGTGTCTTTAAGCCCACTCAATCTTTACCTGGCCGGGAATAGATGGAGAGCCTTATGTTCGATCGACCTTTTTCTGGCCAGTCTTATACTAAGAGTTTTATAAGGCTAGGTGTCCTTAAGTTCACCCAGTCTTTACCCGGTAGGCATACACCGAGAGCCTTATGTTCGACCGGCCTTTGTCCGACTAGCCTTTGTCCGACCTGTCTTATACTAGGAGTTTTATAAGGCCTAAGCTCTTAGAGCTATGTTAGGTGTTCACCAGGCTGGGCTCCCTTACACTCGGTTGGCTACTTGACTAACCGAGTACATTATTTCCTGACTTCTCGAGTAAAACACTAGAGTCCTTATGTCTGACTGACTTCATGGCTGATCAACTTTATTCGAGCATCCTACTTTGTAACCACTCGGGCAGGATCCTAGAGTTTTAATGCGGGGTGATCGATAGAATCATATGGGAAGCACCCCCCATTCTGACTTTGACCCCCCCTCCCCCCTTATCTTGATTTTGACTACCACGTCATCTTCGAGATCTGCTCCTTATAACTCATGTCATTAGCCTCCCCTTCAAGTCTAGTCGAAAGAGATATAAACAACTAACTAGACTTAAGTTTTATTTTTCGCACATTCGCCTTCTCACTAGGGCCTTTCGATAATTCGTACTCTCACCCATACCAGAGACACTTGGTGATTTTTTCAAGAATTGCTCGCTGATGAGTGACTATTTATAAAAGAGGGAGTACCAAGGACCTATGACAAATCATTTTATTTTAAAAAATATGTTGCTTTTTATGCCCATCATAAATGCCCATTTATAGGTGAGTGCCACGCGACACCACTACTCATTTGCTTCAACGTCTTCTGATATTCCCTACTTTGTATGACGCAACTGCACATCCCCCTTTGCAAATCAATGACTCTCCTTAGTCACACCGTCCCAATCTAACCGTGGCAATTAAACTCCCCTTTTTATAAAACCCAAGGCCCTGTGAGTTCTTTGCCCTTCGTCCTTCGCCCTTTCGATTTCATTTTCTTCGATGACCTACCTTCTTCCATCTATTTTCTCCGATGATCTTCGTTGCTCTGCATTCCTTCTTTCTTGAATCTTAGACAATCCAGTAAGTTGTTCACTTTCTGTCTAAGATTTGTTCTACCATAGCCTAGGAGTCTTTCTCCCCATGGTATACTTCTACTTCTTTAAGCTTCGATGCCTCTGATCAAGCCTATCTATATTCCAGATATGAAATCCCTCGTAATTACCACATTCGTCTTCCTTCTGTTGGGATGTATACCATAAGCCTAGCTTTTTGTATGAACATCTATTTTGAAATGAGAATCACTTTGGTCAAATGTTGCATTTTATATTTATTTATATGTTAATGTAGTTGTCCATTTAATTTATATTGTAGATAACATGGTGTGTGGTGCCACACAGAAGATCATGTTATCAGTTCCTTATAAATTATAAATAGTAGCTCACGACCAAGATGGATAGGGACAAACCATTGGAATAGTTGTAGTGTAATTTGGTATTAGACTGTCTTGACTATAAAATCACACTAGTACACTATGTGTGTATTGAGCAGAACCATTTGAGGTTGTTCGATTTATACTGACTACATAAAAGAACGGAACCTCTGTTATTATGGATGTGCATTCTCTTAATCCCAATATAATAACAAGCACATACACTTAGTATTTATTTTTTTGACTTATCAATGGGTGAGATTTATTTGTTAAATCAATAGGCCCGATGAGTTGGGAGATAGTGCTATTTATACGGTGTGTTGTTGATTATAAAAGGAAATTGTGTCCTATTTATTTAGGTTGGTGATGTTTCCTTGAGGAGCTCATAAGGTTTATCATATAAACCCTACAGGTGGGCTTAGTCCGACATGATAATAAAGTTGAGTGGTATTACTCATGAAGTCAGATGTTAATTAAATGAGTTGTTAATAACTCATTTAATTAACTGGCATACGATATCTTAAATGCAAGGAGATTAATGCACTCACGATAAGGAGCCTATATTATAATATTGGATTGGTGCGGTAGTTCAATAATAACTCTTTAGTGGTATGAGTTATTATTAATGAACTTGAGTTGGGTGTTCGGGTCGAACACAGGAAGCTCAAGTCCATCAGGAGGCCAAACCCAATTCCTCCTCCCTGTCCCTGTTGTAGCCTCTATATAGCCTTACATTCACTAGTTTGATTTTGTTTCCTACCCAAGAAAGAGGCCGACCAAGCCTTTCTTGGTGCCCAAGCAAGGGGTCGACCAAACCAAAAGAAAAGAAAAGGAAAAGAAAAGAAGAGGAAGAAAAAAAGGGAGTTGTAAAAGGAAGATTTTTTCTTAACAGAATTAGAGAGTTTTCTAAAAAGAATTATGTTAATCCTTTCTTAGAAATTTTCTAAAAAGAATTATATTAATTCTTTCCTAAGAAATTTTTCTAAAAAGAATTATGTTAATTCTTTTCTAGAGATTTTTTCTAAATAAAAAATTCTGTTAATATTTCTCCTCTTTTATCTGGTGCCAAATGTTATAAAAAGAGAGGAGGTCATGCCACCTTAACCTAATCTCTCTTGAGTTGTTTTCCCTTGCTTGTGGTCAGCACCTCATCTCTTCTTTTCTCTCTTTTCTTTTCCCCTAGAGCTGGCGCCCACCTCCTCTCTTCCTCCTAGGGTTGGCGCTCCACCTTCTCATCTCTTCCTCCCTTTCCTCTCTCTAGGGCCAGTGCATATCTCCTTTGGTGGCTGGAGCTTGGAGGAGAAGAAGAAGAGAAGAACCACCCTAGGTGGTAGGTGGTTTGGAGGAGGAGAAGAAGAAGGAGGCACCCCTTTTCTTTGCATCTTTTGGTGGTAGGTGGCTTGGAAACAAAAGAAGGTTCGGGTGGTTTTCCTTGGTAGATCGTCACCCACACGACGTCCAAGAAGAGGAGAGGAATACAATAGAAGATAAAGAGGTCTTTGTCTACGAAGAAAGGTACAACTAGTTATTTATTCCGCAGCGCAACTAGTTATGTTTTCTTTGTATGGATCTTGAACACTAACACAAGAGGCAAGCGATCTTGTGCTTCGATCAAGGTGTGTTTTGGTCAATCAAGGACTTGCTTGATTGATCAAACACATGTTTGATCGAGCATGTAGGTTGCTAGGAAAAGTTCTGTGCCTGTACAAATTTTTGTACAGGGGTTTTACACAGAACGGAATTCCAAGCGCCAACACCTTCCCCAATTGATCATCCTCTCCTTCCTTTTGATAACCATATTACTTTCTTTTCTGTTTAATTAGTGGCCGGTCTGCATGTCCCCATTCATCCTTTTTTGTCGGCAGTAAGCCAATACTTCCACATCCCATTGCAACAATTTGTGCCAAATGCTTTCCATTATTTGTGTGGGATGTTCATGTTATTTCGTCTATTTGGAATTCCTCCTACTCCTCGTAATCTTTATCTATTTCCTTATCCCAAAAAATCAGAATTCAAGATTTTCCTCTTCCAGTCTCAACTGAAAGAAATCTTCTTCGAGGACATGTCATCCTCGAATAAGGGTTGGAAATCTCTTTCTTTTTTCATAGAAATACTTGATTCTATCACTTGGCCTACTACTTGGCAATCTTCCTTTCCTCCTCTTCCTGATCCTATAAAATTGAAACAGGATCCCATCTTTCTTACCTATCTCCCCAAGCTGAGCAATCAACACTTTAAAATTCATAAATAGTTACAGGAGGGCTTCTTATATCTTTTTAGTTTGAGCCCCATTCAAAAGAGACTACCTTGTCCCTTTGGTGAGTTTTGGTAATTTCGATACTTACACTATCTCTATTTAAGGTATTTTTTGTTTTATACAATGGATGCTATTCTTTTGTCCTTGATTAATGAATCAATCAATTTGAAAAAGGCAAAGCTTTGTGCCAAGGAACAAAAATTATTAGATGAGTAGAGTTTACCAGTACCCCCTTCTTCTGATAAGGCCTCTGCAGATCCCATAGATGGGATGAACACAACTGGGGTATCTAGGGAGTTACCTTTGAAACGTTTGCTGACCCTTGTGAGCTCTTCTCAAGAGAAGGCAGCTTCGCTAAAGAGAAAACGCAAGAAGCACAAGTTAACCATTGCCCCTTCTCCTACGAGGTAAGTCATCCCTGCTCAATCTGCTCCCGCTCAGGAAGATATATTTGAACAGTCCCTCGAGCTGACATTGACTATCCTTTATCCTACCCTCTTGACTCCTACTCTCGACCAACCTCAAGAGAACACTTTTTTACAAGGTTGTTCTCCAGATCCCATCTTCTCTATATCTCTTGGCCTGAGTACTACCTTTGTTGCTCTGGTGAGTTCTTCCCAATCATTAATCATTTTTTCTTTGGCTTCTGCCCAAGCTTCCTTTTATTCGACATCTCTTCTTCCTTCTACCCTCCCAATATTATTAGGAGGTTACTTAATAGATGCTTGGATAGAGGCCAAAGACCAGCTTAGCAAACTCACATCCATAGAGTTAGCAAATGAATTTTCATATGAGTAGACCAAGGTATCATCACTTAGTCAGCTATCTTTATCCACTTTTTGAGACTCGTAACTATGCTTATTTTTTAGTACTGGGCAATCAGTATAAGCATCACTTAACAATTGCATGATTTGGCAAAGGAGAACGAGTTATTGAACCACCAAACCTCTACATCAATTTCTATACAAAACTCTGAGCAAATAAAAGAATTATCTGCTCAACTGAAAGAAGCTTAAGAGCTAGCTAAAGTTGAGCATGAGAAGGTGACTCAGTGGAAGAACACCTTAAAAACTCTTAAGGCTTAACTTCAATCATAAATGAACTTATGAGAAGACATAAAAGTGAAACTAGGTGAGCAGATTACCAAGAATAAGTGGTTATGTGCTCAACTTCATGAATTAAAGTCTACTCTAGCAAATGAACAAGCTACTTGATGTGCGTAAATATTATGATAGTTTATGCATGTTTTTACGCACATTCACTTGGCTTATATGTACATATTCTTTGTACGATCACCACTTTTATCATGTACTCATCATATATACTCTTTTGTATGGATATCTACTCTTTGTTTGGTTTTGTGTTGACAGGGACAACTCTCGGAGTGAAAACAGCGATTGTCGACAAATCGGAGCGAGCTAGAGAACACGACCGTGCAAACCTTGCACGACCGTGTGGCCAAACAGAAGAGGAAAAGTGCACGGCTGTGCAACCCTTGCACAGCTGTGCAGCCAACCCAGAGGCAGATCAGAGCATGGTCGTGCATGCTTGCAGGACTGTGCCCCCATGACCGAGACCAAGCAGCACACGGTCGTGCAACCTTGCATGATCATGTCCCCAAAGCCGAGTCCCATCATCACACGACCGTGCCAATTGGGGTTGAGAAAGGGCACGACCTTGCCATCCTTGCACAGTCGTGCCACTGCGTCGCGCCCTAGCCTATAAAAGGGATTTTAACCCCAAGGAGGGGAGAGCCGGGAGGTGAGCCGTCAATAGTGTAACACCCGCCCTCCCACTGCTTAAGGAGGGACGGGGTTACTTACATACGTGCATACATATAAAAATCATGGCAGTGGAAACAGTTATTTAAATATTTTTCTACACTAATCATCAAGCTTATCATACTGAACATGTAGACTTACTAGTATTCATGCATACACTTAATTAATACCAACTACTTGAAGCATATTTCATGTTATCATAAGCATACTAGCATGAAACATAAAGAACATAAATGCATAACTATCCATACTAGTTAAAGTACTATCAAAACATAACAATAACACATGGTTCATAAGCAACATAGAACTTAAAAACATATAGCAGTTTTCTTCCACCGTGCCACTGCCACACACACACACTTGCCCTTCCTGCTGCTCCTCTTAGTTTAGCCATTCCTTTCCTTTTTCTGCAGTACAAGGAAACATAAAAAAACTATAAGCCCATAGGCTTAGTAAGTCCCTTTCCTACTCACAAAAACCATGAATCATGCATGAACATAAAGTGGTAAATCATAACATAACATGTGAGCGCATAACATAAAGTCATATCATATCATGTGAGAGCATAAAGATAAAGTCATATCATATCATGTGAGAGCATAACATAATCATATAAACATCATAGACATATTTCAAGAGCATCTTAAAGAAGCATAAAGAAAAACATATAACATGAACTTGTAGATGCAAGATGTTCTTTTGAAAACATGTATCATGAAATGAGTATATGCAAAATGTCCTTTTGAAAACATATATCATATACATACTTAAACATAATCTCAACACGAGGGCCCGGCTTGTACCACATACATACATAAATGCGCGCATCCTAAATAGATCCAAGGTAGTAAATCTTAAACCTACTAGGAACTAGGCCAGTTTCATAGACAATTGACCTAGGGGCGCTTAGGAGCCCATCCCTTTTACTAGGCTCGTTTCATAGACCATCAACCTAGGGGCGCTTATGGAGCTCACCCTTGGTACAAGCCATACAAAGTAAAATAGCATATCATGTTTCTTAACATATCATAGCATATCATGTTCCTTGTCATATCATAGCATATCATATTCTTGTCATATCATGCATATCATATTCTTGTCATATCATGAGAGAGCTCTTGATCCCAACTTAAGGGAAGCATCTCTTAGGCTTTTCATCTTACATGAGCCTTTCATAAATATATCATGATAGCATATAGTGCATATAACATAAAGCATATCATAAGGGATTCCAACATGATGACATAAATGCTCATACATAAGCATATCATAAGAACGCATAGCATGATAGCATAAGTGCACATAACATTTAGCATATAACATACAACATGGGGACCTACAATCCATAGCACATCATAAGGAGTCATTATCATGCATGGTTGGGGTTTTGATCTTCCTACAAACCCTAGCTCATTCTTGGCCGAAACCTAAAGGTGAGGTTCCAAACTTTCAATACAACATGTAGTATGGAAACTTAAACTTACAACATGTAAGAGATCATACATCATGAAGAATCATAAATAAGCATGATTAGACTTAAAAACTTTGCTCTAAATCTCGTATTCAATCTTGGTCAAGACCTAAGGTGAGGTTCCCAACTTTCTAACATAACATGAAGCATGAAACTTAAACCAAACATATATTAGAGATCATACATCATGAGAAAGCATATACAAGCATAGTTAGGTTTCAAACTTTTCCCTAAGTCTTCCATTCTTACTTGGCCAAAACCTAAAGTTGAGGTTCCAAACTTTCTAACATAACATGAAGCATGAAACTTAAACCAAACATATATTTGTTAGTTAGAGCCCTAGAGCCAATCATTTGTTGATTGTATTATGGACTTGTTGTATCATATTCTTATATAAATAAAGGCATTTGTTTTGGTTATTATACTTACTTTTATTGGTGCCAAATAAACTAAGTATAATAGCATCCTTGAGTAGAAGGTTCTCACCTATATCAATCGGTTAGTTGAACCGATAGTGAGATGATATAGGGAACACTACTCTTAATCATTCCTAGTCGAGTATTAACATTCAGGGACAATGTTAATGCAATAAGACTAGCATGTAGGTCAACTCGATGACTTGATCTCACAAGTCATGGATATAGAGATATCAAGTTGACACATGGGTATACATTGGAGAATGTATACTGAATGACCCGCCATGAGAAAGTATCATGAATTGTTATATGAGTGTCATATACTTTCTCATGTGGCTGTTACGCTCCGCAAGTGTACGGAAATGTCGCAAGTAATATAAAAGATTATCGTATCCACAGGGACTGGAATAAGCACTAGAAATGTCTCAATGCGAATTAGCTAAACAACTATCCAATCGTTTCAAATGCAAAGTGAAGGTAAACAAATCTAATATTAAAGATCAACAAACAAGAGTTTAGTGTTTTGGGTTATGATAAAGGGAGATTCTAGGAGTTTCGGTTTCTTTGTAAGGTTTCTTGAATGTAAATGGTTCACCAATTCTTATCCCTCAATTGCCAAACACTTGTAGAAAATTGTCGGTTCTCTCTTGCAATAGATAACCGGCTAAGGACTGAGAAATGTATCTAAATATGATCAATTAGACGTGAACCTACGTTGTCCTTACACAGAAGCCCACCTATTACTATGCCTTCCTCGGATATCAACATAGAAGCCCACAACTTATTAATCTATCAAGATACAAGAAACTAATCACAAAATCCATCCTACTCTCTTGAATATTCCTATTTCCTCTTCAAGATTATCTCTCAAACATCCTTACATGGGCTTGCACCTGTCACGTGGATCCCTCGGATGATCGAGTGAGAGTTTATCTTTACAAAGTCCACAAGAAATCCAAACAATCAATCAAGAATGAGAATTAAGCACAAATCACAATTAATCATACAAGATCTAATTGATACAAGCAAGACAATGTCATTGAAACAAGAAAATGGCAAATCCATAAGAGATTACATCAATCCATCATACAAATACTCCCTTAATCCTAGAATACAAGATCTACTCCATGAATCAAGGAAGAATACCCGAAGAAATAAAGATTACAAGCATTTCTTAAATCCCCAATCCAAGAAACCAAGAAAAGGGGAAGGAGAAAACTTATCTACGAAGAAGCCTTGTCTTCGGATCCAATCCTCGCTCCGGAGTCGAAATCGTCAAGAACTCCCTTAGAATCGCCCAGAAATCCTCCCAAGAATGGGAGGAAACCACCAAATCTTACCTTCTCCCCAAAGGAGGAGAGATCCCCTTTCAATTCATGAAGGAAGGTTTAAATAGAGGAGGAAATCAGGCGCCACACGGCCCCACGACACGGCCGTGTGAGATTCACACGGCCATGTCGAGTTCCATCTCTGCCAAAGCTGCACGGCCGTGTGACTCCACACGGCCAGGACCCTACTGTTCTCTGGAAGTGCTACACGGTCGTGTAGTGCACACGGCCACCACCTGCTTGGTCTCTGGAAACTTCACACGGCAGTGTGATGCACACGGCCACCACCTGCTTGGTCTCTGGAAACCTCACACGGCCGTGTAGATGCACACGACCATGTAAGGCATCTGCTCTGATTTCTTCAAATCAAGACACGGCCGTGTGAGATTCACACGGCCATGTCCTCTTCCATTCCTGTTAAGACTACATGGCCATGTGTGGTACACGGCCTGATGCTCTCTCCCTTCAATTACTTCCAAGCTTGCCCGAGGACGCATAATCTTCACCAATTTCGACTCCTGTGTACAGAAAATGCAGAAAAAGCAGATCTCTGAACCAAAAGAGTAAATATGCTAAAAGGAAAGCTGGAAGTATAAAAATGCATAGATCAAGCATGCTAAAAGTATGTAAATGTGCGTAAAAACATGCGTAAAAGAGTATATAATCTACGCACATCAGTGGCTATTAGTATGACTACTAGTCCTTGGACCTAAAGTCACCATGGATCCCTACATAAGGAGTTATGTACTTTGGTTTCGTCAAACGTCACCCGTAACTGGATGGACTATAAAGGCAATTACTGGGTATGTAACGAATTATGCAGAGGGATGTGAGTGATGTAGATGGGATCTATCCCTCCTATATGATGGGAGAGACATCGATATTCTTGATATAGTGAGACCACAAAGTGAATGGCCATGCCCAAATGAGTCAATATGAGATATTGAGCTCATTTGATTTAGTGAGTCTACTTGGAGTTCAAGATTTAGATTGGTCAGAGGATGACACGGTCTATGCCTCACATTGATCAATATAGATGTCTAGGATAGAAGGACACTTGTCATATATTGTGAGGAGTCACAATTAGTAGTCACAAGGTGATATTGGATCTCAACATTCTTGTAACTTGGGTACTAATGATGTGTTGCTAGATACCGCTCATTACTTATGCTCCTAAATGGGTTTACGGGCATTGCCAACATTACCAGAACTTATAGGGTCACACACTAAGGACAATTAGATGGAGATTAGGTTCATATGATGAACCAAGAGGATTAGATTCATTTGATGAATCAAATTGGATTAAGAG
The DNA here is from genome assembly GCF_018446385.1 of Zingiber officinale. Taxonomy (NCBI): domain Eukaryota; kingdom Viridiplantae; phylum Streptophyta; class Magnoliopsida; order Zingiberales; family Zingiberaceae; genus Zingiber; species Zingiber officinale. The sequence goes on from NC_055990.1 coordinate 52,211,710, forward strand.
TAATCCTAATTAGGCTAATTGAGTTAGACTCAAGTTGATTCATGTGTTCAATGAGTCTAATTTAGATTATGACTCATTGAATCAATTTAATTAAATGAATTAGATTCATTATATTAAATTGGCTTGAATTAAATGGTTGGATTAGATCAACCATGAGAGAGATTAAGTCAAGTTTGACTTGACTTGAGATGAAGAGGAAGAGTCAAGTTTGACTTGACTTTATGCCACATCATTTGTGACTTGGCATTAAGTGGCCAATGATGATGTGCCACATCATCATAGTCAACACATGAGTGTGCCACCTAATGGAAGTTACATCTTCTCCTTTGCTTTAACTTGGTATTGTTTTCGAAATTTTATTCTTCACACGGATCCGGTGGCGGGGTTTCGGGGTTTCCGCGACGCGAAAAAGCAGTTTTCGCGGCCCGAAAAACCAACAACATTAGAGATCATGCATCATGAGAAAGCATATACAAGCATAGTTGGGTTTCAAACTTTTCCCTAAGTCTTCCATTCTTACTTGGCCGAAACCTAAAGTTGAGGTTCCAAATTTTCGAACATAACATGAAGCATAAAACTTAAATCAAACATATATTAGAGATCATACATCATGAAAAAGCATACACAAGCATAGTTAGGTTTCAAACTTTTCCCTAAGTCTTCCATTCTTACTTGGCTGAAACCTAAAGTTGAAGTTCCAAATTTTCTAACATAACATGAAGCATGAAACTTAAATCAACATATATTAGAGATCATACATCATAAGAAAGCATATACAAGCATAGTTAGGTTTCAAACTTTTCCCTAAGTCTTCCATTCTTACTTGGCTGAAACCTAAAGTTGAGGTTCCAAACTTTCTAACATAACATGAAGCATGAAACTTAAACCAAACATATATTAGAGATCATACATCATGAAAGAGCATATACAAGTATAGTTAGGTTTCAAACTTTTGCTCTAAGCCTTGATTTCTTCTTTGGCCGAAACTATAAAATATCATTCTAAATTTCTATGCAACCTAAAATATGATAACCTATATTAACATCACACATAGTGAGTTACATATCATGAGAGGTCATAAACAAGCATAATTGGGTTCCTAAATTTCCTCTAATCCTTTTATTCTTACTTGGCCGAAACCCTAGGAGCATGGGTCTAACTTTGGATGAAATTTAAAACATGAACAACTTTCACTAACATCATGGAGTGGTTTACATACCATAAGGAAATCATAAACAACATAGTTATCTTTTTAAGAAATCTGATCCTGTCTGAGAATCTGACCGTGAAGGAGACCCGGAACAAGGAAACCCACCGTACTGATGAAGAATAATGCCGATAGAACCTCGACCCGAGAAACCCAAAGCGGATCGGAAGAAAACCAGAGTCACCGAAGGAAATCTGATAAGTAGGAAGAAATCCCCGTCCAGATAGGAGAAAGTCGAACTCCCAAGCTCCCGAGGCTCCCTGTGCACAAGAGACCAACCAACACTATCGTCAGTGACCTAAGACCGGGGTGGGAATCCCTGGCTAGGCCCTTCGACGCTCAAGTTAGTGATCTCTCTTGATGTCAAGGAAGGAAGAATAAAGAAGATGAACAGTAGCCAGAAAATTAGGGTTGTGAAAGTACACAATTATGTGAACTTACCTAGCCAACGGAGAGGATTCCCCCTTTTATACCACTTCATGTAACCTCCGTAGCCATGAAGTGGACCCCGGTTTGTTAGAGTTCGTTATGAGATGACGTCAATTGTGCCCTTGCGGAAGATAATTTTTAAGGAATCTTTTTTGTACCCCAGATGTACCTTCTTTGTCGTTTAGCGCCTGCAAGACAAGTTGAAAGCATATTTCCCACCAAAATATATATTCTCTATCATGAATTATTCTATTCGATATATTCATGTATGATTCTTCTTCATGTGACTTCTATTTGTATCTTTGTTGTGTTAAAAAATAATATTTTATTCAACATGTTTCTAAGGTATTCATTGAAGGAACTATGTGGGTTCTTTGCTTGAAAGAACCCTCTTGACCGATATTGGTCTATCTTTGCTCTGGAGTATGTATCGGTCGTTATTGACTTACCTTCATACGGCAGGCATGTATTGACCGATATTGGCCTACCTTCGTTCGGCAGGCATGTATCGACCGATATTGGCCTACCTTTGTTCTGAAAGTATGTCTCGGCCGTTATTGGCCTACCTTCATATGGCAAGCATGTATCGACCGATATTGACCTGCCTACGTTTGGCAGGCATGTATCGGCCGATATTGGTCTATCTTTGCTCTAGAGTATGTATCGGTCGTTATTGGCTTACCTTCATACGGCAGGCATGTATTGACTGATATTGGCCTACCTTCGTTCGGCAGGCATGTATCGACAGATATTTGCCTACCTTTGTTCTAAAAGTATGTCTCGGCCGTTATTGGCCTACCTTCATACGACAAGCATGTATCGACCGATATTGACTTGCCTACGTTTGGCAGGCATGTATCGGCCAATATTGGTCTATCTTTGCTCTAGAGTATGTATCGGTCGTTATTGGCTTACCTTCATACGCTAGGCATGTATTGACCGATATTGGCCTACCTTCGTTCGGTAGGCATGTATCGACCGATATTGGCCTACCTTTGTTCTGAAGGTATGTCCCGACCAATATTGGCTTACCTCCACACAGCAAGCATGTATCGACCGATATTGGCCTACCTTCGTTCGGCAGACATGTATCGGCCGATATTGGTCTATCTTTTCTCTAGAGTATGTATCGGTCGTTATTGGCTTACCTTCATACGGCAAGCCTATATCGACCGAAATTGGTTTACCTTTGTTCTGAAGGTATGTCCCGACTAATATTGACTTACCTTCATACGGCAGGCATGTATCGACCGATATTGGCCTACCTTTGTTCAGGAAGTATGTTTCGGCCGTTATTGGCCTACCTCCTTTGACTCTTTCTTCCTTTTCTTTCCTCATCTGAAGACCCTTAAAACCTAACCCATATCACTAGCCTTCCCCTTAAGTCTAGTCGAAGGAGGTGTAGACGACTGACTAGACATAAGTATAGTCTTGTCTTTTTCTACCCATGACTCTGCTCCAGATTTTGAAATGACCTCACAGATTTTGTGTACCACTGTCTTAATAAATTAAGTATAGCAATCCTGTGAGCCTTTTTCTCCTTTAAATAGAGCTACAACCTTCTCTTCACCCACAACCCCTCTCAGTTCTTTTTCTTCCTTGCCACTTTTTTTTTGCTAAGGCCATGGTCGTGGATCCTCCTTTTTCGAGGCAACTTTTGTTGGACCAGGTGAGATCTATATATGAGTTTATTGGGATTTTTGCTCCGGTTACTCCAGGGGTTCAAGGGATCGTCTTAAGAGAGGAAGCTTCACAGTTCAAATCTTCTATCCAAAGATGCAGGTGCTCTGAAGGACTCAAGAAACTTCAGAGAAATTTTTACTACTTATAGAGGGGCAGCCAAATGACCCATGGGTGTTGTGTGAAGGGCACAACACATGTTACCCTTGGGCTAAACTTGGTTGCTCCACTCGCTGAGCTAACACGGCTTGAGAGGGGAAGTGGTTTTTACATTTACTTTTCCATCATGGAATGAATCCATGTTCCCCTGTCTCGTTGCCCTTAAGCTTTTTTGTTTTTTGTTGCTTTCTTCGTCCAGGGCAAAATATTACCTCTTGTGTGCCTTGACAAGTTCGGACGAAGTGGGCTATTTCTATCTCTGCTCCATGGTAAGTTTGAATTCAGTGGTGATTGAAATTTTCCGAAGGCTCTAAGAGCTTGTGCTGGTAATATTTACTATCTATTTGAGGTTTGTTGTTCCTGAGGAAATGTGACGCTATGTATTTGATCAGATTCTAAATGTAAAGACAAATTTTTGTATCTAATCAAAGGCTTTTACTGAATTCCTCTATTATTTATAATGTGGTGTTATGTTCATTATTTCTTCATGTATCCTAGGTATCATTTATCATAGCTAAGGTTATCTTAACTATTAGTATAGTTTGATATTATAACCAATGTTATATCAACTGATGTTGTCTTATTGACTGAAGTCAATATCATACTAATATAACCGCAATTGCCCTCGTTAAAAATATTTTCAGTAAATACTAAGTCATATTCTACACGGATAGACTAAAATTTATCACTTTTCTAAACTTTTATTCTTAAAATATTTTTGTCTTTAGTGTGGGTATGGTCAAAAAGTTCTCTCCTTTCTGTTTTATTATGCCCAATCGTTCACGTCTTCTTTCGAAACTTTCTAATTAGTGATTAGCTTTCCATCGGGTGAGAGAATGTTCGAGGCACTACCAACCCCCTTGCGATCTGGTTTGTCACATCCGATGTAAACGACCTGACACTTACCTTTTCCGGCCGCCACGTCGCGCGAACCACTCGCTCTTTTCCCCTGATCCTTGGCATCCGTTGGACTAGAAAGCATTTTATTTTGTCTATAGTGGTATATTTCTCGAACCCTAAACCCTTCGTCTTCTTCTCAACCTCATTTCTCCTCTGGCACCATTCTCTTGTTGCCGTCTGCAACCGAAAGAAAACTTCGTATCTGCTACTTCTTGACGTTCCTCTTTATTGCCCCCAGTAAGTAATCTATTGTTTCCCTGACTTATACCTTTGTCCATGGCTGAGGAAGCAATTGCTCCTTGGTATGTCCATATGTCTTCTATCTTTGATAAGAATGCTAGATCATCCATTCGTCATCAGTATGAAATTCCTAAGGAATATAGAATCATAATCCCTGCACCGAATGATCGACCTCATCGTCCTCCTGATAACTGCGTGACTTTTTTCAGGGATCAGTTGATAGGGGGTTTAAGGTTCCCTATCCCTTCTTTCTTGATTGAAATAAGTCAATATTTCGACATTCCCCTGCAACAATTTGCACCTAATGCTTTTCGTTATCTATGTGGCACTTACATGCTTTTCCGTTTACGAGACATTCCTCCTACTCCTCAGAATTTCTTCATGTTTTCCTACCCCAAACTCTCAGAGCCTGATGTTTTCTTGTTCCAGTCGCGAACTAAAATGGTTCTTTTAGGTGATATGCCATCGTCTCTCAAAGCCTGGAAATCCCGTTTTTTCTTCCTAAAGTTTCCCGGACCCATCCCTTGGTATCATGCTTGGAAATCCTTCTTACCCCCTCTGCCCGATGTTAGAGAGCTTCATCTGCTTCCCTCTTTTCCCGTTTATTGTGAGAAGCTACTAGGTCACCGGCTCTCTATTTCAAAATGGTTGAAAGTTGAACTTCTGTATCTATTTGGCTTAAGCCCCGTCAAACCTGATACCCCCATTTCCTTAGGTAACATCTTGCCTCTTCTTTACTGCTTTTAATTACCTAAACCGTTTCTTCTTTTCATACAGTGGAGAAATTCTATGATGCTTTGATCAATGACGAACTACGCGTGGAGGAAGACCAACTTCGTGGTAAGGAAGCTGAATTCCTAGCTGCTCTGGCCCCTCCCCTTGTAAGTGAAGGGCCAACTATTTTAGCCGAAGTGCCTAGCTCGTCGGGGCTTCATGAGGCTCCAGGAGGTTCTTCTAGGGATCTTGCTACGCAGATCCTCCCTGATCCTACTTCCACTATTCCGTCTCCCGCAGCTGTTGCTGTCTCCTCATCTGCCTCTATTCCTCTTATTGAGCTTACATCCCCTGGTAGCTCTGATAAACCCATAACTAAAATTTCTACGGGCAAGCGTCCGGGACGCAAGCTAACCAGGGCTCCCCCTCTAAAAAGGAGGCTCATTCTCTCTACCGATGAGCTAACTTTAGAAGATTTTGTGTCAACTGATCTTCTTTCCGATGAGCCCACATTAGCAGAACTTTATCCTTCCTTGAATTTTCCTACCTCTCCTTTTCCTAAAACTAGTACTTCTGGTGACGCTTCTTTTACTTTTCCTTTGTCTATTCCGACTTCAGGATCTTTACGCTCTTCGCCTTCTTCTTACTTGGTTTTTGCTCCACCATCTATCCCTACTTCTTCTTTCTCAGCTGGCTCTTCTACCATCCCTGTCCTCCCCATATTACTGGGGGGCTCTTTTGCTAATTCTTGGGATGAGGTTCGTCCCCTTTTCGAGGGGCTCTCCATCCCTGAAGCGATTGACCACTTTTCTCATAAAGAGAATAAGGTATGATTATATACTCCTGCTTTCTATTTCTGAAATACTATCTCACAGTTTTGGATATGCTCCCAGCGGTGGCTAGAGAATATGGGTTTCTCTCGACTATTACACATCTTGTACACTGAGAACGAAAAATTGAAATCGGAGAACAAAAGGCTGCAACAGCAAGTTACCGAACTATCTTCTGCCGAATTTTCTGCTGCCGCCAAGAAGCAACTTGAAACTCAACTTGAGAGTCTTGAAGCCCAATTCAAATTGGTTACGGACCTCAATCAAGAGTTGACCTCAAAACTTGGCGAGTTAAAAGATAATTATGAAGCAGAGTTGAGTGAGAAGTTGAAGGCCTTGCAATTGAAAGAAAATGAGGTGGCATCTCTAAACAGTTCCCTTGATTTGACCAAAGCCAAGGTTGCTGCTAGGGAAAATGAATTGAAAACCTCTCAGATGGCGTTGGTGGTCTATAAGGAGCATGAAGATGTTCGTTACAAAGAACGAGCTACTGTCATGATTGAGTCAAATGAATTCTACCAACCGATTGTGAGATCCATCTTGTCTGCTTTTACTGCAGGGGCCAAAGGAGCAATTCGACAATTGGAAGAGGAGGGCTATTTAGCGCGCATTCCTCCTCTCAATTTCCTGAACCGTCGCAGACTTATTGAAGAAAGGCCTCCTGATTTGTACCCAAAACTAACTTTAACTTAATTTCCGGTTATTGTAAAGAAGGGGGATCGAGACTTTGCCATGATCCTCCGACAAACTTATGTGGTTCTGAATGGTATCCCTGGATTGCTAATCTTACTTTATCTTTAGATAATTTGTTGGTTTCAGGTAAATGTACCAAATGTCACTTGGCTTATCCATGCTCAATCTTTCTATACGACTAATTCTCCAACAACCCGGCCGATATATAAGTACTGCCCGATATTTCGAGGGGACTTCCGATATCGGTCGATTTATCTTAATCGACCGATTTACCTCCTTGTCAGGTCTTATGGGTATTAACATTACACATCCTATGTGATGGCTTATACTGAGTCTTTAGTCAGCGGATCTGGGTTACTTTTTGTCCCGGTCGATTCATCAGGATGGTTTGATTTAACCCCATTTCATCTATTGATCAATATCCGATGCTTAACTTATATTTTACTATACCCATGCTTTGAGCCTATGTTTATAATACTAATTTTGGCTTTGTCTTTATGAAGTCTCTTCAAAAATTACTTCTAAGGAAACTTTACACCTTTTCCGAGGAAGTTTATTTGACTTCATCTCTTTCCTTTGATTTTATTCTCTGATATTATTACCTATTTATGACGATTGACATTCTGAGCACCTTTTATTCTCCTTTTCCCTTTCGTTTCTTTTGTTTAGAGGTTTTAGCACAGGACTAGAAGAGGGACAAGGGTTTACGAAGTCTTCTTCTGCTTCCTTCTGTTCATCTTTTCACTTCTCAATTCCTTTTCTTTTAACCTCTTCTCTTTATGCCGGTTTCTCCTCCGGCGTGGTTCCTCTCATGTTCTTCCAACCTCATAGATACAGAAGAAGTGGACTTACGGGCAACTTATGGTTTTCCCTCTTACATTATCTGTCCTGCTCCTCATGAGGGTCCTCACCTTCCTCCCTTAGGATGCATCTCCATCTTCAGGGACCAAGTCTTGCAAGGTTTCAGATTCCCCCTTCACCCTTTCTTTTGTGAAGTTAGCCGTTATTTTGCTATCCCGCTCAACCAATTCGTCCCTCAATCCTTTTCCATTCTAATAGGCTTCGTTGGAGTATCCAAACTGTTAGATTTCCCGCTGTCACCTCGTCTTTTCCATCACTTCTTCATCCCTCGTCGGGTAGATGTTGGTGTTTTTAAGTTTCAGTCTCGTCCCAAGGCCATTCTATTCAATCGCATTCCCCCTCAAGGCGAATGGTATAAAATTTTTTTTTATATGCGTCTTCCTTCTCCTCCTCCATTTCCTACTCAATGGATACATAACCTACCCCTACTTCCCGACACTCATGGTCTCCTCAATGATCCCTCTGTCGTGTCTGCTCTACCTAAACTGTGAGGGGCAAAGTTCAGTTTGCCGCATCTGATCGAAGAGGGTTTGATGTTTCCTTTCGGGATAGGCCACATTGACACTCCCTTGGATAGTTCCTTCGGTAGGTATAATTATTTTGTCTTGCTTATACTAATTAGCGTATCCTTTTTGATAATGGTGTTTGATATCTATATTGCAGCTGATGCTCTTCTTCCAGCCTTCATGTATAAAAATTCAGCTATGACTGAGTCTTTTATCAATAGCCTTGGGGAAGAATGGTTACATACCCGCCGATCTGATCCTAATCCTAATCCCTCTACTCTGGGATTGCATTCAGAGGAAGAACAACGGGCAGAGGCTGCCTCACTTGCCAAAGAGGAAGAAGAAGAGCCTTTTGTTACCTTAGTTCAGAAGCCAAATCTTACTAAGACTTCTCCTTTTAGCAACTTCTTTGGTACTTTTGTGCAAACTCCTCTTATCCAAGCACCCATCTCTCTTGAGAGAGGTAAGGCCCCGACAGCTCCCACTCATCTTATTTCTAATCCTACTCTTAGGATGATGAGACCTGGCCTGCTTATCCCTTCTTCTTCTATTGTTTCAGCTTCCCCGATTTCTACTCCTGAGAAGGATGATATTCCTCCTGCGTTTTCTGCTCCTTTGGCATTGGCCTTGCCCCCCTTGGCCTCTAGGTCTCGAGCTAAACGGACACCTTGTCGGTGATCTTCTCCAAATATTAGTCCTTCAGCTGTTGAATCCCCCTCCCCTGTCTTACCATCGATTCCATCTACTTCTTTTTATGCTCCTCTTGTTTCTACTTTTCCTCCTATTGCGTCTTCTTCTTCTTCTCTACCTCCTGTGTCCTCCATTCCCCAACCTTTGTTCAGACAAGCTTTGGGTCTTCCTTCTCAATTGGGACGACCCTCTGAACCTTCTAGCTATGGCTCGTTACAATTACAGGGCTTATTAGCTGAATCTTGGTCACAAGGTCAAGAGCAGCTAAGGGGCCTCAGTCTTCCTCATCGAGCTGATCGTCACAGTCGCCAGGCAATAGCGGTAAGCATTTCTAGTTAATGCTATCAATTTTGTCTACTGATTCCTAATTACCTTGCCTTTTTGTTTAGTTACTTGCCTCAAGTTTACAAATTGACCAGCTACTCGTAGCTAAAGATCAGGAGAACCAGAAGTTAAAAACTCAATTGGAAACATTGAGGGTCGCGCCTCCTTCTTCTACCAGTGACCTGCCTCAATTACAAGAGAAGGTGGCCTCACAGGATCAACAGTTGGGGATCCTAAAATAAGAGTTGGAAGAATGCCAGCAACTATTAAAAGACAAAAAGCTGGCTAGAAAAACCTTAGAATTACAGGTGGACCGACTGCATTCCGGTCTTCGATTGGAGATCGCTCTAAAAGAGAAAGCTCTCTTAGATGCTTCTCAGAAAAGTCTTATCTTAGAGAAAGTAGAGAAGCTTCATAATGCCTGTCTTTCTGACCAAGCTGAGGACCTGGCTTCTCATGATTTCACTATTCTACAGGAACAAGAGCTGAGGAAAGCTCAAGATAACGAATTATCACTGCTCCAGAAGGAATTTGAATAGCTAAGATCGGAGAAGGATGTTTTAAAAGAACAAAACACAAAGCTGCAAGCTGATTTCCAGAATTATAAGGAGCAGGAAAAGAGTCGGTGGGAAGAATAGCGGCAAGCTTACTTACAGTCCCCAGCATTGCCCGGGAATTTGTTCGCAGGATAGTGGGTGCGCTAAATCATTCCGTATCGGGAGTTCTCTAACAGTTAAAAGAGGGTGGATATCTACCCAGAGAACCTCCCTTTCTTTCATAAATCGCCGCAGGCTTAATGAAGAACTACCCTCAGATTTGAAAGGCCCTTTTCCAAATGTTTAAGGAAATTATTCATAAAAACTTGTAAAGTAAGAATTGGCAGTGGAAAAAAGTGCAATTGATACTGAGTAATTAAATACTTGCAAGATGTAAGAAAACTTTAACACTTACTTGCTTCTCCTTTATGCTAGTTTAAGAATACCCCTTCCTGACATGCTTTTGATTGCTAAATATAAACTTTATTAGAAAAATCCCTTGTTCATCTTTCAGAGTTAAGCCTTGTCTTGATGGATTCTTCCTTAAGTAACATCCGGTATGCTTTGTATCTCCCCGAGGATGAATGATCTTAGTTGAGACTGGATACGGAATTGTATAAAATTATTGATCTTCGGGCTGAGTATAATATCCCAGCCGGATTTTGAATAAAGACTTTCATATATCCGGGCTCCCGTATAGAATTCCTTCTCAATTCCTGCTTAATTAGGCTTCGAAGCCCGGAGATTCCCTGATTAATTATGCCTTGCGTTAGTTTGAAATCTCTGATTTCTTCTGTGAAATCTTGCCTGATGTATTTCATAGAATTTCCTGATCGGCTCTGGTTTATAGTCTCCGGTTCCTCCTATGAAGACCCGACTGAATTACTTCATAGAATTTCCCGATCGACTTTTTCTCTGGAATAGTTTAGAGTCTCCGGTTCTTCCTATGGAGGCCCGTCCGGGTTACTTCATAGAATTTCCCGATCGACTTTGGTTTATACTGGTTTATAGTCTCCGGTTTCTTCTATGAAGTTCCGTCCGGGTTACTTCATAGAGTGTTCCCGATCGACTTTGGTTTATACTGGTTTATAGTCTCCGGTTTCTCCTATGAAGTTCCGTCAGGGTTACTTCATAGAGTGTTCCCGATCGACATTTTCTCTGGAATAGTTTAGAGTCTCTGGTTCTTCCTATGGAGGCCCGTCCGGGTTACTTCATAGAATTTCCCGATCAACTTTGGTTTATACTGGTTTATAGTCTCCGGTTTCTCCTATGAAGTTCCGTCAGGGTTACTTCATAGAGTGTTCCCGATCGACTTTTTCTCTGAAATAGTTTAGATTCTCCGGTTCTTCCTATGAAGGCCCGTCCGGGTTACTTCATAGAATTTCCCGATCGACTTTGGTTTATACTGGTTTATAGTCTCCAGTTTCTCCTATGAAGTTCCTTTAGGGTTACTTCATAGAGTGTTCCCGATCGACTTTTTCTCTAGAATAGTTTAGAGTCTCCGGTTCTTCCTATGGAGGCCCGTCCGGGTTATTTCATAGAATTTCCCGATCGACTTTGGTTTATACTGGTTTATAGTCTCCGGTTTCTCCTATGAAGTTCCGTCAGGGTTACTTCATAGAGTGTTCCCGATCGACTTTTTCTCTGAAATAGTTTAGAGTCTCCGGTTCTTCCTATGAAGGCCCGTTCGGGTTACTTCATAGAATTTTCCGATCGACTTTTTGTTTATACTGGTTTATAGTCTCCGGTTTCTCCTATGAAGTTCCGTCAGGGTTACTTCATAGAGTGTTCCCGATCGACTTTGGTTTATAGGAAAGTATAATATTTGGGCTAACCTCATGTTGGCTTGTAATTCCTTGAGGGGAGCTAAATAGGCCTTTAAGATTTCCCCTTATTTTACTGCTTGAAAAATAGAAAGGAGGCTTCTCCTGATGCTTATTAATTTGTATGAACCACATTTATTTCCTGTGTCAATATTTATCTTGCTTGGCTTTCACCAAAAGAAACAAATTACATAAACTGCAAGTATCTCAATTCACCACCGTGAACATATTTAAAGTAGTAGGATCAAATCAGGCTCGATAGGGTTGCAAATGATTAGCGCTCCAAGGGCATTCCAACATTCTTCCTTCGGCATCTTAGAGATAGTATGAGCCTGACGCGAGCTTTTCTATTACTTTATAAGGCTCTCCCCATTGTGGTGCCAACTTACTGACATCTCCCACAGGCTTGACTCGTTTCCAAACCAAATCCCCTACTTGGAAGAATCTGGGGATAACTCTTTTGTTATAATTCTGTCTCATCCGCTGTCGATAAGATATAAGATGAGTAGCAGCTTTATCTCTTATTTCCTCGATCAGGTCCAGCTCCATAAATCGTCGATCTCTATTATCCTCATCATACAATTGTCTTATGTCAGACTCTACTCCTACCTCAATGGGGATTACTGCTTCTCCTCCATAAACTAACTGGAAAGGAGTGATTCCTGTAGCTTCACGAGGTGTAGTACGATATGCCCAGAGAACACTGGGTAATTCGTCTACCCAGCTACCTCCGACATGATCTAGCTTAGTTTTCAGTCCTTTAATAATCTCCCAATTAGTTACTTCTGCTTGACCATTGCTCTGCGGGTAAGCTACAGAGGTGAAGGCTTGGGTAATCCCATAACTTTGACACCAGTCTAGGATTCTATCGCCTTGAAACTGCCTTCCATTATCAGAGACCAACTTATGAGGAATGCCAAACCTGCAGATTATATTTTTCCATAAGAATTTAATGACCGCGTCTTCTGTAATTCTAGCAAGTGGTTCTGCCTCCACCCATTTAGAGAAATAATCCACTGCCACCAACAAGAACCTCCTCTGTGCAGCAGCCATAGGAAATGGACCCACTATGTCCATACCCCACTGATCAAAGGGACACGAGACTATAGAGGTTCTCAATAACTGGGTAGGGTGATGTAATATATTCTGATGCTTTTGACAAGAAATACAAGTTCTTACCAGTTTAGCGGCATCTTCATGTAGAGTAGGCCAGAAATATCCCGCTAAGAGGATTTTACGGGCCAAAGATCTTCCTCCTATATGACTACCACAAGAACCTTGATGCACCTCCTGTAAAACAAATTGTGTATCTTCTGTGCCCACACACTTGAGCAAGGGTCTGGAAAAAGCCCTTTTATATAATTGCTCCCCCACCATAGTATATTGAGCAGCTCGTTTCTTGAATACCCTGGCTTGTTCTGTATCTTTCGGAAGAAGACCTTGCTGTAAATATAATATGATTTGAGTTCGCCAATCACCTTGAATTTCTATATCGGTTTGTCTCTCAATATAGGAAATTAACATAGTCTGTTCCACTGGTCGATCAAGACTCCATGGCACTACAGCAGAGGCTAGTTTAGCTAATTCATCTGCCACCTGATTCTCAGATCGAGGAATTTTTTGTATGTTTACGTCTTGGAATTGAGACTTCAACTTATCGAATGCTTCAGCATATAACTTAAGCCTGTCATTATTGATTTCAAAATTACCTGATAATTGTTGAGCTGCTAGCTGAGAATCAGAATATATAAGGACTCGAGCTGCCCCTACATGCCGAGCAGCTTGTAAGCCAGCTATTAAAGCTTCATATTCTTCCTCATTGTTGGTAGCTCTATAGTTCAACCTGATGGAAAGTTGGAGTCTATCTTCTTTCGGGGATATAAGGAGAATACCAATTCCACTGCCTTGTCTGGTTGCAGAGCCATCCACATAAACCTTCCAGGTATCTTCTTCTTCTGGGCACTAACTTCTATGATGAAATCTGTTAGAGCTTGCACCTTGATGGCTGAGCGGGGTTGATATTGAATGTCATATTCCCCAAGCTCGGTTGTCCATTTAATTAAGCGTCCTGACGCCTCGGGGTTAAGTAATACCCGTCCAAGAGTGCTATTGGTTAAGACAATAATCTCATGTGCTAAGAAATATGGGCGCAACCTCCGAGCAGTCAATATTAGAGCATAAGCTAATTTTTCTAGTGTAGTGTATCTACACTCAGCTCCCTTTAATAGATGACTAGAAAAATATACAGGTTGTTGCTCTTTTCCTTCCTGCCTGACTAATACAGAACCCACGGCATTTTCATTAGCCGACAAATACACCCACAGAGTTTCTCCTGCTATAGGTTTAGCCAATACAGGGAGGGTAGCCAAATAATCTTTCAATTCTTGGAAAGCCTTATCACATTCTTCATTCCATTGAAACTTATTAGCCTTTCTGAGTATTTTAAAGAAATGGAAACTACGATCGGCTGATCTAGAAATAAATCTAGACAAGGCTGTGATTCGGCCTGTCAATCTTTGAGCTTCCCTCATGTTGCGAGGTGGCTCCATGTTCTGTAATGCCTTGACTTTGCTCGGGTTGGCTTCTATCCCCCTCTCGGACACCATATATCCCAAGAATTTTCCTCCTTTCGCGCCGAACAAGCATTTGTTTGGATTTAATTTGAGCCCATACTGTCTTAACGTCTTGCAAGTTTCTTCCACATCCTTGCACAGATCAGTAGCTTGAAGAGACTTAATTAAGATATCATCAACATATACTTCCATATTCCTACCAATTTGCTTCTGAAAGACCTTATTCATAAGCCTCTGATAGGTTGCTCCTGCATTTTTTAGTCCAAAGGGCATAACATTATAATAATAAGTGCCTTCAGGTGTTATAAAACTAACCTTTTCTTGATCTTCTTTGGCCAAGGGGACTTGATGATAACCTTGATACGCATCCAACAAAGAGATGTATTCGCATCCGGCAGTGGAGTCAACCAGCTGATCGATTCTGGGTAGTGGATAATAGTCCTTTGGGCAAGCTTTGTTGAGATCCCGAAAGTCAATACACACTCGCCATTTATTCCCGAGTTTAGAGACTAATACCACATTGGCCAGCTAGCTTGGGAATTGAACTTCCCTAATGTATCCGGCCTCCATAAGCTTGGCTATTTCTTCCTTGATAATCTGATTCTGTTCCGCACTAAAACTCCTCTTTCTTTGCATGACTGGGCGGGCATCCGGGAAGACATGCAAGGAATATTCCATGACAGCAGGAGAAATGCCCGAAACTTCTTTGGGAGTCCAGGCAAACACATCATTATTCTTCTTCAAACATCGCACCAACACAGCTTTAAGATCAGGATCAAGGTCGGCTGCAACATAGGTGGTAGCTTCTGGCCGCTCGGTCTGAATCTGAACTTCTTCCTTTTCTTCATAAACCAGGACGGGTTGCTTTTCGCGAATGGCATTAACTTCCATTCTTTGAATCTTCCGGGCCGTGTTAGCCTCAGTCCGAATGATTTCTACATAACATTTCCGGGCTGTCTTTTGATCGCCCCGTACTTCTCCGACCTGATCCTCCACAGGAAACTTAATCTTCTGACAGAAAGTAGAAACGACCGCCCTGAACTCATTCAGGGTAGGCCAACCCAATATCACATTATAAGAAGATGGAGCGTCTACCACCATAAAATAAGATCTCTTGGTTCTCATCAGGGGTTCCTCCCCTAGAGAAATGGCCAACTTTATTTGCCCCAGAGGTTGCACTTCATTGCCTGTGAATCCATACAGAGGAGTTGCAATCGGTTGAAGTTCCATTGGATCAATTTGCAGCTGATCAAAAGCCTTTTTGAATATAATGTTGACAGAGCTGCCCGTGTCTATGAAGGTACGAGCGATGGCGTAGTTAGCTATCACAGCTTTGATGATTAATGTGTCATCATGAGGTATCTCTACTCCCTCCAGATCTTTGGGCCCGAAGCTTATTTCAGGACCGGCCGCCCTTTCCATGTTGCACCCTACTGCATGAATCTCCAATCTTCGGGCATGTGCTTTTCTGGCTCTGTTAGAATCCCCATCAGTGGGTTCGCCAGTAATCATGTTGATATTGCCCCTAGCAGCATTGTTTCTATTCTCTTCCTGACGGGTTATTGTGGTTTCAGAAGGTGCTTTCTCGGATACTTGGCTAGTACCCGCCGGGACCGGTATTGCTTCTTGATGAGTTCCATCTGGGCGATATTCCGGCTTGAGCGGACTCTGCTGCCTAGGGTACGGTTACCGGTAATAGTTCTGCCTCTGATATCGCTCGTTATTGACTCGTCTATTTTTCAAAAGAAAACAGTCATCAGTGTGATGACTGCTAGTTTTATGATAAGTGCACCATCTCCTTGGTGCCTCCAGTTGCATCTCTACATGCTGTACAGCTTGTGGACGATACTCTGGTTGTCGATGAGGTGGATGAGTTATTCTAGGCCCTCTTGGTGGGGGTACTGGGGTCGGAGCTTTCTCTTTGGCGTGAGTAGGAGAAGAGGGAACACCTTCTTTCCTACGAGTAGCTTGGGCTTCTTCTACGTTAATGAACTCAGTAGCCCGCTCAATCAAGGAATCAAAATTAACAGGAGGATTTCTTACCAAATCTTTAAAGAAATCATTATCATTTAGAACCTAAGAGAAAGCACTTACTAATATTTCAGTAGTAGCATTAGGTACATCTATAGCTACCTGATTGAACCTTTTAATATATGCCCGAATGGATTCTTTAGATGTTTGCTTAATTGAGAATAGGCTCCACGGGGTCTTATGATACCTTTTGTTGCTGGAGAAATGATGTAGAAAGACTTTCTTGGAATCTTTAAATTTTCGAATAGACTTTTCAGGTAATCTTTTGAACCAGCGTTGTGCTGCTCCTCCAAGAGTAGTGAGGAACATCCGACACTTCACCCCATTAGAGAATTGTTGCAACAAGGCTACATTCTCAAATTTCAACAAGTGATCTTCCGGATCTGTGGTTCCGGTATATTCTCCAATTTGAAGATTTTGATATCGCTTAGGAAGTAGGTCATCTAATACACTTTGTGAAAATAGGGAGATGACCTTTTCTGGTGAACTATCACTAGTTATCATTTTGACTTTATGCTTCTCTCTGTCCGGTACCTCGCCAGAGGATTCTTGGAACACAGGCTTCTTACCCCTGGATCTAAGGGAGTGCGAAGGAAAGCTCGTGGATGCCTGGTTGGAGAAACAGTAGCTGGAGGAAAATATAAATGTTCTTCTTCTTCTATCTCCATTCCTTTCTGAGGTTCAGTAGTTGATATCGCCGGATGATGAGCCGTCGGCAGAGTGGCCCCAGTATAAGCTTGCAGTTGTTGTTGCTATTGTTGTAGGGCTTTCTGAACATGAGAATTAATGAGGAGATCCAAATCCTCGCGACTGATAGTAAGTAGGTTTGACTTCCCAGCTTCTTCCATCACGTAGTCTCAGATTCAGGTGAATTTCCCATAGACGGCGCCAAATTTGATCCTGTCTGAGAAGCTGACCGTGAAGGAGACCCGGAAGAAGGAAACCCACCGTACTGATGAAGAATAATGCCGATAGAACCTCGACCCGAGAAACCCAAAACGGATCGGAAGAAAACCAGAATCACCGAAGGAAATCTAATAAGTAGGAAGATAACCCCGTCCAGATAGGAGAAAGTCGAACTCCCAAGCTCCCGAGGCTCCCTACGCACAAGAGACCAACTAACACTATCGTCAGTGACCTAAGACCGGGGTGGGAATCCCTGGCTAGGCCCTCCGACGCTCAAGTTAGTGATCTCTCTTGATGTCAAGGAAGGAAGAATAAAGAAGATGAACAGTAGCCAGAAAATTAGGGTTGTGAAAGTACACAATGATGTGAACTTACCTAGCCAACGGAGAGGATTCCCCCTTTTATACCACTTCATGTAACCTCCGTAGCCATGAAGTGGACCCCGGTTTGTTAGAGTTCATTATGAGATGACGTCAGCTGTGCCCTTGCGGAAGATAATTTTTAAGGAATCTTTTTTGTACCCCAGATGTACCTTCTTTGTCGTTTAGCGTCTGCAAGACAAGCTGAAAGCATATTTCCTGCCAAAATATATATTCTCTATCATGAATTATTCTATTCGATATATTCATGTATGATTCTTCTTCATGTGACTTCTATTTGTATCTTTGTTGTGTTAAAAAATAATATTTTATTCAACATGTTTCTAAGGTATTCATTGAAGGAACTATGTAGGTTCTTTGCTTGAAAGAACCCTCTTGACCAATATTGGTCTATCTTTGCTCTGGAGTATGTATCGGTCGTTATTGGCTTACCTTCATACGGCAGGCATGTATTGACCGATATTGGCCTACCTTCGTTCGGCAGGGATGTATCGACAGATATTGGCCTACCTTTGTTCTGAAAGTATGTCTCGGCCGTTATTGGCCTACCATCATACGGCAAGCATGTATCGACCGATATTGACCTGCCTACGTTTGGCAGGCATGTATCGGATATTGGTCTATCTTTGCTCTAGAGTATGTATCGGTCGTTATTGGCTTACCTTCATACGGCAGACATGTATTGAACGATATTGGCCTACCTTCGTTCGGCAGGCATGTATCGACCGATATTGGCCTACCTTTGTTCTGAAAGTATGTCTCGGCCGTTATTGGCCTACCTTCATACGGCAAGCATGTATCGACCGATATTGACCTGCCTACGTTTGGCAGGCATGTATCGGCCGATATTGGTCTATCTTTGCTCTAGAGTATGTATCGGTCGTTATTGGCTTACCTTCATACACTAGGCATGTATTGACCGATATTGGCCTACCTTCGTTCGGCAGGCATGTATCGACCGATATTGGCCTACCTTTGTTCTGAAGGTATGTCCCGACCAATATTGGCTTACCTCCACACGGCAAGCATGTATCGAACGATATTGGACTACCTTCGTTCGGCAGACATGTATCGGCCGATATTGGTCTATCTTTGCTCTAGAGTATGTATCGGTCGTTATTGGCTTACCTTCATACGGCAAGCCTGTATCGACCGATATTGGTTTACCTTTGTTCTGAAGGTATGTCCCGACCAATATTGACTTACCTTCATACGGCAGGCATGTATCGACCGATATTGGACTACCTTTGTTCAGGAAGTATGTTTCGGCCGTTATTGGCCTACCTCCTTTGACTCTTTCTTCCTTTTCTTTCCTCATCTGAAGACCCTTTAAACCTAACCCATATCAAAATCCATAAACCCTACATCTTTTCTTGTCCGAAACTTTAAAGGTTTGAAATTCCAAGTTATGAAGCATAAAACTTTAATCACCATAAACAACCTTTTAAACCCATCTTGACCGAAACTTACAAGACAAAAACCCTAGCTTCTAAGAAAACTTTAAGCATAGAACGTATGGAACTATTGTACTGTAGGTGAGGGGAATACTTACATCCTCTCGCTTGATTCTCTAAGAGAAATAACTTTGCTTGTGAAGCTTTCTTGGAGAAGAAATCTTCTGACTTGGCTTCGGCAATGGTGAGGAGAGGTAAGAGTGATTTCGGTGAAGAGGAAGGAGGAAGTGAGAAGAAAAATAAATTTTCCCTTTTATTTTCTCCTTTTATTCCAAATGAATGGAAGAAGGAAAAATGAACTTTTCTTTTCCTTTCTCTTTTTCTCATCCTAATGAAGGAAGAAAGCAAAACTTTCTTTTCATTGAAAGAAGAAGAAGAAAACTTGAACTTCTCCTTCTTAGTGGAGAGAGCCTTCACTTTCCTTACCTTTAACCATAAGTTCTCCCTTTTCATAACATCACACCCCTGTTGGGCCCACTGGTTATGACATGGAACCACTTACCAAGAGGTCCAAGGTTCAATCCTTGGTCATGCCTCTTTTTGGTTTTTTTTTATTATATTTTCTTTTAAATAAAAATCCACATGAAACCTATTTAATCATGCATAATTTTATATAAAATTATTAGGGATCCTATGGGTGTTACAAATAGGAGAATCACTTTGGTGTCATTCCACACCGTCTAGGACATCGATCCAGTGATCTTTCATCACCGCATCAACTCTAGAAGCAAAGGATTGGATTCAAAGATCACTCGTCATCATTGGATAAGCATACTTCTTCTTTCTCTCTTCGTGTTGAGAATTTGTATGTTTATATACATCATGTCTTCGGGTTTTTCTCCAGTGTCTATGGAGTAGAGTCCTTGTTCTAGGATGAGGGAGTAATTGTGGATTGATTTTGATGTAAGACTCATATTATGTTTATATCCATTGGATGATTTCGCTTGCTTTTTTTTGACTACTCGATCAGATTGTGTAGGAATTGCCAATCTCGTAGAGGAAATACCTTAGATCATACACCCGAGTGACCCTAATGACAGGGGTAACCCATTCACGGACATTTAGGGTACTTCCTTGAAAGGAGAGGTGACTCCTCCTCAAGGAAGTAAGAGACCAAACTCCTTAATTCTATCTTTGATAACATCAATTAGAGTTGTATCCTTGTGATCTACCGAGACGCCCTAGTGACAGGGGTTAACCATAATAGGATTTCATAGAGATTGTCTTTGTTTAGTGCTTAAAGATAGTTTCCTTAGCTTCCGGCGAATGCAGGCAGATGGACAACGAGTATAGGATAGTATGTGATACATCAATACCACCATAATGAAGCCGAACTCCTAGAACTCTTCACTAACCAGGTTGATTACTTCTCGTTGCTAGTTCTTGTTTCCACTTTCTAATCTCTTTCCTTAGATTACTTACAATCATCGATTGTGTAACTAATCCTAAGTGTGCCATCACTAGTGCTTATAACCATTCCTCGTGGCATCGATATTATTTATTACTGATGACGAATCCGTGCACTTGCAGAAGTGTAACAAATTTTTGGTGTTGTTGCCGGGGACTGCGTCTATAACATTGGTGATAGTTATACTAGATTAGACTAGACTTTGCTTTCTTTTTCTTTATCTTTCTTTTTTCTAACATTCTACATTTTATTCCATATATTGTTAGCTAACCTTGCAAGAGATTCAATTACCCTTCATGTTTGTCTACTTCGCGCTCCCGGTCTGTTCGGATAGGACATAATGTTAAAATCATTAAAGGATTATGGAGCACCAAAGTCTGCTAAAGAGCTAGGGCCCATTGTGTTTCCAGAAATCCCAACGAGGAATTTTATACTCAGACCATCATTCATCTCTAAAGTACAGGAAAATCAGTTTGGGGGATTAGATTCAGAGAATCCTTACTTGCATCTCCTAGATTTCCACAGCTATTGCAACACACTGAGAGTTGAGGTGGTTCCGGCTAATTCAATACAACTTATAGCTAATCCATTCAGTCTTAAAAGTAATGCAAAGGTTTGGTTCAACACTCTGCAGCCGAGAAGCATCAGGACGTGGGATGAATTAGAGAGAAAATTTCTAAATAGATACTTTCCTCCAAAAAGAACTGCACAGTTGAGGGATCAGATTCTGCACTTAAAGCAACGTGACGAAGAAGCATTGCATAAAGCCTGGGATATGTACCTGTCAATTCGATATCAGTGCCCACATCACGGTATTGAGAGTTGGTTGGTTCTTCACATATTTTACATTGGACTCTCATTCCAGAACAAGAGCCATCTGGACACAGCAGCTAGGGGGGTACTCATGAAAAAAAGTTTGGATGAAGCACAAGAAATAATCCATATGGTGGTGTCAAATCTCAGCGAGTGGTCAAGACAAGACATGCTAAACTTATCTCTACACCCGATCAAAGCAGAAGAGGATATGGGAGTGTTGATGGATGAAAATAAATCAAGACACGTAGGGAACGAGGTTCAGGTAGAATTAGAGGAATCCATCAGTGTGCGGTGCAAGGATGTACAAAAAATGTTTCCTTGGTGTGGAGAGGTCTTATTAAAATCGCTAGGAGGTTTAATATCTACCTCAGTATCATGTATGGAGGAGGACTTGGACGACGAGGATGATATTGAGGGTGTTAGAGTGTATACTAAAAGCCTAGCTTTTGTAAATATTTATTTTTGAAATAAAAGTATCACATTGGTCAAATGTCTACATTTATTTGTTAAGTGTAGTTGTTCAATTAATTTATATTGTAGAAAATATGGTGTGTGGTGTCACACACAGAAGATCATGTTATCAGTTCTTTATAAATTATAAACAGTTGCTCACGATTAAGATGGAAAGGAATAAACCATTGGAATAGTCGTAGTGTAATTAGGTATTAGTTTATCTTGACTAATAAATTACACTAATACACTCTAAGTGTATTGAGTAGGACCATTTTTGGTAAGTTCTTTTTATACTGACTTAATAAAAGAACTAGACCTTAGTTATTATGGAAGTGTGTGCTCTTAATCCTAATATAATAACAAGCATATATATTTAGTATTTATTTCTTTAACTTATCAAAGGGTAAGATTTAGCTCGATAAATCAATAGGCCCAATATATTGGGAAATGATATTACTTATAGTGTGTGTTGTTGATTATAGAGGGAAACTGTGTCCTAGTTATCTAGGTTGAGAATGTCCCCAAGAGGAGCTCATAAGGATTGTAATGTCAAACCCTGCAGGTGGACTTAGTCCGACATGACGATAAGATTGAGTGGTACTACTCTTGAACTAAGACATTAATTAAAGTGAGTTGTTAGTAACTCAATTAAATTAATGGGCATTCGATATCTTCAACACAGGGAGACTAATACACTCATGATAAGAAGGAGCCCATAATGTAATTTGGGATTGGTGCGGTAGTGTAATAATAACTCTCTAGTAGAATGAGTTATTATTGATGAACTTGAGTTGTGTGTTCGGGACAAACACGGGATACTCAAGCTCGTCGAAAAGCCAAAATCAATTTCTCCTCTAGGTCCCTGTCGTAGCCTCATTAATGCCTTAAATCCACTCATGAAAAGTCCATCTTGGTGTCCAAGAAGGGGCCGACCCATGGCTTGGTGACCAAGCCAAAGGGGCCGGCCATAAACTCCTTGAGGTGGCCGGCCACAAGTAATTTGAAGGGTGCCGGCCACATAATTCAAATTATGAGGGGTGTTTTGAATTTTTAAAATCTTCTCTTTGTAGATATCTACAAGTTTTAAAAGAGAGATTTTAAAATATAAAACTTTCCTTATTTGAATTAGGCCACATGGTTTAAAAGAAAGTTTTAAAGTTTTAAAACTTTTCTTTTTTAACCATCCTCATGGTTTTAGAAAAAAGGAAGAGAAATTTTAAATTTGAAAACTTTCTATTTTTGTAACCATGTTAAAAAAAGAAAATTTTAGAAGAGAAGTTTTAAAATTTAAAACTTGATTTTAATTTTTTAAAACTTTCCTTTTTTAACATCCACATAAGGAAAGAGAGATTGTAAAATTTTATAAGAGGATTTCTTCTTTTATAAAATTTTATAAAAAATTATTTCTCTTGATGATGATGTGGCGGGCCACCCTTGCTTGGTGTCCAAACAAGGGGCCAGCCATTAAAAGCATCCAATCATCCATGATTCAATCAATTGAATCAATGATTGATGATTGAATCAATCAAGAGGAAAGAAAAGAAAAAATAAAAGGGGAAAAGGAAAAAACAAGAGGAAGATTTTAATTTTTGTAAAAATCTTTTCCTTATTTAAGTTGGGCAAGTAATATAAAAAAAGGGGAGGAGAGGCCTCATGGCACATCAATTCTTATTCTCTTGTTGGTGCTCTCTATTGTGGTTGTCCCTCTCTCCCTTCCCTTTCCCCTTGCTCTCTTTGGTTCCTTGGTGGTGGTGGTGGTCGAATTCTAGAGAAGGAGGAAGAAGGCTCTTGGGTAGCGTTCATCTTGGAGGATCGTCGCCCACACGATGTCCAAGGCGAGGCAAGGAATACGGCAGAAGATCTTGAGGTTATTAGCATACAAGGAAAAAGGTATCACTAGTAATTGTTTTCCGCATCATATTAGTTATTTTTCTTTGTATGAATTCCAAACACAAGAGGCATTAGATTCTACTTTTTCAAATTTGTGATTCGATTGTTACTTTTGGTTAAACCTAATGTTATTTTAGGAAATTAAATATTTAATTTCATTAAAAGGTTTTGTCAAGGCAGTGGTGGATGCTTCCATACCCAAGAAGGCCATGTGCCTCGCCATGTTTGTCCTGGGAACCGATTTCTGAAATAGATATTTAATTGAATTTGTAACATAGGTTGATTTGGATCACTAGTGTTAAGTTCTGCTTGCAATCCAAATCAAAACCATTAAGAACTGATAAGTTAAATTTGGAATCAATAATGTTAAGTTCCATTTGTGATTCCTAATTTAATTTCTAAAGAACACAATAGGTTGTTTAGGAAAGGTTCGACACTTGTACAAAATTTTTGTATAGTGGAACCGGTACAATCTTCCTAGGACCAACTAAGAGAGGGAATGACTCAAGAAATTAAGGGAGAGCCAGAAGAAGTTGTGGTGAACGAAGAAATACGGTTATTAGAATAGGAACCAGCCTCACCTGAGATTGTACCACCTCAAGTGGAGTTAAAGCCTCTGCTGCCTAACCTTAAATATGTGTTTCTTGGTCCAGATTCCACCTTTCCATTAATAATTAATGCCAATTTGACGGAAATG
Organism: Zingiber officinale; assembly: GCF_018446385.1. NCBI lineage: Eukaryota > Viridiplantae > Streptophyta > Magnoliopsida > Zingiberales > Zingiberaceae > Zingiber > Zingiber officinale. The sequence continues at coordinate 52,235,910 of NC_055990.1, forward strand.
GAGGCTCAGAAATTGATCCAGGAGCTGACAACACACAGAAAAGTAATCAGATACACCAATGATGACATTAAAGGGATCAACCCTTCGATCTGCATGCACAGAATTCTGCTCGAAGAAGGATATTAAAATTTAATTGAGCATTAAAGAAGGCTAAATCCAAATTTGAAGGAGGTGGTGAAGAAAGAAGTATTGAAACTTTTTGATGCTGGGATTATTTATCCTATATCGGATAGTGAATGGGTGAGTCTAGTCCATGTGGTCCCCAAAAGGGGGGGGGATGACTGTGATTAGAAATGAAAATAACGAATTGATTCCAACAAGGATAGTTACAGGATGGCGGATGTGTATTGATTACAAGAAGCTAAACAAGGAGACTAGGAAAGATCATTTTTCCTTACCATTCATTGATGAGATGCTAGAAAGATTGGCAAAGCATTCCTATTTTTGTTATCTGGATGGATATTCTGGTTTCTTTCAAATTCCAATACATCCCCTAGATCAACAAAAGACCACCTTCACGTGCCCTTTTGGTACCTATGCTTATCGATGAATGTGGTTTGGACTCTGCAACGCACCAGCTACATTTCAGCGATGTATGATGGCAATATTCTCAGATTTCACAGAAAAGAGTATGGAGGTATTCATGGACGATTTCTCAGTTTATGGGAATGACTTTGATTCTTGTCTTCTGAACCTTTCTAAAGTTCTTCAGAGGTGTGAAGATGTGAACTTAGTTTTGAATTAGGAGAAATGTCACTTCATGGTCAAAGAGGGAATTATTTTAGGGCATAAGATTTCAGAACGAGGAATTAAGGTAGATAAAGCCAAAATAGAGACAATTGAGAAACTACCTCCACCTCTTAACGTAAAAGGGGTTAGGAGCATTTTAGGGTATGCTAGATTTTATAGGCATTTCATCAAGGATTTCTCAAAAATTTCTAAGGCACTAACTAACCTGTTGATTAAAGATGCTGAATTCTATTTTGATGATGACTACAATGATGCGTTTAAGAAAAATCAAGAGTGCTCTCATCTCAGCTCCCGTAATTCAAGCTCCAGACAGGGAACTCCCATTCGAAATCATGTGCGACGCCAGTGACTTTGTAGTAGGTGCGGTTTTAGGACAAAGTACTGCACGCAATCCACTATGCATGCAAGACATTGGATGTAGCCCAAATGAATTATTCTACCACTGAAAAGGAATTGTTGCCCATAGTGTTTACAATCGACAAGTTCAGGTCCTATCTAGTGGGCTCAAAAGTGATAGGGTATTCTGATCATGCTGCCATAAGATATTTGCTTAATAAGAAAAGTGCCAAACCTCGTTTGATCAGGTGGATATTACTTCTTCAGGAATTTAATCTGGAAATTAGAGACAAAAAAGGGGCTAAAAATGTTATGGTAGATCATCTATCCCGAGTATGGCCAAATAGGCAAAAAGATGTGGATTTTGATCCGCCCATAAATGATGTTTTCCCTGACGATCATTTGTTGGCAGTAAATTCTGAGAGAGTTCCTTGGTATGCGGATTTTGTTAATTATCTTGCAAGTAGAGTACTTCCCCCAAAATTCACCTAGCAGTAGAAGAAAAAGTTTTTCTCAGATGTCAAACACTACATATGGGAGGAACCACTACTTTTTAGGAAATGCGGAGATACAATCTACCAAAGGTGTGTGCCGGAAGACAAAATCAAGGACATTTTATTTCACTGTCACTCATCATCTTACAGTGGACATTTGGGCGTGTCAAAAATAGCTACAAAAATTGTATAAGCAGGATTCTTTTAACCAAGTCCGTTTAAAGACACAAAGAATTTTGTGCAGTCCTACAACCAATGTCAGAAGATCTGGAACATTACTAGAAGAAATGAGATGCCACTGAATTGCATCCTCGAAGTGGAGCAGTTCGATGTATGGGGAGTAGACTTTATGGGACCCTTTCCTTCATCATGTGGAAACAATTATATCTTAGTGGTAGTGGACTATGTGTCAAAATGGGTAGAAGCCATAGCTTCTCCTACCAGTGACGCAAAAACAGTAATTAAACTACTTAAAAAGGTGATTTTTCCATGGTTCGGTGTACCTAGGGCAGTTATTAGCGACGAGGATTCACACTTCATTGAAAGATAGTTTGAAAATTTGCTAAAGAAATACGGAGTTAGCCACAAAGTAGCATCACCCTACCATCCCCAGACCAATGGACAAGCGGAGATTTCCAATAGGGAGATCAAATCAATATTAGAAAAGACAGTGTCCAATTCCCGCAAAGACTGGTCATTGAAATTGGATGATGCTTTATGGGCATACCGTACTGCTTTCAAGACTCCAATTGGTATGACCCCATTCCGACTTGTATATGGAAAGTCGTGTCATCTTCCAATAGAATTAGAACATAAGACTTACTGGGCAATAAAGCAGCTTAACATGGACCTGAAGTTAGCAGGAGACAGAAGGGAACACCAATTAAATGAGCTTGATGAGTTGAGGATGGATGCCTATGAACATGCCAAATCCTATAAAGAGAGAACAAAGAGATGGCATGATCAATATATCATGCGGAGAGAATTCAAGGAAGGGGACTCAGTGCTGCTGTTTAATTCAAGATTGAAACTTTTTCCTGGAAAGTTAAAATCAAGATGGACAGGAACATTCCAAGTCAAGAAGGTTTACCCGTTTGGAGCTGTTGACATTTGGAGCGAGGAGCGTGGAGAATTTAAAGTAAACGGGCAGCGTTTAAAAAAATACCTCCACAATGTGCCGGCAGAGGAAGATATGCTGATATACTTCTCAGATCCACGTCCACTTGAATGAGTTAAAACAGGGTCAATCTAAAGACCTAAAGCGAGCACTTCTTGGGAGGAAACCTAAGGGTTTTCTTTCATTTTAGTTCATCATTCCTTTTGTCGTTTTATTTCTCTAGTAAGTTTAAGTTGAATACTTTTATTTTTTTCTTTTGGGTTTTCATTTTCACGATGTGCAAAGCCTCCATGATCTGGCTGTGAGCGTTTCATGGGCGTGGATGCATTAGAAGAACTGAAATGGCAAAAGGCGAGTCACCGTGCGCTTAAAGGAGTCGGTCATGTGACCACATACAGCCGTGCGAAGCTGACAGAGAGGCAAAGGCCACTGGCAGTGCAACCTTGCACGGCCGTGTGGCCAGTGCAGAAAGGTGAAAGGCATGGGCCGTGCTAATTGGCACGATCGTGCAAGGCCACCAGTGAAAAAAAAGACACAGGTCGTGCCAATCGGTATGGTTGTGCGATCAAGGCAGAAAGGAAGAAGGAGCTGGCCGTGTCAATCGGCACGGTCGTGCAACTTTGGTCGAGTGGAGAAAAGAGGAGGTCATGCCAATTGGCACGGCCATACAGAATCACCATGAAGGGGTCATGCAACCCTACACGGCCCAGTCCAAACTCCTCCTTTATTAGGGCATCGGTGTGTGGAGGCTTGCACGCCCGTGCCCCACCTTCACCCTCTCCCCCATACCTCCTTTCTCTCCTCTCTTCCTCCAACTTCCCAAGGTGTTACCACTCCTTCCCCACATTCATCTCATTCCAATCTATCACCCGTGATGTCGAACTTCGTTAAAAGGAACTTTCGTCAAAGGAAAGGAAAAGAAGTGTTGGTCGTCTCAAACGAGGAGAATGCACACTTCGAAGGTATATCAAACAACTTTGGTATTACTTTCTCTAATGATGATCAATTGCATCGTTATCATTCTTTATCTAAATGCCCCATTTTAAGCACTAGATTTATGGACCGAGAAACCTTAGAAGTATTAGGGTTTGGAAATGATATTGATTGGTTGCTTGATAGAATAGGTTGGTCTAGCATAATGGCCCTAAGGTACCCAACCTATCCTCATATTGTCTTGGAAATTTTAAGCTCCATTTCAGTTGATAATGTTCAAGGAGGAGGAAAATTAAAAGTTCATTTATTTAATTATGACTGTGAATGGAGTCTTGAGGATTTTAATATATGCTATGATTTGCCTAGGGATGGAGCTTACATAATCCTGCCTGCTTTTGAAAAATCAAATTTATGAGAGCAAATTGGTGGAGAGTCCAGCTTTAATCCATACGTTTCTAATGGTAGTAGTATTATTAGCCCAATCTTTCGATATGTCCATATGATGATGAGAAACACGATATTTGGAAGGGGCAGTAAGGATGGAGTTGTAAGACTTTCAAACTTGTATTGTTTAAGGGGAATGGTAGAAAATGTGTCTGTTAATTCAGGATATTTCTTTTTGAAACACTTGGTAAAATTAGAGAAATTTTCCTCCCCTACCCCCATTATTTTAGGTGGATTGCTTACTCATATTGCAGTAGTATTAGGCTATGACCTGAGTGGTCTTGAAATGATTGAAGATGTTTCTCATATAGATTTAAATTTTTATTTAACCACCCGTTTGATTCGTCAAGAGGAATTTGGGTATAGTCTTGTGATTAAGGATAGTTTCCCATTTAGATTGCCCAACCCGGTTTTGACTAAGATCCATGTTAAGGAGAATTGGCGTTTGACTTTAGCAAAGCAACATATTAGGCCACCTCCAACCTCCCTTCCTAGAAATATGCCTTCGGTTAGTCGGGATGTTTTGCGATTTGATTTTCAAGAGTTTAGCCCTATCATTGACTCTCTTCATCATGATCTAGAACAAAATAATGGATTGCTTACTAGGAATTTTTACATGGAGGATGAGCAGTTTAAGCAACTACAAGACTGTTTTAAGAGTGAGAGAGAGTTATGCACATGAATGCTTGAATTTATGGAGGCTCATAGAAAGAGAATGGTTTGGAACGAAGATTTTAGGTGGTATATGAGGAACTTTCATAGCAATATCGATGAGTTGTTTGCATATCATAAATGGGTAAGGGATCTGAGATAGGTGATTAAGATTTATCCTGAGCTTCCAGATCTCCCCGACCTTCGGCCTCATCGACCATTTTGATCATTTCATCAGGACGATGAAAAGTCTATGTCTGGGGGGGGGTGTGTTGTGTCTGTCTGCATAACCTGAGTCGAGTTGAGTGTTTTTTTTCTTTTTGCATTTTATTTTGTTTGCATATTTTATTAGTCTGTTTTGTTTATTCGCATTTTATGAGATTCATATTTCTAGTTTTGAGGCATACTTGAGAACATCAAACCTTTTACTTTTTCTGCTACTTGTCCGATAGCAAAATGACTAGCATTTTCTTAATTTATGTGTTGTCAAGATAGTGTTAGTATGTTTGGTGTATCTCCTTTCTCTATCTCAAGTAGCATGAAATAAGCTACGTATTGTACGGAATTTGGTATAAGTTTTGGCCTAACCTTAAGAATCTTATTTACACTACACTTAAGTACTTAAGTTTGAATAGTAGAAATATTTTGGAATAGTTATGATTCATCCAAATTATTTAGTACCTATGTTCCCATGGTGATTTCTTATTTACATTTTTGTTACTGGATGACCTCGGATCATTGAAGCTCATTTGGAAAAATCTAAATCCCAACATATGCATCCCGCATGTGTGATTAGTGCTACACAATAGCACCAACAAATTATATAAAAAAAATGAATAAGGGATGAAAAAACTAGTTTTCGTGAGTGGAAACTAACAATTCACCCCTTTGAGACCGAGTTAGGTTATTGGGGAAATGAATGTTATGTTTCTCTTGATTCAGAAAAGTATCCTTTGAGACCTTGTGTAATTTAAGAAAGACGAACCAAGTGTGTGGCAGGTAAGTGCCTATCACCGGGAACATTAGGAACTCAATTGTATAACGACTTAACTAGGATAAAGAATTGAAACTTGAAGAGTTTGAGCTACTTATTGCACAGAGCACAAAGAACTTATGCTTAGGCCATACTTAGGTAACTCCACAATCATGCTTATCAATGAAACTAGTTGATAGAGTTAGGCAGATGCACTAAGGATTATGAAACACTGCCATGCGCTCATGAACATAGTTTGTAGCATTTTGCTTGAGGACAAGCAAAGGTTCAAGTCTGGGGTGTGATGTGCGTAAATATTATGATCGTTTATGCATATTTTACTGCACATTCACTTGCTTTATACGTATTTATTCCTTGCATGATCACCTCTTTTATCATGTATTTATCATATATACTCTTTTGTTCGGATATTTACTCTTTGTTTGGGTTTATATTGATAGGGGCAACTTTTAGAGCGAAAATGATGATTGTTGACGCACCAAAACAAAGCAGAGAGGACGGTCGTGCAACCTTACACGGCCGTGTGGCCAATCCAGAGAGGGATCAGAGCACGGCCGTGCAACCCTGCACGACCATACCTCACAACCAGCAACCAAGCAAGGAACGACCGTGCAACCATGCATGGTCGTGACCTCCCATGACCGCAACCATGCAGCACATGGCCGTGCAACCTTGCATAGCCGTGTCCCAAGAGTCGAGCCCGGAGTTCACACGGCCGTGCCAATTGGCATGGTCGTGCAGCACAGCCAGAGATAAAGAAGGATACGGTCGTGCCATCCTTACACGACCGTGTCGCCGCAGCTGCACCCTAGCCTATAAAAGGATTTTAACCCTTTTCCTCAAAGGGAGAGAGCCGGGAAGAGAGCCGTCAACAGGAGAATCACTTTGGTGTTGTTCCACGCCGTCCAGGGCATCGGTCCAGCGATCTTTCATCACCACATCAACTCCAGAAGCAAAGGATTGGATCCGAAGATCACTCGTCGTCATTGAATAAGCATACTTCTTCTTTCTCTCTTCGTGTTTGAGAATTGTATGTTTAAATACACTATGTCTTTGTGTTTTTCTCCGGCGTCTATAGAGTAAAGTCCTTGTTCTAGGATGAGGTTGTAATTGTGGATTGGTTTTGATGTAAGACTCGTATTATGCTTATATTCATTGGATGATTTTGCTTGCTTTGTTTCGACTACTCGATCTCTATATCGTGTTGATTGATTGTGTAGGAATTGCCAATCTTATAGAGGGAATATCTTAGATTGTACACCCGAGGGGCCCTAGTGATAGGGGTAATCCATTCACGGACATCTAGGGTACTTCCTTGAAAGGAGAGCCGACTCCTCCACAAGGAAGTAAGAGACCAAACTAAGCTCCTTAATTCTATCCTTGATAACATCAATTAGAGTTGTGTCCTTATGATCTACCGAGGCGCCCTAGTGATAGGGGTTAACCGTAACAGAATTTCATAGGGATTGTCTTTATTTGGTGCTTAAGGATAGTTGCTTTAGCTTCCGGTGAATGCATGGTAATGGACAATGAGTATAGGATAGTATGTGATACATCAATACCACCACAATGAAACCGAACTCCTAGAACTCTTCATAAACCAGGTTGATTACTTCTCATTGCTAGTTCTTGTTTCCGCTTTCCAATCTCTTTTCTTAGATTACTTACAACCATCGATAGTGTAGCTAATCCTAAGTGTGTCATCACTAATGATTATAACCAGTCCTCGTGGGATCGATAATCTTTATTACTGACGATGAATCTGTGCACTTGCTGAATCGTAACAATGGGTCCCAAATTAACTCTTAGAGCTCCCTCTAAAGCTCTTAGCCTTAGCCACCTCCCAGGATAACTCATCCACAATTGGTAGGCCATATCAGTGCACCTCCAGTGACACTTGGCCTACAAACCTAACCTTCTTAACCATGGACACCTTGCCCTTGGTTAATTTCTTCTTACCATTAAATGGCTTTCCTTTGCCATTTATTGGTTTCTTCTTGCTATAATCATATGCAACCCTAGCATAAGACTTTCCCTTAGCATTGGAGACACTAGATCGGTATCCTAGACCCGATCTATCATTGTTGGATCTTTGACTACCCAACACCATACCTAAACCCTTAGATTCAACATTGAATCTTTCTAGGGGTTTCTCTAATTTAGCAAGCTTTTCCTTCAAAGCTTGATTTTCCCTTTCTAGGTTCCTAAACGTAGAGTCAATATGTCCACCATGGACATTCCTAGACCTACCCTTTCTAGGAATGTGTCTTCCCTTATTGGGATTAATGCCTTGGGTCTCCTTAGGTCTACCATTTCTAGAGTTATTATGAGTGAGTTTCCTAGGGTTATGATCCACAAATACCCTACTCCTATCATGATATTTAAAACCAAAGTTATGCATGGGTATATAATAGCAATTATTTCTAGCATGCACGGGAGTATAAGGATTTAAATTTGAATTAACCTTCAAGTTATGATATACCTCCCTTACCCTTGAAGCTCCCCCTTGATTTGAGCTCTTCTTCTTCTTCTCCCACTTCTTTAAATGCATAAGAATTTTGTGTTGGTGCAGGAAGCATCCGACGATCGAACCTAAGTTTTGATAATGGCAAAGGGATTCAAAGTTAAGATTCTCTGTTATCTAACATGTTGAATGAGTATTTCAGGAAAGTCCTAACTGCGGTTAGGCAGTTGAAAACCCTAGGGGGTGGTAACCCTAGGTCCTAGGGAGTGGTAACCCTAGGTGGAGAAAAGTCCTAGCTGCGGTTAGGCAAAGGGAAAACCCTAGGGGGTGGTAACCCTAGGTCATAGGGGGTGGTAACCCTATGCGGAAAGTCTTGGCAGGTCGATGGCTTCAGGCAAAAGTCCTAGGGGGTGGTAACCCTAGGTGGAAAGTCCTGGTATCGCGAACCAGGTGAAAGTCTGGACTAGCCGGAAGCGGATGTCCAGCAGAAAGTTCGGAAGCATCGAGTGCTGAGAAAAAGTCCAGTCGATCTGGAGGATCGCACTGGCAACAGGTAAATCTCCTGAGTGGAGTAGGTGAGGACGCGTTCCCCGTAGAGGGAACAGTAGGCGTCGGGTCGACCTAGGATTTCCGGTCGGAAACCCGAAGTCAGACTCGGACAGTCCGGAGACTGTTTATACTTCATTTATCATGTTTATTGTGCTAACTTTGTGTTGCAGGATATTCTTTGGGACTAACGTATCTTGCAGGTGCAAAGGAGCAACCTAAAGCCTCGGATGAACAGTGTCCGAGGCGCCTCCATGGAGCTTGGAGGCGCCTCGGGTGCAAAAGCTGAGCTGGCTGCGAAAGTTCATCGAAGGCGCCTTGAAGGGAGTATAAGGCACCTTGGAAGGCGCCTTGAGCAGGGTATAAGGCGCCTCCAAGGGATGAAGTTCGACCAGTTCAGATCTGTTCCACGCGGAAAACTAGGTAGCATGGAGGGCCTTGAACAGCCTTCAAGGCACCTTGAACACCCTTTATAAGGGGGTTTCGACCAGCACTTCAAAACAACAACTTCCAGGCTTCCTCTCTTCAACGTGCTACTAACAAGATCATTCCGAGGTGCTGTTGCAACATACCGACGACCTGGAGCATCAGTTTCGATTCTATTATTGTCGGTATAGTTTACTTTGGTGCTTACAATTGTAAATCTTTTATTGTACTTTTAACGAAATTATAGTTGTTGCCCACCGGAAGCGATCAAGGATCGCGGGCCTTCGAGTAGGAGTCGCCTTAGGCTCCGAACAAAGTAAATTCCTCTGTGTTTGTGTGTTTGCCTTTTTATTCCGCTGCGTTTTAATTACTCGAGTGTTTTACGAATCATACGAAATAGCCGCGAGCGCTATTCACCCCCCCTCTAGCGCTTCTCGATCCAACATTTTGATCTCCCTCTTCTTGGACCATTTTATGTGGTAGTGTCCCTTCTCCCCGCATGTGAAGCATACGATGCACATTCTCCTTCTTTCGGCTTCTTCATTCCTACAACCCTTGTTAGTGTTTAAATTAACTTGAATGAGTTTAGGAGTTACCTTCTTCTTACCCATTGGCCACCTACTCTTGTAGTGTCCCTTCTCATTGCACCCGAAGCAAATTATGTGGTCCTTTGACTTCATTTCGGTGGAGATGCTTGCTAGGTTGAGCACTTCCAAGACCTCTTCTTCTTCTTCACCTGTCTTGGAATATTCTTCAACCTTTGAGGATGTAGATGATGCCTCATCTTGCTTATCCACACTTGTGGATGGCCTTTCTTCATTCTTCTCCTCCTCTAAAGTTGAGCATGAATCGACTTCCGGTTGCTCCACCTCCTCTCCTTGAGTAATTGAACCCATCTCCTTGGGTTCTACATCTTCATGTGTAGGAAAAAGTTCTTCTCCTAGAACTTTCTTCACTTTGCTCCACAATTCATGGGTGTTCTCATATTTACCTACACAACTTATCACATTAGAAGGCAAAATTTCAATCAACATTGATATTACCTTTGAATTTGCCTCCGATCGTGTGGTTTGCTCCTCCGTCCAATGTCATGGTCGGAGCTTTTTCCCTTTCTTGTCCTTCGGGACTTCAAATGGCCCTTCCAGCACCATCATTGTGTCCCAATCCATCTTGAGGAAATTCTTCATCTTCGCCATCCAAAAGGTGATGTCCCATAAGCTTCCTCCTTCAAACTTCGGTGGATCAATCAAGCCGGTTATCCTTGCTTCCTTGGTGGTTAGTCCGATAGAGAGCGGCCTCGCTCTGATACCACTTGTAGGAGATCGGTGGTCGGCTATAAGGGGGGTTGGATAGATGGCACCCCCAAATACTCGCTTCCTACGTATTTGTTAGCATAGCGGAATACAAATAATAGAAATACAAATACAAAAAATAAAGACAAATACTAAGAAAGGAAATACAAACCAATACACGTCGATTTACGTGGTTTGATGATAAAGCTCCTACTCCAAGGCTGTCCATAAGGTGGGCGATCCCTATCCGTCGGTGGATTAATCCCCGAAAACTCCGGCTAGCTCAAACCTCCTTGTGGGTGGAGAACTCTCGCCACAAACTCACCAAGACCTCTTGGATACAACAGAAACCTTGAGCACTGGTAGACTACTAATTAGACTTTAACAAAGTCCAATTTTAGCAACTATAACAAATCTCCCAAGCCTTAGTTATATAAGTCATGGATTGGAAAATTCCGCCTACCAGTCGACTGTTAAAACCTTCAGTCGACAACCCTCTGTGGAGATTCGACCGTTACATCCCAACGGCTCGATACCAGTCGACTGGTAAAAGTACCAGTCAACTGCTCCACACTGGTCGAGCGAATAGAATCATTCTGTTTGCTCCCAGTCGACTGCCCAATCGACTACACCAGTCGACTGATTAAAATGCCAGTCGACTGCTATAGTAATTGCTACAGTACTGCTACAGTAACTACTACAGTATACCCTAAACCTAGGATTTTACCCTGAGTACGATCTCTCATGCACTCGTACCCTTATGACTCACTTGACCCTTCATTACAGCCTTGACCTCTAGCCTTCAAGCCTACTTCCTTTGGCTCTCATCCCTCGGATGCATCCAAGCCCGCGGCTCATCCCCAATTCCATCTTTCGCGTATGCCTCGAAGTCGCTTCCCTCTGCCCTTATCCTTGCTACCTTGTCCACGGTCCCTCAGATGCTCCATCCTTTACCAGACCCGAAGACATCAAACTAAGTCATATGTGTATCTTGTAAACCTGGACACTTATATACATATATCAAATACAAGGGTGAACCTAACTTAAACCCTTTGCCCAAACATCAAAACACATGGTCGCACAAACTATTGGGATTGCTCCAACAATCTTCCCATTTTTGATGTTTGCCAATATGTTTAAGTTAGGGAAGACATAATAGCAAAACAATATGCTAAAAATAAAGGACTTACGTTGCCAAGGCTACACACTTGGACTTACACCACCGAATGGACCTACATTGCCAAGGCTACACACTTGGACTTACACTGCCGAATTAAAAACAATGCAACATGCATTTGAACATATCCCAAGGCTCCCCCTACACCTAAGCTTCCCATTGAGCTAGGAATTTTATCACAGGGCTATTTAAGAACCTATCACAAGGCTCCCCTACGCAAAGACACTTAAGATTTTTCCAACTAAACCTTACTTCTCCCCCTTTTCCTAATATCAAAAATCTCACAACAATATCCCAATTGTTGAAAACTTGATCATCAAATTGACCCTAAAGTGTATTTATTTCCCATGGAACTCATACACATATAAGAGTTGACCCGGTCAAATTCCAGTGCTAAAAATAATTTCAGACTGGTATCAGTCGACTACTAGACGTATCAATCAACTACCCTTATCGAAATGAGCTTACATAGACATTCTGTGCTCAAAAATACTATTACCAGTCGATTGGTAGCTACACCAGTCGACTGGTACCATATTTCTGCAAAAAGTAGCCTTTTCTAACCAAATTCAGAAATGCACCATAAATTCCACAGACCTACAAAAATTCTCAAATTATGTGGAGAGGTTTATTTTATCAATGTCTACTTAGAAAAAATATATATATAAATATATTTATCACAAATCCCAAGATTGACACAAAACATAAAATTAGCTAAAAATCAATTGAACCTTGACCTAATGTCTTAGTTTTGGCTTCCTCTTGATGTATTTGCTCATACTAACCCACAATGCATCCCTAGCATTGGTTTATATGGCATATATACATCCAAAACCAATTATCATGCAATATGACCCTAATATCATATTTCCTTGCACGAAACACATCTTATGTGTGCCAATTCCCTAGGTTTGAGTTTCAAGTCCATCTCCAAACCATTTGGCACACTCCATGGCTCCTCTAGACTCCCAAGTAAAATCTACTTGAGATCCATTGGTCATGGGCCCCAAATTGACTCTTAGAGCTCCCCCTAGAGCTCTTAGCCTTAATCACCTCCCTAAGTGACTCATCCACAATTGCTAGGCCACATCAGTGCACCTCCGGTGACACTTGGCCTACAAATCTAACTTTCTTAACCATGGACACCTTGTCCTTGGTTAATTTTTTCTTACCATTAAATGGCTTTCCCTTGCCATTTATTGGCTTCTCCTTGCTATAATCATATGCAACCCTAGCATAAGACTTTCCTTTAGCATTGGAGACAATAGATCGGTATCCTAGACCCGATCTATTATTGTTGGGTCTTTGACTACCCAACACCATACTTAAACCCTTAGATCCAACATTGAATCTTTCTAGGGTTTTCTCCAATTTATCAAGCATTGCTTTCAAAGTTTGATTTTCCATTTCTAGGTTCCTAAACCTAGAGAAAATATGTCCACCATGGGCATTCCTAGACTTACCCTTTCTAAGCATGTGTCTCCCCTTCTTGGGATTAATATCTTGGGTCTCCTTAGGTCTACCATTTCTAGAGTTATCATGAGTGGGTTTCCTAGGGTTATGATCCACATTTACCCTTCTCCTATCATGATATTTAAAACCAAAGTTATGCATGGGTAAATAATAGCAATTATTTCTAGCATGTATGGGAGTATAAGGATTTAAATTTGAATTAACCTTCAAGTTAGGATATACCTCCCTTACCTTTGAAACTCCCCCTTGATTTGAGCTCCTCTTCTTCTCCCACTTCTTTAAATGTGCAAGCTTCTTGATCTCCCTCTTCTTGGGGCATTTTGTGTGGTATTGTCCCTTCTCCGCGCATGTGAAGCATACGATGCGCATTCTCCTTCTTTGGGCTTCTTTATTCCTACAACCATTGTTAGTGTTTAAATTAACTTGAATGGGCTTAGGAGTTACCTTCTTCTTACCCATTGGAAACCTATTCTTGTAGTGTCCCTTCTCATTGCACCCGAAGCAAATTATGTGGTCCTTTGACTTCACTTCGGTGGAGATTCTTGCTAGGTTGACCACTTCCAAGACCTCTTCTTCTTCTTCACTTGTCTTGGAATTTTCTTCAACCATTAAGGATGTAGATGATGCCTCATCTTCCTTATCTACACTTGTGGATGGCCTTTCTTCATTCTTCTCCTCCTTGAAAGTTGAGCATGAATTGACTTCAGGTTGCTCCATGAAACATCCCGTGTTCAACCCTCAAGTTTTTTTTTTTAAAAACAACCCTCTCAACCTCTGCTATGTAGTTAACCGTAGTGCAACACCATCATAATGATTTATCTAATCCAATGTAAATGACATCATCCCAATAAGAGTTTAATAAAAAGTAACAATGAATTCTCAAATCTCTCCCTATACTAATGAAGAACCTCTCACAATAGAACGAGTATGCTTTGCACTCCTATACGTCTGGACAGTGTCGTGCGTCCATCTCGCCTCCACGCCTACTCCGTCCACATGCTCCTAGTAAACGTCCTCACCTGTAACATAAATGTGGTGAGTCTACGACCCAGCAAGTACAGACCAATATAAATATGAAGATCTCCATAAAGTAGTAGAAATAGCAACTAGAAGTCTTTAAAAGAAGCCATAACACAACCTAAGTATGATATATGAAAGATATAACGTGCAATGGGGATCCCACGTAGCTAATAGGGTGAATATGTCACATATCCGGTAACCACAATTAGAGCCAGTCAACAGTCCCATGAACCTAGAGGTACCTCGTAGAGAACATGCATCCAGTCATATAGCCGAAGCTAACCATATCAGTCAAGTTTGGATGGGCTCTCCCCGGAGCTCATCCTGGGTCACCCATCCCATACTGCTACCACATATGCTCATATATATCCAATGTAATGCCCAAAAATTCTCAAAACTATATTAGAAATATTCTATAATTATTCTGGAATTTTTAGATATTTTTCTAGAATTTTTAGAGTTTAGAAGTAGCAAAAATAAATAGAAAACAAAAACGGCCAAAGCGGGAATTGAACCCGAGACCTATGGTTTACGGATAATTCTAGTAACCAGTTGAACCCAGTAGGGCCGTGCTGAAAGATAAGGGATTCAATAATATTTATGTTAAGTGTGGGCGGAAATTACCACTTAAAATAAATAGGGAGGAATTAAGTGAAGAGTTATTTTGATCGTGACTTTTCCTCAAGCCCTCACCGCCGCCCCCTTCTCTTCTCCTTGTCTCGGCGCCAACCACCAGCCACCTAGGGTTCCGCCCCTAAGGCCATAGGAGGACCTTCCGGCGACGATTTCGGCACGAGAACGTTCCCCTCCGCGAGAAGAACACGTAGGCGCGAGAGGATCGTCGAGAAGATCGTCTCCACCGGAGTTCTAGCGAATAGAATTGTAAGGAAATTAGCGTACGAGGTAAGAAACCCCTCACCTGCAGTATAAGTAGCTTCCGTGTCGTTTTCTATGCATTAGTTTAGTTATATGCAGATTTTTCGACACATAGGGTGTATTTAACCCTCCTCGCAGGTTTAGGGATTTAATGAGTACCTTTAGATGGGCCGGACACGTCTTTCCCCCTTCAGTTGGAGGTCTTAGATGTTGCCGGGTGCCTAGAGGTAGTCTCCCTAAAAGAGGGGAGAGTTTAAGCACACTAGATGTTCGATTAAATGATTAGCTCAGTAAAATGCAACTTAGGCATTTTTAATAGCTCAGTAAATGCAATAGAAGCATTTAAAATAGCTTAGTTAGCCTTACTACAGCTTTCATGGGACTACGGTCCAATGGGTGGGCTCCCACAGTCGCCTCTAGGTTCAGACAACCTAGCACTAGGTTCAGATAACCTAGTAATAGCAAGACAAGTAAATTCAGCTATACCAGTATTTTATTTTCAGTGGCACTGTACAGGATCAGATATCCATTGGGTTGGACTCCCACAGTCATCCTTAGGTTCAGACAACCTAATAACCCTACTAAATTCGGGACTTGCAAACCCGGGTCTAGTTAGGGATGCGCGCACAGCACGTACAGTTACCGGGCCCAAACAGCAGCATGATTACTATTTTCACTTATTATGATAATAACTTTCAAATTCGCAACCTAGTTATGTGAATATAGTTTTAGCTCAGTTTTAGCTTCAGTTTCAGTTTAGTTCTCCTAGTTGATACCAGGAGATATCTCCATGTTTAGATTTTATTATGCATGCCATGCTTCAGTGTTTATGCCATGTAACTTCAGTATACCATGCTTTAACAAATTCAGTGCATGTTTTAAAATAGCATTCTTTAAAAACATGTTTGCATCATTGCATGTTTTAGTGAGGTAGCTGGTTTCTTACTAAGCTTTAAGCTTATAGATACTTTTTCCTTATACTGCAGATAAAGGTAAAGGGAAAGTGGATTAGCAGAGGAAGCTGAAGGTCAATGCAAAGATGGTGTGTGTGGCAGGAACCTGGAATGAAGATCCTTAGGGAGTTTAGCAAATTAAGAACTTAGTTTCTTTTCTCAAGTACTCTTATGCACTTTTAGACCTTAGAATGTTTAAACCATGGAAGATTTGTTTTAGTTGTTAGTAATTATGTTGGAATGCTAGTTAATAGATGCTAGAACTTATTTCCATTGATTTTAGAACTCTTATATGAGATTTTGGCACGAACTAGTGCTGAAATCAGGGTTCTGATTCGAAATCAGAACCCAGATCGGTCTACAGACCGATCAGAGTTTGGGTTGTGCCGCTGGATCGGTCAGCTGACCGATCCAGTCGCGAACAGAGAGTTGGTGTATGTTATGGATCGGTCAGCCGACCGATCCAGATGCGAACAGTGAGTATCGAAGCTTACTGATCGGTCAGCCGACCGATCAGTGAGACACTGGATCGGTCAGCCGACCGATAAGTGTACTCCTGGATCGGTCGGTAGACCGATCCAGCCGCATACAGAACCCATATAGCTTATGGATCGGTCAGCCGACCGATCTAGAACCTTCTTCCGTGCCAGTATCAAGCTGGATCGATCACGGGATTGATCTGACAGTCCAATCAATCCACGGATCGATTGAAATGCCTGATTACAGCTAGCAGGACATCCGAGAGGTATATATTATCTTCCCTAGCATGTGTACAACTCCTAGGTACACCTAGAATATTAAGTTCAGATTTTCCAGTAATCAGTTTAGCAAAATTTTAATCAATCCAGATTTTCGCAATAGTAATTTAGCATAGCATAATGTAGCGATCGGCCTTACATCTTAGTTAGTAAAAGGCGGGTCGTTACAGAGTGGTATCAGAGCAGTGTTCCATACTTCCTACACACACATCAGCATTGAACCTGCAGCTTCCAAGTAAGAATACCTCTACTTTATTTATGTTCCCTGCTTTCTTGTTATAGCTCATGTTTATAGATAACTGATGCATGTTAGTATATGATAGTAGTTAACATGATAACCATAGTTACTCCCTTATGATTATGTTAGTGATATATGTCCTCCATGTCTTAAGAAATGGCACGAGGACGCCCAGCTAGAAGGGCAGCAGCCACTGAGCCCCAGCATGAGGCAGGCAGTTCAGTGCCTCCCCCAGACCTTACAGCACTAGTGACTCAGTTACAGCAGCAGCTAGCTGAACAGCAACAGGAAATAGCCACCTTAAAGGCTAGTCAGCTGAATACCCCCACTGTCACCCCGGAGCCTAACTTAGTGACACCAGTAGTTTTAGAGGTTCCACCAGTCCAACCTACAGCACCAGTAGCCCCAGCAACAGTAGAGGTAAAGAGAGAAGCCTATTTGATCCAGTGGCAGAGAGTCAAGCCCGAGAACTTCTCAGGCACCAGTGAACCATGGGATGCACAAGCCTGGTTCGAAACACTAGAGAGTACGATGGAGCTTCTGGACTGGCCAGAACATGAGAAGGTGAAGTACGCCTCCTTCTGTCTGACAGGAGATGCACGCATGTGGTGGGAGAGAATCAGAGCGAAGCACCCAGTAAATCAGATGACATGGGCAGACTTCGAGAAAGAATTCTTTGAGGAGTTCTTTCACATGCGGGTCACCAACCGTCACTACAACGAGTTCACCGAGTTTCGCCAGGGCAACCTCTCAGTGGAGGAAGCTGTGAAGAAATTCAACAGATTGGCTCGTCTATGCCCTGAACTAGTCAGCACAGAAAGGAAACGAATCCGGTTGATGCTCAAGATGCTGAGGCCGGAAATAACAATGAACGTGGCTGGTGGCGTTCATAGGCCACAAACCACAGAAGAATTAGTGAGCAGTGCTCTAATCACTGAGCATTACCAGAATAGCATCAAGCAGCAGAAGCAAGTCCTCTCAGAAACAGCAGGGCCATGGCTCTAACTGGAAAGGGAACTCCAGCAACAAGCGCAAACCAGGGAGTTACCCAAAAGGAGGGCCAGCCAGCAAGCAGCCCAGTTATCCAAAGTGTGCTACTTGTGGGAAATTCCATCCTGGAGTTTGTCGTAAGGGCACACGAGGATGCTTTGAATGTGGACAGGAAGGGCATATGGCCAAGCAGTGTCCAAACAAGACCAGTCTTCCTCAGCCACAGCCGATTCAGTATGGAGGCCAGCCAGCTCAGTTACATCAGATGCAGGCCACTTTAGATGGTCCACATATCAGCCAGGGCAGATTAGAAGCCCCTCCAGCTACGACCAATGCGAGGATCTACTCACTCACCAGAGAGGACGCAGCAAATGCCTCGACAGTTGTTACAGGTCAGATTAGTATTTTACAGCAAAGTACAACTGTCTTATTCGATACTGGGGCAACCCATTCATACATATCCGTGGCATTTGCCGAGAAGTTAGCGATACCTCCAGAGGTACTCCGTAGCAGATCCTTACGACGTTACCCTCGGGAGAAATCATGGCGTCCACGCACTGGCTCAAAGCAGTCACTATAGCAGACAGAGAGCTCTTTTGCGATTTGATAGTGATTAATATGACCGACTACGACGTTATCTTCGGGATGGACTTCTTGATCAAATACGGTGCCGTAAACAGAAAGTCATATTCCAACCTGAAGCGGAAGCACAGTTCGAATTCGTCGGAGAACCCGGGAGAAAGGCCAAGAAGTTTCTCTCAGCTATGAAGGCACAGAGGATGATGGATTCGGGATGTACGGGTTCTTAGCACACGTAGTCAACGCCAGTCGAGACAAGGACCAACAGGTGGCAGAGGTGCGAGTCGTATGTGACTACCAAGCAGTCCCTGAAGAGTTACCGGGCCTAGCACCAGCAGGGAGATCGAATTTGAGATAGAGCTAATTCGGTACAAATCCTATCTCCAAGCACCCGCATGGCTCGAAGGAATTTCATGGCGCCACAGAGTCGCTTGACAAAGGCTTCATCGCCTAGTCACTCACCATGGGGGCGCTGTATTGTTCATGAAGAAGAAGGACGGGAGCATGCGTTTGTGCATAGACTACAGAGCATTGAACCAAGTCACCATCAAGAACAGGTACCCTCTTCCCAGAATAGATGACCTATTTGATCAGCTAAAGGGAGCAGCAGTGTTATCTAAAATAGACCTCAGATCAGGTTATCATCAGGTGAAGGTTAAAGAAGGGGACATACCCAAGACAGCATTCAGGACTAGATACGGACATTACGAGTTCGTAGTCATGCCCTTTGGCGTGACAAATGCTCCAGCTACTTTCATAGACCTCATGAACAGAGTATTCAGAGAGTACTTAGATAAGTTCATTATCGTGTTCATCAATGACATTCTTATCTATTCAAGAACTCAGGAAGAACACGCAGAGCACCTGAGAACAGTATTGCAGACCCTCCAGCAGAACCAGCTGTACACCAAGTTCACAAAATGTGAATTTTGGTTAGATCAGGTGTCCTTCCTGGGTCATATCATCTCAAAGGATGGTATCATGGTAGACCCCAGTAAGATAGAAGCTGTGAGCAACTAGAAAAGACCCAAGAACGCTAGTGAGATCAGAAGCTTTCTGGGATTAGCAGGTTACTACAGGAAATTCGTAGAGGATTTCTCCAGGATAGCCTCCCCACTGACAGCTCTTACCAGAAAGAACAGAAAATTTCAGTGGACAGAGGACTGTGAGAGCTGAAGAGGAGATTGACCAGTGCACCTATTCTGACTCTACCAGAAAATACAGACAGCTTTGATGTATATAGTGATGCCTCTAAATTGAGACTAGGAGCAGTACTGATGCAAAATGGCAAGGTGATAGCCTATGCCTTCAGACAACTCAAGGAATATGAGAAGAATTACCCTACTCATGACCTTGAGCTTGCAGCAGTGGTGTTCGCTCTCAAGATTTGGAGACATTACTTATATGGAGCTCAGTGCAGAGTGTATACAGATCATCAGAGTCTGAAGTATTTCTTCACTCAGAAGGATCTGAATATGCGACAGCGCAGATGGCTAGAACTGGTCAAAGATTACGATATAGATATCCTCTACCACCCAGGAAAAACAAATAGGGTAGCAGATGCACTTAGCAGGAAGTCCAGTACTGCCCTATTATCTCTAGTAGCCATGTCACCACCCCTACAGAAGGAGATCACAGATTTTGGTCTCGAACTCATAGTCGGACAGCTCTCTACTATGACATTAGAGTCTACCTTGCTTGGTGACATCCAGACAGCTCAGGAGCAGGATCCTGAAATTCAGAAAATCAAGCAAGAATTAGCAGAATCAGAAAGTGGAGAATTCAGAGTGTCCACTAGCGGGGTGTTGTACTTTGGCGACAGATTATGTGTTCCAGATCAGGAGGAACTTAGAAGGAGGATTTTAGATGAGGCTCACAAGACTCCCTACGCGATGCATCCTGGCTCCACCAAAATGTACCAGGACATGAAGAAACATTTTTGGTGGCCTGGGATGAAGAGAGACATCGCTCGATATGTTAGCACCTGTCTAACCTGTCAGAGGGTTAAGGCGGTCAGGGGGAGTTTTGCAGCCCATTCAGATTCCAGAATGGAAGTGGGAAGACATTTCTATGGATTTTATAGTGGGATTACCCAGAACCACGAATGGTTTTGATACCATCTGGGTAATAGTCGACAGGTTGACTAAATCAGCCCACTTCTTAGCTATCAGGATATCCTACTCCATGGAACAGCTAGCACAGTTGTATCTCAAGGAGATCGTTAGACTACATGGAGTCCCACGGACCATCATTTCGCGATGCAGATGAGGTTCACATCACACTCGGGGTGTGGCCACTTTGGGCACGGTTAAAGTTAGTAGCCTTCCATCCGCATGACGGATGGACGGAGGCGGTAAATCAGGTACTCGAGGATATGCTCCGAGCATGTGCCCTAGATTTCAAAGGAAGTTGGTGCAAATATCTGAGTCTAGCAGAATTTGCATACAACAACAGCTATCAGGCCACTATCGGTATGGCACCTTACGAGGCTCTCTATGGGCGGAGGTGTAGATCTCCAATCTGCTGGTATGAGAGTGGTGAACAGAAAGAACTAGAACTTTAGACAGATCTAGTGACAGATACCACAGCAGCTATACAGCAGATCCGCCAGAGGATAGAGACAGCTCAGAGCCGCCAGAAGAGCTATGCTGATACACGGCGCAGACCTTTAGAGTTTTCAGTTGGGGACTTAGTGTTCCTCAGAGTAGCTCTCATGAAGGGAGTAATGCGGTTTGGGAAAAAGGACAAGCTAAGTCCCAGATATGTGGGACCATACCTTATCAGCAGAAGAGTGGGCAAGGTAGCATATGAGCTAGAGCTACCCCAGGAAATGTCAGCTGTCCACAATGTGTTTCATGTCTCTATGCTGAAGAAACATATCTCAGATGCCACCCAGGTGATTGAGCCCCAGTCGGTACAGATCCGTGAAGACCTCAGCTATGATAGTCGGCCTATTCAGATAATAGATCGAGCAGTTAAGAAATTACGGAATAAGGAGGTACCATTAGTCAAAGTTATTTGGCGAAATCACACAGCAAAAGAGGCAACTTGGGAGACAGAAGCCAGCATGAGACAGAAGTACCCAGAATTATTCTAAGTTCGGGGATGAACTTTTTATAAGGTATGGGGATTGTAATGCCCGAAAATTCTCAAAACTATATTATAAATATTCTATAATTATTCTGAAATTTTTAGATATTTTTCCGGAATTTTTAGAGTAGCAGAAGTAG
Organism: Zingiber officinale; assembly: GCF_018446385.1. Lineage (NCBI taxonomy): Eukaryota > Viridiplantae > Streptophyta > Magnoliopsida > Zingiberales > Zingiberaceae > Zingiber > Zingiber officinale. Next base: position 52,257,651 of record NC_055990.1, read on the forward strand.
CAAAAATAAATAGAAAACGAAAACGGCCTAAGCCGGAATTGAACCCGAGACCTATGGTTTACGGATAATTCTAGTAACCAGTTGAACCCAGCAGGGCCGTGCTGAAAGGAAAGGGATTCAATAATATTTATGTTAAGTGTGGGCGGAAATTACCACTTAAAATAAATAGGGAGGAATTAAGTGAAGAGTTATTTTGATCGTGACTTTTCCTCAAGCCCTCACCGCCGCCCCCTTCTCTTCTCCTTGTCTCGGCGCCAACCACTAGCCACCTAGGGTTCCGCCCCTAGGGCCATAGGAGGACCTTTCGGCGACGATTTCGGCATGAGAACGTTCCCCTCCGCGAGAAGAACACGTAGGCGCGAGAGGATCGTCGAGAAGATCGTCTCCACCGGAGTTCTAGCGAATAGAATTGTAAGGAAATTAGCGTACGAGGTAAGAAACCCCTCACCTGCAGTATAAGTAGCTTCCGTGTTGTTTTCTATGCATTAGTTTAGTTATATACAGATTTTTCGACACATAGGGTGTATTTAACCCTCCTCGCAGGTTTAGGGATTTAGTGAGTACCTTTAGATGGGCCGGACACGTCTTTCCCCCTTCAGTTGGAGGTCTTAGATGTTGTCGGGTGCCTAGAGGTAGTCTCCCTAAAAGAGGGGAGAGTTTAAGCACACTAGATGTTCGATTAAATGATTAGCTCAGTAAAATGCAACTTAGGCATTTTTAATAGCTCAGTAAATGCAATAGAAGCATTTAAAATAGCTTAATTAGCCTTACTACAGCTTTCATGGGACTACGGTCCAATGGGTGGGCTCCCACAGTCGCCTCTAGGTTCAGACAACCTAGCACTAGGTTCAGATAACCTAGTAATAGCAAGATAAGTAAATTCAGCTATACCAGTATTTTATTTGTACAGGATCAGATATCCATTGGGTTGGACTCCCACAGTCGTCCCTAGGTTCAGACAACCTAGTAACCCTACTAAATTCGGGACTTGCAAACCCGAGTCTAGTTAGGGATGCGCGCACAGCACGTACAGTTACCGGGCCCAAACAGCAGCATGATTACTATTTTCACTTATTATGATAATAACTTTCAAATTCGCAACCTAGTTATGTGAATATAGTTTTAGCTCTGTTTTAGCTTCAGTTTCAGTTTAGTTCTCCTAGTTGATACCAGGAGATAGCTCCATGTTTAGATTTTATTATGCATGCCATGCTTCAGTGTTTATGCCATGTAACTTCAGTATGCCATGCTTTAACAAATTCAGTGCATGTTTTAAAATAGCATTCTTTAAAAACATGTTTGCATCGTTGCATGTTTTAGTGAGGTAGCTGGTTTCTTACTAAGCTTTAAGCTTATAGATACTTTTTCCTTATACTGCAGATAAAGGTAAAGGGAAAATGAATTAGCAGAGGAAGCTGAAGGTCAATGCAAAGATGGTGTGTGTGGCAGGAACCTGGAATGAAGATCCTTAGGGAGTTTAGCAAATTAAGAACTTAGTTTCTTTTCTCAAGTACTCTTATGCACTTTTAGACCTTAGAATGTTTAAATCATGGAAGATTTGTTTTAGTTGTTAGTAATTATGTTGGAATGCTAGTTAATAAATGCTAGAACTTATTTCCATTGATTTTAGAACTCTTATATGAGATTTTGGCACGAACTAGTGCTGAAATCAGGGTTCTGATTTGAAATCAGAACCCAGATCAGTCTACAGACCGATCAGAGTTTGGGTTGTACCGCTGGATCGGTCAACTGACCGATCCAGTCGCGAATAGAGAGTTGGCGTATGTTATGGATCGGTCAGCCGACCGATCCAGATGCGAACAGTGAGTATCGAAGCTTACTGATCGGTCAGCCGACCGATCAGTGAGCCACTGGATCGGTCTGTCGACCGATCAATGTACTCCTGGATCGGTCGGTAGACTGATCCAGCCGCATACAGAAGCCATATAGCTTATGGATCGGTCAGCCGACCGATCCAGAGCTTTCTTCCGTGCAGGTATCAAGCTGGATCGATCATGGGATCGATCCGACAACCCAATCGATCCACGGATCGATTGAAATGCCTGATTACAGCTAGCAGGACATCCGAGAGGTATAGATTATCTTCCCTAGCATGTGTACAACTCCTAGGTACGCCTAGAATATTAAGTTCAGATTTTCCAGTAATCAGTTTAGCAAAATTTTAATCAATCCAGATTTCTGCAATAGTAATTTAGCACAGCATAATGTAGCGATCGACCTTACAGCTTAGTTAGTAGAAGGCGGGTCGTTACATCCAATTAGCCACATAAGATTCATATAACCATAGTAAATTTCTAGTCATTCATTCCATAGCATATTCCAGTCATTCTTTCCATATTCATTCCTATAACAGTAGCATTCTTCATTTATTCCTTAAGCATATCAATCCACAAGGACCCTTCCATATCCAAACATGCATAACTTAAGAATACATAATATAAATCATGCATATCATAATAGAGAACAGATCACAGTATAAATCATACAAGTCAAAATAGAGAACATGTCACAATATAAGTCATACATATCAGAACGAAGAACATATCACAATATAAATCCTACATACCAGAATAGAGAACAAATCACAATATAGATTATGCATTTCAAAACAGAGGACAGATCACCATATTGGAACTATCATGGAAATACTTGAATCCTGTTACACGAACCAATACCGCAAACCACATCAAAATCACAAGGAAAACTTCAACAATTAAACACAAATCAACTGTCAACTTGATCAAAAACACTTCGGTAGGAACTAAGAGCACACAAAAATTTAAATCCTACCACTACACAGAAACCCCACGAAAACAAAACAGCAACCGAAATTCACACCACAATCTCAACCAACTACAGTAGTAAATCAACAATGAACCTCCAACAAAAACCATGCAAAGCCATATGAAACCAACACGGTACACAGCTAAAGAGCAGATCAACACAACCAGAGCAGCAGGAAGGAATAAAACGTAAGCCACCATAGCGTAAACCACCAACACTCTATCCGAAGCTATCAAGAACCCAAAAATTGAAACAATCATCCTCAAAATTGGTTGGAGAACCTCACAGGAACAAAACCAACCCAGGGCTACGTAGACCACCCAAACGCAACTTATTCCACCAATACATCTCGGCCAGACAAATAAGAAAACAGGTAACATTCAGAACTCACAACGTCAACAACATGGAGAAAAACCAAATCCCAAATCCAATCGAGACAAGCAAACACTACGAGGAAACCCGTAAATAGACGATTCCACTGACCACGAACTCGATCGATACAGAATGTTCTGGCGCAAGCTACAAAATCATGGGGACCAAACAAGAACTCCAATGAAACATCAAAGCACAACAATACTCTACGGAGGAGGAACTCATCAAATAACAAATTCAGCACGACCCTCACAGTAACAAGCGAAACACATCAAAGCCCAGATCCGTTGCAGAAATCACCGGAAAGCCAAACGATGAGTCAAGAACGCACAATAACGACCAGGAATAGCACGAAAACCCCAAATCGGTCAAAAGCTTCACGAAATGAGACAATCGGAGCTCATAAAAGGCACTTCAGTACCTCCTATGTTCTAATTCCCTACCTCACAGATCTCACTCATTCATAAAGGGTATGAACTTGCCTTTCCCTTCTTGCGTCGCCGGCGGAATCCCTAGCACTATGTTGTTGTGCCGACGGGGAGTGTGTGTGTAGGCTATCTGTGTCCGGTCGACGTGTACTCCACCGCTCGCCGACGTGGGAAGGCGTCTGACCAGATCTCACAGCCGGTGACGAGGTGGGTCGAAGACCACAATGGAGGAGAAGAAGAGTAACAGCGACTTTGGGAAGCACAGTGAAGAGAATCGGCGAGAAATTTGGGATTTATACCTAGGTTAATGATTTTGGTTAACGATTTTAACTTAGGGTAATTAGATTTATCAACTTCTAACTTAATTAGATATTATCTTAAACTTCCTCACCGTTAACTATTCTACCCTGAAATATGTGTAGAAATTCATTTTAACTCCCAAAAATTCCTAAAAATTCATAATTAATTAATTTAAATAAAATTTTAAATTAATTTCTTAATTTCTGCTCGTGGGTCCTTACAATTTCCCCTCCTTATAAAAATTTCGTCCTCGAAATTTGATTTACCAAATAGTTCCGGATAGCGGTTGCGCATATCTGGTTCAATTTCTCAGGTAGCCTCCTCCACCAGCTGACTTCCCCATATAATCTTCACCATTTGGTCTCTCACTTCAAACTCCAAATCATTCTGCCTCTGACTCACCGTGTGAGTCAACACGTCCAGGCCCTAAAACATGTAGATGCAAAATAATTTCCCAAGTAAACTAAACCCAAAGGCAACACCAGAGATCCTTACCCCACTTATAATTCATGAATTTTAGCTAAAAGGAAAGAGTTATGATCAAATAAGTGGCCTAATTACTCAATCTTAGGAAAGTATAACAACTCAATATTAGGAAAGTCCTGTGACAGCACTTTAGAAGAGTCTTTTAATGAGGTCTTGGATGAGTCCCTTACCAATACAAGTCTTAGGATAATCTGATATTAAGTTACCTCCTCAGAGACTCACCAACTCAATATTAACCATAACTCATGCTCTTAAAACCCATCTCATTCATGCTATCCAGAGAAACCCAATGAGCAAATTGAACAAAGTAAACATATGGTGTAATAATACCAGGCACCAACTAAAAAAATTTGTCATATAACTTAGGTCCTCTTATCTTTAATTATCTTCCAAATATCAGTATGTGTTATGTTCCTTAAATCATAATTGTTATGACATCTTTTAATCGTTTTTTTTCAAAACAATTAAATATAAACCCTAAACCTAATACTAGGGTAATATATAAACCGTGGTTTTAGGAGCTTCCAATGAATTAGGAAATTTAAAGCTACTAAGTATACTTCCAACCATATCTATCAATGCTTCAATTCTCCTTGCTGTAATTTCTTTACATATTAAATCATTTTAATGAAGTGGTCTTTAACTTCTCATATTATCCGTCCTTCATATTTGTATTAAAATGAACATAAACTACATCGTCATCTAAATATCTATATTACTAAAGACATTAAATTGGGTTACACTCTCAAACACTGACTAATTCAATGAAACTGAGATAGGCGACAGAGATCGAGGTTACTTTAAATAAAATAACAAAAACAATTTACATAAATAGATCAAGGAAATTTTCATATATAAGTACTTGGGGCTTCTCTAAAAGCTATTTAAATAAAATGAAGCCAAGCTACACGTATCTTGACATTTTCGTGCACAATAAGTATACAACCTTCCCTTTCTTACAGCAATTGATACCAATATAATAATTTTTATCATTTAAAATAAAAACTACAGAAAGTGCTTAAGTAACTATGGGAATGGTAAAAAGGAGACTAGGCATTCAAGAAGGCATGAAGAGGTATAGGGAGCAGTAAGAAATAGCATAATTGAATATATAGCCTTCATTTATAAACCAGGTGCAATAGTGACATGAGGCACAATGGAATGCAATTAGTTTAAGTAGCAAAGCACATTTCAGATGAATTCGTGAGTAATTATGCAGGAATTGTCATGATGAGCATTATCATATATCATCATCCAAACCATGTTTGTCCCAACTATTTGAGAGCTACATCAGTCTTATCCATTTGTTGATCACTATGAGAAGTCTTATCATTTATGATACCCAAATTAATTAGATCATTTCTTGCTTGTACCACAATTGTAAAAACTGTCTTCAAAATATAATTTATTTCACAATTGGTCTCAATGGCACAATAGCATGCAATCATACTGATAAGAGTGAAACTGCATAAGACATTAATCTCATCGATACACACTACTAATAACAAGGACCAACAACCTAAAATGGCAAATTTCTGCATCTAATATTTCTAAAGACAAACTGGTAACATGAAACCTAATTTAAACTTAAGCTTTAAATTGATCATATTATACTGCATAAAAGATAATTTTGCAGTAGTTTGTAGGCATCTAGCAAACTGTATGTTGCCCAAAAGAATGGTAGCTGTATTTTTTTTTCCCCCATTCTTATTTTCCATACTAGTTCTACAATGTAGCACGATGCTTATCCTAAAGACTAATCATCCAATTCAAGTTTCCTCTATCAATTCATTGAAATTTTCTATTAACTAGGCCAACCAATTTCTACATTTGAAATACTGAATGTATAGCTTCATTGAGTAACAAGCAATCCAGGGAATATTCCTGTCAGAAACAGATAGAGAAATAATATTCAAGTTCAAGCGCTATAAGGTCTGAGAGAAGTAGAAACAACATAAAAACAACAATATAACTGAATCCAGGAGAGAACAAAAATGAACTTACATCAAAGTTTTGTATGAAAAAAAAAATATATTCATTTTTAAGCATGAAACATGATTGATAACAGAGTCAAATTATGTAGCTAACAAGTCATAATTTTAACTTGAAAAAGACAAATAACATTAGTTGGGTGAACTACTTAAAAAAAATATGTATTGGGCTCCATTTATATAGAGTATGGACATGATCAATATTTATACCACATTGTTCATTGATGACTTGAAAGTTGTTACTTGTTACAGTGGGAATCTCAGTCAAAATTTACTACAAAAGACGTGACAAGCAAAAGGATCAAGATCAACTATACAGGTTAATGACTTCAAAGGGTAAGATTTGGTAGGTGCTGCTGGGGCCAATCATACAATGGAAACTAATATAACAATGCAAGTTGATTTGTTCCTACGGTTGCTCTCAGATCACCTACAAAATGCTTAAGTTCATTACAAACTATCAAGAATTCCTTAGGTATATATCTTATCTTTCCATTTGGTCCTTGCATTGTTCACTTATGGAAATTACCTAAACACATTTTGCATCTAATGACAAAGGACCTCTAGACATAAGCTAAAGTTGTTTATTTAAGTACGTTATAATTCATCATTCAAATTTAGAACTATAATGAAGGAAATCTTACAAACTTGTGGACAGAAGTAGCCGAGTTTCTGACGAGATGGCATGCGCACACTATCCTTTAGGAGTGATTGCTCTGATACCAACTGAAACATCCCGTGTTCAACCCTCAAGTTTTTTTTTTTTTTTTAAAACAACCCTCTCGACCTCTGCTATGTAGTTAACCGTAGTGCAACACCATCATAATGATTTATCTTATCCAATGTAAATGACATCATCCCAATAAGAGTTTAATAAAAAGTAACAATGAATTCTCAAATCTCTCCCTATACTAACGAAGAACCTCTCACAATAGAACGAGTATGCTTTGCACTCCTATACGTCTGGACAGTGTCGTGCGTCCATCTCGCCTCTACGCCTACTCCGTCCACATGCTCCTAGTAAACGTCCTCACCTGTAACATAAATGTGGTGAGTCTACGACCCAGCAAGTACAGACCAATATGAATATGAAGATCTCCATAAAGTAGTAGAAATAGCAACTAGAAGTCTTTAAAAGAAGCCATAACACAACCTAAGTACGATACATGAAAGAAATAACGTGCAATGGGGATCCCACGTAGCTAATAGGGTGAATATGTCACATATCCGGTAACCACAATTAGAGCCAGTCAACAGTCCCATGAACCTAGAGGTACCTCGTAGAGAACATGCATCCAGTCATAATGCCGAAACTAACCATATCAGTCAAGTTTGGATGGGCCCTCCCCGGAGCTCATCTCGGGTCACCCATCATGTACTGCTACCACATATGCTCATATACATCCAATTAGCCACATAAGATTCATATAACCATAATAAATTTCTAGTCATTCATTCCATAGCATATTCCAGTCATTCTTTCCATATTCGTTCCTATAACAGTACAATTCTTCATTTATTCCTTAAGCATATCAATCCACAAGGTCCCTTCCATAACCAAACATGCATAACTTAAGAATACATAATATAAATCATGCATATCATAATAGAGAACAGATCACAGTATAAATCATACAAATCAAAATAAAGAACATGTCACAATAAAAGTAATACATATAAGAACGAAGAACATATCACAATATAAATCCTACATACCAGAATAGAGAACAAATCACAATATAGATTATACATTTCAAAACAGAGGATAGATCACCATATTGGAACTATCATGGAAATACTTGAATCCTATTACACGAACCAATACCGAAAACCACATCAAAATCACAAGGAAAACTTCAACAATTAAACACAAATCAACTGTCAACTTGATCAAAAACACTTCGGTAGGAACTAAGAGCACACAAGAATTTAAATCCTACCACTACACAGAAACCCCACGAAAACAAAACAGCAACCGAAATTCACACCACAATCTCAACCAACTACAGTAGTAAATCAACAATGAACCTCCAACGAAAACCATGCTAAGCCATATGAAACCAACACGGTACACAGCTAAAGAGCAGATCAACACAACCAGAGCAGCAGGAAGGAATAAAACGTAAGCCACCATAGCGTAAACCACCAACACTCTATCCGAAGCTATCAAGAACCCAAAAATTGAAACAATCAACTCAAAATTGGTTGGAGAACCTCACAGGAACAAAACCAACCCAGGGCTACGTAGACCACCCAAACGCAACTTATTCCACCAATACATCTCGGCCAGACAAATAAGCAAACAGGTAACATTCAGAACTCACAACATCAACAACATGGAGAAAAACCAAATCCCAAATCCAATCGAGACAAGCAAACACTACGAGGAAACCCGTAAATAGACGATTCCACTGACCACGAACTCGATCGATACAGAATGTTCTGGCGCAAGCTACAAAATCATGGGGACCAAACAAGAACTCCAATGAAACATCAAAGCACAACAATACTCTACGGAGGAGGAACTCATCAAATAACAAATTCAGCACGACCCTCACAGTAACAAGCGAAACACATCAAAGACCAGATCCGTTGCAGAAATCACCAGAAAGCCAAACGATGAGTCAAGAACGCACAATAACGACCAAGAATAGCACGAAAACCCCAAATTGGTCAAAAGCTTCACGAAATGAGACAATCGGAGCTCATATAAGGCACTTCAATACCTCCTATGTTCTAATTCCCTACCTTACAGATCTCACTCATTCATAAAGGGTATGAACTTGCCTTTCCCTTCTTGCGTCGCCGGCGGAATCCCTAGCACTATGTTGTTGTGCCGACGGGGAGTGTGTGTGTAGGCCATCTGTGTCCGGTCGACGTGTACTCCACCTCTCGCCGACGTGGGAAGGCGTCTGACCAGATCTCACAGCCGGTGACGAGGTGGGTCGAAGACCACAATGGAGGAGAAGAAGAGTAACGACGACTTTGGGAAGCACAGTGAAGAGAATCGGCGAGAAATTTGGGATTTATACCTAGGTTAATGATTTTGGTTAACGATTTTAACTTAGGGTAATTAGATTTATCAACTTCTAACTTAATTAGATATTATCTTAAACTTCCTCACCGTTAACTATTCTACCCTGAAATATGTGTAGAAATTCATTTTAACTCCCAAAAATTCCTAAAAATTCATAATTAATTAATTTAAATAAAATTTTAAATTAATTTCTTAATTCCTGCTCGTGGGGCCATACACTCCACCTCCTCTCCTTGAGTAATTGAACCCATCTCTTTGGGCTCTACCTCTTCATGTGTAGGTAAAAGTTCTTCTCCTAGAACTTTTGTCATGCCCCAGGTAGTCCCTGCCAGAAGAAATTTCAGCAGCATCTCCCCTGTACGAGTGACAATCTGAAACTTTCTACAATGCCCTCAGGGCCACATATACATCGGCCAACATGCCCAAAACAATAACAATAAAAATAAAAGTACAATAAGCAAGCATCCACGCAGTTTAATAGTAACAACTAAACTAAAGCAAAGATAAGGAAATCATCGAAAAATTTCCTACTCAACTACACCCATAAAACACATATCCGATATCCTACTTAACTACACCCATAAAACATAAATCCGAAATCCTACTCAACTACACCTATAAAACACAAAACTCTAGCATACATTCAAATAAAAACTCATCGGCATATAACAAAACGTATAAGATCAAAATTATAAATGCTACAAGTCTGAAAACATAGTCTAAATAACATAGACAATAACATAAACAAAAATGTCTGAACTCGTCGCGACGCGCAGTGGTGGGGGACTAGCGACTGGAACCTCCTAAACAGCCTCAACTTGAAAATTGTAATAACGAGGTGTGAGTCCAACACTCAGCGGATACCTAGTTGACATGCATTGTAAATAATAACCAGTAGAAGTAAATATACGTACAGTCTCCTGGACAGAATATAAAAAATGCAAAACTATAAAACAAAGGAGTATGTGTACTAAACAGGACCAGGGTATAGGAATATCAAAGCCGTCAGAACCAGAGTGTCATAAATCATGTATGCATGTCAAACAATGCATCCATCCAATATGCAACATATAAAGTGCAGTAAACACAAGCAATAAATGTGTATCCTGTATGCATGTCAAACAATGCATCCATCCAATATGCAGCATATAAAGTGCAGCAAACACAAGTAATAAATGCATATCCTGTATGCATGTCAAACAATGCATCCACCAAAAATACAGCATATAAAGTGCAGCAACCACAAGCAATAAATGCATATGATGCCATAACATGTCCTGGTCACCCCTGACACCAGTCAACCATCTCACACGATGGTGAGACCGAGTGGGTAGGGCTATGATAACCGTGCACTCTGTCGTCACTGCTCCTGATGAGTGACCGAGTGGACGGGATGCTGTCGGAGTACACCTATCCTCTTACCTCAAATATAGTGAGGGAGCGCAATGCTCTCATCTCCCGGTACGCGATGACGGTTAGGGATCCCTGCCGGCTACCACGCTACATCACACAACCCATGAGCGGACCAACGGAGCCAAACAGAGCAAAACCCCTCTGCTGGCTACCACGCTGCGTCATTAGACCAGCGGAGCCTAACAGAGAAAAACTGCCACACACCCTGCCTGATATACCACTAACCCATGAGTGGTGGTGTGTGCAGATCCATGTAACCGGTGATGTGCTCAACAATAATGGAGCTGCTAATCGCTCAGCATGCAATCATGCGTAATGATGCATGACATTAAGCATAGAAATATCTTGATCCTATCTACCTCCATAAAAACATGTACCATATACGTGGATCAAATAATATGATCTAGATACACATGTCAGGTATGGTATCTAATCAGTCTGGTATATCATAAAACATGGCATGTCACTACCTCCATAACATAAATAATAAACAAGGCATGAATGCTAAACAAGTAACAAACATATCATGCTCGAAAACAAAATAGTGACATGCCAATGAAGATATAAACATATTTACTACTACTTGTTAAAATATACTAAATATATCAATAAGACATATCAAAATAGATAGGTCAAGGTACCCGCCTCAAATAGAAGGTCCAATCAAGCAATCCAAAGTCGAGATGCCCGTCTCGAATCAGAGTCCTATGTCAAACAATATATAAATATTTTATTTAGCTAAAATCATAAGAATTGCTAAATAAAATGCCTAAGACTAATTTAGGGTAAACCCCTAATCAGCACAAACATCAATCTGCATAATTAAATCTAACGGCTAATTAGGGTTAGTTACCTAATCCCTAATCACCTATTAGATTAAAAATCCAAGCCTAAATTAATCTACACATAAACAACTAATTATAACCTTTAATTTAAAACATGATCTACCATATGTTCTAAACTCTATTCAATTCAAACATAATTCAACACATAACCCTAATTCAAATCTATCATCACAAGATTCCCACCCAACACATAATCTACAACATGTATCAACAATTAAAATAATCAAATTACGATCTACAACTAAGATCAAAAACTCAATACCTTACCTTAATTCCTAGCACTGTTGCTGCTAGATTGATTTGCTGCCGGAACCAGAAAGTCCACATAACAACCTTTCCTGTTAGAATCCTTCGGATCAAGAAGAAAAGATCAAAATTCAACACAACAACCTATCACCAACTCAAGTTTAATTCGACCTCCTTACCAAAGATCTGTGTGAACAGTGCAAAGACCAACGGTGGCAGCGATCGAGTAGCAACAATCGGACAAAAGAGAATGCAGACGAGAAGATGCAAGATTTATAAGGGAAGCAAGTGGTTAAGCCACGGAAGGGGAGACCTCTTGTCCTGAAAACCGATCACCACTGTTTTGTTCAGACCCGACAGAAAGAGGAAATCTAGGGCATGAAAACAAGAAATCTCCAGCAATGGTCGGCGCTGATCCGTGCGGCGGTGACCATGAATCAGGAATTAGGGCACGACGCGAAAAGGAAATCAGTTGGTTTTGGCAAGATCGGGGAAGAGGCGAAGAGGAGCTTCAGCATCACGGAAGCCAAAGGGGAAGAGGAAGAGAAAGGGTTGCAAAAACCCTTGTCCACGACTTTTGTACCGAAGGGAGGAGAAACGGCAGGGAAGGGCGGTGCGTCGGTTTGGGGAAGAAGAGGCGTCGCGAAGAGGAAGAGAGGAGGTCGATCGGGTTGGGAGAGATGGCGTCGGGAGAAAAAGGGGAAGAAGAAAGGGCTCGCGCAGGGGAAAAAGAAAATAAAGAAAAAGGAAAACAAAAGGAAAAAATCAAACTTTTCCTCGCTAAAATGGGGTAGCCTAAACAGGAATTCCCGAGGCCCATTATTTGCCCCCGTAACCTAAGCCATACGATCTCCGAAAAATTCCCGAAACATTTCTAAAAATTCTGGATAATTCCCTTATGATTATTCGCCCTTTTCGATATTTTACATTCTCCCCCACTAATAAAAATTTGGTCCCCAAATTTTGTTATCTACCATCATCATGTACTAACAACAGATAGAAAGTATAAATGTAGAATGAAAAATAACTCACATATCTCGAGTGAAAAGATGGAGGTATCGATCTCGAATCGTATCCTCGAGCTGCCAGGTAGCCTCCGCGTCTGAATGATACTGCCATCTGACTTTAACCAACCGAATAGTCTTGTCCCGCAGCTGACGCTCCTTCTGGTTCATAATCCGTATTAGAACCTCCTCGTAGGTGGCATCAGGCTGAAGGGAAATTGGTACATCAGACATCACATGAGATGGGTTGGCTATGTATCTCCTCAGCATAGATACATGAAATACTTCGTGCACGCCTGCTAGAGCCGGTGGTAGCGCCAGGCGATAAGCTACTACTCCAATCCTCTATAGGATCTAGAAAGGTCCAATAAAGTGCGGAGCTAGCTTACCTCTGAGGCCAAATCTCTTTACCCCTTTCGTGGGTGAAATACGTAGAAAAACATGGTTGCCAGTAGAGAACTCCAGGGGTCTGCGTCTTCGATCAGCATAACTCTTCTAGAGGTCCTGCACCTCTGACATCCTCCGTCTGATAGTACAGACCAACTCTGCCTCCTGCTGAGCTCTATGAGGCCCTAGCAACTGGGCCTCCTCAACCTCATTCCAGAAGGTGGGTGTTCGACAAGGTCTACCATACAACACTTCAAACGGTACCATCTGGATAACCGAATGAAAGCTGTTGTTGTAGGCGAACTCTACCAATGGCAAATGGTCCTCCCAATTGCCTCTGAAATCAAATACACAAGACCTCAGCAAGTTCTCTAGAGTCTGAATGGTCTGCTCTAACTGTCCATCTGTCTGTGGATGGAAAGCTGTCCTGAAACAGAGTTGTGTGCCCAAGGCCTGCTGCAGACGAACCGTGGGTCTCTATTTGATATAATACTCAATGACACACCATGCAATTTGATGATCTCTCAGCAATACAAATCTTCCAATTGATCCAGGAAATCAGTCTTCCGGATCGCTAAGAAGTGCGCGGATTTGGTTAACCGATCAACGATTACCCAAATCGCATCATGACCTCGTTGTGTCCTAGACAAACCCACCACAAAATCCATGGTAATGTGTTCCTATTTCCACTCAGGAATAGGAATCCGTTGAAGTAATCCGGCAGGAATCTGGAGTTCAGCATTCACCTGCTGATAGACAAGACATCTAGCTATAAATTTGGCGATGTCTTTCTTCATACCGTTCCACCAGTAGGAACGCCTCAAATCTCGATACATGCAGGTCCCGCCTGGATGGATAGCAAATCGAGAGCGATGAGCCTCCTGAAGTAACTCCTCCCTGACCGGGTGAGATGGAGATACGCATAATCGACCTCGGCAAAATATAATAGCTGCATCATCTCAGGTGTACCTTGCCTGCTGCCCGGAAGATATCTGGCTGCCAATGAACTGAAAATGCTGATTATTGGCCTGGGTCTCTCGGATCCTAGTCCTGATCGACGACTGAGCAACCATGGTAACCAGAATACCCTGCTCTGTCTGTCTCTGCTCCTGAAGGCCCAACTCGGAGAAGCCCTGAATTAAGTCCGTGACTGAAGCTCGGTGGCAAGCCAAAGTCCCTCTGGACTTCCTGCTGAGTGCATCGGCAACCACATTAGCTTTCCCCGGGTGGTAGCTAATGGTACAATCGTAATCCTTCAAGAACTCCATCCATCTCCTTTATCGGAGATTAAGTTCCTTCTTGGTGAAAATAAATTTGAGATTCTTATGATTCGTAAGAATCTCAAAGGTAATGCCATAAAGACGATGCCGCCAAATCTTCAAAGCAAATATAATGGCAGCCAATTCCAGATCATGAACTGGGTAGTTCTTCTCATGCTCCTTCAACTGCCAAGAAGTATAGGAGACTATCTTGCCGTGCTGCATCAGAGCAGCACCCAAACCTTGAAGAGATGCATCGGTGTAGAGTATGAATCCGTCCTCTCCAGAAGGCAAAACCAAAACTGGTGCCGACACTAATCTCTGCTTCAGCTCTCGGAAGCTGGTCTCACAGTCTTATGTCCAAGTGAACTTCATGCCTTTCCTGGTCAGTGGCATAGCGATACGTGAGAAACCCTCGACGAACCATCTGTAATATCCAGCTAGTCCTAGAAAACTACGGATCTCCTGAACTGATTTCGGCTGCTCCCAGCTGGTGACAGCCTCGATCTTCTGAGGGTCTACTGAAATACCTCGGCTAGAGACTACATGAACTAGAAAATCGACTGATGATAGCTAGAAAGTGCACTTGCTGAACTTTGCATATAGCCGATGTCTTCGCATGGTCTCCACTGTTGTGCATGCTCCTCCTCGAAACTTGACTAGATCAAAATGTCATCGATGAAAACGACAACGAACTGATCTAGATACTCCAGAAAGATGTGATTCATCAAATCCATAAATACAACTGGAGCATTGGTAAGCCCAAATGGCATTACTAAAAACTCATAATGGTCGTATCTGGAACGGAAAGTTGTCTTCTGAATATCAGATTCTTTGACTCTCAGTTGATGATATCCAGACCACAGATCAATCTTAGAATACACTGAGGTACCTCTGAGCTGATCAAGCAAATCCTCAATCCGTGGTAAGGGGTACTTATTTCTGATGGTCACTGCATTTAGCTGTCTGTAATCGATGCATAACCTTAGAGTACCATCCTTTTTCTTGACGAATAGTATCGGAGAACCCCACGTAGAAACACTAGGGCAAATGAATCCCCTATCCAATAACTCCTGGAGTTGGACCTTTAGCTCGTCCAACTCTTTCGGTGTCATACGATATGGAGCTTTCAATGTTGGCGCGGTCTCTGGAATCAGCTCAATAGCAAACTCCACTTGCCTTCGGGGAGGCAAGCCCGGTAGCTCATTTGGAAATACATCGGGATACTCTCGGACCACCAGAATGTCTTAGAGCTGGGAACTACTGTTGTCGTTAGTATTAATCATAGAGACAAGAAATCCCTGACAGCCATGTGACAGCAGCTTCTGAGCCTGAATCGCTGAAATAATCGATATGCCATATGCAACTGTTGTCGGGGGAGCTGTCCTCTGCTGGCTATACGAAGATTGGGCTCTCCGCCCTCCTCGATAAGCTCCAGTCTGACTGGGCTATCCTCCATGACTAGACACTTCGGAAGCTATATGCTGAGCCTTCAACGAACAATCCTAGCTTAGGTGCCCGGGCAGTTTGCAATAATAGTAAACCGATTGTCACAGGGAGCAGGCTGTGGTGAGGTGGTCTCTGGACCCACATCTAGTACAGTGAGTGTCGTTGGCGGGTTGTTTCCGGTTCTGCTGAGAAGACCGGGAACATCCTGATGAAGATCGCTCTGACTTCTGAGGCTACCCAGAAGCCCCATAAGTACCTTGACCTGGCCGACTGCGACCACTCTGTTACTGTCCGGTCGCTTGTGGTGAGTAGGGGCGGCTACAGGAACTGGCGAAACCACTGGAGCTGGTGCTACAGGTAGTACCGCTGGATAGACCGGGGGAGGTACCCCGATGCTGCCGCATAAGCTGGGGTAGGTGACGCTGGTGGCATTGCAGAGTCGATATGGGTGGTCGTGGCTGGAGGTCCGGTAGATGGTGGTACCGGATGTGGAGCAACGACTGCTGGTGGTGTGGGTGCCAGATGCACTGTAGGCACCGATGGCGGTGGTGCCTGATATGTAGTGGCCTCGTCTAGAGTAAGTGTCAGGTATGTCGGTGGTACCCCTGGTGGTACCGTAAATACGGTAGGGGTGGGTACAGTGGGTGCAGTCGAGGTAGGTACCTCTAAAAGTGCCATCGGGGCCTGGGAGCCCGACGCGCCCGCAGTATCCTGAGTCTGTCCCTGACCGACTGGCTCAACCCTAGTAGGCGTCTCTGGTGACTCTGCCGCAGGGACTCCAACGTCCTCTTGCGTGGTCGTCCTGCGCCATGTCTCGGCATGAGAGCACGTGCACCTCGCCTCATATATGTTAAATTATAACACACAAATATTACTACAAGTATCACACTATAAAATTAAGCATCATACCTATATGTCGTCTAGAGGTGTTCCGTCGCTATCCAGTCCCCCTTTATCACCTGGAAACTCAGAAACGAGGAAATCCATACAAATCCAAAATGGAATTTCGAAACATAACCATAACGGAAATTCGTACAAATTTGAAAAATACCCAGTTTGACTAGCAAACTTGGCTCTGATACCAAATAAATTGTCACGCCCCAGGCAGTCCCTGCTAGAAGAAATTTCGACAGCATCTCCCCAATACGAGTGACAATCTGAAACTTTCTACAATGCCCTCAGGGCCACATATACATCAGCCAATACGACCGAAACAATAACAATAAAAATAAAAGTACAATAAGCAAGCATCCACGCAGTTTAATAGAAACAACTAAACTAAAGCAAAGATAAGGAAATCATCGCAAAATTTTCTACTCAACTACACCCATAAAACACAAATCCGATATCCTACTCAACTACACCCATAAAATACAAATCTGAAATCCTACTCAACTACACCCATAAAACACAAAACTCCAGCATATATTTAAATAAAAACTCATCGGCACATAACAAAACGTATAAGATCCAAATGCCAAAAGCTACAAGTTTGAAAACATAGTCTAAATAACATAGATAATAACATAAACCAAAATGTACGAACTCATCGCGATGTGTAGTGGTGGGGGACTAGTGACTGGAAGCTCCTGAACAACCTCAACCTGAAAATAGTAATAACGGGGTATGAGTCCAACACTCAGCGGATACCTAGTTGACATGCATAGTAAATAATAACCAGTAGAAATAAATATGCGTACAGTCTCCTGGATAGAATATAGAAAATGAAAAACTATAAAACAAAGGAGTATCGGTACTAACCAGGACCTGGGTATAGGAATATCAAGGCCATCAGACTCAGAGTGTTGTAAATCCTGTATGCATGTCAAACAATGCATCCATCCAATATGGAGCATATAAAGTGTAACAAACACATGCAATAAATGTGTATCCTGTATGCATGTCAAACAATGCATCCACAAAAAATGCAGCATATAAAGTGCAGCAACCACAAGCAATAAATGCATATAATGCATATGATGCCATAAAATGTCCTGGTCACCCCTGACACCAGTCAGCCATCTCACACACGATGGTGAGGATGAGTGGGTAGGGATGTGACAACCATACACTCTATCGTCATTGCTCCTGATGAGTGACCGAGTGGACGGGATGATGTCGGAGTACACCTATCCTCCTACCTCAAACATAGTGAGGGAGCACAATGCTCTCATCTCCCGGTACGCGATGACAGGGAGGGATCCCTGCCGGCTACCACGCCACGTCACACTAGCCATGAGTGGATCAACGGAGGCAAATAGAGCAAAACCCGTTTGCCGGCTACCACACTACATCACTAGACCAGCAGAGCCTAACAGAGCAAAATTGTCTGTCGGCTACCACGTTGCGTCACCAGACTAGCGGAGCCTAACATAGCAGAACTGCCATACACCCTGCCTAATATACCACTAATCCATGAGTGGTGATGTGTGCAGATCCATGTAACTAGCGATGTGCTCAACAATAATGGAGCTGCCAATTGCTCAGCATGCAATCATGCGTAATGATGCATGACACTAAGCATAAAAATATCCTGATCCTATCTACCTCCATAAAAACATGTACTATATACGTGGATTAAATAATATGATCTAGGTTCACATGTCAGGTATGATATCTAATTAGTCCGGTATATCATAAAGCATGGCATGTTACTACCACCATAACATAAATAATAAACAGGGCATGGACGCTAAACAAGTAACAAACAAATCATGCTCGGAAACAAAATAGTGACATGCCGATGCAGATATACAT
Source organism: Zingiber officinale (assembly GCF_018446385.1). Lineage (NCBI taxonomy): Eukaryota > Viridiplantae > Streptophyta > Magnoliopsida > Zingiberales > Zingiberaceae > Zingiber > Zingiber officinale. Next base: position 52,276,430 of record NC_055990.1, read on the forward strand.
ATTTAGTACTACTTGTTAAAATCTACTAAACATATCAACAAGACATATCAAAATAGATAGGTCAAGGTACCCACCTCAAATAGAAAGTCAAATCAAGCAATCCAAAGTCGAGATGCCCGTCTCGAATCAGAGTCCTACGTCAAACAATATATAAATATTTTATTTAGCTAAAATAATAAGAATTGCTAAATAAAATCCTTAAGACAAATTTAGGGTAATACCCTAATCAGCAAAAAACATCAATCTACCTAATTAAATCTAACAGTTAATTAGGGTTAGTTACCTAATCCCTAATCACCTATTAGATTAGAAATCCAAGCCTAAATTAATCTACACATAAACAACTAATTATAACCTTTAATTTAAAACATGATCTACCACATGTTCTAAACTAAATTTAATTCAAACATAATTCAACACATAACCCTAATTCAAATCTATCATCACAAGATTCCCACCCAATACATAATCTACAACATGTATCAACTATTAAAATAATTAAATTACACTATGATCTACAACTAAGATAAAAAAAAAAACCAATACCTTACCTTAATTCCTAGCACTGTTGATGCTGGATGGGTTTGCTACCGGAACTAGAAAATCCACAGAACAACCTTTCCTGTTAGAATCCTTCGGATCAAGAAGAAAAGATCAGAATTCAACACAACAACCTATCACCAACTCAAGTTAAATTCGACCTCCTTACCACAGATCTGTGTCAACAGTGCAAGGATCAACGGTGGCAGCGATCGAGTCGCAACAATCGGACAGAAGAGAATGCAAACGAGAAGATGCAAGATTGACAGGGGAAGCTAGTGGTTAAGCCACGGAAGGGGGGACCTCTTGTCCAGAAAACCTATCACCACTGTTTTGTTCGGACCCGACAGCAAGAGGAAATCTAGGGCACGGGAATAGGAAATCTCCAGTGATGGTCGGCGTTGCTCCGTGCGGTGGTGACCATGAATCAGGAACTAGGGCACGACGCGAAGTGGAAACCTGTTGGTGTTGGCAAGATCGGGGTAGAGGCAAAGAGGAGCTTCGGCGTCACGGAAGCCAAAGGGGAAGAGGAAGAGAAAGGGTTGCAAAAACCCTTGGCCACGACTTTTGTACCGGAGGGAGGAGAAATGGCGGGGAAGTGCGGCGCGTCGGTTTGGGGAAGAAGAGATGTCGCGAAGAGGAAGAGAGGAGGTCGATCGGGTTGGGAGAGATGGCGTCGGGAGAAAAAGGGCAAAAAGAAAGGGCTCGCGGTGGGGAAAAAAGAAAATAAAGAAAAAGGAAAACAAAAAGAAAAAATCAAACTTTTCCTCGCTAAAATGGGGTAGCCTATACAGGCTTTTGCTGGGTTCGTCGGGCCGCGAAAACCGCTTTTTTCGCGTCGCGGAAACCCCGAGTCACCCAAAGCCATGGATCTCGTGCAAAGATTCGTAAACAAAACTTTTCGAAAAACCTTTTCTTGTACGAGTTTGTAAAAACTTTAGATCTACACTAAAGTTAAGATCATTACCCTTGATGCGCGCCCCACGCGAATCCCGCTCGTCCAAATGGTGCCGGATCTCAAGACCGTCAAGCGCACGGTCCTCTAGAAGTATCCACACGGACACACTAGATGGAGGTGACCAAAAAAAAACCAAGGTGTGCTAGCACCTATGTGGTTCGGCCAAGGAAGGAGGAGAGGGAGAGGGAGAGCTTGAGAGGAAGAAGGAAGAAGATTCACCACACTTGAATGAAATGAATGAAAATCAATTCAAATTCAAAAGTGGCCGCCCACTTCTCATCAAGTGTAACTCCCCATTAAATGCAATTAATGTGAAGTTAATAAGAAAATGGCTTTGTAACTTCCATGAGGTGGCACACCATGATGATGTGGAACATCATCATTGGTCCACCTAATGCCAACTCACCAATGAGGTGGCAAAAGGTCAAGTCAAAATTGACCTTTGGTCTTCCTTCTCTAGTCAAGTCAAACTTGACCCAATCTCTACCATGGTTGATCTAATCCAACCATTTGATTCGAGCCAACTTAATATAATGAATCTAATTCATTAAATTAAATTGATTTAATAAGTCATAATCTAAATTAGACTCATTAAATACATGAATCAACTTGAGTCGAACTCAAGTTAGCCCAATTAGGATTACTCTTAATCCAATTTGATTCATCAAATGAATCTAATCCTCTTGGTTCATCATATGAACCTAATCTCCATCTAATTGTCCTAAGTTTGTGACCCTATAGGTTCTTGTAACGTTGGCAATGCCCTAAACCCATTTAGGAGCATAAGTAATGAGCGGTATCTAGCAACACATCATTACTACCCAAGTTACAAGAATGTCGAGATCCGACATCACCTTGTGACTACTAATTGTGACTCCTCACAATATGTGACATTGTCCTTCTCTCCTAGACATCTAGATTGATCAATGTGAGGCATAGACCGTGTCATCCTCTAATCAATCTAAATCTTGAACTCCAAGTAGACTCACTCGATCAAATGAGCTCAACATCTAATGTTGACTCATTTGGGCATGGCCATGCACTTAGTGGTCTCACTCTATCAAGAATACCGATGTCGCTCCCGTCATATGGGAGGGATAGATTCCATCTACATCACTCACATCCTTCCGCATAATTTGTTACATACCCAGTAATCATCTTTATAGTCCACCCAGTTACGGGTGACGTTTGACGAAACTAAAGTACATAACTCCTTATGTAGGGATCCATGGTGACTTCAGGTCTAAGGACTAATAGTCACACTAATAGCCACATGAGAAAGTATATTACACTCATATAACGATCCATGATACTTTCTCATGGCGGGTCATTCAGTATACATTCTCTAATGCATACCCATGTGTCAGCTTGATATCTCTATATCCATGACTTGTGAGATCAAGTCATCGAGCTGACCTACATGCTAGTCTTATTGTATTAACATTGTCCCTGAATGTTAATACTCGACTAGGAATGATTTAGAGTAGTGTTCCCTATATCATCTCACTATCGATTCAACTAATCGATTGATATAGGTATGAACCTTCTACTCAAGGACGCTATTATACTTAGTCTATTTGGCACTAATACAAATAAGTATAATAACCAAACAAATGTCTTTATTAATATACAAGAATATGATACAATGAGTCCATACAATCATCAAATGATTGGCTCTAGGGCTCTAACTAACAATCTCCCACTAGCACTAGTGCCAATCAGTATAGGCTCTAAGGCCTAATGACCTAGTGTGACCATCATGCTTTCTCTGTGCCAAAGCCTTGGTCAAGGGATCTGCGATGTTAGCCTCTGTAGGTACTCTGCAAATCTTCACATCTCCTCTATCGATAATCTCTCGAATGAGATGGAAACGTTGTAGAACTGCTGTGAACTCTGCCAGCTCATAGCACTACCATTCAAGCAAAACACGAACCTCGACTGTGATCTTTAATCATCCTGATCGGTCTGGAAGCTAGCATCACTGTAACCCTTTACAGCTTGCTTATCATTGCCTCCATATATCAAGAAATATTCTTTAGTCCTTCTTAAGTACTTAAGAATATTCTTGACCACTATCCAGTGACTTTCACCTAGATCTGACTGGTATCTGCTCGTCATGCTCAAAGCATACGAGACATCAGGTCGAGTACATAGCATGGCGTACATGATCGATCCTATGGCTGAGGCATAAAGGATCTGATCCATGCGGTCTCTCTCCTCTCTAGAAGAGGGACCTTGAGTCTTCGAAAGACTCACGCCATGTGACATCGGCAGAAATCCCTTCTTGGAGTTCTGCATGGCAAACCGAAGTAGTACCTCGTCAATGTATGTACTCTGACTTAGGCCAAGCAATCTCTTAGATCTATCTCTATAGATCTGTATCCCAAAAATGTGGGATGTCTCACCTAAGTCCTTCATTGAGAAGCAACTCCCTAGCCAGGTCTTGACAGACTGAAGCATAGGGATGTCCTTCCCAATGAGTAGTATGTCATCCACATACAATATGAGGAAGACAACTATGTTTTCTACAACCTTCTTGTAGACACAAGGCTCATCTTCGTTCTTGATGAAACCAAACTGTTTGATCGCATCATCAAATCGAAGATTCCAGCTCCAAGAATGGCCTCTAGCCATTTCTCGGGATCTGGTCTCATCACAGTTTCCTGATAGGTGGTGGGCTCATCCTCTATGAGCACAATGTCATCATGGTCAGACAAGAGAAATGAGTATCTCTCAGGCTGACGACGTACCCTATCAAAGAGGTATGTCTACTTGAACTGGTTGTTGTTCCTCAACTCTTTGTGGAACAACATCATCCACAACACTTTGTGGTTCCAGTTAAATTTCCATCGAGGCATCAGTGCTATTGTTCGCATCTTGAACTTCTTCAAGATCGAACGCGCTCCCACTAGTCTTTCTAGGAACAAAGTCCCTTTCTAGAAAGACCCCATCTTTGCCACAACTATCTTGTGCTGACTGGGAATGTATAAGTAATATCCCTTAGTTTCCTTGGGATATCCAATAAAGTAGCACTTGTCGGATTTGGGTCCTAATTTGTCTGAGACTTGACGTCATACGTAAGCCTCACAACCCCTAATCCTCATGAAAGACACCTGGGCATCTCTCCCAGTCCATATCCTATATGGTGTCTTTATCACGGCCTTTGATGGAACTCGGTTGAGTATGAAAGCTGCCGTGTCTAGAGCATATCCCCATAGATATGTCGGAAGATCTGTGTGACTCATCATAGATCGTACCATATCTAATAAGGTACGATTCCTCCTTTCGGATACACCATTCCACTGTGGTGTTCCAGGAGGAGTGAGTTGGGATGGAATCCCACACTCAGCTAGGTAGTCACGAAACTCATGGCTAAGGTATTCTCCACCTCGATCTGATTGAAGTATCTTAATACTCTTGCCAAGCTGGTTCTGTACTTCATTCTTGAATTCTTTGAACTTTTAAAAGGATTCAGACTTATGTGCCATCAAGTACACATAACCGTATCTACTGAAATCATCAGTAAATGTGATGAAGTACCTATAACCGCCTCTAGCAGCAACATTGAAAGGGCCACATACATCACTATGTATGAGTCCTAACAAATCAGTTGCTCTCTCGCTATGCCCACTAAAGGGCGTCTTGGTCATCTTGCCTCGTAGGCATGACTCGCATATCTCATATGATTCAAAATCAAATGAGTCCAGCAAACCATCCTTATGGAGCTGGGATAAGCGCTTGTCATTTATATGACCTAAGCGACAGTGCCAGAGGTAGGTTTGGTTCATGTCATTTAACTTGAACCTCTTGGTACTAATGTTATAGATAGGGCTCTCAAGGTCTAGAATATAGAGTCCGTTTATTAGAGGTGCACTACAATAGAACATATCTTTTAAATATACAGAACAACATTTGTCTTTTATTATAAAAGAGTATCCTTTCTTGTCTAAACAAGAAACTGAAACTATGTTCTTAGTAAGAGCAGGCACATAACAACAATCATCTAAATCTAGTACAAGCCCAGAGGGCAGAGATAGCTGATAAGTTCCTACAGCAACAGTAGCAACCCGTGCTCCATTGCCTACTCGTAGGTCCACCTCGCCCTTTGCCAATGCTCTGCTATTTCTCAGTGCCTGCACATCAGTACAAATGTGAGAAGCACATCCAGTATCTAATACCCATGATGTAGAAATAGATAGATTGACTTCTATAACATATATACCTGAAGTGGAAGTCTCACTTCGCTTCTTCTTAAGATCCTCCAAGTATACCTTGCAGTTCCTCTTCCAGTGCCTGGTCTGACCGCAGTGGAAGCAGGTAGCATCCTTGGCGACCCCTCCTTTAGGCTTCAGTGCCTTGCCTTTGCCCTTGGTTTGAGACTTTCCCTTACCTTTGGGCTTGCCCTTGCCCTTGTGCTTCTGGACCATCAGAATGGGCTTAACCTTCTTAAGGTTAATCTCAGCAGTTCGTAACATACTAAGTAGCTCGGGCAGTGGCTTGTCAATCTCGTTCATGTTATAGTTGAGAACAAATTGACTATAGCTATCCGGCAAGGACTGCAAGATCAAGTCAGTGGCCAGCTCTTGGCCAAGTGGGAACCCTAGTCTTTGTAGGTTCTCTATGTACCCAATCATCTTGAGTACATAAGGACCTACAGGAGCCCCATCTGACATCTTGCACTAAAACAGTGCCTTAGAGATCTCAAATCTCTCATGCCTCGCTTGTCCCTGATATAGTTGGCGAAGATGCTCAACCATATCGTAAGCGCCCATCAACTCATGTTGCTTCTGAAGCTCTGAGTTCATGGTCGCGAGCATTAGACAGGACACATCTAATGCGTCGTCTTGATGCTTCTTGTAAGCATCTTTGTTTGCTCGCGGGGCATTGGCAGGAGGAGCCTCCGGAATGGGCTACTCCAGAACGTACAGTTTACGCTCCTGGGTGAGAACCATGTTCCAGTCCAGGAAATTCGCTCCGTTGAGCTTGTCCTTCTCAAGGACAGATCGCAGGGAGAAGGAATTTGTGTTCGACGTCATGGTTATCTACAACAGAAATTTGCAGAAATAAATATCATATTCTTTTAAAATCATTTAATTAGGCCTTTAATTAAATGATGCTCCCACTGAATACTATAATTCTTGTGGGACAAGATCCACATCATACTAACCCTTGAGTTAGCTTTGGCTAATACGCCCAAGGCTTAGTATGATCGGTAGGTAACGATTACCAATTACATCTCTATGCAACTCTTGTTTATAGGATCAATATCCGCATTTATATTAAAACTCGAGTTAGCTTTGGCTAATACGACCGAGAGTTAATATAGATGTGATTTTGACCTATCTTTTCCAACCGTTGGAAGAATGCCTATAGTTGACTCGATCTAACCGAGCAACTAGGAATACTCAATCTAATTGAGTTTGTATTCACCCATGCGTTGATAGGCGGGACCAAGATTGTCCCTCCGTACCCTACCAAGATAATATGTATTGCTCTGCTTTGGCAGATTCAACAATACATGTGATCGAGGTAGTGATAGGTATCACGGCATGGTTAGGCATTAGAGTTGAGTCGATTGAGATCTAATCTAATCGAAAGGGATGCATCTTGTGCACGACTTAGATCTAATCTAATCGCAAGGGTGCATCATGTGCACGACTTAGATCTAATCTAATCGTAAGGCACTAATTAATTAACTACTTATTAAATATGCATCACATACACAAGCAATTAATTAATCTATTTGTGATTTAGTCATGGCCCTACTACGATCTTCTCAAGCCAATGAGAAAATCGATTGGTCAACCTAGGGTCAACAACTTCTTCAAGCTCCTCCCTTTGACCACCTTGTGTTGCTCATGCCCGCCTCGGAACTCCGTCTCATGTGGACCCTCCACCGCTCCAATTTGTACATTACAATTTGAAACTCGAGTTACATTCGAGTCTAAATCTAATTTACAACAAGAAAATAAGAGAAGGCACGACGCGCAGGTCGCGAATATAATACAACACTCGCATCACAGCACGCAGGCCGTATTATGAATTACAACACAACCAATCATATTGGGCTTTGGGCCATGACTATCACAAAATTAATATATAATTCAAAATTATATATTTTCATAATTTTCTATAATTTTAAAATTAATTTTTACAATTTTTACGAGTAAAATTTCCCGACGGTCCTGTTTAGCCGTTTCGGGCGCAATCGCGGAACGGATCCCCTTGCGGGGCCCAGGGGCAGTGCCCCTACCCGCGATCTAATCATTACGAGGGTTCATTTGCGATCCAACAGCGCCTAAACCCGCTGTCCCAAAACGATTTGGGTCGAGACATTGCCGTTTCGGAAAAAATCTTCCCGGCGGGTTCGTTTTTAGCGATTTCGGGTGCAATCGCGGAGCAAATCCCCTTGCGAGGTTAGGGGCAGTACCCCTACCCACGATCTAACCATCGTGAGTTGCTCCTTTGCGATCTAATGGCACCCGACCCCGCTGTCCCTAACGAATTTGGGCCAAAACGAAGCCGTTTAAAAGAAAACTTTCCGGTAGCCGAAGCCTACAAGTGCCGAGACAATTGTGATTCACTTCTACGGAAAAATTACTCATAAAAACTCTAAAAACTCAATTTTTACAGAAAATTACAGAAGGTATATTTTTCATAAAAATACAAACGAACTCGTACAAGTCTTTGCACGTGGCTCTGATACCACAGTTGGGTTCGTCGGGCCGCGCGTCGCGGAAACCCCGAGTCACCCAAAGCCATGGATCTCGTGCAAAGATTCGTAAACAAAACTTTTCAAAAAACCTTTTCTTGTACGAGTTTGTAAAAACTTTAGATCTACACTAAAGTTAAGATCATTACCCTTGATGCGCGCCCCACGCGAATCCCGCTCGTTCAAATGGTGCCGGATCTCAAGACCGTCAAGCGCACGGTCCTCTAGAAGTATCCACACGGACACACTAGATGGAGGTGACCAAAAAAAAACCAAGGTGTGCTAGCACCTATGTGGTTCGGCCAAGGAAGGAGGAGAGGGAGAGGGAGAGCTTGAGAGGGAGAAGGAAGAAGATTCACCACACTTGAATGAAATGAATGAAAATCAATTCAAATTCAAAAGTGGCCGCCCACTTCTCATCAAGTGTAACTCCCCATTAAATGCAATTAATGTGAAGTTAATAAGAAAATGGCTTTGTAACTTCCATGAGGTGGCACACCATGATGATGTGGAACATCATCATTGGTCCACCTAATGCCAACTCACCAATGAGGTGGCAAAAGGTCAAGTCAAAATTGACCTTTGGTCTTTCTTCTCTAGTCAAGTCAAACTTGACCCAATCTCTACCATGGTTGATCTAATCCAACCATTTGATTCGAGCCAACTTAATATAATGAATCTAATTCATTAAATTAAATTGATTTAATAAGTCATAATCTAAATTAGACTCATTAAATACATGAATCAACTTGAGTCGAACTCAAGTTAGCCCAATTAGGATTACTCTTAATCCAATTTGATTCATCAAATAAATCTAATCCTCTTGGTTAATCATATGAACCTAATCTCCATCTAATTGTCCTAAGTGTGTGACCCTATAGGTTCTTGTAATGTTGGCAATGCCCTAAACCCATTTAGGAGCATAAGTAATGAGCGGTATCTAGCAACACATCATTACTACCCAAGTTACAAGAATGTCAAGATCCGACATCACCTTGTGACTACTAATTGTGACTCCTCACAATATGTGACATTGTCCTTCTCTCCTAGACATCTAGATTGATCAATGTGAGGCATAGACCGTGTCATCCTCTAATCAATCTAAATCTTGAACTCCAAGTAGACTCACTCGATCAAATGAGCTCAACATCTAATGTTGACTCATTTGGGCATGACCATGCACTTAGTGGTCTCACTCTATCATGAATACCGATGTCGCTCCCGTCATATGGGAGGGATAGATTCCATCTACATCACTCACATCCTTCCGCATAATTTGTTACATACCCAGTAATCGCCTTTATAGTCCACCCAGTTACGGGTGACGTTTGACGAAACTAAAGTACATAACTCCTTATGTAGGGATCCATGGTGACTTCAGGTCTAAGGACTAATAGTCATACTAATAGCCACATGAGAAAGTATATGACACTCATATAACGATCCATAATACTTTCTCATGGCGGGTCATTCAGTATACATTCTCTAATGCATACCCATGTGTCAGCTTGATATCTCTATATCCATGACTTGTGAGATCAAGTCATCGAGCTACCTACATGCTAGTCTTATTGTATTAACATTGTCCCTGAATGTTAATACTCGACTAGGAATGATTTAGAGTAGTGTTCCCTATATTATCTCACTATCGATTCAACTAATCGATTGATATAGGTATGAACCTTCTACTCAAGGACGCTATTATACTTAGTCTATTTGGCACTAATACAAATACGTATAATAACCAAACAAATGCCTTTATTAATATACAAGAATATGATACAATGAGTCCATACAATCATCAAATGATTGGCTCTAGGGCTCTAACTAACAACTTTCCCGAGGCCCATTATTTGTCCCTGTAACCTAAGCCATACGAGCTCCAAAAAATTCTCGAAATATTTCTAAAAATTTCAGAAAATTCCCTTATGATTATTCACTCTTTTTTCAGTATTTTACAACTTTCTTCACTTTGCTCCACAATTCATGGGTGTTCTCATATTTACCTATACGACTTATCATGTTAGAAGGCAAAATTTCAATCAACATTGATATTACCTTTTAATTTACCTCCGATTGTGTGGTTTGCTCCTCCGTCCAATGTCATGGTTGAAGCTTCTTCCTTTTCTTGTCCTTCGGGAATTCAAATGGCACTTCCACCACCATGATTGTGTCCTAGTCCGTCACGAGAAAATTCTTCATCATCACCATCCAAAAGGTGATGTCTGATGTGCGTAGATTATATACACTTTTATGTATGTCTTGACACACATCTACTTGTATTTCATTAGCATAATCTATGTTTATTTCACCCTATTTCATTGTAATGTCATACTTCCATTATATTCTATTAGGAGATCTGCTCTTTGCTTGTTTTGATTGATAGGACATGATTTGGAGTAAAAATGGAGCTTAAATGAAGTCTTGAGCTTCCAGAGTATCACGGGCATGCAAAAACTAAGTCCTTGTAGGTTATGCCGTGTGGAGACCACATGGACGTGTGGAGTCCATGTGGGGGGCGTGTTGAGGTCGTGTGAATGTCACACGACCGTGTTAAGGCTGTGTGGAATTTTTAACACTGCAGACCAAAAGTAAAATGGTCATAACTTTGTGCTTGATTGGAGTTTTGGTATGTTCTTTATACTGATTCGTAGATAACTTCAAGATCTGCAACTTTGATGAAGATTTTAACTAGAGAAAACCCCATATTGATGGTATAAAAAATGCTGCAATGAAACATAGCCATTTAGAGCTATGACAACGGGTGTGCAAGGGCCATGCAAGGGGTGTGCAAGGGCCATGCAAGGGGCATGTGAGAACCACATGCCCATGACATGGTCATGTCACATTACCAGAGCCAAAGTAGTACATGATCGTATAGATTTACACGACTGTGCTATTTTCCCAGAAGCCAAACAAGCCTTGGTCGTGTCCTAGACACGGCTGTGCATGAGTTCCAGAGATGGAGGCAACACATGTCGTGTAGATCTACACAACCGTGCAAGGAGGGCAGTGCCAGAGCATGTCACGACCGTGTGCATCACACGACCGTGTGAGAGGGGCAACAAAGAGAATGACCTAGGCCGTGTCTCACACACGGCCGGGTCTCGGGGCCATGTGGCGCCCAAAATCTCTGCTCTATATAATGATTTTTTGAATCATTTGTAGGGGGAGTTCTACCTTTTTGTAGAGATCGAGATTTGTGTGATTCCACACCTTCTTAGAGGGATTTTTCGGCAATCTAAGGGAAGATCTTTAATGAATCGACTCCGGGAAAGAGGATTGGATCTAAATACCATTTTTCATTGTAGATAAGCTTTTCTTTGTAACACCCACGAAAATAAAAATAGGTATATGAATATTATTTTTCCTTAGAGCATAAAGAAATGAAAAGAATAAGAGAAAAAGGAAAATAAAAACAAAGAAAATATAGAATAAGAAGAGGTGAGGTCAAGGATTGAACCTTGAACCTCCCACAGTTAATGGAGATAAATTGATGCATGATAACCATTAGGGTAAGGAGAAATAATTGGATAGAAAGGAATGAAAAATTTAGTTAAAGGAGAAAAGAAAACTAAGCAAAAATAACAAGAGAAAACCAAGTTGCTTACCTTCCTTTTCCCTCTTGGCTAAGAAAAGCGAGGAAGCAAAAGAGGGATTTTCTACTCCCCTCCCTCCCTCTATTTTCGTGGGAATTGATCGAGTGAGAGAAAAGAGGAGTTGGGGGAAAGAATGGGGACATGTCTCATTGGCAAAGGGATTTAATTCATTTTCTTCTTCCTCCTTCTCCCTTCTCCATTCTCACCGAACCAAGAAACCCCTTTCCTCTCCTCATACCAATTTCTAAGTTAAGTTCTTCTCCAAGAAAGCTAATTTCTGAGAAGGAAACTTCAAGTTCTAGCCCTTACAAGCAAAGGAAATAAGAGGAGGTACAAGAAGAAGAAGCTTCCACCTTCCTTATCACTAGAACACTTTTCTCTCTAAGGAAAACCACAAGCGAAAGGATGTAAGTTCCCCTCACCTGTGGTACAATAGCTCTTATTTTTATATTTAGGATTCGGTCACATAAAAAGTTAAGAAAAACATCATGAAGAAATTCTATCCAAGATAAGACCAAAGGAAAGACCTAGAGAAAGAAAGGATCTAAACATTTATATGCTTGATATTTCTCTTGTAGCATGTATTTTATAGTAAGGAGTTATCTATGTTGAAATGTTTTGTAGAACTTAGATTTATGAGTATTCGGCCATGGTAGAACTAAGGGCCTAGGGGAGCTTTAATTTTAAACTAAGTATGCCAAGATCTCCTTAAGATAAGATATGAAACTATTACGATATGCTCATGATTATATGTTAAGTTGAACTCTATCTTATGTCCATGAAGGTTCGGCTATGTTTGGATGTTTTGTTCTTAAAAAGCCTAGGAGAATTTAAAGCAAATCTAAGATGCTCATGATCTCCTTAATGAAATGATTGTGTAGTTAATCTAATGTGCTTAGGTTAATTGTTGTATGGAAATTTAAATTCATGCTATATAACCTTCGGCCACTTCATGATTTAGGACTTAGGAAACTTAGAACCTAACTCAACTATGCTCATGTTATTCCTTGATATATTTGCTATGAAAGTTGTTTAAGGTTCTCATGTTTTTAGGGCACTTGAACCTAATATGAAGCCCTACAAGTTTCGGCCACATCAAGATCTAGGGCTTAGGAAACTTAGAACCTAACTCAACTATGCTCATGTTATTCCTTGATATATTTTCTATGAAAGTTGTTTAAGGTTCTCATGTTTTTAGGGCACTTGAACCCTAATTTTAAACCCTACAAGTTTCGGCCACATCAAGATCTTGGGCTTAGGAAACTTAAAACCTAACTCAACTATGCTCATGTTATTCCTTGATATATTTGCTATGAAGGTTGTTTAAGGTTCTCATGTTTTTAGGGCACTTGAACCCTAATTTTAAACCCTACAAGTTTCGGCCAATACATGATGAAGGACTTAGGAAACTTAGAACCTAACTCAACCATGCTCATATTATTGCTTGAAATGTTTGCTATGAAAGTTGTTTAGGGTTCACAAACTTGAATGATATTCTTTAACCCAATGCATGCTTGATAAGGTTCGGCCATGATAGGTTGTAAGTTTAAGTAACCTAGAACTCTACCTAAACTTGCTCATGATAGTTCTTATGTTATAAGAAGTGATGCTTGCTTAGGGTTCACATGTTGGGATGAAGTTTTACCATAAACCCAACCTATATGGTTCGGCCACTAAGAGACATTAGGGTTAGAGATCGAATTATGTTTTCCATGTATCTTATATGCCATGATTTTGAGATTTCCATGCTTCTATGTTTAATTATGCACACTTATGATCTATACATGATGGAAACCCTTATGCTATGGTGTGTATTGTTTATGATGAAGCTATGTGCAAATTTATGCATGAAATAATGATGTGCTGTGTGTCTATTTATGCATGAAATATATGATGTGCTGTGTGCCAAATCTTTACATACCATCATGATGAGTTGTGTGCCCAAAAGTATATATGGTATGATATGATAAGTGACACGATGTACAAGAAAAGATAAGAACCATGATATGTATAAACATGCTATTTTACTTTATGTACGACTTGTACCAAGGGTGGGCTCCATAAGCGCCCCGGGGTCGATGGACTAAGAAACGGGCCTCGTTAGGGATGGGCTCCTATGTGCCCCTAGGTCGATGGACTAAGAAACGGGCCCAGTATGTATGCCTTGTAGGGTTCAAGACTTTCTACCTTGGACCTACATAGGACGCGCGCATTTATGTATGTGGTACAAGCCGGGACCCCAATCATGTTAAGATTATGTTTAAGTATGTATATTATAAGTTTTCAAAGGACATATTGCATATGTTTTTATGATACATGTTTATGAATTCACCTTGCATATACCTTATGATTATGCCATGATATTTATGATGATGTTATGATATGTCAGGGTGCAGTTGATGATTATGTTATGTTATGCCATGATACCTTATGCTTACGTTATGATATGCCATGATATGCTGCATGATATAATGAATTTCCTCCATGTGTTATGTCTTGTGATTTTAATATGTTATACGGTTTTTGTGAGTAGGAAAGGAACTTACTGAGCCATGAGTGCTCACAGCTTACTTTCTTGTACCACAAATAAAGGTAAGGAATGGATGAACTAGGGGAGCAGCAGGAGGGGCTAGAAGGATGTGTGTGGTAGTGCCTTGGCTAAAGGAGAAAGACCTGCTTTTTGTTTAATAAGAACTATGCCTAGTTATGCTACTGCTTTATGACTCCATGACATTAAATTTTGTGTTTGGGCATTATGACTTACAAATCATGTTAAGTATGCTATGTGATTTTATATGTCCAGGTGATTAGTCATGTTGGTTTTAAAGAAATGAAAAGTTTCTAATTTTTTTTATAAATAAGACTTCCGCTGTATCAAGTAAGTTTACATAGGTATGTGTAAGTAACCCCCCGTCGGCTTAGCAGGAGGGGCAGGGCGTTACAGTTTGTATCAGAGCCAAGTTTAGCCAATTCACTACACACATGTCAAGCCTCCATCCTGCCGCTCCAAGTAAGAATCTATGTGCTTAATTTAAATTGTTGGTGTTTGTTTTATGATGCTTTAATATTATGCATGTTTGTTTATGTTCGTTATTTAGTTTAGGTATGCATGATGGTAGGATAGGAATGGTACTAACCTTTTTGCAACCGCATAGGAATAACAATAACTTATTGTTATTTATTGAAGATAAGCATGGCTAAGAGATGTACTACCCGAGCAGACGAGACACCGACTCCACCTGATCTGACCCAGGTAGTCACTGATCTCCAGCGTTAGATCACGGAGCAACAACAGCTGATCACTACACTAATGGGCCAACAAGGAATTCTTACTACCCCGCCAGTAAATCAGAATGCGGTACCTGTCGGAAAACTTCTCGGGTACTTGCGAGCCATGGGATGCCCAGGCCTGGTTCAAGACAGTAGAAAGCATAGTGGAACTACTGGACTGGCCCAAAACGGAGAAGATCAAGTGTGTATCTTTCTGTTTTTCCGGGGACGCGAGAATGTGGTGGGAAAGAGTGAAAGTAAAAAAGACAGATTAATCTGATGAATTGGACGGACTACGAGACAGAGTTCATCGAAGAGTTCTTCCATATGCAAGTGACGAACCAGCATTACGACGAGTTCACCGAGTTCTGGCAAGGTGACTTATCAGTGAATGAAGCAGTAAAGCGCTTCAATCGTCTAGCACGCCTTTGTCCCGAATTAGTGCGTACAGAAAGAGAAATGGTCAGACTGATGCTGAAGATGCTTCGACCCGAGATAGCACTGAATGTGGCCGGCGGAGTTAATAGACCGCAGACTATAGAGGAATTAGTCAGCAACGCACTGATTAAGGAACATATCAGAAAGCAATGAATGAGAATAAAGGTCAGACCCGAGCTAAAGGACAAAAATCCCAGAGTACCAAACCAGGCTAGAAAGGAACTTCTACCGGAAAAAGGAAGCAGTGGGACAATGCAAAAAGTGGGTCAGTGAATAAGCAACCGAGATACCCCCAGTGTTCTATTTGTGGGAAGTTGCATTCCGAGATGTGTCACAAAGGTACAAGAAAATGCTATAATTGCGGACAGGAAGGACATTTGGCCAGAGACTGTCCTACTCAGTTCCAGGCATCATTCCAGCAGAATAATCAGAACAAGAGTGCCCCTTCACAGCTACACCAGATGCGAACTGCTATAGAAGGGACTCCGATCAGCTAAGGGAGATTGGAAACCCCGCCAGCGACGACGAATGCTAGGGTTTTCGTGATTACTAGTGAAGATGTGGCGAACGCCTCCACTGTCGTTATAGGTCAGCTACCTATTTTTAATCAGCATGCTTTAGTATTATTTGATACTAGGGCGACACACTCGTTCGTCTCAACACCATTTACAAAGAAATTAGACCTACCACCTCAAACACTAAATGGTATGTTCTTAACCACCCTACCATCCGGGGGAAGTTATGCCATCGGATCATATGCTGCGGGTCGTACCTATCTGAATCGCAGACAGAGAACTCTACTGTAATATGATAGTACTTGACATGCTGGATTATGACATTATATTGGGCATGGATTTCCTGGGCAAGTACGGCACCACAATCGAGTGCCGTAACAGGAAAGTAGTCTTCCAACCGGAAGCTGAGCCGATGTTTGAATTTATTGGGGAATATGGGAAAGAACCTGAAATATTCTTATCAGCTATAGAGGCACAGAGTATGCTGGACAAAGGATGTATTGGATTTCTAGCACACATAGTTGATACAAAACCAACTGGAAGCCAGTAGTTAGGAGAGGTCAGGGTAGTATGCAACTATCTGGAAGTATTTCCTGATGAACTACCGGGATTACCACCCGATAGGGAAATAGAATTTGCTATTGAAGTGGTTCCGGGAACTAAATCGATTTCTAAAGCACCTTACCGGATGGCGCCCACTGAGTTGAAGGAACTTCAAGAACAGATACGGGAGTTACTCGACAAGGGACTTATTCGCCCCAGTCACTCTCCATGGGGAGCTCCAGTACTGTTTGTAAAAAAGAAGGATGGATCTATGCGAATGTGTATATATTACCGAACATTAAATAACGCGACGATCAAGAACAGATACCCCCTTCCGTGGATTGACGATCTGTTTGACAAATTGAAGGGAGCAACTGTCTTCTCAAAGATTGACTTAAGGTCCGGCTATCATCAAGTGAAAGTGAAACAAGAGGATATACCAAAGACAGCCTTTCGAACAAGATACGGGCATTATGAGTTTGTAGTTATGCCCTTCGGAGTGACAAATGCCCCTGCTGTGTTCATGGATCTGATGAATCGGGTATTTGCGGTGTATCTCAACAAATTTGTGATTGTCTTCATTGACGATATTCTCATCTACTCGAGAACCCATGGAGAGCATGTCGAACACCTGAATACGGTATTACAGATCCTCCGAGAGAAACAACTGTATGCAAAGTTTTCCAAGTGCGAGTTCTGGCTAGATCGAGTTATATTCTTGGGTCATGTCATCTCCAAGGATGGAGTCATGATAGATCCAAGCAAGATCGAAGCTGTAAGTAACTGGAGCAGACCAAAGAATGCCAGGGAAATCAGAAGTTTTCTGGGATTGGCAGGCTATTACAGGAAGTTCGTAGAGGATTTCTCCAAAATCACAACCCCCATGATGAATCTCACCAAGAAAAATAAAAGGTATGAATGGACGGAGGAATGTGAGAAGAGTTTTACAGAATTAAAATGGAGGCTGACCAGTGCCCCGATCCTTACTCTACCGGAAAGCAACAAAGTCTTTGATATGTATAGCGATGCTTCCTTATTAGGATTGGGAGCTGTACTCATGCAAGACGGCAAAGTCATCACCTATGCCTCCAGGCAACTCAAAGAGCACGAAAGAAGTTACCCCATTCACGATCTGGAACTAGCAGCTGTGGTCTTCGCTCTGAAGACATGGAGGCATTATTTATATGGAGCCCCGTGCAAGATTTATATAGACCACCAGAGTCTGAAATATTTCTTCACGCAAAAAGACCTAAATATGAGACAACGCAGATGACTCAAGCTAGTCAAGGATTATGATTGCAAAATCTTTTATCATCCCGGAAAAGCGAACAAGGTGGCCGACGCACTCAGCCGGAAGTCTGGTGCAACCTGACGCCACTATTCTAAGTTCGAGGATGAACTTTTTATGAGGTATGGGGTACTGTAACACCCACGAAAATTAAAATAGGTATATGAATATTATTTTTCCTTAGAGCATAAAGAAATGAAAAGAATAAGAGAAAAAGGAAAATAAAAACAAAGAAAATATAGAATAAGAAGAGGTGAGGTCAAGGATTGAACCTTGAACCTCCCACAGTTAATGGAGATAAATTGATGCATGATAACCATTAGGGTAAGGAGAAATAATTGGATAGAAAGGAATGAAAAATTTAGTTAAAGGAGAAAAGAAAACTAAGCAAAAAGAACAAGAGAAAACCAAGTTGCTTACCTTCCTTTTCCCTCTTGGTTAAGAAAAGGGAGGAAGCAAAAGAGGGATTTTCTACTCCCCTCCCTCCCTCTATTTTCGTGGGAATTAATGGAGTGAGGGAAAAGAGGAGTTGGGGGAAAGAATGGGGACATGTCTCATTGGCAAAGGGATAAATAGGATTAGAGAAGAAAAACAAAAGGGATTTAATTCATTTTCTTCTTCCTCCTTCTCCCTTCTCCATTCTCACCGAACCAAGAAACCCCTTTCCACTCCTCATACCAATTTCTAAGTTAAGTTCTTCTCCAAGAAAGCTAATTTCCGAGAAGGAAACTTCAAGTTCTAGCCCTTACAAGCAAAGGAAACAAGAGGAGGTACAAGAAGAAGAAGCTTCCACCTTCCTTATCACTAGAACACTTTTCTCACTAAGGAAAACCACAAGCGAAAGGATGTAAGTTCCCCTCACCTGTGGTACAATAGCTCTTATTTTTCTATGTAGGATTCGGTTACATAAAAAGCTAAGAAAAACATCATGAAGAAATTCTATCCAAGATAAGACCAAAGGAAAGACCTAGAGAAAGAAAGGATCTAAACATTTATATGCTTGATATTTCTCTTGTAGCATGTATTTTATAGTAAGGAGTTATCTATGTTGAAATGTTTGATAGAACTTAGATTTATGAGTATTCGGCCATGGTAGAACTAAGGGCCTAGGGGAGCTTTAATTTTAAACTAAGTATGCCAAGATCTCCTTAAGATAAGATATGAAACTATTACGATATGCTCATGATTATATGTTAAGTTGAACTCTATCTTATGTCCATGAAGGTTCGGCTATGTTTGGATGTTTTGTTCTTAAAAAGCCTAGGAGAATTTAAAGCAAATCTAAGATGCTCATGATCTCCTTGATGAAATGATTGAGTAGTTAATCTAATGTGCTTAGGTTAATTGTTGTATGGAAATTTAAATTCATGCTATATAACCTTCGGCCACTTCATGATTTAGGACTTAGGAAACTTAGAACCTAACTCAACTATGCTCATGTTATTCCTTGATATATTTGCTATGAAAGTTGTTTAAGGTTCTCATGTTTTTAGGGCACTTGAACCTAATATGAAGCCCTACAAGTTTCGGCCACATCAAGATCTAGGGCTTAGGAAACTTAGAACCTAACTCAACTATGCTCATGTTATTCCTTGATATATTTGCTATGAAAGTTGTTTAAGGTTTTCATGTTTTTAGGGCACTTGAACCCTAATTTTAAACCCTACAAGTTTCGGCCACATCAAGATCTAGGGCTTAGGAAACTTAAAACCTAACTCAACTATTCTCATGTTATTCCTTGATATATTTGCTATGAAAGTTGTTTAAGGTTCTCATGTTTTTAGGGCACTTGAACCCTAATTTTAAACCCTACAAGTTTCGGCCACATCAAGATCTAGGGCTTAGGAAACTTAAAACCTAACTCAACTATGCTCATGTTATTCCTTGATATATTTGCTATGAAGGTTGTTTAAGGTTCTCATGTTTTTAGGGCACTTGAACCCTAATTTTAAACCCTACAAGTTTCGGCCAATACATGATGAAGGAATTAGGAAACTTAGAACCTAACTCAACCATGCTCATATTATTCCTTGAAATGTTTGTTATGAAACTTGTTTAGGGTTCACAAACTTGAATGATAGTCTTTAACCCAATGCATGCTTGATAAGGTTCGGCCATGATAGGTTGTAAGTTTAAGTAACCTAGAACTCTACCTAAACTTGCTCATGATAGTTCTTATGGTATAAGAAGTGATGCTTGCTTAGGTTTCACATGTTGGGATGAAGTTTTACCATAAACCCAACCTATATGGTTCGGCCACTAAGAGACATTAGGGTTAGAGATCGAATTATGTTTTCCATGTATCTTATATGCCATGATTTTGAGATTTCCATGCTTCTATGTTTAATTATGCACACTTATGATCTATACATGATGGAAACCCTTATGCTATGGTGTGTATTATTTATGATGAAGCTATGTGCAAATTTATGCATGAAATATATGATGTGCTGTGTGCCTATTTATGCATGAAATATATAATGTGATGTGTGCCAAATCTTTACATACCATCATGATGAGCTATGTGCCCAAAAGTCTATATGGTATGATATGATAAAAAAATGACACGATGTATAAGAAAAGATAAGAACCATGATATGTATAAACATGCTATTTTACTTTATGTACGGCTTGTACCAAGGGTGGGCTCCATAAGCGCCCCGGGGTCGATGAACTAAGAAACGGGCCTCGTTAGGGATGAGCTCCTATGTGCCCCTAGGTCGATGGACTAAGAAACGGGCCAGTATGTATGCCTTGTAGGGTTCAAGACTTGCTACCTTGGACATACATAGGACGTGCGCATTTATGTATGTGGTACAAGCCGGGGCCCCAATCATGTTAAGATTATGTTTAAGTATGTATATTATAATTTTTCAAATGACATATTGCATATGTTTTTATGATACATGTTTATGAATTCACCTTGCATATACCTTATGATTATGCCATGATATATATGATGATGTTATGATATGTCAGGGTGCAGTTGATGATTATGTTATGTTATGCCATGATACCTTATGCTTACGTTATGATATGCCATGATATGCTGCATGATATAATGAATTTCCTCCATGTGTTATGTCTTGTGATTTTAATATGTTATACGGTTTTTGTGAGTAGGAAAGAAACTTACTGAGCCATGAGCGCTCACAGCTTACTTTCTTGTACCACAGATAAAGGCAAGGAATGGATGAACTAGGGGAGCAGCAGGAGGGGCTAGAAGGATGTGTGTGGTAGTGCCTTGGCTAAAGGAGAAAGACCTGCTTTTTGTTTAATAAGAACTATGTTTAGTTATGTTACTACTTTATGACTCCATGACATTAAATTTTGTGTTTGGGCATTATGACTTACAAATCATGTTAAGTATGTTATGTGATTTTATATGTCTAGGTGATTAGTCATGTTGGTTTTAAAGAAAAGAAATGTTTCTAATTTTTTTTATAAATAAGACTTCCGCTGTAGCAAGTAAGTATACATAGGTATGTGTAAGTAACCCCTGTCGCCTTTGCAGGAGGGGCGGGGCGTTACATTCTTCCCTTTCTCTTCATAGATTTTGGGATCAAGATGCTTGTAATCTTCTTATCTTTGGGTTTCTTTTCCTGTTCTATGGATTAGATCTCTTTGTTCTAGGATGGAGGGAGTATTTGTAATGTGATTTGATGTAAACTTTTGTAGATTTGCTAATTTCCTATTTCTATGATGTTGTCTTGTTTGTATCTATTTGATCTTGTGTGGATTGATGTGATTGGACTTAATTACCATACTTGATTGAATGTTTGAGTATCTTGTGGATCTTGTAGAGGTAATTCCTCATTCGATTATCCGAGGGACGTACATGACAGACAAGCCCGTGTAAGCATGATTGAGGGATAATCTTGAAGGTGAAATAAGGTCATTCAAGGGGGTAGGATAGATTGCATGCATTAATCTTTAATATCTTAATATGGGTTGCGAAGTAATGCATTTCTATGTTGATTATTCGAGGGACGCATGTGACAAGCAAGCTCGTGTAAGGACATCATATGAATCATTCCTAATTGATCATATTTAGATATAGATTTTAGTCCTAAGACAATTGTTTATTACAAGAGAGAATCGACAACCTTCTACAAATGATGGACAATTGAGGAGTAAGATTTGGTAGATCATTTACATTGAATAATATTACAAAGAAACCAAAACTCCTAGAACATCCTTTATCATAGCCCTTATCCCTATTTTTATACTTTTACTTCTATATTTTACTTTTCATAGTTGCACCTAGCTTTTATAAATCAATTGATTAGTTGTTTAGCTAATTCATGTTGAGATATCTTTAGTGGTTATAACAGTCTCTATGGATACGATATCTTTCTTTATTACTGACAACGTATCCGTACACTTGCAGAACGTTAACAAGTTTTTGGCGTCGTTGCCGAGGACTGCGCTTATAACATTATAGATTATCAATTAAGTTAGACTAAACATAACTTTTTTTTTCTTTTCATTAGCATAGTTGTAACTAATCTTTAGAATTCTATTTTGATAATTTTTGCATATCTTACTACTTCTTGACAATTTATTTTGTTGTAATTCTAATTCTAATTCTACATTCTTGATTTCTAGCATTCTAGTCTAGCTTTTCTCTATTTTTTTTTATCTAATTTTTTCTCTACTTTTCTTTTGTAAACATATCTTGCAATATTGTTCTTATGTATGAGAAGATCAAACTTCGTAAAGGCATCAAGAATTACAAGAACTTATAAACACATTAGTTGATTAGTATATGGATTATTCTAGATATTTTTCATTTTCCTTTTGTCTTTTCTTTCTTGTTTTCATGATGCACTTTCTTTCTTGCAATTTAAATTCTACATTTTCTTTCTTGCTTTTAATATTGCATTTTATTTCTTGTCTTTGACTCTTCAATTTTTTTCCTTCTAATAATTTTTTCTTGAATATCCATGAGCACTAACATGTCAAGCAGGCCCATGAGAAATTTTTCTTCATCCTTTTCTGTAAGATTTTTATCTCCCATTGTGCAACCTCAAATTGAAGCAGAAAATTTCCAACTAGCCCCAGAGTTAATTTTCATGATACAAGGTCACAAATTTAGAGGAGAAGTATCAGAAAGTCCTTATCTGTATCTTGAAACATTCTTAGAGATTTGTGATATGGTGAAATGTGAAGGAGTGTCAGCAGATGTAGTTTGATTGATGGCATTTCCTTTCAGTATCAAGGATAAAGCAAGGACTTAGTTATATTCTCTCCATCCTCAAAGTATCACAAGTTGGGAGCAATTGGAGAAGCAATTTCTGAATCACTTTTTCCCTCCAAGCACAACAGTGTATATGAGGAATTGCATAACAAATTTTGCTCAGGCATATGGAGAATCATTATTTGAAGCATAGGATAGATTCAAGAGTCTTCAAAGACAGTGTTGTCATCATGGTTTTGAAAAATGGTTGATTCTGCACATATTCTATGGGGAAATTTCTTTCTCAAGCAAGAGTTTATTAGATTCATTAGCTGGAGGATCTTTTATGGACAAAAGTGTAGATAAAGCATATATGTTAATTGATCAAGTGACATTGAACCCCCATGAATGGTTGAACATAAGTTGGATGAAATTTCCCTCAAACATTCATGAAGTGCAAGCCGTAAATGTTATAGAGCCTGTCAAACAAATTGTAACTCAACCATCTATGAGTCTTGAAAATCACAAGTCACAGAATGGGGAGTTCAAACATTTGGGGAAAAGATTGAAAGTATTATTTCAAAATGGTTTGAAGGAGATCCTGTTAGCTAGAGCCCAAGAGCCAATCATTTAATGATTGTATTTTGGACTTATTGTATCATATTCTAAATAAATAAAGGCATTTGGTTTTTGGTTGTTATACTTACTTGTATTGGTGTCAAATAAACTAAGTATAATAACGTCCTTGAGTAGAAGGTTCTTACCTATATCAATCGATTGGTTGAATCGATAGTGAGATGATATAGGGAATACTACTCTTAATCATTCCTAGTCGAGTATTAACATTCAGGGACAATGTTATTGCAATAAGACTAGCATGTAGGTCAACTCGATGACTTGATCTCACAAGTCATGGATATAGAGATATCAAGTTGACACATGGGTATACATTAGAGAATGTATACTGAATGACCCGCCATGAGAAAGTATCATGGATCGTTATATGAGTGTCATATACTTTCTCATGTGGCTATTAGTATGACTATTAGTCCTTAGACCTGAAGTCACCATGGTTCCCTACATAAGGAGTTATGTACTTTAGTTTCGTCAAACGTCACTCGTAACTGGGTGGACTATAAAGGCGATTACTGGGTATGTAACAAATTATACGGAGCGATGTGAGTGATGTAGATGGGATCTATCCCTCCTATATAATGGGAATGACATCGGTATTCTTGATAGAGTGAGACCACGAAGTGCATGGCCATGCCCAAATGAGTCAATATGGGATATTGAGCTCATTTGATTTAGTGTGTCTACTTGGAGTTCAAGATTTAGATTGATTAGAGGATGACACGGTCTATGCCTCATATTGATCAATCTAGATGTCTAGGATAGAAGGACACTTGTCATATATTGTGAGGAGTCACAATTAGTAGTCACAAGGTGATGTTGGATCTCAACATTTCTTGTAACTTGGGTAGCAATGATGTATTGCTAGATGCCGCTCATTGCTTATATTTTTAAAGGAGTTTAGAAACATTGCCAACGTTACAAGAACCTATTGGGTCACACACAAAGAACAAGTGGATGGAGATTAGGTTCATAGGATGAACTAATTGGATCAGGTTCATATGATGCACTAAAGATTGGATTTGGATTAATTCAAATTAGACTTATTGAGTTAGACTCAATTAGATTCAATTGTTGAATGAGTCTAATTTAAATTTGATTCATTGAGTCAATTTATATTAATGAATTGAGATTCACTAAATTAAAGTTGACTTGAATCAAAGGTTGGATTTAACTCACAAAGGAAGAGAATTGGTCAATTTTGACTTGATCAAATGGAAGTTGAAACATCAAGTTTGACTTGATGTATTGCCACATCATGAAGGTTGACTCATCCTACATGGCATGACTAACCTTGCCACATCATCTCCACATCATCAAGGGAGATCAAGAGGTTACACTCCTCCATTTAATGTGGCCGGCCACATTAAATGAGGAGTTACTCATGTGTGGCCGGCCACATAAAGAAAAGGGAGTTTTCATTTTTGTGGCATTGATTTTTGTGGTGTTGAATGCTTCTTCCTCCTTAGCTCTCTTCCTCCTCCTTTGCTACTGTTGTCGTGAGCTTTCATGGAAGGAGAAGGTGTGTGAGTTGTGTTCCAACAGAATAAGGGAAAGTGAAGGTCACAAAGGAGGATACTACTAGTGAGTGCATAAGATTCCTTTTTGCTTTCTCTCTTTTCTCTCTTATAAATCCTACCCGAGAGCCCAAGAAGTGCTAGCACACTTGTGGTGCTCTCTTCTCCATCCTTGAGTGTTAGAGAACACTTCTTGTTCGTGTGGATATCACTAGAGAGTTGTCTACGTTGACAACTTCGAGATCCGGCGTACCGTTGGATGAGCGGGATTTGCGAGGGCACGCTTCAAAGGTATAAAATATTTTTCCTTTATAGATCTACTGTAGATCATAGTTTGAAACTCATACTCGTATTTTTGAAATCTATCCTTCGCACGAGATCCAGTGGCATGGGTGATTCGGGGTTTCCGCGACGCGAAACAGTGGTATCAGAGCCACGTGCGAAGCGAGTACGAGTTTAGATTCATATTTTTATGAAAAATATAGATCTGTAAACTTTCTGTAAATTCATGTTTTTATAGTTTTAATGGGTATTTTTCTCGTAGAAGCGAAGCACAAGTGTTTAGACACTTGTAGGCTTCAACTACCGAGAAAAAAATTTCCGAAACGACAATGTTTCGCCCCAAAATTTTTTGGGACAGCGGACTTAGGCGCTGTTAGATCGCAAAGGAACCCTCGCGATGGTTAGATCGCGGGTAGGGGCGCTGCCCTTGGCCCCGCAAGGGGATTCGTTCCGTGATTGCGCCCGAAAACGCTAAACGAGACCGCGGGGAAAAATTTACTCATAAAATTGTAAAAATTATGAAAATTACAGAAAATTATGAAAAAATATATAATTTAGAATTATATATTAATTTTGTGAAAGTCATGGCCCAAACGACCCAAATTGGATTTGGAAATGTGTTGTAATTCATAATACGACCTGCGTGTCGTTATGTGATGTACGTGCTATATTTATTTATTTTTTTTTTTTTTTATTTTCAGACCTACGCGTCATGCCTTTCTCTTATATTTTGGTTGTAAATTAGATTTAGACTCGAATGTAACTCAAGTTTTAAAATTGTAATGTAAATTTTGAAGCGGTGGAAGGTCCACACGAGACGGAGTTACGCGGAGGGCGCGAGCAACACAAGGTGGTCAAACGAAGAAGCTTGAGAAGCTGTTGATCTTAGGATGACCATCCGATCTTCTCATTGGCTTGAGAAGATCGTAGTAGGGCCATGACACAATCACAAAATAATTTAATTAATTGCTTATATGTATGTGATGCATGTTTAATTAAGTAGTTAATTAGTGTCTAGCAATTAGATTAGATCTATATCGTGCACATGATGCACCCCACGATTAGATTAGATCTAAATCAAGTATTTGATATGCATCATCATTTAGATTAGATCTAAAACGCGTCAACTCGTAATGCCTACCATACCGTGATACCTACCACTACTTCGATCGCATGTTGTTGTTGAATCTGCCAAAGCAGAGCAACACATACTGTCTTGGTAGGGTACGGAGGGACAATCTTGGTCCCGCCTATCAACGCATGGGTAAGTACAACTCAATTAGATTGAGTATTCCTAGTTAACTCGGTTGGATCGAGTATAACTATAGGCATTCTTCCAACGGTTGAAAAGATAGGTCAAAATCACATATATATTAACTCTCGGGCGTATTAGCCAAAGCTAACTCGAGTTTTAATATAAATACGGATATTGATCCTATAAACAAGAGTTGCATAGAGATGTAATTGGTAATCGTTACTTACCGATCATACTAAGTCTTGGGCGTATTTGCCAAAGCTAACTCAAGGATTAGTATGATGTGGATCTTGTCCCACATGAATTATAGAATTCAGTGGGAGCATTATTTAGTTAAAGGCCTAATTAAATGATTTAAAAGAATATGATATTTATTTCTGCATTTCTTTCTGTCGTAGAATTACCATGACGTCAAACACGAACACCTTCTCCCTGCGTTCTGTTCTTAAGAAGGACAAGCTCAACGGAGCAAATTTCCTGGACTGGTACAGGAACCTAATCCGGAGGCTCCTCCAGCCACTGCCATGCGAGCAGACCAAGATGCTTACAAGAAGCATCAAGATGACGCATTAGATGTGTCCTGTCTTATGCTCGCGACCATGAACTCTGAGCTTTAGAAGCAACATGAGTTGATGGGCGCTTACGATATGGTTGAACATCTTTGTCACCTATATCAAGGACAAGCAAGGCACTGGAAGAGGAACTCCAAAGAATACCTGGAAGACCTTAAGAAGAAGAGAAATAAGATTTCTACTTCAGGTATACATGTTATAGAAGTCAACCTCTCTATTTCTTCATCGTGGGTATTAGATACCGGATGTGCTTCGCACATTTGTACTAATGAACAAGCGCTGAGAAATAGCAGGGCATTGACGAAGGGTGAGGTAGACCTACGAGTAGGCAATGGAGCACGGGTTGCTGCTATTGCTGTAGGAACTTACTATCTATCTCTACCCTCTGGGCTTGTACTAGAATTAGATGATTGTTGTTATGTGTCTGCCTTGACTTAGAACATAATTTCAGTTTCTTGTTTGGACAAGAAAGGATTTTCGTTTACAATAAAGAACAAATTTTGTTCCGTCTATTTAAACGATATGTTCTATTGTAGTGCACCTCTGATGAATGGACTCTATATTCTAGACCTTGAGAGCCCTATCTATAACATAAATACCAAGAGGTTCAAGTCAAATGACATGAACCAAACCTACCTCTAGCACTGTCGCTTAGGTCATATAAATGACAAGCGCTTATCCCAGCTCCATAAGGATGGTTTGCTGGACTCATTTGATTTAGAATCATATGAGATATGCGAGTCATGCCTACGAGGCAAGATGACCAAGACTCCCTTTAGTGGGCACAGCGACTGATTTGTTAGGACTCATACATAGTGATGTATGTGGCCCTTTCAATGTCGCTGCTAGAGGTGGTTATAGGTACTTCATCACATTTACTGATGACTTCAGTAGATATGGTTATGTGTACTTGATGACACATAAGTCTGAATCCTTTGAAAAGTTCAAAGAATTCAAGAATGAAGTACAGAACCAGCTAGGCAAGAGTATTAAGATACTTCAATCAGATCGAGGTGGAGAATACCTTAGCCATGAGTTTCGTGACTATCTAGCAGAGTGTGGGATCCTATCCCAACTCACTCCTCCTGGAACACCACAGTGGAATGGTGTATCCGAAAGGAGGAATCGTACTCTATTAGATATGGTACGATCTATGATGAGTCACACAGATCTTTCGACATTCCTTTGGGGCTATGCTCTAGACACGGCAGCTTTTATACTCAACCAAGTTCCATCCAAGGCCGTGATAAAGACACCATATATGATATGGACTGGAAGAGATGCCCAGGTGTCTTTCATGAGGATTTGGGGTTGTGAGGCTTACGTTCGACGTCAAGTCTCAGACAAGTTAGGACCCAAATCTGACAAGTGCTACTTTATAGGATCTCCCAAGGAAACTAAGGGATATTACTTCTACATTCCCAGTCAGCACAAGATAGTTGTGGCAAAGACTAGAGTCTTTCTAGAAAGGGACTTTGTTTCTAGAAAGACTAGTGGGAGTACATTCGATCTTGAAGAAGTTCAAGATGCGGATCCTAGCACTGAAGCCTCGATGGAAATTGAACTGGAACCACAAAGTATTGTGGATGATGTTGTTCCACAAAGAGTTGAGGAACAACAACCAGTTCAAGTAGACATACCTCTTCGCAGGTCTGATAGGGTACGTCGTCAGCCTGAGAGATACTCATTTCTCTTGTCTGACCATGATGACGTTGTACTCATAGATGATGAGCCTACCACCTATCAGGAAGCTGTGATGAGACCATATTCCGAGAAATGGCTAGAAGCCATGAGATCCGAGATGGAATCCATGTACACCAACCAAGTATGGACTTTGGTTGATCCACCTGAAGGGGTAAAACCCATTGGGTGCAAGTGGATCTTTAAGAGAAAGACTGACATGGATGGACTTATCTATAAGGGTCGCTTGGTAGCTAAAGGTTTCAAGCAGATTCATGGTATTGACTATGATGAAACCTTTTCTCCAGTAGTGATGTTTAAGTCCATTCAGATCATGCTTGCTATTGCAGCTTACCACGATTACGAGATCTGGCAGATGGACGTCAAAACCACGTTTCTGAATGGAAACCTACTCGAGGATGTGTACATGACACAACCTGAGGGTTTTATAGATCCAAAGCTGTAAAATACCGGAAAAATGACGAATAAGGATAAGTGAATTTTCCTGAATTTTTAGAAATTTTTCGAGAATTTTTCGGAGTTCATATGGATGAGTTTACGGGGATGAAAACAAGGCCCTGGGAAAGCCTATTTAGGCTACCCCATTTAAGAGAGGAAAAGTTTATTTATTTATATTCTTTTCTTTTTCTTTTCTTTCTTCCCCTAAACGCCGTTTTTCATTTCCTCACCACCGAAACCGACGCACCTCTTCTTCATCTTCACCGAGCCCTAAACGCCCATGGAAGCTCTTCTCCCCTCTTCTCATCTTCTTCCTCACCAAACCTTCTCCCGATCTCACTGTCTTCTCTGCCCAAAGTCAGGCCGTCGGCGACGAGAGCCACCATTTCCTCTCTTCTCCTTCTCCACCCGAGCGCCGGCCTTCTTCGAGCCGAGCCCTAGATTTCAGTAGTCGCCGTTGCCAGCCGAGGTCCCTACTTCTTCCTCTTCTCTGTGAAGCCGAGCCACCGCCTAGCACCGAGACTCTTCATCGCCGGCACAGGGCCACAGCAGGCTTCACCTTCCGTGCCCTAGCATCGATCCTTAAGGTAAGGTGTTGCCGGATTTCGGTTGATTGGGCTCTGTTCTACATTAATCCTTCTTGTTCTGGTTTAGGGAATGGGGTGGATCAGTTTCATTCCTTTTTCCTCCTGATCAAATGTTGCACCTTCTTGCCTTTTCTTGTGGATTGAGATAATAAGATTGGAGAAGAGGTAGTGTGCAGAATTATTGCTGGAAATTGAATAGAGATAGATTATCTTGTTGAATTTCTTGATTCCCTTACTTGATCTGATTGTTGAGGTAGATTCCAACAGTGAGGTTCTGTGCTATGGGGTGTTCTTGGTTCTGACAGCCACTCCAACCAGCAATTTCCCTTGTTCTAGCATCAACAGTGGCTACATATTTGGATTGAGGTAAGAAATGTGTAGAATTTCATTGCATTTATGAAATGATAGTTTGGATTGATTCGACATTATTATGTCATCAAGAAAAGAGTGGGTAGCAGTAGATCATCTTTCGATGGTGAAACCCTTTCAGTCGTGAGCCACCATTAGCTACGACAAAATTTGGTGAGTTTGTAGGATGATAAGGGTTTATGGATTGAGTTTAATTTAATTGGACTAACGAGAATGGATTCCTAATCAGATTAGGGTAAAGTTAACTATTTTGTTCATGATAGATTTAGCTCACTAGTCCATATTTGACCTAGTTGTACTATGCGTTATGTTTGCAGGACTTTGATTGGAGACAGATGTCTTGATACGAGATTTATTGCGACACGGACTATAGATAAAGGCAGGTACCTTGACTTATCTTTTTGATATGTCTTGTTGATATGTCTAGTAGGTTATAGCTTTTAGTAATAATTATGTTCGTCATTGTTTCGGTATGTCACTTTTGGATACCTGTAACATGCCTGTTTGCTCACCTGATATGCATTTTATGCTAGTACCCACATGATTATATATATATATATATGCTCAGAGAAGTAGTGACATACCATGCTTGTTATGTTCAGGACCTAGGTTTTTGATATCCTATCTGACCTGTGTACTTTAGATCTTCGTATTTGACCATCGATATTACGGTAACCATTTTATATATATGGATATGGTTATGCTGATCAGTTTATTGCTATGCTTAGTGTCATGCATCATGATTGCATGCTGTACGATTGTCGGCTCCACTATGGTTGAGCACATCGGCAGTTACATGTACTGCACACACCACCACTCATGGGTTAGTGGTATATCAGACAGGTGTGTGGCGGTTCTACTGTTTGGCTCCGTTGGTCTGAGGACTCAGCGTGGTAGCCGGCAGATAGTTTCGCTCTGTTTGGCTCCGCCAGCATTTAGTGTAGCAGCGTGGTAGCCAACAGACGGTGGACTCTGTTTGGCTCCGTTGGTCAGGTGACTCAGCGTGGTAGCCGGCAGAGATACCTCCCCGTCATCGTGTACCGGGAGATGAGAGCATAGGAGTACTCCGACAGCATCCCGTCCATTCGGTCACTCATCAGGAGCAGTGATGTCAGAGTACACGATTGTCACAGCCCTACCCACTCGGTCTCACCATTGTATGTGAGATGACTGACTGGCGTCAGGGGTGACCAGGACGCATCATTGGCATCATACACATTTATGCATTTACTGCTTGTGTTTGCTGCACTTATATGCTGCATTTGGATGGATGCATATGTTTGACATGCATATAGGATTTATGACACTTCCGGTCTGACGACCTGATTATTCTGATAGGTGGCCCTGGTGAGTACAGTACTTTTCAGCCTTTTCTATTATGCATTACCTTCTTTTGTTTAGGAGACTGTACTCCATAGTTATTACTATTTTTTATAGTTTACTATACATGTCATCTAGGTATCTGCTGAGTTGTTGAACTCACCCCCGTGGACACTATATTTTTCAAGTACTAGGTTGTTATGATGTCGCTTGGAGTATCCTGTGTGCTGGTCCCCACGTCACATCAGAAGACTTATCGGTTTCACGTATGTTTTGTTTGTTTATGTATCAGTTTGTTTAGCTCTGTACTCTGGTTTTGTTTTTGGAGTATTGGTGTTGTTATGTGATATTTGGTATTGGTTGTTGGTTGTGTAAGCCTAGCCAGCCAGCAGTTTTTGTGCTTTGGTTTGTATTGGGTTTCTGTCATTTCCGTTGTGTTGGTTTTGTTCCAGCCGTGTGGGCTGATGATATATATATAACTGCGTGGTTGTGTGTATATTCCAGCCGCCTGTGGCTGATGTATATTATGCCTGTAGAAATGCTTCAGATTGTCACCCATACATGGGAGGTGCTGCCGAAATTTCTTCGGACAGGGACTCCTCTGGGCCGTGACAAAAGCATACTAGCAGAGTATGCAAGCTGCATAGGTCCATTTATGGACTAAAGCAAGCTTCTCGAAGCTGGAATCTTCGATTCGATGATGCAATCAAACAGTTTAGTTTCATCAAGAACGAAGATGAGCCTTGTGTCTACAAGAAGGTTGTAGGGGGCATAGTTGTCTTCCTCATATTGTATGTGGATGACATACTGCTCATTGGGAAGGACATCCCTATGCTTCAGTCTGTCAAGACCTGGCTAGGGAGTTGCTTCTCAATGAAGGACTTAGGTGAGGCATCACACATTCTAGGGATACAGATCTATAGAGATAGATGTAAGAGATTGCTTGGCCTAAGTCAGAGTACATACATTGACAAGGTACTCCTTCGGTTTGCCATGCAGAACTCCAAAAAGGGATTTCTGCCGATGTCACATGGCGTGAGTCTTTCAAAGACTCAAGGTCCCTCTTCTAGAGAGGAGAGAGACTGCATGGATCAGATCCCTTATGCCTCAGCCATAGGATCAATCATGTATGCCATGCTATGTACTCGACCTGATGTCTCGTATGCTTTGAGCATGACGAGCAGATACCAGTCAGATCTAGGTGAAAGTCACTAGATAGCGGTCAAGAATATTGTTAAGTACTTAAGAAGGACTAAAGAATATTTCTTGATATATGGAGGCAATGATGAGCTAGCTGTAAAGGGTTACAGTGATGCTAGCTTCCACACCGACCAGGATGACTATATATCACAGTCAGGGTTCGTATTTTGCATTAATGGTGGTGCTGTCAGCTGGAAGAGTTCGAAGCAGGACATAGTAGCTGATTCTACAACAGAGGCCGAGTACATTGCTGCATCAGAGGCAGTAAAGGAGGAAGTTTGGATCCGCAAGTTCATCACTAAACTTGGGGTGGTTCCTAGCATTGCTGACCCCATTGAGCTCTATTGTGACAACAATGGAGCTATAGCACAGGCGAAGGAACCTCGCTCACACCAGCGGACCAAACACATACTACGACGCTTCCATCTCATTCGAGAGATCATCGAGAGAGGAGATGTGA
This sequence comes from Zingiber officinale, assembly GCF_018446385.1. NCBI lineage: Eukaryota > Viridiplantae > Streptophyta > Magnoliopsida > Zingiberales > Zingiberaceae > Zingiber > Zingiber officinale. The sequence goes on from NC_055990.1 coordinate 52,309,806, forward strand.
AGATTTGCAGAGTACCTACAGAGGCTAACATCGCAGATCCCTTGACCAAGGCTTTAGCACAGAGGAAGCATGATGGTCACACTAGGTCATTGGGGCTTAGAGCCTACACTGATTGGCACTAGTGCTAGTGGGAGATTGTTAGCTAGAGCCCTAGAGCCAATCATTTGAAGATTGTATTTTGGACTTATTGTATCATATTCTAAATAAATAAAGGCATTTGGTTTTTGGTTGTTATACTTACTTGTATTGGTGCCAAATAAATTAAGTATAATAACGTCCTTGAGTAGAAGGTTCTTACCTATATCAATCGATTAGTTGAATCGATAGTGAGATGATATAGGGAACACTACTCCTAATCATTCCTAGTAAAGTATTAGCATTCAGGGACAATGTTAATGCGACGAGACTAGCATGTAGGTCAACTCGATGACTTGATCTCACAAGTCATGGATATGGAGATATCAAGTTGACACATGGGTATGCATTGGAGAATGTATACTGAATGACCCGCCATGAGAAAGTATCATGGATTGTTATATGAGTGTCATATACTTTCTCATGTGGCTATTAGTATGACTATTAGTCCTTAGACCTGAAGTCACCATGGTTCCCTACATAAGGAGTTATGTACTTTAGTTTCGTCAAACGTCACCCGTAACTGGGTGGACTATAAAGGCAATTACTGGGTATGTAACAAATTATACTGAGGGATGTGAGTGATGTAGATGGGATCTATCCCTCCTATATGACGGGAATGACATCGGTATTCTTGATAGAGTGAGACCACGAAGTGCATGGCCATGCCCAAATGAGTCAATATGGGATATTGAGCTCATTTGATTTAGTGTGTCTACTTGGAGTTCAAGATTTAGATTGATTAGAGGATGACATGGTCTATGCCTCATATTGATCAATCCAGATGTCTAGGATAGAAGGACACTTGTCATATATTGTGAGCAGTCACAATTAGTAGTCACAAGGTGATGTTGGATCTCAACATTTCTTGTAGCTTGGGTAGCAATGATGTATTGCTAGATGCCGCTCATTGCTTATGTTTTTAAAGGAGTTTAGAAACATTGCCAACGTTACAAGAACCTATTGGGTCACACACAAAGAACAAGTGGATGGAGATTAGGTTCATAGGATGAACCAATTGGATTAGGTTCATATGATGCACCAAAGATTGGATTTGGATTAATTCAAATTAGACTTATTGAGCTAGACTCAATTAGATTCAATTGTTGAATGAGTCTAATTTAAATTTGATTCATTGAGCCAATTTATATTAATGAATTAAGATTCATTAAATTAAAGTTGACTTGAATCAAAGGTTGGATTTAACTCACGAAGGAATAGAATTGGTCAATTTTGACTTGACCAAATGGAAGTTGAAACATCAAGTTTGACTTGATGTATTGCCACATCATGAAGGTTGACTCATCCTACATGGCATGACTAACCTTGCCACATCATCTCCACATCATCAAGGGAGATCAAGAGGTTACACTCCTCCATTTAATGTGGCCGGCCACATTAAATGCGGAGTTACTCATGTGTGGTCGGCCACATAAAGAAAAGGGAGTTTTCATTTTTGTGGCATTGATTTTTGTGGTGTTGAATGCTTCTTCCTCCTTAGCTCTCTTCCTCCTCCTTTTCTACTGTTGCCATGAGCTTTCATGGAAGGAGAAGGTATGTGAGTTGTGTTCCAAGAGAATAAGGGAAAGTGAAGGTCACAAAGGAGGATACTACTAGTGAGTGTATAAGATTCCTTTTTGCTTTCTCTCTTTTCTCTCTTATAAATCCTACCCGAGAGCCCAAGATGTGCTAGCACACTTGTGGTGCTCTCTTCTCCATCCTTGAGTGTTAGAGAACACTTCTTGTTCATGTGGATATCACTAGAGAGTTGTCTACATTGACAACTTCGAGATCCGGCGTACCGTTGGACGAGCGGGATTTGTGAGGGCACGCTTCAAAGGTATAAAATGTTTTACCTTTATAGATCTACTGTAGATCATAGTTTGAAACTTGTACTTGTATTTTTGATATCTATCCTTCGCACGAGATCCAGTGGCATGGGTGATTCGGGGTTTCCGCGACCCGAAAAGTGGTTTTCGCGGCCCGAAAAACCCAACAGATCCCCCTCCTTCATAGACAAGATCTAGTGAAAAGTGTGATGATGTTGGGTTATTGATCACACCAACACTAGATAAGCAAGTTGGACCTCATCCAAAAGCTCAAAGGGAATTTGGGAAAAAGGAAGTTCAATCTTTCCCAAGACCTTCACTAAGGGTTCATTTTCCACAAAGGTTAGTGAGGGTCTGTTAGACTTTTCGAGCCGCAAAAACCGCTTTTTACGTTGCAGAAACCTCGAAGCTAGCCACGGATCCGTGTGAAGATAAATATATAAATTCATGTACATGTATGTCTACATTAGATCTACCTTAGATCTACATGAAAAGGAAGTATTACCCTTGTAGCGATGCCCTTCGCTTATCCTGCTCGTCTAAAGGGTTGCCGGATCTCGTAGAGTGTCAAGTGTACACTCCTCTACACGTATCCACACGGACAAAAGGTGGAGAAAACCACTTAGAGTGTGCTAGCACTCTTGAGAGGTCTCGACAATGGAGGAGAAGGAGAGAAGAAGAAGAGAGGAGGAAGAAGAAGCCTTGAATTCACTTAGATTCAATGTGACCGACCACTTATTAGAGCTCTTATATCTGCATGTAATACCAAGAGTCATGGCTCTTGGTCTTCCTCATGAGGTAGCAGACAATGATGTAGCCTTGATGATATGGAACATCATCATTGGCCGGCCCATGCCAAGTCACAATGAGGTGGCATTTGGTCAAGTCAAACTTGACCCTTCATCTTCCCTCTCAAGTCAAGTCAAACTTGACCTCTTATCTCCCATGGTTGATCAAATCTAACCTTTGATTCATTCTTTAGTCCTTCTGAAGTACATAAGAATATTCTTGACCGCTATCCAGTGACGCTCACCTGGATCTGACTGTTGTCTGCTTGTCATGCTCAAAACATACGAAACATCAAGACGAGTACATAGCATGGCGTACATAATAGATCCTATGGCTGAAGCATAAGGGATCTTATCCATGCGGTCTCTCTCCTCTCTAGAAGAGGGACTTTGAGTCTTCGAAAGACTCACACCATGTGACATCGACAGAAATCCTTTCTTGGAATTCTGCATGGCAAACCATAGTAATACCGTATCAATATATGTACTTTGACTTAGGCCAAGCAATCTCTTAGATCTATCTCTATAGATCTTTATGCCTAGAATACAGGATACAGGCTGCTTCACCTAAGTCCTTCATTGAGAAATAATTCTCCAGCTAAATCTTTACAGACTGCAGCAAAAGGATGTCATTTCCAATGAGTAGTATGTCATCCATATACAATACAAAAAAGACAATTGTGTTCCCAACAACCTTTTTGTAGACACAGGGTTTATCTTCATTCTTGATGAAACCAAACTATTTGATCATATCATCGAATCGAAGATTCCAGCTCCGAGAAGCTTGCTTTAGTCCATAAATGGACTTATGCAGCTTACATACTCTGCCAGTATGCAGTGGATCTACAAAACCCTCAGGTTGTGTCATGTACCCATCCTCGAGCAAGTTTCCATTCAGAAACGTGGTTTTGACATCCATCTGCCAGATCTCATAATCGTGGTATGCTGCAAAAACAAGCATGATCCGAATGGACTTAAACATCGCAACTGGAGAAAAAGTTTCGTCATAGTTAATACCATGAATTTGCTTGAAACCTTTAGCTACCAAACAACCCTTATAGGTAATAAGTCCATCCATGTCAGTCTTTCTCTTAAAGACCCACTTACACCCAATGGGTTTGACGCCTTCAGGTTGATCAACCAAAGTCCATACTTAGTTGGTGTGCATGGATTCCATCTCGAATCTTATGGCCTCTAGCCATTTCTCAAAATCTGGTCTCATCACAGCTTCCTGATAGGAGGTAGGCTTATTCTCAGCAAGAATAACGTCATCATAGTCAGACAAGAGAAAAGAGTATCTCTCAAGCTGACAACCTATCCTGTCAGACCTGCGAAGAGGTAAGTCTACTTGAACTGGTTGTTGTTCCTCAACTCCTTGTGCAACAATCTCATCATCCACAACATTTTGCGGTTCCAGTTTTGTTAGTTAGAGCCCTAGAGCCAATCATTTGATGATTATTGTATAGACTCATTGTATCATATTCTTATATATATAAAGGCATTTGTTTATGGTTATTATGCTTACTTATATTGGTGCCAGATAACTAAGTATAATAACGTCCTTGAGTAGAAGGTTCTTACCTATATCAATCGATTGGTTGAATCGATAGTGAGATGATATAGGAAACACTACTCCTAATCATTCCTAGTCAAGTATTAACATTTAGGGACAATGTTAATGCAACGAGACTAGCATGTAGGTCAACTTGATGACTTGATCTCACAAGTCATGGATATGGAGATATCAAGTGACACATGGGTATGCAATGGAGAATGTATACTGAATGACCCACCATGAGAAAGTATCATGGATCGTTATGAGTGTCATATATTTTCTCATGTGGCTATTAGTATGACTATTAGTCCTTGGACGTAAAGTCACCATGGTTCCCTACATAAGGAGTTACATACTTTGGCTTCGTCAAATGACACCCGTAACTGGGTGGACTATAAAGGCGATTACTGGGTATGTAACAAATTATGTGGAGGGATCTGAGTGATGTAAATGGGATCTATCCCTCCTATATGATGGGAGAGACATCGATATTCTTGATAGAGTGAGACCACTAAGTGCATGGTCATGCCCAAATGGGTCAATATGAGATGTTGAGCTCATTTGATTAAGTGAGTCTACTTGGAATTCAAGATTTAGATTGATTAGAGGATGACACGGTCTATGCCTCACATTGATCAATCTAGATGTCAAGGATAGAAGGTCACTTGTCATATATTGTGAAGAGTCACAATTAGTAGTCATAAGGTGATGTTGGATCTCAACATTCTTATAACTTGGGTAGTAATGATGTGTTGCTTGATACCGCTCATTACTTATACTTCTAAATGGGTTTAGGAGCATTGCCAACGTTATAAGAACCTATAGGGTCACACACAAAGGGTAATTAGATGGAGATTAGGTTCATTTGATGAACCTAAAGGATTAGGTTCATGTGATGAACCAAATTGGATTAAGAGTAATCCAAATTAGGCTAATTGAGTTGGTCTCAATTTGGTTCATGTGTTAGATGAGTCTAATTTGGACATAGACTCATTGAATCAATTTAATTCAATGAATAGAGATTCATTAAATTAAAATTGACATGAACCAATGGTTAGATTAGATCAACCATAGGAGAGAAGTGGTCAAGTTTGACTTGACTTGAGAGGAAGATGAAGGGTCAAGTTTGACTTGACCATTTGCCACCTCATTGGTGAGTTGACAAAGAGTGGGCCAACAATGATGCTCCACATCATCATGATTGCTTAAGTGGGACGCCACCTCAAGGGAGTTACCAAGAGTTGTGACTCTTGGTATCCCATGGAGATAAAACTCCCTCTTAATGTGGCCGGCCACACTAATTCATTGGTGAGTTTCATTTCTTTTGTGTAACTCTCATCTTCTTCCTCAAGCTCTCTCTTCTCTCCCTCTCCTCCACTTTGGCCGAACCTTTCAAAGGTGCTAGCACACCTTTTGTTTGGTTTCTCCATCTCTTGCTTGTGTGGATACACATATAGGAGTATCTTCTTTGATACTCTCGAGATCCGGTGAACCTTGGACGAGCGGGATTAAGCGAAGGGCATCGCATCAAGGGTAAAGCTCTTCTCCTTTGTAGATCTAATTTAGATCTAGTTTACAAACTCGTACTCGAAGTTTTACGAAATTTTATTTCTTTGCACGGATCCGGTGGCGGGGTTTCGGGGTTTCCGCAACGTAAAAAGCGATTTTTGCGCCCCGAAAAACCCAACTGTGGTATCAGAGCCACGTGCGAAGCGCGTATGAGTTTTAATTTTTATTTTTATGAAAATTACAGATCTATGAATTTCTGTAAGTTTGTGTTTTTATAGATTTTATGGGTATTTTTCTCGTAGAAGCGAAGCACAAGAGTTTAGACACTTGTAGGCTTCGACTACCGAGAAAATTTTTTTGAAACGGCAAGGTTTGGCCCCAAATCATTTTGGGACAGTTGCCAAGGCACTGTAGGATCGCTTAGGAACACTCGCGATGGTTATATCGCAGGTAGGGGTGCTGCCCATAACCTCGCAAGGGGCTTCGTTCCGCGATTGTGCCCGAAAATCACTAAACGGGACCGCCGGAAATTTTTACTCATAAAAATTGAAAACAAATTGTCGAAAATTTATAGAAATTTATAGAAATTACATAATTTATAATTATGTATCATTTTGTGATGGTCATAGCCCAAAGTTTGATTGGAAATTGTGTTGTAATTCATATTATGGTCTGCGTGCCATTTTCTATGATGTGCTTGTTGTACTTGATTTGCGACCTGCACATCGTGCCCTTCTATTTATTTATTCCTTTTGTAAATAGTTTAGACTCGAATGTAACTCGAGTTTCACCTTTTGTAATGTACAAAATTGAAGCGGTGGAAGGTCCACTTGAGACGGAGTTACAAGGAGGGTGCGAGCAACACGAGGTGGTCAAAGGAAGGAGTTTGAAAGCTGTTGACCTTAGGTTGACCATCCGATCTTCTCATTGTCTTGAGAAGATCGTAGTAGGGCCATGACTAATCACAAAAAGTTTAATTAATTAATTGTGTGTGTATATGTGATGCATGCTAGATTAGTAATTAATTAGTACCTTAACGATTAGATTAGATCTAAGTCGCACACATGATGCACCTCCATGATTAGATTAGATCTAAATCGAGTATATGATACACATCAACGATTATATTAGATCTCAATCGCGTCAACTCGAAATGCCTACCATGCCGTGATACCCATCACTACCTCGATCGCATGTTGTTGTTGAATCTGTCAAAGCATAGCAATGCATACTATCTTGGTAGGGTGCGGAGGGACAATCTTGGTCCTGCCTATCAACGCATGGGTGAGTACAACTCAATTAGATTGAGTAACTAGTTAACTCAATTGGATCGAGTTTAATTATAGGCATTTTCCAATTGTTGGTAGATAGGACAAAATCACGTTTATATTAATTCTTGGGCGTATTAGCCAAAGCTAACTCGAGTTTTAATATAAATGCGGATCTTGATCCTATAAACAAGAGTTGCATAGAGATGTAATTGGTAATTAGTTACCTACCGATCATACTAAGTCTTGTGTGTTTTAGCCAAAGCTAACTCAGGGCATAGTATGATGTGGATCTTGTCCCACATGAATTATAGAATTCAGTGGGAGCATCATTAATTAAAGGCCTAATTAGATGATTAATTGGAATATGATATTTATTTTCCTGCATTTTTCTGTTGTAGATTATCATGATGTCAAATACGAACTCTTTCTCCCTACGTTCCGTCCTTGAGAAGGACAAGCTCAACGGAGCTAATTTCCTGGACTGGTACAGAAATCTGAGAATAGTTCTCACTCAAGAAAGAAAACTGTACGTCCTGGAGCAGCCCATTCCCGAGGCACCTCCTGCCACTGCCATGCGAGCTAATCGTGATGGTTACAAGAAGCATCAAGATGACGCATTAGATGTGTCCTGTCTCATGCTCGCGACCATGAACTCTGAGCTTTAGAAGCAACATAAGTTGATGGGCGCTTATGATATAGTTGAGCATCTTCGTCAACTATATCAAGGACAAGCGAGGCACGAGAGATTCGAGATCTCTAAGGCACTGTTTCAGTGCAAAATGCAAGATGGGACTCCCGTAGGCTCATATGTACTCAAAATGATTGGGTATATAGAAAACCTACAGAGGTTGGGATTCCCACTTGGCTAAGAGCTGGCCACTGACCTGATCTTGCAATCCTTGCTGGTTACCTATAGTCAATTCGTTCTAAATTATAATATGAATGAAATTGGCAAGCCACTGCCTGAGCTTCTGAGTATGTTGAGAACTGTTGAGATCAACCTTAAGAAGGTTAAGCCCAACTCCATTTTGATGGTGCAAAAGGGCAAAGGCAAGGGCAAGCCTAAAGGTAAGGGAAAGTCCCAAGCCACGGGCAAAGGCAAGGCACTGAAACCCAAAGGAGGGGTTGCCAAGGATGCTACCTACTTCCACTGCGGTCAGACCGGGCACTGGAAGAGGAACTGCAAAATCTACCTGGAAGATCTTAAGAAGAAGAGAATTGAGACTTCCACTTCAGGTATATATGTTATAGAAGTCAATCTATCTATTTCTTCATCATGGGTATTAGATACCGGATGTGCTTCTCACATTTATACTAATGTGCAGGCGCTGAGAAATAACAGAGCATTGACGAAGGGCGAGGTGGACCTACGAGTAGGCAATGGAGCACGGGTTGCTATTGTTGCTGTAGGAACTTATTCTCTATCTTTGTCCTCTGGGCTTGTACTAGAATTGGATGATTATTGTTATGTGCCTGCTTTGACTAAGAACATTATATCAGTTTCTTGTTTAGACAAGAAAGACTTCTCATTTATAATAAAGAACAAATGTTGTTCAGTTTATTTAAATGATATATTCTATTGTAGTGCACCTCTGATGAACGGACTCTATATTCTAGACCTTGAGAACCTTATCTATAACATAAGTACCAAGAGGTTTAAGTCAAATGACATGAACCAAACTTATCTCTGGCACTGTAGCTTAGGTCATATAAATGACAAACGCTTATCCCAGCTCCATAAAGATGGTTTGCTGGACTCATTTGATTTTGAATCATATGAGACATGCGAGTCATGCCTTCTAGGCAAGATGACCAAGACTCCCTTTAGTGGACACAGTGAGAGAGTGACTGACTTGTTAGGTCTTATACATAGTAATGTATGTGACCCTTTCAATGTCACTGCTAGAGGTGGTTATAGGTACTTCATTACATTTACTGATGACTTCAGTAGATATGGTTATGTGTACCTGATGACACATAAGTCAGAATCCTTTGAAAAGTTCAAAGAATTCAAGAATGAAGTACAAAACCAACTTGGCAAAAGTATTAAGATACTTCGATCAAATCGAGATGATGAATACCTTAGCCATGAGTTTCGTGACTATCTAGCTGAGCGTGAGATTCTATCTCAACTCACTCGTCCTGGAACACCACAGTGGAATGGTGTATCCGAAAGGAGTAATTGTACTCTATTAGATATGGTACGATCTATGATGAGTCACACAGATCTTCCTATGTATCTTTGGGGCTATGCTCTAGACACAGAAGCCTTCATTCTCAACCAAGTTCCATCTAAGGCTGTAATAAAGACACCATATAGGATATAGACTGGAAGAGATGCTCAGGTGTCTTTTATGAGGATTTAGGGTTGTGAGGCTTATGTTCGACGTCAAGTCTCGGACAAATTGGGACCCAAATCCGATAAGTGCTATTTTATTGGATATCCCAAGGAAACAAAGGGATATTACTTCTACATTCCCAGTCAACACAAGATAGTTGTGGCTAAGACTGGGGTATTTCTAGAAAAAGATTTTCTTTCTAGAAAGACTAGTGGGAGTACGTTCGATCTTGAAGAAGTTCAAGATGTGAACCATAGCACTGAAGCCTCGATGAAAGTTGAACTGGAACCACAAAGTGTTGTGGATGATGTTGTTCCACAAGGAGTTGAGGAACAACAACCAGTTTAAGTAGACCTACCTCTTCGCAGGTCTGATAGGGTACGTCGTCAGCCTGAGAGATATTCATTTCTCTTGTCTAACCATGATGATGTTGTGCTCATTGAGGATGAGCCTACCTCCTATCAGGAAGCTGTGATGAGACCAGATTCCGAGAAATGGCTAGAGGCCATGAGATCCGAGATAGAATCCATATACACTAACCAAGTATGGACTTTGGTTGGTCCACCTAAAGGGGTCAAACCCATTGGGTGTAAGTGGGTCTTTAAGATAAAGACTGACATGGATGGACTTATTTATAAGGGTCGCTTGGTAGCTAAAGGTTTCAAGCAAATTCATGGTATTGACTATGATGAAACCTTTTCTCCAGTAGAGATGTTTAAATCCATTCGGATCATGCTTGCTATTACAGCATACCACGATTATGAGATCTGGCAGATGGATGTCAAAACCGCATTTCTGAATGGAAACCTGCTCGAGGATGTGTACATGACACAACCTGAGGGTATTGTTAATCCACAACATACTGGTAGAGTATGCAAGCTGCTTAGGTCCATTTATGGACTAAAGCAAGCTTCTCGGAGCTGGAATCTTCGATTTGATGATGCAATCAAATAGTTTGGTTTCATCAAGAATAAAGATGAACCTTGTGTCTACAAGAAGGTTGTTGGGAGCACAGTTGTCTTCCTTATATTGTATGTGGACGATATACTACTCATTGGGAAAGACATCCCTTTGCTGCAATCTGTCAAGACTTGGCTAGAGACTTGTTTCTCAATGAAGGACTTAGGTGAAGCATCTCGCATTCTAGGCATACAGATCTATAGAGATAGATCTAAGAGATTGCTTGGCCTAAGTCAAAGTACATACATTGACAAGGTACTACTTCGATTTGCCATGCAGAACTCCAAGAAGGGATTTCTACCGATGTCACATGGTGTGAGTCTTTCGAAGACTCAAAGTCCCTCTTCTAGAGAGGAGAGAGACCGCATGGATCAGATCCCTTATGCTTCAGCCATAGGATCTATCATGTACGCCATGCTATGTACTCGTCCTGATGTCTCGTATGCTTTGAGCATGACGAGCAGATACCAGTCAAATCCAGGTGAAAGTAACTAGATAGCAGTCAAGAATATTCTTAAGTACTTGAGAAGGACTAAAGAGTATTTCTTGATATATGGAGGCGATGACGAGCTAGCTGTACAGAGTTACAGTGATGCTAGCTTCCAAACTGATTAGGATGATTTTCGTTCGCAGTCAGGGTTCGTGTTTTGCATAAATGGTGGTGCTGTGAGATGGAAGAGTTCGAAGCAGGACACAGTAGCTGATTCTATAACAAAGGCCAAGTATATTGCTGCATTAGAAGCAGCAAAGGAGACAGTTTGGATCCGTAAGTTCATTACTGAGCTTGGGGTGGTTCCTAACATAGCTGATCCCATAGAGCTCTATTGTGACAACAATGGAGCAATAGCACAGGCCAAGGAATCTTGCTCACACCAGTGGACCAAATACATACTACAGTGCCTCCATCTCATTCGAGAGATCAATGATAGAGGAGATGTGAAGATTTGCAAAGTACCCACTGAGGCTAACATCGCAGATCCCTTGACCAAGGCTTTGGCATAGAGAAAGCATGATGGTCACACTAGGTCATTGGGCCTTAGAGCCTATACTGATTGGCACTTGTGATAGTGGGAGATTGTTAGTTAGAGCCCTAGAGCCAATCATTTGATGATTGTTGTATGGACTCGTTGTATCATATTCTTATATATATAAAGGCATTTGTTTATGGTTAATATTCTTACTTGTATTGGTGCCAGATAAATAAGTATAATAGCGTCCTTGAGTAGAAGGTTCTTACCTATATCAATCGATTAGTTGAATCGATAGTGAGATGATATAGGGAACACTACTCCTAATCAATCCTAGTAAAGTATTAACATTCAGGGACAATGTTAATGCGACGAGACTAGCATGTAGGTCAACTCGATGACTTGATCTCACAAGTCATGGATATAGAGATATCAAGTTGACACATGGGTATGCATTGGAGAATGTATACTGAATGACCCGCCATGAGAAAGTATCATGGATCGTTATATGAGTGTCATATAGTTTCTCATGTGTCATTAGTATGACTATTAGTCCTTGGACCTGAAGTCACCATGGTTCCCTACATAAGGAGTTACATACTTTGGCTTCGTGAAACGTCACCTGTAAATGGGTGGACTATAAAGGCGATTACTGGGTATGTAACAAATTATGATAAGGGATGTAGATGGGATCTATCCCTCCTATATGACGGGAGAGACATCGATATTCTTGATAGAGTGAGACCACTAAGTGTATGGCCATGCCCAAATGAGTCAATATGAGATGTTGAGCTCATTAGATTAAGTGAGTCTACTTGGGATTCAAGATTTAGATTGATTAGAGGATGACACGGTCTATGCCTCACATTGATCAATCTAGATGTCAAGGATAGAAGGACACTTGTCATATATTGTGATGAGTCACAATTAGTAGTCAAAAGATGATGTTGGATCTCAACATTCTTATAACTTGGGTAGTAATGATGTGTTGCTAGATACCGCTCATTACTTATGCTTCTAAATGGGTTTAGGAGCATTGCCAACGTTATAAGAACCTATAGGGTCATAAACAAAGGGCAATTAGATGGAGATTAGGTTCATTTGATGAACCTAAAGGATTAGGTTTATGTGATGAACCAAATTGGATTAAGAGTAATCTAAATTAGGCTAATTGAGTTGGTATCAATTTGGTTCATGTGTTAGATGAGTCTAATTTGGACTTAGACTCATTGAATCAATTTAATTCAATGAATTGAGATTCATTAAATTAAAATTGACTTGAACCAATGGTTAGATTAGATCAACCATGGGAGAGAAGTGGTCAAGTTTGACTTAACTTGAGAGGAAGATGAAGGGTCAAGTTTGACTTGACCATTTTCCACCTCATTGGTGAGTTGGCAAAGAGTGGGCCAATGATGATGCTTCACATCATCATGATTGCTTAAGTGGGATGCCACCTCATGGGAATTACCAAGAGTTGTGACTCTTGGTATCCCATGGAGATAAAACTCCCTCTTAATGTGGCCGGCCACACTAATTCATTGGTGAGTTTCATTTCTTTTGTGTAACTCTCATCTTCTTCCTCAAGCTCTCTCTTCTCTCCCTCTCCTCCACTTTGGCCGAACCATTCAAAGGTGCTAGCACACCTTTTGTTTGGTTTCTCCATCTCTTGCTTATGTGGATACGTATAGAGGAGTATCTACTTTGATACTCTTGAGATCCGGCGAACCTTGGACGAGCGGGATTAAGCGAAGGCATTACATCAAGGGTAAATCTCTTCTCCTTTGTAGATCTAGTTTAGATCTAGGTTAGAAACTCGTACTCAAAGTTTTATGAAATTTTATTTCTTCGCACGGATCCGGTGGCGGGATTTCGGGGTTTCCGCAACGCAAAAAGCGGTTTTTGCAGCCCGAAAAACCTAACAAGTTTAACTTCCATCATGGCTTCAATGCTATGGTCCATATCTTGAACTTCTTCAAGATCGAACGTACTCCCACTAGTTTTTCTGGAAACAAAGTTCATCTCTAGAAATACCCTAGTCTTAGCCACAAACACTTTGTGGTGACTGTGAATGTAGAAGTAATATCCCTTCATTTCCTTAGGATATCCTATAAAATAGCACTTATCGGATTTGGGTCCCAGTTTGTCCAAGACTTGACGTCGAACATAAGCCTCACAACCCTAAATCCTCATAAAAGATATCTGGGCATCTCTCCCAGTCCATATCCTATATGGTGTCTTTATCATAGCTTCGGATGGAACACGGTTAAGTGTGAAGGTTGCTGTGTCTAGAGCATATCCCCAAAAAGATATAGGAAGATTTGTGTGACTCATCATAGATCGTACCATATCTAATAGGGTACGATTCCTCCTTTCGGATACATCATTCCACTGTGGTGTTCAGGAGGAGTAAGTTTGGATAGAATCCCACACTCAGCTAGATAGTCATAAAACTCATAGCTAAGGTATTCACCACCTCGATCTGATAGTAGTATCTTAATACTCTTGCCTAGCTGGTTTTGTACTTCATTCTTGAATTCTTTGAACTTTTCAAAGAATTGTGACTTATGTGTCATCAGATACACATAACCATATCTACTGAAGTCATCAGTAAATGTAATGAAGTACTTATAACCACCTTTGGCAGCGACATTGAAAGGGCCACATACATCATTATGTATAAGTCCTAGCAAGTCAGTCGCTCTCTCGCTGTGTCCACTAAAAGGAGTCTTAGTCATCTTGCCCAGTAGGCATGACTCGCATGTCTCATATGATTCAAAATCAAATGAGTCCAGCAAACCATCTTTATGGAACTGGGATAAGCGATTCTCATTTATATGACCTAAGCGGCAATGCCAGAGATAGGTTTGGTTCATTTCATTTGACTTGAACCTTTTGGTACTTATGTTATAGATGGGGTTCTTTAAGTCTAGAATGTAGAGTCCGTTCATCAGAGGTGCAATACAATAGAACATATCGTTTAAATAAATGGAACAACATTTGTTCTTTATTACAAATGAAAACCTTTTTTGTCTAAACAAGAAACTGAAATGATGTTCTTTGTAAGAGCAGGCACATAACAACATTCATCTAATTCTAGTACAAGACCAGAGGGTAGAGATAGATAGTATGTTCCTACAGCAACAGCAGCAACCCATGCTCCATTACTTACTCGTAGGTCCACCTCGCCCTTCATCAATGTCCTGCTATTTCTCAGTGTCTGTACATTAGTACAAATGTGAGAAACACATCCAGTATCTAATACCCATGATGAAGAAATAGAGATATTGACTTCTATAACATATATACCTGAGGTAGAAACTTCATTTATCTTCTTCTTAAGATCTTCCAAGTATCCTTTGCAGTTCCTCTTCCAATGCCCGGTTTGACCGCAGTGGAAGCAGGTAGCATCCTTGGCAACACCTCCTTTAGGTTTCATTACCTTACCTTTGCCCATGGCTTGGGACTTTCCCTTACTTTTAAGCTTGCCCTTGCCTTTATGCTTTTGCACTATCAAAATGGAGTTGGGCTTTACCTTCTTAAGGTTGAGCTCAGCAGTTCACAACATGCTTAGCAGCTCAGACAGTGGTTTATCAATTTCGTTCATGTTGTAATTTATGACAAATTGATTGTATCTTTCTGGCAAGGATTGCAAGATCAAGTCAGAGGCCAGTTCATGGCCAAGTGGGAATCCCAACCTTTGTAGGTTCTCTATGTACCCAATCATCTTGAGGGCATATGGACCTACGGGAGTCCTATCTTGCATCTTACACTGAAACAATGCCTTAGAGATCTCGAATCTCTCGTGCCTTGCTTGTCCTTGATATAGTTGACGAAGATGTTCAACCATATCATAAGCAGTCATCAACTCGTGTTGCGTCTGAAACTCAGAGTTCATGGTTGCGAGCATGAGGCATGACACATCTAATGCATCATCTTGATGCTTCTTATAAGCATCTCGGTCGGCTCGCGTGGCAGTGGTAGGAGGTGCCTCTGGAATGGGCTGCTCCAGGACGTACAGTTTGCTTTCTTGTGTGAGAACAATTCTTAGATTCCTGTACCAATCCAGGAAATTAGCTCCATTAAGCTTGTCCTGGTCAAGGACAGAACGCAGGGAGAAAATGTTCGTGTTCATCGACATGGCAATCTACAACATAAATAAAGTAGAAAGTAAATATCATATTCCACTTATCATTTAATTAGGTCTTTAACTAAATAATGCTCCCACTGAATTATAGGGCTTTTGTAGAATCAAATCATAGATGTGGTTAAACCACACTACTAGATTCATACCAATTAGCTATAATTCTCGCAGGGCAAGATCCACATCATACTACGCCTTGAGATAGTTTTGGCTAAATTGCCCAAGACTTAGTATGATCGGTAGATAACTAATTATCAATTACATCTTTATGAAACTCTTGTTTATAGGATCAAGATAAATGTGATCTTTATCCTATCTTCTGAACCGTCGGAAAATGGCTATAGTTTTAACCGATCCAATTGAGTTAACTAGTTATACTCAATCTAATTGAGTTTGTTCTCACCCAAGCTTTGATAGGCGGGACCAAGGTTGTCCCTTCGCACCCTACCAAGATAATATGTGTTACTCTGCTTTGGCAGATTCAACAACAACAAATGATCGAGGTAGTGATGGGTATCAAAACTTGGTAGGCATTTCGAGTTGACTTGATTAATATCTAATTTAATCATGAATGTGTATCATATATGCATTAAGGCACTAATTACCCTACATTAGCATGCATCACGTACACATAAGAAATGATATATATATATATATATATACATAAATACTGATTAATCAATTTGTGATGAGGTCATGGCCCTACTACGATCTTCTCAAGCCAATTAAAAGATCGGACGGTCAAATTAGGGTCAACGGCTTCTTCAAGCGCCTTCTTTTGACCGCCATGTGTTGACAGCACCCTCCTCGTAACTCCTTCTTGAGTGGACCTTCCACCGCTTCATTTTGTACATTACAATTATGAAACTCGAGTTACATTCGAGTCTAAAATCTATTTACAACAGGAACATAATAAGGGAGGCACGACGCGCAGGTCACATATCATATACAACACGCATAATACTAAAATGTCACGCAGACCATATTATGAATTACAACACAATTTTAACCAATCACATTGGGGTTTTTGGGCCATGACCATCACAATATCATACATAATTCTAAATTATGTATGTTACATAAATTTCTATAATTTTGCTACTGTTTTATCAATTTTATGAGCACAACTCCTTGGCGGTCCCGTTTAGTGATTTTCGGGCACGATCGCGAGACAATGCCCCTTGCGGGGTTAGGGGCAGCACCCCTTCTCGCGAAATGAATATCGCGAGTGTCCCAAATTGATCTAATAGTGCCTTAAGTCGCAGTCCCAAAAAAATAATTTTGTTTGGGTGAGACCTTGCCGTTTCGGAAGGTTTTTCTCGGTATTTGAAGCCTATAAGTGTCCAAGCATTTTTTGCTTCGCCTCTACAGGAAAAATCCTCACAAAATCTATAAAAGTAGAAAAATTACAGAAACTTACAGATCTAAAACTTTTTCGTAATAACAAATAGAAACATGTACAAGCTTCGCACGTGGCTCTGATACCACTGTTAGACTTTTCGAGCCGCAAAAACCGCTTTTTGCATTGCGAAGATAAATAAATAAATTCATGTACATGTATGTCTACACTAGATCTACCTTAGATCTACATGAAAAGGAAGTATTACCCTTATAGTGATGCCCTTCGCTTATCCCGCTCGTCCAAAGGGTTACCGGATCTCGTAGAGTGTCAAGTGTACACTCCTCTACACGTATCCACATGGAAAAAAGGTGGAGAAACCCACATAGAGTGTGCTAGCACTCTTGAGAGGTCTCGGCAATGGAGGAGAAGGAGAGAAGAAGAAGAGAGGAGGAAGAAGAAGCCTTGAATTCACTTAGATTCAATGTGGTCGGCCACTTATTAGAGCTCTTATATCTCCATGTAATACCAAGAGTCATGCCTCTTGGTCTTCCTCATGAGGTGGCACACAATGATATAGCCTTGATGATGTGGAACATCATCATTGGTCGGCCCATGCCAAGTCACAATGAGGTGGCATTTGGTCAAGTCAAACTTGACCCTTCATCTTCCCTCTCAAGTTAAGTCAAACTTGACCTCTTATCTCCCATGGTTGATCAAATCTAACCTTTGATTCAAATCAATTTAATTTAATGAATCTCTATTCATTGGTTTAAATTGATTCAATGGATCATAGTCTAAATTAGACTCATTTGACACATGAATCAAATTGAGTCCAACTTAATTAGTCTAATCTGGATTACTCTTAATCCAATTTGGTTCATCACATGAACCTAATCCTCTTGATCCATCATATGAACCTAATCTCCGTCTAACTGTCCTTTGTGTGTGGCCCTATAGGTTCTTGTAACGTTGGCAATGCTCCTAAATCCATTTAGAAACATAAGTAATGAGCGGTATCTAGCAACATATCATTACTACCCAAGTTACAAGAATGTTGAGATCCAACATCACCATTGTGACTACTAATTGTGACTCTCACAATATGTGACAATGTCCTTCTATCTTTGACATCTAAATTGATCAATTGAGGCATAGACTGTGTCATCCTCTAATCAATCTATGTCTTGAACTCCAAGTAGACTCACTGATGTGCGCAAATATTATGATCATTTACGCATGTTTTAGCGCACATTCACGGACTTTATGCTTATATATTTGTTGCATGATTGCCTCTTTTGTCTTGAATTCATTATATATATTCTTTTGTTCAGATATCTGCTCTTTGTTTGGTTTTGTGTTTACACGGACGACCTTCGAAGCAAAAATGGCGATTATCTATGCACCGAAACAAGCCAAAAAACACGGCCATGCACGCCCGTGTGACTACACAGGAGGGAGCAGTGCATGGTCGTGCAGCACATGGCTGTGCATCATTGCACAACCGTGCCACCCCCAGGCCGAGATGAAGGAATGGCCGGCCGTGCATCCTTGCACGGCCGTGCCTTAGGGAACAGGAGCCAGCGACCCTCCGAAAACTAAAGCGGCTACACTTAGACACCAAGAGGAATAAGATTCCTAAGAAATCCTGCTACGGTTTACCCCTGTTACTAGGGCGCCTCGGCGAATCTAAAGGACACGACTCTAATTGGTAGGTTAAGAATAGCGGTTGAGAGATGAGTGCAGTCTCTCGTTTCCTTGAGGAGAATTTGCCTCTCCTTTCAGGGAAGTGCCCTAAATGTCCGTGAACGGGTTACCCCTGTCACTAGGGCCCCTCGGGTGTACAATCTAGAAACAATTCCTATGCGGGGTCGACTAGTTCTACACAATCAAGCGAAAAGGAGTTGAAACAAGACATGAAAGATCATCTAACGTGAATAGACAAACTGCGAGTTTTACATCAAACCAACCCTCAACTACTCCCTACTCCTAGAACAGAGGATCTACTCCATAAGTATCAGAGAAATGCTCGAAGACATATTGTAAATCGACATACAATCTTTAGATAGAGCGAGGAAGAGAGAGTATGCTTATTCCGATGACGACGACTGTCCTCCGAATCTGATTCTCTGCTTCTGGAGTTGATGTGGTGGTGGAAGATCGTGGGACGGGGCTCCGAGACAACGTAGAATG
This sequence comes from Zingiber officinale, assembly GCF_018446385.1. Taxonomy (NCBI): domain Eukaryota; kingdom Viridiplantae; phylum Streptophyta; class Magnoliopsida; order Zingiberales; family Zingiberaceae; genus Zingiber; species Zingiber officinale. Next base: position 52,328,836 of record NC_055990.1, read on the forward strand.
GCTCCAGAATGAATCCTCCCCTAACGGCTTGCCTCCTTGGCAGAAGGGTTAAAAACCCTTTATATACACTAGGGTTGGCCGCGGCGACACGGCCGTGCCAGGATAGCACTACCTTGTTCTTCTCTCCCTCAGGCGGGGCTGCACGGCCGTGTGGTCTCTGGCTCTTGTTCCCTGAGGCACGGCCATGCAAGGATGCACGACCAAGCATTCCTTCATCTCGGCCTGGGGGTGGCACGGACGTGCAATGATGCACGACCGTGTGCTGCGCTGCCTCTGCCATGGATGCACGGCCGTGCACTGCTCCCTCCTGTGTAGTCACACGGTCGTGCATGGTCGTGTTCTTCGTCTTGTTTCAGTACGTAAATAATCACCATTTTTGCTCCGAAAGTCATCCTTGTCAACACAAAACTAAACAAAGAGCAGATATCCGAACAAAAGAACATATATAATGAATACAAGATAAAAGAGGCAATCATGCAACGAATATATAAGCATAAAGTCCGTGAATGTGCGCTAAAACATGCGTAAATGAGCATAATATTTGCGCACATCACTCACTCTAATCAAATGAGCTCAATATCTCATATTGACTTATTTGGGCATGACCATGTACTTAGTGGTCTCACTCTATCAAGAATAATGATGTCACTCCTGTCATATAGGAGGGATAGATTCCATCTACATCACTGACATCCCTCCGCATAATTTGTTACATACCCAGTAGTCGGCTTTATAGTCCACCCATTTACAGGTGACGTTTGACAAAGCCAAAGTATGCAACTCCTTATGTAGGGAACCATGGTGACTTCAGGTCCAAGGACTGATAGTCATACTAATCGTCACATGAGAAAGTATATGACACTCATATAATGATCCATGATACTTTCTCATTGCGGGTCATTCAGTATACATTCTCCAATGCATACCCATGTGTCAACTTGATATCTAATATCCATGACTTGTGAGATCAAGTCATCAAGTTGACCTACATGCTAGTCTCATCGCATTAACATTGTCCCTGAATGTTAATACTTGACTAAGAATGATTAAGAGTAGCGTTCTCTATATCATCTCATTATCAATTCAACCAATAGATTGATATAGATAAGAACCTTCTACTCAAGGACGCTATTATAGTCAGTTATTTGGCACCAATACAAGTAAGTATAATAACCATAAATAAATACCTTTATAAATATATATAGGAATATGATACATCGAGTCCATACAAAAATTATCACATGATCGGCTCTAGGGCTCTCACTAATAGGGTCAATGAAAATAAAGACTTAGGCAAATCCTGTGACACTAATATGGTTGAGTGCAGGTCTTTGAATGTATATGAAGATGAGGACTCTTCAGATGAGGATTTTATTGATAATGCAATGGTAAATATGTTTTTAGATTTGCCTTTAAACTTTATAGGGTGTTATAGTGACATTAAATTTTCAGATGATGAATGTGATGTGGTAGATCAATTTAAAACTACAAGTGAAGTTATTGATCCTCTTGTTATTGATTCTCCTATTGAGGATATAGATGTTGGTTTATTTTTATGTGTTGATGATGATGATATGGAAGAATATGTAGGGAGCTGTGTTGTGGAAGCAGCATCTCAAGGATCACCACCTTTGTCCACAAAACCCTTAGAGGTTGTAAGAATTGATCATGTTGAGGAACAATGTGTAGGGACTTTTGCAGAGCTAGCAAAGTCTCAAGAATCACCATCATTGATATCATCAACACCTGAGCTAGAGTTAGAACCATCATTTGATTCAGAGGAAGTCACATCTACATGTTTAGAAATTTTAGGTATCTCTCAGCAAAGTAAGGTTAGTATTTCTTGTGATCTTTTTGAAAAAATTTATAGAGGTACCTATTATTGACTTTGTTAGATGTGGTTCAGTTTTTATTTCTTATTATGCTTATCTTAATATGGTTATGGCTCTATCTTATCTAATATGTTTGTGGGAGATTTTTATTTTCTTTGCATGTGCAGATTTCACTTGGGTTATTAATTGGAAGCTCACACTAAACCGTCTTTGACCACCTGAGAAAACTTCAAAGAAGATGAAGATGGAGAGAGCAATACTTCATTTTGTAATTCCTATATTGGAAGCTCCCTCCATAATAAGAGCCCCCAGTAGGAGGGTGTTGAAATATCTTACCCCTCCAAGAGTGAGATTTAGATGAATCTTATGAGGTGGTCGAGCTAATGACATTAAACAAGCGCTTCTTGGGAGGCAACCCAAGTTCTTCAATCTTGTTTTCATTCATATTTTTAGTTTCTTTCTAGTTTCATTTCTTTCTTTATAATAAATTTTTATCCTCTACTTAGTTTTTATTGTCTATTTTCTTTTATGGGACTCAAAGATTAGGAGGAGTGCAACTACATGATGGAGAAGTTAATGACATGGACATTTGGCATGCATCATTTGGTAACTTCTCTTTCTTTTAATCTCTTCCACATTATTTTTAGTTTTCATTGGGACAATGAAAAGTTTAAGTCGGGGGGGATGCATTAGATGCATTTGGTTTAGTTTGCTCATTTATTTTTGCCTAATAAAATTTGCTAGTTGCATCATTTATCACATTATGTTTGTTTGTCCTTATTGCAAAATACTAGCACATTTATTCTAGATTCTATGTGGTTTATTGGTTACTTATGGTGCTATTATGTTTAGTGATCTATCTTTTTCTATCTATGATAGCATGAAGTGAGCAATGTTTTTACTATAAGAGTTTAAGTATTGGCCTTGTTTTAGGATCTCTATACACTATGCCTATTTTTGATGGTTGATAACTCTAAAATAGGCATGATTCATAGAATTGGACTAGTACTTGTGCTTCTATGGTGACCTCTCAATTATATTTTGTTTACTGGATAAACTCAGATGATGTAAGCTCATTTAGAAAAATCAATCCCAAGAAAAAAAGAAAAAGTTTGTTCAAGTTTGATACTTTGAAAACATTCAAAGAAAAAAAATAAGGGATAAAAAATAGTTAACGTGAGTGGAAACTAATAATTCACCCCTTTGAGACCGAGTTATGTTACTGGGGAAATAAATATTATGTTTCTCTTGATACTGAGTATTCCATTGAGACATTGTGTAGACGATGCATAGTATTTTTGTGGGGAACAAACCTTCCGTGTGGCAGGTAAGTGTCTATCACCGGAATCATAAGGAACACAATTTTATGACAACTTTGTTGGTGCAATCGACCTAGGTTTTGATGTGTGTGTCAAAGAGTTTAAGTTAGGCTTTCATATGTATTTGATATGTGTTTGAGTCATGCAGGACTTGGTGGAACACATAAGGACTTGGTGTGACCAAGTTCGGGAAGCTTATCCAAGGGCTCGGATCGTTGAGTCGGTGAAGGATGGTGTGGAAGACATCCGAGGGACCGCACGGACGAGGAGCAATGGAGTGGAGCCGAAGGAAGTGGACTTCAAGGCAGCGTGAAGGATGGCACGGAGAGGAGCCGCGGGCTCGGGTGCATTTGAGGGACGAAGGCCGAGGAAGAGGACTTCAAAGGCGACTCCGGAAAGGATGAGAGGAGTGAATGTACTGGGACCAGTCGACTGGTCATGGGACCAGTCGACTGATCCAGCTTCACAGAATGCACAGAAGCATTCTGTGCTTTTCGACTAAGGGGACCAGTCGACTGGTACATGACCGTTGGCAGAAAACGGGCTCTAAAGAGAGCCGTTGGTGTTGCCTAACGGCTAGCACCAGTCGACTGGTGTCGGGGTTTGAGTTGATTGATGATCAACTCTTTCCTCTTACTTAAGGGGAGCTTTGGGGCATTGAAGGGGTTACTGATACTCATTGTAAACCTTCTGAATCTTGCCCAAAGCTTCCAAGCCAACTCTCTTCCTTCTAGCCCTAAGTTTCATCTTGTAAAGAGGAAGAGAACTTTGTGAGAGGTTTGCTCCACCGAGAAGGAGAAGCTTTAGCCGGAGATTGCCGGGGACTGATCCACCAAAGGATCAAGGGCTCGTCCACCTCAAGGACACGTCGTGGAGTAGGAGCAAGCAATCTCCGAACCACGTTACATCGAGCGTGTTAGCGTTTGTATTCTCGTTTGTGTTTCATTGTTTTAGTTTCTATATTTCCGCTTGCGCAAACTAACGTATTGTAGAGAAGAAATCGATTTGGGGGTGGCCTAGCTATCCAACCCCCCTTCAAGCCGGCCACCGATCCTCCAACAATTGGTATCAGAGCGAGGAAGCTCTTCAACGGACTAATCGCCAAGAAGAACAACATCATCAAATGGCCGGCTCAAACATTCATCCACCCAAATTCGAAGGAGACTTCTCTTGGTGGAAGAGGAGAATGGAGGTATTCTTTAATACCGATTTTGACATTATGCTAATCATGAGGAGTGGTTTTGAAGAGCCCAAGGATGAACACAATGAGACAATCGACATAACAAGATGGACCAAAAGGCAAAAAGAAGAGCATCTAGCAAATGCCAAGGCAATCCATCATCTACATAATGTTCTTCCCCAACAAGAAATAACAAGGGTTGGAAGCTACTCAAGCGCCAAGGAATTATGGGAAAAGCTAGTGGAGCTTCACGAAGGGACATCGGAAGCAAAATTGGCAAGAAGAGACCTCCTTCGAACTCAACTCAACAATATCAAGCTTGAGAAAGAAGAAAAGGTATCAACTTTACATTCTAGAATTAAAGAAATTATTAATGGACTAACAAGTGTAGGTGAGACACTCTCAAATCGAGACATGATGACAAAAGCCCTAAATGCTTTCCCAAGAACCACAACTTGGAGCTCCATTGTAGATTCATACTACATATCAAAGGACCTAGAGAAATCCTCTCTAGATGAACTCTTCTCAAGAATGGAGCTCCATGAAACAAGAGTTGAAGGATTAGATGAAGAAGCACATAGATCAAGAGGAGTAGCCCTTGTGGCAAACAAAGGAAGGGAAGAAGAAGAAGGAGAAGACAAAAGAAAAAGGGAAGAAGGCTCAAAACCTAAAAGCAACATGGGATGATCCTTCATTATCATCGGAGGAAGAAGAGCATCACATAGTCAATTTTGCTCTCATGGGGATTGATGATGTAGCTTCCACCTCATCCGAACAAGAAGAAAGAAGGAGTTCAAGTGAAGATGAAGAAGGGAGCTCAAGTGAAGGGGGAGGTCAAACTTCGGATTCGGACTTCTCGGTAAGTGAGGTATATAATCTTCCTCCTCATGTTTTAATTAAAATTATTAAAAGTACAAATGATGATTTGTTTAAGGCAAAAAGGAAAAACAAATCTTTGAAAAATGATATTTGTATGCTTGAAGAAAAATTAGAATCCATGACTCTTAGGGAAAATGATATGCATGTTTCCTCTACAAGTTCAAATGATTCATGTTTAGAAGAGGAAAATAGGAAATTAAGGGAAAAGGTAGAATACCTTACCAACGCCCTTAGGAAATTTGAAATTGGCTCAAAAACCCTAAATATGATCATTGGGAGCCAAAGGGCAAGTTTTAAGAAAAATGGGATAGGATACAATGAACAAAATAATGAAAAGACCTATCATTGTCTACTTGCTAGGGGGCAATCCAAGACAAAGACCATAGATAGGAAATGGATCCCCAAAGAGTACTTGGTCAACCCAATTAGAAAGAATTTCTATTGGGTGCCAAAATCAATCCTCAAGGGTTAGAGGATTTTATGGCAAGTCAACCATAGAAGTCAATAATTCAAATTTTTCCTATATGGTTGACTTGAGATCTTAAGGGGGAGGACTTAGCCTTGATAGAGATTTATGATCAAGAGGGCTAAGTAGAGGTTACCTTTATCTCACAATGATTTGTATTATTTTCTAACCATGAATGTGAGATATTAGGATGATACAAGTAATTCACTTATGCTTATAGCATCTTGATGAGTTATGAAGTGTATCAATGTTTAGTGATCATAGGCCAACTATGGGGAAAGCAAATGTTTAATTAATGGACATCTTGCCCATAGATCATAGTTGGACATTTCAAATGTTTTGAAAACAATTTTATGTTTTATTTACTGTGGTCTAGCTATTTTAAAACATATGATTGCAAAACTGAGCTTGAAATTGATACAAACTTGCATGTTTTTGATATTTTTGAAACTTGGTCAAAAATTTTGAAAATAGGTTGACTTTTCATGAAAACATATTTTTCTTAGTTAAAGAACATTATAAGAAATATGTGTTCAAAATTTCATGATTTTTCGAATTTTCTTGAATTTTTTATGGATTTCTGAAGTTGGCTGCCGTAGGCTGAAATTGATGTTCAGTTTGTGCCAGTCGACTGGTGCAGAGACCAGTCGACTGGTACCAGCCTTTCAGCATTCTGTTGGTCTTTAAAATCAAATTTTTGGTTCAAATTTGGTTGGAACTGATACCATAGTATGTGTACGTATCTGGTACAATATTTTTGATGGTGTCAAAGGGGGAGAAATGGGTAGGTTTAAGTTAGAAATCTACTTGGGTGCAAATCTTTGAAAATTAAGATTAAGAGCATGTGTTAAGGGGGAGCTTGGGTTTTATGCTTCATATTTACATATTGCCTGTACTTTTCAAAGTTGTTATTGGTGCCTAACTTAAACATATTGCCACACATCAAAAAGGGAGAGATTGTTGGTGCAATCGACCTAGGTTTTGATGTGTGTGTCAAAGAGTTTAAGTTAGGCTTTCATATGTATTTGATATGTGTTTGAGTCATGCAGGACTTGGTGGAACACATAAGGACTTGGTGTGACCAAGTTCGGGAAGCTTATCCAAGGGCTCGGATCGTTGAGTCGGTGAAGGATGGTGTGGAAGACATCCGAGGGACCGCACGGACGAGGAGCAATGGAGTGGAGCCGAAGGAAGTGGACTTCAAGGCAGCGTGAAGGATGGCACGGAGAGGAGCGGGCTCGGGTGCATCCGAGGGACGAAGGCCGAGGAAGAGGACTTCAAAGGCGACTCGGAAAGGATGAGAGGAGATGTCTTGGGACGATCGGTCATGGGACGATCGATCCCAAATGCAAGCATTCATGCTTTTCGACTAGGGACGATCGGTCCTAAGACCGATCGACCGGTACATGGAAACGGGCTCTAAAGAGAGCCGTTGGTGTTGCCTAACAGCTAGCACCGGTGCATCAATCGATTGGTGTCGGGGTTTGAGTTGATTGATGATCAACTCTTTCCTCTTATTTAAGGGGAGCTTTGGGGCATTGAAGGGGTTACTGATACTCATTGTAAACCTTCTGAATCTTGCCCAAAGCTTCCAAGCCAACTCTCTTCCTTCTAGCCCTAAGTTTCATCTTGTAAAGAGGAAGAGAACTTTGTGAGAGGTTTGCTCCACCGAGAAGGAGAAGCTTTAGCCGGAGATTGCCGGGGACTGATCCACCAAAGGATCAAGGGCTCGTCCACCTCAAGGACACGTCGTGGAGTAGGAGCAAGCAATCTCCGAACCACGTTACATCGAGCGTGTTAGCGTTTGTATTCTCGTTTGTGTTTCATTGTTTTAGTTTCTATATTTCCGCTTGCGCAAACTAACGTATTGTAGAGAAGAAATCGATTTGGGGGTGGCCTAGCTATCCAACCCCCCTTCAAGCCGGCCACCGATCCTCCAACAAACTTGACTAAACTTAGGGATTGAAACTTGAAAATTTTAGGCCACTATTGCACTGAGCAAGGAGGACTACTACTTAGGTCATACTCAAACTACTTTTGTATCTTGCTCACCAATGAAATCATTTGATAGGATTAGATTAATTTTCTAGATATTATGATGCACTATTTAACAACATGAATCTAGATTGCGGATTTTGCTTGAGGACAAGCAAAGGTTTAATTCTGGGGGTGTGATGTGCGTAGATTATATACACTTTTATGCATGTCTTGACACACATCTACTTGTATTTCATTAGCATAATCTATGTTTATTGCACCCTATTTCATTGTAATGTCATACTTCCATTATATTCTGTACGGAGATATGCTCTTTGCTTGTTTTGAATGATAGGACATGATTTGGAGTAAAAATGGAGCTTAAATGAAGCTAGAGCTTCCAGAGTGTCACGGGCATGCAAAAACTAAGTCCTTGCAGGTTTTGGCCGTGTGGAGACCACATGGCCTTGTGGAGGCCATGTGGGGGGCGTGTTGAGGCCGTGTGAATGTCACACGGTCGTGTTAAGGCCGTGTGAAATTTTCAACACTACAGACCAAAAGTAAAATGGGCATAACTTTGTGCTCGGTTGGAGTTTTGGACTGTTCTTTATATTGATTTGTAGATAACTTCAAGATCTACAACTTTGATGAAGACTTCAGCTAGAGAAACCCCATATTGATGGTGTAAGAGATGCTTCAATGAAACATAGCCATTTAGAGCTATGACAAGGGCCATGACAAGGGGTGTGTGAGAACCACATGCCCATGACATGGCCATGTCACATTACCAGAGCCAAAGCAGTACATGGCCGTGTAGATTTACACGACTGTGTAATTTTCCCAAAAGCCAAACAAGCCTTGGTCGTGTCCCAGACACAATCGTGCATGAGTTCCAGAGCTAGAGGCAGCACAGGCCGTGTAGATCTACACGGCCATGCAAGGAGGGCAGTGGCAGAGCATGTCACGACCATGTGCATCACACGGTCGTATGAGAGGGGAAACAAAGAGAATGACCTAGGCCGTGTCTCACACACGGTCAGGTCTCGGGGTCGTGTGGCGGCCAAAATCTTTGCTCTATATAAGGGTTTTTTGCATCATTTGAAAGGGGAGTTCTCCCTTTTGGGAGAGACGAGATTTGGGCGATTCCTCACCTTCTTGGAGGGATTTTTCGGCGATCTAAGGGCAGATCTTCAACGAATCAACTCCGGGTACAAGGATTGGATCCGAAGACCATTCTTCATCGTAGATAAGCTTTTCTTCCCTTTCTCTTCTTGGATTTTGGGATCAAGATGCTTGTAATCTTCTTGTCTTTTGGTTTATTTTCCTATTCTATGGATTAGATCTCTTTGTTCTAGGATGGAGGGAGTATTTGCAATATGATTCGATGTAAACTCTTGTGGATTTGCCAATTTCCTATTTCTATGATGTTGTCTTGTTTGTATCTATTTAATCTTGTGTGGATTGATGTGATTGGACTTAATTACCATACTTGATTGAGTGTTTGAGTATCTTGTGAATCTTGTAGAGGTAATTCCTCATTCGATTATCCGAGGGGCGTACGTGATAGACAAGCCTGTGTAAGGATGATTGAGGGATAATCTTGAAAGTGAAATAAGGTCATTCAAGGGGGTAGGATAGATTGTATACATTAATCTTTTATATCTTAATATGAGTTGAGAAGTAATGCATTTCTATGTTGATTATCCGAGGTACGCACGTGACAGGTAAGCCTGTGTAAGGACATCATAGGAATCATTCCTAATTGATCATATTTAGATATAGATTTTAGTCCTAAGCCGATTGTCTATTGCAAGAAAGAATCGACAACCTTATACAAATGATAGACAATTGAGGAATAAGATTTGGTAGATCATTTAGATTAAATAACATTACAAAGAAACCAAAACTCCTAGAATATCCTTTATCATAGCCCTTATCCTTGTTTTTATACTTTTACTTCTATATTTTACTTTTCATAGTTGCACCTATCTTTTATAAATCAATTGATTAGTTGTTTAGCTAATTCATGTTGAGATATCTTTAGTGGTTATAACCAGTCCCTGTGGATACAATATCTTTCTTTATTACTGACGATGTATCCGTACACTTGTGGAACGTTAACAATGTCCCATAAGCTTCCTCCTTCAAACTTCAGCGGATCAATCAAGCCGATCATCCTTGCTTCCTTAGCGGTTAGTTCGACGGAGAGAGGCCTCGCTCTGATACCACTTATTGGAGATCAGTGGCTGGCTATAAGGGAGGTTGGATAGACGGCGCTCCCAAATACTCACTTCTTACGTATTTGTTAGCACAACATTCACAAACAATACAAATACAAATATGAAAGATAAAGACTAACACTAAGAAAGGAAATACAAAGCAATATACGTCGATTTACGTGGTTTGGAGATAAAGCTCCTACTCCACGGCTATCCATAAGGTGAAAGATCCCTATCCGTCGGTGGATTACTCCCCAAAAACTCCGTCTAGCTCAAACCTCCTTGTGGGTGGAGAAACCTCGCCACAAACTCTCCAAGACCTCTTGGACATAAGGGAAACCTTGAGCACTGGTAGACTACTAATTAGATTTTAACCAAGTCCAATTTTGTCAACTATAACCAAGCTCCCAAGCCTTAGTTATATATGCCATGGGTTGGAAAGCCCCGCCTATCAATCGACTGCTAAAACCATCAGTTGACTGCCCTCTGTGGAGATTCGATCATTACATCCCAATGGCTCGATACCAATCGACTGGTAAAAGTACCAGTCGACTGCTTCACACTAATTGAGCGAACAGAAGCATTCTATTCACTCCCAGTCGACTAGCCAATCGACTACACCAGTCGACTGATGAAAATACCAGTCGACTACTACAGTAATTGCTATAATACTACTACAGTAATTGCTACAGTTCTTCTACAGTGACTGCTACAGTAAAACCCTAAACCTATGATTTTACCTTGAGTATAATTTCTCATGCACTCGTACCCTCATAACTCACTTGACCCTTCATTGCAACCTTGACCTCTAGCCTTCAAGCCTACTTCCTTTGTCTCTTGTCCCTTGGATGCATCCAAGCCCGCGGCTCATCCCCAATGTCATCCTTTGCGTATGCCTCGATGTCGCTTCCCTCGCCCCTTGTCCTTGCTTCCTTGTCCACGGTCCCTCGGATGCTCTATCCTTCACCGAACCCGAAGCCATCAAGCTGAGTCATATGTGTATCCTATAAACCTGCACACTCATATACACATATCAAATACAAGGGTGAACCTAACTTAAACTCTTTGCCCAAACACCAAAACACATGGTCACACGGACCATTAGGATTGCTCCAACATGTATGAGTCCTAATAAGTCATTAGCTCTTTCGTTATGTCCACTAAATGGAGTCTTTTTCATCTTGCCTTGAAGACAAGATTTGCATGCCTCATATGATTCAAAATCAAATCTGTCCAAAAGTCCATCCTTATGGAGTTGGGATATGCGACTCTCATTTATGTGACCCAAGCGGCAATGCTAGAGATATGTTTGGTTCAAATAATTAGACTTGAACCGTTTGGTATTTATGTTATAGATTGGGTTTCCAAAGTCTATAACATAGAGTTCATTCATTAGAGGTGCACTACAATAGAACATATCATTTAAATAAATGAAACAACATTTGTCCTTTATTATAAATGAAAAACCCTTCTTGTCCAAACATGAAACAAAGATAATGTTTTTGGTTAAAGTAGGTACATAACAACACTCTTCTAGTTCTAAAACAAGCCTAGTGAGTAAAGATAAGGAATATGTTCCTACAGCGACAGCAGCAACTCTTGCACCATTGCCTACCTGTAGGTCCACTTCGCCCTTTGTCAATGCTCTACTATTTCTAAGCCCGTGCACATTAGTACAAATGTGAGATGAACATCTAGTATCTAATACCCATGAAGAAGAAATAGATAGATTGACTTCTATAACATATATACCCGAGGCAGAAGTCTCACTTCTCTTTTGTTTCAGTTCCTCTAGGTACACCTTGTAGTTCCTCTTCTAATGCTCAGTCTCACCACAGTGGAAGAACGTTCCTTCCTTAGCAATCCCACCTTTGGGTTTCAATGCATGAGTCTTGCACTTTCCTTTGGCTTGGGTCTTACCCTTACCTTTGGGCATCCATTTTCCTTTGCCCTTTTGTACCATCAAAATGGTACTAGGTTTTGCCTTCTTAAGGTTGAGTTCAACAATTTTCAATATGCTTAATATCTCAGGCAATGATTTGTCAATTTCATTCATGTTGTAGTTCATGACAAATTGACTATAGCCCTCAGTTTATCGGACCCCTGTAATCCTAATTTTTCTTAACAGTTTGGAGGAAGTATAAAAGGGTCAAGAACCTCATTCTTTGACTCATCTTGGGTTTGGGACTTCATTCCTCTCCTTGGGGAAGGGTCCTCTGTTGGTTGCTACTCGGAAAACCTAATGGTTCCACTGTACAAAAATTTTGTACAAAGGTCTGAACCTTTTCCTAGCTACCATGTGTTCTTTTAAATTAAACTTGGATCGCATGCGGAACTTAACACGTTTGATCCAAAGTTTAATCTATTTGTTCTTTTAGGTTTAGACTCGGATCTCCTGTGAAACTTAACACGTTCAATCCAAATCACCTAGGTTATTAATTTTATTAAATATTAGTTTTCAAAATTGGCTCCCAGTACTGACGTGGCAAGGCACATGACCTTCTTGGATATGGGAACAACCACCACCGACTAGACAAAGCCTTTTAAGGAAAGTTAATATTTAATTTCCTTAAATAACTTTAGGTCAACCGAAAAGAACAATCAAATCACAAGGAAAAGAAAAAACAAAAGAACACAACATCGAAAACAAATTCGAAATACTAGAATCGCATGCCTCTTGTATTTGGTATTATTTCCTAAAATAACTAGTATGATGCGGAAAGGAAAAATACTAGTTATACCTTTTAGAAAGACCTCTTGATCTTCTATCGTATTCCTCTTCTAACATCGGACGTTGTGTGGGCAATGATCTTCCAAGATGAGGACCACCTAGCACCTTCTTCTTCTTCCTTCAAGTTTCGGCCAAGCACCAAAATCCAAGGATGAAGAACTTTTTCCACCAACCAAGCTCCAAGGGATGCAAGCTTTCTCAACTTCTTCTTCTTCTTCTCCAAGTAGTATCCGGCCACCACAAGAGCTCCAAGCAAAGAAGGGTTTCGGCCACCACAAAGAGGAAGAGAGGGAGAGAGGATGGCCGGCCACAACACCAAGGAAAAGAGGGAGAGAATAATAGAGGTTGTGTCTCATGAAGGCACCCCAACCCCCTCTTTTATATTCCTTAGCTTTGGAAAATAAGGAAATTTAATTATAATAAAATTTCCTTAACTTTCCTTGACATGAATTAATTGAGAAAAATAAAATAAAATTTCCCAATTAACCTTGTAATGGCCGGCCACCTCATGGAGATCAAACAAGACAATTTTTTATCAACAATTAAAAATTCCTTATTTGTCTTCGGAAATTTTAAAAATAAAATTTCCCTTTAAAATCCCTTCATGGTTTATAAAAAGAAATTTCTATAATTTTAATTTTTTAACATGTGAATAATTTACAAAGAGAAAAAATAAAATATCTTTCCAATCTACAAATAAGGAAAAAGATCTAATCTCTTTCTTTAATCTTTTGTAGATCCTTTTAAAAAGAGATATTTTAATTTTTAATCTCTCCAATTAAATTATATCTTTCACATAAGAAAAATTTAAAATTAATATTCTTTTAAATTTAATGGGGGTCGGCCACCTAAGCTTGGGTTCAAGCTAGGGCTGGCCACCCATGAACCAAGGCTTGGCTGGCCCTAGCTTGAACCACAAGCTAGCTTGGCCGGCCCCTACATCATGGGTACGAAGGTGGGTATAGGTGGGTATAGTACTCTATAAATAAGAGGCTACGATAGGGACCGAGAGGAGGAATTGGTTTTGGTCATTTGAGCATCCCGCGTTCGCCCCGAACACACAACTTAATTTTATCAATAATAATTCATTCCACTAAAGAACTATTATTGAACTACCGCACCAATCCCAAATTACATTTTGGGCTCCTTCTTATTATGAGTGTGTTAGTCTCCCTGTGTTTAAGATAACAAATGTCCACTAATTAAGTAAGTTACTGACAACTCACTTAATTAATATCTAGCTCCAAGAGTAGTACCACTCAACTTCATCGTCATGTTGGACTAAGTCCACCTGCAGGGTTTAACATGACAATCCTTATGAGCTCCTCTTAGGGACATTCTCAACCTAGATTACTAGGACGCAGTTTCCTTCTATAATCAACAACACACACTATAAGTGATATCATTTCCCAACTTATCGGGCTTATTGATTTATCAAACTAAATCTCATCCATTGATAAATTAAAGAAATAAATATCAAATATATGTGCTTGTTATTATATTAGGATTAAGAGCACACACTTCCATAATAACTGAGGTCTTTGTTTCTTTATAAAGTCAGTATAAAAGAAACGACCTCAAATGGTCCTACTCAATACACTCTAAGTGTACTAGTGTAATTATATAGTTAAGATAAACTAATACCTAATTACACTACGACCTTCCTATGATTTGTTTCTTTCCATCTTAGCCGTGAGCTACTGTTTATAATTTATAAGGTACTGATAACATGATCCTCTGTGTGTGACACCACACACCATGTTATCTACAATATAAATTAATTGAACAACTACATTTATCATAAATGTAGACATTTGACCAATGTGATTCTTATTTCTAGATAAATGTTTATACCAAAAGCTAAGCTTTTAGTATATATCCTAACATCCTCCCCTTATGGGAAAACCCTTAGAGCTTCATTCACCTCCATCCCTTCATGATCCATCCATCTTCGGTGCAAGGAGGCATCCCCAAGACATCGAAAACATCGGCAAGCATCTCTTCTTCCCCTTCTTCTCACATCTAGTGTTGTAAGTATGCTTTACTTTATGTTTTGGGGTTGTTCTTACTTTGCAATGGAGAGATCTCCTTTCTAGGATTAAGGAGTATCTGTGATGTGATGGAGATGTAAAACTATGTGGATTTACCATGTTTCTATTCAATGACATGTTAATGGCTTGTTCATGTTTGATGAAGTGTCTGTGTGAAGCTTATATATATAAACTCTGGAGGAAGGCACTCAGAGCCAACGCGCAAGCTTGTTTGCATCACTTACAAACTAGTAATGGAGACCGTGGAATTTATTTAAAATCCCTCTCCCACTTAGTTATTTATAAATGAGGAATTTTAACTATGCTAGCCTACTAAAACTGTATACTAACATACACACACAGCACAATATAAAAGCAATAAATAGAAAATCTAATTTTCAACTATTATGTCTTTTATCTATGGTTGTCCTCCGTGTGTTGTCATCCCAAGTTGCTGCCATATTTGGCCACCGCCACCGGGTCTAGATGTCGCATCCATCTTGCTCCTTGTTCCGCTGCGCCTCTGGTCCTCAAAAGGTTCCACGCCTTGCAGGATTCGATCCGCGACATAAATAGAATTTTACATTTTTCAATCATATATTCCTTGAAGGAATGTACATGTAAACTAGATCGAACATAAAATAAAAATTTACATCCATCGATCCTATATTCCATAAAAGGAATGTACATGTAACTAGATCAAAAATAAAATCCTAATAAAAACTAAATACAGCTCCTGCTGTACTTTATAATACAATCATGCACACACATATAATTGCCCTTGACATGTCCAAGGGTCCAATCACACACATAAAGAAAACTATAAGCCATAATAGTTGGATCCTCCATCCACAAAGTTAGCACATCCTACTATTAACCTGCCTAAATTATGTATGTCATGTGCATAATTAAACTAATACCAAAATACAGAGGCAAAACCCTAGCTCTGATACCAATTGTTGGTTGCTACTCTGAAAACCTAATGGTTCCACTGTACAAAAATTTTATACAAAGGTCTGAACCTTTTCCTAGCTACCATATGTTCTTTTAAATTAAACTTGGATTGCCTGCGGAACTTAACACGTTTGATCCAAATTTAATCTATTTGTTCTTTTAGGTTTTGACTTGGATCTCCTGCGGAACTTAACACGTTCGATCCAAATCACCTAGGTTATTAATTCCATTAAATATTAATTTCCAAAATTGGTTTCCAGTACTGACGTGGCGAAGCACATGGCCTTCTTGGATATGGGAGCAACCACCACCGACTAGACAAAGCCTTTTAAGGAAAACTAATATTTAATTTCCTAAAATAACTTTAGATCAACCGAAAAGAACAATCAAATCACAAGAAAAAGAAAAACAAAAGAACACTACATCGAAAACAAATTCGAAACACTAAAGTCGTATGCCTCTTGTATTTGGTATTATTTCCAAAAATAACTAGTATGATGCGGAAAGGAAAAATACTAGTTATACCTTCTAGAAAGACCTCTTGATCTTCTACCGTATTCCTCTTCTAACCTCGGGCATTGTGTGGGCAACGATCTTCCAAGATGAGGACCACTAAAGTACCTTCTTCTCCTCCTTGCTAGCTTCGGCCAAAACAAAAGCTTCACCAAGGATGAAGAAAAACACCAACCAAACTCCAAGGGATGAAAGCTTTCTCTCCTTCTTCTTCTTCTTCTCCAAGTAGTATCCGGCCACCACAAGAACTCCAAGCAAGAGAGGGTTTCGGCCACCACAAAGAGGAAGAGATGGAGAGAGGAAGGCCGGCCACAACACCAAGGAAAAGAGGGAGAGAACAATAGAGGTTGTATCTCATGAAGGCACCCCAACCCCCTCTTTTATATTCCTTAGCTTTGGTAAATAAGGAAATTTAATTACAATAAAATTTTCTTAATTTTCCTTGACAACAATTAATTAAGAAAAATTAAATAAAATTTCCTAATCAATTTATCATGGCCGGCCACATCAACAAGATCAAACAAGACAATTTCAATCAACAATTAAAATTCCTTATTTGTCTTTGGAAATTTTAAAAAATAAAATTTCCCTTTAAAATCCCTTCATGGTTGATAAAAAGAAATTTCTATAATTTTAATTTTTTAACATGTGAATAATTTACAAAGAAAAAATAAAACATCTTTCCAATCTACAAATAAGGAAAGAGATCTAATCTCTTTCTTTAATCTTTTGTAGATCCTTTTAAGAGAGATATTATAATTTTAATTCTCTCCAATAAATTATATCTTCCACATAAGAAAAATTTAAAATTAAAATTCTTTTAAATTTAATGGGGGCCGGCCACCTAAGCTTGGGTTCAAGCTAGGGTCGACCACACATGAACCAAGGCTTGGCCGGCCCTAGCTTGAACCACAAGCTAGCTTGGCCGGCCCCCTTATCATGGGTATGAAGGTGGGTATAGGTGGGTATAGTACTCTATAAATAAGAGGCTACGATAGGGACCGAGAGGAGGAATTGGTTTTGGTCTCCTGATAAAATTAAGCATCCCGTGTTCGCCCCGAACACACAACTTAATTTTATCAATAATAATTCATTCCACTAGAGAACTATTATTGAACTACCGCACCAATCCCAAATTACATTTTTTGGGCTCCTTTTTATTATGAGTGTGTTAGTCTCCCTGTGTTTAAGATGTCGAATGTCCACTAATTAAGTGAGTTACTGACAACTCAATTAATTAATATCTTAATCCAAGAATAGTACGACTCAACCTTATCGTCATGTCGGACTAAGTCCACCTGCAGGGTTTAACATGACAATCTTTATGAGCTCATCTTGGGGTCATTATCAACCTAGATTACTAGGACACAGTTTCCTTCTATAATCAACAATACACACTATAAGTGATATCATTTCCCAACTTATCGGGCTTATTGATTCATCGAACTAAATCTCACCCATTGATAAATTAAAGAAATAAATATCAAATATATGTCCTTGTTATTATATTAGGATTAAGAGCACACACTTCCATAATAACTGAGGTATTTGTTCCTTTATAAAGTCAGTATAAAAGAAAAAACCTCAAATGGTCCTACTCAATACACTCTAAGTGTACTAGTGTAATTATATAGTTAAGATAAACTAATTCCTAATTACACTACGACCTTCCAATGATTTGTTCCTTTCCATTTTGGTCGTGAGCTACTGTTTATAATTTATAAGGTACTGATAACATCCTCTTCTGTATGTGGCACCACATACTATGTTATCTACAATATAAATTAATTGAACAACTACAACGAAATGTAGACAATTTGACCAAATGTGATTCTTTATTCAAAATAAATGTTTACAAAAGCTTAGGCTTTCAGTATACACTCTAACAGGCTTATCCACTGCAGGGGAGAGTCAGTAATGAATCTAACTTCCTACAAGAGTATGAACATAGAGGATAGGAACTAAGCAATCTATGTAACATCATCTAACATCACAAGGAAACCAAAATCCTAGAATGACACCTTAATCATCCTCCATCCTCTTAACTTGATCCCCTCTCAAGATTCATTCTCTCTCTTCCCTATTTTCTTTCTCTTACTTTCTTTCCCAACCAATCTTACGTTTGTCAAGATAATTTATCATGTGAAGTTAACTAGTGCTTAATCAACAGTCCTTGCACTACAACAAAAATGACTTTCCGCAGTGCATCATCAACAGCGTGCAATTAAAGCATGCCGTTAATAATAGTTTTTATGGCGTGCCTAATTATGTGTGCTGCGGATAATATAATATATATATAAATGACAGCGTGCAGAAAAAGTATGTTGTTAATACACCTTTCTACGGCGTGCAAAGTGCGCTGTTGTAACATAATTATTAACAGCGCGTGGAGCGTGCTGTTAATAATTATTATAGATATAAATAATGGCGTAAAAAAAATATGCTTTGAATAGATATTATTTACGATGTTAAGAAACTTTTTCTACAACGTGCAAAGTGCGCTGTTAAAACTTAATATTAACAGCGCGCGGAGCGCGCTATTAATAATTATTATATATATAAATAACAGCGTACAAAAAATGTATGTTGTGAATAAATATTATAAAATATTAGCAGCATGCAATATGCGCTGTTAATAATCTTCAAAATTTTCTAAATATTTAACCAAAAATTTATCGCTGAAACAAACCTCCCGCGAATATTTTTCTGCGCATCCTATCTGCCCGCGAAACATCTTCTCACGCCCGAACTCCCCCGAACTGCCGAAAGCCTAAAATCGCGACTACCTCTTCACTCGTTCGTCGGAACCTCCTTGTCGCAGCTCCTCTCAGCCAACATCTTCGCCCATCTTCTCTCCGTTGAAGCCTTCTCCGGCGAAGCCCTCCTCCTCAACCGAAGCACTCCTCCTCAGCCGAAGCCCTCCTCCTCAACCGAAGCCCTAGCCGAAGCCCTCCATCTCAGCCGAAGCCCTCCTCCTCAGCCGAAGCCCTAGCCGAAGCCCTCCTCCTCAGCTGAAGCCCTCCTCCTCACGCGAACTATCTCCGCCAAAACCTCTCTGCCGTAACCCTAAATCCTCTCTACCGAACATCTCGGGCCATCTTCTCTCAGACGAAGAGCTCTCCGGCGAAGCCCTCTCATCCGAAGCCCTTTCGTCCGAAGCTCTCCACTGAATCAAACATCTTCTTCGATCCTTCCGTTTCTCAGGTTGAAATTTCTTTTTGTTTTTCTTGTTTTATGTTGAACATCTACAACTCTTTCTTGTATTTACTTTCCTTCCTCTTTCTGGCATTCTCCATCTTAGTAATGGGACTCTAGTTGATTTAGTTGCATTGGCTTTCATTGGCTTTAGTTGTAGAAGATAAATAACATTACCTTCTTGTACTCTTTTGTTGAAACAACATGAACATGAAGGTTCTGTGCATCTATTTTAGAATAGAATGAAGTTGATCCTTTCTATATTTTCCATTATCAAATATAGATGCACAGAACTTTCATGTTCATGTTGCTTCAACAAAAGAGTACAAGAAGGTAATGTTATTCTAACAAAGGATCTTGATGCATAGAACCTTTGATAATGAATCTTGACCCACTTTCCATTATCAAATATAGATGCACAGAACCGTAGCATCTTGATGAACCACACTTTGCAAACTAACAAAGTTTTACCTTGGCGAACTAGTTGTTGGTACTTGTCTTATGTCAATGTCTATATGTTGTCTCCCTTCCAGCCTAAACCAGCCAAAAACCCCTCAGGGCTCCACTTTCATCCACTTGATCAGTTGAGCCTTCTCTATCGATCATTCACTCAGTTCCCTGGAATGCAATTTAGAATTTAAACCCTCCCTCCCTAGCCTGTAATACGTGAGCCACTTAGTTGCTGAATGGTTATCAAAACATGTTCCTTTTAACTCTTCAGGCCAAATTCAATGGCTAGCATATGGTCCAAGAAAGCATGTTACATCTTATACGGGTTATATTATAAATGGACATCGGTTCCACACAATTGATGTTGGAAGGTCGACACAAGATAGTGGAGTTTCGATTGAAGCCGATACTGTTTGTCAATCCAATGCTAATGATTATTCACATACAGTAAAAAGACTATCATACTATGGAGTTATACGGGACATTATTTTACTAGACTACTATTCTTTCAAAGTACCTATTTTTAGGTGTGATTGGGCCAATCATGGAAATGGTATCAAAATGGAAGATGGCTTTACACTGGTTAACTTACACCAAGGACTAAAAACTTTTGAAAATGATCCTTTCATTTTAGCATCACAAGCCAAGCAAGTATTCTATTCTAGGAACAATGATGAATCAAATTGGTATGTGTTGCTAAAAGCACCGCCTCGAGGTATTTATAACATGAATGTGGTTGAAGCAGATGCCTATACATCATCAACACCTCTTGACGTGTCCCAACTTGAAATTAACATTACCGAGAAAGAACCATATGCAAGGAATGAGTGTGAGGGAATTGATGTGACTGAGACATGACTGAAATTTTGAGATGTAGATTTTATAGTTATTTATTTCAATTGATAAATGTTCTTCTCAATTTATATAATTCTATATTACTGTCGCAATATATTTGTCTACATAATTACTATGTTTGTTTATATTCATTATGTCATATTATATGTTTGATCAATTCATTATATAGCATTCAAAAAGATGGGCAAAAAGAGCAAAAAGCATAGCTTAGCATCTCCAAATGAAATTCAGGTGATATTTTACTCTTTCAAAAATCTTAGTTTTAGTAAATAAACTACACTTGTACATTTCAATATATATTTTTGTTATTTTACAGGAAACTATAGCATCACATGATTTGCATGGTGAAGAGCAAATTAATGATGACAAACCTCATAAGAAAAAGGGAAGGGGTCCGTCCAAACTCAAAATGGTTAGTGGCCAAGACAAGTGCAAAGAGTTGGAGCGTAATGAGTTAGGACAACCGATTGGAGATAATTCGGTAAAGTATGCTTCTTTTCTAGGGTGCATGATTAAGGAATTTGTTCTATATACATTGGATGGATGGAATGAAATAGGTGAAGAAGTAAAGGATAGGATGTGGAGTTGTCTTCAGGTAATATCTTCAGACACTACATTTTTCATTTCCATTTTCTATAACAAAATGTATATATATTTTCATGTTTATTAATGTACAGCTGAATTATAAAGTTGAAGATTGGGAAAAGAAAGTAATTTTTAAAAAGTTAGCTAAATTGTGGCGTGATAGAAAATCCAAATTGCAAATACTTGTACGAGAAGTTAATACAGGTCGAGCGGCTTCACGAGATCTCAATTTTTTGAAGCCTGAATTTATGGAGCAAAATCAATGGGACTTGTTTGTGAAGAAGACACTATCAACTACCTTTCAAGTAAGTATTTATTAACTTTAAATAGTTTTTTGAAGGAGATGTATAAGCTTAAATCAATGGGCTATTCTTGTATGATTTGTTTTGTTTTGTGTGATCTGAGTGGATTTTGAGGTGGATACCAGGGGTGTGAGGTCTTCTGTTCGATTTGTTCAGGGTTGCATATAGTTCTTTGGTGGAGTACATTTGCTTTTGTTTCATTCTTCATTGAATTTGTCAATCTGTTTATATTTAGCTCTTCTTGATAGGTATATAGATACAACTGTTGATTGTTGTTTGTTGTTATTTGATATTTGTCAGCTCTTCTTGTTTGTTCGATTTGTTCAGCTCTTCTGTTCTTCTTGATATTTGTCAATCTGTTGATTGTTGTTTAGATATGAGAACTAGATGTGCATTTGTCAAGTATAGTGTGCCATTTATTTTAATGCATAGATGTTTATTATTAAATGAAGTATGCTCACCATTTGTTATATGTACCAATGACATGATTGCAACACTAAGAAATGGACCTAGCTTTTGTCATGACTAAGAAATCTACCCAGCATATTGTAATTATTTATGTGGTTCTACTGCATATTGTAATTAAACTGCATATTGCAATCCTATTATTTCTTCATTGACATGATTACAATGAATTCTTTATGTGGTTCTACTGCATATTGACGTAATTCTACTGCATATTGCAATCTTGTTAATTGCAATTTAGAATTCTACTGCATATTGTAATTCTACTGCATATTGCACTCCTATTATTTCTTCATTGACATGATCATTTTGTCCTGTTCACATATATTGAGGATAAAAGGGGGTTTTCTCTTTTTGAGTTCATGTCTAGTTTCTTTGGAATGCTATGATTTAATGCTATGATTTTTAGACAACATGAATGAGCAGTAGCTATGATTTATGATGACTAAAAATACTTGTAATAAATGTCTTATTAATGCTAAATGTAAAATAAATGTCTTGATTTGTTTGGTAAATGTCAGGAAAAGAGTGCGAGATTTAGAGCAATGCGAGAAAAACAAGATCACAATCACACGATGAGCCGGAGAGGTTATGCTCGTTTGGCTCACATTATGGTAAATATTATTTTTAATACTTTTAAATTAATTATTGAATATTGTTTCTAACTTTTTTTTCTAATATTTCTATATCTAAGGAAAAAACAAGTCTGCCAGATACACAAATTACAAGATCACAAGTTTGGATTTCAGGTCACAAGAAAAAAAATGGGGAACCTAGTACTCAATCAGTTGGAGAGAAAATGGTAATAAATTCATGTCTTTTTTATTTGAAGAAGCTCATAAGAAAAAAATTGGGTAACTTAAATTTGTTATTTTCTTAAAATTTAACTTTTTTATTTGTAGAAAGAAATACAAGAATGTCCACCAGAATCTCAAAAGACTACTAACATTGCTGATGATGCAATTAGCATTGTGTTTGGCAAGGAAACAAGAGGTAGAGTGCGTGGATTGGACTTTGGAGTTACACCATCAAAAGTTGGAGCTTCTGTGCAACAAAATCAAACTGTTAAACAACTCCAAGCTATGGTACATAACCTTCAACAAGAAATGCAAGAAATGAAGTCTATGTTTTTACAAAGTATGAGGCAATAGAATCAACAAGAACAGGTTAGTAATTAAACAACATACATAAAATAAGTTAATTTGGAATCTACACTTATATGTTGCCATTGTTTGACACAATTTATTTGTAAAATTAGGTTGGCAGTGATGGCATTGGTAGTGGTATTGGGAACGAAGTTGGTAGCAATTGTGATATCAATGATGCTGCAAAAAAAATGGTGATTTTCATAATGTTAATAAACATTTAGCTACTGCTCAGGTAAATATCTTCACAATATGCATTTTTAAATTACAAAATTATTACAAAAATTGGCATGATAGAATTAATAACTTGTATTATTTTTTTACAGTCAAATTTGAAGAATGTGAGTCGTGGAGATATCCGTGCTAATACTAAATGCAAGTTGCTTCATTGGTGTGTTGATGGATTATTTGTTGAAGAAGGTCGAATTGCGTCCACAGATCCAAACACAAAAGTGCATTATGTTGTTCTTGGTGGATCTTGTTGGAAAGTTTGGGTTGACAAGATTTTGGTGGAGAAGGTTGATCTAATTCGACCAAATGAGGAAATGCAGTTTCTTGATGATGCAATAGGAAGCACAGTCACATGGTTATCTAAATTTATAGTATTGTGTGATTAATATAGATTATACTAAATTATGGATTGAAAGTTTTTAGCTAGTTTGTGAGAGATTATGCATCTTGTTTTTGTATTGAATTTTTCTATTTGGATGATAAAAACTAGTGACTTTTATTCTATTTTATCTTTAGCCATTTTTTCTGTTTAGTTTTATTTATTAATTTCACATTTTGGGTTTGAGTTTATTTTGTTGAAGTATTTGTTAAATTGGAATTCAAGATTGTTTGATATGGAGCTATAGCATTTTTCAACTGCAAAGCATGCTGTTGATGATTGTTTTTGCGGCGTGCATTGCACGATGTTGAAACATGTATCCATAGCGTGCAATGCATGCTGTGGATAGTTGTTTTTATTAGTTTTCGCAGCGTGCATCACTTGCTGTGGATAGTTGTGTTCGATAGTTTTCGCAGCGTGCATTGAAAGCTGTGGATAGTTGTTTTTGATAGTTTTCGCAGCATGCATCGCATGCTGTGGATAATTGTTCTTGATAATATTCGCAGCGTGCATTGCTTGCTGTGGATAGTTTGTTTTCACGGCGTGCAATGCACGACGTCGATAGTTATTTCCGCGGCGTACATAGTATGCTGTCGATAGTTATTTCCGCGGCGTGCAATGCACGCCGCCAATACTAATGACTTTCAACAGCTTTAAACTATGCAGCGTGCATTGCGCACCGCGGAAGGTGATTTTTCACGCCGCGAAAAGTCATTTTTGTTGTAGTGTTGTGGATTCGATATTCTTTTATTACTTAAGACGAAACTGTACACTTGTGGTTCATAACAAGTTTTTGGCCCCGTTGTCGAGGACTATTTTTTATTAACATTAGTTGATTAGCAAATGAGTTACTTTAGACATTTTCCTTTTTCTTTTTCTTTTTCCCTTTTCTTTCTTGTTTTCATTATGCGCTTTCTTTCTTGCAATTTAAATTCTGCATTTTCTTTCTTGATTTTAATTCTTCATTTTTGTTTTTTCTCATAATATATCCATGAGCACTAACATGTCAAGCAGGCCCTTAAAAGATTTTTCTGCACCCATTTCTGCAAGATTTATGTCTCCCATTGTGCAACCTCATATTAAAGCAGAAAGTTTCCAACTAGACCCAGAGATAATTTTCATGATATAAGGTTATAAATTTAGTGGAGAAGTATCACAAAGTTCTTATCTACACCTTAAGATATTTCTAGAGCTTTGTGATATGGTGAACTATGAAGGAGTGTCAACGGATGCAGTTCGTTTGATGGCATTTCCTTTCAGTATCAAGGATAAAGTAAGGACTTGGTTATATTCTCTCTGTCCTCAAAGCATCACAAGTTGGGAATAATTGGAGAAGAAATTTTTGAATCATTTTTCCCTCCAAGTAGAACAATTTACATGAGGAATTGCATCACAAATTTTGCTCAGGCGGATGGAGAATCATTATTTGAAGCATGGGACAAATTTAAAAGTCTACAAAGATAGAACCCTCATCATGGATTGAAAAAATGTCTCACCTTGCACATATTCTAACTATAGGGGAATTTCTTTCTCAAATAAATGTTATTTGGATTCATCAGCTGGAGGTTTTTTTATGAATAGGAGTGTGGACGAAGCATATATATTAATCGATCAAGTGACATTAAATCTCCAAGAATGGTCAGATAAAAGTTGGATGGAATCTCCTCAAATATTCAAGAAGTGCAAGCCATAAATGCAAGAGAGCCTGTTAAACAAATTGCAATTCAACCATCCAAGAATTTTTGAAATTCACAAGTCACAGAATGAGGGGTCCAAACAGTTGGAGGCAAAGATTGATAGTATTGTTTCAAAATGGTTTAAACAAGATCCCCCTCCTACACAAACAAGCTCTAGTGAAAATGGTAATAATATTAAGTTGAGAAGTGACATGAATCATGAAGAACTTCTGAAAAAGGACTTGTACAGAATTGAGGAGGAGAATAATAGAAGACCTCAAGAACTCAGTTCCATTACTCCAAGAGTTTCCAAAGGCCACAAGTATCTTTCCCTCAATGATTGATCACACCAACACTAGATAAGTAAGTTGGACCTACTCCACAAGCTCAAAGAGAATATGGGAAAAAGGAAGTTCAATCTTTCCCAAGACCTTCACTAAGGGTTCCTTTTCCTCAAAGGCTAGTGAAGGTCTATGAAAATAAAGACTTTAAAAAATTCTATGATTCTAATATGGTTGAGTGCAGATTTATGGATCTATATAAAGATGAAGACTCTTCAGATGAGGATTCTGATGATAATGAAGTGGATAACAAGTTTTCAAATCTACCTCCAAGTTTTACAGGATGTTATGATGAAATTAAATTTTCAGATGATGAATGTAATGAGGTATATCAACTTACAAATGCAAATGAAGTCAGTGATCCTCCTATAGTTGATTCTCCCACTGAGGATATTGATGTTGGTTTATTTTTTGATGTTTGTGTTGTTGATGATATGGAAGGATGTGTAGGGAGTTGTGTTGTGGAAGCAACATCTCAAGAATCACCTCCTTTGTCCACACAACCTTTTGAGATTATGAGAGTTGCAAGGATTGAACATGTTGTGGACCATTGTGTAGAGACTTATGCAGAGTTAGCAGAGTCTCAAGAATCACCACCTTTACTTGCACCAACACCTGCGCCAGAGGCAGAATCATTATTTGATTCTGAAGATGTCACATCCACTTGTTTAGAATTTTCAGGTACTTCTCAGAATGACAAGGTAAGTATTCTTAGTAATCCTTTGGAAAACTTTATAGAGGTACCCAACATTGATTCTATTGGATGTGTTCCATTTTTTGATACATGCTATGTTAAACTTAATATTTTTATAGTTCTTTCTTATATTTCTCTTGTATGGGAGGTGTGCTCTTTCTTTGCATGTGCAGATTTCACTTGGGCTTATAATTGGAAGCTCAATTTGAACCGTCTTCGACCACCTGAAAGAACTTCAAAGAAAACAAAGATGGAGAGAGCGATACTTCACTTTATATCTCCTATATTAAAAGCTCTCTCCATAATAAGAGCCCTTGGTAAGAGGGTATTGAAATATCTTACCCCTCCAAGAGCGAGATTTAGATGAATCTAATGAAGTGGTCGAGCTAATAACCTAAAATGAGCGCTTCTTGGGAGGCAACCCAAGTTCATCTTATTTTCATTTTAGTTTTAGTTTTTTTACTTCGTTTATAATAACTCTAATCCCTCTACTTAATTTTTCTTATCTAATTCTTTTTGTAGATTTCAAAGTTATGGGGGAATGTGAGCACTAGATAGAGGAGTATCTTCAAGCACATGAATGTCAATCATTTGGAGCTCATCACTTGGTAACTTTTCTAACTTCAAATACCTCCTCCATATTTTATTTCTAGTCTTCATTGGAACAATGAAAAGTTTAAGTCTGGGGGGATACATTAGATGCATTAGGTTTAGTTTAGTTTTCGGTATATTCTTCTTTTTGCATAATAAAATTTTATTTTTTCTAGTTGCATTATTCATCATATTATGATTATTTGTTCCTTATTGTAAAATACTAGCACGTTTATTCTAGATTCCATGTGGTTTATTGGTTACTTATGGTGCTATTATGTTTAGTGATCTATCTTTTTCTATCTATGATAGTATAAAGTGAGCAATGCTTTTACTGTAAGAGTTTAAGTATTAACCTTGTTTTAGGATCTATTACACTTTGCCTAGTTTTGATGGTTGATAACTCTGAAAATAGTCATGATTCATAGAACTTAATTAGTACTAGCGTTTCTATGGTGATTTCTCAAATTACATTTTGGTTACTAGATGATGCTCGAATCATGTAAGCTCATTTGGAAAAATCAAAATATTCCAACATTTGCATTTATGTGCATTTGTGTTCAAGTGTTTCATCTTGCAATCACTTAAAAAAAATAATGATGAAAAAAATTAAATGAATAAGGGATTAAAAAATAGTTGCCGTGAGTTGAAAAAGTAAGTTACCCCTTTGAGACTGAGTTAGGTTACTGGGGAAATAACTGCTATGTTTCTCTTGATATCCAGCACGCCTTTGAGATTATGGGTAGATTGAGGAGGATGAACTAAGCGTGTGGCAGGTAAGTGCCTATCGCCAGGAGCATAAGGAATATGGTTCAATGACGGCTTGACTAGGCTTAGAGATTGAAACTTGATAAATTTAGGCCAATTTCGCATTGAGCACGGAGGACTACTACTTAGGTCATACTCAAACTACTTTTGTATCTTGCTCACCAATGAAATCATTTGATAGGATTAGATTAACTTGCTAGAGATTATGATGCACTATTTAACCACATGAGTTTAGATGCAGTTTTGCTTGAGGACAAGCAAAGGTTTAAATCTGAGGGTATGATGTGCATAGATTATATACACTTTTATGCATGTTTGGACGCACATCTACTTGTATTTCATTAGCATAATGTATGTTTATTGCACCCAATTTCATTATAATTTCATACTTCCATTATATTCTATTTGGAGATCTGCTCTTTCCATATTTTGATTGACAGGACGCATATTGGAGCGAAAATGGAGCAAAACGCACACGAGAACAACTTTGGAAGAGATCAAGCCAAGGACGTGTCACCCACACGGTCGTGCTCCCCCAACAGAGGCAAATCAAGCCACTGCCGTGTCAATACCCTATGGCCATGCATCACACAACCATGCCAAATGGCACAGCCATGCCAACTTTCCAGAGGCGAAGAAAGTCACGGCTGTGTGAATCCACACGGCCGTGTGACTTTGGCAGAGAAGAAGAAGGCCACGGCTGTGTGACCCACACTGCCGTGTGACCCACAGGGTCGTGTGATCCACACGGCCGTGTGACCAGAGTCGAGGCCAAGAAGAATCCGACCGTGTGGATCCATACGGTCGTGCCACGGGGTCATGCCACGCTAAAACAGAGCTATGCTGAATTTTGGACAGATTGCAGACCGATCATAAAACAGCCAAACTTTACATTCGGTTGGATTTTTGGGTTGTTCTTTATACTAAAACGTAGCTAACTTCAAGGTATACAACTTTTCTTTAGATCCAACAGAGAGATAGCATTGTTTACCCATGCTAAATGGCACGGTCGTGCTTCCCAACCGTAGGTTCATCTGGACCTCCGCCTAGACTGCAGACCAAACTTTGAAACTGCCATAATTATCGGCTCGGTATGAGCCAGGGCTCGATCCGAATGTCATATTGTAGATAATTTCAAGAGATACAACTTTGGTTCAGGGTGAATCACAAGAAAACCTGTTTTAATAGGTGAAAAACCCGGTTTATCGGACCCCTATAATTCTGGTTTTTCTAGCCAGTTTGGAGGAGGTATAAAAGGGTCAAGAACCTCATTCTTTGACTCATCTTGGGTTTGGGACTTCATCTCTCTCCTTGGGGATGGGTCCTCGCCTTAGGGAGAAACCCTATAACTTCATTCACCTCTATACCTTCACGATCCATCCATCTCCGGAGCAAGGAGACATCTCCAAGACATCAAAAACATCGGCAAGCATCTCCTCTTCCCCTTCTTCTCACATCTAGGGTTGTAAGTATGCTTTATTTATATTTTGGGGTTGTTCTTCCTTTTCAATGGAGTAGATCTCCAGATCTAGAATGTAGGAAGTATTTGTGATGTGATGGAGATGTAAAACTATGTAGATTTGACATGTGTTCTATTCAATGACTTGTTAATGTCATGTTCATGTTTGATGAAGTGTGTGTGTGAAGCTTATATATATATATATATATACATATATATATATATATATATCTTTTTGCATATTTTATCAAATGGTTGTGTAGAATTGTTAATCCTGTAAGGGGAATACCCTAGATCGTATGACTGAGGGACGTCATGACAAGGTTGTCCCGCTAACGGACGCCTAGGATATCACCTTTAAAGGATAAGCAAATCTCCACAAGGAAGTATATATATATATATATATATATATATATATATATATCTTTTTGCATATTTTATCAAATGGTTATGTAGAATTGTTAATCCTGTAGGGGGAATACCCTAGATCGTATGACTGAGGGACGTCATGACAGGGTTGCCCTGCTAACGAACGTCTAGGATATCACCTTGAAAGGAGAAGTAAATCTCCACAAGGAAGTAGGGGATTGGGCATAATCACTATTTCTATTTCTATGTAATTGTGTGTTAGTGTGTTTCTATGTTGTATGATCGAGGGGTGTTGTGACAGGATTGCCCTGCTAACGAACTTCATAGGAATCACTTCCATTTAGTAGGATAGGACATGGAGTAGGAGATCATGCCGATTTATCCACTGCAGGGGAGAGTCGGTAATGAATCTAACTTCCTACAAGAGCATGAATATAGAGGATAGGAACTAAGCAATCTATGTAACATTGCCTAGCATCACAAGAAAACCAAAATCCAAGAATTGCACCTTAAATCATCCTCCATCCTCTTAGCTCGATCCCTTCTTAAGATCCATTCTCTCTCTTCCCTCTTTTCTTTCTCTTACTTTCTTTCACAACAAATCTTACGTTTGTTTAAATAATTCACCGTACGAAGTTAACTAGTGCTTAATCAATAGCCCCTGTGGATTTGATATTCTTTTATTACTAACGACGAAACTGTACACTTGCGGTTCGTAACACTGTGGTAAGGCACTAGACATTCTTGGATATGCGATCATCCATCACTTTTAGGAAAGTCTTTCAAAGAAATTGGATATTTAATTTCCTTTATGAAACTCTTCGGTCTAACTAGTCAAGTGTGAATCAAGCCTAGGTCCTTATCTATCCTAGTCTAAGCATGAATAATAAAAGACAGTAAATCAAACATCAGACAATTCTATTTTATGATAAAAATGGTCTTTTTATTGGCTCCTCCTGGATCATAGCCTCGATAAGGTCTATCAAGGTAATGAATTTGATCCTTGGGGATCCAATATTGACCAAGTCCAACTTGATTAATCAAGTTCAACTTGGGGACCCATGCTTGGACTAAGTTTCTATTTGAGTGTTTTACTATAGACAAATAAGATCTAAATTTATGTTTAGCCTTAAATCCAAGTACGGATCGGTTGTAAATAACTCTTTGTTTTCCAAGAATCATATCAAGATTCTTGGAACTCAAGGTGAACTGTTCCAATGTGTCCTTAAGTTCTTTAACTTGAGTTTTCAAATTGAAATTTTCTTCCTAAAGTTGTTGGGATTGAGTTGAACTTCCATTTTAAACAGGCTGAGTCAAAGGACATAGTTTAGTCTCTTCCTTAAGGATTGTTATCTCTTTTAGAGTAACTTGACCCGGAAGTTGGATTTGGCCAATTTCTTTAATAAATATGAAACTAAATTTTGTAAATCATCTACATTAGTACAAGAAATTAGAGAGCTTACAATGTGATTAGGTCCTTCGAAAATGAATATAGATCCGTGGCTTCTCTCGGACTCGATTTCTGACTCGCTCTCGATATCAGACTCAGACTCGATTTTGGCAATGTACGCTTGTACCAGTAGAGCAAGGAAGCTTGCTTGCTCATGTTCTTTGTTGGAATCTTCAAAGGACTTGGACCACGTTGCTTTCAAGGACTTCCTTCTTCATTGCTTCTAGTTCAAACACTATAGCTTGTAGTGTCCCTTCTGGTTGCAACCGTAGCATGTAACTCCAAACTTGACCTTCGTATTCGATTGAGTCACCTTCTTCTTTTTGCACATTTTCCTTACCAGTTTTACGAGCTCAGCGGTAATTTCATCGTCTTCTGAGTCTAATTCATTTTCGGGCTTAGGTTCGGTTCGACGCTTGATTTTTGGTTCTCTCGTTCTCCTTGTACCTGCAATCAAAGCAATACCTTTCTCACCTAGCAATGCATTAGTCTGCTCATGTAATTCAAACTTTGAGAATAATTCATCTAATCTAATTGAAAATGGATCTTTAGAGACCTTGTAAGCATCTACCATTGATGTCCACAGGGTGTTCTTAGGAAATGCTTTTAATGAATACCTGATGACGTCTCGATTTTCCACCTTCTATCTGATTGCATGGAGGTCGTTGAGAAGAACTTAGATGCGTGCATGTAGCTGACTCGCTGATTCACCTTCCTGCATTTTTATGTTATATAATTTATTCAAAATTAGATCCCGTTTACTTACCTTACTATCGGAAGTGCCTTCGTGCAACTTGATTAATTTTTCCCACAACTCCTTTGCACTATTGAAGGGACCAACCCAGTTTAGTTCTTCTTTGATTAGACCGCATTAAAGAGTTTGTGTTGCTTTTGCATTGGCTTCAATTTTCTTGTAAGTTGGTGCATCCTATTTGTCACAGGGGGCAAGTTCTCCGGTGCTGTTGACTGGTAGGGAGAAGCCTGTTTGAATGATGATCCATATCTCTATCTCTGTCTTCAAATAGTACTCCATTCTGCCCTTCCTATAGTCGAAGTCTTCACCGGAGAAAAGAGGTGGGCGGGTTGTGCTATAACCTTCTTGGTGGGCCATTGTAGAAGAAAACATTGCACACAAAAAGTAAAAAAAACAAATGTCACAAGACTTCGTCTTGGATTAGTTGTGTAGGAGAAAAATAAAACAAGCAATTCACGATTTTAAAAAATAATAAAATATTAATAAAAAATATTATTACAAGTTTTGAAAAATATAATATTTTGCTAATACTGACAAATGGTAAAAAGATGAAAATAAATTTTTCAAAAATAATTTTGCAGGAAAAAAATGTAAGGCGTAAGAATTTAATTTTTGAAAAAATGGATGAAAAAAACAAAAATTGCTTGAACGGTAGTTGTACCGATTCAGAGTGGCCCCGCTCTGATACCAATTGTAGGATCGAAAAGCACTAAAAAGGAGGGGGGGTGAATAGCGCTTGTGGCTAATTCGTTAGTTTAGGAAAGCTCAAAGTAAATACGCAGCGGAAAAGTAAAGACACAGAAGCAATGCTAACACTGTTTCTTTTACTTAGTTTGGAGCCTGTGTCTACTCCTACTCCAAGGCTCGCGATCATTGATCGATTTCATTGGACAATCACTAATCAATCATAAAATCTTTACAAATTACAACATATATATAATTTAAGTGCAGAAAAAGTATACCAACAACTAAGAATGAGAAAATCCAGGCTTCAAGTTGTCGGAGCTATGCTACGGCTTCTTTAGATCATTTTTGAAGCAACGCACCGAAGAACGATTGCGATTTTTTTTTATTCCTTAGGCTCTTCTTGAGACTTCCTTATATAGCCTGCTGAAGGCGCCTTTAGCCTCCATGGAAGGTGCCTTCAGCTAAGGCTTTATCCCCCATCAATCAAAATCGATTAGCTCCGCTGTGTTCGTTGCTTATCCATTCGAAGGCGCCTTCAAGCTCCATGGAAGGCGCCTTCCATCCAGCGTCCAAGGCGCCTTCAAGCCCCTTCAAAGGCACCTTCAAACCCCTTCAAAGGCACCTTCAAGCCCCTTCAAAGGTGCCTTCAGCCTTGCTTCCTACGTAGCTACAGCCAAGGCGCCCGAGGTAGCTCTAACAGCCCGGAGGTGCCTCGGACACTGTTCATTCGATCATTCTCTTATGCAACTCCCTTCCTGTAAGGCATATTAGTCTACAAAAAAAGTATACCCTGCAAAACAAAGTTAGCACAATAAAATACAAATAATATAAGTATTTGACAGTCATTAGACTGCTCGATTTTGACTTCGAGTTTTCTCCAAAAACCTTAGGTCGAACTGACGCCTACTGTTCCCTCTTTGGGGAACGTGACCTCACCTACTCCACTCAGGAGAGTTTACCTATTGCCAGATTGATCCTCTAGACCAACTGGACCTTTGCTCAGCGTCCAAAGCTTCCAGTCTTCATGCTGAGCGTCCGCTCAACGACCCGTCCAAACTTCCTCCTGGTTCGCGACACCAGGATTTCAACCTAGAGTCCCTGACTCTAGGATTTTACCGTAAGCTCTCGACCTGCTAAGACTTTCCTCCTAGGATTACCACCCCTAAGACCTAGGGTTATCACCCTCAAGAGTTTTCCATCTGCCTAACCGCAGCTAGGACTTTTCCTCACCTAGGATTACTGCTCCCTAGGACCTAGGGTTACCACCCCTAGGGTTTTCCACTTGCCTAACCATAGCTAAGACTTTTGCCTAAGAACACTTAGGACTTTTCTTCAAGCTCATTCAAACTTGTTAGATCACAATACAATTTAACTTTGGACCCAATGACATAATCAAAACCCAGGTTTGATCATTGGATGCTTCCCGCACCAATAACTAGTTCTCAAGTGCTTGTGGTGAGTGTTGTGGTGAGCTTTCTCCACCCACAAGGAGACTTGAGATTGCTGGAGTTTCCGGGGGCTAATCCAATCCACCGAAGGATTGAGGGATCGTCCACCTTACGGACAACTGTGGAGTAGGATATCTAATCTCTGAACCACGTAAATCGGCGTGTTGTGGTTTGCATTTCCTTTCTTTAGTTTAACTTTCTACTTTCTTTATTTGTATTTCTTCTTGCGCACTAGCATTGTAGAAAGAAGCGATCAATTGGGGGCAATGTCTATTCAACCCCCCCCCCCCTCTTCTACCCCACCATACAAGATCCCCAACAATTATTAATGTTGATTAGCCAGATGATTAAATATTACTATTATTGTTCATCAAGTTATATTTCCATCTTGTTTTGTGCAAAAATTATCATGTTAGTAAATTTTATTATGATGTATTATAATGTTATTTTGTAGATATAATCATGGCAGAGTAGGTAGTAGAACTTTGTGACCATGCATTTCTAAGGGTTGTTAGGCAGTCATAGTATTTTTTTTTTATTAGTAATTCAAGTTCATATATGACTTTATTTATAACATATCTCTCATATCTTAATATTTTTTTCATGTAATTTTACTCCAGATGAAAATCAAGTAGCGATATACATTAGTGGAAAATTTAAAGAAAGAGTCTGCACTTCTGGTACTACATGGAGGCATATAGATTACTAGACGAAGGATTTCTATTATAAAGAATTTATGGTAAGTAAATTGAATATGTTTGGTATTGTATAATATATTTTTCCTTTAAAATACTAAATTTTTAACTTCTAATTATAGAAAATATATACTTAAGAGGAAGGGCACGAGGCATAATTTATAGCCACTTGGAATACATATTGTGCAAAACTGTACAAAAGACTTTATATGCTATATGAGAAGGAAGGGCACAAGACTAGTGTATGTATCAGACAAGATTTGGGATGTATGGACGACCACCTGGGCTATAGAAAGGTTATAGTCAAATTCTGAAAAAGCTTAAGTAAATAGAAATATAGAGCCAAGTAGCCCAAGCACCAGATCCTCTTGACATGCTTCAAGATCCTAATCTATAGTAGAGCATGACATGGATTTGATAAGTTTAATTTAAAGTTATGTAAGAAAAATTTTAGTTTAATACCAAACTTGTATAATTTTGGCCCAACTTATTTGTGTATGCAAGAATGTTATTTAGATCGACAACCCACTTGTTAGGTCTTTATCAAGACTCATAAGAAACAGGATGACACATTTGTCAATCCTTAATCTCAGGTTATACACATAAGATTATTAACTTTATTACATTTAATCATTAACAGTGATTAATTTTAGTAATTGTGATCAAACTGGATATTAATCATATTATATTATCTTTTTTCGCACATGTGGAAATGACAAATAGAGTGACTCACAGACATCTCAACCACCAACAGAAGGAGAAGTCACAGGCTCTATCCACAGAGGCGATAAATGAGATATATTATGATATTATTGGTAGAAGGACAAAAAAACTCCTCCCTCTACGGCCTTGTCTCCCAGACCAAAGTAGTATTTAATTATTTGTGGACTCCTAGGATTCGTACTAGTTCTTCTTATTCTTTTGAGGTGCGGTCATTAAGATGTGAAAATCAAAAATTGGGCACGCAACTAGCCTTAATGGATCAGATGATGACCGATCAGGATCAGAGGATGACTTATCAAGAGCAGAGAATGGTCAATCGGAAGCGAATGATAGTCGAACATGACGCAAGTCATGATGTTGCCTTGGCCTAGATGCAAGCAGTCATTGCTAATTAGACCCCAACACTGCATAGTTTTGAGTCACAGGAGACTCAAAACCCATCAGATCCTGTTGATTAGACGATTCTAAGATTTGTTCAACTATACCTTAGTTTTTTATTTATCACACATAAATCATGCAAAATATATTTATTTTGTTTTGATATTATCTACCAGTTCATTTATAAATATTGTATGACGTTTTCTTAGGAGTCCCTGTTGATATATTCATCATCATCATCTGATATCCAAAATATGATATAGGTACCTTTTTTATTATATATATACGTGTGTGTATATATATATATATATATATATATATTGCATCATTCTAATCATAATCTATCGTATTTAACTTTTTGTAGGATTTTATATTACTATCTCATATGATTTATTTAGATGTATTATTTAAAGTGGATTTTTATCATGGTATAAATTTATATACTTATTCTGGATATTTGAATAGTGTGTATCATGGTATGGATCATAATAAGGATTTTGATTCAGTTTGTTTGTGTATAATTATGATTAGTTTGTATGTTGTGATTGTGATTGTGATTAGTATGAATTGTGTGAATTGTGATTAATTGTATGGATTGTATGAATTTTGTTTGTTTGTATGGATTGCGATTAGTTTGTATGATTATGATTAGTATGTATGGATTGTGTTTGTATCATCATTGTCTGTGATTGTTTATATCGATATGGAAATTGTAAGGGTACATTCTGAATATAAAACTTTTTACAAATTCATTTTATTATTTACCGACAGAATCATAGTTTCAGATAGTAATTTTTGATGAAAATCCGAATTCCATCGGTAAATATTGATATGGAATTATAATACATTTTCGACGGAACTTATTTTCCATCGGGGACCACCGACGTAATCAAAGGTTCCGTCAGAAATCATCGACGTAATCAAAGGTTCCATCGGAAATCACCAATGGAGTCATTGGTTCCGTCAGTGATTGTCGATGGAATCCATTGTATTCCATCGATGATTGCCGACGGGACGGAACCGTTGATTCCGTCAGTAAATTTTGACAGATTCCATGATTTTGTCAGTATTCACCGATGGAACCGTTGATTTTGTTGGCAATCACCAACGGAATACATAGATTCCGTTGGTATTATCTGTAATGAAAATATTTTTTTTATCATAAACTACGTCGAAAATTATTATTTCATCAGTTATTTCCAACGGAAATAACTATTCTGTCTGTAATTTTAATTACTGAACTTAAATTTCGTCGATAAAATCCTTCAACAGAAATATATTTTCCGTCGACAATTATCGATAGAATTTGAATTACATTGATAATATTCATCTATGACTCAATATTTTACAATGTCTCATATTCAATTGTTATTCTATGGTTAAATTCAAATACTGATTCAAATACTGATAAAATATTCCGTCGTTAACGGTGGAATTTTTTTTTATTGCAGTGTTTAGAACTAATGATACTAAAGAGAATAACAATTCTCAAAGAACATTGGTACCATCCAAGATAGCAATTTCCAAGAATATTGGCATCATTCAAAATAATCATAGTCAAAGTTTGCCATTCTCAAGAACATCGGAAACATTGCAATTAAAATAGCTAAAGATAGTTTTTGTGATTTGATTTATGTAATGTAGAGCAACTAAAATCTTCT
This sequence comes from Zingiber officinale, assembly GCF_018446385.1. NCBI lineage: Eukaryota > Viridiplantae > Streptophyta > Magnoliopsida > Zingiberales > Zingiberaceae > Zingiber > Zingiber officinale. The sequence goes on from NC_055990.1 coordinate 52,366,237, forward strand.
CTCCAATAAAGTTTTCTCTATTTTGTCCTTGTTATTCTTTTACAAAACACATCATTCTCTAACACGGGCGTCTTGATAGCGGAAGAGGTGTGTTAATAATCTAAAGGGGCATGATTCGGTCATCATATTGAAGCCTCACCGGTTCAAGTTGTCGGACTTACCAATAAATTAATGGAAGATATTTGAACCACTTGGACTAATCTAATCGAGTGATATTTCTAACAATAGCAACTATTGGATAAATTTACCGAAATAGATCTTAATTGCCTCTCACAGTGCAGATCACTATTCAGACCTAAAAATCTGGTTGTGTCAAACATTATGCAGCAAGAAGCAGTTTCAAGATTTCACTATGTAGACCTTATCATCAAACGGTCTAAACTTCAGTTTCTGTTGTGAGCTATTTGTTACAACTCCAATCTGTGAATATGTAGCTTTCTAAGGGGAGGCTTGATTAATTTTATGGCCGAACCCATAGACTCCTGGGTCTAAACTTTACTATTACCACAATATAACAGAAAACTTATACAGAACAATCTTGGATGTTATTCCACAAATTGTCAGAGTTACAATTGAAATTTACTAAATTTAAAATTACTATGTTCCTGTTCTGAGATGTTCTAAGATAACTCACGAATGAGCTGGCTCAAGCTTTGACCACTATTGCCAAGAAAAGGAGAGATCATAGCTTTCAGAAATATCTGCAAACAAAGATGTCAGAGAGTGATCCAATGATTACACTCCAACGCTCAAGTCAGAAGCAATAGTAAAAAAAAGAATTGATATAATAGAGGATTAGAGATGAATTTAACCTTTCTTCATACTCATCATGTCATTTTATACCTTTTTCGATGACTTTTCATCTTTTCCTTGTTTAAAGGTATTAATTATCGATAGAAAGTATTTTTATCTTGGCTTCCTTACATTCAATGGAGTCAGTATTAATTATCGATAGAATGTATATTTGCCTTGGCTTCTTTTACATTCAATGGAGCCATAAAATAGATGAAATGTTCACTTTTGTTCTCCTTACCAATATTAAGTATTTGCCTTTTCTCCTTTTTCTTGTCTTACCTATCCATTATTATTTTATCAACAATATGTTCAATGGTTGTTTTCAATATCGATTATTAATGTCCTCTTTCCTTCAGCATTAACCTATTAATGCTATTGCATATACGATGAAGCCCTTTTAGTCTCAGTCAGTAGAGTACTTGGACATTTATATTTTACCCATCGTCGTCAGAGTGACCCTCATCCTGCTCAGCCTAGTACTTGGACAGCTAGCTTGGGCAGCCAGCTCGGCTGGCCGAATACTTGGTTTGCCACACGGATTGCCAACCAGGTCTGAGCAATATTCATCCCGAATGAGCTGTCACTTTTTGGATGAGTTCCCTTCATCTCATAAGGGTTGGAAAAAACACTTTTTTTATCATAAGCTCTCATCCCCCTTTACTTTCCCGATCGATTGGCAAGTAGACCTGCCAGATCCACCTCTGCTCGGTCAGTATAGGAAGGATCCAAAATATCAGAGAGCCCTGGAGGTGTTAAATGACATATGCCTTAACACAACCTACTTAGCCAGAAATGAGGGCTTGTTATATCGCGCTCCACTAAGCCCCAATGCGGCCATCCTCGATGCTCTGCTCGGTAAGTTTTAGTCTATCTTTTTTTTAATGAAAACTAACTCATGTTCTCTCTCATCTGCAGAAGTCATCATGTTGAACCTGTCGATGAGCAAGAAACCAAGTGGGACCTGATAGATTTGCAAGTGCTCCTAACCCCAGAAGTCTCTGAGGATGCCCCTAATGCTACAGAGAGTGACTCTAAGATCTCTCCTCCTCACCCCCCCTCCATGGGTACAAGATTCAAGGATCCCACTAATCAACCACAAGTAACTAGAACAGTTGCCCCCGTTCAATCGGCCGGGTCTAGCGAAGCGACACCCCCTCCTATTTCTAGGTCGGGCATGGAAAAAGCCCACTTGTACGATGTCTGCCTCTTATTGAGGAGACAACCAAGGAAAGCCAAGCCATGCCTGTCGTATATGGTTTTCCTTCTGCTTCCCTGACCAAGAAACACAAGCGCTTAGTTTCTTTGGGCCATAAGGGCGTGAAGATATCCTCTCCGAGCAGCCTTTCTGAGCAAACTCTTGAGCCAGGTGTATTCCTCGTGTGCCCCTTGTAATTGAGCCCTGAAAGATTATGCTCACCTATGCCGAGTGCGCTGATTGAGGTGTCATCACCGCCCCCACAATTTGTCCCCTCACCCGAGGTGTCGTCAACTGCTATTAATGCTGGCATACTGATTGGGTCTCGTCGAGGGGTAGAAAGTACCTGTCAAGCCAATTTATTGGATTTAATAAAGGAGGGTGGTTACAGTAAGGAATTAAGGGGTTTGGATACCCTAGAGGTCATCGGCCGACCAAATAGCTGTATAATCAAGGTATGTAATTATCTTTTAGATTTGATGGTAGCTTCTTTATTCCTAACACTAGTTGTGATCTTCTTGTAGTTGTGGTTGGAGCATTTGGAATTTATAATCAAGTGTCATATTTGTTAGAGTGTATACTAAAAGTCTACCTTTTTGTCAACATTTATTTTGAAATAAAGAATCACATTGGTCAAAGTCTACATTTATATGCTAAGTGTAGTTATTCAATTAATTTATATTGTAGATAACATGGTGTGTGGTGTCACACACAGATGATCATGTTATCAATTCCTTATAAATTATAAACAGTAGCTCACGACTAAGATGGATAGGAACAAACCATTGGAATAGTCATAGTGTAATTTGGTATTAGTTTATCTTGATTATAAAATTACACTAGTACACTCTGAGTGTATTGAGCAGGACCATTTAAGGTAGTTTCTTTTTATACTGACTGCATAAAAGAACAAGACCTTTGTTATTATGGAAGTGTATGCCCTTAATCCTGATATAATAACAAGTACATATATCTAATATTGATTTCTTTAATTTATCAAAGGTTGCGATTTAGTTCGATAAATCAATAGGTCTGATAAGTTGAGAAATAATATTATTTATAGCGTGTGTTGTTGATTATAGAAGGAAACTATATCCTAGGAATCAAGGTTGATGATGTCCCCAAGAGGAGCTCATAAGGATTTTCATGTAAACCCTGTAGGTGGACTTAGTCTGACATGACGATAAGGTAGAGTGGTACTACTCTTGGAGCTAGATATTAATTAAATGAGTTGTCAGTAACTCATTTAATTAGTGGACATTCTATATCTTAAACACAGGATGATTAACACACTCGTGATAAGAAGGAGCATATATAGTAATATGGGATTGGTGCGGTAGTTCAATAATAACTCTTTAGTGGTATGAGTTATTATTGATGAACTTGAGTTGGGTGTTCGAGGCGAACACGGGAAGCTCAAATTCATCGGGAGACCAATACCAATTTCTCCTCTCGGTCCCTGTCATAGCGTCTTAGTTATAAAGTCTTATACTCACCTAAACCCACCTTCTTGCCCATCCCAAGGTGGCCGGCCAAGCCAAGCTTGGAGCCTAAGCAAGGGCTGACCAAGATAAGGCTTGGATGGGTTGAAGTGTGGCCAGCCTAGCTTGAACCCAAGCTTAGGTGGCCAGCCACAATAAAATTAAAAGGATTTTATTTTTTAAAATCTTTCCTAATGTGGAAGACATGATTTTAAAAGAGAGTTTTAAAATTAAATTTTACCTTTTATAGTTTCTACAAAGGATTAAGAGAAAGGTTTGATATCTTTCCTTATTTATAGATTGAAAGGAAGATTTTAATTTTGGAGAAAACTTTCCTTATTGTAATCATCCACATTTTAATAGAGAGATTTTAATTTATAAAAGTTTTCTTTTATAACTATAATTTTTAAAGAGAAATTTTTATTTTAAAAATTTTTGGAAACAAATTAGGAAGTTTTAATTTTGTGTTTAAAACTTTCCTTGTTTGGAGGAGATGGCGGTGGCTGGCCATTAATAGAAGAAAAGGAAATTTTTTTATCAATTAAATTTTCCTTTCAATGGAAAGGAAAATAAGAAAGTTTTTATTAAAACTTTCCTTATTTGCCAAGACCAAGGAATATAAAAGAGAGGGTAGAGGTGCCTCACCTCACAACAACAATAGATCTTCTATTATTCCTCTCTTCCTTGGTGGTGGCCGACCCTCTCTTCCTCTTCCTTTCCTATTCTTCTTCCTTGTGTGGCCAGTGGCATCTTCATCTCAAGGAGCTTGGTGGTGGTCGGATCTTGTTAGAGGAAGAAGGAGAGATAAGAGGCTTTGTTTCTTAGCATCCCTTAGAGCTTGGTTGGTGGCCGAAAGTTCTTCATCTCTTGAAGATTGGTGGTGGCCGAAACTTGCTTGGAGAAGAAGGAAGCTTGGGTGGATTCTCATCTCGGTAGATCATCGCCCACACGGCGTCCGAGATAAGAAGAGGAATACAATAGAAGATCGTGAGGTCTATAAGCTACGAAAGGTATAACAAGTTTTTAGTTTTCACATCATAACTAGTTCATCTTTTTGTTTAGATCTTGAAATACCAAACACAAGAGTCTAACATTTCTAGGTCTTAGATTTATGATTCGAATTTGTGTTTCTTTTGTTTTTCCGATCTTGTGATTCGATTGTTCTTATTGGTTAAACCTAGGGTTACTATAAGGAGATTAAATATTGAATTTCATTGAAAGATTTTGTCTAGGAAGTGATGGATGATCCCATACCCAAGAAGGCCTAGTGTCTCACCATGTTTAACCTAGAAGCCGATCTCTGAAATAAATATTTAATCAAATTTGTAACATAGGTGGATTTGGATTAATAATATTAAGCATCGTTTGTGATCCAAGTCTAAACCTCTAAGAACAGATAAGTTGAATTTGAAATCAATAATGTTAAGTTCTATTTGTGATTCTAAATTTAATTTCTAAAGAACACAATAGGTTGTTAAGAATGGTTTGGGATTTGTACAAAATTTTTGTACAGGGGAACTAGTACGATATTCCGAGTAACAACCAAAAATTGGTATCAGAGCTAGGGTTTGCCTCTGTGTGTTTGGTTTTTAGTTTAATTATGCACATGTCATATATATCTTAGGCAGGATAATAGTAGGATGTGCAAATAGATTTAACTCTGTGGTTGCAGGCATCCTAGATCCAACTATTATGGCTCTAATGTGATTGTGTGTGTAATACCCCGGTTCTGAGATTCTGGTTAAGTATGACTTAAAAGGTTAGATGGTACTATCCATATCACCAAGGTGCACCTTCCTTTTCGGAAGCCCAAACTTAAGAACTCCAAAGTTAAGCGTGCTTGGCTTGGAGAAATCTGAAGATGGGTGACCTCCTGGGAAGTTTTCCAGGGTGCGTGCGAGTGAGGACAAAGCACGCTGAAAGGACCTCCGGTGGTCTGTGGAGCTAGTCATCAAACCAATAGGTAATTCTGGTGTCGTTCCTGGTTCGGTTCGGGGGGTCCCGCCCGGGCCGGGGCGTTACAAATGGTATCAGAGCGACCTTGCGACCGTGAGTGCGCCTGTGGTAGGAGCACCCAGGGCACCACCTAGCGAGGGAGATTCTGGGATTTGTTTGTGGTGTGATTTGTGGTTACACAACGAGGACGTTGTGTCTTTAAGTGGGGGTGATTGTAATACCCCGGTTCTGAGATTCTGGTTAAGTATGACTTAAAAGGTTAGATGGTACTATCCATATCACCAAGGTGCACCTTCCTTTTCGGAAGCCCAAACTTAAGAACTCCAAAGTTAAGCGTGCTTGGCTTGGAGAAATCTGAGGATGGGTGACCACCTGGGAAGTTTTCCAGGGTGCATGCGAGTGAGGACAAAGCACGCTGAAAGGACCTCCGGTGGTCTGTGGAGCTAGTCGTCAACCCGATGGGCAATTGTGGTGGCGTTCCCGGTTCGGTTCGGTGGGGCCCGCCTCAGAACCGAGGTATTACAGTGTGTCATTGGACCCTCGGACATGTCGAGGGCATTTTATGTGTGTGCATGATGTAGGTTGTTATTTGGAATACCGTCCTAGTTTCCCTGTACAAAAATTGGTACAAGCATAGAACTATCCTAGCTACTCATGTGTTCTACTAAAGTTAAATTTGGATTGAAACGATGCTTAACATTATTAATCCAAATTTTTCCTTTAGAAGTTAAACTTGAATTGGGAACGAAACTTAACATTCTTACTTAAAGTTTAACCAATGTGATCTTCCTAAGTTAAACCATATTACAGAAGTTGATCAAATATTTATTTCAAGGATCGGCTTCCAGGTCAAACGTGGCGAGGCACTAGGCATTCTTGGGTATGGGATCATCCACCACTGCCTAGACAAAGCCTTTCAAAGAAAATCGGAAATTTAAACTTCTCACAGTAAACTAGGTTTAGCTATAGAGACCTCAATAGAAACACAATATCGAAACATGAAATCGAAAACATAAAATCGATAAAAAATGATAACTTAAAACCGTTAACCTCTTGTATTTGATTTTTCAAGATCTATACAAAGATGAACTAATTATGATGCGGAAACTAATAACTAGTTATATCTTATGTAACTTAGAGACCTCTTGATCTTCTATTGTATTCTTCTTCTTATCTCGGATGTCGTGTGGGGAACGATCTACCAAGATGAGAATCCACCCAAGCCTTCTTCTTCCTTTCAAGTTTCGGCCACCAACTTTCTCCAAGAGATGATGAAGTTCGGCCACCAACTTTCCTCCAAGGGATGCTAGACAAGAGAACCTCCTCCTCTTCTTCTTCTCCTTCAAGCAACCGGCCATCAATGGATCTCCATACCAATATGCCGCCGGCCACCAAGAGGGAAAACAAAGGAGAAGAGAGAAAGAGTAAGGGTCGGTCACCACCAAGGAAAAGAGGAGAGGATTAGAAGATGTATTGTTGTGAGGTGAGGCACCTCTACCCTCTCTTTTATATTCCTTGGTGTTGGCAAATAAGGAAAGTTTTAAATATAATTAAAACTTCCTTATATTCCTTGCCAATGACTAAAAAGGAAAGTTTTAAAACAAAAAATTAAAACTTCCTTTTCTTCTTGTCATGGTCAGCCACATGCTTGTTCTCCAAGCAAGGAAAGATTTTAAACAAAAATTAAAATCTCTCTTTTAAAAATTCCTTTTGTGGATAATTCTAAAAGGAATGTTTTATAAATTAAAATCTCTCTCTTTTAAATCCTTTTATGGATATCTATAAAAGATAAGTTTTAAAATAAAACAAGGTTTCAATAAAGGAAAGTTTTATCAAAAAATTAAATCTTTTTTTCATATTATAGATAACTACAAATAAGGAAAGATTTCAAATCTCTCTTTTATTCCTTTGTAGAAAGCTATAAAAGGAAAGATTTTAAAAATTTAAAGCTCTCTTTTAAAATCAACATAAAAGGAAAGTTTTCAACAAAATAAAAACTTCCTTTTATTTCCTTTTATGATCGATCTAAAAAAGGAAAGTTTAATATAAAAATTATCCTTTTAAATCCTTTTAATGGATCTCTATAAAAGGAAAGATTTTACAAAATAAAACTTCCTTTTGAATTCAATGTGGCCGACCACCCTTGCTTGGGTTCCAAGCTAGGGCTGTAAAATACTGAAAATTAGCGAATAATGATAAGGGATTTTTCTAGAATTTTTGGAAATTTTTCGGGAATTTTTCGAAGTTCATATGGACGAGTTTACGGGGATAAAATAGGGCCTCGGGAAAAGCCTGTTTAGGCTACCCATTTAAGTGAGGAAATGTTATTTATAAATATATTTTCTTTTCTATTTCTTATTTCCTTCTTCCCCGCCGAAACCATGCGCCGACGCCAAACATTTTCTCCAGATCTTCTGCCCTAACCGCCACGAGAGCATCGCCGGCTCCTCCTCTCGGCCAATCTATCCTCGCCGGCCGACGAGAGCCAAGGATAAAGCCCTGTTGCCGGCCACACACCGAGCCCTAGGTCTTTCTCTCTCGGCGCCGGTTAATTCTTCCTCCGGTATCGGAGCCGTGGCTGAGGGATGTGCTTCTCCTCCCTTGCCGGTGCTCTCGGTTTTCCCTCTGCCTCATCGCCTCCTCGCCACAGAGATCTTCCTCCGCCGATTCTTCCTCCTCATCCATTCGGAGCCGCGCGCCGATCACCGGCCACTACAGCCGTTCTCGTGCGCTGCCCTGTTGATCACCGCCGACTCCTTGTTCCTGAGTCGTGCCCTAGACCCGAGCCAACAAGGTGAGATTGTGCCCGAAGGATTTGGGTTGGTGGAGCACCCAATTGTTTGATCTCAGGCTGTGGTGTTGTTTCTTGTTTCCAGCAGGACCTCTAGCTTGTTCCGGCAGCCAACATCTTCGACTCTGGATCAACAGTGATACATTCAAATTGAGGTAAGGCGAATGCCCGAAATTGATTAGCAGTGATTGGTTTTCCATTCTATGTATTGGGATGTGAAGATTTAATGTTTGGCTTGTCTTTGGAGTTTCGGTCAGCATTATTCGCCGACGAATCACAATTCCGGCCATCCTATTCCGGAAGTGAACCTCTCTAGCTGTGAGTTGATGGAGGAGAAATCCAAGTTAGGTGAGTTGAGCTATGAAATGATTACATATTTAGAATTGTGATAATATATAGATGATGATAAATTGGTTGATTTGGTGAGTATGCGGAGATATCATTTTTAACTGGATAAGTGGAGTTAATTAGTTGATTTCATGAGCATTGTTAGAATTATTGAATTGGTACTTTGATTGGTGGATTAAAAATAGAGTTATCATCTATTTGGAACATACTGGATTTATGTTAAATTGATTTGTTAGTAAATGGTTCGCCATATGAATTAATTAAAGGGGTTGATAAGGTTGGGTTAAATTTATTTTAGTAAATGGATTTGGGTGAAATGAAGTTCATAGTTGGATTAGAGTTTTTCCCTAATTACGTTGGGTTGGATTTAGCTAGTTGTTATTTATGAAATTAGCTAAATTATACATCACGTGATTTGCAGGACTTTGATTGGAGACAGATGTCTTGATACGAGATTTATTGCGATACGGACTACAGATAATGGCGGGTACCTTGACTTATCTTTTTGATATGTCTTGTTGATATGTCTAGTAGGTTATAGCCTTTTGTAATAATTATGTTCATCCTTATTTCGGTACGTCACTACCGGATACTCGTTACGTACTTGTTTGCTCACCTGTTATGCATTTTATGCTAGTATCCATATGATTATATATATGCTCAGTGAGGTAGTGACATACCATGCTTGTTATGTTCAGGACTTAGGTTTTTGATATCCTATCTAACCTGTGTACTTTAGTTCTTCGTATTTGACCATCGATACTACGATACTCATGTTATATATATGGATATGGTTATGTTGATCAGTTTATTGCTATGCTTAGTGTCATGCATCATGATTGCATGATGCGCGATTGTCGGCTCCACTATTTTAGAGCACATCGCCAGTTACATATACTGCACACACCACCACTCATGGATTAGTGGTATATCAGGCAGGTGTGTGGCAGTTTTACTGTTTGGCTCCGTTGGTCAGGTGACTCAGCGTGGTAGCCGGCAGACAGTTCCGCTCTGTTTGGCTCCGCTGGCATTTAGTGTAGCAGCGTAGTAGCCGGCAGACGGTGGACTCTGTTTGGCTGCGTTGGTCAGGTGACTCAGCGTGGTAGCCGGCAGAGATACCTCCCCGTTATCGTATACCGGGAGATGAGAGCATTGAGCTCCCCCATTTATGATTTGGGGCCAGAGGACAGGAGTACTCCGACAGCATCCCGTCCACTCACTCACTCATCAGGTGTAGTGATGGTACAGTTGTCATAACCCTACCCACTCGGCCTCACTATTGTGTGTGAGATGACTGACTGGCGTCAGGGGTGACCAGGACGCATCATTGGCATCATACGCATTTATGCATTTACTGTTTGTGTTTGCTGCACTTATATGCTGCATTTGGATGGATGCATATGTTTGACATGCATACAGGATTTATGACACTTCCGATCTGACGACCTGATTATTCTGATAGGTGGCTCTGGTGAGTACAGTAATCTTTAGCCTTTTCTATTATGCATTACCTTCTTTTGTTCAGGAGACTGTATTCCATAGTTATTACTATTTGTTATAGTTTACTATACATGTCAACTAGGTATTCGCTGAGTTGTTGAACTCACCCCCGTGGACACTGTTTTTTTCAGGTAGCAGGTTGTTTATGGAGTCGCTTGGAGTATCCTGACTGCCGGTCCCCACATCACATTAGAAGACCAGTCTTCGCATTTTGTTTATGTTTATCGTGGTATATGGTATGTGTGTATTTGACTTTGTGTTCCGGTTTTGTTTCCGGAGTAATGTGTTGTTGTGTGGTGTAAGCCTAGTCGGCTAGCAGTCATGTATTTTGGATTTCTATCATTTTTCTGCTGTGTTTTATATTTTGTTTCAGCCGAGTGGGCTGATGATATATATATATAACTGCATGGTTGTGTGTATATTCCAGCCGTCTGTGGCTGATGTATATTATGTCTGTAGAAATGCTTCAGATTGTCACCCGTACAGAGGAGGTGCTACCGAAATTTCTTCGGACAGAGACTTTCCCGGGGCGTGACAATTTAGTGGTATCAGAGCAGGTATACGATACTTGCTACGTATTCTGGATTTTCGAGATTTATCTGATACCAATCTATTTGGTATCAGAGCTCGGCTTACGAGTCTTATTTTTCTGTGTTTCGGATTTCGTGTTTTAGTCTTCTCGATGTGACTTTTCGGGTTTTTGGGACATGGCAGTAGCAGGACATCTCCAAACTATAGGAGGTATGTTGGTATATACTGTTATCCTACCTTTCTGTTAGTATATGCCTAGTTGACTATTACAGTTTATCACCTGTATTAGCATACTTTATTAGTACCTGTCTGGTTGTTGTAGCGTATATTACATGTGATGGGTTAGCCACTGATCTTGATTGACCTTAATAGAGATTAAGGATTATAGGCTTTGGTGATTTTACATGTCATACACCAGTAGTTTTTAGCTTATGTTATTACTAGTTGGTTAGCAGATTGAGGCACATACCAGCCTCTGCTTTTATTAGCTGGGTAGTGGATAGTATTTATATCTTTATGTTGACCTAGCCAGTAGTATACCATGTTATCTTAGTTAATTTCATCCGTAGATAATTAATTTACTCTTGTTAAATCGGTCAGTAGAAGATAGATTGACGTTTGTTGACTTGGGTAGTCGTGATCGATTTACCTTAGATGCTTGTAGAGGCTTTATTTATTCTTGATTAGTTAGTAGATGACCGATTAGTTTTGTTGATCCGATCAGTAGGGGATTGACCTACTTTACTTTTAGATGTTTGAATCTTGGGTTATTCGTGCTTAGTTGGATATCTTGAGCACCTCGAGTACCTAGCTTATACTGATGTGGGAAAGGATTGAATTAGCCATATACTATTGATGATTTGGTCAGTCGATAGAGGATCGATGTATCCTATTCCATGAGTACTTTAATTTTAGACTATATGTACCTAATTGGATAACTTAGAAGGTGGTATAGGGTTTGTGTGGTAGATTGGATTAAATATGTTGATTATGCATAACTATGAAGTGTACATATGATTGTTATGAGTTGAAGGAGTTCTATGATGGATAGTTCATTTGTAGATAGTGTGGGTATTCCCATCTAGATATGGTTATTGTAGGTTCCTATTGACATATTGGAGGTATCTTATCGATTTAAATCTGTGTCGTGGTATGTGCACATGGGTGTGAGTGTCATGTTGGAAGTATCTTGTCGACTACATTGGTGTTGTGATATGTACATATGTGTTTGGTGTGGTATCTGAGGTATCTTGTTGATTATGTGTGATTTGTGAATGTTTTAGTATGCCTTATTGGAAGTATATGTTGATTATACTCTTGGTATATGTGTATATATGTCATGTGAGTGTTGTTTGAGGTGTATTGTCGATTATACCTACGATGATTTATGCACACGAGTTCGGTTTGTAATATTGGAGGTATCACACTAGTTTATTTACCTGTGTTATGAGTATGTTTGGAGTGTACTAATTGGAGGATTATGTCGATCATACCTATGTTGTGTATGCACGCGTGCCAGATGTATGATTAGTAGCATTATGATGATTCTACCTATGTTAAATGTAGAATATTAAATGTCTACATTATGATATTGGTTGTTTTACCCTGTCAACTAATTCTCCCATTAGTGGGTGACCGACCCACTAGGAGGATGATAGAGTTGACTATGGATTTGATTTGCTTACTGGGTGGTTATACCCTAGGTTACCCACAGTGATATGTGGTAGAGAGATTTCGTGCAGTCTCTAACTAGATAGTTAGGTGCTTTGGGCACTTATGTATTGTTGTGGTAGAGCGTAGCTCCCACATGTTAGGGATCGTTTGTGGTAGAGCGTAGCTTCCACATATTCTGGATTCCCACATAATTAGGGATTGTTTTGTAGTGGAGCGTTGCTCCCACATATTGCGGATTGCTTGTAGCGGAGCATTGCTCCCATGTTTATTGTAGATACATATTTCGGATTATCCCACATATGGAGGATTTTTTTTTTTTTTTGTGGTTGAGCGTTGCTCCCATATATGTGGTATTTTGTGTGATGGAGCGTTGCTCTCACACTAGAGGATATATTCTTTGGTGATTTATATCGTTGGTGATCAGATCTATTTATTGTTGAGGATCTTATGGTTAGGAATGTCTGTGATACGGACATTATGTGTCTTGGTTTTACCATTATGGCTTGCGGTGCCCTAGATGTTAGCATGGACTCGATGATTTGGGTATCCCTAGGATGTTTGGATCGGTTTCCATTGTCTTGTTGACGATGTTGTGATCTATTTCGGATCTGAGGTGAGTCACGCACACCATTTTCGTATAGTTCTAGAGATGTTTTGACAGAAACATCTATATGTGAAGATCAGTAGTGCGTATTTTGGTAGTCTCCTGTGAGATGTTTGAGACACACGGTCACCAGTAGGAGTATACCGTGGTTACACAGGAGATAGAGGTTGTTACCGTTGGGAGTAGACGGAGTCTATAGAAGAGGCTCGCAACTTCCTTTGTTTGGCCGATATTTCCGGAGATACGTGAGGATTTCTCACGGATTGCTATGCTGTTTACACGCCGGACCGGGAAAGGCGTGAAGTTCACTTGGACTGAGGATTGCGAGACCAGCTTCCAGGAGATGAAGCGGAGTTTAGTGTCGGCTACGATTTTTGGTTTTACCTTCTGGAGAGGACGGATTCGTGCTCTGTACCGACGCATCTCTACAGGGTTTGGCGTTGTTTTGCTGCAGCACGACAGGGTAGTCTCTTACTTCTCGGCAGTTGAAGGAACATGAGGAGAACTACCCAGTACATGACTTGTCGTCGATCGCCATTAGTTTTGCCTTGAAGATTTGGCGGCATTATCTGTACGACATTTCATTTGAGATTCTCACTGACCATAAGAGTCTCAAATATCTGTTCACTTAGAAAGAAACTTAATCTCCGACTGAGGAGAAGGATGAAATTTCTGAAAGATTACGATTTGTACCATTAGTTATTACCCGGGGAAAGCTAATGTGGTTGCCGATGCATTCAGCAGGAAGTCCAGAGGAACTTTAGCTTGCCACCGAGTTGTGGTCATAGACTTGATTCAAGGTTTCTCGGAGTTGGGCCTTGAAGGGTAGGACAGACAGAGCAGGGTACTCTGGTTACCATGGTTGCTCAGTCGTCGATCAGGACGAGGATCCGAGAGCCCTAGGCTGCTGATCAGTATTTGCAATTTAGTGCAGCCAGATAGCTTCCGGGTAGCAGACCGAGTTCACACGAGACTAGGAGGGTGTTATACACTTCCGAGGCATATTATGCGTACTTCAGTCTCATCCGGTTTTATAGGAGATTACTTCCGGAGGCTCATCGCTCATGATTTGCTGTCCACCCAGGCGGTACCCGTGTATATCAAGATTTGAGGTGTTTCTATTGGTGGAACGACATGAAGGAAGACATCGCGGATTTTGTAGCTAGATGTCTTGTCTGTCAGTAAGTGAAGGCCGAGCATCAGAGATCTGTCGGCTTACTTCAACAGATTTCTATTCCTGAGTGGAAATGAGAACATATTACTATGGACTTTGTGGTGAGTTGCCGAGGACATGACGAGACCATGACGCGATTTGGGTAATCGTTGATCAATTAACCAAATCCGTGCATTTTTTTTTAGCTGTTCGGAGGACATATTTCCTGGATCGATTGGTAGATCTGTTTTGCCGGGAGATCATCAGATCAATTGGTGTCCCGTTGACTATTATTTCAGATAGACTCCGGTATATGTCTTGTTTTTGACAGAGTCTGCAGCAGGCCTTGGGCACGCAGCTCTGTTTCAATACAACTTCCATCCGCAGACAGATGGACGGTTAGAGCGGACCATTCAGACTCTAGAGGACTTGCTGAGGTCTTGTGTATTGGATTATGGAGGCAGTTGGGAGGACCATTTGCCATGGGTAGAGTTCGCCTACAACAACGGTTTGCATTCAGCTATCCGGATGCCACCGTTTGAAGCGTAGTAGGGTAGGCCTTGTCGGACACCCACCTTCTGGGATGAGGTTGGGGAGGTCCAGTTGTTGGGACCTCATAGAGCTCAGTATGAGGCATAGTTGGTCCGTACTATTAGACGGAGAATGCCAGAGGCACATGACTACCAGAAGAGTTATGCTGACCGGAGTCGGAGATTTTTTAAAAGTTCTCCATTTGCGACCATGTATTTTTGCGAGTTTTACCCACGAAAGGGGTGAAGAGATTGGTCTCAGAGGTAAGCCAGCTCCGCGATACATTGGACCTTTCCAGATCTTGGAGAGGATTGGAGCGGTAGCTGACTGGCTAGCACTACCACCGTCCTTGGTAGGCGTGTACGATGTGTTCTACGTGTCTATGTTGAGGAGATACCTACTCGACCCGACACATGCACTGATAGATATCTCAGTTCTGTTCAGCTCGACATCACTTATGAGGAGATTTTGGTACGGATTCTGGACCGGAAAGAGCGTCAGTTGTGGAACAAGATGATCCGACTGGTTAAAGTCGGATGACAGTATCATTTGGACGAGGAGGTTACTTGGGAGCTCGAGGATATTATCCGAGCTCGATACCCCATCTTTTCACTTGAGGTGTGTGATATTATTTACTGTTCAGCATTTATACTCTTTACCTGTTGTTAGTATTTGCTGATGGTAGATAACGAAATTTGGGGACCAAATTTTTATTAGTGGGGGAGAATGTAAAATACCGAAAATTTGCAAATAATGATAAGGGATTTTCCCGAAATTTTTGGAAATTTTTCGGGAATTTTTCGGAGCTCATATGGACGAGTTTACGGGATAAAATAGGGCCTCGGGAAAAGCCTGTTTAGGCTACCCATTTAAGTGAGGAAATGTTATTTATAATAACATTTTCTTTTATATTTCTTATTTCCTTCTTCCCCGCCGAAACCATGCGCCGACACCGAACATTTTCTCCCGATCTTCTGCCCTAACCGCCACGAGAGCACCGCCGGCTCCTACTCTCGGCTAATCTATCCTCGCCGGCCGACGAGAGCAAAGGATAAAGCCCTGTCGCCGGCCACACACCGAGCCCTAGGTCTTTCTCTCTCGGCGCCGGTTACTTCTTCCTCCGGTATCGGAGCCGTGGCTGAGGGATGTGCTTCTCCTCCCTTGCCGGTGCTCTCGGTTTTCCCTCTGCCTCATCGCCTCCTCGCCACAGAGATCTTCCTCCGCCGATCCTTCCTCCTCATCCATTCGGAGCCGCGCGCCGATCACCGGCCACTACAGCCGTTCTCGTGCGCTACCCTGTTGATCACCGCCGACTCCTTGTTCCTGAGACGTGCCCTAGACCCGAGCCAACAAGGTGAGATTGTGCCCGAAGGATTTGGGTTGGTGGAGCACCCGATTGTTTGATCTCATGCTGTGGTGTTGTTTCTTGTTTCCAGCAAGACCTCTAGCTTGTTCCGGCAGCCAACATCTTCGACTCTGGATCAACAGTGATACATTCAAATTGGGGTAAGGCGAATGCCCGAAATTGATTAGCAGTGATTGGTTTTCCATTCTATGTATTGGGATGTGAAGATTTAATGTTTGGCTTGTCTTTGGAGTTTCGATCAGCATTATTCGCCGACGAATCACAGTTCCGGCCATCCTATTCCGGAAGTGACCCTCTCTAGCCGTGAGTTGATGGAGGAGAAATCCAAGTTAGGTGAGTTGAGCTATGAAATGATTACATATTTAGAATTGTGATAATATATAGATGATGATAAATTGGTTGATTTGGTGAGTATGTGGAGATATCATTATTAACTGGATAAGTGGAGTTAATTAGTTGATTTCATGAGCATTGTTAGAATTATTGAATTGGTACTTTGATTGGTGGATTAAAAATAGAGTTATCATCTATTTGGATCATACTGGATTTATGTTAAATTGATTTGTTAGTAAATGGTTTGTCATATGAATTAATTAAAGGGGTTGATAAGGTTGGGTTAAATTTATTTTAGTAAATGGATTTGGGTGAAATGAAGTTCATAGTTGGATTAGAGTTTTTCCCTAATTACGTTGGGTTGGATTTAGCTAGTTGTTATTTATGAAATTAGCTAAATTATACATCACGTGATTTGTAGGACTTTGATAGGAGACAGATGTCTTGACACGAGATTTATTGCGATACGGACTACAGATAAAGGCGGGTACCTTGACTTATCTTTTTGATATGTCTTGTTGATATGTCTAGTAGGTTATAGCCTTTAGTAATAATTATGTTCGTCCTTATTTCGGTACGTCACTACCGGATACTCGTTACATGCTTGTTTGCTCACCTGTTATGCATTTTATGCTAGTATCCATATGATTATATATATGCTCAGTGAGGTAGTGACATACCATGCTTGTTATGTTTAGAACTTAGGTTTTTGATATCCTATCTGACCTGTGTACTTTAGTTCTTCGTATTTGACCATCGATACTACGATACTCATGTTATATATATGGATATGGTTATGTTGACCAGTTTATTGCTATGCTTAGTGTCATGCATCATGATTGCATGTTGCGCGATTGTCGGCTCCACTATGGTAGAGCACATCGCCAGTTACATATACTGCACACACCACCACTCATGGATTAGTGGTATATCAGGCAGGTGTGTGGCGGTTCTGCTGTATGGCACCGTTGGTCAGGTGACTCAGCGTGGTAGCCGGCAGAGATACCTCCCCGTTATCGTATACCGGGAGATGAGAGCATTGAGCTCCCCCATTTATGATTTGGGGTCAGAGGACAGGAGTACTCCGACAGCATCCCGTCCACTCACTCACTCATCAAGTGTAGTGATGGTAGAGTGCACGGTTGTCACAGCCCTACCCACTCGGCCTCACTATTGTATGTGAGATGACTGACTAGCGTCAGGGGTGACCAGGACGCATCATTGGCATCAAACGCATTTATGCATTTACTGCTTGTGTTTGCTGCACTTATATGCTGCATTTGGATGGATGCATATGTTTAACATGCATACAGGATTTATGACACTTCCGATCTGACGACCTGATTATTCTGATAGGTGGCCCTGGTGAGTACAGTACTCTTTAGCCTTTTCTATTATGCATTACCTTCTTTTGTTCAGGAGACTGTACTCCATAGTTATTACTATTTGTTATAGTTTACTATACATGTCAACTAGGTATTCGCTGAGTTGTTGAACTCACCCCCGTGGACACTATCTTTTTCAGGTAGCAGGTTGTTTATGGAGTCGCTTGGAGTATCCTGACTGCCGGTCCCCACATCACATTAGAAGACCAGTCTTCGCATTTTGTTTATGTTTATCGTGGTATATGGTATGTGTGTATTTGACTTTGTGTTCCGGTTTTGTTTCCGGAGTATTGTGTTGTTGTGTGGTGTAAGCCTAGCCGGCTAGCAGTCATGTATTTTGGATTTCTATCGTTTTTCTGCAGTGTTTTATATTTTGTTCCAGCCGAGTGGGCTGATGATATATATATAACTGTGTGTTGTGTGTATATTCCAGCCGCCTGTGGCTGATGTATATTATGTCTGTAGAAATGCTTCAGATTGTCACCCGTACAGGGGAGGTGCTGCCGAAATTTCTTCGGACAGAGACTTTCCCGGGGCATGACAAGGGCTGACCACAACTATAACGCATCTAACCTTGGTTTGGTCGGCCCTAGCTTGGGCTCCAAGCTTGACTTGGCCGGCCACCTTAAGGTGGGTAAGAAGTTGGGTTTGGGTGGATATAAGACTTTATAAATAAGAGGCTACAATAGGGACCGAGAGGAGGAATTGGTTTTGATCTCCCGATGAGCTTGAGCTTCCCGTGTTCGCCCCGAACACCCAACTCAAGTTCATCAATAATATCTCATTCAACTAAAGAGTTATTATTGCACTACCGCACCAATCCCATATTACTATATGAGCTCCTTCTTATCATGAGTGCGTTAGTCTCCCTGTGTTTAAGATATTGAATGTCCACTAATTAAATGAGTTACTGACAACTCACTTAATTAATATCTAACTCCAACAGTAGTACCACTCAACCTTATCATCATGTCGGACTAAGTCCACCTGCAGGGTTTACATGACAATCCTTATGAATTCCTCAAGGGGGCATCATCCACTACAAGAAAAAAGCTAATAGACAACACTTTTAAATCATTGTCTTTGTGCCTATAAAAGCGTTGTTAAAGGCACTGTTGTTAAAAGTCTTCTCAATGACAATGCTTTTAAAGCGTTGTCGTTTGTAGCGAAGACAACACTTTTGCAACTCTTTAAAAGCGTTGTCGGTTTATGCAAAGACAACGTTTTTGCAACGCTTTTAAAGCATTGTTTTTGGTAAAAAAGACAATGCTTTTGCAACGCTTTAAAAGCGTTATCGTTTTAAAGAAAAAAATTATTTAAAAATCATTATTTTTTTATTTATGAAACTATTATTTTTCTTTTACCATGTCTAGATTCAAATTTTACATATAATCAACTCAGCTAATGATTTCAAACTCATACCAAAATAATAGGATTTTGACATTGAAGTAATATTAGTATTTAATTACATGAGAAGCTAGTAAATATCAAAATTAACACTAATTCTGTTTCAAAGTAGAGAGTGATATTCACAAATAAAACAAAAGAGCACAAAATAATCTTGTGAGCAATTGGATTTTGTCTAGGATCTTTGTGAGCTTTGAACAGATTGAACAGTTGACCTGAAATATAAACAAAAAATTACAGTCAATAGTTTGAACCAAAAAATTACTTCTACTAGCTATTTTCTATAAATAAACCAAAACTCATTACTCAGAAATGAAATGCTTGCAGAAAGAAAGAAAGCTTGCAGAAATGCAACGTTTCTTCAAACTACAGAAAGAAAGCTTCAAGAAATGAAACACTTTCTTCTCTACAAACGTTTTCTTGCAAAAAGCACTGTTGTTGCAGAAATGCAACGTTTCTTCAAACTACAGAAATAAAGCTTGTAGAAAGAAAGCTTGGCTTGCAGAAAGGCAACGTTTCTTCAAACTGCATTCTAAAATGCATGCAGTTTCTAATATGCATTCTAAAATGCATACAGTTTCTAAACTGCATTCTTCAAACTGTGCAGTTTCTAATATGCAGAGAAAGCTTGCAATTTCTCTATTCTAAAATGCATACAGTATTTCTCCATTCTAAAATGCATAAAGTATTTGCATAAAGAGAGCT
Organism: Zingiber officinale; assembly: GCF_018446385.1. NCBI lineage: Eukaryota > Viridiplantae > Streptophyta > Magnoliopsida > Zingiberales > Zingiberaceae > Zingiber > Zingiber officinale. The sequence goes on from NC_055990.1 coordinate 52,385,992, forward strand.
AAAATGAAACGTTTAGAATATGAGCAATTTCTCATCAATTACTAAATCCAAACGCTCCTTAGTGTACTGATCTCGACTGTCCTGTATCCACCTACAAAAGTAGCAATAATATGTCTCAAGTCCATACATGAGCATTTGTAACGACCCGGCCCTCTTGGCCCATTTGGCGACCTCTCATGTCGTCGACCGTCGGCCCTTAGCCGTGTCGTTACTCACTAGGACTTTCCACCCTTGGTCAGTGGATTTTTGCCTTCCCCAGGATTCGAACTCTAAACCTCCAGGCTTAAGTATTAGAGTTTATGAATCCTGGTAACCAAGTGAGATGATCTCACTTGGTTACCAGGATTCATAAACTCTAATACTTAAGCCTGGAGGTTTAGAGTTCGAATCCTAGGGGAGGCAAAAATCCACTGACCAGATGACATGAGGTCGCCAAATGGGCCTCCAAATGGGCCAAGAGGGTCGGGTCGTTACAATAAAAAGGCACCTTTTATTGTAATGACCCGACCCTCTTGGCCCATTTGGCGACCCTCGGGTCGTCGACAGTCGGCCCATTTGTCGTCGGCCCATTTGGCGACCTCTCATGTCATCGACCGACGACCCTTGGTCGTGCCATTACTCACTAGGACTTTCCACCCCTGGCAGTGGATATTTGCCTCCCCCAGGATTTGAACTCTAAACCTCCAAGCTTAAGTATTAGAGTTTATGAATCCTGGTAACCAAGTGAGATTACCTTTTGGCCTCTTGGGCGGCCCTTGTGGCGGCCCAACTGGCGGCCCTTATGTCGTCGGCCCATTTGGCGACCTCTTATGTCATCGACCGACAACCCTTTGGCCGTGCCGTTACTCACTAGGACTTTCCACCCCTGGCAGTGGATTTTTGCCTCCCCCAGGATTCAAACTCTAAACCTTCAGGCTTAAGTATTAGAGTTTATGAATCATGGTAACCAAGTGAGATTTCTCACTTGGTTACCAGGATTCATAAACTCTAATACTTAAGCCTGGAGGTTTAGAGTTCGAATCCTGGGGGCAAAATCAAAAGTCTAGTGAGTAACGGCAACAAGGGTCATCGTCGATGACATGAAGTCGCCTAATGGGCCGACGATAAACCGCCGATTGGGCGAAAAGGTTACAATAAAAGGCGCCTTTTTTTTGACCATTGGCGGCTCATTTGAGACCTCTCATGTCGGCCCTTGGCGTGGTTACTCACTAGGACTTTCCACCCATGGTCAGTGGATTTTTGCCTCCCAGGATTCGAACTCTAAACCTCCGGGCTTAAGTATTAGAGTTTACGGGCCGAAGACATAAGGGCCGACGGTCGACGACATGAGAGGTCGCTAAATGGGCCGCCAAATGGGCCAAGAGGGCCGGGTCATTACAGCATTACTGATAGCTCTCAAAAGAAACAAAACAATCAAAATAAACGAGTTCAAAATGTGAAACTTTACTAGAGAATCAACTATAATATGATAAACTGTGGTTTGTAGTACTCAGTATAACATCCATTTCTCAGTTTTTGTCTTATGTTGCATCTGTGTTTTTTATTTCATATTTACATGAAGTATATATCTTGTAATACAAGCAAATATCATGAAGTTCAATAATACAGATCTATAGTAAGCTTCTACGCCTACAACCAATGAAGTTCTATAAGAACTTCTTATGAGACATCAGTTGAGGTTTGTGTTGTTTACATTCCTTTCTAATTTTAATAGAGAATGATCATGGCCAGCATGCCAGTGAACAACCTCAAGGAAATTCAACAACATTATACTTTAACAAGGGCCTTAACTAGATTGAATAACTTACTTAAAAGAAGTAATGTCTACCTGAACATTGCTTTCTTCCATTAAAACCTCCTTAGCTTTTTCGCAAAGCACCCTAACTTGAAATTTTATTTAATAACTTATAAATATAGTTATTAATCACAATGATAAACTGCAAGAAATTCCAAATATTATTTTCATAGGGAAAAAAAGAACACTAAACAAACATTGGACTGCAAAAGCTAATGTCTTAACAATGTGAACTCATTGTGAACTTTTAGCAATTAGCAAGACACAAGAAGGGAATAGAAGCATTTACCTCTATTCCTTATTAATAGAACAAACAGTTAATGCATGTAACTAGAGGAGTCCTCCTATAACTTCAGTAATATTTCATAAATTTCTAGAGGCTTATGAAAAGATACAATAGAAACCTCTACGAATATTTTTTCTATATAACTTACAAGAAAAATCAGCTCAACCAAAAACTGAATTCCGAATGACATGTTGATCAGATAAACTATTTCCCATGTCTCTAACAAATTAAAGCATTTATAATTGTATCAAGGAGAAATAATTAAGTCACATTGGATAAATAAATCATCAGATTATTCATTAACAAGCGACACTAACCCACCCCATAGTCCAACAAAGAAAATCATTACAGTCCAGGAATGAAATATGGACTGACTAGTTCTACATTAGCAGTTTCAAGTCTGGGAAGAGCTCAAATTTCTCTACAAACTCCATTGTTTAAAGCTGGAATCATAGGATATGTGGAACAATCCAGGGAACCGGATCAAAGACCTGCAACCAAACCAATTCGTTACGAAGAAAGATCGACTAAAGATTAAATTAGATCTAACGCCAATATCTACCATTTTACATATACAAAGTATATAATTATAAACAAAAAATCAAAGCTAAAAAATTGTTTGCTACTCTAGAAACAAAAAAGAAACATTGTAAGAAAAACATGAAGGGAGTCAGAGATTTCGAGTATACAGTGTCAAGTAGTGCTCCAAGGCGATCGCCAAAGGCTACCTCGACAATGGTTGCATCTGGGTTTGAGTCTTGATCATTTATCACTTTAGGTGTTGGAATTCTATCAGTCTCTTTGGAACTGTCATCCTGTCATAATTGAATTCAGGGAAAATCAGAATGGATTTCCATATAAATGCATCAAGCAGGTGCTTGAATGTAATACCCACTAAGCTTGTAAGATAAATATATGAATTTGGGATTTTTCCTTATAAAAATAATAGGAAGTGAGTTGAAGCAAAAAGAAATAAAATGAAATAAAAAGAAGAGGAGGTCAAGGATTGAACCATGAACCTCTTATATTATATTTCATAGAATTAATTAATAGAAACCAATTGGGATAGAGAGAAGATGTTGATAACAAAGGAGGGAAACTCATGATAAAGGTAAGAGTAAAAGCTAGCCAAAAGAAGACAAGAAAAGAGCAAGAGAAAGGCAACTTGCCTTCCTCCCTTTCTCTCCTTCTTCCTCTTTGTTTTTGCCGAAAATTTAAAGAGGGAATTAAGAGGATTCAATCCCCCTTATTTCATCATGAATGGTAAGAATAAATGAATAAATAAAATAAATAGGAAATAGAAAAAAAAGGCTAAGGGAGAAGGAAAGCAAAAATCAATTTTGCTACCTCTTCCCCCTTAACATAAAAGGGAGCAAGAAAAGAGAAGTTTATTTTTCTCTCATTTTCTCTCATTCTTCCTCTCCCTCACCGAAACCATCAGTCCCCCTCTCCTCCATCTTCGGCCCCAAAGCCAAGGTTTTCCTCCTAAGAAAGCCTAAGATACAAGGAGGACTAAGCAAGGGAATCAAGGGAAAGGAACTAGAAGGAGAGGCTACTTCTTTCATCACCATACCTTAGATCCACAAGCGAAAAGGATGTAAGCTTCCCCTCACCTGTGGTACAAGGCTTTTTATGTGATTTTCGGATTTTATAAGGATTAGAAAACCTAGAAAAGAATTTAAGAAAAATTCAGCCAAAGAAAGGGTTTTCAAATCTAGGAAGGTTTAAACAAGTCCTTATTTCATGATATTTTTCTATGCTATGTAGGAAGGATTTTCTTCATGTTTTTATACCTAAATGATGCTTCATCAGAGGAGTACCTAACCCTAGAATTTCGGCCAAAAATATTTTAAAGAGGTTAGGGAAAATATTGTGTAACCAAACTAGTGCAAGATTCTCTCCATGAACTATTAAGGATCTTTTATTGGTTTTCTTGCTTAAAAGTTACTTGGAACCAAAAGAAATCCACTTATATGTTTCGGCCAAGAAAAGGGCTTAGGGTTAGGAAGACCTTTAAATTTAAGTAACCATGTTTGTATGATAGAATATAGAGTTCTCTTAAAGAATTGCATGTTGAACATTGCTATAAATTCATGAACTCTTATTTTAGATTTTCGGCCATGATAAGATGGATAGTTTAGAAAAGCTTAAAAAAAAATTCTAATATGCTCAAGACCTCTGTGATATTATGATATGAAAGTTATTTAATGCTCTCATGTTTAATTGGAGTATAGAAAATTAGTTACATGATATATGACATGTAAGATCACAAAGGTCCTAGCTTGTTTATGAACCAACTTTGTATATGATGTTCTTAGTAATTTTTCCATAAAACTTACTTAGGTTTTCCATGCTTTAGGCCACTTAAAACCTAGTTTAGAGATTGGTAGGTTTCGGCCATGAGAAAAAAAAATAAAAGGAAAAAGGGAAAGAAACCTAGGAAGCCTAAGACACAATTCACATGTATGTTTATTATGCTTGTCTTTATACATGCTATGAAACTTGTATGATTTCTTATGCTTTTAGGATATTTGAAGCAAGTTTATATACTGTTGAGTTTCGGCCAAGTAGGGTTTAAAAGACCTAGAGGCCTTAGAAATGAAACCAAAGGTGTTAAAAATGCTTCTTTTGGAAATATGATAATGTGTTGATTGTGTCACATGCTTGTATAATTTTTCCATGACCTAAATGGACCATTGTATGTTTTGGCCATGAAGGGATAGATGCCTTAGAAACCCTAGAACAAAAATTAAATATGCTTATGTCACTCTACATGAAATATGATAAGTAGAAAGACAAAGTTCCCATGCTATATGTTGTTTAATGACCTAATTGAGGCTAGGGTAAGTTTCGGCCATACATATTGTATAATGTCTTGTTATGAATTTATACATGATGTTAGTTCAAGTTCACATGCTTGTATGTTTGTTTTTAGCCCTAATGAACACTTGTTGAAAGTTTGACTATGACATATGTTAAGGGCTTGAAGGACTTAGGAACTAGCTCAATATACTTACTAAGTTACTTGAAAAAAATGCTATAAATATGGTTTAAGGTTTCCATGCTTTCATGACATTTGGGACCTTGTTTATATACTGATAGGGTTCGGCCACATGAGTTTAAGGACTTGGAGAACTTAGAAACCAAGTAAATCATACTTATAATGCTTCCTATAAAATTCATGTAATGATAATTTAGGTTTCACATGCTTGAAGGTTGTTTTTACCTAAATTGAGACCTAAGGGGGTTCGGCCATGATAGGAACCCAAGGGTTTAGGAAGCTTAGAACCCAAGTTAACTATGTTACCATGTTTCTTATGATAGTATAATCACATGATATACCCTTATGCTTAATCATGTATGCTTGTGATTTATACCTTTTTATGATATGATATGTGGATAGAGATATGCATGTTTTAATGATATGTTATGTGCTTAGAAATATGCATGCTTTAATGATATGCTATGTGCTTAGAATATGCATACTTTTATGATATGCTATGTGAGTAGAAATATGCATGTTTAATGATATGCTATGTGCTTGGAATATGCTTGTTTTTATGATATGCTATGTGGATAAAAATATGCATACTTTCTTAAGACATGATGTATGCCTAAGTGATGCATACTTTTTATGATATGATGTATGCCTAAGTGATGCATACTTTCTCAAGACATGATGTATGCCTAAGTGATGCATACTTTTTATGATATGATGTATGCCTAAGTGATGCATACTTTCTCAAGACATGATGTATGCCTAAGTGATGCATACTTTTTATGACATGATGTATGCCTAAGTGACGCATACTTTTATGACATAATGTATGCCTAAGTGATGCATACTTTTATGCTATGCTATGTGACTAAATGATGCATTTTTATACATGCTACTTTACTTTGTAAGGCTTGTACCAAGGGTGGACTCCTAATCAGTCTATAGGCCTTGCTTTGTGATCTAGGCTAATAAGGGATGGGCTCCTTAGTACGCCCCTAAGCCTTGCTTTGTGATCTAGGCTAATAAGGGATAGGCTCCTTAGTACGTCCCTAGGCCTTGCTTTGTGATCTAGGCTGATAAGGGATGGACTCTTTAAGTATGCCCCTAGGCCATGCTTTGTGATCTTGACCTAGTTCCTAGTATGATTCAAGACTTGCTACCTTGGATATACTTAGGACGCGCGCATTTATGTTATGTATGTATGGTACAAGCCGGGGCCCTGAATATGTTGATATTATGTTCAAGTATATATGTAAGAAGAAATGGTTTTAAAGATCATGAGACATACACATGTTTTTTGGATACATGTTTTCAAAATCATATTGCATATACTTTGTGATCATGTTGTGATAATGCTATGATTTATGATATGCCATGATTAGATATGACTATGATATGTTTCATGCTATGCTTTAAGAGATGAGATGCCATGATTAGATATGATTATGTTATATTTCATGTTATGCTTTAAGAGATGATATGCCATGACTAATTATGGTTTTGTTATGTTGCATGATATGCTTAAAGAGTATGATATGTTATGCCATGACTAGTTGAGATCATGTTATGTTGATATATTCTTTGATTATGTAATGATTTTTGGTTTTAGTGAGTTGGAAAGGAACTTACTGAGCCATGAGTGCTCATAGCTTACTTTCCTTGTACCACAGATAAAGGAAAAAGCTGGATGAGCTAAAGGAGCTGCAGGAGAGGCAAAGAGATGTGTGTGGCGGTGGCTAGGCAACCAAATAAGAACCTGCTTTAAGAACTTTTGGGAATTACACTTTGGTTTCATAAATTGTAGTACTACAAGGTTGACTTGATGTTATGTTTTTATTTAACTTGTTATCATGTTATGGAAACCATATTAGTGTAGTTCGGTTTTTATTAAACCAAGAAAAATGATTTTAAGTCTTCCGCTGTAATATGTACGTTGAGTATCGTAGCCCCGTCCCTTAGGGTTAGCAGGGAGGGCGGGCGTTATATTGAATACCTCAACAGTAGTTGGGTATGTAGCTCTAGGAGTGCGTTGGGATGGACATCTAACAATATCCCATAATACGACATCAGCAGAAAATAAGACACACGCAAAGAACAAGCATATGCTCCAATCCAACAATCGAGGGTTAAGAACAAACACGACATGGTATATAGAATGATCACACATCAGTAACATCTTGATGTGCCTACAAGTTCTCGATTCATCCGTAAGAAAATCCTAGATTAACAAGAAGTCGAGATCTACATTTTTTGATCTATTTAATTGGGGATAAAAAGCAAAGATTTCGCATCCATGGAACATTTTTACACATGAATCTGTAAGGGGAAAAAAAATCAAGCTTGCAACTGGAAACGAACATGCAGGAGAGATATTTAAAGAACAACACGATTGCAACCTCTGATGAACATTTTTGCATCAGAAAGCATAGAAAAAATCTCACACCAAAGAAACATTTTTAGCCTAAATCTACAATCACGGAGGTAAAATCATTACTTTAACGAGAAAATCACCATAACAAGTAGGGGGAATGAGAATAAGAACAAAACCTGATCTTTGATGGGGTCGAGATCGCAGATCGGGAGCGATGAAGCGAGTGGCTCAAAAGGGTGGGCCACAAGCCAGCACCTCCCGGTTCCAGATTCAGTCCAACGCTCGGTTGGAGGACCCCGGAAGCCATCGCAAGCACTGCTATTCTTCTGCGTTAGCCTGAGAGGAGGAGCTTGAGCAGAAAACCCACTCAACCTCATATCTGTAAAGAATATGCATGAATCGAGCAGAAAACCCTCAAAACAAACATCCTGACCAGAGAAGGAATAAATCGAAGGAGCGATCGGACGAAAATAAGCGAGGGAAAGGGCGAGATGTAACCTCCTGTACGGCGAGCGGCTTGCACTGCATAAGCTGCGCGATCTGCTCGTCCAGGTTGCCATGGGTGTCCAAGGTCGGTACTGGACTCACGCTCATCTTGTCCTCCTTATACCAGTCACCGCCTCAACGTCGGGGGCAAAGGAGGCGAAGAGATGGGTCGATCTGTCGTGGTCGATCGCCTCAGCACAGGGATCTGCCGCTTGACGAAGGTGTGGTCTTGACGGAGAGGAGTTCGGAGGAGTGGTTCACCGGAGAGGAGTTGGATGGAGAAGGCCGTGTGAGATGAGGAGTTGGGAGAAGGGTTCGAGATAAAAAATGATCGGAAGATAGGAGTTGGGAGAAGGGTTCGGGTTTTCCATTCCTTACTTAGATCCAACAGTTTGTATTAATCAAGATTTAGATGAGAACTTAACAATAGACAACACTTTTTAAAAAACGTTATCGTAGACACTAAAACAAAGTCTAATAGACAACGCTTTTTACGAAGCATTGTCTTTGACTCGTAAAAATCACTAATAGACAACAGTTTTTAGAAAAGCATTGTCTATTAATAAGAAAATAATGAAATAGACAACGCTTTTCACTAAAAGCGTTGTTAAAAAAAATAGGCAACGCTTTTTATAAAAAGCGTTGTCGTTTAAGTGTTGTAGAATCCCAATTTTCTTGTAGTGATCAACCTAGATTACTAGGACACAGTTTCATTCTATAATCAACAACACACCATATAAATAATATCATTTCTAAACTTATCGGGCCTATTGAGTTAATGAGCTAAATCGCACCCTTTGATAAATCAATGAAATAAATACTAAGTATATGTGCTTGTTATTATATCATGATTAAGAGTACACACTTCCATAATAACAGAGGTATTGTTCTTTTATATAGTGAGTATAAAAAGATACTACCTCAATTGGTCCTGCTCAATACACTCATAGTGTACTAGTGTAATTTATTAATCAAGATAAACTAATACCTAATTATACTACAACCACTCAAATGGTTTGTCCCATTCTATCTTGGTTGTGAGCAACTGTTTATAATTTATAAGGATCTGATAACATGATCTTTTGTGTGTCTTCTCACACCATGTTATCTACAATATAAATTAAATGGACAACTACACTTAGCATAAATGTAGGCATTTGACCAATGTGATTCTTATATGTTTATACAAAAAGCTAGACTTTTAGTATACACTCTAACAATCTCCCACTTATACTAAAAGACTATGCTGCCATATATCCTGTCATACATCTGTTTCCAACCCTTCAACTTGTCCATCAAAATGTCTTGCCTTAAGGGCCTTAGTGAAAAGATCTCCCAGGTTATCATCTGATGCAATCTAGGCGGCAACAACTTCTCCTCGTTATACGATGTCTCGTATTAGATGGTACTTGCGCTATATGTGTTTACTTGCCTTATGGGCTCATGGTTCCTTCAAGTTTTCTACTGCACCACTTATTATCACAATACACTATAATAATTTTTGGACAAACCAGGAATCACATCTAAGTCCATCGTGAAGTTTCTGAGCCATACAGCTTCTATGACTGCCTCAGAGGTTGCCACATACTTAGCTTCCATGGTGGAGTCTTAAAAGCATCTATGCATATCACTCCTCCATTATTATGGCTTTACCTCTTAAAGTAAATACAAAAACCCGAGGTCGACTTACTATTATCCCAATCTGATTGGAAGTCAAAATTCGTGTAACCCACAGGGATCAAATCATCTGCTTAGTAAACCAGCATATAATCTCTAGTCTTTATATGCTTTACAGCACGCCAATGTCCCTGTCATGGATTACTTTGATATCTACTAACCATGCCCCCGGCAAAACATATATCCGGTCTCATTCACAACATAACATACTTTAGGCTTCCTACAGCTGAAGCATAAGGAACTGCCTTTATTTCTTCTATCACTTTTGATGTCTTCGGAGACATCTCTTTAGATAAAGATACTCCATTCCTAAAAGGTAGAAAACCTTTCTTGGAGTCTTGCATGCTAAAACGAGCTAGGATCATATCGATATATGAAGCTTGGGATAAGCACAAGATTCTTTTCTTGTGATCCCTTATTACTTTGATCACAAGAATATGTGCACATTCTCCCAAGTCCTTCATATAGAATTGCTTGGACAACCATACCCTTACTTCCGACAATAGTTTGATATTGTTTCCAACTAACAAAATGTCATCTACGTATAGTACAAGAAATACCACCACGTTTCCATCACACTTCTTCTTTACACAAGACTCATCCGGACACTAAATAAATTCATACGACTGGATTACTTCATTAAATCGGATGTTGCAAGACCTTGAAGCTTGCTTTAGTCCATAAATAAACCGATTGAGCTTACATACTAGATGCTCTTTGCCCTTTGTAATAAACCCCTCTGGTTGCAACATATGGATGTTTTCTTCAAGACTTCCATTAAGGAAAGTTGTCTTGACATTCATTTGTCAAACCTCATAATCCATATGAGCAACAATAGATAAAAGTATCTGGATAGACTTAAGCATAGCTACTAGTGAAAAGATTTCCTCATAATCAATTCCCTCTTTCTGAGCATACCCCTTCGCAACAAGCCTTGCTTTGAAAGTTTCCACCTTCCTGTCTGTCCCTCTTTTCCTTTTGTAGATCATCTTACATCCAATAGCTTTTACACTATTTGAAGGTTCTACTAGCTCCCAGACTTTGTTAGAATACATAGATTCTTTTTCTGAATTCATTGCTCTTTGCCAAGATGCTGCATCTTTATCTTGAGTGCTTCGTCATATGTACGAGGATCAGGTTCATATTTACCTGGGATCAAGTTTGATGACTCTTCAAAAAAAATGAATCTTTCAAGTTACCTAACAACCCTCCCACTACGACGAGGCACTGTCTGTAGTTGTGTATCATTTGTGACACATGTTGCAGTTTCTTGTGGTATCTCATCTTGTACTATTGGTACTAGATTAGAAATGTCCTTTATTATTTCCTTAAGAACAAATTTACTTATGTGCTTGTGGTTCATTACATAGTCCTCTTCTAAAAATCGGGCATTGGTGCTAACAATGACCTTCTGATTTTTAGGACTATAAACCTCCTTTCGTTTCTCTAGGATAACCCACAAAGAAGTGAACTCCTGTTCAGTGTCTCCCTTCAACATATATGTTGGACTACCCCAAATCCGAATATGTTTCAGACTAGGCTTATGCCAATTCTACAATTCTATGGGTGTAGAGGGTTCTGACTTATGTTCACTTCCGTTTCCAGAGTATATCCTCAAAACGAATTTGGTAATTCTGAATAACTCATCATTGATCTAACTATTTCCATAAGAGTCTTATTCCTTTGTTCTTCCACACCATTCTGTTGGGGTGTACTAGGTGTAGTCAGTTGGGATTGAATCACGACTTCTCATAAGTGACTCCTAAACTCTCCTAAGAGGTACTCGCCACTACGATCTCACCGTAGTTCCTTGATACTTTTACCTTGACGCTTCTCCACATCAACCTTGTACTCTTTGAATTTATCAAAGCACTTAGACTTGCGGCGCATCAAGTAAATGTACCCGTATCTCGAATAGTCATCTATAAAAGAAATAAAATATTCGAAACCACCTCTTGCCTGGATAGTCATAGGTCCACACAAATCAGAATGATTCCAACACATCTTTGGCTCTATACCCCTTAGTCTTAAAAAGTCTCTTGGTCATTTTTCCTTCTAAGTAAGACTCGCAGGTTGGAAAGTTTTCCACCACCAATGAACCCAAAAGTTCATCGGCTATTATCCTTTGAATCCTACTTAAGTTAATATGACCTAGCCTTAGATGCCAAAGATATGATTGGTTCGTTTTCGAAGGTTGCTTTCTCTTATTAGAGTTAGAAGATGTGTTATTAATTTTTATTTGTTGCATCGTGAGAGTTTTTGGATTTAGAATATATAAATTGCCAACCAACGTACCAGAACAGATAACTTCCCTATTTTTCTTGATAACAACTTTGTTATCAAAATAGACAGAATATCAAGTTTTTTGAATAGTTTAGAAACTGAAATCAAGTTCTTTCTAAAACTTGGTACGTAGAGATAATTTCTCAAAATCCATGTTTTATTCCTATCAGAGGATAAACATCTCCCACTACAACAGCTGCTACTTTTGCAGCAGTGCCCATGTAGACGGTGATTTCTCCTTCATATAGTTGTCGGGTTTCCTGGAACCCCTGCAATGAATTGTAGACATGATAAGTGGCTCCCGTATATACACAACAGGTACCGGTAGATAACACCACTAAATATGTTTCAACAACTAATGAATAAAATACACCTTGATTGTTCTCAGTTCTGAGAGGGCAGTCCACCTTAGTGTCCAAGTTTTGTTTCTAATCATTATAATTTAGACTACTAAGTCTATTCTTTAGTATAACAGCTAGGGAATTGAAAAACATTTGAGATCATAAGAATCACAAAAATATTTGGTCAAAACCAACACCTCAAGATCCCTATGAGTTTTGTATGTCCCGTTAATGTCGACGCATACAAATTCAAACATTTGTAAGAGGAGATTTTATCCATTAATTTTATTATCTTGTCAACTTATCTTTATGAAAAATAAAATTAATAGGTCTGTCTTCGATCAAATATTTAGTCAAAACTTTTGAATTTAAAATAATATTGATTCCTCAAAACAATATCATTTAAATTCACTAACACCTCAAACACCGTGAATTTTGTATGCCACATTAGTGTGGGCATATACAAATTCAAACATTTGTAAGAGGATGGTCTTACCCATTAATTATCTTGTCAACCTTAAATTACCTCAAACACCATGAATTTTGTATGCCACGTCAGTGTGGACGTAAACAAATTCAATTATTTGTAAGAGGAGGTTTTACCCATTTTATTTTGTCAACCTAACTTTATGACAAATAAAATTACCTCAAACACCATGAATTTTGTATGTCACGTTAGTGTGGACGTATACAAATTCAAGCATTTGTAAGAGGGGGTTTTACCTAGCTTTATGACAAATTAATAGTTAGTTTTCCTTTGGTCACACAAATAATAGCAGTGACTCCGTTAGGGAGAATACTATTAAATGCGCCTAAGTGTATACCATTACTTGATACTTAGTCCATTAAATAGGATTATGCCCCTTCAGTTAGAGAAGATCACACGCTCCTAAATAATTTCCTGAAACCATCCATAAAGGAAGTTTGATCTAGTGATCCGCAAACAAACTCATCTGTTATGGAGGGAGGCACTCAGAGCCAACACACAAGTTTGTTGCATCACTTACAAACCAGTAATGGAGATCGTAGAATTTATTTACTAATCCCTCTCCCACTTAGTTTTTTAAGATGAGGATTTTATCATGTACACACACATCACAGCAAATAAAAGCAATAAATATGGAAAACCAATTTTCCAACTATTATGGCCTCTTCCATCACTATCCTCCGTGTGTTGCCAACCCTAGTTGCTGCCATCATTAGCCACCGCAATCGGGTCTAGTCGCTGCATCTATCTTGCTTCTTTTTCCACTGCGCCTCTAGTCCTCAAATAGCACCACGCCTCACAAGGATACAATCCGCGACAAAAATAGAATTTTACATATATCGATCCTATATTCCACAAAGGAATGTACATAGAGTCTAGATCGAACAATAATGTAAAATCCTAAAACAAATACAGCTCCTACTGTATTTAATACATACAATCATGCACACACATAAAATACTCTCGACATGTCTGAGGGTCCAATAACACACAATCACAATAGGCCATAATAGTTGGAGCCTGCAACCACAGAGTTAATCTATTTGCACATCCTACTATTATCCTACCTAAAATATGCATGACATGTGCATAATTAAACTAAAACCAAACACATAGAGGTTAAAACCTAGCATTGATACCAATTGTTGGTTGCTACTTGGAATACCTCCTAGTTCCCCTGTACAAAAATTTGTACAAGTATAGAACTATCCTAGCTACCCATGTGTTCTACTAAAGTTAAATTTGGATTGAAAATGATGCTTAACATTATTAATCCAAATTTTTCCTTTAGAAGTTAAACTTGAATTGGGAACAAAACTTAACATTCTTACTTCAAGTTTAACCGATGTGATCTTACTAAGTTAAACCATATTACAGAAGTTGATCAAATACCTATTTCAATGATCGACTTCCAAGTCAAACGTGGTGAGGCACTAGGCCTTCTTGGGTATGGGATCATCTACCACTGCCTAGACAAACCCTTTCAAAGAAATCAAAAATTTAAACTTCTCACAGTAAACTAGGTTTAACTATAGAGACCTCAATACAAACATAATATCGAAACATGAAATCAAAAACATAAAATCGATAACAAAATGATAACTTAAAACCGTTAACCTCTTGTGTTTGGTTTTTCAAGATCTATACAAAAGATAAACTAGTTATGATGCGGAAACTAATAACTAGTTATACCTTATGTAACTTATAGACCTCTTGATCTTCTATTGTATTCCTCTTCTTATCTCGGACATCATGTGGGCGACGATCTACCAAGACGAGAATCCACCCAAGCCTTCTTCCTTTCAAGTTTTGGCCACCAACTTTCTCCAAGAGATCATGAAGTTCGACCACCAACTTTTCAACAAGGGATGCTAGACAAGAGAACCTCCTTCTCTTCTTCTTCTCCTTTAAGCAACCGGCCATCAATGGATCTCCACACCAATATGCCGCCGGCCACCAAGAGGGAAAACAAAGGAGAAGAGAGAAAGAGTAAGAGTCGGTCACCACCAAGGAAGAGAGGAGAGGATTAGAAGATGTATTGTTGTGAGGTGAGGCACCTTTACCCTCTCTTTTATATTCCTTGGTCTTGGAAAATAAGGAAAGTTTTAAATATAATTAAAACTTTCTTATATTCCTTGCCAATGACTAAAAAGGAAAGTTTTAAAACAAAAAATTAAAACTTCCTTTTCTTCTTGTCATGGTCGGCCACATGCTTGTTCTCCAAGTAAGGAAAGATTTTAAACAAAAATTAAAATCTCTCTTTTAAAAATCCCTTTTGTGGATAGTTCTAAAAGGAATGTTTTTTAAATTAAAATCTCTCTCTTTTAAATCCTTTTATGGATATCTATAAAAGATAAGATTTAGAATAAAACATGGTTTCAATAAAGGAAAGTTTTATAAAAAAATTAAAATCTTTCTTTCAGATTATAGATAATTACAAATAAGGAAAGATTTCAAATCTCTCTTTTATTCCTTTGTAGAAAGCTAAAAAGGAAAGATTTTAAAATTTTAAAACTCTCTTTTAAAACCAACATAAAAGGAAAGTTTTCAACAAAATAAAAACTTCCTTTTATTTCCTTTTATGACTGATCTAAAAAAGGAAAGTTTAATATTAAAATCATCCTTTTAAATCCTTTTAATGGATCTCTATAAAAGGAAAGATTTTACAAAATAAAACTTCCTTTTGAATTCAAAGTGGCCGACCACCCTTGCTTGGGCTCCAAGTTAGGGCTGGCCACAACTTTAACCCATCTAACCTTGGTTTGGTCAGCCCTAGCTTGGTCTCCAAGCTTGACTTGGCCGACCACCTTAAGGTGGGTAAGAAGTTGGGTTTGGGTGGATATAAGACTTTATAAATAAGAGGCTACAATAGGGACCGAGAGGAGAAATTGGTTTTGGCCTCCCGATGAGCTTGAGCTTCCCGTGTTCACCCCAAACACCCAACTCAAGTTCATCAATAATATCTCATTCAACTAAAGAGTTATTATTGCACTACCGCACCAATCCCATATTGCTATATGGGCTCCTTATTATCATGAGTGTGTTAGTCTCCCTGTGTTTAAGATATTGAATGCCCACTAATTAAATGAGTTACTGACAACTCACATAATTAATATCTAGCTCCAAGAGTAGTACCACTCAACCTTATCGTCATGTCGGACTAAGTCCACCTGTAGGGTTTACATGACAATCCTTATGAGCTCCTCAAGGGGGCATCATCAACCTAGATTACTAGGACACAGTTTCATTCTATAATCAACAACACACCATATAAATAATATCATTTCCCAACTTATCGGGCCTATTGAGTTAACGAGCTAAATCGCACCCTTTGATAAATCAAAGAAATAAATACTAAGTATATGTGCTTGTTATTATATCATGATTAAGAGTACACACTTCCATAATAACAGAGGTATTGTTCTTTTATATAGTCAGTATAAAAAAATACTACCTCAATTGATCCTGCTCAATACACTCATAGTGTACTAGTGTAATTTATTAGTCAAGATAAACTAATACCTAATTACACTACAACCACTCCAATGGTTTGTCCCATTCTATCTTGGTTGTGAGCAACTGTTTATAATTTATAAGGATCTAATAACATGATCTTTTGTGTGTCTCCTCACACCATGTTATCTACAATATAAATTAAATGGACAACTACACTTAGCATAAATGTAGGCATTTGACCAATGTGTTTCTTATATATTTATACAAAAAGCTAGACTTTTAGTATGCACTCTAACACATGATTGTATATATTAAATACAACAAGAGATGTATTAGTTTTAGAATTTTACATTTTTATTTCGATCTAGATTACATGTATATTCCTTTGTGGAATATATGATCGATATATGTAAAATTATATTTTTGTCGCGGATCGTATCCTTGCGAGGTGTGGTACTATTTTTGCACCAGAGGCGCAGTGGGAAAAGAAGCAAGATAGATGCAGCGACTAGACTCGATTACGGTGGCTAAAGATGGCAGCAGCTAGGGTTGGCAGTACACGGAGGACAGTGATGGAAAATACCATAATAGTTGGAAATCTTTTTTCCATATTTATTGCTTTATTTGCTGTGATGTGTGTGTGCATGGTTAAAATTTCTCACCTTAAATAACTAAGTGGGAGAGGGATTAGTAAATAAATTTCACAGTCTTCATTACTGGTTTGTAAGTGATGCAACAAACTTGCGTGTTGGCTCTGAGTGCCTCTCTCCGTAACGGATGAGTTTGTTTGCAGATCACTAGATCAAACTTCCTTTATGAATGGTTATAGGAAATTATTTAGGAGCGTGTGATCTTCTCCAACTAAAGGGGCACAATCCTATTTAATGGACTAAGTATCAAGTAATGGTATACACTTAGGCACATTTAATAGTATCCTCCCCAACGGAGTTACTGCTATTATTTGTGTGACCAAAGAAATACCAACTATTAATTTTATTTATCATAAAGTTAGGATGACAAGAATAAAAATAATTGGTAAGACCCTCCTCTTACAAATGTTTGAATTTTTATATGTCCACACTAACGTGGCATGCAAAATTCACGGTGTTTTGAGGTGTTAATAAATTTAAATAATATTGTATAAAAAATCAATATTATTCTAAATTTAGAGTCTTGACCAAAAGTTTATTTTGTGATTCTTAGGATGACTTTCAACCCAGTGACTATTATTCTGAAAGAGAATAAACTTACTGGTCCCAACCACATAGATTAGAAAAGAAACTTGGATATTGTCCTAACTGCTGAAGGCTATAAGTTTATACTAATGGAGGTCTTCCCTAATGTGCCTAATAGTGATTCTAGTGAAGAGGAGATTGAGTATCATAGGAAATGGGTTAAGGCAGATGAGATGGTGCGGAGTTACATTTGGCTTTTATATCAAATGTGCTGCAACATCAGCAACAGAACATGCCTACTGGCCATGACATGATGTACAATCTTAAGGAACTCTTTGGACACTAGAATCGAGCTGACAGGCAAGACTGAATGATCTCTAAGTACTAGACTAAAAGAAGGAATGAAGAAGACGAAAGGAAAGTGCTTCATTTGCAAGTAGTATGGACATTTGTAGGCAAACCGACCTCGTAGGAAGAGAACAATATAGGTATATCTTTTTCTCTAGTAGTTGGAACATGTTTAGTGGTGTTATCTACCGATACCTGGCGTGTAGATATGAGAACCACTGATCATGTCTGTAAATTTTTGCAAGGGTTCCAGGAAACTCGACAACTACACGACGGAGAAATCACTGTTTACATGGGCAATGCTACAGAAGTAGAAGTTGTTGCAATGGGAGATGTTTATAGGAATAAAATATTAGTTTTGAGAAATTATCTTTACACACTAAGTTTTAGAAAGAACTTGATTTCAGTTTCTAAATAATGGATATTCTGTCTATTTTGATAACAAAGGAGTTGTCAAGAAAAATAGAGTTATTATCTATTCTGGTACATTAGTAAGCAATTTGTATACTCTAAATCTAATAACTCCCATAAAGCAACAAATGAAAATTAATAGTACATCTTCTAATTCTAATAAGAGAAAGGAACCTTCAGAAATGAACTAAACATATCTTTGGCATCTAGGCTTGGTCATATTAACTTGATTAGGATTTAAAGGACTCTTAGGTTCATTAGTGTTGGAAAACTTTCCAACTTGCGAATCTTGCTTGGAAGGTAAAATGACCAAGAGACCTTTTAAGGCTAAGGGGTATAGAGTCAAAGATGTGTTGGAACTGGTTCATTCTGATTTGTGTGGTCCTATGTCTATCCAGTCAAGAGGTGGTTTTGATTATTTTGTCTCTTTTATTGATGACTATTCAAGATATAGATACATTTACCTGATGCAACGCGAGTCTGAATACTTTGATAAGTTCAAAGAGTATAAGGCTAATGTGGAGAAACATCATGGTAAAAGTATCAAGACACTACGGTCTGATCGTGGTGGCGATTACCTCTTTAGAGAGTTTAGGAATTACTTATCAGAGGTTGGGATTCAATCCCAATTGTCTGCACCTGGTACACCCCAACAGAACGGTGTGGCAGAATAAAGGAATAGGACTCTTATAGAAATGGTTAGATCGATGATGAGTTATTCGAAATTACCAAATTCATTTTGAGGATATGTTCTGGAAACAACAGTGTACATTCTGAATATGGTACCTTCTAAATTAGTACCCTCTACCCCTATGGAATTTTGGAATGGGTGTAAGCCTAGTCTGAGTCATATTTGGATATGGGGTAGTCCAGCACATGTGCTGAAGGGAGACACTGACAAGTTGGAATCACGTACAGAAGTTTGTCTATTTAGGATATCCTAAGGGAACGAAAGGTGGTTTGTTTTATAATCCTAAAAATCATAAGATCATTTTTAGCACCAATGCTCGATTTTTAGAGGAAGATTATGTAATGAACCATAAGTCCATGAGTGAAATTGTTGAAGAAATTAGAGAGGACACGTCTAGTCTAGTACCAACAGTACAAGATGAAATATCACAAGAAACTGTAACATGTGTCACAAATGATGCACAGTTACAAACAGTGGCTCGTCGTAGTGGGAGGGTTGTGAGGCAACCTGAAAGATTCATGTTTTGGGAGAGTCTTCGAATTTGATCCCTGGTGAACATGAACCTGATCCCCGGACATATGACAAAGCACTCCAAGTAAAGATGCAGTATCTTGGCAAAGAGCGATGAATTCTGAAATAGAATCTATATATTCTAATAAGGTCTGAGAGCTTGTAGAACCACCAAATGGTATAAAAGTCGTTGGATGTAAGTGGGTCGATAAAAGGAAAAGAGGGGCAGATGAGAAGGTGGAAACTTTCAAAGCAAGGCTTGTTGCAAAGGGGTACCCTTAGAAAAGGGGAATCGATTATGAGGAAACTTTTTCACCGATAGTTATGCTTAAGTCTATTCGGATACTCTTATCTATTGTCGCTCATATGGATTATGAGGTTTGGCAAATGGATGTCAAGACAGCTTTCCTTAACGGAAGTCTTGAAGAAAACATCCATATGAAGCAACCACAGGGGTTCATAGGAAAGGGCAAAGAGCATCTAGTTTGTAAGCTAAATCGGTCTATTTATGGACTGAAGCAAGCCTCAAGGTCTTGGAACATCCGGTTTAATAAAGTAATCCAATCATATGGATTTATTCAGTGTCCGGATGAGTCTTGTGTATACAAGAAGTGTGATGAAAACATGGTGGTATTTCTTGTACTATACGTAGATGACATTTTGTTAGTTGGAAACAATATCAAAGTGTTGTTGGAAGTAAGGGTATGGTTGTCCAAGCAATTCGATATGAAGGACTTGGGAGAATGCGCACATATTCTCGGGATCAAAGTAATAAGGGATCGCAAGAAAAGAATGTTGTGCTTATCCCAAGCTTCATATATCGATACAATCCTAACTCATTTTAGCATGCAAGACTCCAAGAAAGGTTTTCTACCTTTTAGGCATGGAGTATCTTTATCTAAAGAGATGTCTCCGAAAACATCAAAAGAGATAGAAGAGATGAAGGAAGTTCCTTATACTTCAGCTGTAGGAAGCCTAATGTATGCTATGTTATGCACGAGATCGGATATCTGTTTTGTCGTGGGCATGGTTAGCAGATATCAAAGTAACCCTGGACAAGGACATTGGATTGCTGTAAAGCATATATTGAAGTACCTGAGAAGGACTAGAGATTATATGTTGGTTTACCAAGCAGATGATTTACTTCATGTGGGTTACACAGATTTTAACTTCTAATCAGATAGGGACAATAGTAAGTCGACCTCGGGGTTTTGTGTTTACTTTAGGAGGTAAAGCCATAACAATAGAGGAGTGATAAGCATAGATGCTTTTCGGACTCCACCATGTAAACTGAGTATGTGGCAGCCTTTGAGGCAGTCATAAAAGCTGTATGGCTCAGAAACTTCATGATGGACTTAGATGTGATTCCTAGTTTGCCCAAAAATTATTACGGTGTATTGTGATAATAAGTGGTGCAATAGCAAACTCGAAGGAACCACGAACCCATAAGGTAAGTAAACACATAGAGTGCAAGTACCACCCAATACGTGACATCGTATAACGAGGAGAAGTTGCTACCGCCTAGATTGCATCAGATGATAACCTGGGAGATCCTTTCTCTAAGGCCCTTAAGGCAAGAGCTTTTGATGGGAAAGATGAGGGAATGGGAATCAGATGTATGGCAATAGTTATGACAACATAGCCTTTTAATATAAGTGGAAGATTATTAGAGTGTATACTAAAAGCCTAGCTTTTTGTAAACATTTATTTTGAAATAAAGAATTACATTGGTCAAATATCTACATTTATATGCTAAGTGTAGTTGTTTAATTAATTTATATTATAGATAACATGGTGTGTGGTGTCACACACAGAAGATCATGTTATCAATTCCTTATAAATTATAAACAGTAGCTCACGACTAAGATGGATTGGAACAAACCATTGGAATAGTCGTAATGTAATTTGGTATTAGTTTATCTTGACTATAAAATTACACTAGTACACTCTGAGTGTATTGAGCAAGACCATTTAAGGTAGTTTCTTTTTATACTGAGTGCATAAAAGAATAAGACCTTTGTTATTATGGAACTGTGTGCTATTAATCCTGATATAATAACAAGCACATATATTTAGTATTTATTTCTTTAATTTATCAAATGGTGCGATTTAGTTCGATAAATCAATAGGCCCGATAAGTTGGGAAATAATATTATTTATAGTGTAACGACCCGCCTTCTACTAACTAGGCTGTAAGGCTGATCGTCACATTAATCTGTGCTAACTATTCCCTGACCATCACTAAATCTAGATGCGGAAGCTGTACTAATTAAAATTTTGCTAAGCTGTTATCATTTCTTGGTTCTATACATGCTAAAGTAGGTAAACTAACTATTCATGACATGTTTTACCTTCCCCATGGTCAAGGAACTGAACTTAGACATTTTTCCGCTGATATCAGACCTCCCAATCGATCCATTGATCGATTGGAATGTCGGATCGATCACTCGATCCAGTGATCGATCCAGCACGCTACTGTGCTCGGGACAATAATTTGGATCGATCGGTTGATCGATCCAGGCTAGTCAATCGATCCATTGATCGATCCCAGAGCTCTCTGTTCGCGACGGAATTGGCTGGATCGATCGCCTGATCGATCCAGAAGCCTACTGTTCACGGAACAGATTGACCAATCGATCAGCTGATTGATTGGGAACCCCCAATCGATCCACCGATCGATTGAAGTTTCTGATTTTGCAACTAAACTCTAATTTCAGCACTGTTTCGTGCCTCAATCACATTACAAGTTCTAAAAATGACGAAAAACACTCTAACCATAACAACTAACATTCTAAAATCATGAAATAGGTGTTCTACGCATGATAGAGTGCATAGTTAACGAACTTATACCAAGTAACATACTATAGTGCAAAATAGTAAACACAGAAAAGTTCTAATGCTTAAAACAATGTGCTAAGTCCCTAAGATCTCCATTCCAAGTTCCATCCACACACATCTTCACCACATTGTTCCCCAGCCTCTGCTAGTCCATCTTTCCTTTACCTTTATCTGCAGTATAAGGAAAAGAAAGTATCTATAAGCTTTCGCTTAGTAAGAAACCATCTACCTCACTAAAGCATGCATACGATGCATTTATGATTTTTGAAACATGCTATTAAACATATGTCAAACTTGCTAAACATGGCTGTTCGAACCCCAAGGTTGTTTTGGTGTGATCAACAAGTTAAGTTAGGTCCTGTTTGTTTCTAACCTTGTGTCTAAGTGTGCAGGAGCTTAGGAACACAGGTAGTCGAGCGGAAGACGCGGCTAGCAAGAAGGACGGCAGTCCGAGGGACGAGGTGCTGCGGAAGAGTACACCGGCGGACGAGAAGGAAGCGTGTGGTGGTTCCGAGGGACGAAAGCCGGAGCGGAAGATTGCTCGGGGAGCAAGAGACGCAGCTAGCGAGAAGGTCGACGACCGAGGGACGAAGACTGCAGATGAGTACGCTGGCGGACGAGAAGGAAATACGCGGCAATTCCGAGGGACGAGAAGCCGGAGGGAAACCCGCTCGAGAAGACCGGAAATTGGGTTCGGGTGAGCCCTTTTCCGGATGGCAGAGATCACCCAAGTGAGCGGATCCGGAGGAGAAGAACTAGACCGAGGCGGGACTGAACTAGAGAAGAGGTCCCGGACGAAAAAGTCAACGGTTGTTGACTTTGGGCTCCGGGGCGCCCAGACCCAGTATTTTCTCCAGATCGAGTCAAAACTCGTCTGAACATTGGGGGATAAAATTTATCCCCCCCAAGGCGCCCGGAACCCTTCCAGGCGCCCCGACCAAGGCTATAAATATAGCCTTGGTCCAGAAGCTTTTCATCAGTTCAGAAATTGTAACAACACTTGTGTGCTTCCACTGCTTTGATTAGCTTCTTTCTTTTTGTGCCTACACTGCTGTAAACGAGGCTTCTCCGCCTGAAGGAGTTCTTAGTGCAACCATCTTCCTTGGATTAACAACCTCCCCGGTTGTAACCAAGTCAAATCCGGTGCCTCGTTTTTATGCTTTATTTTCTGCTTAATCTATTTTTCAAGTGTTAGCTTAATTGTTCGAGAAAGGATTGTGTTTTATTCAGGGCTATTCAACCCCCCCTTCTAGCCGGCCCAACGGTCCTACAAGTGGTATTAGAGCCGAGACGCTTCAGAAGGACTAACCGCCGAACGAAGCAACGAGATGGCCGGATCTAACATCCACCCGCCAAAATTCGAGGGGGACTTTGCAAGCTGGAAGAAGCACATGGAGGTATTTTTCAGTACCGATTTTGATTTATTACTAATAATGGAACTCGGTTTTGAAGCTCCCGAAGGTAAAACAAAAAGTCAATGGACAAAGAAAGAACAGGCCGAGTACGTGGCAAACAAAAAAGCATAATTCCATTTGCTAACCGTACTTCCGCCACAAGAAGTCAACCGTGTCGGCACCTACAATTCGGCAAAGGAGCTTTGGGAGAAGTTCCTTGAATTACACGAAGGAACATCCGAAGCCAAGCTTGCGAGACGGGACTTACTTCGCAACCAGCTCACCAACCTCCGTCTTGAAGAAGGTGAAACAATTGCACATCTACACTCGAGGATACAGGAGCTCATCACCGGACTTTCGAATCACGGAGAAGAGGTAAGTAACCGAGATTCGCTCAGGTACACTTTAAATTCCTTCCCTAGAAATTCAAAATGGGCATCATTAGTAGATGCCTTTTACATTTCGAAGGACTTAGAAAAAATTTCATTAGAAGAATTTTTTTCAACATTTGAAGTGCATGAGTCAAGATGTGCAGGAATGAGGGAGCCAAAGAACAACATCGCCCTCAAATCTTCGAGAGACGAACCTGAATCGGAATCTTCTCTCGACGACGAGGAAATGGTAATGATGGTAAGACGATTTAAGAAGTTATACAATTCTAGAAAAACTAACCATCCACAGGGTAGAAAGAAAAGAACGATCCGCTGCTACCATTGCGACGAAGAAGGGCATGTCAAGGACAACTGCCCCAAGCTGAAGAACAAAGACAAGGAAAAGGGTAAGAAGCCTATCCAAAAACGAAAGGCCCTGAAGGCGAGATGGGACGATACGTCGTCCGAATCGGAAGTCGAAGCATTCTCCGGACTCGCACTGATGGCGAGTCATCAAGACAACGACTGCGATTCAAGCTCTTCCGAAATGAGCATCGAGAGCATCGATGAAGGGGGAGACACGTCAGAAGAAAGCAGCAGCTCAGGGGGAGAAATGGACAACGAGATCGACAAGGTAAGTCAGGTACGATCTCTTCCTCCCGATAAAATGTTTAAGTTCGTTAAACTTTTAACAAAAGACTGCTGCAAATTAGAAAGTGAAAATAAAAATTTAAAAGTAATTCTAGCTAAGTCTTGTCCCTTAGAAGAATTAGATAAATTAAAATTAAAAAATGAAAAATTGGAATTAGAAAATCAAAATTTGAAAATTCAAATAGATAACTTAAAGAACTATGCATGTTCATCTAAAACCAATTTTAGAAGATTTAATACTTTAAATCGGTACTTTAAATATCACCCGGGACAAATTAGGAACATCTCAAGAAAACATGTCCCTAAAAACTTTTTAGTTAATCCAGTAGGTTGGAACCTATATTGGGTTCCTAAATCATGCTTAAATTAATTTTAAAATTAAAATTAGCGCTTTAAGTGAGAAAATTAAACAAATAATTTCTTTATGAGGCTTTGTCTAAGGAAGTGGTTGTTGCTCCAATAACCAAGAAGGTCTAGTGCCTCGCCACGACCTGGAAGCCAAAATATTGAAATAAATGTTTAATTAACTTACTAATGAAGCATTAATACAAGAATTAATTAGTGCTTGAAAAAGGTTATTCAAAACATTTTATTTCAAATTTACTTACTTAGAATTTTTTTAAATATTCTCAAAAATTATTTTTTTTAAACAAGAAATCTCAGCTTAAATTACTTAGAAAAACTTTCTAAATTTCTTAAAAAACTTAGAAATTTTTTTTGAAATACTTTTTTTAAGTCTTTAACCCTTAGATTATTTTTCTTGGAACCCTATTTTTTTGTGATCAAAGGGGGAGAAGGGAAAGTATAAGTCTAGGGGGAGGTAGATAGATAGATTTAATTTTTCTATCTTTTTGTACTTAAATTGCAAATTAAGTTAATGTACTTAACTTTATTTAATGTCTATTTTTACCCTAGCTTAACTTGGGTTGTTCACACCAAAAAGGGGGAGATTGTTGGAACCCCAAGGTTGTTTTGGAGTGATCAACAAGTTAAGGTCCTGTTTGTTTCTAACCTTGTATCTAAGTGTGCAGAAGCTTAGGAACACAGGTAGTCGAGCGGAAGACGCGGCTAGCGAGAAGGACGGCAGTCCGAGGGACGAGGTGCTGCGGAAGAGTACACCGGCGGACGAGAAGGAAGCGCGTGGTGGTTCCGAGGGACGAAAGCCGGAGCGGAAGATTGCTCGGGGAGCAAGAGACGCAGCTAGCGAGAAGGTCGACGACCGAGGGACGAAGACTGCGGATGAGTACGCTGGCGGACGAGAAGGAAATACGCGGCAATTCCGAGGGACGAGAAGCCGGAGGGAAACCCGCTCGAGAAGACCGGAAGTTGGGTTCGGGTGAGCCCTTTTCCGGATGGCAGAGATCACCCAAGTGAGCGGATCCGGAGGAGAAGAACCGGACCGAGGTGGGACTGAACCAGAGAAGAGGTCCCGGATGAAAAAGTTAACGGCTATTGACTTTGGGCTCCGGGGCGCCCGGAACCCTTCCGGGCGCCCGGACCCAGTATTTTTTCCAGATCGAGTCAAAACTCGATCTGAACGTTGGGGGATAAAATTTATCCCCCCCAGGGCGCCCGGAACCCTTCCAGGCGCCCCGACCAAGGCTATAAATATAGCCTTGGTCCAGAAGCTTTTCATCAGTTCAGAAATTGTAACAACACTTTTGTGCTTCCACTGCTTTGATTAGCTTCTTTCTTTTTGTGCCTACACTGTTGTAAACGAGGCTTCTCCGCCTGAAGGAGTTCTTAGTGCAACCATCTTCCTTGGATTAACAACCTTCCCGGTTGTAACCAAGTCAAATCCGGTGCCTCGTTTTTATGCTTTATTTTCTGCTTAATCTATTTTTCAAGTGTTAGCTTAATTGTTCGAGAAAGGGTTGTGTTTTATTCAGGGCTATTCAACCCCCCCCCCCTTCTAGCCGGCCCAACGGTCCTACAATGGCATACTGAAATCATTGAACATGAACACTAAAGCATGGCATACAAAGCTAATCATAAACTATCATATACAACAATGAGGAAAACTGAGTGAACATAAACTGAGCTAAACTAGAGCTGAATTCAAGCTCATCTAACATAACTGATCTTTGTGAGTTTTGAAAAGCTAATAAGGTAATAGATTAAAATACATAATCATAATGCTAATGGGCCCGGCAACTGTACATGTTGTGCGTGCATCCTTAACTAGACCTGGGGTTGCAAATCCCAAATTTAGTAAGGTTTACTAGGTTATCTAAACCTAGGGACCGACTATGGGAGCCCAGCCCAATGGATATCTAATCCTGTACAGTGCCCCTATTGAAAATAAAATACTGAATCATAGCTAACTAATTTATCTTGCTTTTACTAGGTTATCTGAACCTAGAACTAGGTTATCTAAACCTAGAGGCGACTGTGGGAGCCCATCCATCGGACATCTAGTCCTGTAAAAGCTAAAGCAAGACTACATAAACTATAAAATGCTTCTATTGCATTTATCTAAGCTGCTAAAATGCCTAAGTTGCATTCTTCTGTGCTAAATCATTTAATCGAACACTTAGTATGCGCTGAATCGCATTCTTTGTGTCGATAGTCTACATATTACTAAACTAATACATGGAATTCACACGGAAGCTACTTATACTGCAGGTGAGGGGTTTCTTACCCCCTGTTCGGATTTTCTTACGATTCTAATCGCTAGATTTCTGGAGGAGACGATCCTTTCGATGATCTTCTCGTGTCTAAGCGTTCCTCTCGCGGAGGGGAGCGTCCTCGTGTCGAAGTCGTCGCCGGAAAGTGCCCTTGGAGTCCTAGGAGAGGAACCCTAGGCCCTCTTGTGGTTGGCGCCGAGAGAAGGAG
This sequence comes from Zingiber officinale, assembly GCF_018446385.1. Classification (NCBI taxonomy): domain Eukaryota; kingdom Viridiplantae; phylum Streptophyta; class Magnoliopsida; order Zingiberales; family Zingiberaceae; genus Zingiber; species Zingiber officinale. The sequence goes on from NC_055990.1 coordinate 52,413,396, forward strand.
GAGGAGGAGAGGGAGTCGGCGTGGCTAGGGTGAGGGTGAGGAAAAATCATGTTAAGGGAAAATAACTCTTCGCTTATTAATTCCCTATTTATATTAAGTGATAATTCCGGCCCAACTCCAACTTAAATAAAATTGTTTCCCTTTCCTTTCAGCACGGTCCTGCTGGGTTCACTTGGTTACCATGGTTCACCATAAGGCATAGGATCCAATAGGTCTCGGGTTCAATTCCCGCCTAGGCTATTTTCATTTTCTATTTATTTTTTTGCTACTTCCGTTATTCTAAAAATTTCATAAAAATATTCTAAAATTCCAGAAAAATCATAGAATATTTTTAAAATAGTTTTGAGAATTTTCGAGCATTACATATAGTGTGTGTTGTTGATTATAGAAGGAAACTGTGTCTTAGGAATCTAGGCTGATGATGCCCCCAAGAGGAGCTCATAAGGATTTTCATGTAAACCCTGCAGGTGGACTTAGACCAACATGACGATAAGGTTGAATGGTACTACTCTTGGAGCTTGATATTAATTAAGTGAGTTGTCAGTAACTCATTTAATTAGTGGACATTCTATATCTTAAACACAGGGAGATTAACACACTCATGATAAGAAAGAGCCCATATAGTAATATGGAATTAGTGTGGTAGTTCAATAATAACTCTTTAGTGGTATGATTTATTATTGATGAACTCGAGTTGTGTGTTCGGGGCAAACACGGGAAGCTCAAGTTCATTGGGAGACCAAAATCAATTCCTCCTCTCAGTCCCTATCGTAGCCTCTTAGTTATAAAGTCTTATACCCACCTAAATCCACCTTGTTACCCATCCCAAGGTGGTCGGCTAAGCCAAGCTTGGAGCCCAAGCAAGGGCCGGCCAAGATAAGGCTTGGATGGGTTGAAGTGTGGCCAGTCTAGCTTGAACCCAAGCTTAGGTGGCTGACCACAATAAAATTAAAAGGATTTTATTTTTTAAAATCTTTCCTAATGTGGAAGATATGATTTAAAAAGAGAGTTTTAAAATTAAATTTTACCTTTTATAGTTTCTACAAAGGATTAAGAGAAAGGTTTGATATCTTTCCTTATTTGTAGATAGAAAGGAAAATTTTAATTTTGGAGAAAACTTTCCTTATTGTAATCATCCACATGTTTTAATCGAGACATTTTAATTTATAAAAGTTTTCTTTTATAACCAACCATGAAGGGAATTTTTAAAGAGAAATTTTTATTTTAAAATTTTTTGGAAACAAAATAGGAAGTTTTAATTTTGTGTTTAAAACTTTCCTTGTTTGGAGGAGATGGTGGTGGCCGGCCATTAATAGAAGAAAAGGAAATTTTTTTATCAATTAAATTTTCCTTTCAATGGCAAGGAAAATAAGGAAGTTTTTATTAAAACTTTCTTTATTTGCCAAGACCAAGGAATATAAAAGAGAGGGTAGAGGTGCCCCACCTCACAAGAACAATAGATCTTCTATTATTCCTCTCTTCCTTGGTGGTGGCCGACCCTCTCTTCCTCTTCCTCTCCTATTCTTCTTCCTTGTGTGGCCAGCAACATCTTCATCTCAAGGAGCTTGGAGGAAACCGGATCTTCTTAGAGGAAGAAGGAGAGATAGGAGGCTTTGTTTCTTAGCATCCCTTGGAGCTTGGTTGGTGGTCGAATGTTCTTCATCTCTTGAAGATTGGTGTTGGCCGAAACTTGCTTGGAGAAGAAGGAAGCTTGGGTGGATTCTCGTCTCAGTAGATCGTCACCCACACGACGTCCGAGATAAGAAGAGGAATATAATAGAAGATCGTGAGGTCTATAAGCTACAAAAGGTATAACTAGTTATTAGTTTCCGCATCATAACTAGTTCATTTTTTTGTTTAGATCTTGAAATACCAAACACAAGAGGCTAATGTTTCTAGGTTTTGGATTTATGATTCGAATTTTTGTTTCTTTTGTTTTTCCGATCTTGTGATTCGATTGTTCTTATTGGTTAAACCTAGGGTTACTATAAGGAGATTAAATATTGAATTTCGTTGAAAGGCTTTGTCTAGGAAGTGGTGGATGATCCCATACCCAAGAAGGCCTAGTGCCTCGCCATGTTTAACCTGGAAGCCGATCTCTGAAATAAATATTTAATCAAATTTGTAACAAAGGTGGATTTGGATTAATAATGTTAAGCATCGTTTGCGATCCAAGTCTAAACCTCAAAGAACAGATAAGTTGAATTTGGAATCAATAATGTTAAGTTCTGTTTGTGATTCCAAATTTAATTTCTAAAGAACACAATAGGTTGTTAGGAATGGTTCGGGACTTGTACAAAATTTTTGTACAGGGAAACCAACACGATATTCTGAGTAGCAACCAAGAGTATTTAGTGAGGCAGATTGGGCTACTTAAAAAATGAGTCAATGATTTAGAAGCTCAACTAGGTATTGTAAGGAACTAGGGCGCTAAACAAGCGAAAGCGCAGCAGAAAATATCTAGTTCCTTTCCAGAAGATCCATGCGAAAGGAAAACTATATACTAAGTACTAATTTCTATACATGAGAAAGTTATACCTTTGTTGCGTGCCCTTTGTAATCCCGACAGCAATGTTTCTTTAGATGCGGATCTTAGCGCGATCAAGTGGTCGTGCCTCTATGGTATCCACACGAACAAGTCTCATTTGTCTCACAAACTCACCAAGTGGAGAATGAAACAACCAAAGGTTATGCTAGCAACCCTTCTTGGAAGTTTCGGCCAAGTGGAAGTGTAACACCCACTAAGCTTTTAAGAATAAATATGAGAATGATGAATTTGCCTTAGAAAAATAATAAGAAGTGAGTTGAAGTAAAAAGAAATAAAATGAAATAAAAAGAAGTGATGGTCAAGGATTGAACCTTGAACCTCTTATATTATATTTCATAGAATTAATGGGTAATAACCAGTTGGGATAGGAATAATATATTGATAGAAAAGGAGGGAAACTCATGATAAAGGTGAGAATAAAAGATAGCCAAAAGAAAACAAGAAAAGAACAAGAGAAAGGCAACTTGCCTTCCTCCCTTTCTCTCCCTCTTCCTCTTTGATGTTGCCGAAATCTTAAAGAGGAGTTAAGGGGATTCATTCCCCCTTATTTTATCATGAATGGTGAGAATAAATGGAAAATAAAATAAATAAAATAAAAATATAGAAAAAAGGGCTAAGGGAGAAGGAAAGCAAAAACTAAGTTTGCTACCTCTTCCCCCTTAACATAAAAGGGAGCAAGAAAAGAGAAAATTATTTTTCTCTCATTTTATTTCACTCATCCTCTCCCTCACCGAAACCACAGTCCCCTCTCCTCCACCTTCAGCCCCAAAGCCAAATTTTTTCCCTAAGAAAAGCCTAAGATACAAGGAGGACTTAGCAAAGGAATCAAGGGAAAGGAACTAGAAGAAGAGGCTACTTCTTCTTCACCATACCTTAGATCCACAAGCGAAAAAGGATGTAAGCTTCCCCTCACCTGTGGTACAAGGCTTTTATGTGTTTTTCGGATTTTATGAGGATCTTAAAACCTAGAAACAAGTTTGAGAAAATTCGGCTAAGAAGAGCTTTCAAAAAAAAAAAATCTAGTGATGTTTAACTAGTCTTCACTACATGATAGATTTTCTATGCCATGGAAAAGGGTTCTTCTTCATGTTTTTATACCTATATGACGCTTGATCAGAGAAGTACTTAACCCTAGAATTTCGGCCAAAAATATTTTTAAGAGGCTAGGGAAATTTATTGTTTTACCCAACTAGTACAAGGTTCTTCCTATGAAATATTAAGGATCATGTATTAGTTTTCTTGCTTAGAAGATATTTGAACTAAAAGAAAACCCACTCATATGTTTCAGCCAAGAAAGGGTTTAGGGTTAGGAAGACCCTTAAATTTAAATAAACATGCTCATGTGATAGAATACAAATATCTTAAAAGAGTTGTATGTTTGAATATTGCTAGAACTTTATGAACTCTTTCTTAGGGTTTTCGGCCATGATGAGATGGATAGCTTAGAAAAGCTTAAACAAAACTTTAATATGCTCAAGACCTCTGTGATGTTTAGATATGAAAGTTGTCTAATGCCCTCATGCTTAATTAGGGTGTAGAAAAATTTGTTATATGACATATGACATGTATGATCACAAGAGTCCAAGTTTGTTCATGAACCAAATTTATATATATGTTTCTTAGTAAATTTTACCATGAAATTTACTTAGGTTTTTCATGCTTTAGGCCACTTAAAAACCTAGCTAAATAATGGTAGGTTTCGGCCATGAGAAAAAAATAAAAGAAAAAGAGAAAAAGAAACCTAGAAAGCCTAAGACACAATTCATATGTATGCTCATTATGCTTGTCTTTACACATGCTATGAAACTTGTATGACTTCATATGTTTTTATGTTACTTGAAGCAAGTTTAAACACTGATGAGTTTCTGCCAAATAGGATTTAAATGACCTAGAGGCCCTAGAATTTAAACCAAAGGTGTTAAAATGCTTCTTATGAAAATATGATAACCTATTGATTGTGTCACATGCTTGTATGATTTTTCCATGACCTAAATGGACCATTGTAAGTCTCATCCATGAAGGTTTAAGATGCCCTAGAAACCCTAGGACTTAAATTAAATATGCTCATGTCACTCTACATGAAATATGATAAGTAGAAAGCCAAGGTTCAATTGCTATATGTTGTTTTATGACCTAAAATGATGCTAGGGTATGTTTCGGCCATAACTATTGGATGATGCCTTGTATGAATTTTTACATAATGTTAGTCCAAGTTCACATGCTTGTATGCTTGTTTGTAGGCCTAATGAGAACTTGTTAAATTTCGGCCATGACATATGTTAAGGGCTTAAAGAACTTAGGAACTAATTCAAATGTGTCAAATGTGTTACCTTGTTCCTTGGTAAAAATGTTATAAATATGATTTAAAGTTGTCCATGCTTTTATGTCATATGGAACCTTGTTTCACACCTTAAGGTTTCGGCCATATGAAATTAGGGACTTGAGGAACTTAGAAACTAAGTTAATCATGTTTATAATGCTTCCTATGAAAATGTTATGATGATAATTTAGGTGCCACATGCTTGGATGTTGTGTTTAACCTAAATTGAGCTTTAAAGGGGTTTCGGCCACAAGGGTTTAGGAAGCTTAAAACCAAGATAAACATGATACCATGTTTCCTATGATAGGATAATCACAAAATACACCCTTATGCTTAATATGTATGCTTGTGATTTATGACTTATGATATGATATGCATGCTTTTATGATATGATATGCTTTGTGCTTAAATTATGCATGCTTATGTTATGATATGTGGTTAAATTATGCATGCTTGATGCTATGTTTAGTGCTTAAAATATGCATGCTTTCATGATATGATATGTGGTTAAATCATGCATGCTTGACGATATGCTTTATGCTTAAGATATGCATGTTTTTATGATCTATGCCTAAGTGATGCATATTGATATGACATGATGTATGCCTAAGTGATGCATACCTTTATGATATGATGTATGCCTAAGTGATGCATACCTTTATGACATGATGTATGCCTAAGTGATGCATACCTTTATGATATGATGTATGCCTAAGTGATGCATACTTTTATGACATGATGTATGCCTAAGTGATGCATACTTTTATGATATGATGTGTGCCTAAGTGATGCATGCTTTTATGATACATGATATGTATGACATGTACTTTACTTTATATGTGAGTGGCTTGTACCAAGGGTGGGCTCCATAAGCGCCCCGGGGACTAAGGACCTCGTTAGGGATGGGCTCCTAAGTGCCCCTAGGACTAAGGGCCTAGTATGTTTGCCTCGTAGGGTTCAAGACTTGCTACCTTGGACCTACAAGGTTGCGCGCAATATGTAAGTGGTACATAGCCGGGATCCCCCTTATGTTGAGATTATTTTCAAGTATATATGTAAAAGAAAATGGTTAAAAAGATCATGAGACATACACATGTTTTTCGGATACATGTTTTCCAAAATCATATTGCATACACCTTATGATTATGCTATGTTTCATGTTATGCTCTTGATTATGATATGCCATGATAAGGTATGATTACGTTATGTTCATGCTATACCTTACAGACATGTTTCGGCCATTGATTTGTTGATGCTTGATATATAGATTTCGGCCATGGATATGATGATGCCTTGATGTACATGTTTCGGCCAGAGTATGATGCTTTGATATACATGTTTCGGCCATGCTTTGATATATCATGATACTTGTTGTTATGCCATGTCTAGCTATGTTTTATGCAATGCACTATGTATATGTTTCGGCCATGGTGATGCTTGATATGCTATGACTAGTTGTGATTATATTATGATGCATGATATGCTTGAATAGAATGCTATGTTATGCCATGATTAGTTTAGATTATGACTTGTTGATGCATTCTTGATTATGTGCTGATTGTTGATTTTAGTGAGTAGGAAAGGAACTTACTGAGCCATGAGTGCTCATAGCTTACTTTCCTTGTACCACAGATAAAGGAAAAAGCTGGATGAGTTAGAGGAGCAGCAGGAGGGGCAACGAAGATGTGTGTGGCAGTGGCTAGGCAACCAAATAAATAAAAACCTGCTTAAAGTTTCTTTAAAGAACTATGCATTGGTATTTTATGACTTGTGATACCTAAACGTGTGTGGCTTGACATTATGGTTCCACTGGATTTGATGTTATGATTTTTTATGCCATGTGATAGTATAGTTCAAAAGAAATTTAAAAGAAAAGTTTTATTAAAACTATGAAAATTATTTTAAGTCTTCCGCTATTTTAAAAAGAAAAATTTATACGTAGAGTATCGTAGCCCCGTCCCTTAGGGTTAGCAGGGAGGGCGGGCGTTACAGGAAGAGAGGAGGAAGAAGAAGAGCAAGAACACTAAAAATTCATGATGAAAATGAATCCAAAAACTCCCTTTTATAGATTCATGAAATTGCCTCTTGCCTTAATGTCAATTGCCTTGATTGACATTAATATTTGTCTTCATCCAATGAATTCAATGCATCCTATGCATGCAATGCATGAGCAATACATACATTAATATTTGTCTTCATCCAATGAATTCAATGCATCCTATGCATGCAATGAGAGCATTAGAGAGAAAGTCGGAGTTGCATCTATTGAGGACAAACTCCGAGAGACACGTTTAAGATGGTACGGACATGTACTTAGACGACCAATAAATGCTCCAGTTAGGCGATGTGAAACTATGATAAACATGCATATCAAACGAGGAAGAGGAAGACCAAAAAAGACTTGGTTAGCAACAATAAAACAAGATAAAATTTATTTAAATATAAATGATGATATAATAGGAGATAGAGCTCAATGGCGTAAAAGGATTCATACAGCAGACCTCACCTAGTGGGAAAAGGCTTGGTTGTTGTTGTTCATCCAATGCATGAGTAATTCAAGTTGTACACTCCTCTTTCTTCATGAATTCAAATTCATGAAATCGTATAATGAGTCCAACTCATTAATCATCAAATAATTCATGAAATCATATAATGAGTCCAACTCATTAATCATCAATCCAATTGATTCAATGAGTCTAATTTGAATTGGACACAATTCAATAGTTGGATTTAATTGAGTCTTACTCAATGAGTCCAATTTGAATTAGACTTAATCCAATGATTCATCATATGAATCCATCTCCATTGACTTATTTTTTTTGTGTGACCCAATAGGTTCTCGTAACGTTGGCAATATATCCAAATCGACATTTAAATACATAAGCAATGAGTGGCATCTAGCAAGGCATCATTGCTACCCAAGTGACAAGAATGTCGAGATCCGACTTAACCTTTCCGTGGCTATTATCTTGTATGACTTGGTCCCTCTATCCTTGATATCTAGATTGATCAATGACGCATAGAACGTGTCATCCTCTTATCAATATTTGTGTTTCTTGATCTCTAAGTAGACACACTCAAACAAATGAGCTCAATATCTCATATTGACTCATTTACGCATGGTCATACTTTCTTGTGTCCAACTAATCAAGGGGCCCACAGATATCGCTTCCGTCATATGGAAGGGATAGATCCCATCTACATCACTCACATCCCTCCGCATAATTTATTGCATACCCAGTGATCGACTTTATAGTCCACCCTATTACGAGTGACGTTTGACGATACCAAAGTATACAACTCTTATGAAGGGAACCGTAGTGACTTCAGGTCTAAGGACTATTCATACCAATAGTCACAAGAGAATATTTATGACACTCATACGATGATCCATGAAATATTCTCATGGTGGGTCATTCAGTACATATTCTCTAATATATACCCATGTGTCAACCTGATATCTCATATCCATGACTTGTGAGATCAAGTCATCCATTGACATACATGCTAGTCTCAATGCATTAATATTGTCCTTGTATATTAATGCTCGACTAGGAACAGTTAAGAGTAGTGTTCTCTACAATATCTCACTATCAATTCAACTAATTGACATACTGTAGATAAAAACCTGCTACCCAAGGACATTATTATACTTATTCAATTAGCACTAAACAGAAATAAATATAATAATCAACTTTGGCTTTTATTAATAATGATATGTGATACAAAATGAGCCCTTTACAATCATCTCATAATTGTTACTAGGGCTAATATTAACAATCTCCCACTAGCACTAGTGCCAATTACTGAGGTATCGAATACCCATTGACCTACTGTGACCATCATGCTTTCCCTGTGCCAAAGCCTTGGTCAAAGGATCCACAATGTTAACATCGGTCGGTACTCTGCATATTCTCACATCTCCTCTATCGATAATCTCTCGAATGAGATGGAATCGCTCGAGTATGTGTTTGGATCTCTGATGAGAGTGAGGTTCTTTAGTCTGTGCAATAGCCCCATTGTTATCACAATAGAGGTCTATTGGGTTTCTTACACTAGGAACAACACCAAGCTCTATAATGAACTTCCTTATCCAAACAACTCCTTTGTTGCAGCTAATGCAGCAATGCACTAGGCTTCTGTTGTAGAATCAGTGACTGTGCCCTGCTTCGAACTCTTCCAACTCACAACACCACCATATTTAAACAAAAATGCATACCCTGACTGTGATCTGTAATCATCCTTGTCAGTTTGGAAGCTAGCATCGGTGTAACCCTTTACAACAAGCTCCTCATCGCCTCCAAATATCAAGAAATAATCTTGATTCCTTCTCAAGTACTTAAGAATATTCTTGAGTGTTATCCAGTGACCTTCACCTGGGTCTAACTGGTATCTGCTCGTCATGCTTAACGCATACGAGATATCTAGGTGAGTATAAAGCATGGCGTACATGATAGACCCTATAGCATATGCATAAGGAATCTGATCCATGCAGACCCTTTCTACCTTAGAAGGATATTGATTCTTCAAAAGACTCACACATGTGACATAGGCAGGAATCCCTTCTTGGAATTCTCCATAGAAAAACGTTTAAGCACCTTGTCAATGTACGTACTCTGGCTCAGGCCAAACAATCTTTTAGATCTATCTCTATAGATTTTAAGGTCTAAAATGTAGGCTGTTTCACCTATGTCTTTCATTGAAAAATAATTCCCAAGCCAAGTCTTCATTGATTGAAGAGTTAGGATATTATTTCCAATGAGAAGTATGTCATCTATATACAATATGAGAAAAATGACTGTGCTCCCACTAACCTTCTTGTAGACACAAGGTTCATCTTCATTCTTAATGAAACCAAACATTTTGATTACATCATTGAATCAAAGATTCCAGCTTCTAAAATCTTGCTTTAATCCATAAATAGATCTTTGCAACTTACACACCTTTCCAGCATTCTTTGGATCTACAAAACCCTCAGGTTGTGTCATGTACACATCCTCGAGTAGATTTCCGTTAAGAAATGTAGTTTTGACATACATCTGCCAGATCTCGTAATTATAATAAGTTGCAATAGCAAGCATGATCCGAATGGACTTGAGTATCACAACTGGTGAAAAGGTTTCATCATAGTTTATACCATCAATCTGCTTGAATCCTTTAGCCACTAATCTACCTTTATAGGTATGCATATGACCATCCATGTTTGTCTTCACTTTGAAGACCCACTTACACCCAATGGATTTGATCCCTTCAGGTGGATCAACCAAAGTCCATACTTGGTTAGTGTACATGGATTCCATTTCGGATCTCATGCCTCTAGCCATTTCTCATAATCTGGGCCCTGTACAGCTTCCTGATAAGACGTAGGCTCATTGAGACCAATAAGCTCTACATCACCATGGTTAGACAAGAGAAAAGAATATCTCTCAGGTTGATGATGGGTCCTATCAGAACTGCGTAGAGCTTATTCTACTTGCATAGGTTGTTGCTCCACAACTTCTTGTGGTGTAACAAAATCATGATCCGCAACATCTTGTGGTACCTATTCAGTTTCCATCAAGGCGTCGGTGCTAGTTTATGTATCTTGAATTTCTTCAAGATTGACAGTACTCCCACTAGTTCTTCTAAAAATAAATTTCCTTTCTAGAAAGACACCAGTTCTAGCAACAAACACTTTTCCTTGCATGGGATTATAAAAGTAATATCCCTTTGTTTCCTTGGGATATCCTACAAAATAGCACTTGTCTGATTTGGGTCCTAGTTTATCTGAGACTTATTGTCGAATGTAAGCCTCACAACCCCAAATCTTCATAAAAGACATCTTGGTACTCTTCCCAGTCCATATCGTATATGGTGTCTTTATGACGGCCTTGGATGAAACGCAGTTAAGTGTGAAAGCGACCGTCTCTAGAGCATGTCTCCAGAAGGAAGCAGGAAGTCTTGTTTAACTCATCATCGTTCATATGATATCTAATAAAGTATGATTTCTCCATTCTGATACACCATTCCATTGTGGTGTTCTAGGTGGAGTGAGTTGCGATATTATCCCACACTCAACAAGATGGTCATGAAATTTTTGGCTAAGATATTCCCCACCTCGATCTGATCGATGCATCTTAATATTCTTACCAAGTTGATTTTGTACTTCATTCTTGAATTCTTTGACATTTTCAAAGGATTTTGACTTATGTCGCATTAGATACACATAACCATATCTACTAAAATTATAAGTAAAAGTAGTGAAGTAATTGTAGCCTCCTCTAGCTGCTATTCTGAAAGGGCTACATACATCTGTATGTATGAGTCCTAACAAGTCATTAGCTTTTTCGCTATGTCCACTAAATGGAGTTTTTGTCATCTTGCCTTGAAGACAAGATTCGCATATCTCATGTGATTCAAAATCAAATGAGTCCAAAAGTCCATCCTTATGGAGTGGGATATACGACTCTCATTTATGTGACCCAAGCAACAATGCCAGAGATATGTTTGATTCAAATCATTAGACTTGAACCGTTTGGTATTTATGTTATAGATTGTGTTGTCAAAGTTTAGAACATAGAGTTCATTCACAAGATGTGCACTACAATAGAACATTTCATTGAAATAAATGGAACAACATTTGCCCTTTATTACAAATGAGAATCCTTTCTTATCCAAACAAGAAATAGAGATGATGTTCTTAGTTAAGGCAGGCACAAAACAACACTCTTCAAGTTCTAAAACAAGTCCAGTGGGCAAAGATAAAGAATATGTTCCTACAGTTATAGCAGCAACTCTTGCGTCATTGCCTACTCGTAGGTCCACTTCCCCTTTGTCAATATTCTGCTATTTCTCAAGCCCTGCACATTAGTACAAATGTGAGATGCACATCCGGTATCTAATACCCATGAAGAAGAAATAGATAGATTAACTTCTATAACATGTATACCTGAGGTAGAAGTTTCACTTCTCTTCCTTTTCACTTCCTCTAGGTATAATTTGCAATTCCTCTTCCAATGTCTGGTCTCACAACAATGGAAGCAGGTTCCTTCCTTAGCCACCCCACCTTTGGGTTTCAATGCATGAGCTTTGCCCTTGCCGTTGGCTTGGGTCTTATCCTTACCTTTGGGCTTCCATTTGACTTTGCCCTTTGGCACCATTAAAATGGTGTTAGGCTTTGCCTTCTTAAGGTTGAGTTCAGTAGTTCTCTACATGCTCAACATCTCAGGCAATGGTTTGTCAATTTCATTCATGTTATAGTTCATGACAAATTGAATATAGCTTTCGGGCAATGATTGCAAAATTAGGTCAGTGGCCAATTCTTGGCCGATCATTTTGAGCACATAAGGCCCTACGGGAGCTCCTTCTTGCATTCACTATTGAAATAGAGCTTTAGAGATCTCAAATCTCTCATGCCTTGCTTATCCTTGATATAGTTGTCTAAGGTGTTCAACCATATCATAAGCGTCCATGTTCTCATGTTGCTTCTGAAGCTTAGAGTTCATGGTAGCGAGCATAAGGCATAATACATCTAATACATCATCTTGATACTTCTTATAAGCATCCTTATCATCTCTAGTGGCAGTAGTGGAGGGTGCTTCAGGAATGGGTTGCTCTAGGATGTACAGTTTTCTTTCTTGCTTGAGAACTATTCTCATGTTTCTGTACTAGTCCAGGAAGTTAGCTCCATTGAGCTTGTCCTTATCAAGGACAGATCGCAGAGAGAGAGAGTGTTCGACGTATTTGATGACATGGTTATCTACAACAACAAAATGCAGAACTTAGTATCATATATCGATCATTTAATTAGGCCTTTAATTAAATGATTCTCCCACAGAATTATAAAGCTTGGTAGGAGCAAGTCATGGTTGTGGTTTTACCCACACTACTAGCTCCAATTCCAATCGCGATAATATTTATGTGGGATAAGATCCATATTATACCTCATCTTGAGCTAGCTTTGGCTAATTTCCCAAGACTCGTATAATGTAGGTAGGCATCTTATACCAATTGCATCAAATGCAACTCTTGTATAGCTAGATGAACAATACTATTTGTTCATTTGCTCATCTTATGAAATTCATATTATAGCTCATCTTGAGTTAGCTTTGGCTAATCGCTCAAGACTAGTACAATTTGAATTCTATATTATGGGATATGTCTCTAAGATCTCAATCTAAATGAGACAACTTAGTTAAGTCGCACCCAAGTTTAATAGTCGGACATCACAATTATCCTGTTGCACTCTAGCAAGATAAATTGAGTCACTTTGCTTTGGCAAAACCTGACTACAATTGATCGAGCTAGGAGTGAGTATTAAACTTTTGGTAGGCATATTTGAAAGACCTAATCATGATTAAACTACACATGCATCGCATACAATCATAGCATATCATGGCATACATCACATATATGCATAAAAGAAATCATGACATGGTTATGGCCCCATTATCTATGATCCTCTCAAGCTAATGAGAAGATCGAAAAGTCAACCTAGGCAAAAGCATCTTCTCCAAGTGCTTCCTTGGTCGCCATGTGTTGTTATCCTTCTCCCTTTCTCATCGTCGTCAAGTAGACTTATTCTTCTCTAATTTGTACATTACAAAATCTAAAGAAAACTCGAGTTACATTCTAGTGTAGTATAAATTTACAACTAGAATAAAAGAGGAGAGGCACGACACTCAAGCCGTATTATGAATTACAACACACACATCCAATCATATCGGGGTTTAAGGACCATAACCATGCACCATGTCATATAAAATTCTCAATCTATTATGACAAAATTTACTATGATTTAAACAACTAATTATGAGCCACAACGCCATGATGGTTTCACTAAAAACCTCTTGGACGAAACTTGCTCATAATCATGCAAATCATAATAAACATGTCATGCAATTTCTATATCACATACGAAATTCTAACTACTTAGTATATGCCTTCGCAAATGACTCTGATACCACTGTTAGGAACTATAGTGCTAAACACGCCGAAAAGCGCAGCAGAAAAATAAATAGTTCCTTTCCAGAAGATCCATGTGAAAGGAAACCATATACTAAGTACTAATTTTTATACACGAGAAAGTTATACCTTTGTTGCGTGCCCTTCGCAATCCCGACAGCAACGTTTCTTTAGATGCGGATCTTAGCGCGATCAAGTGGTTGTGTCTCTATGGTATCCACACGAACAAGTCTCATTTGTCTCACAAACTCACCAAGTGGAGAATGAAACAACCAAAGGTTGTGCTAGCAACCCTTCTTGGAAGTTTCGGTCAAGTGGAAGAGAGGAGGAGGAAGAAGAGCAAGAATACCAAAAATTCATCATGAAAATGAATCCAAAAACTCCCTTTTATAGATTCATGAAATTGCCTCATGCCTTAATGTCAATTGCCTTGATTGACATTAATATTTGTCTTCATCCAATGAATCCAATGCATGCAATGCATGAGCAATTCAAATTGTTCACTCTTCATCCAATGCATCCAATGCATGAGTAATTCAAGTTGTACACTCCTCTTTCTTCATGAATTCAAATTCATGAAATCGTATAATGAGTCCAACTCATTAATCATCAAATAATTCATGAAATCATATAATGAGTCCAACTCATTAATCATCAATCCAATTGATTCAATGAGTCTAATTTGAATTGGACACAATTCAATAGTTGGATTTAATTGAGTCTTACTCAATGAGTCCAATTTGAATTAGACTTAATCCAATGATTCATCATATGAATCCATCTCCATTGACTTATTTTTTTTTTGTGACCCAATAGGTTCTCGTAACGTTGGCAATATATCCAAATCGACATTTAAATACATAAGCAATGAGTGGCATCTAGCAAGGCATCATTGCTACCCAAGTGACAAGAATGTCGAGATCCGACTTAACCTTTCCGTGGCTATTATCTTGTATGACTTGGTCCCTCTATCCTTGATATCTAGATTGATCAATGACGCATAGGTCGTGTCATCCTCTTATCAATATTTGTGTTTCTTAATCTCCAAGTAGACACACTCAAACAAATGAGCTCAATATCTCATATTGACTCATTTACGCATGGTCATGCTTTCTTGTGTCCTACTAATCAAGGGTCCCACAGATATCGCTTTCATCATATGAAAGGGATAGATCTCATCTACATCACTCACATGTCTCCGCATAATTTATTGCATGCTCAGTGATCGACTTTATAGTCCACCCTGTTACAAGTGACGTTTGACGATACCAAAGTATACAACTCTTATGTAGGGAACCTTAGTGACTTCAGGTCTAAGGACTATTTATACCAATAGTCACATGAGAATGTTTATGACACTCATATAATGATCCATGAAACATTCTCACGGCAGGTTATTCAGTATATATTCTCTAATATATACTCATGTGTCAACCTGATATCTCATATCCATGACTTGTGAGATCAAGTTATCCATCGACCTACATGCTAGTCTCAACGCATTAATATTGTCCTTGTATATTAATGCTCGACTAGGAAAAGTTAAGAGTAGTGTTCTCTACAATATCTCACTATCAATTCAACCAATTGACATACTGTAGATAAGAACTTACTACCCAAGGACATTATTATACTTATTCAATTGACATTGAACTGAAATAAATATAATAACCAACTTTGCCTTTTATTAATAATGATATATGATACAAAATGAGCCCTTTACAATCATCTCATAATTGGTACTAGAGCTAATACTAACAGGTATACCTTCCCAAGCGGTGGAAGAGGCAAGAGCAAAGGTTGCCCAAGTTGAGTCTTGTCTATAGGACAACTTATCAGCCTACCTCTGGAAAGAACTGGAATAATCTTAGTCTAACTCCAGGGATTTAGAGTCATATCTAGAGGCAACTGTACAAAAGGAGGAAGAGCTCTTGCGACTGCAAGTGGCTCCTTTGGATGAAGAGAAAGGTCTTTTGATGGATTGAGTAGAGCTACTGGAAACACGCCTTAGTCATCAAGAAAAGTAGCTCACCGACCTGGGCAAGCTTACCTCAGAACTACAAGAGAACCTAGCCCAGGCGATTGAGGGCTCCAAGACATTAAAGGAGCATGTGAATGACGTTATTCAAAGCCAATGTGAAATGGCCGTCTAGCTCGAACTAGTTAAAGCCGAGCTAGCAGACTATAAGACTGTAGAGGCATAGTGAAGTTTAAATTTTAAGATCAATTTTCTTAAATAGTAGGAATATTATGATCTTCTTGCCACCCAAATATCCAAGATAATGCAATAAGGCTTTGAGGGTGTCATCCGATAAGTTATCCTAGCAGGGCATCTACCACCTGGTACTTCTTTGAGCTTCCTTTATCCATAAAAAGAGTGAGCGGGGTTCCCTGACACGGAGAAGGCGGATAACTAGAGCTATTTTACTTTTTGTAATTATTTTAACCAAACTTACCTTCAGTATCGTTTATTTATAGCTTGTGCCAATACTCCCCTTTTATCTCGCTCAAGGAGCATAGGTTTGACTGTGGGCATCAAACTTTGATTAGTGGAGTTGAATTAATTATTTTTTATCATGCATGTACTTGTTTGAGAAAAATTTGTCACTAGCGATTTTTAGAGATTTTTGATTGTGAGTTAGATCGAGATATCGTAAGGGACCCCAGACTGAGTGGTCATCGTGATCTTACTGATTGGGATCCATTAAGTACTGATCATGGAAGAGATGAAAAAAAATCAAAGGGAAATCCTTCGGAGACGTCCGCTCGAGAGTCGGAGAGCCTTCGGAGGTCAACTTTTTTAGCTTCTACTTGGGAAGGTTAAACCCACACTCGAAGTGAGTCTTTAGTTGCTCCTGCTCAAGAAGGTCGAACCTCTCTAAAGGCAAATCCTCTTTATCTCCCGCTCGAGGAGGTTGAACCTCTTTAAGGGAAAATATTCTTTAATTCTCACTAGGTGAGTTTGAGCCTCTCAAAGGGCAAATCTACTTTAGCTCCCGCTTGAGAAGCTTGAGTCTCTATAAGGGGAGAATCTTCTTTATCTCCCACTCGAGGAGGTTAAGCCTCTCCAAGGGAGAATCTTCTTTAGCTTTCCCTCGGGAAGGTTGAGCTTCTCTAAGGATGAATCTTCTTTAGCTCCTACTAGGGGAAGTTGAGCCTCTCTTAGAACAAATCTTCTTTGGGTCTCTCTAGAGGAGGTTGAACCTGTTTGAATGTATACCAAAAGCTTAGCTTTTTGTATAAACATTTACATAGAAATAAGAATCATATTGGTCAAATATCTACATTTATAAGTTAAGTGTAGTTGTTCGATATATTGTAGATAACATGGTGTGTGGTGTCACACACAAAAGATCATGTTATCAATTCCTTATAAATTATAAATAGTAGCTCACGACTGAGATAGAAAGGAACAAACCATTGGAATAGTCATAGTGTAATTAGGTATTAGTTTATCTTGACTGATAAATTACACTAGTACACTCTGAGTGTATTGAGTAGGACCATTTAAGGTAAGTTTTTTTTTATACTGATTTAATAAAAGAACAAGACCTTAGTTATTATGGGTGTGTGTGCTCTTAATCCTAATATAATAACAAGCACATATATTTAGTATTTATTTCATTAACTTATCAAAGGGTGAGATTTAGCTCGATAAATCAAAAGGCCCGATAAGTTGGGAAATGATATTATTTATAGTGTGTGTTGTTGATTATAGAAGGAAACTGTGTCTTAGTAATCTAGGTTGATAATGTCCCCAAGAGGAGCTCATAAGGATTGTCATGTTAAACCCTGCAGGTGGACTTAGTCCAACATGACGATAAGGTTGAGTGGTACTACTCTTGGACTGAGATATTAATTAAAGAGAGTTGTTAGTAACTCATTTAATCAGTGGGCATTCAACATCTTCAACATAGGGAGACTAACACACTCATAATAAGAAGGAGCCCAAAATGTAATTTGGGATTGGTGTGGTAGTTCAATAATAATTATTTAGTAGTATGAATTATTATTGATGAAATTAAGTTGGGTGTTCGGGGCGAACACGGGAAGCTTAATTTCATCAGGAGACCAAAATCAATTCCTCCTCTCGGTCTCTATCGTAGCTTCTGCTGGTTGCTACTCGGAAAACCTAGAGGTTCCACTGTACAAAAATTTTGTACAAAGGTCTGAACCTTTTCCTAGCTACCATGTGTTCTTTTAAATTAAATTTTGGATCGCCTGCAGAACTTAACACGTTTGATCCAAAACTTAATCTATTCGTTCTTTTAGGTTTTGACTTGGGTCTCCTGCGGAACTTAACACGTTCGACCCAAATCGCCTTAAGTTATTAATTTCATTAAATATTAATTTCCATAATTGGTTCCCAGTACTGACGTGGCGAGGCACATGACCTTCTTGGATATGAGAGCAACCACCACCGACTAGACAGAACCTTTTATAGAAAGCTAATATTTAATTTCCTAAAATAACTTTAGGTTAACCGAAAAGAACAATCAAATCACAAAGAAAAGAAAAATAAAAGAACACAACTTCGAAAAACATATTCGAAATACTAGAACGTAAGCCTCTTGTATTTGGTATTATTTCCATAAATAACTAGTATGATGCGGAAAGAAAAATTACTAGTTATACCTTGTAGAAAAACCTCTTGATCTTCTACCGTATTCCTCTTCTAACCTCGGACGTTGTGTGGGCAACGATCTTCCGAGATGAGAAACCACCAACCACCTTCTTCTCCTCCAAGCTAGGTTCGGCCACAAAAAGCTTTACCAAGGATGAAGAACAAAACACCAACCAAGCTCCAAGAGATGCTAGCTTTCTCTCCTTCTTCTTCTTCTTCTTCTGCAAGTAGTATCCGGCCGCCACAAGAGCTCCAAGACTTTGAGAGTTTTGGCCACCACAAAGAGGGAGAGAGGAAGAGGATGGTCGGCCACTCCAAGGAATAAAAGAGGGAGAGAAATAATAGAGGTTATCACCCATGAAGGCACCCTCACCCCTTCTTTTATATTCCTTGGCCTAGGCAAATTAGGAAATTTAATTACAATAAAATTTCCTTAATTCCCTTGACATGATTTAATTGAGAAAAATAAAATAAAATTTCCCCAATTAATCTCTAATGGTCGGCCACATTAAAAGAGATAAATTAGACAAGTTTTAATCAACAATTAAAACTTCCTAATTTGTTTCCAGAAATTTTAAAAATAAAATTTCTCTTTAAAAATCTCTTCATGGTTGATAAAAAGAAATTTCTATAATTTTAATTTTATCAACATGTGGATAATTTTAAAGAGAAAATAAAATATCTCACCAATCTACAAATAAGGAAAGAGATCTAATCTCTTTCTTTAATCTTTTGTAAATCTTTTACAAGAGAGATATTTTAATTTTAATTCTCTTTAATAAATTATTTCTTCCACATAATAAAAATTAAAATTAAAATTCTTTTTTAATTTAATTTGGCCGGCCCCCACTAGCTTGGGTTCAAGCTAGGGCCGACCACCCCAATTTATACCTAGGCCGGCCCTAGCTTGGTTCCCAAGCTAGCTTGGCCAGCCCCTATTGGGTGGGTATAGAAAGTGGGTATAGGTGGGTATAGTACTCTATAAATAGGAGGCTACGATAGGGACCGAGAGGAGAAATTGGTTTTGGTCTCCCGATAAAATTAAGCATCCCGTGTTCGCCCCGAACACACAACTTAATTTTATCAATAATAATTCATTCCACTAGAGAACTATTATTGAACTACCGCACCAATCCCAAATTACATTTTTGGGCTCCTTCTTATTATGAGTGTGTTAATCTCCCTGTGTTTAAGATATCGAATGTCCACTAATTAAGTGAGTTACTGACAACTCATTTAATTAATATCTTAGTCCAAGAGTAGTACCACTCAACCTTATTATCATGTGGGACTAAGTCCACCTGCAGGGTTTAACATGACAATCCTTATGAGCTCCTCTTGAGGACATTATCAACCTAGTATCTCTAGGACACAGTTTCCTTCTATAATCAACAACACACACTATAAGTGATACCATTTCCCAACTTATCAGGCTTATTGATTTATCGAACTAAATCTCACCCATTGATAAATTAAAGAAATAAATATCAAATATATGTGCTTGTTATTATATTAGGATTAAGAGCACACACTTCCATAATAACTGAGGTCTTTGTTCCTTTATAAAGTCAGTATAAAAGAAACGACCTCAAATGGTCCTACTCAATACACTCTAAGTGTACTAGTGTAATTATATAGTTAAGATAAACTAATACCTAATTACACTACGATCTTCCAATGGTTTGTTCCTTTCCATCTTGGTCGTGAGCTACTATTTATAATTTATAAGGAACCGATAACATGATCTTCTGTGTGTGACACCACACACCATGTTATCTACAATATAAATTAATTGAACAACTACATTTATCATAAATGTAGACATTTGACCAATGTGATTCTTATTTCTAAATAAATATTTATACCAAAAGCTAGGCTTTTAGTATACATCCCAACAATCTCCCACTTATACTAAAAGACTAAGCTGCTATATCTGCTGCCATACATCTGATTCCTAACCCTTCAACATGCCCATCAAAAGCTCTTGCCTTAAGGACCTCAGTGGAAGGATCTATAGGTCATCACCTGATGCAATCTAGGCGGCAACAACTTCTCCTCGTTTATACGATTTCTCGTATTGGGTGGTACTTGCGCTCTATTGTGTTTACTTGCCTTATAGACTTATGGTTTCTTCGAGTTTGCTACTGCACCAACATTATTACAATAAATTGTAACAATCTTTGGACAAACCAGAAATCATATCTAAGTCTATCTTGAGGTTTATTGAGTCATACAGCTTTTAATGGCTACCTCAGAGACTTGCCATATACTAAGCTTCTATGGTGGAGTCCAGAAAAACACCTATGCTTATCCCTCTTCCATAGTTATGACTTTACCTCCTAAAATAAACACAAAACCCCGAGGTTGACTTATTATTGTCCCTATCCGATTGGAGGTCAAAATCCATACAACCCATAGGAACCAAATTAACTGCCTTGTAAGCTAGCATATAATCTTTAGTGCTTCTAAGGTACTTTAATATATGCTTTACTGCAGTCCAATGTCCTTGTCTAGGGTTACTTTGATATCTGCTAACTATGCCCTTGGCAAAATAGATTTCTGATCTGGTGCATAGCATACATTAGGTTGTCTAACTGCCGAAGCATAAAGAACTGCCTACATGTCCTCAATCTCCTTTGATGTCATCAGAGACATCTCTTTAGATAAAGACACTCCATGCTTAAAAGGTAAGAAAACTTTCTAGGAATTTTGCATGCTTAAAACGAGCAAGGATTTTTCCGATGTATCAAGCTTGGGATAAGTAAAATATATTTTTCCTTGCGATCCCTTATTACTTTGATCTCAAAAATATATACATTCTCCCAAGTCCTTTATATCGAATTATTTGGACAACCATACCCTTACTTCTGACAACATTTTGATATTGTTTCCAACTACCAAAAATGTTATCTACGTATAGTACAAGAAATACCACCACATTTCCATCACATCTTTTGTATACACAAGACTTTATCCGTTTACTCAATAAATCCATAGGTCTGGATTACTTTGATAAACTGGATGTTCCAAGACCTTGAAGCTTTGTATCAGTCCATAGACTGATTGAGCTTGCACACAAGATGCTCTTAGCACTTTGCAATGAACCCTTCTGGTTGCTTTATATGGATGCTTTCTTCAAGACTTCTATTAAGGAATGTTGTCTTGACATCCACTTACCAAATAGATAAAAGAATCCGGATAGACTTAAGCATGACTACTAGTGGAAAAGTTTCCTTTTTCATCTAGCCTTGCTTTGAAAGTTTCTACCTTCCTGTCTATCCTTCTTTTCCTATTATAGACCTTTTTACACCCAACGGCTTTTACACCATTTGGTGATTCTACAAGCTTCTAGATTTTATTAGAATACATATATTCTAATTCTGTTATTCATTACTCTTTGCCAAGATGCTTGCATCTTTATCTTGGAGTACTTCATCATATGACCGGAGATCAGGTTCATGTCCTCCAGGGATCGAATCCAAAAACTCTCCCAAAACATGAACCTATTTAGGTTGCCTAACAACCCTCTCACTACGACAAGGCACTTTCTGCAACTGTGTATCATTTGTGATACGTGTTGCAGTTTTCTTGTGGTATCTCATCTTGTACAGTTGGTACTAGGTTAGACATGTCCTTTATTATTTCGTTAAGAACAAATTTACTTATGAGCACGTGGTTCATTATATAGTCCTTTTCTAAAAATCAGTCATTGATGCTAACAATGACCTTCTGATTTTTAAGACTATAAACCTACTTTTGTTTATCTAGGATAACTTACAAACAAGTGAACTCCTATCCAACTTATCATTGTCTCTCTTTAACATATGTGTTGGATTACCCGAATCTAAATATGCTTCAAAATAGGTTTTCACCTATTCAACAATTCTATATGAGTAGAGAGTTCTAACTTGGAAGGTACTATGTTCACTTTCATTTTCAGAGTTTATCCTTAAAACAAATTTGGTAATTTTCTGAATAACTCATCATCTATCTAATTATTCCATAAGAGTCCTACACCATTCTGTTGGGGTGTACCAGATGCAGTTAGTTGGGATTGAAATCCAACTTCTGATAAGTGACTCCTAAAATCTCTCAAGAGGTACTTGCCACTACGATCTTCCATAGTGACTTTTTACTTTAACATTTCTCCGCATCAACCTTGTACTCTTTGAACTAATCAAAGTACTTAGTCTTGTGGTACATTAAGTAAATTTATTTGTATCTTGAATAGTTGTCTATAAAATAGACAAAATATTCAATACTACCTCTTGTCTGGATAGTCATAGGATCACACAAATCAGAATGAACTGATTTCAACATATCTTTGACTCCAAACCCCTTGGACTTAAAAGCTTCTTGGTTATTTTTCTTCCAAGTAAGACTCGCAGGTTGGAAAGATTTCCACTACCAATGAACCCAAAAGTTCATCAGCTACCAATGAATCCTACTCAAGTATAACCTAGCTTTAGATGACAAAGATATAATTGGTTCATTTTCGAAGGTTGCTTTCTCTTAAAATTAGAAGATGTGTTACTAATTTCCATTTGTTGCATCGTGGGAGTTATTGGATTATAAATTGTCAACCATCATACCAGAATAGATAACTTTCCTATTTTTCTTGATAACAACTTTGTTATCAAAATAGACACAATACTGAAATCAGATTCTTTCTAAACTTGGTACGTAAAGACAATTACTTAAAATCCATATTTTATTCTTATCAAAGGATAAACATCTCCCACTGCAACAGCTACCACTTTTACAGTAGTGCCCATGTGGACGGTGATTTACCTTTCATTTAGTTGTCAGGTTTCCTGGAACCCTGCAATGAATTGCAGACATGATTAATGGCATCTTGTATCTACACTCCAGGTTCTAGTAGATAACACCACTAGACATGTTTCAACTAATGAATTAAATACACCTAAATTGTTCTTAGTTCTAAGAAGATAGTCTACCTTAATGTCCAAGTCCTATTTCCAATCATTACAATCGGGACTACTAAGTCTTTTTCTATAGTATGACTACTAGGGATTGACAAACATCCTAAGAATCACAAAAATATTTGGTCAAGATCAACTCCTTAAAATCTCCATGAATTTTGTGTATACAAAATCGAAGAGGAGATTTTATTCATTAATTTTATTATCTCGTCAACTTTATTTTATGATGAATAAAATTAATAGTTGATCTGTCTTTGATCAAATATTTGGTCAAAACTCTTTGAATTTAAAATAACATTGATTCCTCAAACAATATTATTTAAATTCACTAACACCTCAAACACCGTGAATTTTGCATGCCACGTTAGTGTGGACGTATACAAATTCATCATTTGTAAGAGGAGGGTTTTACCCATTGACTATCTTGTCAATATAACTTTTTGACAAATAAAATTACCTCAAACACCATGAATCTTGTATGCCACGTTAGTGTGGACGTATACAAATTCAAACATTTATAAGAGGGGTTTATTAATTTTATTATATTGCCAATCTAGTTTTATGACAAATCAATAGTTGGTTTCCCTTTAGTCACACAAGTGATAGTAGTGACTCCGTTGGAGAGGATACTATTAAATGTGTCTAAGTGTATACCATTACTTGACACTAAGTCCATTAATAAGATTATGCCCCTTCCGTTGGGGAAGATCACATGCTCTTAATTAACTTCCTATAGTCATCCAAAAATGGAAGTCTGTTCTAGTGATCCGCAAACAAGCTCATCCGTTATGGAGGAAGGCACTCAGAGCCAACGCGCAAGCTTGTTTGCATCACTTACAAACCAGTAATGGAGACCATGGGATTTACTTAAAAATCCCTCTCCCACTTAGTTATTTATAAATGAGCAATTTTAACTATGCTAGCCTACTAAATATGTAAACCAACATGCACACACAGCACAATATAAAAGCAATAAATAGAAAATCTAATTTTCAACTATTATGGTTTTTATCTCTAGTTGTCCTCCGTGTGTTGTCATCCCAAGCTGCTGCCATATTTGGCCATCGCCACTGGGTCTAGCTGTCGCATCCATCTTGCTCCTAGTTCCGCTGCGCCTCTGGTCCATAGAAGGTTCCACGCTTTGCAAGATTCGATCCGCGACATAAATAGAATTTTACATTTTTGATCCTATATTCCATAAAAGGAATGTACATGTATCTAGATCAAAAATAAAATCCTAATAAAACTAAATACAGCTCCTGCTGTATTTTATAATACAATCATGCACATACATATAAATGCCCTTGACATGTCCAAGGGTCCAATCACACACATAATAACTAAAAGCCATAATAGTTGGATCCTGCATCCACAAAGTTAGCACATCCTGCTATTATCCTGCCTAAATTATGTATGACATGTACATAATTAAACTAATACCAAATACACAGAGGCAAAAACCCTAGCTCTGATACCAATTGCTGGTTGCTACTCGGAAAACCTAGAGGTTCCACTGTACAAAAATTTTGTACAAAGGTCTGAACCTTTTCCTAGCTACCATGTGTTCTTTTAAATTAAATTTTGGATCGCCTACGGAACTTAACACGTTTGATCCAAAACTTAATCTATTCGTTCTTTTAGGTTTTGACTTGGGTCTCCTGCGAAACTTAACACGTTCGACCCAAATCGTCTTAAGTTATTAATTCCATTAAATATTAATTTACATAATTGGTTCCCAGTACTGATGTGGCGAGGCACATGGCCTTCTTGGATATGGGAGCAACCACCACCGACTAGACAAAACGTTTTATAGAAAGCTAATATTTAATTTCCTAAAATAACTTTAGGTTAACCGAAAAGAACAATCAAATCACAAGGAAAAATAAAACAAAAGAACACAACATCGAAAAAACATATTCGAAATACTAGAACGTAAGCCTCTTGTATTTGGTATTATTTCCATAAATAACTAGTATGATGCGGAAAAGGAAAAACTACTAGTTATACCTTCTAGAAAGACCTCTTGATCTTCTACTGTATTCCTCTTCTAACCTCGGACGTTGTGTGGGCAACGATCTTCCGAGATGAGAAACCACCAACCACCTTCTTCTCCTCCAAGCTAGGTTTGGCCACAAAAAGCTTTACCAAGGATGAAGAACAAAACACCAACCAAGCTCCAAGAGATGCTAGCTTTCTCTCCTTCTTCTTCTTCTTCTTCTCCAAGTAGTATCCGGCCGCCACAAGAGCTCCAAGACTTTGAGAGTTTTGGCCACCACAAAGAGGGAGAGAGGAAGAGGATGGCCGGCCACTCCAAGGAATAAAAGAGGGAGAGAAATAATAGAGGTTATCACCCATGAAGGCACCCTCACCCCTTCTTTTATATTCCTTGGCCTAGGCAAATTAGGAAATTTAATTACAATAAAATTTCCTTAATTCCCTTGACATGATTTAATTGAGAAAAATAAAATAAAATTTCCCCAATTAATCTCTAATGGTCGGCCACATTAAAAGAGATAAATTAGACAAGTTTTAATCAATAATTAAAACTTCCTAATTTGTTTCCAGAAATTTTAAAAATAAAATTTCTCTTTAAAAATCTCTTCATGGTTGATAAAAAGAAATTTCTATAATTTTAATTTTATCAACATGTGGATAATTTTAAAGAGAAAATAAAATATCTCACCAATCTACAAATAAGGAAAGAGATCTAATCTCTTTTTTTTAATCTTTTGTAAATCTTTTACAAGAGAGATATTTTAATTTAAATTCTCTTTAATAAATTATTTCTTCCACATAATAAAAATTAAAATTAAAATTAAAATTCTTTTTTAATTTAATTTGGCCGGCCCCCACTAGCTTGGGTTCAAGCTAGGGCCGGCCACCCCAATTTATACCTAGGCCGGCCCTAGCTTGGTTCCCAAGCTAGCTTGGCTGGCCCCTATTGGGTGGGTATAGAAAGTGGGTATAGGTGGGTATAGTACTCTATAAATAGGAGGCTACGATAGGGACCGAGAGGAGAAATTGGTTTTGGTCTCCCGATAAAATTAAGCATCCCGTGTTCGCCCCGAACACACAACTTAATTTTATCAATAATAATTCATTCCACTAGAGAACCATTATTGAACTACCGCACCAATCCCAAATTATATTTTTGGGCTCCTTCTTATTATGAGTGTGTTAATCTCCCTGTGTTTAAGATATCGAATGTCCACTAATTAAGTGAGTTACTAACAACTCATTTAATTAATATCTTAGTCCAAGAGTAGTACCACTCAACCTTATTATCATGTGGGACTAAGTCCACCTGCAGGGTTTAACATGACAATCCTTATGAGCTCCTCTTGAGGACATTATCAACCTAGTATCTCTAGGACACAGTTTCCTTCTATAATCAACAACACACTATAAGTGATACCATTTCCCAACTTATCAGGCTTATTGATTTAGCGAACTAAATCTCACCCATTGATAAATTAAAGAAATAAATATCAAATATATGTGCTTGTTATTATATTAGGATTAAGAGCACACACTTCCATAATAACTGAGGTCTTTGTTCCTTTATAAAGTCAGTATAAAAGAAACGACCTCAAATGGTCCTACTCAATACACTCTAAGTGTACTAGTATAATTATATAGTTAAGATAAACTAATACCTAATTATACTACGATCTTCCAATGGTTTGTTCCTTTCCATCTTGGTCGTGAGCTACTGTTTATAATTTATAAGGAACCGATAACATGATCTTCTATGTGTGACACCACACACCATGTTATCTACAATATAAATTAATTGAACAACTACATTTATCATAAATGTAGACATTTGACCAATGTGATTCTTATTTCTAAATAAATGTTTATACCAAAAGCTAGGATTTTAGTATACATCCCAACAGCCTCTTGTATATTGAGAATTATACCCACTTATACCCACCTTTCTACCCACCCTTAGGTGGCTGGCCAAGTTAGATTGGAGCCCAGGCTAGGGCCGACCAAGACCAAATGGTTGAGCCAAATAGGTGGCCAGCCAATGCCTAGAGCCCAAGCATGGTGTGGTCGGCCCTAAGCAAATTAAAAGGATTTTTATTTTAAAAATTTTTCTTATGTGGATTCCATGGTTTTAAAAGAGAGCTTTAAAATTTAAATCTTTCCTTATTTATAGATTGAAAGGGAGATTTTAATTTTGATAAAACTTTCCTTTTTTGTAACCATGTTCATTATTTAAAAAGAGAGTTTAAAATCAAATATTTCCTTTTATAAGTTTCTACAAAAGATTAAGAAAAGGTTGATATCTTTCCTTATTTGTAGATTGTAAGGAGATTTTAATTTTAAAGATAACTTTCCTTTTTGGAAATCATCGACATGTTTTAATAGAGAAATTTTAATTTATAAAACTCCTTTTATAACCAACCATGAAGGGAAAATTATTAGATAAATTTTTATTTCCGGAAACAAATTAGGAAGTTTTAATTTTGTGTTAAAACTTTCCTTGCTTGGAGCTATGAGGTGGCCGACCACTTGATTCATGAAAAGGAAATTGTTTTTAATTAATTAAATTTTCCTTTTCATGGAAAAGAAAATAAAGAAGGTTTTATTTAAATTTTCCTTATTTGCCAAGACCAAAGATTATAAGAGGAAGGGGGTGCCTTCATAGGTGACAACTCTATTCTATTATCCTCCTCTCTTCCTTGGTGGTGTGGCCGACCCTTCTAGTTCTTCCTTCTCCTTTTTCTTTCTTCTCCTTGGCCTAAACTCTTCATCCTTTGGAGCTTGGAAGGTGGCCGGATATTGCTTGGAGAAGAAGGAGAGAAAGGAGGCTTTGTTTTTTGCATCCCTTGGAGCTTGGTGGTGGTGGCCGAACCTCTACATCCTTGGAGGAGTTTTGGTGGCCGAAACTTGGTGAAGAAGAAAGAAGGGCTTGGGTGGTTCTCATCTCGGTCCACACAACGTCCGAGATAAGAAGAGGATACGGTAGAAGATCAAGAGGTTGTTGCATACAAATAAAGGTATAACTAGTAATTGTTTTCCGTATCATGCTAGTTTTTCTTTGTATAAATTCCAAACACAAGAGGCATATGATTCTAGATATTTGGATTAGATATTCGAAGTTGTGTTTATTTTATTTTATTTTTTCGATCTTGTGATTCGATTGTTCTTTTTGGTTAACCTAATGTTATTTTAGGAAATTAAATATTGAATTTTGTTAAGAGGCTTTGTCGAGGCAGTGGTGGATGTTCCCATACCCAAGAAGGTCATGTGCCTCGCCATGTTTGACCTAGGAGACAATTTCTGAAATTGATATTTAATTGAATTTATAACATGGGTGGATTTGGATCAATAATGTTAAGTTCCGTTTGCGATCCAAGTCTAAACCATTAAGAACAGATAAGTTAAATTTGGAATCAAATAATGTTAAGTTTCGTTTGCGATTCCAAATTTAATTTTTAAAGAACACAATAGGTTGTTAGGAAAAGTTCGACACTTGTACAAATTTTTTGTGTAGTGGAACCAGTACGATCTTCCTAGGACCAACCAATAGAACCTATCTAAGGGTGAATCTTCTTTGGCTCCTATTCGGGGAGGTTAAGCCTCTCTAAGGGTGAATCTTCTTTAGCTTCCGCTCGAGGAGGTTGAGCCTCTCTAAGAGAGAATCTACTTTAGCTCCCATTCGGGGAGGTCAAGCCCCTCTAAGAGCGAATCTTCTTTGGCTCCTACTCCAGGAGGTTGAGCCTCTCTAAGGGTGAATCTTCTTTAGCTCCCACTCAGAGAGGTTGAGTCTCTCTAAGAGTGAATCTTATTTGGCTCCTGCTCGAGGAGGTTGAGCATCTCTAAGGGTAAATATTCTTTAACTCTTGCTCAAGGAGGTTAAGCCTCTCTATGGGTGAATCTTCTTTAGGTCCCACTTGAGGAGGTTGATCCTCTCTAAGGGAGAATCTACTTTATCTCCCACTCGAGGAGGTTGAGCCTTTCTAAGGGTGAATCTTCTTTAGCTCCCGCTTGGGGAGGTTAAGCCTCGCTAAGGGTGAGACTATGTTAATTTTTTTGAAGTTACTTAACATTGCATTTTAAGTTATCTTAAGAGATGAACAGTTAAAAAATACTCATCGGGTACTGTAGAGTTGTAGATGAGTTGCATTCCACAGTCGACACACCTTCTTCCTGTTTGGTTCCTTTAGGCAATAGCTACTTGACCTCAGTTTGCTGCTGATCCAATAAGGACCTCCCCATTGTGGCTCAAGTTTATTGACATTGTCGACTAGCTTGATTTTCGCCACACGAGATCACCTACCTGAAATGATCGAGGGATGACTTTCTGGTTAAACATGTGCCTCATCCATTTCTTATCTGCCTTCAGCCGAGCGGATGCTTTGTTTCTATCTTCCATTATGAAGTCGATCTCTAGTAACAAACTTTGTATGTTGTTTTCTTCTTTGTAGTTACTTTACTGCACAAATTCTTCTCCTACTTCTACCGAGATAAAAGCTTCTCTCCCATGCACTAGGTGGAATGGAGTTTGACTAGTACTCTCTTTGGGGGTTGTTTGATATGTCCATAGGATGCATGGGAGTTCTGTTGGTGCATATTGCACTAATGATCTAACATAGGTTTTGATAAATGATAAAGTAAGTTAAGTTAGTTTTATTGTGATCTAACAAGTTAACTAAGTGTGCAAGAGAAGTCCAGATAGGTCGACGGGCAGACCGGATATCTGGCAAGAAATCTAGCTAGGTCGATGGTCTGACCGGATAGCTGGTACAAAATCCAGCTAGGTTGACAGACTAACTGGATAGCTAGTATGAAGTCCAGATAAGTCGACAGGCTGACCAAATATCTGGCACAAAGTCTAGTTAGGTCAACGGGTCGATCAGATAGCTGGGACAAAATCTAGACAGGTCGACAAGCTGACCGGATGTCTGGAAAAATGGTAAGTTAAGATAAGTCACTAGAGGGGAGTGACTTTAGTGAGGACGCGTTCCTCATTTGAGGGAATAGTAAGTGTCGATCCAACTTAGATCCATTTTAGAAACCTAAGTTGAGATCTTGACTATAACAATTACTACTCTATTTGTTATACTATGATAACTTTGTTTTTCATGATAGTATAATTTTTATTGCCACGGACTAACTTTTTCTTGCAGGAAAAAGAGTTGCTGGAAAAGGGGGGTCCAGGCACCCGGAAAGGATTCGGGTGCCCGGAACTGGTCCGGGCTCCCGGAACTGGTCCGAGCGCCCAGAATTGGTCCAAGTGCCGGAAACTAGTTTGGGCACCCGGAATGCCAAGGCTTATTTGCTCGCCAACATGGAGCGCGCTGATTGGTTGGCCGACGTCACGATCCAGGCACCCGAAAGGGCTCCAGGCACCCAAAATTGCTTATATAAGCAGTCATCCACCAAGAGCCAAACACAACTATTTCTACGATTGCTCTATTGTGCGCTACTCCAAAGACGCTCCTGTGACGCTGCGAAGCTCCTCCGACAACCTACGACTCAGTTTCATTTTCCTTGTTGTTGGTATTTTTTATAGTTCAGGTACTAAATTATGTAATACTTTTTGGGAATTATTAGTGATTGCCCAATGAAAACACTCTCACGTGCGGGCCTTGGAGTAGGAATCAACGAAGGCTCCGAACCAAGTAAAATTGGTTTGTTAGCATTGCTTCAATTTTTCTCTTCCACTGCGTACTCGATTTAATTTATTATTTTTGACGATCTCTATTCACCCCCCTCTAGCAAATTTTACGATCCAACAAGTTGTATTAGAGCCAGGTTCCACTCTGATTTGGTGCAACCACCAATTAGGCAAAGAGGGTGATTTTTTCTTTTTGATTTTAAGTTTTTTAACATAATCCAAATTGGTAGAATTACCTCTTTGGAAAATTCTTTTTTGTAGCAACTGATGTAACACCAATTCAGTCTTAAATTTTTACTTTTTCTCCTACTCTACTAAATCCAAGACCAAGTCTTGGGATCCTCTTCTTTGTTTCTTTGTGTGCAAGAGTTATGGCCCAAATCGAGGGATTCAGCACCATCCGTCCTCCCCTGTTCAATGGTGATGACTTCCCGTACTGGAAGAAATGAATGGAGGTCTATCTGAAGACCGACTTCGACCAGTGGTTCAGCATCACCAGAGGCTACAAGGCTCCAGTCGATAACGTCGAAATTCCAATGGAGCCAGAATAGTGAAATCCGTAGATTGGGAAGAAAGCCCAAATAGACTTCAAAGCTCTCAACACCCTCTAGTGCGGGCTAACGAAGGAGGAACTGAACCATGTCGGCCCACATGAAAATGAAAAGGAACTGTGGGACAAATTCATCGAACTGCATGAGGGAACTAGTGATGCGAAGGTAACCAAACGAGACCTCTACTTAGATAAGTTATTTAATATTAAAATGCAGGAAGGAGAATCTACGAGTCAACTCCACGCGAGGATAAAGGATATCCTCAATGGGTTTCACACTATTGGCCATAAATGCTTACAAGATTTTGAAGAATCTTTCTAAATTAAAACTTGACGAATTATTTTGTGAACTCAAACTCCATGAGCAGACTAACTCAAAATAGGCCAAGAAAGGAATTGCTCTTTTTGTAGGTTCCTCTAAGGAAAAGTCAAGAACCAAGCTTGAATCTAAAGGTGAGTCTGACCAAGACTTGGAAGATGAAGAATACCTGTTGAACTTGGTAAGAAAAATGTTCACCAGGAGAAAGAAGAACTTCAGCAGAAATGACTTGAAGAAGAACAACTCCATTAATAACCCAAAAAATGTGACCTGCTTTGGATACAACAAGAAGGGTCACTATAAGAACGAGTGCCCAAAGCTAAAGAATGACAAAAATAAAACAACCAAGAAGAAAGCACTCAAGGCGACGTGGGACAAATCATCAGATGAATCAGATGTCGAATATCAGAAGAACCAAAGCTACCTCATGCTGATGGCCCACAAATCAGAATTGGAGGACGAATAGGAAGATGAGTCCAAACCTGAATCAAGCCACGAGTCCATACTCGTTTCCGAAGGTTCCGATGAGATATACTTTAATTTAAGCAAAAAGTTTTTTAAAGTCATCGCATGCTTAAATAGAAAATTAACTAAAATGAAAATCAAAATAAAATGCTCCTTGAGGAAAACCAACAACTCAAGGAACAAATTGAAAATCCAAATAAGTTGTAAAGCTTGAGGAGGAAAACTCAATATTAAAAATTGAAATTAATAAACTTAAAGGGATGTTAGAAACCTTTACAACTAGATCTAAAAACTTGGATTTAATTCTAAAAAATTAAAAAGGTGTATACAACAAATCTGGGCTTGGATACAAGTCCAACTCAATAAATAAATCATTTATGTCACTTGTAACTCAAAACAAAACACAAACTAAAGTTTGGGTTCTAAAAGCGTGTTTAACCACGCAAGTAGGAATTAACCAATAATATATACCTAAAAATAAAATATATTATGTAAAATCAAATAACTCAATTCAAAATCCTAACTATAAACCTAAATCAACTAAACCAAAATTAAATTATAAAAATAACTATAGAACAAACTCAAACTCAAACTATCATCAAGTCTATTATAATTACAAAAGTAATCGACATAAACCCAAAACTAAAACTTAAACATTTTGATCAATAATTCAGGAGGAGGCTCCAAACTAGTTGGCACCGCCAAAAGTAACCAACCCGACAAGATAATTAGGATTAAAGTAAAAAGGGACAAAAGTTTAACTTGACATACGGTACTGGTGAAGTTTTGGATGATAGTAGGTTAGGGAAGCTCTGTCTATGCATGTCTAGGAATATATGGCTTCGACCTGGTATACTTGACTTAGTGGAACTAACTGAAGCTACCCATTATAGATCCTAACTAGTTAGGCTAAGGTTTTGTACCAAGTTCAATGGATAGGACTATTTGAAAAACCCTTGAAGGCATGGTTACTCTTATGATGTCCAGGTGATTTACCATAGTCCAGAAGTTTATCCAAAAAATGTTTATTTGTTGAGCCCAAAGCTAAACCTAAATCTAACAAAAAGTTAAACCAAACCCTAAAATTGAACCTAACTCATTTCACAAAAATTATAGGATTCCCTGATTGAAAACATAAATCGGATGAGATGACTAAAAAATTAAATTAAAATTAAAGTAAAAATTAAATTAAATTAAAGATAAATTAAATTAAATTAAATTAAATTAAATTAAAATTAAATTAAAGTTAAATTAAAATTAAATTAAAGTTAAAATTAAATTAAAATTAAATTAAAATTAAAATTAAAATTAAAATTAAAATTAAATTAAAATTAAAATTAAATTAAATTAAATTAAAATTAAAATTGAATTAAAGCTAAAATAAAAGTAAATTAAATTAAAAATTAAACATAAAAAAAATAAATTAAAAATTAAACTTAAAAATTAAACTTAAAAATTAGACTAAAAAAAAAAACAACTTAAAAATTAAACTTAAAAATCAAAATCAAAAATTAAACTTAAAAAATTAAATTAAATTAAAAATTAAACTTCAAAATTAAAAATTAAACTTCAAAATTAAATTAATAACTAAACTTAAAAATTAAATTAACTTAAAACTAAACTAAATTTAAAATTAAATTAAATTATAAATTAAAACTAAGTTAAAATTAAATTAAATTAAAATTAAAGTAAATTTAAATTAAATTAAAATCAAATAAAATTAAACTGAAAAATTAAATCAAGACTTAAATTAATAACCTTAACTTTAAATTAACTTAAATTAAATTTATCTTTTAAATTAACTTAAATTAAATTTATCTTTTAGGTCCGGACAGGCGCCCGGATCACCTTGGCAGGGGCGTCCCCAATAGTTGCACCTCCCCTTTCTCTTTTGAAAAGGCCTTCACCAGGCTTTAACGCAAAAGAAATCAAATTTTAAATTTTCTTTTCTTCCTCCAATTATTACGCCACAATAGAACAACCAAGGTCATCAATTCTATTATCCTTATTAACAATGTCTCGGTAAATTTTCTTTCCTTTCTTAAATTTTGTTTATTTATTGTTTTAGTATTTTATGCTTAGTTTAGTTTTCTTTGATAAGTTAGGAAACGTTCTAGACTTGGTGTTGGGCCCTCTACTGCTAGTACTGACCCTAGGTTTCCTACTAAGGAACTTAGGATTAGGTTTGCTAGTACTATCTACATGACTATATGGACTAGGTGTTTAGATAGACAATTTTTTATGCATTCATGCATTACTGCTGTAGAAGTCATTGACTACTACAGCTTGCATCATCTCGTTTATTGTACCAGTTCAGTTAACATAGGTTTATGTGTTGAACTGTATACAATAACCTAGTTAGAGTAGATGACCTTATATACACCACTAGGGTAGCTGGTATTAATATCACGCTATCCCCTGCTGTCATCAGTACCTTTCTAGGTTTACGTTCATCTGTATGCACTTTTCAGTGTTATCCCCCTAGAGATCCACCATTTGGTGATCCTTAGTCACACATCACACTTGATACGATTTACTCGTATTTTTTGGGGAAGAGAGAATACCCACAGTTACCCTATTTAGGTCAATCTCCCTTAGAGTTCAGGACAATGTCCTTTATAGTCTTAGTCTCTTGTATTTTACCGTTGACCACTCACGATGTCGCAATGATGCATCCTTTTCACTCATTCTTAATATATTCCTTATGTCATAGATTAGGTATAGATATTAGTTTACATATTTTTCATGTTATTATTTACTCAGCTGGTAATGTGAATCCAAAGAGAAAGATATCTCAAGAACCCACAACGAATGGAAGAAGAAAGAAAGAAAGAACTAAATCGATAAGATTGATGAAAAGAACCTCGACCCAATGCTTAAGAAAGCATGAACCTTGGTATAGAAGATGGAAGACACCACAACCTTGAGATGGAGGTTGATAAGTATTCGAATGCCACAAGGAAATGCCTTGATAAGTTCTAATTCAATGAAGAACCAACAAGTGAGAGCCTCACCGTACTTTAGATTGAAAATTATATTAAAGATACATGTGTGGTCATCACCCCCTTTATTTATAGCTATAAGGTGACCAAAAAACCTTAAAAGGCCAAAAGAAAGCCCATTTCGTAAAGGCCTATGTAGACTACTTAGCCATTTTAAGCTTATGGTTTTATTATAACCCAAATAAAAGTAGAAATTAAGTCTAAATTAAGCCTACATATCCCTAGTACATAGACATGAGACTTAAGTACTAATTAAGCTCATCTAAGGCTTGAATTAGGTTGTCTATGTCAAATGGCTTGCTCTTGGTCAAACCTTCTTCAATAGTAGCTTTGGCCTTCACATCTTCAATTAGTACATTAAGTGCTTTCTTCATCTTTCTAGCCTTAGCCCTTGTAATTGGGCCTCCATTGATGCATAATGGATCATCATTAACATCTATAGTGGGTTGATCATGATCCATATCGTTAGCTTGTTGCTCTCTTTCTTTGACTCCATCATTCCCCCTTTCCCCAAAAGGATTCCTCCTCGAATCTTGATCACCTACATTAAAGGGAGAAAGATCAGAAACATTAAATGTAGCACTCAAATTATACTCACCTGGTAAGTCAAGATTGTATGTATTATCATTGATTCTAGTAATGACTTGAAATGGACCATCTCCTTGTGGATGCAACTTAGTACGACGTTTAGTAGGGAATATTTCCTTCCTCATATGAACCCAAACCCAATCTTTGGGTTCAAAAATCACTTTCTTTCGTCCCTTGTTGGCTTGCCTAGCAAATTGTTCAGTTCTCTTTTCAATTTGTAATCGAACTTTTTCATGCAGTACAAACTCAACTTTTCTGGTACCATCTAAACTGGCACGCTCAGAGGTAGGCAAAGGTGACAAATCTAAAGGAGTTAAAGGGTTGAACCCATATACCACTTCAAAAGGCGAAAAATTAGTAGTATAATGCACAAATCTATTATAAGCAAATTCAATATGTGGTAAACATTCTTCCCAACCTTTTAAATTCTTTTGAATGATAGCTCTCAATAAAGTAGATAAAGTTCAATTTACTACCTCAGTTTATTTATCTGTTTGTGGATGACAAGTTGTAGAAAACAAAAGCTTTGTTCCCAATTTTCCCCATAGTGTCTTCCAAAAGTAGATTAGGAACTTTGCATCATGATCTGAAACTATGCTCCTCGGTACTCCATGAAGCCGCACAATTTCCCTAAAAAATAGATTCGTAATATGGTTAGCATCATTTGTTTTTCTACAAGGAATAAAATGAGCCATTTTAAAAAAATCTATCCACAACGACAAAAATATAATCCATACGTCGTTTAGACCTTGGTAGTCGTACAACAAAGTCCATGGAAATATCAACCCAAGATTCACTAGGAATTGGTAAAGGTGTATACAATCCATGAGGTAAAGATCTAGATTTTGCTTGCCTACATGTAATACACTTTTCACAAAACTTGACTACATCTCATTTCATGTGTGGCAAAAGAAATGTTCTACCAACACTTCTAGAGTTTTTCTTACTCCAAAATGTCCCATTAGTCCCCCACCATGAGCTTCTTAGATTAATAATTCCCTTAATGAACAATTAGGGACACGCAACCTATTCACTCTAAAAAGAAATCCCTCGTGCCTATAAAACTTCCCAAATGTAGCATGTTCACAAACATCAAACATATTTCCAAAGTCAGGATCATTAGAATAAAGATCTTTAATGTATTCAAATCCTAACAATTTAGTGTTCCAAGTAGAGATCAAGGTATACCTTCGAGACAAAGCATCTGCAACAATGTTTTCCATACCTTCTTTATATTTGATCACATAAGGGAATGATTCAATAAACTACACTCATTTTGCATTACATCTATTCAACTTACTTTGGCTCTTCAAATGCTTCAACGATTCATGGTCAGTGTGAATGACAAACTCTTTGGGCCACAAGTAATGCTATCAAGTCTCTAAAGCCATCACCAATGCATACATCTCCTTGTCATAAGTTGGATAGTTCAAAGCTGCTCCGCTAAGTTTCTCACTAAAATAAGAAAGAGGTCAACCTTCTTGTATTAGCACAACTCCAATACCTATTCCTGATGCATCACACTCAATTTTGAAAGTTTTAGCAAAGTTAGGTAATGCAAGTAATGGTGCAGAACTTAGATTCTCCATAAGTAAGTTGAAAGCTGAAACTTGTTCACTATCCCAATGAAACCCAACATTCGTTTTAACAACTTCAGTTAAGGGTGCAGCTATAGAATTAAAATTTTTAACAAACCTCCTATAGAAACTTGCCAACCCGTGAAAGCTACGTATCTCAGTTATCATTTTTTGTGTTGGCCACTCACGAATTGCCTTAACCTTTTCTTCATCAACTGTTATTCCCTTAGCACTAACAATATAATCAAGAAACTCTATTTAACTAGTGCAAAAAGAACATTTTTGAAGGTTAGCATACAATTTTTCATTTCGCAAAACAAGTAGAACTTTTTGTAAATGATTGACAAGCTCATCTAAATTCTTACTATAAATCAAGATGTTATCAAAATATACTGCAACAAAGTTCCCAATATAAGCATGCAAAATATGGTTCATTAATCTCATAAAAGTACTAGGTGCATTAGTTAGCCCAAATGGCATGACACCATTCGTACAAACCATACCTAGTCTTAAAAGTAGTTTTCCATTCATCTCCCTCATGAATGCGAATTTGATGATAGCCAGACTTCAAATCAATTTTAGAGAAAATACAACAACCATATAGTTCATCTAGCATATCATCTAATCTAGGAATAGGATGATGATACTTTACCGTAATTTTGTTGATAGCCCTGCAATCAACGCACATTCTCCAAGTTCCATCCTTCTTAGGCACAAGCAAAACAGAAACTGAACAAGGACTCAAACTTTCTCGGACATACCCTTTTCTCATCAACTCTTCAACTTACTTTTGAAGCTCCTTTATCTCCATAGGATTGCTCCTATAGGCTGGTATATTAGGAATGGTTGCTCCTGGGATGACGTCAATTTGGTGCTCTATTCTCCTAAGTGGTGGCGATCCATCAAGAACTTCTTCAGGAAAGACATCATCAAATTCCTACAAAAGAGATGTAACAACACTAGGCAAAGAAGGGTTAAGATTGTTAGTGTTGAAATAAGCCTCCCTGTACAAAAGTACAATCATCGACTGTTGAGAATAAAAAACTCTCCTAACCTCTCTTTCTTTTGCATAAAAGCTCCCTTTTTTACTCTCTTGCTCTATTTTTTTTGTTTCTTTTCATTCTTTTTTTTTCACTACTCTCATCCTGACTTTTTCATTTCTCACACTCCTTTTCTTTTTCATTTTTTTTCTCTCACAATCTTTTCTTTTTTCACTCTCTTTTTTTATCCTCAATTGATCTTCATATACTTGCTTAGGAGTTAATGGTACAAGAGTTACAAGTTTACCATGCATCTTAAAAGAATATTTATTTGTGAACCCATCGTGCATGACCCTCCTATCAAATTGCCATGGTCTACCTAAAAGCAAACGACTTGCATGAATTGGTACTGCATCACAAAGAACATCATCATGATACCTACCAATGGATAATGAAACCAACACTTGCTTAGTGACCTTAACTTCCCCGCAATCATTCAACCATTGTAGTTTATAAGGTCTAGGATGTTTAGTGGTAGGTAAGCACAATTTCTCAACCAAGATAGTACTAGTAACATTAGTGCAACTTCCCCCATCTATATGTTGGATGCTACTCGGAATTCCATTCTGTTTCCCCTGTACAAAAATTTGTACAAGCACAGAACTTTTCCTAGCAACCCATGTGCTTTTCAGAAGTTAAACTTAGATTGTAAATGAAACTTAACATTATTAATCCAAGTTCAACTCATGTGTTCAATAGAAGTTAAACCATATTACAGAAGTTGATTAAATATCTATTTCAAGGATTGACTTCCAGGTCGTTGGCGAGGCACTCAGCCTTCTTGGATATGGGATCATCCACCACTTCCTAGACAAAGCCTTTCAAAGAAATTGAATATTTAAAGTCCTTATAGTAACCTTAGATTTAACTACAGAGACCTCAATCGAAGCACAAAATCGCTAGCCTCTTGTGTTGGTATTTCAGGATCCATACAAAGAAAAACTAAACTAGTACACAACGGAAACAATTAACTAGTTATACTTGTCACGCCCCAGAGGAGTCCCTGCTAAACAAAAATCCGGCAGCATCTCCCCTGTACCGGTGACAATATGAAACATATATACATACATCACAACAAATAAACATATTCATCAGCCTACACGGCTGGAACATATATAAAATAGAAACAACATAACCATGCAGTTAATATACGCAGCCTACCCAGCTGGACATAAATGAATAAAATACACAACCACGCAGTATAATAACAGCCCACACGGTTGTAAGTAAACGCAGCGAAAAACACAAAATAATACGAACGCAAGACCAACAACGACACTAACAAAATACCTGTAATCACCAGACTTGACTCCAAAATTCACATCGACTTATTGAAAAGCAAAATACACAAAATCAACATACCACCCAAACGATAACAAAACCAAAAAGAAAACTATCCTCAAGTGTGACGTAGGACTGGCAGCCGGGATCTCTCCAAGCATCCATGACTCATCTACCTGCTACCTGGCGAAAGAAAACCAATTTGTGAGGTGGTGAGTATTGGAACTCAGCGGGTAAAGAAAGATAGTGCATGAACATAATATACAAATAGAAAGTGAGCCAAGAGGAATATAGTCTCATAAAGGAATAGAAGATACTAAAATAGAACCATAATAAATGCTCATACCTGAAACCATATCCTAGGCTAGGTATAGAAGGTCAGAAATGGTACTAATCTTCTACAGTACTGCTCATAACTACAGAGGTAATAAGCAAGGTATATAAACATTTCCAATAAATAAACCAATGTCTAAACACCTACGATGAGAGCATATCTCAATATAAGCATGTCATCATAAGAGAATAACAGCAGTAAGTGATGGCAGCATAAATATACCACAGCAGTATAAGTAAGCAATAACAACAAATGTAAACAGCAGCAGCCAAAGCCAATATAATAACAGCGTATGCACAGATGGTCACCCCGCCCACCTCTCTGCACCATGACCCCTGTATGGTCGAGAGGCCGATCAATGACAACTGTACCACCCAAAGGCCGCCACTACTCTCGAGTGACCGGATGGACATGTTAGTTAGAGCCCTATAACCAATCATATGATGATTATTGTATGGACTCATTGTATCATATTCCTATATATATAAAGGCTTTTATTTTGGTTATTATACTTGTATTGGTGCCAAATAACTAAGTATAATAGCGTCCTTGAGTAGAAGGTTCTTACCTATATCAATCGATTGGTTGAATCGATAGTGAGATGATATAGGGAACACTACTCTTAATCATTCCTAGTCAAGTATTAACATTCAAGGACAATGTTAATGTGATGAGACTAGCATGTAGGTCAACTCGATGACTTGATCTCACAAGTCATAGATATAGAGATATCAAGTTAACACATGGGTATGCATTGGAGAATGTATACTGAATGACCCGCCATGATAAAGTATCATGGATCGTTATATGAGTGTTATATACTTTCTCATATGGCTATTAGTATGACTACTAGTCCTTGGACCTGATGTCACCATGGTTCCCTACATAAGGAGTTGCATACTTTGGTTTCGTCAAACGTCACCCGTAACTGGGTGGACTATAAAGGCGATTACTGGGTATGTAACAAATTATGCGGAGGGATGTGAGTGATGTAGATGGGATATATCCCTCCTATATAACGGGAGTGACATCATTATTCTTGATAGAGTGAGACCACTAAGTGCATGGCCATGCCCAAATGAGTCAATATGAGATATTGAACTCATTTGATTAGAGTGAGTCTACTTGGATTTCAAGATTTAGATTGATTAGAGAATGACACGGTCTATGCCTCACATTGATCAATATAGATGTCAAGGATAGAAGGACATTGTCATATATTGTGAAGAGTTACAATTAGTAGTCACAAGGTGATATTAGATCTCAACATTCTTGTAACTTGGGTAGTAATGATGTGTTGCTAGATACCGCTCATTACTTATGCTTCTAAATGAGTTTAGGAGCATTGCCAACGTTATAAGAACCTATAGGGTCACACACAAAGAGCAATTAGATGGAGATTCGGTTCATATGATGAACCAAGAGGATTAGGTTCATGTGAT
The DNA here is from genome assembly GCF_018446385.1 of Zingiber officinale. Classification (NCBI taxonomy): domain Eukaryota; kingdom Viridiplantae; phylum Streptophyta; class Magnoliopsida; order Zingiberales; family Zingiberaceae; genus Zingiber; species Zingiber officinale. The sequence goes on from NC_055990.1 coordinate 52,455,005, forward strand.
GAACCAAATTGGATTAAGAGTAATCCAAATTAAATTAATTGAGTAAGACTTGATTGAGTTAGACTTGAGTTAGACTCAAGTGAGGCTTAATGATGATATTCATTGAATTTTGAATTCAATGATAAATGGAATTCAAATTGAATTTTAGATTCAAATTTTGAATGAGTTTCAAAATGACCATTTAATGAAGAATGAATATTCATTAAATATTCATTAAGGCTCATTAATGAGGCTCATTAATGGTGTTAATGAGCATTAAGTATTTTCATTAGATGAAAATACTTAAGCCATTTTTTTACTCTTATTTTGATAATCGATCATTATTATTCCTCCTTGATGCTTCTTCTTCTCTCCCTCTCCTCCTCCTTGGCCGAAACCCTCAAAGAGTGCTAGCACACTCTAAGGTTTCTTCTCCACCTAATTGTTCGTGTGGATACACATAGAGGGGTGTTCACTTGACACCCTTGAGTTCCGGCATCTTCTTGGACGAGCGAGATAAGTGAAGGGCTTTGCATCAAAGGTATAAACTCCTAAACATGTAGATCTAAAGTAGATCTAGGATTAGAAAACACGTACATGAAAATTTAATATTTGCACGGATCCGGTGGCATGGGATTTCGAGGTTTCCGCAACGCAAAAAGCGATTTTTACGGCCTGAAAGACCTTATAGTGGCATCAGAGCCACGTACGAAGCGTGTACGAGTTTCATTTTTATTTTTATGAAAAACATTCAGATGTGTAAGTGTCTGTAAATTTATGATTTTTATGTATTTTATGGGTATTTTTCTTGTAGAAGCGAAGCAACAAGAGTTTGAACACTCGTAGGCTTCGACTACAGAGAAACACCTTCCAAAACGGCAAGGTCTCGCCCAAAATGTTTTGGGACAGCGGGTCAAGGTGTTGTAAGATCATCGTAGGACACTCGTGAGACTCATATCGCAAGAAGGGGCGCTACCCCTAACCCCTCAAGGGGCATTGTCCAGCGATCACGCCCGAAAATCGCTATACGGGACCGCCGGGAAGTTGCGACTCGTAAAATCGTAAAAATCAGTAATATAATTACATAAATTATGGAAATTACATAATTTAGAATTATGTATAATTTTTGTGATGGTCATGGCCCAAATACCCAATAAGATTGGACAAAATGTGTTGTAATTCATAATATGGTCTGCGTGTCATTTTATGTGTTTGTGCGTGTTGTATATGATTGCGACCTGCGCGTCATGCCTTCCTTTATTTTTATTTTATATTCCTATTGTAAATAGTTTAGACTCGAATGTAACTCGAGTTTCAAATTTGTAATGTACAAAAATTGAAGCGGTGGAAGGTCCACTCGAGGAGGAGTTACGAGGAGGGTGCGAGCAACACATGGTGGTCAAAGGGAGGTGCTTGGAGAAGCTGTTGACCTTAGGTTGACCGTCCAATCTTCTCATTGGCTTGAGAAAATCGTAGTAGGGCCATGACTAATCACAATTTAATTAATTGCTTGTGTGTGTATGTGATGCATGCTAGAGTAGAGTAATTAATTAGTGCTTTAACGATTAGATTAGATCTAAATCGAGTATATGATGCACCATGATTAGATTAGATCTAAATCGAGTATATGATACACATCAACGATTAGATTAGATCTAAATCGTGTCAACTCGAAATGCCTACCATGCCGTGATACCCATCACTACCTCGATCACATGTTGTTGTTGAATCTGCCAAAGCAGAGCAACGCATATTATCTTGTTAGGGTGCGGAGGGATAATCTTGGTCCCGCCTATCAACGCATGGGTGAGTACAAACTCAATTAGATTGAGTAAAACTAGTTAAACTCAATTAGATTGGGTTTAACTATAGGCATTTTCCAATGGTTGGTAGATAGGTCAAAATCACATTTATATTAACTCTTGGGTGATTTAGCCAAAGCTAACTCAAGTTTTAATATACATGCGGATCTTGATCGTATAAACAAGAGTTGCATAGAGATGTAATTGGTAATTAGTTACCTGCCGATCATACTAAATCTTGGGTGATTTAGCCAAAGCTAACTCAGGGCTTAGTATGATGTGGATCTTGTCCCGCAAGAATTATAGCTAGTTGGTTAGAATCTAGTAGGTGTGGTTTGACCACATCCATGACTTGATTCTACAAAAGTTCTATAATTCAGTGGGAGCATCATTTAGTTAAAGGCCTAATTAAATTATTAGTGGAATATGATTATTTATTTTCTACATTTTTTGTTGTAGATTACCATGTCGTCAAACACGAACACCTTCTCCCTGCGTTCTATCCTTGATAAGGACAAGCTCAATGGAGCTAATTTTCTGGACTGGTATAGGAATCTGAGAATAGTTCTCACTCAAGAAAGAAAACTGTACGTCCTGAAGCAGCCCATTCCCGAGGCACCTCCTGCCACTACCACGGGAGCTGACAGAAATGTTTATAAGAAGCATCAAGATGACGCATTAGATGTGTCATGCCTCATGCTCGCAACCATGAACTCTGAGCTTCAGAAGCAACACGAGTTGATGACTGCTTATGACATGGTTGAACATCTTCCTCAACTATATCAAGGACAAGCAGGGCACTGGAAGAGGAATTGCAAAGGATACCTGGAAGATCTTAAGAAGAAGGGAAATGAGATTTCTACTTCAGGTATACATGTTATAGAAGTCAATCTCTCTATTTCTTCATCGTGGGTATTAGATACCAGACGTGCTTCTCACATTTGTACCAATGTACAAGCGCTGAGAAATAGCAGGGCATTGACGAAGGGCGAGATAGACCTACGAGTAGGCAATGGAGCACGGGTTGCTGCTGTTGCTATAGGAACTTACTTTCTATCTCTGCCCTCTGGGCTTGTACTAGAATTAGATGAATGTTGTTATGTGCCTGCTCTTACTAAGAACATAATTATAATTTCTTGTTTGGACAAGAAAGGTTTTTCATTTATAATAAAGAACAAATGTTGTTCAGTTTATTTAAATGATATGTTCTATTGTAGCGCACCTATGATGAACGGACTCTACATTCTAGACTTAGAGAACCCCATCTATAACATAAATACCAAGAGGTTCAAATCAAATCAAATGAACCAAACCTAACTCTAGCACTGTCGCTTAGGTCATATAAATGACAAACGCTTATCCCAGCTCCATAAAGATAGTTTGCTGGACTCATTTGATTATGAATCATACGAGACATGCGAGTCATGCCTACTAGGCAAGATGACCAAGACTCCCTTTAGTGGACACAGCAAGAGAGCAACTGACTTGTTAGGACTTATACATAGTGATGTATGTGGCCCTTTCAATGTCACTGCTAGAGGTAGTTATAGGTGCTTCATTACATTTACTGATGACTTCAGTAGATATGGTTATGTGTATCTGATGACACATAAGTCAGAATCCTTTGAAAAGTTCAAAGCATTCAAGAATGAAGTACAAACTCAGCTTGGCAAGAGTATTAAGATACTTCGATCAGATCGAGGTGGAGAATACCTTAGCCATGAGTTTCGTGACTATCTAGCTGAGTGTGGGATTCTATCCCAACTCACTCCTCATGGAACACCACAATAGAATGGTGTATCCGAAAAAAGAAATCGTACCCTGTTAGCTATGGTACAGTCTATGATGAGTCACACAGATCTTCCTACATCTCTTTGGGGCTATGCTCTGGACACAGCAGCCTTCATACTCAACCGTGTTCCATCCAAGGCTATGATAAAGACACCATATAGGATATGGACTGGGAGATATGCCCAGGTGTCTTTTATGAGGATTTGGGGTTGTGAGGCTTACGTTCGACATCAAGTCTCGGACAAACTGGGACCCAAATCTGATAAATACTATTTTATAGGATATCCCAAAGAAAAGAAGGAATATTACTTCTATATTCCTAGTCAACACAAAGTAGTTGTGGCTAAGTTGGGATTTTTCTAGAAAGGGACTTTGTTTCTAGAAAAACTAGTGGGAGTACGTTCAATCTTGAAGAAGTTCAAGATATGGACCATAGCACTGAAGCCTTGATGGAAGTTGAACTGGAACCACAAAGTGTTGTGGATGATGAGATTGTTCCACAAGGAGTTGAGGAACAACAACCAGTTCAAGTAGGCATACCTCTTCGCAGGTCTGATAGGGTACGTCGTCAGCCTGAGAGATACTCATTTCTCTTGTCTAACAATGATGACGCTATGCTCATTGAGAATCAGCCTACCTCTTATCAGGAAGCTATGATGAGACCAGATTCTGAGAAATGGCTAAAGGCCATGAGATCCGAAATAGAATCCATGTACACCAACCAAGTATGGACTTTGGTTGATCCACCTGAAGGGGTTAAACCCATTGGGTGTAAGTGGGTCTTTAAGAGAAAGACTGACATGGATGGACTTATATATAAGGGTTTTCTGGTAGCTAAAGGTTTCAAGCAAATTCATGGTATTGACTATGATGAAACTTTTTCTCCAGTAGCGATGTTTAAGTCCATTCTGATCATGCCTTCTATTGTAGCATACCATGATTATAAGATCTGGCAGATGGATGTCAAAATCACGTTTCTGAATGGAAACCTCTTCGAGGATGTGTACATGACACAACCTGAGGGTTTTATACATCCACAGCATACTGGCAGAGTATGCAAGCTGCATAAGTCCATTTATGGACTAAAGCAAGCCTCTCGGAGCTGGAATCTTCGATTCAATGATGCAATCAAACAGTTTGGTTTCACCAAGAATGAAGATGAACCTTGTGTCTACAAGAAGGTTGTAGGGAACACAGTTGTCTTCCTTGTATTGTATGTGGATGACATACTACTCATTGGGAATGACATCCCTTTGCTGTAGTCTATAAAGACTTGGCTAGGGACTTGTTTCTCAATGAAAGACTTAGGTGAAGCATCCCGCATTCTAGGCATAAAGATCTATAGAGATAGATCTAGGAGATTGCTTGGCCTATGTCAGAGTACATATATTGACAAGGTATTACTACGGTTTGCCATGCAGAACTCCAAGAAGGGATTTCTTCTAATGTCACATGGTGTGAGTCTTTCAAAGACTCAAGGTCCCTCTTCTAGAGAGGAGAGAGAACGCATGGATCAGATCCCTTATGCTTCAGCCATAGGATCTATCATGTACGCCATGCTATGTACTCATCCTGATGTCTCGTATGCTTTGAGCATGATGAGCAGATACCAGTCAAATCCAGGTGAAAGTCACTGGATAGCGGTCAAGAATATTCTTAAGTACTTGAGAAGGACTAAAGAATATTTCTTGATATATGGAGGCAATGACGAGCTAACTAAAAAGAGTTACAGTGATGCTAGCTTCCAAACTGACCAGGATGATTATCGATCGTAGTCTGGGTTCGTGTTTTACATAAATGGTGGTACTATGAGCTGGAAGAGTTCGAAGCAGGATACAATCACTGATTCTACAACAAAGGCCGAGTATATTGCTGCATCAAAAGCAGCATAGGAGGCAGTTTGGATCCGCAAATTCATTACTGAGCTTGGGGTGGTTCCTAGCATAGCCGATCTGATAGAGCTCTATTGTGACAACAATGGAGCAATTGTACAGGCTATGGAACCTCGCTCACACCAGCGGACCAAACACATACTACGGCACTTCCATCTCATTCGAGAGATCATCGATAGAGGAGATGTGAAGATTTGCAGAGTACCCACAGAGGCTAACATCGCTGATCCCTTAACCAAGGCTTTGGCACAAAGAAAGCATGATGGTCACACTAGGTCATTGGGCCTTACAGCCTACACTGATTGGCACTAGTGCTAGTGGGAGATAGTTAGTTAGAGTCTTAGAGCCAATCATATGATGATTATTGTATGGACTCATTGTATCATATTCATATATATATAAAGGCTTTTGTTTTGGTTATTATACTTACTTGTATTGGTGCCAAATAACTAAGTATAATAGCGTCCTTGAGTAGAAGGTTCTTACTTATATCAATCGATTGGTTGAATCGATAGTGAGATGATATAGGGAACACTACTCTTAATCATTCCTAGTCAAGTATTAACATTCAGGGACAATGTTAATGCAATGAGACTAGCATGTAGGTCAACTCGATGACTTGATCTCACAAGTCATGGATATAGAGATATCAAGTTGACACATGGGTATGCATTGGAAAATGTATACTGAATGATCCTCCATGAGAAAGTATCATGGATCGTTATATGAGTGTCATATACTTTCTCATGTGGCTATTAGTATGACTACTAATCTTTGGACCTGAAGTCACCATGGTTCCCTACATAAGGGGTTGCATACTTTGGCTTCGTCAAACGTCACCCGTAATTGGGTGGACTATAGAGGTGATTACTGGGTATGTAACAAATTATGTGGAGGGATGTGAGTGATGTAGATGAGATCTATCCCTCCTATATGACGGGAGTGACATCATTATTCTTGATAGAGTGAGAGCACTAAGTGCATGGTCATGCCTAAATGAGTCAATATAAGATATTGAGCTCATTTGATTAGAGTGAGTCTACTTGGAGTTCAAGATTTAGATTGATTAGAGGATGACATGGTCTATGCCTCACATTGATCAATCTAGATGTCAAGAATAGAAGGACATTGTCATATATTGTGAAGAGTCACAATTAGTAGTCACAAGGTGATGTTGGATTTCAACATTCTTGTAACCTGGGTAGTAATGATGTGTTGTTAGATACCGCTCATTACTTATACTTCTAAATGAGTTTAGGAGCATTGCCAACATTATAAAACCTATAGGGTCATACACAAAGGGCAATTAGATGGAGATTCGGTTCATATGATAAACCAAGAGGATTAGGTTCATGTGATGAACTAAATTGGATTAAGAGTAATCCAAATTAGATTAATTGAGTAAGACTTGATTGAGTTAGACTTTAGTTAGACTCAAGTGTGGCTAGACTTGAGTTAGACTCAAGTGACACTTAATGATGATATTCATTGAATTTTGAATTCAATTTGAATTTTAGATTCAAATTTCGAATGAGTTTCAAAATGGCCATTTAATGAAGAATGAATATTCATTAAATATTCATTAAGGCTCATTAATGAGGCTCATTAATGGCATTAATGAGCATTAAATATTTTCATTAGATGAAAATACTTAAGCTATTTTTTTACTCTTATTTTGATAATCGATCATTATTATTCCTCCTTGATGCTTCTTCTTCTTGTTGGTGCAACCTTAGGTCAAGGTTGACCTGGTTGACCAGACTCGAGTTGACTTGACTCGAGTTATGTTTTGATGTTTGACGAGTTATGACGATGTTTGACGTGAACAGAAAAGTTGTATCTTGATGTTTGACAAGGATACAAGCTTGGGAGATTGTGGGTGCAACTCGTGGTCAAGGTTGACCTGGTTGACCCGAGGTGAGTTGACCTGACTCGGAAAAGTCCAAGCAGGGGGCTTGGCACGGGAGAAAGTCCAAGTATGGAGACTTGGCACGGAGAAGTCCAAGTATGGAAGCTTGGCACATGGGAAGACGGAGAGGGCTCAGTAGCTCGTTCTCCGGACTGTGGTCAGAAAGGGCCCGGTAGCTCGTTCTCTGGACCGGATGTGGAAAGTCCTGGTGAGTGAAGTCAGGTGAAAATCCTAGCGAGTGAAGCTAGGTGAAAGTGGAAGTCCCGTGAGTGAAGCGCAGGGAAAGTCCCGTGAGTGAAGCCAGGCTTGAAGTCCCGTGAGTGAAGCCAGCAGATTGAAATCTGGTGAGTGAAGCGGTAAAACCCTAGTAAGTGAAGCTAGGTGAAAGTCCCGTGAGTGAAGCCGGCAAGGAAAATCCAGATGGATCAAGGGTGATCGGACATCCGGTGTTGGGAAGTCCAAGTAGATCAAGGGAGTGATCGGATACTTGCACGAAGAGGAAAGCCCAAGTGGGTCAAAGGATTGACCGAACACTTGGTGGAGAATTCTAGCAGGTTCAAGGAGTGACCAGATGCTAGAATGATGAACCAACAGTCAAGGTTGACCGGATGTTGGTGTAGAGGCCTGAGGCAGGGGTTGGATCGGTCCGGGACCGATCCGATACATCGATAGCCCGACGGTCACCGGACCGATCCGCATCATCCAAGAGTTTATCAGAGGTTATCTCGATCGCTCGAGACCGATCGACAACGCATCGGAGGCACAAAGAAGTTCGAGAGAGAAGCCTGATCGGCCTATGGACCGATCAGAGAGCTTCCGATCGGCGGACCGATGAGGTTCCCGATCGGTCCATGGACCGATCGAGACGAAGCGAAGGTTAGGAATGGATCGGTCCGGACCGATCCACATGGAGCCCGATCGGTCCACGCATCGACCAGGCACCAGCCGCGACGTAACGGCCAGATTTCTTCGTGTTCCTTCGTGTTTTCTTCGGTATAAAAGAAGCCAGGCCTCGCTCGCCATCGCTTCCTCCTTAGAACTTCGTTCTTGTGCTCTAGAGCTTCTACACCGCTATCAGAGCTTTGCTGAGCTCCTCGCAGCTGAAGCTTCGCGTGAGCTTCTCGACTGGATTCTTGTCAGCTGCTGCTGGTGTGAAGCTGCTGCCTCATCACTCCAGTCAACAAGAAAGGCAAGCAAGTGTTTCATATTGTTTTTTGCTTTCTTGTATCTGTTGTACTCCTATCTTGCTTGTGCAAGAAACATTGTGGCGAGGTTTCTCCACCCAGAAGGAGTATATTGTATTAGCCGGTTCTCCGGGGACTCATCCACCGACGGATTGGTAGGCTTCGTCCACCTTACGGACACGCCGAGGAGTAGGAGTTCATCTCCGAACCTCGTTACATCCATCGAGTTTGAGGTTTGATCTTCTCACCGTTTCCTTTCTACTGTTTTATTTCCGCTGCTAACTCGATTCGTAGAAAGAAAGTGAATTTGGGATCGGCTATTCACACCCCCCTCTCTAGCCTCCATACGAAGGATCCTAACAAGTGGTATCTGAGTGAGGCGCGCTCTTCGTCGGATTAACACCCGTGGGAGCACAAGCTAGAGAATGGATCGACTCGGAGAAGACATTACGTTTCCACCCTTCTACGAGTGCTGCGACTTCGCGTATTGGAAGGTAAGAATGAGGTATTTTCTTATGTCTAACCTTGAAAATTGGAGTTGTGTTCAATTAGGTTTCAAGCCTCCGATGGACAAGAAAGGAGAAACCCTAGAGAAGAAGGAGTGGACCAAGGAGCAAATCCACCAATCAACCATCAATGATGAGGTAACGAAAATCATTGAATTCTCTTTACCTAATGATGTTTTGTGTAGGATAGGTGGATATAACGATGCCAAGGAGTTGTGGAATAACTTGGCAAAGTTCCATGAGGAGAACTCCACTTCAAGTCATGAAGAGGAGTCAAGTGAATCAAGGAGTTCACATCATGGAGGAATGAATTTAGAAGTTGAGGGCCACTCAACATCTAAAGAAGAAGAGGAGAGTTCTTCTTCAAGTTCGGAGCAAGAAGAAGAAGCTTCTACCTCTGGAAGGGATGAAGGAGAGAGCGTTCATCCATCCTCAAACCTAGGTAACTCAAGCATTTTAATTTATAGCAAATTACACATAATGTGCTTTGAGTGTAGGGAATTTGGGCACTACAAGAGTAAGTGTCCAAAGAGGGTTAGGAAGTCTCCACCGGCGCCAAAGGTCAAGAAAGCCGGAGTCCCGATATGCAAAGGCAAAGAGCACGTGGTGTGCTTTCAATGCAAGCGAAGGGGACATTATCGGAGTCAATGTCCGAGGGGGAGGCAATCTCACAAGGACAAGAGACCGAGCACGTCGATAGGGGGAGCTAAGGCAAACCCTAAGGTAACATTTAAGGCACATTCTTGCAATAATAATAAGACTCATGCTAGTAGTTTTATTGCAATTGTCAAGAATGATAAGTATGATAATCTTAGGAACCAATATATGTGCTTAGGTGCCAAACATGTGAGCCTAGATAAGGATAACACTAGGAAAGCCAACCCTAGAATTAACTCATCTAAGGCTAAGGAAAACCTAGGTAGGAATCCCAAATCAACTAGACACATGCCTAGGAATGCCTCAAAGAACAATGACAAATTAAAACTTGAGGTATTAGAGAAGGAGAATCAAGTCTTGAGGTCAAGACTTAATACTTTGGAAAAGGCTCTTAAGAACTTGGAGAAGTCATCTCTAGGGTTTAAGGGTCAAAAACCAATGTCCAAGGACAAGAAAGGTTTGGGTCACAAACCTAAGTCCCAAGTGGTCAAGCCCACTTATCATAATGTTCCATTCGATTATGGAACAAAATCTAGGGCTAGGAAGACCACCACCAAGGTCACAAGGGGAGTCATCCTTAGAGTTGATCTTGATGAGTCCTAAATGACCAAGGCTTTAAAGCCTAAGAGGGTCATTAGGAGGGTTGCTAGGGAAGTTATCCCTAGTGAATATTTAGTGAACCCAATGAGCTCAAATAGGTATTGGGTACCTAGGAGCATCTTCTCTACCCCATAGATGGGTTAGAGAGTGTCAACTCCGATTAGAAGGGTAGTTAACCCAACTTTGAGGAAATTGACACTCAAGGAGCATTTTCAAGGTTTTTGGGAACCTTTGAAAATGAAATGGAATATTTACTCCTTGGAAGAGTAAAATGTGTCATCATGGAAAATGATGATGTTAATTTCAATTGGCACAATTTGGGAAAATCTAGAGAACTCTTGAGGAAAAATGAAACATGCCAAGATTTGAGGATAAATTTGATCTTTAAGTGACATGAATGAATCTAGAGTTCAAGAAGTGTCAAAATTAGGATTTTGGCATATTAGGGCCATCAAGGGTTAAAGCTTAAGTATTAGCTAAGGCTAAGGATACTTAGATAGGTAATCTAGGTATGTCTTATTCATGCTAAATCTTGCCATGATTGTTTGCCCTCACATGTCATGACATCATATTTAAGTTTATTTTTTGAAATGTCATGATAATGCTTAGGTTAGTTTTATGTCATGTTTATTTAAGTTCCAAACTTTATGCCATGACATCATGACATTGGCACATGCTTCTATTTATGATATTATTTCATGTCATGTCATCATCTCTTGCATTAATGATCAATGAAATTGATTTAAGGATAAAAACACATTTTGATATTGAGATCAAAGTGTAGTTTAGCAAATGCATGAGAACTTAGCCTAAGATGACCTAAACCCATATCTCACATCAAAATTAACTTGGATGTGTTTGATACACTTTAGATGTGTGTGAGATATTAGGATCATGAGTTAGGATCAAGGTACATAGTTCTTGTACCTAGATGAGCCTAATTCAAGAGATTGGAGGATCATAGGGAAAACTTGTGTACAAGTCATGTACATATAGTCCTAAGATTATGGTCCTAAATTAAAGGGTTTAAAATCATTTTAAAATTGATTTGAAAAACCTTGATGAAGCTTTTCTAGTGATAGCATTCATCATTGAGCAAGATGATACAAAGATGAGTTAAACTTTGAACTATTTCAAAAGTTTTTGAACTTTGTATCAAGATTTGAAAATGGAAGTTATTTTCATCTAAAACTATTTTTCCATGATAGTATATGGTATGAGGATTGTATCCTCAAAATTTTACGATTTTTTTGAATTTTCTGTAATTTTCTGTGAATTTCTGAATTTCTCCCGGGGAGAAAAATCAGAAATCTCTGATTTTAGAGGCTGGATCGGTCACCGGACCGATCCAGAGAAGTCCTGATCGGTCTGGTGACCGATCAGTGATGATCCAGAAAGCGAGGATCGATTTGGGAATCGATCCAAGGGGTTCCTGATCGGTCTGGGGACCGATCAGTGCGTGCCGAATTTCTGATTTTCAGCAGGTGTCTGAAATTTCAGTTTTTGGGAGTTGAGTTTCGGGTTTCTAAAGGTTTGAAACTCTCCAAGACATTGTTGGTGCAATGGTCAAGGGGGAGTTGACCTTTAGGGGGAGTCTTACCTAATTGTCAAGGGGGAGTTGACTTTTAGGGGGAGTTTTTACTTCTTAAGACTTTTGAGGATTAGTGATAAGGAATTGTCACTAAGTTGAGTGTTGAGTTTAGTATCAAGGGGGAAATTAAGGGTTTCAATGAAAGGTATGGGACTTTCATTGGGAAGAAACTCTTGACCTTGATTCCCTCTTTTTGATGTGTGTCAAAAAGGGGGAGAGATGTCCCAAGGGGGAGAATGGGAGAATGTTTTGGAAAACCTAAGTTAACCTAACTTGTTTATGGGTTTTGTCAAACATCAAAAAGGGGGAGATTGTTGGTGCAACCTTAGGTCAAGGTTGACCTGGTTGACCAGACTCGAGTTGACTTGACTCGAGTTATGTTTTGATGTTTGACGAGTTATGACGATGTTTGACGTGAACAGAAAAGTTGTATCTTGATGTTTGACAAGGATACAAGCTTGGGAGATTGTGGGTGCAACTCGTGGTCAAGGTTGACCTGGTTGACCCGAGGTGAGTTGACCTGACTAAGTCCAAGCAGGGAGCTTGGCACGGGAGAAAGTCCAAGTATGGAGACTTGGCACGGAGAAGTCCAAGTATAGAAGCTTGGCACATGGGAAGACGGAGAGGGCTCGATAGCTCGTTCTCTGGCGCGGGAGCTCGTTCGCTGGACCGGATGTGGAAAGTCCCGTGAGTGAAGCAGGAAAATCCTAGCGAGTGAAGCTAGGTGAAAGTGGAAGTCCCGTGAGTGAAGCCAGCATTGGAAAGTCTTGGTGAGTGAAGCCAGCGGTTGAAGTCCTGGTGAGTGAAAGCATTGGAAATCTCGTGAGTGAAGCTGTAAAACCCTAGTAAGTGAAGCTAGGTGAAAGTCCTGGTGAGTGAAGCCGGACAAGGGAAAATCCAGATGGATCAAGGGTGATCGGACATCTGGTGTTGGGAAGTCCAAGTAGATCAAGGGAGTGATCGGATACTTGGCACGAAGAGGAAAGCCCAAGTGGGTCAAAGGGATTGACCGAACACTTGGTGGAGAATTCTAGCAGGTCAAGGGAGTGACCAGATGCTAGGAATGATGAACCAACAGGTCAAGGTTGACCGGATGTTGGTGTAGAAGCCTGAGGTTTAGGGCTGGGGAGTTTGGATCGGTCTGGGGACCGATCCAGTGATACACTGGATAGCCTGATCGGTCACCAGACCGATCAGTAATCATCCAGTAGCCTACTGTAGGTTATCTGATCGGTCTGGAGACCGATCAGACAACGATCAGGAGGCGCAAAGAAGTTCGGGAGAAGAGAAGCCTGATCGGTCCGTAGACCGATCAGGAGGTTCCCTGATCGGTCTGTGGACCGATCAGGAGGTTCCCTGATCGGTCCATGGACCGATCAGAGACGGAACAGAAGCGAAGGCTAGGGAATGGATCGGTCTGTGGACCGATCCACATGGAGCCTGATCGGTCCACAGACCGATCTAGGCACTAGCCGTTGCGACGTAACGGCTAGATTTCTTCTGTGTTCCTTCGTGTTTTTCTTCGCAGGTATAAAAGAAGCTACAGGGCCTCGTTGCTGCTACTGCTTCCTCCTTAGAACTTCTGTTCTTGTGCTCTAGAGCTTCTGCTCTTACCTGCTATCAGAGCTTTGCTGAGCTCCTCGCAGCTGAAGCTTCGCGTGAGCTTCTCGACTGGATTCTCGTCAGCTGCTGCTGGTGTGAAGCTGCTGCTTCATCACTCCAGTCAACAAGAAAGGCAAGCAAGTGTTTCATATTGTTTTTTGCTTTCTTGTATCTGTTGTACTCCTATCTTGCTTGTGCAAGAAACATTGTGGCGAGGTTTCTCCACCCAGAAGGAGTATATTGTATTAGCCGGTTCTCCGGGGACTCATCCACCGACGGATTGGTAGGCTTCGTCCACCTTACGGACACGCCGAGGAGTAGGAGTTCATCTCCGAACCTCGTTACATCCATCGAGTTTGAGGTTTGATCTTCTCACCGTTTCCTTTCTACTGTTTTATTTCCGCTGCTAACTCGATTCATAGAAAGAAAGCGAATTTGGGATCGGCTATTCACACCCCCCTCTCTAGCCTCCGTACGAAGGATCCTAACACTTCTCTCCCTCTCCTCCTCCTTGGCCGAAACTCTCAAAGAGTGCTAGCACACTCTAAGGTTTCTTCTCCACCTAATTGTCCATGGGATACACATAGAGGGGTGTTCACTTGACACCCTTGAGATCCGGCATCTTCTTGGACGAGCGGGATAAGCGAAGGGCTTCGCATCAAAGGTATAAACTCCTAAACATGTTGACCTAAAGTAGATCTTGGATTAAAAAACACGTACATGAAAATTTAATATTCGCATGGATCCGGTGGCATGGGATTTCGGGGTTTCCGCAACGCAAAAAGTGATTTTTACGGCCCGAAAGACCCAACAGGACAGGTGCTAAGTAGCTAACTAGCTACACAGCGAAGGGGGTCCCTGTTGCTCACAACTCCAGCTACCACTACCCACGAGTGGCCGAGTGCGGCACGACAGGATAAGCGGCATCAACTCCAGCTACCACTCTCTCGAGTGGCCGAGGATGCGGCCCTGGTCAACGACTCTCTCGACCGTAAGGGAGAATTGGTCGTTGACATGCATGCCATGATATGATGCGTCAAATGCAACAGTCATCATACAAATATAAGCAGAAATTAGGTATGTAACATGAAGCCAGTATGCTCAATACGGTACATAAACAAACAACAGTCATCATACCAATATAAGTAAAAATTAGCTTTGCTACATAAAGCCAGCATGCTCAATATAGTATATAAATAAACAACAGTCAAAGTATACAAACATGGTATCTAATATCTGTTACCTATCATGAACAACAATGAGAGACTGTATAGATATGGAAACAAATTTCTCAAAGATCGAGGGGAAGTATCAAGCGCAGGAAAAATAAGAGTGGAGTCAAGGTAAAACAGTCCTTATCCAAAATTAGCTCATGCACCAAGTTCAAAGAACTAAAGAGACAAAGTAAGAAGTACCCGCCTCAAATATAGCGTGTCCAAACCGTCTTCAAGTCTGTGAGATCGCATCGAATTCAATTCGTACAAATATAGGATACAAATCTAGTTTAAGTACTAGAGTAAACCTATTACCAATTCAGTTAACTATTAAATTAATTAAACTAACTTAGTTAACACTTAGCTGATATCTAATCAATTATCCAGCAGCAGCAGCGTCACAAGGGCGTGTGTAGACTTCGGAAAGGTGTTCGTTCCGATGGATCCTACCGCCACGACGAAGCTCGGGCACGGAGAGACCAGCCGGTGGTTGCATCGACGATGGAAACCATGATGGCTGGCACGCGTCCTCGTCACGAGGGATTGCTGGGTTCACGACGATGGGGTCAAGCCGGCCGGCAGCAAAGGTAGGATGCGATCGGACAAGGCTTCCAGCGGTCGACGCACAACGTCACGAGCAGACGAGGCAGTCGCCCGGGCTCCGCCATCGTGCGGACGAGGCCGTGCGGAGACAGCGATCACTCGGAGTCGGCGGGTCGCATGGAGGTGGCGGTCGCGCGGAGGCAGCGTAGGAGAAGGAGGGAGGTCAGCGCATGAATGGGGAACTAGGGCACGGGGAGAATAGAAAAGAGAGGAATTATAAACTTAGGTATTTTTTTATTAAGCCCTAGATTAGTTCTCAATCAACTCCTATCTTCGAGTATTCCAAACAGACTTTTCTCGGGCCCATAAATGCATCCCCTCTAAATACGTCATACGAGCTCCAATTAAATCCCAGAAAATTTTTAAAAATTCCTAAAAATTCCAATAAGATTATTTCTCAATAATCCTATTATTTATTGCTTGTTAGGGTACCGTATTTTATAATACCTTTCTTTGTACCTTAAAAACCTCTTGATCTTCTGCTATATTCCTCTCGATCTCATGGGCGTCGTGTGGGCAATGATCTACCAAGACAACACTACCCGAACCACTTCTTTTTGCTTACAAGTTTCGGCCACCAAGGAATCAAAGAGTCGTCGGGCACCAAGGATATATAAGGTAGAATCCCTCCTTCTCTTCTTCTTCTCCTTCAAGCAACCGGCCACCAATGGGATCAAAAGTGTGCTGTCGGCCCTAAGCTTAAAGAAGAAAAAAGAGGAGCCAACCTTTAAGAAGAAAACAAGAGAGGAATTTCCTTGGTAATGGCTAAAAAGGAAAGATTTTAACAATAATTAAAATCTCTCTTTTAAATTACCTATTGTGGATGACTACAAAAGGAAAGTTTTAAAAATTAAAATCTCTCTTTTAAATTCCTTTGAGGATGGTTATAAAAGAAAAGATTTTAAAATTAAAATCTCTCTTTTAAATCCCTTGGAGGATGGCTATAAAAGGAAAGATTTTAAAAAATTAAAACTCTCTTTTAATTACTTGTGGATGGCTATAAAAAGAAAGTTTTAAAAATTAAAATCTCTCTTTTAAATCCATTGAAGGATGGCTATAAAAGGAAAGATTTTAAAATTAAAATCTCTCTTTTAAATCCCTTGGAGGATGGCTATAAAAGGAAAGATTTTAAAAAATTAAAATTCCCTTTTAATTCCTTGTGGATGGCTATAAAAATAAAGTTTTAAAAATTAAAATCTCTCATTTAAATCCCTTGAAGGATGGCTATAAAAGGAAAGACTTTAAAATTAAAATCTTTCTTTTAAATCCTTGTGGATGGCTATAAAATGAAAGATTTTAAAATTAAAATCTCTCTTTTAAATCCCTTGGAGGATGACTATAAAAGGAAAGATTTTAAAATTTTAAAATTCCCTTTTAATTCCTTGTGGTCAGTCCCTTGCTTAGGCACCAAGCAAGGCTTGGCCGACCACCTCTTGGTCTCCAAGCAAAGCTTGGCGGGCCCTTGCTTGGGCACCAAGCAAGGATTTGGTCGGCCCATTAGTTGGGTAAGAAGTGGACTTGATTGGATACAAGGTTTTATACATAGAGGCTACAACAGGGACCTAGAGGAGGAATTGGTTTTGGCCTCCTGATGAGCTTGAGCTTCCTGTGTTCGACTCGAACACCCAACTCAAGTTCATCAATAATAACTCATACCACTAAAGAGTTATTATTGAACTACCACACCAATCCCATATTACATTATGGGCTCCTTCTTATCATGAGTGCGTTAATCTCCTTATGTTTAAGATATCGAATGTCCATTAATTAAATGAGTTGCTGACAACTCACTTAATTAACATCTAACTCCAAGAGTAGTACCACTCAACTTCATTGTCATGTGGAAACTAAGTCCACCTACAGGGTTTACATGACAATCCTTATGAGCTCCTCAAGGGGGTATCATCCTCCTAATAAATAGGGCACAGTTTCCTTCTATAATCAACAACACACCATATAAATAATATTATTTCCCA
Source organism: Zingiber officinale (assembly GCF_018446385.1). NCBI lineage: Eukaryota > Viridiplantae > Streptophyta > Magnoliopsida > Zingiberales > Zingiberaceae > Zingiber > Zingiber officinale. Next base: position 52,472,311 of record NC_055990.1, read on the forward strand.
ACTTATCGGGTCTATTGATTTAACGAATAAATCTCACCCTTTGATAAATTAAAGAAATAAATACTAAGTACATGTACTTGTTATTATATCGGGATTAAGAATACGCACATCCATAATAACAGAGGTTCTGTTCTTTTATGCAGCCAGTATAAAAGGAACAACCTCAAATGGTCCTGCTCAATACACACACAGTGTACTAGTGTAACTTTATAGTCAAGATAAACTAATACCAAATTACACTGCAACAATTCCAATGGTTTGTCCCAATCCATCTTGGTTGTGAGCTACTATTTATAATTTATAAGGAACTGATAACATGATCTTCTGTGTGACACCACACACCATGTTATCTATAATATAAATTAAATAGACAACTGTATTTAACTAAATGTAGACATTTGACTAATGTGATTCTCATTTCAAAATAAATGTTCATACAAAAGGCTAGGCTTTTAGTATACATTCTAACAATCTCCCACTTATACTAAAAGACTATGTTGGCATATATACTGTCATGCATACATCTGATCCTCATCCCCTCAACATGCCTATCAAAAGCTCTCGTTGGAAGGGTCTTAGTGAAAGGATCTACCAGGTTATCTTCTGATGCAATCTTGGTGACAACAACTTCTCCTCACTTTACGATGTCTCGTATCAGGTGGTACTTACGCTCAATGTGTTTACTTGCCTTATGGGCTCGTGGTTCCTTCAAGTTTGCTACTGCACCACTATTATCACAATAAATTGTGATAATTTTGAGCAAACCAAGAATCACATCTAAGTCCATCAAGAAGTTTCTGAGTCATACAACTTCTTTAGCTGCCTCAGAGGCTGCCACATACTCAGCTTCCATGGTTGAGTCTGAAACACATTTCTTCTTAACACTCCTCCATGCTATGGGTCCACCTCTCAAAGTAAACACATACCCGAGGTCGACTTACTATTGTCCCTATTTGATTGGAAGTTTGAATCCGTGTAACCCACAGGGAGCAAATCATCTGCCTGGTAAACTAGCATATAATCTCTAGTCCTTTTCAGGTACTTCAATATATGCTTTACGGCAGTCCAATGTCCTTGTCCTGGGTTACTTTGATATATTCTAACCATTTCCACAATAAAATAGATATCTGATCTCGTAGATAGCATCGCATACGTTAGGCTTCCTACAACCGAAGTATAAGGAGCTGCCTTCATGTCCGCTATTTTCTTTGATGTTTTAGGAGACATCTCTTTAGATAAAGGTACTCCATGCCGAAAAGGTAGAAAACCTTTCTTTGAGTTTTGCATGCTAAAACGAGCTAGAATAGTATCGATGTATGAAGCTTGGGATAAGCACAACATTCTTTTCTTGTGATCCCTTATTACTTTGATCCCAAGAATATGTCCACATTTTCCCAAATCCTTCATATCAAACTACTTGGACAACCATACCCTTACATCTGACAACACTTTGACATTGTTGCCAATGAGCAAAATGTCATCTACGTATAGTACAAGAAATACCACCATGTTTCCGTCACTCTTCTTGTATACACAAGACTCATCTGTATACTGAATAAATCCATAAGACTGGATCACTTCATTAAACCGGATGTTCCAAGATCTTGAAGCTTGCTTTAGTCCATAGATAGACCGATTGAGCTTACATACAAGATACTCTTTGCCCTTCGCAATGAATCCCTTTGGTTGCTTCATATGGATATTTTCTTCAAGACTTCCATTATGGAAAGCTGTCTTGACATCCATTTGCCAAATCTCATAATCCATATGAGCGGCAATAGATAAAAGAATCTGGATAGACTTAAGCATGGCCACCGGTGAAAGGTTTCCTCATAATTGATTCCCTCTTTGTGAGTATACTCTTTTGCAACAAGCCTTGCTTTGAAGGTTTCCACCTTCCCATCTGTCCCTCTTTTTCTTTTGTAGGCCTATTTACATCCAATGGCTTTTACACCATTTGGTGGTTCTATAAGCTCCCAGACCTGATTAGAGTACATAGATTTTATTTCAGAGTTCATTGCACTTTGCCAAGATGTTGCATCTTTATCTTAGAGTGCTTCATCATATGTCCAGGGATCAGGTTCATGTTCACCAGGGATCAAGTCCGAAGATTCTCCCAAAAACATGAATCTATCAGGTTGCCTAACAACCCTCCCACTACGACGAGACACTACTTGTAATTGTGCATCATTTGTGACACGTGTTACAGTTTCTTGTTGTATCTCATCTTGTACCATTGGTACTAAAGTAGACGTGTCTTCTCTTATTTCCTCAAGAACAATTTTACTCATGGGTTTGTGGTTCATTACATAGTCCTCTTCTAAAAATCGGGAATTGATGCTAACAATGACCTTCTAATCTTTAGGACTATAAAATAAACCACCTTTCGTTCCTTTAGGATAACCCAAAAACAAGCGAACTTCTGCACATGATTCCAACTTATCAGCGTCTCCCTTCAGCACATGTGTTGGACTACCCCAAATCCCAATATGTTTCAAACTAGGCTTACACTCATTCCACAATTCTGTGGGAGTAGAGGTTATTATTGACTTAGAAGGTACCAAGTTCAGAATGTACACTATCATTTTCAGAGCATATCCCCAAACAAATTTGGTAATTCTGAATAACTCATCATTGATCTAACTATTTCCATAAGAGTCATATTCCTTCATTCTGTCACACCATTCTATTGGGGGATACCAGGTGCAGAGAGTTGGGATTGAATTCCGACCTCTGATAAGTAACTTCTAAACTCTCCTAAGAGGTACTCACCACGACGATCAGACTGTAGTGTCTTGATACCTTTACCATGACATTTCTCCACATCAGCCTTATATTCTTTGAACTTATCAAAGCACTCAGACTTACGGTGCAACAAGTAAGTGTACTCGTATCTCGAATAGTCGTCTATAAAAGAGACAAAATATTCAAAATCACCTCTTACCTGGATAGTCATAGGTCCACACAAATCAGAATGAATCAATTCTAACACATCTTTGGCTCTATACCCCTTGGCCTTAAAAGGTCTCTTGGTCATTTTTCCTTCCAAGCAAGATTCGCAGGTTGGAAAATTTTCCACCACCAATGAACCCAAAAGTTCATCGACTTTTAACGTTTGAATCCTACTCAAGTTAATATGACCTAGCCTTAGATGCCAAAGATATGTTTGGTTTATTTCCGAAGGTTGATTTCTCTTATTAGAATTAGAAGATGTGTTATTAATTTTCATTTGTTGTATCATGGGAGTTATTGGATTTAGAGTATACAAATTGCCAACCAAGGTACCAGAATAGATAACTACCATATTTTTCTTGACAACTACTTTGTCATAAAAAAAATAGAATATCCATCCATAAATAGTTTAGAAACTGAAATCAAGTTCTTTCTAAAACATGGTACATAAAGACGATTTCTCAAAATCAATGTTTTATTTTTATCAAAAGATAAATAAACATCTCTCACTGCAACATCCGTCACTTTTGTAGCATTGCCCATGTAGACGGTAATCTCCCATTCATGTAGTCGTCGAGTTTCTTTGAACCCCTGCAATGAATTGCAGACATGATCAGTGGCTCCCGTATCTACACACTAGGTATCGGTAGATAACACCACTAAACATGTTGCAACCACTAGAGAATAAGATATACCTTTATTGTTCTCCTTTCTACGAGGACAGTCCACTTTCCAATATCCAGACTGCTTGCATGTAAAGCACTTGCCCTTCAGCTTCTTCACACCTGCATGCGGCCCAGTCCCTAAAGATCGATTTACTTTCTTTGCTGAACCAACTTGTTTATTTTTCTTTTTTATGCCTTTCGGCTTAGAAGAAGAAACATTTTTAGCAATGTGAATTTGAGAACTTTAACAAAATAGCCCCTTCTGCTACTTGAAGTTCTGTCAGAAGTTCCACCAACGAATAAACCCTTTTGTTCATGTTGTAGTTCGGGCGGAACTATTCAAAACTTTTAGGCAGCGTTTGGAAAATGATATCGACCTGGGTTTCCCCATCGATTTCTGCTCCAAGGACTTCCATCTCATTCAAAAGAGCCATCATTTTGAGGATATGATCCATTACGGGTGCCCCCTCAGTCATGGTGGTCGTCATCAAGTTTCTCATAGCCTCCTACCTAGCAGCCCGATTCTGGTGTCCGAAGTGTTCCCTGAGATTGCGCATCATGTCATAAATGGTAGGCATGGCCTGATATTGATGTTGCAGCACATTTGATATAGAAGCCAAAATGTAACACCGCGCCATCTCATCTGCCCTGCCCATTTCTTATGATACTCAATCTCCTCTTCACTAGAATCGCTATTAGGTAGGCTTGGACAGATCTCAAAAAGTATGAACTTGTAACCTTCAGCAATTAAGACAATGCCCAAGTTTCATTTCCAATCAATGTAATTGAGACCAGTAAGTTTGTTTTCTTTCAATATAACAGCAAGAGGATTGAAAGCCATTTGAAATCCTAAGAATCACAAAATATTTGGTCAAAACTTTAGAATTTAAAATAATATTGATTCCTCAAATAATATCATTTAAATTCACCAACACCTCAAAACACCGTGAATTTTGTATGCCACGATAGTGTGGACGTATACAAATTCAAATATTTGTAAGAGAAGGGTTTACCCATTAATTTTATTATCTTGTCAACCTAACTTTATGACAAATAAAATTAATACACTACAAGAAAAACCTTCATAGACATCGGTGGAATAACAACAGTTTTAAGTAAAAACTGATGTCTTTGAGTATTTTACACCGGTTTTTCCAAAAACCGATGTCTATAAGCGCAGATTTTCGCTCATAGACATCGGTTTTTAAGTCGATGTCTATGCGCGTCTTTTTTTTTTTTTTAATAGACACCGATTTTAACAGCGATTTTTAAAATCCGGTGTCTATAATAAAATAAAATAATTTAATTTTTCCACCAATACTTAGCCGGAATTTGCAACACTTCACTCTTCCCTCCAAACCTAAACCTATATCGCGCCGTCTCACAACACCACCACTACTTTCCTCCTAACGGCTACCCGTCCGACCATCTTTCTCAATCTCATCACCCTCTTCTCCTTCCTAGATCGATGCACAGCACAGCTTGCCTTTTGTTTGACTAAGGACGCATGCCGTGCACGCTGAGGACACCCAGCCGCTGGCCAGCCCCATGCGGAAGGTCGTGGTCGCGCGGGTACTTGGAGGAGATCACCAATTAGAGAGCAGCAGCGACATTTGATTTTAGGAAACAGCCGGAGGAAGCACTGAGAGGGCGGCATACTCACCGAGGGGGCTCGGCACCGCCACACCCTCTGCCTCGGGCCCCGGATCGGCGTTGAGGTCGATGCCCTGTGGCCTCTTCGCCTCTTCATCTACCGTCGGCATCACCGCTCAAGCTCCATCGCCCCCCTCGCAGGCGACCTTCTCGGCGCCGCCCCCGAAGAAGTCCTCCCACTCGAACGACGGGCTCCACCTGGCCGACGCCGCGGTGCCTCGCCCAACGGACACGGACTGAGACGCGTCGCGCATTCGGCGCAGGATGGCGAAGAACTCCTCCACGTCCTCCTCCGACGCCGCGGGACCCTTTTCTCCATGCGGCAGCGACGAACAAGCGGGTCGAGGCTTTGAGGGGAGACGGTCGTCGCCGCCGCCGCTTCGCTTCCGCTGGAAGGAGGATGCATCCATGCGCCCTTCCTGTTTGTGAAAATGAGTCAACGAGGTTAGCATTTAGCATTAGCAATGCAAAGTAGTATTAAACGACAATCCATGCATTGAAAATTGTATGAAGCTGACAAACCAACCAATTCGATCAAAACCTGCTACATAAATTACTATTATTATCTTAAAAAAAAGAGAGAAATGGAAGGTGAGATCAGGCCATGTTCATGCATGCTTCACACAGCAACTGATTGATAAAGTCTATATATTGTAAATTCTTTACTGAATTTGACTCATGCAGCGATCGAATAGGAGATTTAGAGTTTTTTCCCTAGCATATAGAGAGAAGCAAAGTCTCAAGAATTACAAATTAGATAGAGGCCTAACCATCTGATACAAAATATAGAGTAAAGCACAGCTAATTAGATGGTAGACTGAGGGGTTTAGCAGAGGGTTACTGCACAACGAATTTGATCTATCAGGAAACCATCTGCAGTGATTGGTGATCTCTTCATCAATACTTTGCAGCAACCTGCAGTGATTGAAAACTGTTTTGTTACCTCTTTCCAAGTAAAGGTTCAATTTGTTGGGCTTTGTTATTTTTCTGAAGGTTGGATATAAAGCAAGCATCAGATGGGACGCAAGATGTGCCTGGCCTTTTAGAACCTCAAGTTGGCAGCATAGATGATGTCTGGGAAATTCTGACAAATGGAGGAAGAAATAGATCTGTGGGGTCAACAAACGCTAACGAGCTGAGTAGCCGCTCTCACTCGTGAGTTTCTTCCTATTTTCCATTCAAATTATGCTTTTTGTTTTATGATAATCTTATCTATACTAGTGCTTCTTCCTCTTAGTTGGAATAAGGCATGCTTGTATTCAAAGTTGTGTGATACTAAATGTATTTCTCTTCAATAACGTGTAGGTTTGGCATAATTATAGCTTTGATAGTCATATAATAGGAAACAATGGGATCAAGCTTGCTGGGTTCCATGTGGATACCATGCATCTTGCACGACTTTTTGATTCTTCTAAGAAACCCAATATTCACTTGAAGCACTTACAAGTGACCCAAAGATCATGTCTCAAGGAAACTCAGATGATGATGTTAAATTAATCAGTGGAAAGATGTCAATGAAATCCATCTTTGGTAAGAAAAAATTAAAGAAAGATGGAACTGAAGGAAAAATTATCACACTTCCTCCTGTTGATGTTCTACAAAGAGAAGAACGAAGATCGTGGATCAGATATTCTGCTTTAGATGCAGTGAATACATTAAAACTTTTTAATCGCTTGAAAGAAAAACTTATGCATGTACCATGGTTTTTGAAAGGCAGTATACAAGGAACAATGTATAACTTCTATGAAAAGTGCTGGCACCCTTTTGGTGTTCTATTAGTAAAGGTGGAATCTGAAGGAATTCTGGTCAATAAAGTCCATCTATCAAAGATTGAAAAGCTCGCTGTTAGTGATAAGCAAATAGTTGCAGATAAATTCAGACGGTGGGAATCCAAGTACTGTGAGGATGCCAAGTATATGAATGTGGGAAGTAATACTCAAATAAGGCAGCTGCTATTTGATGACACATCGAGGAGGTACTTAATATTTTTTTTAGCTATAGTTGTTTCTAACATTTTTACAATGTCGTATGGTCACACCAAAATGCCAAACACTATAGTTGATTACTAAAGTCTCCAAACACTATAGTTGATTACTAGACTTTTCAAAATTTTCCCATGAAGTTTATAGCATTTTGACAGATTTATTTTTAGCTACCAGTTTGTTGACTGTCAATTTTTATTAAGATTGGTAGAAGCCCCAAATTTGAACATTTTCCTAGAGTAAGCATGTCTTGTTTGAATATTTCGTTTATAATTGCTTTATATATTGCCTGCTCAATAGTACTTGGAAGACCAAATTTACCTGGTTGGTTATCAAGTTGCATGTTGCAGTGACGGAAGATGGTAGAAGTATTGTGAAAAAAATCTTGAGTATGTTTTGTTCTGATTTGCTTGATAAAGCTTTTCTATGTTTATGCAGGTGATCTATGTGTGCACCAATCAAGGTTGCTTGATGTTATGATTGTTACACATCAAGTTAATCACACTGTTTATGAACTGCTTTACCTGTTTATCAGATGAGTTCAATCCTATTATTAAATCAACAGTTCTGTAATTTTTCCCTTTTTGTCATTATGTTTTGCAGAGGTCGAATTGAGATGAATTTTGAGTCAAAGCCGTTGTCGAAGTTATTTAAGGTCCTTAATACTGAGAAAATATTTGAAGAAGGGAAGAAGGCTCCTCTCAAGTATCGTACAATTCATTTACATAAGACTTGTGAAGTTTGCAAACCGATATGTATACAGCTAGTAGGTTTCCGTCTTTAAGTGCTGATGCTCTAAAAGTATTTGCTAGAAACATCCCCAGCAATCAGATTTATTGGATCGATAATGCATGTAATGATGAGTATGTCACTGAAGACGGGATAATGGACGACCACAAGCTGTTAGATACAGGGACAGATTATGAAGACTGCTCTTATGGTACTGCATTTGAGGCATTTGGAGGAGGCAATAAAGGAAGGGAGGCCTGTGAAGCTATTGCTGCTCTTTGTGAAACTTCTGCCATTGATTCACTGATAACAAATTTCATTATTCACTGATAGCTGCTCTTGGTTCGTGACAGCTCCCATGGGGACGATAGAGACAAGGAGCCCCTCCTGCTTTGGGGCTTCCCTGTCGCCTTCCCGAGTTAAACTTCAGTCGTAAGCCTTTTCATGTGCTGCTCCGCCAATGAGAGAGGTAGAGGAGACACGTCGCGAGTTTGATAAACAAAGGACGGCACCGAATCCGGTTGACTTTTTTTACTCTCCCTCTCCTCGATTTGCCTCTGTTTTCACTCTATAGAAACCGTAAGAACACTCGGTGATTGTTTCCTATCATATACTGCTGCTATATCTCTTTAATTTGCACTCTGAAGCCAGGTTTAATTGATATCGAGTTGAGATTTTGAGATGGGGAGAACACCTTGCTGCGACAGAGATGACCTGAAGAAAGGCCCGTGGACTCCGGAAGAGGACCAAAAGCTCGTTGTCTGCATCCAGAAGCACGGCCAAGGAAACTGGAGGACTCTGCCTAAGAAAGCTAGTATATTAGTTATTGCTCGAAGCATGAGAATCGTATAGCAATTGATAAAATATTGATTTATGGGTTGTTGATTGATTTACATGGCTCGCGAGGTGTGGCAAGAGTTGCCGGCTCCGGTGGACGAACTACTTCTGGCCGGACATCAAGCGAGGAAGGTTCTCGTTTGAAGAGGAAGAGACCATCATCCAGCTGCACAGCATGTTAGGCAACAAGTAGAATTCTTCTCTAACTTATTTTTAGTGAGAATTCTACCTCTGTTTTCATTCTTCTGCTCTTCCATATCTATTAGCTATTAACTTTTTGATGTAAAAAGAATATTGTTTATTTTATGGATATTGTTGGAATATTTGTAAACAGTGAATATTTGTATATTTTATGGATCTATTAGCTTTTGATGTAAGAAGAATATTTATGTAATTTGTGAATATTTGTGTATTTTATGGATACTGTTGGAAGAAGAATATTTATGTAATTTGTGAATATTTATGTATTTTCTTGGATACTATCGATTTTTCACTGTTTCGGAAATAGAATTTATGTTGTTAAACAATACTGATATTACATCGGTTTTCCACCGCTGCAAAACCGGTGTCCTTAACTAATATTACATCGATTGCATACCGCTGTCAAAACTGGTGTTATTAACATATAATATTACATTGGTTTTACACCCGATGTCGTTAAGTGATACTACACCGGCTTTAACCCGATGTCTAAAATGACAGACCTTTTACATCGCCTTCATAGACATCGGTCGAAAATGAAATAGACATCGGTGGAAAACCGATGTCTATGAGGGTTTTTGTTGTAGTGATAGTTGATTTTTCTTCGGTCACACAAATAATAGCAGTGACTCCGATGGGGAGGATACTATTAAATGCGCCTAAGTGTATACCATTATTTGATACTTAGTCCATTAAATAGGGTTGTGCCCCTTCAGATGGAGAAGATCACAAAAACCTAAATAGTTTCCTATAATCATCCATAAAGGGAGTTTGATCTAGTGATCCACAAACAAACTCATCCGATATGGAGGAAGGCACTCAAAGCCAATGTGTAAGTTTGAATGCATCACTTACAACCAGTAATGGAGACTGTGGAATTTAAATAATTTCTCTCCCACTTAGTTATTTAAAATGAGGAATTTTAACATGCACACACACACAACACATATAAACAGCATAAAAGGCAATAAATATGAAAAATAATTTTTCAACTATTATGGCCTCATCCATAGCTGTCCTCCATGTGCCACTAACCCTAGCCGCCATCAACGGGGCATGTCATTGCGTCTATCTTGCTTCCTTTTCCGCTGCACCTCTGGTCCTCAAATAGCACCATGCCTCGCAAGGATACGATCAGCGACAAAAATAAAATTTTACATTTATTGATCCTATATTTCACAAGGGAATGTGCATGTAATCTAGATCGAACAAAATGTAAAATCCTAAAACTAATATAGCTCCTGCAGTATTTAATAATTACAATCATGCACTCACATAAAATGCCCTTGACATGCCCGAGGGTCCAAATCACACACAAACATAATAAGGTCATAATAGTTAGAACTAGGATGTCTGCACCCACAGAGTCAATCTATTTGCACATCTTACTATTATCTTGCCTAAATTTATGTATGAAAAGTGCATAATTTAACTGAAAACCAAATACACAGAGGCAGAAAACTAGCTCTGATACCAATTGTTGGCGCTACTCGGAATTCCGTTCTATTTCCCCTATACAAAAATTTATACAAGCACAGAATTTTTCCTAGTAACCCATGTGCTTTTCAGAAGTTAAACTTGGATTGCAAACAAAACTTAATATTATTAATCCAAGTTTAACCCATGTGTTCATCAGAAGTCAAACGATATTACTAAAGTTAATTAAATATCTATTTCGAGGATGGGCTTCCAGGTCGTTGGCGAGGCACTCGACCTTCTTGGGTATGGGATCATCCACCACTTCCTAAATAAAGTCTTTCAAAGAAATTGAATATTTAAACTCCTTAAAGTAACCATAGATTTAACTACAGAGACCTCAATCGAAGCATAAAATCGCTAGCCTCTTGTGTTGGTATTTCAGGATCCATACAAAGAAAAACTAAACTAGTATACAGCGGAAACAATTAACTATTTATACCTTTCTTTGTAGCTTAAAGACCTCTTGATTTTCTGTTGTATTCCTCTCCTCCTCTTGGACGTTGTGTGGGCGACGATCTACCAGGACAACGCCACCCGAACCACTTCTTTTTGCTTACAAGTTTCGGCCACCAAGGAATCAAAGAGCCGCTGGCCACCAAGGATATATAAGGTAGAATCCCTCCTTCTCTTCTCCTTCTCCTTCAAGCAACCGGCCACCAATGGGATCAAAAGTGTGCTGCCGACCCTAAGCTTGAAGAAGAAAAGAGAGGAGCTGGCCTTTAAGAAGAAAACAAGAGAGGAATTGTGTAGATTATTCTTCCTCTAAGGCACCATCTATCTTCTTTTATAATCCTTGGTAATGGCTAAAAAGGAAAGATTTTAACAACAATTAAAATCTCTCTTTTAAATTTCCTATTATAGATGGCTACAAAAGGAAAGTTTTAAAAATTAAAATCTCTCTTTTAAATCCTTTTAAGGATGGCTATAAAAGAAAAGATTTTAAAATTAAAATCTCTCTTTTAAATCCCTTGGAGGATGGCTATAAAAGGAAAGATTTAAAAAATTAAAACTCTCTTTTAATTCCTTGTGGATGGCTATAAAAAGAAAGTTTTAAAAATTAAAATCTCTCTTTTAAATCCCTTGAAGGATGGCTATAAAAGAAAAGATTTTAAAATTAAAATCTCTCTTTTAAATCCTTGTGGATGGCTATAAAAGGAAAGATTTTAGAATTAAAATCTCTCTTTTAAATCCCGTGGAGGATGGTTATAAAAGGAAAGATTTTAAAAAATTAATATTCCCTTTTAATTCCTTGTGGATGGCTATAAAAAGAAAGTTTTAAAAATTAAAATCTCTCTTTTAAATCCCTTGAAGGATGGCTATAAAAGGAAAATTTTTAAAATTAAAATCTCTCTTTTAAATCCTTGTGGATGGCTATAAAAGGAAAATTTTTAAAATTAAAATATCTCTTTTAAATCCCTTGGAGGATGGATATAAAAGGAAAGATTTTAAAAAATTAAAATTCCCTTTTAATTCCTTGTGGTCGGCCCCTTGCTTGGGCACCAAGCAAGGCTTGGCCGGCCAGCTTGGCCGACCCTTGCTTGGCCACCAAGCAAGGATGTGGTCGGCCCATTACATGGGTAAGAAGTAGACTTGGTTGGATACAAGGTTTTATACATAGAGGCTATAATAGGACCTAGAAGAGGAATTGGTTTTGGCCTCCTGATGAGTTTGAGCTTCCTGTGTTTGACCCAAACACCCAACTCAAGTTCATCAATAATAACTCATACCATTAAAGAGTTATTATTGAACTACCGCACCAATCTCATATTACATTATGGGCTCCTTCTTATCATGAGTGTGTTGTCCTTGTGTTTAAGATAACGAATATCCATTAATTATGTAACGACCCGACCCTTTGGCCTCTTGGGCGGCCCTTATGTCGTCGTCCCATTTGGCGACCTCTCATGTCGTCAACTGACGACCCTTTGGCCGTGTCGTTACTCACTAGGACTTTCCATCCCTGACAGTGGATTTTTGCCTTCCCCAAGATTCGAACTCTAGACCTCCAGGCTAAGTAGTAGAGTTTATGAATCTTGGTAGCCAAGTGAGCAGCAGTGACAAAGGTAATAATATTGTAGTAAAAAATCTTGTCAGCGGTGACAAAACTAGGTCTTGATCCTCTAGGGCTAGAGGAACTTGATGATAGCCTTGGTGAGCATCTAACATACAGATGACTACATCCCCAGAGGTAGAGTGTACCATTTGATCAATTCGTAGAAGAGGGTAGCAGTCTTTCAGACAAGCTCGATTAAGATCTCTAAAATCTCCGCACACCTGCCACTTTCCTCCTGGTTTAGAGACCAAGACAATATTGGTGAGCTAGGTTGGGAATTACACTTCCTGCATGTAACCTGCTTCCAAGAGCGGGTTGACTTTCGTTTGGATTATCTAATTTTGTTCCACCCCATAGTTCCTTCTTCTTTGTTTGATCGACTTGGAATTAGATTGAACATTAAGCTAGTGTATAGCCAGGGTGGGCGAGACTCCTTTAATCTCCATAGAAGACCAAGCAAAAACATCATAGTTGGTTGAAAAATAGGCTATCAACTCCTTCAATTCAATTTGGAGGTCGACAACTATTCAGGTTGTTCCATTCTCCCGCTCAGGGTGAATCTGGATTTTTTCATGCTTTTCCTCTTCTTAACAAAGTTTTACCTATTGCCTTGCCCGAGGAGAAGGAGCTTCTATATCAACCTAGAGCAACTCTTGGATCCTCCAGATTTTATAAGAATCCATCCAAACAAAATCTACGTAACACTTGTGAGATGTCAACTAATCTCCTTTGATCTCTCCGACTTGCTCCCCGATAGAAAACTTTATTTTTTGATGAACCGTAGATACTTTATATAGCTTGGAAAGCATTAAATGCCAGTCTTCCTAGAATGACATTATAGGAGAAAGGGGCAGCTACCACCATAAAAAGTGTCTTCCTGGTCCTTTCCAGGGGCTCCTCTCCTAGAGTTAGTGAGAGCGAGATTTGCTTGAAAAGCTACAATTGATGGCCCGTAAAGCCAAATAATGGAGTGGCTATGGGACGCTGCCTTGGATATGATTTTGATTGAGCTACCCGTATCTATAAAGACTCTTTTCACACTATAGTTATCAATTAAAGTATGAATTACTAGAGCGCCTTCATGTGCGTGCGTGCGCGCGCGGGAGGGGGGGCACCTATTCTAAGTCTTTCCTATTGAAGATTATAGATGGCTCGACCTTCCACTCTTGACTTGCCCCCATAACATAATTCTCCAAGTGACGTACTTGAGTTTTTCGGGTGCGGTTTGAATCTCCGTTGGTGGGTCTTCCTGAAATCATGTTTATAGTTTCTCTAGATGGACTCCTGACTTTCTCCTTGCCCTTGTCTTGGTTACCTTCTATGGGAGGTGTCGACCTTCGTCGCTTGGGGGGTGTCTGATTCAGTCGGCCAGGCCAATTAGCTTTTCTTTCATGACATTCCAATTGGGCAATATAATACAATTTAGAATAATATTTTTCTTTAAGTGTCTCCTGTTGGTGCAACATTAGGTCAAGGTTGACTTGGTTGACCTGACTCGAGTTGGTCAAAACTCGAGTTGTATTTTGATGTTTGACAATGTTTGAGGAGAGTAGAAAAGTTGTATTCTGATGTGTTGACAAGAATACGAACTTGGGAGATTGTTGGTGCAACCGTAGGTCAAGGTTGACCTGGTTGACCTGAAAAGTCCAAGCAGGGAGCTTGGCACTGGAAAAGTCCAAGTATGGAGACTTGGCACTGGAAAAGTCCAAGCAGGGAGCTTGGCACGCGAAAAGTCCAAGTATGGAGACTTGACACTAGAAAAGTCCAAGCAGGGAGCTTGGCACGCGAAAAGTCCTAGTATGGAGACTTGGCACGGGAAAAGTCCAAGTATGGAGACTTGGCACTGGAAAAGTCCAAGCAGGGAGCTTGGCACGAGGGAAAGTCCTAACTGGGATGTTAGGCAGTTGGAAAGTCCTGGTGAGTGAAGCTAGGCAATGGGAAAGTCCTAACTGGGATGTTAGGCAGTTGGAAAGTCCTGGTGAGTGAAGCCAGGCAATGGGAAAGTCCTAACTGGGATGTTAGGCAGTTGGAAAGCCCTGGTGAGTGAAGCCAGGCAGTGGGAAAGTCCTAACTGGGATGTTAGGCAGTGTGGAAAGTCCTGGTAAGTGAAGCCAGGCAGTGGGAAAGTCCTAACTGGGATGTTAGGCAGTTGGAGAGTCCTGGTGAGTGAAACCAGGCAAGGGAAAATCCAGATGGATCAGGGATGATCGGACTTCTGGTGTTGGAAAGTCCAAGTAGGTCAAGGGAGTGATCGGATACTTGGCACGAAGAGGAAAATCCAGATGGATCAGGGATGATCGGACATCTGGTGTGGAAAAGTCTAAGTGGGTCAAAGGGATTGACCGGACACTTAGCGGGGAGTGCTAGCAGGTCAAGGGAGTGACCAGATGCTAGGGATGATGTACCAACAGGTCAAGGTTGACCGGATGTTGGTGTGGAAGCCTTAGGTTTAGGGCTGAGAAGTTTGGATCGGTCTGGTGACCGATCCAGTGATACTGCGTTTGCCCTGATCGGTCTGGTGACCGATCAGAATCAGATCGATCGGTCTGGAGATCGATCAGGAGGCAACGCAACCTCGCGAGAAGAAAGACGTGGATCGGTCTGCTGACCGATCCACCCATGGCCTGATCGGTCCGGCAGACCGATCAGGCATAGATCAGTGGCGGAAGAACCGAAGCCTGATCGGTCTATGGACCGATCAGGATGTTCCCTGATCGGTCCACAAGACCGATCAGGAGACGCCGATCAGACGAGGGACCGAAGCCTGATCGGTCTGTGGACCGATCAGGAGGTTCCCTGATCGGTCCATGGACCGATCAGGAATCTAGCCGTTGCGACACAACGACTAGTTCTCTGCTATTCTTCTTCGCAGGTATAAAAGAGGGCTACAGGACTTCGGTGAAAGTTCCTTCTGCAGCTACTTCTTCTTCCTTCTGGAAGTTCTCTCCTGCCTGAAGCTTCTGCTTCTTCTTCCTGCTGAGCTTTGTTGAGCTCGTTGGGTGCTAAAGCTTCGCGTGAGCTTCTTCCTGTTGCTGGTTTTCTAGCTAGGCTTGGATCCGAGAAGCTGCTGCTTCACCAGGGTTCCTGCTGACTTCAAGAAGGCAAGCAAGTGTTGTTTACATTTCTGTTCTTGTTTTCTTGTTCCTATTTGTACTCCTATTGCTGTTGCAAAGATTGTGGTGAGGTTTCTCCACCCACAAGGAGTATCTATTAGCCGGGTTTCCGGGGACTCATCCACCGACGGATTGGTAGGCTTCGTCCACCTTACGGACACGCCGAGGAGTAGGAGTTCATCTCCGAACCTCGTTATATGGTTTGTCTTTCTTCTCCTGTTTTCTTTCTACGTTGTATTTCCGCTGCACTAACCTAATCGTAGGAAGAAACGTGAAAGATTGGGGTCGGCTATTCACACCCCCCTCTCTAGCCGTACGAAGGATCCTAACATCTCTCACTCTATGGCTCTTCATGCATGTTGGGAAAACCATAGTAGTCTTTAGTTGCATGGCTCCTAGATTTATGGTAAATAAAAAATCATCCTTTTTTCCTTGGGGAGCAATTGATGAGGGCCCTGATTTATCAAAGCATCTGCTTCGACTATTTGGATTATTTTTTTACCCTGATGGTCTCTAGATGGATGATAAGTTGCCTGTGTTTTATGTTACAGGTGTAGGGGAGGCATCTTCCGTTCTGAGTAGGAGAGGGGAGCACCTAAAGCTCCTAGATCTTTTTTCAGAGTAAATTAAACCTCTTCTACATTAACATACTTTACAGTGAGTTATTTATACCTCTTCTACATTAACGTACTTGATAGCGAGTGAATTAAACCTCTTCTACATTAACGTACTTGATAGACCGGCCAAGTAGGTCATCAAAACTAACTGGGGGTTTCCTTACCAGGGATTTGAAAAAATCTCCTTCCACTAAACCTTGTGAAAAGGTTCTTGTCAATATCTTCAAAGTTGGTGAAGGCCCATCTTGAGCCACTCGATTGAAGCGTTGGATGTAATCTTTTAATGTTTCCTTAGTCTTTTGCTTGAGAGCGAATAAGTTTAATAGTGTTTTATGGTACTTCCGGCTTCTAGTGAAATGATACAAAAATATAGTTTTCAAGTCGCTAAACGAATGAATGGAAACAACAAGAAGTCGACTGAACCATCTTTGAGTTGAGCCCGACAGGGTAGTTAAAAATACTTGGTATTTCACACTATCAAAATATTGATGCAGCATAGTAGCATTTTCAAACTTGTATACATGATCCTCTGGGTTAGTTGTGATGGTATATTCTCCAATTATTGGCGAACAATAATGATGAAGCAATGGATCCATCAGAATGTTCACACAAAATGGAGAATGATCTTAACCATCCATCCGACCAACAAACGATACTTTACCCTAGTTGGGATTATGAGGAGGTGTATTTCCCGTAAAGACTCATAATGTAATTCACTAGCATAAGCTTGCCAGTGGTTCCTACCAAGTTTTGAGGTATACCGATCAGATGTGCTGCTACAGGAAAAATGCAAGGAATTCTTGTTGGAGTCGGGCCACGAGAAGTCAACTGCTACTCTTATTGTTGCTCGAGCATGCCTTTTTCCACAACAAGCACAATCTTATCCAAGTCTTCTTGAGTGAGGGTGATGGTCGGGGTTCTTCTGGTGTCATCCATCTGAGTATCCCGATTTAGGTATATATAGTAGTTCCCACAGACGATGCTAATTTATTCCTACTCCAAGATGCTCTAGGATGACTCACCAGTGAGTTGGCTCAAGTTTTGACCATCGTTACTAAGAAGAGGTGGGATCACAACTTCTAGGAATATCTTCAAATAAAGACGTCGGGGAGTGACCTAACATTTATACTCTGACGCTCAAGTCAGAAGCAATAATAGGAAGAGGAATTGAAATAATAGAGGGTTTAGAGATGGATCTAACTTTTCTTTATACTCATCATGTCATTTTATACCTTTTTTGGTGACCTTTCATCTTCTCCTGTTTAAAGATATTAATTGCTGATAGAAGATATTTTGTCTTAGCTTCCTTACATTCAATGAAGTTAGTATTAATTGTCGATAAAATGTATTTTTGTCTTGGTTTCTTTTACATTCAATGGAGCTGTAATATGGATGAAATGTTCTCTTTTATTTCTCCTTCCCTTATTAAGTATATATGTCTTTTCCTCTTTCTTGTTTTATCAGTTCATTATTATTTTATCATCAATACATACAATAGTTGTTTTCAACATAGATTATTAATGCCCTTTTCCCTTCAGCGTTAACCTATTAATGCTACTGTATGTCCTATGGAGCTCTCTTAGTCCCAATAGATAGAGTACTTGGACATTTACATTTTATTCATTATCGTCCGAACAACCTTGGACAACCAACCTGGGCAACTAGGTCGATTGGTCGAATACTCAGTCTGTTACATGGACCGCCAAGCCGGTCTGAGTGATATTCATCCCGATCAATCGAATATTTTTTTTTTAGTCCGATCGGTTCATTTTGACTTTTCCATCCACATTGGCAAAAAACACTACTTGGATAGGACACGTGGCTTTATTCTTTCCCCACATCAACATAATCAAAATTATCTTATATGTTGAGATAGCTTGAGCTGGCAGCTTGGAATGATTAGCCGAACTCCAAGGTCATCCAAGCATGAGCGAGACTTTGCTGGGTGACTGCTGAATGCTTCTAAGTCCAAGTAGGAAGCTGAATATGTTAGTAGTGGGTGTGCACAGGGCGTGTAGTTGCCATGCAACTACACATGAAGAAAAATTGCTACTACGTGTAGCATTCCTCCCTATATATTATGGCATCCAAGTAAATATGAGGACGGATGAAAACCTGTGAAGGAGGAACATTCGATTGCTGAGGATTGCCAAAGGATTTGGTTCGTGAATCTTGGAAGGGCTCTTCGTTCTTGTAATTACTCTTCCGATAACAAACACAAAGAACGCAAGATCTATCGTCGTCGATCGCGGTAAATATTTACAGTTTTTGGTCTTGTATTTCATGCATTAGAAACTATATTACGTCACCAAAGCATTGAGAGTAAACTTCACGAGTGGATGTCGTTGGACGAATCCAAATGCTCCCAAGTGTTGCTTGAGTACTCTCGAGTGACGCCGAGCGTTCTCGAGTGCTTCCCGAGTACTCCCAAATGATGTCAAGTGCTATTGAGTGGACTCATCACTAGACTACTAAGTCGACCGAATCTACATGGATAGCCCTTGCTTGTGCACCGAGTTAGGAGAGCGATGCTAGAGTCATGAAGTTGTGTGTTTGACTGTAGAGTGTTTGACACAGTCAAGAAGTGAGATGCTGAGGTCTATGTTTGACACAGTTACCTTAAAACGGATTTATTCTCCTCCTCTGACAATGCTTTAAAATTACATGTGTTGTCTATTTCCTAAGATATAATGGCAGATCCACAATAACAATCCAACACTGGTTATTTATGATGAACTAAGCACTAGAGTATTAACACGAGATTACCGAGTGCAATGTACGTCAGAGGAAAAAGGATGAGGTGGAACGAAGGTGGAAGACATGCGTCTACTTTTTGTTGTGTGTACTTTGTCTGCTCTTTTGTTGTGTGACCTTTGTTTGTAGTTACAGTCTTTTCATATAGGAGTTTAGACCCATAGCAATGGCCCTGGAGCATAACTAAGTTAGTATCTAATTGGTAGACTTGTATTAATAGGCAAGGGTTCGAACTGTGGTTGCAACAAAATAATCCTACCACTTAGAGGGGTCATTCAGTACTTGATTTATCTCACCGTGCGGTCAACCGACGATGAGAGGTGCTTAGCATTATCACATTTTACATCAAACCCATAGCAGCATTCATTGACCGGTTAATACTCATTTAATTATAAATTAATGCATTCATTACACACTTAAACAATTAGGTAAAACACAGTTTGAATTTGCTTGGATAAATTTACCTTGGTCGGTCGATGCATTTAAATTGTGCTCGTATGCTAGTCACCTTTGATGATATGCATTCTGGATCTTAAATTTACACCCCTTATATGGACGCTCATGAGAGAGAGTTTATCTCGACGTGTATATTCACAACATTTTGACTTGTGACACATTATAAATTAACATCGATCGGACTAAAGTCTATAATGTTTCTCTCTCGTTCACATTTATTCAACACTTACAAAAGCCTTGTGCAACAAATTACACTAGTAAACCAATCTGTATAGACCTGACCCATTAACAAAAAACGGAGATTTAGAATAAAATGACTCCTCTTCTCTTCCCATGCTCAATGCAGATAACTTTTACTCAATGAATTAAAGCTCTAGATAAATTATTTTTGTTGCAAGATAAAATGTGAGAGAAGTTAGAAAGTAATTATATATGTCGTTCTATAGCACCGTTCCCACACACTTACGTTAAAATGTTGTTTTAATAAATTACTTTTGAATAAATTAAAAAATTATATGCATAAATAATAGCATTTTATGATGGGGAATATGGACTGGTGACGTGGAATATAACCCAAAAAAAAAATTGAACAGTGGGGCAGGCGAAGGAGCCATCTGCCTAGAGCCAAATTGTCCCGCCTGATTCAACTTTCAAGGAGGGAATACAAATAATTAATCGTGGTTAGTCAACATAATTAGGAAAAGATTGCGTCGCAGAAGCACAAATGTCACCTCCAAACTCGGTTACGCTGCCGTAATCCCTGACTGTAAATCGTAACTCCTATAAGGCGCCACATCACCAGACCTCCTCTGCTCCGTGTTCCTGCTGACTCCGCCATTGACTGCGGGAGGAGCAGCCGAGCAGGGGCGACCGCCTTGCCTTGCCCGCTGCGCCAACCACTGCCGTTCCGTGCGGTTCCAACAACCGCTTGCTCTGCTATTTGCAGAGCCTGATCTTCCGCGCGCCTTCGCTGCAGCAGTGCTTCGGAGACATGGCGGAGGATTTCCAGCTTCCTTCCGAGCTCCTAGACGACGGATTCTTCAACGCGTTCTTCGCCGACCGAGAGGGTAATCTTGAGGAAGAGAAAGAGGATGATTTGTCCGGCCGCAATCGGCAGATGCAGAACGACAAGGTGAGAACTTTTGGCGCGTGCCTTATCCTTCGTCGGATTTGAACTTCGTTGCGTCAGCCAAGTTTTAATCTTGCCCTCTAGCTGAGGCCGCAGGCGAGGGATCTACTCAACGGGGCCGCAGGAAAGCAGGCGGCGCTGTTCGAGCTTGACGATGCGGAGCGTCGACGGCGAAGCCATCACGAGCGTTGGCTTCTGAACCTTCAGATCCTTCGCCTGAAGCAGAAACAGTTACTGCAGCAGCAACCATATGCAGCGAGAACAGGAATCAGCTACGGGGGCAGTAGCTCTGTTGGCTTGCCTCCTCTGTCGAGGACTCCATTTCTATTCCAGCATCAGCTCCATTCCGCATGTGCAGCGAGATTAGTTTTCCTTTGCCGATCCGGTGCGCGAAAACAGTCCGCCGGTACCGGCGTCTTCCTGCCGCGGACGACCATGAGCAAGGCCGACCCCCAAAAGAAGTCATGTAATCATCTTGTCAAACTTAAACCTATTAGTATTCTTCCATTTGTTCGATCTTTGCTGATTCAATTATTGTTTGTGATGTAGCTGCAGCTAGTTCAACTGTGAAGACTCCGGCGAGAGATAACACGACTCTCCCCAGTGGATTTGCCAATCAAAATGGTTAACCATCACCAAAGTCATTGATTCTTCCCATTAAAGATAATAAAAACATAACAATTTTTCTCATTCTGAACACGATTTCTCATTAAACAAGTGTGTATTGCTTCAGATACATTTACCGGAAGAGCAGTAGACGCTGTGAGGACCCACAGTCATCTCCAACCTGCAGCCATTAGGACTCCAATGAGCTACCTTCCCCGGAAGTGGAACTAACCAACTCACTCACTCACTCCTTTAGTGGAACAGGCAGAAGAATTCCTTGTGTATTTGTTTCTGAAGATGGTCAAGTGCTTGTCGGGATGGATACAATGTCGCCATGATGGTCATTCTGATTTGTGCACAGTTAACGATAGTTTATCTATTCACTTGTAGTTCCAATATTGAATCACACAGTTAATCTTGTATGAACATGCAGTAGCTTTATCTCCGATCAGTTGCACATATTTGGCACCGTTCATCATGCGTGTTTGAGTATATTCACAGATATAAAATCACAAGAATTAGCTTTCGCTAACTAGAATGTAACAATACTACTTTTAAAACCGATCATGAATGTTGTAGAAATCTTCGAACCTTTCTCGTTTTATAATCCCTTGTTGTTTTCTAGAATCTACCCTATCAATGAGTCACAAGCAATTATCATTCAACAGATAGTTATCAATAGAAGTGGAGTCTTGGTACAACGGTAAAATTATTATCATGTGATCAAAAAATCACGGGTTCAAATCCTGGAAATAGGTTCTTGCAAAAAGCAGGATAAAACTGTGTACAATGGATTCTTCCCCGGGAACCCACATGATGAGAGCATCATGTATCGGACTGTCTTTTTTAGATAGTTATAAATAGATAGCTCCAACACGCCACATTCTCCAATTACATTTATTCCTACAACATTATTAGTTGGTTAATTAGAATGAAATTAAAATTTTAGAATAAAATTTAAAAATTTAAGTATTGATGAAATTCATCTCCTCTCTTAGATTTTGATAGAAATAAAAATAAAAATTAAGTTTTTAACGAAAATATCTTAAGGATGCATTTGATTGGGGGTTATTCTTGATAATCTTAGTTATCCATCCAAAATTATCAACGAAAACTCTGTTTGATTTAAGTAATCGATGATTCCCGAGTAATATTCCTCTGACACATCAGCAAAAAGTACATGCAATCAAGAATAAAAAAACTTCAAAATAAATTGAGGTTTTTTTTATTATGGGATTATTAATTTTTTTTTACAAAAAAAACTATATTTCGATAAGAGAAAAATGTAAAAAAAAATAAGAAAATATTAATTAAAAAAATAAAAAAAAAAAGGAGAAAGACGTAAAAATAAGAAAATGTAAATAAAAATAAAAAAAATTAAAAACGTAAAAAAATTATAAAAATAAGAAATATAAAAAAATAAAAAACGTAAAAAATGTAAGAAAAAGGAAAAAAAAAAATAGAAAAACACATAAAAACGTAAAAAACATAAAAACAGAAAGTAAACTATTTTTTAAAAAACATAAAAAATAAACAAACATTAAAAAATAAAAATGAAAAAAAAAAGTAAAAAAAAATCTAAAAAACATAAAGTTTAAATAATAATAATAATAATAATAATAATATTATTATTATTATATATGGTTGATTTTATAACGGAAGGTAATACAGTAAAATATTAAATTAGGTTTTATAAAAAAAATAAGTTTTCGTTGCATTACCTAAGTTGAACCAAACAATATTTGGTTATGTTTTTTTCTTTATAACTTTGGTCATGTGATTACCTGCTAATCACATAACTAAGGGTGCGTTTAGTTGAGGTTATCATCGATAAACTTGGTTATCCATCTAAGATTATTAACAAAAACTCTGTTTGATTTAGATAATTGATGATTCTCGAGTAATGTTCCTTGCTCGACACGTCAACAAACGGGGCAAGCAACTCGGAATAAGAAAATCTCGGAAAATTAAGGGAGCGTTTGGTTTGTATTTTCTATGTTGTTTTCTATTTTTATTTTTTGAGAAAATAAAAAATATGTTTGGTTTATATTTTCCATGTTCGTTTTCTAGAAAAAAGAGAAAGTCTTTTATAAGAAAACAAAAAATCTAAAAAAAAATCATTTATCAAAAAAATGAGAAAATATGATTTTCTGAAAATAAAAGTGAAAATACAAATAAATCAAGATTTTTCTTGATTCCAGAATTAACAATTTTCTTTAAAAAAAATACTCTCGAATAAAAGAAAAACGTAAAAAAATTTAAAAAAAAATAGGAACAACATAAAAAAAAATATTAAAAGAATTAAAAAATTAGAAAAAAATCAGAAAAAATTGTAAAAAAAATGCAAAAATATAAAAAAAATACAAAAACATAAAAAAATAAAAAACTAACGTAAAAAAATGTTAAAAAATAAAAAAACGTAAAAAAATAAATAAAAACGTAAAAAAAGCTTTTAAAAAATTAAAAAAAATAAAAAAATGGAAAAATGTAAAAAATTTAAAAAATAATTAAAAAATTAAAAAATTAAAAAAAAATAAAAAAAATTAATAAACATAAAAAAAATAAATAATAAATAAATAAATAAAAATTTAAGAAAAAGGAAAAATAACAAAAATACATTAAAAATAAAGAAAAATGTGAAAAAAGAAAAAGTAAAAATAACATAAAAATAATAAAAACGTAGAATTTAAATAATAATAATAATAATAATAATAATAATAATAATATGTATAGTTGGTTTTATAACTAAGGGTTATAGTAAAATATTAAACTACATTATTCATTAAAACTTTCAAACAAACAAGTTTTTGTTGCATTACCTTGGTTGACCCAAACAATATTTGGTTATATTTTATTCCTCATAACCTTGATTATGTGATCATCTGGTAATCACATAATTAAGGTTATATATGATAACTTGAAACAAACACACTCTAAGGTTATATATGATAACTTAAAACAAACGCACCCTAAATATATTTGTTCAATTTTTCTTTCATATTACTTTCTTTTTTCTTGTTCTCTCTCATTATATTTTCTCTCTCCTTATTCTCTCATCATACTTTCTCCTTTATCACACCTTTTCTACCATTTCTCTCTCATCATTCTCTCCATCACATGCTCTTTTCCTCATTTTCTCTCATCATATTTTCTTTCTCTTAATTCTATTCCATCACATTTTCTCTCTCATTATACTTTCACTCTCCTCATCCTCTCTCATCATGCTTTCTATTTCATCACACACTATTTTCTTATTTTTTTCTCATCACAATTTCTCTCTCATTATACTTTCTCTCTGCTCAATCTCTCTCATCACATTCTCTCTCCTCATTTCCTCTTATCATACTTTTCTTCTCTTCATTCTATCCTATCACACTCTCTCATTTTCTTTCATCATACTTTCTTTCTCTCTTCACTTTCTCTCTCATCAATTCCTCCGATGACAATTTCTCTCCTCATTTTCTTTCATCACGCCTTCCCTCTCTTAATTTTTTCCTATCACACTTTCTGTCTCATCATTCTCTCTCATCATATTTTTCTCTCACATTCAACTTTTTTTCACATCTAATTTGTTCTCTTATTTTCCTTTATAGGTAAAAAAAAAATTTAGGTTCATTTAGATAGAAAATATTCAACTAACCAAATATTATTTTTAAGAGTGATATTCATGCTCATATCCATTCTCATTTTACAATATTATGATTCTCATTCCCATTCTGATTTCTAGAAAAGAACCAAACACCACCTAAAAAACCCACCATTTAGTGACGAAATTAGAGACGAAAATATAGTTCTATCTCTAATATAACGATGAAATTATATGTTCATCTCTAGTTAGAGATGAAACTATATTTCTATCACTAGTTAGAGACGGAACTATATTTTTGTCTCTAGTTAGAGACGTAACTATATTTCTATCTCTCTTTTGATCACCGTTTATAATGATAAAATGATTTAATCAGTAAATTTTAGCGATAGAAATACATTATCTATCTCTAAAGAGAAATGGACATTTTAATTTCATCTCTAACTAGAGACGAAATATTTTGTTCCATCTCTAATTAGAGACAAAACTAGTATTTGATCTGTAGGATCGATCCGTGCTAGAGGGGGTGAATAACGTAACACTCGTGGATTTTTCACCTTGAGCTCACGGTGGTGACCTTAACTGACCTCGACCTCACAGTGAAGTGCTTGGCTAGCCCCAAGGTTTTGGTAGGGAGCTTGGCCAGCCCTGAGCTCGTGCCACTGACTTTGGCCAGCCTTGAGATCATGGCAGTGAGCTTGGCGCTACTTAGGACTGTTGCTGCGAGCTGGCTAGTGCTTCCGTTGGATTGACCGACCCTCTTGGCCGCCCTTAGGCTCGCAGCCATGAATTTGTAGCTTCTAGGTTGTAGAATTCTATTATGGTTGATTTTAACCTGGTTTAGTAAGTTGTAGAATTTTAACCTAGTATCATTGCTTTGAAATTTCAACTTCTTAATTATATACTTAATTTATTATATTCATGGTATGGTTTGTGAATACATTGAATCATGTGTGTAATACCTCTAGTGTATTAATTGCATACTTACTAAGTAATCAATCTTATATTTATTATGATATAATATACATGAACAAATATTGGATATACAATAGATTAGAAAATAGATTTATCATAGATGAATATTTTGCTAGAGTTGAAGAGTTTTTGAACTTTACCAAGAGTCATCTAAAAAAAAATGTGGAACCGCCACATCAGCAGCCCCCCTAGAGCCGGTCCCACAGATATGGAGGGAGGTAAATACAGGTACACAGGCGGAAAGTGCATGGCGGAGACGTTAACCCCAGGCAGTGACACCCCGGGGATCGACCCCTGGACCTTTCAGCTACAGAACCATGCACTCCCCATCTGTGCTACGCCCTGGGGACAAACCAAGAGTCATCTAGAATATATAGATGGTATCACATTACGCTACTTGTGTAATCATTCTAAA
The DNA here is from genome assembly GCF_018446385.1 of Zingiber officinale. Taxonomy (NCBI): domain Eukaryota; kingdom Viridiplantae; phylum Streptophyta; class Magnoliopsida; order Zingiberales; family Zingiberaceae; genus Zingiber; species Zingiber officinale. The sequence goes on from NC_055990.1 coordinate 52,498,513, forward strand.
TGTAAAACTAAAGTTTTTCGTGATGAGAATACTGTGAAAGTACATCTACATAAAAAAGGATTTGTTCTAAATTACTACAACTAATACTATCATGGAGAGCCTTATTTGTCTCACCATATTGGAACTTTGGTTACTTCTTCATCTGACACAACTCCTTTAGGGGAATCATCTTCTAATGAGAATGCAATACAACTAATGATTTATGATGCTATGAATGTTGTTGATCATTAAAATATAGATGAAATTGTAGGATCGGTGGTGGCGATAGAGGGGTGAATATCGACTCGTCACTTTTCGCTTGGATTTAATTCATTCCTTCTATCAAAGTGTTAGTCATAACGGAATATAATAAAAACTTCAAGAAAATAATACTCACTGGATTTACTTAGTTCCCAACCTCCTAGGGTCAGTACATTCTGTTAGAGTGTAAACTAAAAGTCTAGCTTTTTGTAAACATTTATTTTGAAATAAAGAATCACATTGGTCAAATGTCTATATTTATATACTAAGTGTAATTGTTTAATTAATTTATATTATAAATAACATGGTGTGTGGTGTCACACACAGAAGATCATGTTATCAGTTCCTTATAAATTATAAATAGTAGCTCACGACTAAGATGGATAGGAATAAACCATTGGAATAAGTCATAGTGTAATTTGGTATTAGTTTATCTTGACTATAAAATTACACTAGTACACTCTGAGTGTATTGAGTAGGATCATTTAAGGTAGTTTCTTTTTATACTGACTGCATAAAAGAACAAGACCTTTTTTATTACGGAAGTGTGTGCTCTTAATCCTGATATAATAACAAGCGCATATATTTAGTATTTATTTCTTTAATTTATCAATGGGTGAGATTTAGTTCGATAAATCAAGAGGTCGATAAGTTGGGAAATAATATTATTTATAGTGTGTGTTGTTGATTATAGAAGGAAATTGTGTCCTAGCAATCTAGGTTGATGATGCCGCCAAGAGGAGCTCATAAGGATTGTCATGTAAACTCTACAGGTGGACTTAGTCTGACATGATAATAAGGTTGAGTGGTACTACTCTTGAAGTTAGATATTAATTAAGTGAGTTGTTAGTAACTCATTTAATTAGTGGACATTCGATATCTTAAACACAGGGAGATTAACACACTCATGATAAGAAGGAGCCCATATAGTAATATGGGATTGGTGCGGTAGTTCAATAATAACTCTTTAGTGGTATGAGTTATTATTGATGAACTCGAGTTGGGTGTTCGGGGCGATCACATGAAGCTCAAGTTCATCAGGAGACCAAAACCAATTCCTCCTCTCGGTCCCTGTCGTAGCCTCTTATTTATAAAGTCTTATATCCACCCAAACCCAACTTCTTACCCACCTTAAGGTGGCTGGCCAAGCCAAGCTTGGAGCCTAAGCTAGGGCCGACCAAACCAAGGCTAGATGGGTTCAAGTGGTGGTAGACCCTAGCTTGGAGCCCAAGTAGGGTGGTCGGCCACATTAGATTAAAAGGAGTTTTAATTTTTAAAATCTTTCCTTATGTGGAAGCCATGATTTTAAAAGAAAGTTTAAAATTTAAATATTTCCTTTTATATCTTTCTATGAAAGATTAAGAGAAAGATTTGATATCTTTCTTTATTTGTAGTTGAAAAGGAATATTTTAATTTTGGAGAAAACTTTCCTTTTTTGTAATCATCCACATGTTTTAAAAGAGATTTTAATTTATAAAAGTTTCCTTTTATAACCAACCATGAAGGGAATTTTAAAAGAGAAATTTTTATTTTAAAAATTTCTGGAAACAAATAAGGAAGTTTTAATTTTGTGTTTAAAACTTTCCTTGTTTGGAGCTCAATGAGGTGGCCGGCCATAGAAAGAATAAAAGAAAATTTTTAATTAAATTTTCCTATTATTCATTGGCAAGGAAAATAAGGAAGTTTTAATTATGTCTAAAACTTTCCTTATTTGCCATGACCAAGGATTATAAAAGAGAGGGAGGGGTTGCCCCATGAGACAACACATCTATTATTCCTCTTCTCTCTTTTCCTTTGTGGTGGTCAGCCCTCTTCTCTTGCTCATCCTCTTCTCTTCTTCCTTGGAGGCCGGTGACATCACATCTCTTGGAGCTTTTGGTGGTCGGATCTTACTTGAGGAAGAAGGAGAGAAAGGAGGCTTTGTTTCCTAGCATCCCTTGGAGTTTGGTGGTGGTGGCCGAAACTTGGAAGGAAGAAGAAGGCTTGGGTGGATTCTCATCTCGGTAGATTGTCACCAACACGACGTCTGAGATAAGAAGAGGAATATGACAAAAGATCGTGAGGTCTATAAGCTACAAAAGGTATAACTAGTTTTGTTTCCGCATCATAACTAGTTCATCTTTTGTATGGATTTTGAAATACCAAACACAAGAGGATAACGATTCTAGGTTTCAGATTTATGATTCGATTTTGTGTTTCTTTTTTTTTCGATCTTGTTATTCGATTGTTCTTAATGGTTAAACCTAGGGTTACTGTAAGGAGATTAAATATTGAATTTCATTGAAAGGCTTTGTCTAGGAAGTGGTGGATGATCCCATACCCAAGAAGGCCTAGTGCCTCGCTATATTTAACCTGGAAGCTGATCTCTGAAATAAATATCTAATCAAATTTGTAACATGGGTGGATTTGGATTAATAATGTTAAGCATTGTTTGTGATCCAAGTTTAAACCTCTAAGAATAGATAAGTTGAATTTGGAATTAATAATGTAAAGTTCTGTTTATGATTCCAAATTTAATTTCTAAAGAACACAATAGGTTGTTAGGAAAGGTTCAGGACTTGTACAAAATTTTTATACAGGGGAACCGGTATGATATTTCGAGTAGCAACCAATAATTGGTATCAAAGCTAGGATTTGTCTCTGTGTGTTTGGTTTTTCAATTTAATTATGCACATGTCATACATATTTTAGATAGGATAATAGTAGGATATACAAATAGATTAACTCTGTGGTTGCAGACATCCTAGATCCGACTACTATGGCCCTAATGTGATTGTGTGTGATTGGACCCTTGGACATGTCAAGGGCATTTTATGTGTGTGCATGATTGTATTTATTAAATACAACAGGAGCTGTATTAGCCCTAGGATTTTATATTTTTATTCGATCTAGACTTTATGTACATTCCCTTTGGGAATATAGGATCGATATATGTAAAATTTTATTTTTGTTGCAGATCGTATCCTTGCGAGGCGTGGTACTATTGGAGGACCAGAGGCGTAGCAAAAAAGGAAGCTCGATGGACCCGATGACATGAACCCTAGGGCTGATAGCACAAGGAGGACAGTGATGGAAGAAGTTATAATAGTTGGAAAATTAATTTTCATATTTATTACTTTTATTTACTATGATGTGTGTGATGTGTGCTTGCATGGTTGAAATTTCTCACCTTAAATAACTAAGTGGGAGAGAGATTTTAAATAAATTCCACGATCTCCATTACTGGTTTGTAAGTGATGCAAACAAACTTGCGTGTTGGCTCTGAGTGCCTTCCTCCACAATGTTTGCAGATCACTAGATCAAACTTCCTAAATGGATGATTATAGGAAATTATTTAGGAGCGTGTGATCTTCTCCAACTGAAGGGGCACAATCTTATTTAATGGACTAAGTATCAAGTAATGGTACACACTTAGATACATTTAATAGTATCCTCCTCAACGGAGTCACTGTTATTATTTGTGTGACCAAAGAAAAACCAACTATTAATTTTATTTGTCATAAAGTTAGGATGATAAAATATAAAATTAATGGGTAAAACCTCCTCTTACAAATGTTAGAATTTGTATACGTCCACACTAACGTGACATATAAAATTCACGGTGTTTTGAGGTGTTGGTGAATTTAAATAATATTGTTTGAGGACTCAATATTATTCTAAATCCTAAAGTCTTGACCAAAACTTATTTTGTGATTCTTATGATGACTTTCAACCCACTGGCTATTATTCTGAAAGAGAACAAACTTACTGGTCCTAACTACATAGATTGGAAAAGAAACCTGGACATTATGCTAACTGCTGAAGGCTATAAGTTTGTACTGTTAGAGGTCTATCCTAATGTGCCTTATAGTGATTCTAGTGAAGAGGAGATTGAGTATCATAAGAAATAGGTAAAGGCAGATGAGATGGCGCGGTGTTACATTATGGCTTCAATGTCAAATGTGCTGCAACATCAGCATCAGGACTTGCCAACTGCCTATGACATAATGAACAATCTCAAAAAACTCTTGGACACCAGAATAAGGCTACTAGGCAAGAGGCTATGAGAAATTTAATGGCAGCCACCATGTTTGAGGGGACGCCCATAAGGGATCATATCCTAAATATGATGGCTTACTTGAATGAAATACAAATCCTTGGAGCTGAAATCGATGGGGAAACCCAGGTCAATGTTATTCTCCAAACGTTACCCAAAAGTTTTGAGCAATTTCACCTGAACTACAACATGGATAAAAGGATTTATTCATTGGTGGAACTACTAATAGAACTTCAGGCAGCAAAAGGGCTATTTCTTCATAATTCTCAAATTCACTTTGCTGAAAATATTTCTACTTCTAAGTCGAAAGGCAAGAAGAAGAAAAAACAAGCTGGCTCAGCAAAGAAGGTGAATAGATCTCTAGGTACTAGACCGAAAGCTGGAGTGAAGAAGCCAAAGCGCAAGTGCTTCATTTGCAAGCAGTCTAGACATTGGAAGGCAGATTGTCCTTGTAGGAAAGAGAACAATAAAGGTATATCTTATTCTCTAGTAGTTGAAACATGTTTAGCGGTGTTGTCTACCAGTACCTGGTGTGTAGATACAGGAGTCACTGATCATGTGTAAAGCCCGAAAATTCTCAAAACTGTTTTAGAAATATAGTATGATTTTTCTGGAATTTTTAGATATTTTTCCGGAATTTTCCGAGTAGCGGAAGTAGCAAAAATAATTAGGACCGTAAAATAGCTTAGGCGGGAATCGAACCCGAGACCTATGGTTTACGGATAAGTTTAGTAACCGGTGAACCCAGCAGGGCCGTGCTGAAAGAAAGAGGAATCAGTTATATTTATATTAGAATTGGGCCTAGTTACCCACTCAATATAAATAGAAGAACTTAAGTTGGGTTGGTTTATTTTAGGATTGGTTCGGCACCTCCTCACCTCACGCCACTTTTCCCTTCCAAAACCTCACCGCCGCCTCTCCCTCCTTCTCCTCTTCCTCACGCACGGCACACCAAGGCAAGGGTCCATAGGTTCATCTTCCGGCGACGACTCCAACACGAAAGAGGTTCTTCTCCGCGAGAGGAACGCGAAGATGTGATCGGATCGTCGAGAGGATCATGTCCACCGGAACTCTAGCGAATAGAATCGTAAGAAATTACGATCAAGAGGTAAGAAACCCCTCACCTGCAGTATAATAGCTCCGTTTGGATTTTCTATGCATTAGATTAGTAATATGCAGATTTTGTGGACATGTAGGGTGTTTTAACCCTCCTCTCAGATTTAGGGATTTAGTTGAGCACCTTTAGATGGGCCGGACACGTTTACCCTCTTCAGTTGGGGTTGTAGACGTTGTCGGGTGCCTAAAGGTGATCACCCTAATAAAGAGGAGAGTTGGGGCACACTAAGTATTCGACAAAATAACTAGATCAGTAAAAATGCAGCTTAGGCATTTTGATAGTACAGTTAAATGCATTAGAAGCGTTTAAAATAGTAAATCAGTTTATTTTAGCTATCTGGGACTACGGTCCAATGGGTGGGCTCCCACAGTCGCCTCTAGGTTTAGACAACCTAGCTCTAGGTTCAGATAACCTAGAATCAGTAAGTTACACAGTAATTAGCTACATTCAGTATTTTATTTTCAGTAGGCACTGTACAGGATCAGATATCCGTTGGGTTGGACTCCCACAGTCGTCCCTAGGTTCAGACAACCTAGTAAACCCTACTAGATTCGGAACTTGCAATCCCGGGCCTAGTACAGTTGCCGGGCCCAAAACAGTATGATTATGTATTTTCACTTACTATGTATTAGTTTTCAAAACTCATAAAAATCAGTTATGTTAGTTGAGTTTGAATTCAGTACCAGTTTAGCTTCAGTTTAGCTCTTCCTTGCTTACACATTATGATAGCTCTTCAGTTCTTGATTGCTATGCTTGTATGATCACATGCCATGTTTATATGTTTAGCCTAGTCAGATTATTTCAAATAGCATGCTTTAAAAATCATATTGCATCGTCGCATGTTTTGTGAGGTAGATGGTTTCTTACTAAGCTTGTTAGCTTACAGATACTACTTTTCTTATACTGCAGATAAAGGTAAAGGAAAAGTGGACTAGCAGTGGAGGCTGGAGGTCAATGCAGATGAGGATGTGTGTGTATGGAACTGGAATCAAAGGTCCTTAGGGGACGTAGCAAATTGAGCATTAGACTCTTTAGCATTTACTTTAGCATTTTATTTATTGGTTTTGGTTTTCATGTTCTAGGCACTTTTAGTTGTGTGTTGCCATGAATTTCTAAACTATGCCATATGTTAAGTTAGATTACTAGTTTATGTCGTTAGAATGTTATTACATGTGGTTAGAATAGTTTATGATGCATTAGTTAGATGTTATGTGGGGTTTTGGCACGCCAAAGTGCTGAAATCAGAGTTCCCCGGGTGAAATCAGACTCTGATCGGTCTCCCGACCGATCAGGGCCTGGCTGTGTCACTGGATCGGTCAGCCGACCGATCCAGCTAGATACAGTATGCTACTGTATCTTCCTGGATCGGTCAGCCGACCGATCCAGTACAATACAGTAGCGAGTCCCCGGATTTCCAGGTACCTGGATCGGTCAGCCGACCGATCCAGACATACCTGGATCGGTCCGACCGACCGATGGACTCGGTCGGTAGACCGATCCAGCTGGGGACAGAAGTGATGTAGCTTCGGGATCGGACAGCCGACCGATCCAGGGTCTTGTGACCGTACCAGTATCAGCAGATCGGTCTGTGGATCGATCCGGAGGGTGTTACCAGTTGTAAATACCTCCCCTAGCATGTGTACAACTCCAAGGTACACCCGGAATGTTAGTGTCAGAGTTAACATTAATCAGATAATTAGTAAAATTTTAATTAGCCCAGCTTTCCGCACAGTATACTGTAGAACGAGGGTAGCAATTCGCCCTACAGCCTAGTAGTAGAAGGCGGGTCGTTACATCATGTCTGCAATACATTGCAAGGGTTCCAGGAAATCTAACGACTATATGAAGGAGAGATAACCGTCTACATGGGCAATGCTACGAAAGCGGTGGCTGTTTCAATGGGAGACGTCTACTTATCATTCGATAGGAATATAACTTTGGTTTTGAGAAATTATCTTTATGTACCAACTTTTAGAAATAATTTAATTTCAATTTCTAAACTATTTGTGGATGGATATTCTGTCTCTTTTGATGACAAATTAGTTATCAAGAAAAATAGGGTTATTATATGTTCTGGTACATTACTAGGAAATTTGTATACTCTAAATCCAATTTCTCCCACAAAGCAACAAATGAAAATTAATAACACTTCTTCTAATTCTAATAAGAGAAAGGAACCTTCGGAAATGAACCAAACATATCTTTAGCATCTAAGGCTTGGTCATATTAACTTGAGTATGATTCAAAAGCTAATAGTCGATGGATTCTTGGGTTCATTAGTGTTGGAAAACTTTCCAACTTCCGAATCTTGCTTGGAAGGAAAAATGACCAAACGACCTTTTAAGGCCAAGGGGTATAGAGCCAAAGATGTGTTAGAACTGGTTCATTCTGATTTGTGTGGTCCTATGTCTATCAAGGAAAGAGGTGGTTTCGAATATTTTGTCTTTTTTATAGATGACTATTCAAGATATGGGTACATTTACTTGATGTGCCGTAAGTCTGAATGCTTTGATAAGTTCAAAGAGTACAAGGTTGATGTGGAGAAACGTCATGGTAAAAGTATCAAGACACTGCGGTTTGATCGTGGCGACGAATACCTCTTTGGAGAGTTTAGGAATTACTTATCAGAGGCTGAGATTCAATCCCAATTGTCTGCACCTGGTATACCCCAACAGAATGGTTTGGCAGAACAAAGGAATAGGACTCTTATAAAAATGGTTAGATCGATGATGAGTTATTCAGAATTACCAGTGTACATTCTGAATATGGTACCTTCTAAATCAGTACCCTTTACTCTCATAGAATTGTGGAATGGGCGTAAGCCTAGTCTGAAACATATTCGGATTTGGAGTAGTCCAGCACATGTACTGAAGGGAGACACTGACAAGTTGGAATCATGTATAGAAGTTTGTCTGTTTGTGGGATATCCTAAAGGAACGAAAGCTAGTTTGTTTTATAATCCTAAAAATCAGAAGATTATTGTTAGCACCAATACTCAATTTTTAGAGAAAGATTATGTAATGAACCATATGCCCATGAGTGAAATTGTTCTAGAAGAAATTAGAGAGGGCACGTCTAGTCTAGTACCAACAGTACAAGATGAAATATCACAAGAAACTACAGCACATATCACAAATGATGAACAGTTACAGGCAGTGCCTCGTCGTAGTGGGAGGGTTATGAGGCAACCTGAAAGATTCATGTTTTTGGGAGAGTCTTCGGACTTGATTCCTGGTGAATATGAACCTGATCCCCAGACATATGACAAATCACTCCAAGATAAAGATGCAGTATCTTGGCAAAGAGCGATGAATTCTAAAATAGAATCTATGTATTCTAATAAGGTTTGGGAGCTTGTAGAATCACCAAATGGTGTAAAAGATGTTGGATGTAAGTGGATCTATAAAAGGAAAAGAGGGACAGATGGGAAGGTGGAAACCTTCAAAGCAAGACTTGTTGCGAAGGGGTACACTCAGAAAGAGGGAGTCGATTATGAGAAAACTTTTTCGCCGGTAGCCATGCTTAAGTCTATTCGGATACTCTTATCTATTGCCACTCATATAGATTATGATGTTTGGCAAATGGATGTCAAAACATCTTTCCTTAACGGAAGTCTTGAAGAAAATATCCATATGAAGCAACCAGAGGGATTTATTACAAAAGGCAAAGAGCATCTAGTGTGTAAGCTCAATCAGTCGATTTATGGACTGAAGTAAGCTTCAAGATCTTGGAACATTCGGTTTAATGAAGTAATCCAGACATATGGATTTATTCAGTGTCCGGATGAGTCTTATGTATACAAGAAGTGTGATGGAAACATGGTGGTATTTCTTGTACTATACGTAGATGACATTTTGTTAGTTGGAAACAATATCAAAGTGTTGTCAAAAGTAAGGGTATGGTTGTCCAAGCAATTTGATATGAAGGACTTGGGAGAATGTACACATATTCTTGAGATCAAAGTAATAAGGGATCGCAAGAAAAGAATGTTGTGCTTATCCCAAGCTTTATATATCGATACAATCGTAGTTCGTTTTAGCATGAAAGATTCTAAGAAAGGTTTTCTACCCTTCAGGCATAGAGTATCTTTATCTAAAGAGATGTCTCCGAAGACATCAAAAGAGATAGAAGAAATGAAGGCAGTTCCTTATGCTTCACCTGTAGGAAGCCTAATATATGCTATGTTGTGCACGAGACTAGATATCTATTTTGCCATGGGCATGGTTAACAGATATCAAAGTAATCCAGGACAGGGACATTGGACTGCCGTAAAGCATATATTAAAGTACCTGAGGAGGACTAGAGATTATATGCTGGTATACCAAGCACATGATCTATTCCCTGTGGGTTACACGGATTATGACTTCCAATTAGTCTACATCAGGCTATGTGTTTACTTTAGGAGGTGGAGCCATAGCATGGAGGAGTGTTAAGCAGAAATGCGTTTCAGACTCAACCATGGAAGCTGAGTATGTGGCAGCCTCTGAGGCAACCAAAGAACCTGTATGGCTTAGGAACTTCCTAATGGACTTAGATGTGAATCCTGGTTTGCCCAAAATCTTCACAATTTATTGTGATAATAGCGGTGCAGTAGCAAACTCGAAGGAACCATGAGTCCATAAGGCGAGTAAACATATAGAGCGCAAGTACCACCAGATACGAGACATCGTAAAGCAAGGAGAAGTTGTTGTCGCCAAGATTGCATCAGCAAATAACTTGACAGATCCTTTCACTAAGGCTCTTCCGGCGAAAGATTTTGATCGACATGTTGAAGGAATGGAAATCAGATGTATGGCAGCATAGTATTTTAGTATAAGTGGGAGATTGTTAGAGTGTATACTAAAAGCCTAGCTTTTTGTAAACATTTATTTTGAAATAAAGAATCACATTGGTCAAATGTCTAGATTTATATTCTAAGTGTAGTTGTTCAATTAATTTATATTATAGATAACATGGTGTGTAGTGTCACACACAGAAGATCATGTTATCAGTTCCTTATAAATTATAAATAGTAGCTCACGACTAAGATGGATAGGAATAAACCATTGGAATAAGTCGTAGTGCAATTTGATATTAGTTTATCTTAATTATAAAATTACACTAGTACACTCTGAGTGTATTGAGCATGATCATTTAAGGTAGTTTCTTTTTATACTGACTGCATAAAAGAACAAGACCTTTGTTATTATGGAAGTGTGTGCTCTTAATCCTGATATAATAACAAACACATATATTCAGTATATATTTTTTTAATTTATTAGTGGGTGAGATTTAGTTCGATAAATCAAGAGGCTCGATAAGTTGGAAAATAATATTATTTATAGTGTGTGTTGTTGATTATAGAAGGAAACTGCGTCCTAAAAATCTAGGTTGATGATGCCCCCAAGAGGAGCTCATAAGGATTGTCATGTAAACCCTGTAGGTGGGCTTAGTCCGACATGATAATAAGGTTGAGTGGTACTACTCTTGGAGTTAGATATTAATTAAGTGAATTGTTAGTAACTCATTTAATTAGTGAACATTCGATATTTTAAACACAGAGAGATTAACACACTCATGATAAGAATGAACCCATATAGTAATATGAGATTGATGCGGTAGTTCAATAATAACTCTTTAGTGGTATGAGTGATTATTGATGAACTCGAGTTGGGTATTCGTGGTGAACACGGGAAGCTCAAGTTCATCGAGAGACCAAAACCAATTCCTCCTCTCGGTCCCTGTCGTAGCCTCTTATTTATAAAGTCTTATATCCACCCAAACCCAACTTCTTACCCACCTTAAGGTGGGCGGCCAAGCCAAGATTAGAGCCCAAGCTAGGGTCGGCCAAACCAAGGATAGATGGGTTCAAGTGGTGGTCGGCCCTAGCTTGGAGCCCAAGTAGGGTGGCTGGACACATTAGATTAAAAGGAGTTTTAAATTTTAAAATCTTTCCTTATGTGGAAGTCATGGTTTTAAAAGAAAGTTTAAAATTTAAATCTTTCCTTTTATAGCTTTTTACAAAAAATTAAGAGAAAGATTTGTTATCTTTCGTTATTGTTGGATCGAGAAGCGCTAGAGGGGGGGGGGGGTGAATAGCGCTCGTGGCTATTTTGTTCGATTAGCGGAATCGTAAAACTATCGGAGTTGTAAAACACGCAGCGGAATAGATAAAAGAAACAACACAAAGACACAGGTCGATTTTACTTCGTTCGGAGCCTAAGGCGACAACTACTCGAAGGCCCGCGATCCTTGATCGCTTTCCGTGGGCAACAACTATAAGCTCGTTAAAAGATTACAATTATGAGTACAAAAAGCTATAAGTATTATACCGACAACAAGAAATGCTAAATCTGAAGCTTCGGGTCGTCGGGCACTTGTAGCAGCACTTCGGAACGTCTTTTGGAGCAGCACGTTGATGAAAGATCACTTGGAATTCGTTGTCCTTTGAAGCTGCACCTCAACCCTCCTTTTATATGCGGTTCCGGGCGCCTGGATCCCTTCCGGGCGCCTGGAGTGTGACGTGGCCAACCAACCAGGATGCTCCACGTGGCGAACTCGCGCAGGGGATAGAATTTGGTCCCGGGCGCCCGGATCCATCCCGGGCGCCCGGACAGCCTTTTTCCAGCAGGTTCCTCACCTGCAAACAAAGGTTAGTCCGAGCAAAATACCCTGCAAGACAATGTTAGAATCTGATAAAACACAGTAAGTAATAATTGACAGTCTTCGGACTGTCCGAGTCTGACTTTGGATTTCCAACCGGAAACCCTAGGTCGACCCGACGCCTACTGTTCCCTCTGCGGGGAACGCGTCCTCACCTACTCCACTCAGGAGATTTACTTGTTGCCAGTCTGGCCCTCCAGACCGACTGGACTTTTCGCCTAGGGTTACCACCCCCTAGGACCTAGGGTTACCGCCCCCTAGGGTTTTCTCCACCTAGGGTTACCACCCCTTAGGACCTAAGGTTGCCGCCCCTTAGGGTTTTCCTCCACCTAGGGTTACCACCCCCTAGGACCTAAGATTGCCGCCCCTTAGGGTTTTCCTCCACCTAGGGTTACTGCCCCCTAGGACCTAAGGTTGCCGCCCCTTAGGGTTTTCCTCCACCTAGGGTTACTGCCCCCTAGGACCTAAGGTTACCCCCCCCTTAGGATTTTCCTTCACCTAGGGTTACCACCCCCTAGGACCTAAGGTTACCCCCCCCTTAGGATTTTCCCTTACCTAACCGCAGTTAGGACTTTCCTGAAACCTTATTTAACCACGTTAGATAACAATGAATCTTAACTTTGAATCCCTTTGCCATTATCAAAACTGAGGTTCGATCGTCGGATGCTTACTGCACCAACAATCTCCCCCTTTTTGATTATGGCAACCGAAATTCAAAGTTAAGTAAAAATGCAATAAAGATATGCATAAATAAGCACAGGCATAAATAAAGCATAGGCACATTTACAACAAAATTTTCGTTTTAATTTTAATTTATAATATTCTTTGAATTTCTTCCTACTCTCCCCCTTTGCCATATATCAAAATACCCAAGAGAGTGAAGAAAATCTGGGCCTTAGCTTAACTTTCAAAGATAATTTTCAATCTTATCTTCCAATCTTTTAATTTACTTTTGATAAACACTTAGTTTTTCTTGTAAGTCTTTTAGATAGGTGAGATCATAATTTTGAAAGCAAAATTCTTCCTTTAGTTTGAGAGATACTTTTAGCTGAGATAAAGTTATTTTGTCTTTAAACAGTAACTTAGCAAATTTTTGTGATTTCAAAAAGATTTAGTTTTTCAAAAAAAACTGTTTTGATGAAATTTTGAGAATGCTTTGAAAAAAACTTAGCATTTTCAGCAGAACTTAGCATTTGAAAACAATTGCTTTGAGAGACACTTAGCTAAATTTTTTTTTTTTTAATACACTTTAAAAAGTACTTAGCTAAATGTTTTTGAAAAAAAAATATTTAGCTAAATTTGAAAATACTTAGCTATGTTTTCAGCTTAAAAATGATTGCGTTGAGAAAATATCTTGCCAAGTAGCTAAGTTTAGAAAATAATTTAACTAAGTTTAGTTAGAGAAAACTTAATTAAGTACTCAGCTTTGAAAACATTTAGCTTATAGAGGAGTTATAATTTAAAAGTCAGGTCATAAATAATTTTAATTTTAAAGCTAAGTTAAAAATAGCTTGAATTTTTGAAGATATGCCAAAAATAGTTTTTAATTTTAAGGTCAAGTTAAAAATTTTAAAGAAAAACTAATTTTAAAACCGACTCAAAATCACTCCCCCTTAATTAATGCCTTAATAAATTTTTGAGTTCAAGAGTTGAAAAAATTATTTTCCTAATTTTCCATCTCAGTCATTCTAGATTACCAATCATGTTTAGCATATGAGTGAGTGTGAGATGGAGTTTACTTTAATTTACAACATTCCAAATAAGTGACCATTATTTTGAAGATTTTTCAAATAATTTTGAAATGAAGTTTAAAAAGATTTTTTTCAAATAATTTTGAAATGAAGTTTAAAAAGATTTTAAAATGATTTTGAAGGATTTTTCAAATAATTTTGAAATTAAGTTTAAACAGATTTTTAAAATGATTTTGAAGGATTTTTCAAATATTTTGACATTAAGTTTTAAATGATTTTTCAAAGATTTTGAAATTAAGTTTGAAATGATTTTTCAAAGATTTTGAAATTAAGTTTTAAATGATTTTGAAATGATTTTTCAAAGATTTTGAAATTAAATTTTAAAAGATTTTGAAATGATTTTTAAAACATTTTTCAAATAATTTTGAAATTGATTTTGAAAAGATTTTTAAATAATTTTGAAAATAATTTTGAAAAGATTTTTTAAATAATTTTTAAAATATTTTGAAAAGATTTTTAAATATTTTGAAAAGATTTTGAAAAGATTTTTAAATAATTTTGAAAATATTTTGAAAAGATTTTTAAATTAATTTTGAAATTGATTTTGAAAGATTTTTCAAATAATTTTGAAATTGATTTTGAAAGAATTTTTAAATAATTTTGAAGAGATTTTGAAAAGATTTTCAAATAATTTTGAAATTAATTTTTAAATAATTTTGAAATTGATTTTGAAAAGATTTTTAAATAATTTTGAAATTAATTTTGAAAAGTTTTTTAAATAATTTTGAAATTGATTTTGAAAGATTTTTAAATAATTTTGAAATTGATTTTGAAAGATTTTTCAAATAATTTTGAAATTGATTTTGAAAGATTTTTAAATAATTTTGAAAATAATTTTGAAAAGATTTTGAAAAGATTTTTTAAATAATTTTTAAAATATTTTGAAAAGATTTTTAAATATTTTGAAAATATTTTTAAATAATTTTGAAAATATTTTGAAAAGATTTTTAAATTAATTTTGAAATTGATTTTGAAAGATTTTTCAAATAATTTTGAAATTGATTTTGAAAGAATTTTTAAATAATTTTGAAGAGATTTTGAAAAGATTTTCAAATAATTTTGAAATTAATTTTTAAATAATTTTGAAATTGATTTTGAAAAGATTTTTAAATAATTTTGAAATTGATTTTGAAAAGATTTTTAAATAATTTTGAAATTGATTTTGAAAAGATTTTTAAATAATTTTGAAAAGTTTTTTTAATAATTTTGAAATTGATTTTGAAAGATTTTTAAATAATTTTGAAATTGATTTTGAAAGATTTTTCAAATAATTGTGAAATTGATTTTGAAAGATTTTTCAAATAATGAAATTAAGTGTTATTTGAAAAAGTAATATTAATTATGAATCTATTTTTGAATTAATTATAGTTACGAGTTTAATTCTGAATTTGAATTTTAAATTCCTTAGTCATCTCACCCGATCTAAATCTTCAATCAGGTAATCCTACGATTGTTGTGAGATGAATTGAGGTTCAATTTACAGGTTTAGTTTAACTTTGTGTTAGATTCAGGTTTAGCTTTGGGTTCAACAAGTAAGCATTCTTTGGATAAACTTTTGGGCTATGGTGAGTCACAAGGAACTCATTAAAGTAACCATGCCTTCGAGGTTTTCCAAATAGTCCTACCCATTGAACTTAATACTAAACCTTGGTCTAACTAGTTAGGATCCATTTAAGGGTAGCTTCGGTCAGTTCCACTTGGCCAAATGTACCAGGTCGAAGCCATATCTTCCTAGACATGCGATGCCCAAGCTTCCCTAACGTACTATCATCCAAAAACTTCACTAGTACCGTTGGTTAAGTTAAACCTAATCCATTTTAATCTAACCTAAATTACCCTGCCGGGTAATCTACTCTTGTTTACCCTTATCGGGTGTATTAATTTCGGAGGTGCCAGCTATTCTGGAGCCTCCTCTTATGTTATTGATTTACGTTTTATTAAGTTAAGTAAATAAAAGGTACTTGATTATAACTTGGTTTGTACTGTTTAAGTTTTACTTTAGATTTATAACCCAAGTCTAGATTTCGTGATTTGACTAAATTATTAACAATCTTCTCTAATTTATCAACTTTATCTTTTAAAATATTATTTTGTATTTCTACTTTTCTAAGAGTTAATTTCTTATTTTTATTTGAATTAATTTTATTCATTACATTATTAGCATGTACATCTAATTTTGAAGAGAAATCTATACTAGAGCAAGTAGGATTAGTTAAGCTAGTGCGATCATGTGTTGCAAAAACTGGATTTTCATATAATGTAAATGTACTAACCTTGATTTCTCCCTCTGGATTTTTGGGTATTCTTTCTGGGCATTGTCTTTTGCAGTGACCCATTAGTTTGCATTTGGAACATTTGATGTATTTCTTCCCTCTCCTGATCATTTTCTCCTTCTCCTCCGATTGTGCCGGTCGAGTCTTACGAGTGGGGCAGTCGTTTCTATAGTTCCCTCTCTCCCTACACTTAAAACAGATTATGAGAGATTTACAATTTGAATTTACAATTTACCTTTTAGATCCGTGATAGGATCCTCCCCCTTGACTGTTGCCATTTCAAATTCTGACTCAGATTCAGATATCTCGTCTTTGGCCATCAGTGCTATGATATTGGTTTGCTCTGATTTTTCTGAGTCTGGTTCGGAGGTTGACTCTGAGGATTCAATTTCAAATTCGGACTCAGGTTCTATTCGATCTTCTAACTCTGAAGGGATCTCATAAAGCTTGAGCACTTTCTCCCAAAGCTCCTTAGCATTGTTGAACTTTCCAACTCGATCAAGATCTGAATTTGTTAGTCCGCATAGGAGAATGTAAGTTGCTTTTGCATTTGCCTCGAATGTCCTTATTGTTTGTGCATCCCACTTGTCACAGGTGATGGGTACACCTTCTTTAGTGGGAAGAGTGAATCCAATATGGACTATGGTCCATATTTCTGCTTCGGTCTTTAATTGATGCTCCACCTGGTCTTTCCAGTATCTAAGGTTCTCGTCAGACAGCAGTGGTAGGCATGTTGAGTTGTACCCATCTTCGTAGGCCATTAGAAGGAATCTCGCAAAATAAACACAATAAAATTTGTTCCAAGACTTGGTCTTGGATTAGTAGTGCGGGAGAGAAATAAAAATAGTAATTCAGGAATTTCGAGAGAAAATAATAAAATATTATTAAAATATTATAAAAAAGTATTACTACAAATTTTTGAAAACACGATATTTCACTAATTCCAATCAATGGTGAAAAGTTGAAAATGGATTTTTTGAAAACAGTTTTGGAGGGAAAAAAAATGAAAGTTTGGATTTTTCAACCTATACAAACGACAAAGCCACGAAAAATGCTTGAATGGTGGTTGCACCAGTTCAAAGCGACCCCGCTCTGATACCAATTGTTGGATCGAGAAGCGCTAGAGGGGGGCGGGGGTGAATAGCGCTCGTGGCTATTTCGTTCGATTAGCGGAATCGTAAAACTATCGGAGTTGTAAAACACGCAGCGGAATAGATAAAAGAAACAACACAAAGACACAGGTCGATTTTACTTCGTTCGGAGCCTAAGGCGACAACTACTCGAAGGCCCGCGATCCTTGATCGCTTTCCGTGGGCAACAACTATAAGCTCGTTAAAAGATTACAATTATGAGTACAAAAAGCTATAAGTATTATACCGACAACAAGAAATGCTAAATCTGAAGCTTCGGGTTGTCGGGCACTTGTAGCAGCACTTCGGAACGTCTTTTGGAGCAGCACGTTGATGAAAGATCACTTGGAATTCGTTGTCCTTTGAAGCTGCACCTCAACCCTCCTTTTATATGCGGTTCCGGGCGCCTGGATCCCTTCCGCGTGTGACGTGGCCAACCAACCAGGATGCTCCACGTGGCGAACTCGCAGGGATAGATTGGTCCCGCGCCGGACTGCCCGGCGCCGACTGGCGCCGGATCCATCCGGGCGCCGGACTTTTTCCAGCAGGTTCCTCACCGCAAACAAAGGTTAGTCCGAGCAAAATACCGCAAGACAATGTTAGAATCGATAAAACATGTAGTAATAATTGATCTTGATCGTCTGACTTTGGATTTCCAACCGGAAACCCTAGGTCGACCCGACGCCTACTGTTCCCTCTGCGGGGAACGCGTCCTCACCTACTCCACTCAGGAGATTTACCTGTTGCCAGTCCGGCCCTCCAGACCGACTGGACTTTCCGCTTAGGGTTACCACCCCCTAGGACCTAGGGTTACCGCCCCCTAGGGTTTTTCTCTACCTAGGGTTACCACCCCCTAGGACCTAAGGTTGCCGCCCCTTAGGGTTTTCCTCCACCTAGGGTTACCGCCCCCTAGGACCTAAGATTGCCGCCCCTTAGGGTTTTCCTCCACCTAGGGTTACCGCCCCCCCTCCACCTAGGGTTACCGCCCCCTAGGACCTAAGGTTACCCCCCCTTAGGATTTTCCTTCACCTAGGGTTACCACCCCCTAGGACCTAAGGTTACCCCTCCTTAGGATTTTCCCTTACCTAACCGCAGTTAGGACTTTCCTGAAACCTTATTTAACCACGTTAGATAACAAGGAATCTTAACTTTGAATCCCTTTGCCATTATCAAAACTTAGGTTCGATCGTCGGATGCTTACTGCACCAACACTTATTTGTAGTTGAAAAGGAAGATTTTAATTTTGGAGAAAACTTTCCTTTTTTGTAACCGTCCACATGTTTTAAAAGAGATTTTAATTTATAAAAGTTTCCTTTTATAACCAACCATGAAGGGACTTGTAAAAGAGAAATTTTTATTGTAAAATTTTCTGAAAATAAATAAGGAAGTTTTAATTTTGTATTTAAAACTTTTCTTGTTTGGAGCTCCATGAGGTGGCCGACCATAGAAAGAATAAAAGGAAATTTTTAATTAAATTTTCCTATTATTCATTGATAAGGAAAATAAGGAAGTTTTAATTATATCTAAAACTTTCCTTATTTGTCATGACCAAGGATTATAAAAGAGAGGGAGGGGTTGCCCCATGAGATAACACATCTATTATTCCTCTCCTCTATTTTCCTTGGTGGTGGTCGGCCCTCTTCTCTTGCTCATCTTCTTCTCTTCTTCCTTGGAGGCTAGCGGCATCAAATCTCTTGGAGCTTTTTGTGGCCGGATCTTGCTTAAGGAAGAAGGAGAGAAAGGAGGCTTTGTTTCCTAGCATCCTTTGGAGCTTGGTGGTGGTGGCCGAAACTTGGAAGGAAGAAGAAGGCTTGGGTGGATTCTCATCTCGATAGATCGTCACCTACATGACGTCCGAGATAAAAAGAGGAATACGACAGAAGATCGTGAGGTCTATAAGCTATAAAAGGTATAACTAGTTTTGTTTCCGCATCATAACTAGTTCATCTTTTGTATAGATTTTGAAATACCAAACACAAGAGGCTAACGATTCTAGGTTTCGGATTTATGATTCAATTTTGTGTTTCTTTTGTTTTTCGATCTTGTGATTCGATTGTTCTTAATAGTTAAACCTAGGGTTACTGTAAGGAGATTAAATATTGAATTTCGTTGAAAGGCTTTGTCTAGGAAGTGGTGGATGATCCCATACCCAATAAGTCCTAGTGCCTCGCCATGTTTAACATGGAAGCCGATCTCTGAAATAAATATTTAATCAAATTTGTAACATTGGTGGTTTTGGATTAATAATGTTAATCATCGTTTGCGATCCAAGTCTAAACCTCTAAGAACAGATAAGTTGAATTTGGAATCAATAATGTTAGGTTTTGTTTGCGATTCCAAATTTAATTTTTAAAGAACACAATAGGTTGTTAGGAAATGTTCGGGACTTGTACAAAATTTTTGTATAGGGGAACCGGTATGATTTTCCGAGTAGCAACCAACACATTCAAGGCCTAATCACGGGAGGCACCCGTCCACTAGTGGTATCCTTTCCAGAAATCTGGAGATGGAGAAACCGATCTTATAGTTTAAGATATAAGCACAAATAATAATAAATTAAGTACAACTTGTAATAAAAAAAAATCAAATGAAAGATGACAGCCGATCTGGAAGTCCTGAGCGCAGCTCACCCCCTGGAGCTTCCCCAGTCGTAAAGCTTCGCATTGTAGCTTTCTGAGTGCAGAGATGGAGAGTAGAATTGAAGAAGTTATATGAATGTAGAGCCTTTGTCTCATTTTATAGAGTTTGATCATATATATCCTTATCCGGATCAACCCTTTTTTAGATGAAGCTATATCTGGATAATCTAATATATGGATCAAGCCTTATCCACATCATCTAGCTTATTCTTATCCTCATCCAAATTACAAAGATGAATAAGATCTTTTACCACATTATCTTCCATGTCAACATTTCATAACTCAATAATTTAGACCGAACCCAGTCGGTTTACTAAGCCACTAGTTCGGTCTACTGAACTAGTTTAGGTCAGGTTCAACTCGAGTCAAGTCCAGTTAACCCATTTGCTTTTGTTTGCTCTTTGTTTATCTTCCGACTCTAGGTTCTTGCAAATAATCATACAAATATAAACAAGCAACCTAGCCTATATCTGTAAGTCTACCTAACCTACTTGGCTTATCTTTTGCTTAGAGGTCCCTCCTCTAAGTCTACCACCTAAGGGTCCATCCCTTAAAATCAAGATGTACTCCTGTTAGTCTATCCGACCTACTAGGCTTTATGTTTGGACTATATCCAAGACTTTACCATTGCCTAGGGTTACCTCCTCCTAGGATTTCCACTGCCTAGCTTCACTCACCAGGACTTCTACCACCTACGGTTACCTCCCCCTAGGATTTCTACTGCTTAGCTTCACTTACCATGACTTCCACCACCTTAGGCTACCTCTCCCTAGGATTTCCACCATCTAATTTCACTCATCAGGACTTCCACTACCTAGGATTACCTCCTCTAGGATTTCTATTATATAGCTTCACTCACTAGGACTTACCCTTGCCTAACTAAGTTATAACTTTTCCTTGCTAGTCATCTAATCTTGATTAACTTCTCTCTTCCAAATATCAAATCTTATTTGGATCAATCCTTAGTCAAACTGATCAGACTTATGTACATTGTCAAATATCAAAATCATGGAAGCTTATTGTACCAACAAAAATACCTACATATGAAGTTCAACAAATGTATGACATGTTAAAGGCTAGTGAAAGAGAAGTGTGAAAAGGGATTTTGTCTAGTCATTCCTAATTATCAATTACTAAAAGGTTATTAAACATCAAGGTAAAGCATCATTTTTCAAAAAGATGTTATGATGACATGTCAGTTGATGTCTGAGTTACTTCCTATTGATAACATAATGTTTAATAGCTTCTACAATACAAAGAAATTGGTGAGAGGTTTGCTTGTAGAGAAGATTAATTATTCTATTAACAACTGTATGATATTTTAGAAAGAAGAAAATGAACTGATTGAATGCAGAATCTATACTCACCCTTGTTATAAGTATAGTAGTCGCATACTAGGGAAGAAAAAGAAAAATATTGCATGGAAAGTTATGCATTATTTCTTGTTAACTGGTAGACTCCAATGCTTGTATGCATCTACTGCAACAGCAAGCTACATGAAGTAGCATCATGAGCATGTGTACAAAGGAGGTATAATATGTCATTATGGTGATTCCCCTACATGGAAACATGTTGATACAACATTTTCCACATTTGTAATGGAACCACGTAATGTGAGACTAAGACTTTCTGTAGATGGATTTCAACCATTTGGTCAGTCAGGACAGCAATATTCATTTTGGCCAGTTATAATAACACCTTACAACTTATTGCTATGGATGTGTATGAAAGATGAATTTATGTTACTTACCATACTTATTCCATGGCCAACTAATCCTTTGTAGAAATCTATAAAAGGAAAGACTTTAAAATTTAAAACTCTCTTTTAAACCACGTGGAAAACATCATAAAAGGAAAGTTTTTAACAAAATAAAAACTTCCTTTTCTTACATGGCCGACCCCTTGCTTGGGTACCAAGCAAGGCTTGGCCGACCTTAGCTTGAGCTCCAAGCTTGGCTTGGCTGACCCCTTGCTTGGGCTCCAAGCTTGGCTTGGCCAGCCACAACAAGATGGGTAAGAAGCTTGGCTTTAAGTGGATATAAGGCTTTATAAATAAGAGGCTACAACAGGGACCCAGAGGAGGAATTAGTTTTGGTCTCCCGATGAGCTTGAGCTTCCCGTGTTCACCCCGAACACCCAACTCAAGTTCATCAATAATAACTCATACCACTAAAGAGTTATTATTGTACTACCGCACCAATCCCATATTACAATATGGGCTCCTTATCATGAGTGCGTTAGTCTCCCTATGTTTAAGATATTGAATGCCCACTAATTAAATGAGTTACTGACAACTCACTTAATTAATATCTAGCTTCAAGAGTAGTACAACTCAACCTTATTGTCATGTCAGACTAAGTTCACCTGCAGGGTTTACATGACAATCCTTATGAGCTCCTTAAGGGGATATCACCAACCTAGATTATTAGGACACAGTTTCATTCTATAATCAACAACACACCATATAAATAATATCACTTCCCAACTTATCGGGTCTATTGATTTAACGAACTAAATCTCACCCTTTGATAAATTAAATAAATAAATATTAAGTATATGTGCTTGTTATTATATCATGATTAAGAGTACACACTTTCATAATAACAGAGGTTTTGTTCTTTTATGTAGTCAGTATAAAAAGAAACTACCTCAAATGGTCCTGCTCAATACACCCATAGTGTACTAGTGTAATTTTATAGTCAAGATAAATTAATACGAAATTACACTATAACCACTCCAATGATTTGTCCCATTTCATCTGGGTTTTGAGCTACTATTTATAATTTATAAGGAACTGATAACATGATCTTTTCGTGTCACCTAACACTATGTTTCTACAATGTAAATTAAATGAACAACTACACTTAGCATATAAATCTAGACATTTGACCAATGTGATTCTTATTTCAAAATAAATGTTTATACAAAAAGCTAGACTTTTAGTATACACTCTAACAATGGATTATTTGATGGATTAGGTTACTTTATCTTGACTCCACTCATATTTTATATATGTTTGATACTTATATGTTTGATCTTTGAGATGATCTCTTTATTATCTATATAGTCTCACTGTTTGATATTCCTACTCTGTAGTGTACACACATGTATGGTATGTACTGTAGGAGTCATCATGTTGATTATACATATGTTTGTGTGCACACATGTATAAGTGTTGTGTCTTATTGTATATCTTGTTGGTAGTCACATGTTGGATATTTTCATGCGTATAGGTATATATGGTTGATCGATCATGTTTCTGGATATTTGTGTTATGTGAGTACATGTAGGGGGAGTTCTATTGGAAGTATCTTGTTGATTATACTTATTTTGTGTGTGGACACATGTCTATTATGTTTTATTGGAAGTATTATGTTGATTATACTCATGATGTATGTGCATATGTGTCAGGTGAGATCTATTGGGAGTATCTTTTTAATTATATATATCTTGTGTGTGCACACGTGTCTATTATATTTTATTAGAAGCATTATGTGTTAGTACTCCGGGATTGTTTTGATGTGGTCAACCAAGTTCAGTTAGATCTTATTGTGTTTGATCCTTGTGTCTAAGTGTGCAGGAGCTTAGGAATACAAGAAGTCGAGCAGAAGACGCAACTAGTGAGAAAGATGGCACGGGAGGGGAGTCGATAGGCTCGGTGCATCGAAGAATGAGATACTGTGGAAGAGTACATCGGCGGATGAGATGGACGTGTGTGGCCTTTGAGGAATGAGAAGCCTAGAAGGGAGCCTACTCGAGGAGAAGGTCAGAGTTGGGTTCTAGTGAGCATAACTCCGGGTAGCCGAAGAATCACCTATGCGAAGAGATTAACTTTGAGCTGAGTTGCCCTGTGGAAGGTGCTTTCCATGGCTAGAAGGTGGCTTCGATGAACAATACGAAAGCACCTTCAAGCCTTTGAAGGCGCCTTCGCTAGCCATTAGCCAAGGATAAATTTTTATCCTTGGCGGATAAAATCTATCCGAAGGAAGGTGCCTTGGACCTCTTTGAAGGCGCCTTCAAGCTGTGGATAACTTTTTCCAGGGACTATAAAAAGACCCCTAGACCTAGGAAATAATTATCAACTTTTGTATTCATTTCCTAGTGATTTTTTGAGTATTCAATGAGTGTAAGAGGCTTCTCCGCTATTAACAAAAAAGATTTTTAGTACTTTATTTTACCTTAGATTAATAACTACCTAGGTTATAACCAAGTCATTTATTTACCTCTTCTTTTTAGCTATTAATTTAATTTAGTATAATTATGCTACTAATTAGAGTTGAAAGATCGAGAAAGGTTTATTTGATTCTATAAGCAATTTACCACCCCTCTTATCAGCCCCGCTGCACTAACATTATGTTGATTATATTCATGATATATGTGTATACAGGTCGAGTGAGTAATATTGGAGGTGCCATGTTGATTATACCTATATTGAGTGTCCACATATACTTGGTATGTATTATTGGTGGTATCTTGTTGATTATATTATTGTTGTATGTGCACGTGAGTCTAGTGTGTATTACTGGAGTTATCTTGTCGATTATACCTGTGTCATGTGTGCACATGGGTCTGGTGTGTACTATTAGAGATATCATGTTGATTATACCTGTGTGGTATGTGCACACATATCTAGTGTGTACTATTAGATGATCATGTTGATTATATTATACCTATATTGAGGGAGTTATTGCATTAATGATAATTATATCGATATCATGGTTATTTATATTATGTTCATCATTACACTATATGCATGCTGACAACTATTGCTACTTTGTGGTATGAGCTAGTTTGACGACCATTGCTCCCTTGCGGCTCTGATACCAATTATTGGTTGTTATTCGGAATACCATTCTAGTTCCCCTGTATAAAAATTTGTACAAGCATAGAACTATCCTAGCTACTCATGTGCTCTACTGAAGTTAAATTTGGATTACAAATAATACTTAACATTATTAATCCAAATTTCTCTTCAGAAGTTAAACTTGGATTAGAAACGAAACTTAACATTTTTACTCCAAGTTTAACCGATGTGTTCTTCAAAAGTTAAACCATATTATAGAAGTTAATTAAATATCTATTTCAAAGACCATCTTCCAGGTTTAACATGGTGAGGAACTAGGCCTTCTTGGGTATGGGATCATCCACCACTTCCTAGACAAAGCCTTTCAAAGAAAATAGATATTTAATTTCTTACAGTAAACTAGGTTTAACTACAGAGACCTCAATATAAGCACAATATCGAAACATGAAATCGAAAAATAAAATTGATAACAAAACGATAACCTAAAATCGATAACCTCTTGTGTTTGATTTTTCAAGATCTATACAAAAAGATGAACTAGTTATGATGTGGAAACAAATAACTAGTTATACCTTTTGTAGCTTATAGACCTCTTGATCTTCTGTTGTATTCCTCTCCTTCTCTTAGACATCGTGTGGGCGACGATCTTCCAAGATGAAATCCACCCAATCTTCTTCCTTTGCTTCCAAGTTTCGGCCACCAACTAACCTCCAAGGGATACTAGACAAGAGAGCTTCCTTCTCTTCTTCTTCTCCTTCAAGCAACCGACCACCAAGACATCACCAAACTTGATGTCGTTGGCCTCCAAGGAAGAAAACAAAAGGAGAAAAGAAAAGGAAGAGGTTCGGCCACCAATGGATTGGAAGAGAAGAATAGAAGATGTGTTATCTCATGAGGCACCCCCTCCATTTCTTTTATAATCCTTGGTCTTGGCAAAAAAGGAAAGTTTTAAACATAATTAAAACTTCCATATTTTCCTTGCCAATGACTAAAAAGGAAAGTTTTAAAATAAAATAAATTAAAACTTCCTTTTAATGCTTGTCATGGCCGACCCTACACATGTGCTCCAAACAAGGAAAGTTTTAAACATAAAATTAAAACTTCCTTATTTGTTTCCGGTAAGAATTTTTTTTTTAAAAAAAATTCTCTTTTAAATCCCTTGTTGGTTATAAAAGAAAAATTTTATAAATTAAAATCTCTCTTTTAAAAACATGTGGATGGTTACAAAAAGGAAAGTTTTATCAAAAATTAAAATCTTTCTTTTAACTATAAATATGGAAAGATATCAAACCTCTCTCTTAATCCCTTGTAGAAAGCTAAAAAAGAAAGCTTTTAAAATTTAAAAACTCTCTTTTAAAACCATGGCTTCCACAAAAGAAAAGATTTTAAAATTTAAAATACCCTTTAAATTTTTCTGTGGCCGGCCACCTAGCTTGGGCTCCAAGCTTGGTCGGCCACAACTTGGCTCCAATCTTTGGCTTGGCCGACCCTAGCTTGGGCTCCAAGCTTGGCTTGGCCGGTGATAATGTTGGGATTTTCGGGCCCCAAAATCTGCTTTTTCGCGTTGCGGAAACCCTGATTCCCATGCCACCGGATCCGTGCGAAGTAAAACAAAACAAAATTCGAGTACGAGTTTACTAAAGACTAGATCTACACTAGGAGAAGAGCCTTTTACCCTTGATGCGTTGCCCTTCGTAATCTCGCTCGTCTAAAGGGTGCTGGATCTCGAGAGTGTCAAAGTAGACACTCCTCTAGAAGTATCCACACGAACAAATCAATGGAGGGAGAGCCTTAGAGTGTGCTAGCACTCCTAGAGGGTCTCGGCCAAGGAGGAGGAGAGGGAGAGCAAGAAGATACAAGGAGGAAGATGATAGAATCAATTGGCTTGAATGAAAAATTAATCTCATTCACTCACAAAAGTGGCCGGCCACATATGTAACTCCTTCTCATTTAATGTGGCTAGCCACATTAAATTGAAAGGGGATTTGTAACCTCCATGAGGTGGCACACACATGTGCTAGCCTTGATGATGTGGCATATCATCATTGGTTTTCTTAATGCCAACTCACAAATGAGGTGGCAAATGGTCAAGTCAAACTTGACCAAATCTCTCTCATGGTTGATCTAATCTAACCATTTGATTTAAACCAACTTAATATAATGAACCTAATTCATTTAATTAAATTGATTCAATGAGTCATAATCTAAATTAGACTCATTGAACACATGAATCAACTTGAGTTCAACTCAATTAGCTCAATTAGGATTACTCTTAATCCAATTTGATTCATCACATGAATCTAATCCTCTTGGTTCATCATATGAAGCTAATCTCCATCTAATTGTCCTTAGTGTGTGACCCAATAGGTTCTTGTAATGTTGGCAATGCCCCTAAACCCATTTAGGATCATAAGTAATGAGTGGTATCTAGCAACACATCATTACTACCCAAGTTACAAGAATGTTGAGATCCAACATCACCTTGTGACTACTAATTGTGACTCCTCACAATATATGACAAGTGTCCTTCTATCCTAGACATCTAGATTGATCAATATGAGGCATAGACCGTGTCATCCTCTAATCAACCTAAATCTTGAACTCCAAGTAGACTCACTCAATCAAATGAGCTCAATATCTCATATTGACTCATTTGGGCATGGCCATGCACTTCGTGGTCTCACTCTATCAAGAATATCGATGTCACTCTCGTCATATAGGAGGGATAGATCCCATCTATATCACTCACATCCCTCTGCATAATTCGTTACATACCTAGTAATCGCCTTTATAGTCCACCCAGTTACGGGTGACGTTTGACGAAGCCAAAGTACGTAACTCCTTATGTAGGGATCCATGGTGACTTCAGGTCCAAGGACTAGTAGTCATACTAATAGACACATGAGAAAGTATATGACACTCATATAACGATCTAAAATACTTTCTCATGGCGGGTCATTCAGTATACATTCTCCAATGCATACCCATGTGTCAACTTGATATCTCTATATCCATGACTTGTGAGATCAAGTCATCGAGTTGACCTACATGCTAGTCTTATTGCATTAACATTGTCCCTGAATGTTAATACTCGACTAGGAATAATTAAGAGTAGTGTTCCCTATATCATCTCACTATCGATTCAACCAATCGATTGATATAGGTAAGAACCTTCTACTCAAGGATGCTATTATACTTAGTTTATTTGGCCCCAATACAAGTAAGTATAATAACCAAAAACCAAATGCCTTTATATATAAGAAATATGATACAATGAGTCCATACAACAATCATCAAATGATTGGCTCTAGGGCTCTAACTAATAGATAATGGATATTTTTGTGAATTATTTTGGCTCTTATACTTAGCATTTTATACATTCTCACATATTTAATGTTGTGTTTATATCATGATTTGTGAATAGGAACTCATTTTGGACTTAATTATAAATTTCCTACAAATTGTGGAATTTAATCTCATGTTTTTATTATGCGGTTTTTATTATGAGATTGGAGGTCAAATGGAGGAGATTAAGCTGAATCAATATGGACCGTTGATCCAGATCAAGAGAAATCTGCCCCTTTAGTCAGATCTAAGTGATCCAACCCTTCATCCTGATTTAAAGCGATCTAGATTGTTGATCTAGATGAAGGTCCAAGGGTTCATATAAGAAGTGGAGCTCCAATTCAAATTTGATCCTAAAGCCTACACTTCTAAGCCTTATCCAAAGCCCGATTATAAAAGTCCAATTTCATCCTCTTATTGGATCCAGATCCGGATCTCACTCAAACCTTTTAATCCAAAATTCAAAACCTGAAACCATTAAGAAAACTTCCTTTTCTCCTTCCCCCGATCCTTGAGTTCGCGATCCCCTTTCTCACGATTTCTCTTCTCGCGGCGGCTAGGGTACAGCACCACCTCCCCCTTCTCTTTCTTCTCTCTGGTCGACAACACTTCTTCCCTTCTCTTTACTGCCATCAGCCAATCCTTCACACCCAATTCTCTTCTCCCCGATCTGCTCAAGTCGGCGACGGATGACAACGCCGACGACTCCTATGAACGACGGACGACTCCAGTGAACGATGACTTCTAACTAGGGTTTCTTGTCGGCAGAGCATTCTTCTCCGGTGAGGCACTCTCTTCATCCCTTCGTCAGCAGTGATTCACCTGCGGACGACGTTCCGGAAGAAGAGAATTTCACAAAGGAAGTCGGCTGCTCCTTCTTCTTCTCCGGCGAGTTTCTCCTTCTTCCATCACTGAGTAGTGCTGTGGACTTCCCGCGGACAGTGTTGCGAAGGTTGGCATATTTCCATCAACCTCAGTAGGTGCATCCTTTTCCAGAAGAAGTTACATCAACGTCTCCGCTCCTTCATTCCAATTTTAGTCGAAAACTTCACCGTTCGTGCTCAGCAGTCAGTTTGTGTTGTTGTCCACCGGGGCTGGCGTTCCAAATCCGGGTCTCCGTGTGATGGCGGTGGTAGTCGCTTGGTGTATGATCGTGGAGAATTGGATTGGTTAATTAGGATTTATTTGTTGTTCTTGTTTCATTTTATAGTTAAGTTCTTATGCTTGTTTAATGTGTAGTTGTTAGCTTAATTTCGTGCTGGATCTTCTTATAATGCATGTTAATTATTTTTGGTACTTTGTTTAGTTCATTATGTATAATTGTTGATCATGTAACATATGTGACAATATGGTACAAGTTTAGCTTTTATGCATAATTAGGTTTTGTTAAATTTCTACAAAGTTGTTTAGTTAATTGTCTTTCTTTGATTGTTGCTTTCTTTATGCATGTTTGAGTTCTTTGTTATGTTTCATGTTATTCCCATTGATAGATATTCTTATGTCGTAGCATGACAATACGGTGTGGGAAAATCTTTAATGGTTAGATAGGATAGTTGGTTAATTTCTTTACGCATGTTTCTTTTGTAGACGGGATCCTTATAGCGTAGAGTGACACTGTGCTACAAGTTCATTTTTGTTGGTTAGTTAGAGTTTTATTTATTGCATTTGGTTCAGAAAACCCAAAACAAAACCCCCATTATTCGATTCTATTTGAAAACAAATGTCCTGCCATTAGTTTCCTGGAGAGACGACCTGTTCCTCTACTATACTATTTAGTGTAGGTCAAGGGGTTCGGTTGAAGTGAAATTAATAAATTTGATGTGAGCGAGTGACAGTTGCGACCACATCAGCCAACCACTTCAAGATGGGTAAGAAATTAGGCTTTAAGTGGATATAAGGCTTTATAAATAAGAGGCTACAAAGGGACCGAGAGGAGAAATTGGTTTTGGTCTCCCGATGAGCTTGAGCTTCCCGTGTTCGCCCTGAACACCCAACTCAAGTTCATCAATAATAACTCATACCACTAAAGAGTTATTATTGTACTACCGCACCAATCTCATATTACAATATGAGCTCCTTCTTATCATGAGTGTGTTAGTCTCCCTATATTTAAGATATCGAATGCCCACTAATTAAATGAGTTACTGACAACTCAATTAATATCTAGCTCCAAGAGTAGTACCACTCAACCTTATTGTCATGTCGGACTAAGTCCACTTGCAGGGTTTACATGATAATCATTATGAGCTCCTCAAGGGGACATCACCAACCTAAATTACTAGGACACAGTTTCATTCTATAATCAACAACACACCATATAAATAATATCACTTCCCAACTTATCGGGTCTATTGATTTAACAAATTAAATCTCACCCTTTGATAAATTAAAGAAATAAATATTAAATATATGTTCTTGTTATTATATCATGATTAAGAGTACGCACTTCCATAATAACAGAGGTTTTGTTGTTTTATGTAGTCAGTATAAAAAGAAACTACCTTAAATGGTCCTGCTCAATACACTCATAGTGCACTTGTGTAATTTTATAGTCAAGATAAACTAATACCAAATTACACTACAACCACTCCAATGGTTTGTCCCATTCCATCTTGATTGTGAGCTACTATTTATAATTTATAAGGAACTGATAACATGACATTCTGTGTGGCACCACACACCATGTTATCTACAATATAAATTAAATGGACAACTACACTTAATATAAATGTAGACATTTGACCAATGTGATTCGTATAAATGATTTAAACAAAAAGCTAGACTTTTAGTATACATTTAACAATCTCCCACTTATACTAAAAGATTATGCTGCCATACATCTGATTCACATCCCCTCAACATGCCGATCAAAAGCTTTTACCGGAAGGGCCTTAGTGAAGGGATTTGCCAGGTTATCTGCTGATGCAATCTTGGTGACAACAACTTTTCCTTGCTTTATGATGTCTCGTATCAGGTGGTACTTGCGCTCAATGTGTTTACTCGTCTTATGGGCTCGTGGTTTTTGCTACTGCACCACTATTATCACAATAAATTGTGATGATTTTGGCAAACCAAGAATCACATCTAAGTCCATCAAGAAATTCCTAAGCCATACAACTTCTTTGGCTGCCTCAGAGGCTGCCACATACTCAGTTTCCATGGTGGAGTCTGAAACGCATTTTTGCTTAACACTCCTCCATGCTATGGCTCCTCCTCCTAAAGTAAACACATAATCTGAGGTAGACTTACTATTGTCCCTATCTGATTGGAAGTCAGAATCCGTGTAACCTATAGGGAGCAAATCATCTGCTTGATAACCAACATATAATCTCTAGTCCTTTTCAGGTACTTTAATATATGCTTTACGACAATCCAATGTCCCTATCCTAGATTACTTTGATATCTGCTAACCATGCCCACGGCGAACCAGATATCAGGTCTCGTGCATAACATTGGATACATTAGGCTTCCTACACTGAAGCATAAGGAACTGTCTTCATTTCCTCTATCTGTTTTGATGTCTTAGGAGACATCTCTTTAGATAAAGATACTCCATGCCAAAAAGGTAGAAAACCTCTCTTGGAGTTTTGCATGCTAAAACGAGCTAGGATAGTATCGATATATAAAGCTTGGGATAAGCACAACATTTTTTTCTTGCGATCCCTTATTACTTTGATCCCAAGAATATGTCCGCATTCTCCCAAGTCTTTCATATCAAATTGCTTGGACAACCATACCCTTACTTCTGACAACACTTTGACATTGTTGTCAAATAACAAAATGTCATCTACGTATAATACAAGAAATACCACCACATTTTCGTCACACTTCTTGTATACACAAGACTCATCCGGACATTGAATAAATCTATAAGACTGGATTACTTCATTAAACCGGATGTTCCAAGATCTTGAAGCTTGCTTCAGTCCATAAATAAATCGATTGAGCTTACATACAAGATGCTCTTTGCCCTTTGCAATAAACCCCTTTGGTTGGTTCATATGGATGTTTTCATCAAGACTTCCATTAAGGAAAGCTGTCTTGACATCTATTTTCCAAATCTCATAATCCATATGAGCAGCAATAGATAAAAGTATCCGGATAGACTTAAGCATAGGTACCGGCGAAAAGGTTTCCTCATAATCGATTCACTCTTTATGAGTATACCCCTTCGCAACAAGCTTTGCTTCGAAGGTTCCCACCTTCCCGTCTGTCCCTCTTTTTCTTTTGTAGACCCATTTACATCCAATAACTTTTACACCATTTAGTGGTTCTACTAACTCTCAGACTTTGTTATAATACATAAATTCTATTTCTGAATTCATTACTCTTTGTCAAGATGCTGCATTTTTATCTTGGAGTGCTTCGTCATATGCACGGGGATCAGGTTCATGTTTACCTGGGATCAAGTCTGAAGACTCTCCTAAAAACATAAATCTTTCAGGTTCCCTAACAACCCTCCCACTATGACGAGGCACTGCATGTAGTTGTTTATCATTTGTAATACGTGTTATATTTTTTTGTGATATTTCATCTTGCACCGTTGGTACTAAAATAGACTTGTCCTCTTTTATTTCTTCTAGAACAACTTCACTCATGGGATTGTGATTCATTACATAGTCCTCTTCCAAAAATTGGACATTAGTGCTAACAATGAGTTTCTGATCTTTAGGAATATAAAACAAACCACCTTTCGTTCCTTTAGAATAACCTACAAACAAGCGAACTTCTATACGAGATTCTAACTTATCAGCATCTCCCTTCAACACATGTACTAGACTACCCCAAATCTGAACATGTCTAAGACTAGGCTTATGCTCATTCCATAATTCTGTGGGAGTAGAGGGTACTGATTTAGAAGGTACCAAGTCCAGAATGTACACTGTTGTTTCTAAAGCATATCCCCAGAACGAATTTGGTAATTATGAATAACTCATCATTGATCTAACCATTTCCATAAGAGTCATATTCCTTCGTTCTGCCATACCATTCTGTTGGGGTGTACCAGGTGCAGATAATTGGGATTGAATCCCAACCTCTGATAAGTAATTCCTAAACTCTTCTGAGAGGCACTCGCCACCACGATCAGACCGTAGTGTCTTGATACTTTTACCGTGACGTTTCTCCACATTAGCCTTGTACTCTTTGAACTTATCAAGGCACTTAGACTTGCGGCACATCAAGTAAATGTACCCATATCTCAAATAGTCGTCTATAAAAGAGAGAAAATATTCGAAACCACTTCTCGCTTGAATAGTCATAGGTTCATACAAATCAGAATGAACCAATTCCAACTCATCTTTTGCTCCATACCCCTTGGCCTTAAAAGGTCTCTTGGTCATTTTACCTTCCAAGCAAGATTCGTAGGTTGGAAAGTTTTCCACCACCAATGAACTCAAAGGTCCATCGGCTATTAGCCTTTGAATCCTACTTAAGTTAATATGTCCAAGCCTTAGATGCCAAAGATATATTTAGTTCATTTCCGAAGGTTCCTTTCTCTTATTAGAATTAGAGGATGTGTTATTTATTTCCATTTGTTGCTTTGTGGAAGTTATTGGAGTTAGAGTATACATATTACCAACTAATGTACCAGAACAGATAACTACCCTATTCTTCTTGATAACCACTTTATCATCAAAAGAAACATAATATCCATCCAAAAATAGTTTAGAAACTGAAATTAAATTCTTTCTAAAACTTGGTACATAAAGATATTTCTCAAAATCAAAGTTCTATTCCTATCAAATGATAAGTAAACATCTCCCACTACAACAGCTGCCACTTTAATAGCATTACCCATGTAGACGGTTATCTCTCCTTCATACAGTTTTTGGATTTCCTGGAATCCCTGTAATGAATTGTAAACATGATCAGTGGCTCTTGTATCTACACACCAGGTACTGGTAGATAACACCGCTAAACATGTTTCAACTACTAGAGAATAAGATATATCTTTATTGTTCTCTTTCCTACGAGGACAGTCCGCCTACCAATGTCCAGACTGTTTGCAAATGAAGCACTTGCCCTTCGGCTTCTTCACTCCAACTTTTAGTCCAGTACCTAGAGATCGATTCACTTTCTTTGCCGAGCCAGCTTGTTTCTTCTTTTTCTTCTTGCCTTTCGACTTAGAAGTAGAAACATTTTCAGTAAAGTGAATTTGAGAACTATGACGAAATATCCCTTCTGTTGCTTGAAGTTCCCCCAATGAATAACTTTTATTTATATTGTAGTTTAGGCAGAACTGCTCAAAACTTTTGGGTAGCGTTTGGAGAATGATATCGACCTGGGTTTCCCTATCAATTTCAGCTCTAAGGATTTGTATCTCATTCAAGTAAACCATCATTTTGAGGATATGATCTCTTACGGGTGCCCCCTCTGACATGGTGGCTATCATTAAGTTTCTCATAGCCTCTTACCTAGCAGCCCGATTCTGGAGTCCGAAGAGTTCCTTGAGATTGTACATCATGTTATAGGCAATAGGCATGGTCTGATGCTGATGTTACAGCACATTTGACATAGAAGCCAAAATGTAACACTGCGCCATCTCATCTGCCTTGACCCATTTCTTATGATACTCAATCTCCTCTTCACTAGAATCACTATTAGGCTCATCAGGGTAGACCTTTAACAGTACAAACTTATAGCCTTCAGCAGTTAGGACAATGTATAGGTTTCTTTTCCAATCTATGTAATTGGGACCAGTAAGTTTGTTCTCTTTCAGAATAATAGCAAATGGGTTGAAAGTCATCCTAAGAATCACAAAATAAGTTTTGGTCAAAACTTAAGAATTTAGAATAATATTGATTCCTCAAACAATATCATTTAAATTTACCAACACCTCAAAATACTATGAATTTTGTATGTCACGATAGTGTGGACGTATACAAATTCAAACATTTGTAAGAAGAGATTTTACCCATTAATTTTATTCTTGTCAATCTAACTTTATGACAAATAAAATTAATAGTTGGTATTCCTTCGGTCACACAAATAATAGCAGTGACTCCGATGGGGAGGATACTATTAAATGCGCCTAAGTGTATACCATTACTTGATACTTAGTCCATTAAATAGGATTGTGCCCTTTCAGATGGAGAAGAGCACATGCTTCTAAATAATTTCCTATAATCATCCATAAAGGAAGTTTGATCTAGTGATCCGCAAACAAACTCATCTGATGTGGAGGAAGGCACTCAGAGCCAACGCGTAAGTTTGTTTGCATCACTTACAAACCAGTAATGGAGACTGTTGAATTTATTTATAAATCCCTCTCCCACTTAGTTATTTAAGACGAGGATTTTAACATGCACACACACACATCACAGCAAATAAAAGCAATAAATATGGAAAAATAATTTTTCAACTATTATGGCCTCTTCCATCACTGTCCTCCGTGTGCTGTCAGCCTTAGCATTCGTTAAAACTAGCTGCCAGCCCTAGGGCTCATGTCGTTGCGTCCATCGAGCTTCCTTTTCTGCTGCGCCTCTAGCCCTCAAATAGCACCACACCTTGCAAGGATACGATCAGCGATAAAAATAAAATTTTACATATATCGATCCTATATTCCACAAAGGAATGTACATAAAGTCTAGATAGAACAAAATGTAAAATCATAAAACTAGTACAGCTCCTGCTGTATTTAATAAATACAATCATGCACACACATAAAATGCTCTCGACATGTCCGAGGGTCCAATCACACACAATCACAATAGGCCATAATAGTTGGAGCCTGCAACCACAGAGTTAATCTATTTGCACATCCTACTATTATCCTACCTAAAATATGTATGACATGTGCATAATTAAACTAAAACCAAACACACAGAGGTAAAGCCTATCTCTGATACCAATTGTTGGTTTCTATTCAGAATACCGTTCTAGTTTCCCTGTACAAAAATTTGTACAAACATAGAACTATCCTAGCTACCCATGTGCTCTACTGAAGTTAAATTTGAATTGCAAACGATGTTTAACATTATTAATCCAAATTTCCCTTTAGAAGTTAATCTTGGATTGGAAACGAAACTTAACATTCTTACTCTAAATTTAACTGATGTGTTTTTCATAAGTTAAACCATATTACAAAAGTTAATTAAATATCTATTTCAAAGATCGACTTCTAGGTTAAACATGGAGAGACATTAGGCCTTCTTGGGTATGGGATCATCCACCACTTCCTAGACAAAGCCTTTCAAAGAAAAAGGATATTTAACTTTTTACAGTAAACTAGGTTTAACTACAGAG
This sequence comes from Zingiber officinale, assembly GCF_018446385.1. Lineage (NCBI taxonomy): Eukaryota > Viridiplantae > Streptophyta > Magnoliopsida > Zingiberales > Zingiberaceae > Zingiber > Zingiber officinale. Next base: position 52,534,737 of record NC_055990.1, read on the forward strand.
ACCTCAATAGAAGCACAATATCAAAACATGAAATCAAAAAATAAAATTGATAACAAAATAATAACCTAAAACCGATAACCTCTTGTATTTGGTTTTTCAAGATCTATACAAAAAGATGAACTAGTTATGATGCGGAAACAAATAACTAGTTATACCTTTTGTACCTTATAGACCTCTTGATCTTCTACTGTATCCCACTCCTTCTTTTGGACGTCGTGTGAGCGACAATCTTCCAAGATGAAATCTACCCAAGGTTCTTCCTTTGTTTCCAAGTATTGGCCACCAACTAACCTCCAAGGGATGCTAGACAAGAGAGCTTCCTTCTCTTCTTCTTCTCCTTCAAGCAACTGACCACCAAGAGATCACCAAACTTGATGCCGCCGGCCTCCAAGGAAGAAAACAAAAGGAGAAAAGAAAAGGAAAAGGGTCGGCCACCAATGGATTGGAAGAGAAGAATAGAAGATATGTTATCTCATGAGGCACCCCCTCAATCTCTTTTATAACCCTTGGTCTTGACAAAAAAGGAAAGTTTTAAACATAATTAAAATTTTCTTATTTTCCTTGCCAATGACTAAAAAGGAAAGTTTTAAAATAAAAAATTAAAACTTCCTTTTAATGTTTGTCATGGCCGACCCTACACATGTGCTCCAAACAAGAAAAGTTTTAAACATAAAATTAAAACTTCCTTATTTGTTTCCGGTAAGAATTTTTTTAAAAAAAAAATTCTCTTTTAAATCCCTTGTTGGTTATAAAAGAAAAATTTTATAAATTAAAATCTCTCTTTTAAAAACATGTGGATGGTTACAAAAAGAAAAGTTTTATCAAAAATTAAAATCTTTCTTTTAACTACAAATATGGAAAGATATCAAACCTCTCTCTTAATCCCTTGTAGAAAGCTAAAAAAGAAAGATTTTAAAATTTAAAAACTCTTTTTAAAACCATGTCTTCCACAAAAGGAAATAGTTTCAAATTTAAAATACCCTTTTAATTTTTATGTGGTCGGCCACCTAGCTTGGGCTCTAAGCTTGGCTGGCCACAACTTGGCTCCAATCTTTGGCTTGGTCGGCCCTAGCTTGGGCTCCAAGCTTAGCTTGGACAGCCACATCAAGATGGGTAAGAAGTTGGGCTTTAAGTGGATATAAAGCTTTATAAATAAGAGGCTACAACAGGGAACGAGAGGAGAAATTAGTTTTGGTTTCCCAATGAGCTTGAACTTCCCGTGTTCGCCCCGAACACCCAACTCAAGTTTATCAATAATAACTCATACCACTAAAGAGTTGTTATTGCACTACCGCACTAATCCCATATTACAATATGAGCTCCTTCTTATCATGAGTGTGTTAGTCTCCCTGTATTTAAGATATCGAATGCTCACTAATTAAATGAGTTGCTGACAACTCACTTAATTAATATCTAGCTCCAAGAGTAGTACCACTCAACCTTATTGTCATGTCAAACTAAGTCCACTTGCAAGGTTTACATGACAATCTTTATGAGCTCCTCAAGGGGACATCACCAACCTACATTACTAGGACGCAGTTTCATTCTATAATCAACAACACACCATATAAATAATATCACTTTCCAACTTATCGGGCCTATTGATTTAACGAACTAAATCCCACGCTTTGATAAATTAAAGAAATAAATATTAAATATATATGCTTGTTATTATATCATGATTAAGAGTACACACTTCCATAATAACAGAGATTTTGTTCTTTTATATAGTCAGTATAAAAAGAAACTACTTCAAATGGTCCTGCTCAATATATTCATAGTGTACTAGTGTAATTTTATAGTCAAGATAAACTAATACCAAATTACACTACAACCACTCCAATGGTTTGCCCCATTTCATCTTGGTTGTGAGGTACTATTTATAATTTATAAGGAACTGATAACATGATCTTCTGTGTGGCACCACACACCATGTTATTTATAATATAAATTAAATGGATAACTACACTTAATATAAATGTAGACATTTGACCAATGTGATTCTTATAAATGTTTATACAAAAAACTAGACTTTTAGTATACATTCTAACACCCATGTGGTATAATCTAGTTTGATGACCATTGCTCCCTTGTGGTATGAGCTAGCTTGACGACCATTGTTCTCATATGGTATGAGCTAGTTTGACGGCCATTGTTCCCTTGCAGTATGAGCTAGTTTGATGACCATTGCTCTTTTGTGGTATGAGCTAGTTTGACGGCCATTGCTCCCATGTGGTATAAGCTAGTTTGATAATTATTGCTTCCTTGTAGTTGGAGTCAGTTGACAGTGATTGTTATACATCTAAATCTACATGTCTCCTATCAACCAGGGCTCCCTCCCATCGTAGATTGAGGTCGGAGCCAATTGACTATAAGTGCTGTATCCTGGGCTGCCATAGTGATCTGTGGTAAAGTGATCTCGCGCAACCCATAGCTAGATAGCTACTTCCTGTCTGCCCATAATGATTTGTGGTAGAGTGATCTCGCGTAGACAGGAACTCTGACATTTTAGACTGCCCACAGTGATTTGTGGTAAAGTGTCTCGCGCAGTCCCTAGCTAGATAGCTAGATGTCTTGGTCACTTGTATTTTCTTGTGGTGAAGCATCTCTCCCATATATTATGATAGTTTAGTTATGATTTTATCCATGGGTTATTACACCGTGGGCTACCCATAATGATATGTGGTAGAGTGATCTCGCGCAGCCCGTAGCTAGATAACTACTTCTTATCTGCCCACAGTGATATGTGATAGAGTGATCTCGCATAAACAGGGACCCTGACATTTTGGACTGCACACAGTGATCTATGATAGAGTGATCTCGCATAGTCCCTAACTAAATAGCTTGACGTCTTAACCACTTATAGATTATTTATAGTAGAGCGTTACCTTCATATGCTATGAATTATTTATGATGAAGCGTTACATTCACATACGATGCATATTACCAAATAAATTTTTGTGCCGGCGTACGCTGGCAAATGTGAGAAGACGATGTCCTCAGTACCCCTTATATAATATGAATTGGCGTTGAGAAAGGAATGATGTAACACGTAGATACGCTATCAGTTAATGAATATTTAACAAAATTTAATTATCAAGATTTTACATAGTACAATAAATTTATTCCTTTTTAAAAGTCCATAATAAATTTAGCAATTTACTCTATTTATTTAAGCTTTCATTATCAGTGAAATCATTCTTAATTTGCTTTTAGACAAATAAACCTATTCATACTCACCAATCTGATCTTGATCATTTTTTGGTACAAAGGAATTCCGACACTCAAGTTGGCTTTGAGCTAGCTAGTGCTTTTCCTCGTTCCTTGATACACACTTCTACAGGACTTAACTCTACTTGAGTCTACATCGAGAAGGGACTAATATCACTGTCCAAAACCAAAAGCAAAACTAACTCAAATTGCAACTGAAGTGCATGAACTATACTTTCAAACTAATTGTGAAATTTGATTTGAAAATTTAGAAGTAAACAAAGGGTTAAAATGATTAAATATATAAAGAAATTTTGAAATATATCGACTTCTTGCATAAATCTTAAAAATGGACCCTAAGGCTAAAGCCTAGGTAGGCTAACACATGCCTCTGCTCATAATTAGGCGTAGTTAACTCATTTATTAAACCCTATCGTAGTCATGTTGATATCTAACTAAACAGCCAAAACATAAAGCCAAGAAAAATTAAACAAGCCTAGATGTGGTTTAAAAATTAATTTTAAAAAAATAATAAATCCAGTTAGCTAGTTGTGTAAGGAGCATCAGACAATCAAACCTGTGTTTTGATAATGACAAAGAGTTCAAAGTTAAATTGTCTTGTTATCTAACAAGTATGACTGAGTTTGCAGGAAAGTCCTAAGTTGTCTTAAACAAAAATCCTAGTAGATTCTAGACAGGTGGAAAGTCCTAACTACGGTTAGGCAATGAAGTCCTGGTCCGAGGGACTGGAGAAAGTCTTGGCAGGTTGAAGACATTGGGTGAAATCCAAGAGTTGAGGACTCTAGGTGAAATCTTGGGGATCGTGGACACCAGGTAAAATACTAGATGGGTCGTGGATCAGACGTTTAGCATGAAGCCCTGAAGTCTCAGACGCTGAGCAAAAGTCCAGTCGATCTGGAAGACCAGTCTGGAAAAAGATAATTTCTCCTTAGAGGAGTAGGTGAGGACACGCTCCTCAAAGAGGGAAATGTAGGCGTCAGTCCTATTGGTCCCCTGGTGGTCGGCTAGAGGGTGAATACCCTTGCACAAAAATAAAAACAAAACCTTTCTCGATATTTATAGCTTGATAAAAATAGACACTTGTATAAAAGGAATTAAGAAGTAAACTAAATACAAAGGCACACAAGGAATTACTTGATTTGCAATCAGGGGATTACTAATCTAAGGAAGTTGAAAGCTCACTAATGTCTTCTTCAGGTAGAAAAGCCTCTTACAGCATTGACAACTCACACAGTAGTAGAACAGACAAAGGAATTGATTACAGGTGATTGCTTCTAGCTACTGAGATCAGGGCTAATTTATAGCCCTGATCGGAGCCCATGGAAGGGTTCCAAGCGTTTGGAAGGGGATAAAATTTTATTCCTATCGCAACAGATCGTGCCACATCGTGTTTCAATAAAGTTTCTGGTCTAGGCGCCCAGAAGGGTTCGCCCCACTCGGAGGAGGGTCGGGAGACGACCGATGCTGGGGTCTACAAGGCAAAAGTTGCAGATCGGGAGGACCCTTCCGTGCGGCGTCTCTTGCGATGTCGCAAGGGTTTGCCAAAAGTAGCTGACTCCAAAGCAATCACGATCGGAATCATCGACGGTCATTTGGGGGGAAGGCCCGCTGTAGCTACCGCTCCACTAGTAGTCGTCTAGCTAGCTCCCCCTCCGCTCCCCAGCGCTTGTGTTCCCTCCTCGTCGTCGAGCAGACCTCGTGAGAGCCGACCGGCTGTAGGCCATGACCCTCCAGCTCAGCCACGATCGCAGTGTTGATCTCTGCGTCCACAACCTTGCATTTGCAGGCCAAACAAGCTCGCAACATGATTCGATTTATACAAAAGGAGGAGAAATCAGTTAGATTCAAAGATTGGGAGAAGAAAGAGCATACCTAAGCTGGACGGAAGCTTCGTGTGGATCGGACTCAAGCCGAACACATAGAGAATGCCCTCCAGCAGTAACTTATGAATGTGGTACTTCTGACCGGCTAAGCTTGAAGCTGCCTGGAGATAGTTTGATCAACTTTTATACTTCCTGAGCTCCGATGGGTTCGACACTTCAAGTTGCTAGTTGGTCGAAAAATCTGGCCGCTCGGAAAAATGAACGAAGAAGTAGTAGTGTCTCCAATGCTTGTTAGAGAATGACATTTTATCAAAAAAGACCAAGCCAACTCGAGCTAGGAACAGAAAAGTCCCCGATTCAGACAATTTTAGATAATAAAAGTAATGGAAGACTACTATCCCGCACAACAGCCGAAGGTGTTCGACACTAATTGATTAAGGAAAATACAGAAATATTTACAGACTATGGTGAAAAAAGGGTAGACAAGGAACCGCAGACTGGCGATGAACTAATCCCTAAAGCAGCATACAAAACCCGACGGTGGTTCATGTGGCCAGTCAAAGGCAGAAGGAATGCCAATTTGGTAGTCAGAGGGGAATTCATAAGCGGATTTCAAACTCTCAGCGTCCTCACCGTCAAACCTGGACTCGGTAGAAGTATACCAGAGTCCGAGGATAGGGACAAGGGGTTGCGAGGAACTGGTCATCGAAAATAGACTCGATAAAGAACAATGAACAGATTAGAACAAGAAAGAAAAAGAGGGAGCTTACAGGAAAGATCGCCGGAGAAGAAGAGAAGGTTAATCGTCGCGGAGGAGCTTGAAGACGAAGGCACACAAAATGAAGAAGATGGTGACACACGTGAGGTTTATAAACCTCACGGCCGATCGACGTGAGCCGTCCGATCCAGGGTTGTGAAAAACTAGGAGAAGATCCAGCCATTAAATTTGAAAAATAACATGTCACATCACTAGCATATATCCACCTATCACGTCAAATATGCGGCGGTAGAAAGTGAGACACGTGGCGTGCAATCACCAGACGTCATTAATGAGACTCAATTAAAAGGTATGGCTGTGTACTCGGCCATAATAATCAGAGATTTTCATAGTCTTTAAGAAATCTGGATGACGTCAGGGTGCTCGGCCATGGAACGCAAGGAAAGGAGAAAATTCGCCATGTGATCAAACACAGATAAGGGATTATCACATCGTCGAACGACCAAGGCACAACCTGCCTTGGAAGTTGTGGATTGAGCGGCAGTTACGGTTCTAGCTTGTGATATGAAGCTGAACGGTGAAACCGTGGAAGCCACCAGAGACTCTACTGGTCCAATCAGTCGGACTTGCAACCTCTTTTGACTAGACTTGAGGGGGAGGCTTGTGATGCAGCGATGGAGGGAGGCCTACCTAGCATGAGGTCAACTGCTAAGGTGGAGGTTAAAGTCAAGGTGGTTAATGCTTGGGTGTCAAAGGCCTGAACGGAGGATAATTGCAATGGTCGGTCAGACCGACGGGAGACATGCCCGAGAAGACCTCCAGTCTAGCTCAGGATGATATGTAAGACAACCGACACTCAATACGGAGTAGCGGGAAGCTGAGGGAGATCGGATAGCTAGTCCAAATGGGGGAGGACATGTTATTACACAGTCACCACACGGAAGAGCAACTGAGGTCACCAGAGCGGAAGGCTCCCGACCGAGCGACTACCCTGCTCAGCCAAGCAACGGGACCTGGTCGTGGATGGTGCGAAGTCCCGATCGAGTGGCTACCCTGCTCGGCCAAGCAACAGGACCATTGTAGTATCTCTCGACATCCTTTTGGGAGTTAGTGCCACTGACACGAGACATGGTCGACAGGTGGATCGTATGGCTGAAGCTTTTACTGTCTCATCAGGGATATGCATTCCCTATTAAGGTATATTATCAAAGGTACTTTCCTGATTGGTCCTTTCATAGGACATATTGGAGAGTGTGCACATCGCCCACTAGAGCTCTATATAAAGGGGGGGTCCATCACCGGCGGAGATACACGTTATTACTGTTTGGTGCTAATTCTACTATTGCTCCACTTCTTATACTTCCGGTGACTGACTTGAGAGTTGGAGGGCTAATGCCTGGGATCCCTTCCTTGGCTCGGCAATGATATTACTTATTTTATAGAGTGGAGCGAGGTCGCCACATCCCCAGTTTTCCACCTTCCCGCTTTCGGACAGGATCACTGTCCTTCTCGCTAGCTGCGTCTTTCGCTCAACTTTCTGTGCTCCTAACTTCCTACACACTTAGACATAAGGTTAAACGACAACAGGACCTAATTTAAGTTGGATGATCACATTAAAATTACCTCGGGGTACTTACAATCTCTCCCTTTTTGATTTGAGCAATCCAAGTTAAGTTAGGGTAAAAAAAACAAACAAATAATAGAGATATTTTGCATTTAAGAAAAATATGCAAAAAAAAATCTACCTCCCCTTAGACTTACCTCTAATTCTCCCCCTTTGATCACAGTAAAAATGGGGTACTTTAAAATGACTTGGAAATAAAACTAAAATAAATTCTAAGGAAAACAAAGTCTAATTTAGACCAAATATCTTACAAAAAAAAATTAAGACTAAAATTTAAGTTTGATCTTAACTATTTTTAAAATTCAATAATTTTGAAATTCAAACTTAAATATTTTAAAATTTAAAATTCAATATTTTTGAAAATTTAAATGTAAATTCAACTTATATCCAGAAATTTAGGACAATGTAAATTTTTAAAATCTAGATTCTTATAGTAAATTTTGAAAAATATTTTTAAATTGAACTCTTCTTTCTCCGAAAATTAAGATCAAATTAATTTCAATCAGAAATTTTACAAAACAAGTTTTTTTAAAAACATTAGATAATTTTATAACAGTTAAATGCTTAATAGTTAGTCAATTAAATATTCATTTCAGTATTGACTTCTAGACTGTGGTGAGCCTTCTTGGTTATTGGAATAACAGCCATTTCTAGACAAAGCCTCTTAAAGAAATTAAATATATAATTTTCTTTCTGAAAGTCCTATGTCTACCTTTTAAAAAACAATGCATACAGAGAAAGATAATTTAATTTAAACATGACTTTGGAACCCAAAACAGATTCCTTCCTACTAGATTAATCAAAAACTTTTTAGAAACATATTTCTATGATATCTTATAATTTGGCCCTTATGGTATTTAAATTGTCAATTCAATCCATTATATTTTTCTAACTTGTTGAATATGGGAGCATGCACGATTTTTTCAAATCTTCTATTTCTACTTTCAATTTTTCATTTTTCATTTTTATTTTGTCGAAATGTTCTAATCAACAAGATGCTTCTAGAATTCCTTTTAATTCATCATTTTATTTTTCTACTTTACAGGAATTTTTTATAATATTTTTATAAATTAAAATAATTTATCAGGAGATAGAGACCGTACCTGACTTACCTTGTCAATCCCATAATCTGAAGCTCCCCCTGAAGTGTTGCTTCCTTCTGATGTCGCTCCCCCTTCATCGATGCTCATTTTAGATGAGCTTGCTTCATCTTCATCTTTTTGGTGACTTGCCACTAGCGCAAATCCGACAAGGGCTTCGATCTCTGACTCGGATGGCATTTTGTCCCATGTTTCCTTTATATTTCGATGCTTTGTCTAGACTGGCTTCTTGTTCTTCTCCTTGTTCTTCAACTTTGGATAGTTATCTTTGACGTGCCCCTCTTCATCGTAGTGGTAGCATCTTATCTTTCTTTTCTTTCTTTTACCCTACACTTGATTATTAGTTTTAAATAACTTTTCAAATTTTCTTACCATGAATGTCATTTCTTTATCGTCAAGGGATGTTTCAGACTCTTGTTCGTCAATTTTTGCCTTAAGGGCAATGTTTTGCATTATCTTTATTCTTAGACCTACATTTCAAGATTCATGAATCTCAAATATTGAAAATAACTCTTCTAAAGTACTTATCTCTAGATCCTTAGAGATGTAATATACATCTACTAAGGATATCCATTCAGAAGTTCTAGGAAATGTATTAAGTGCGTATCTTAGCAAAACTCAGTTAGTTACCATTTCTCTAAGATTTGTGAGTCCGGTAATGAGTTTCTTGATCTTTGAGTGTAGGTGTGCAACAGATTCGCCTTCTTCTAATCGGAGGTTGTTGATTTGGTTATGAAGCAGGTCTTGTTTCTCTAGTTTAGCTTCGAACGTACCTTTGTGTAGTTCAAAGAGCTTTTCCCAAAGATCCTTTGCTTATTCATAGGGGCCGATTCTGTTGACTTCTTACGGAGGTAGCACACTAAGTAGAGGAATTCGGCTCATCCATTTGCTATGAAGTCTGCTTGCTCCTTCTTGGTCCATTGATACTCTTCTTAGTCCTTTGGTGCTACAAAATCATATTTCAATATTAGTAATAAATCAAAGTTCATTTTGAAGAACACTGATAAATCCTAATTTTGTCTTAAAATGGGTATTAAAAGAATTAATGACCGAATTCATTCAACACTAATGTAGAATAGAGATAACTCGGGTTGTCTCCCAACAAATGTAAACGGTAAAATGATAGTCTTAGGATCAATTATTGTTGGTTTGGGGTTTTCTGGATAAATTGGGGAATTTAGAATTGACTTTTGAACAAAGAGAAGAGGTAAGGATATAAAACTAAGCTACATTTGTAAATTCAACTCATGGAAATTAACAAACAAAGAAGCTAACTAATCTAAACTACTGTATTGAAAGAAATGGCAAACAAGAATAACCTAATGCAACAATTAAGCAAATCTAAATTGTGTAGACATCAAGAATCAAGAACAGTAGGATTAATCAAAGGTTCCAAAATAATAGCAAGAAAATTTGAATCAACTATGCCATGATAAACTACAACAAAATGGCAATTCAAACAAAGATGAGGAAGCTAGCATCCAAAAGATTCTCACTAATCAAACTAGGAAACCCTAGCTTGGATCTGATGTGTGTCAGAGAAAGAACTCGATGATGAAAGTAACAGAGGAGATAAACTCGGCTGGAAATGAATCAGCAGAGCTTCAATCAGAGATGGTTGCGGAGCTTCAAGAAAGGAAGATCACCGGCCGGAAGACAAAGGAATCGGCTGAAACCACCAGATTCTCCACCTCCGCTGCTTCTTCTTCCTCGCACAAAGTTGCAGCAACAATTGCAGTCAGATCTAGAGCAGAAAGATGAAGTGGCATCGCCGGTTGCTGATGGATAGATTTCAGCCGGAGGAAGGGTCGCCCTTGACCTCGCTTGCTCGCCGACGGTGGAAGATCGGAAGGAGATCGCACTCCTCCGTTTCTTGACACAAAGGTACTGTAGAAGTTGACGATCCCCCTGTAGCTTCTCATATCCCATTTAAATCAGATCTGAAATATGAGTCAACGGTTGAGATTGCTTCAGATTGATACTTGGCACAAAAGGAATTACATGGTTTGCAATCAGAGGATTGACACAGAGGCACACAAGGAATTACATGGTTTGCAAATAGAGGATTTCTAATCTAAGGAAGTTAAAAGTTCACTAATGTCTCCTTCAGGTGGAGAAGCCTCTTACTGTTGATTGATACTTGGAATATCGTACAAGTTCCCCTGTACAAAAATTTTGTACAAGTCCTGAACCATTCCTAACAACCTCTTGTATTCTTTAGAAATTAAATTTGGAATCGCAAACGGAACTTAACATCATTGATTCCAAATTCAACTTATCTGTTCTTAGTGGTTTAGACTTGGATCGCAAACGATGCTTAACATTATTAATCCAAATCCACCTATGTTACAAATTCAATTAAATATTAATTTCAAAAATTAGCTTCCAGGTTAAACATGGCGAGGCACAAGGCCTTCTTGGGTATGGGAGCATCCACCACTTCCTAGACAAAGCCTTTCAACTAAATTCAATATTTAATTTCCTTATAGTAACCCTAGGTTTAACCAAAAAGAACAATCGAATCACAAGTTCAAAAAAACAAAGAAACACAAACTCGTATCACAAATTTGAAACCTAGAAATGTTAGCCTCTTTGGTATTTCAAGATCTAAATAAAAGGATGAACTAGTTATGATGTGGAAACTAATAACTAGTTATACCTTTTATAGCTTATAGACCTCACGATCTTCTACCGTATTCCTCTTCTTATCTCGGGCATCATGTGGGCAACGATCTACCGAGACGAGAATCCACCCAAGCCTCCTTCTTCTCCTTGCAAGTTTCGGCCACCAAGAAACTTCTAGAGAGTTGATGCTGCCGGCCAAAGAAGATGAAAAGGGGAAGAGGATGAGGGTCGGCCACACCAAGGAAGAGAAGAGAAATAATAGATGATAGGTTATGAGGTGAGGCTCTTCTACTCTCTCTTTTATATTCCTTGGTCTTGGCAAATTAGGAAAGTTTAATAAATAAAATTTTCTTATATTCCTTGCCAATATTTAAGAAGGAAAATTTAATTAAAAATTTCCTTTTAAACCCTTAATGGTCGGCCACCTCATTATCCTCTAAATAAGGAAAGTTTTAAACACAAAATTAAAACTTCCTAATTTGTTTTCAAAAATTTTTAAAATAAAAATTTCTCATTAAAAATTCCCTTCATGGTTGGTTATAAAAGAAAACTCTTATAAATTAAAATCTCTCTATTAAAACATGTGGATGATTACAATAAGGAAAATTTTCTCAAAATTAAAATCTTCCTTTCAATCTACAAATAACAAAATGTCCTTACCACTTCATATCGAATTGCTTGGACAACCATACCCTTATTTCCGACAACACTTTGATATTGTTTCCAACTAACAAAATGTCATCTACGTATAGTACAAGAAATATCATCACGTTTCCATCACACTTCTTGTATACACAAGACTCATCCGGACACTGAATAAATCCATATGATTGGTTTACTTCATTAAATCGGATGTTCCAAGCTCCTGAAGCTTGCTTCAGTCTATAAATCGACTGATTGAGCTTACATACTGGATGCTCTTTGCCTTTTTTAATAAATCCCTCTGGTTGCTTCATATGGATGTTTTCTTCAAGACTTCCATTAAGAAAAGCTATCTTGACATCCATTTACCAAACCTCATAATCCATATGAGCGGCAATGGATAAGAGTATCCGGATAGACTTAACATTGCCACTGGTAAAAAAGTTTCCTCATAATCGATTCCCCTCTTTCTGAGTGTACCTTTTCGCAACAAGCCTTGCTTTGAAGGTTTCCACCTTCCCATCTGTCCCTCTTTTCCTTTTGTAGATCCACTTACATCCAACGGCTTTTACACCATTTGGTGGTTCTATAAGCTCCTAGACCTTATTAGAATACATATATTCTATTTAAGAATTTATCGCTCTTTGCCAAGATGCTGCATCTATATCTTGGAGTGCTTTGTCATATGCTCGGGGATCAGGTTCATGTTTACCTGGGACCAAGTCCAACGACTCTCCTAAAAATATGAATCTTTCAAGTTGCCTAATAACCCTCCCACTACGACGAGACAATGTCTGCTATTATGTATCATTTGTGATACGTGTTGCAGTTTCTTGTGATATTTCATCTTGCACTGTTGGTACTAAAGTAGGTGTGTCCTCTCGCATTTCTTCTAGAACAATTTCACTCATGGGCTTATGATTCATTACATAATCTTCCTCTAAAAATAGAGTATTGGTGCTAACAATGATCTTCTAATTTTTAGGATTATAAGATAAACCACCTTTCGTTCCCATAGGATATCCTACAAACAGACAAACTTCTGTACGTGATTCCAACTTGTCAGTATCTCCCTTCAACACATGTGCTGGACTACCCCATATACAAATATGACTCAGACTAGGCTTACGCCCATTCCACAACTCCATGGGAGTAGAGGGTACTGATTTAGAAGGTACCATATTCAAAATGTACACTGCTGTTTTCAGAGCATATCTCCAAAACGAATCTGGTAATTCTGAATAACTCATCATCGATCTAACCATTTCCATAAGAGTCCTATTCCATCATTCTGCCACACCATTCTATTGGGGTGTACCAGGTGCAAACAATTGGGATTGAATCCCGGCCTATGATAAGTAATTCCTAAACTCTCCAAAGAGGTATTCGCCACCACGATTAGGCCATAGTGTCTTGATACTTTTACCATGACATTTCTCCATATCAACCTTGTACTCTTTGAACTTATCAAAGCATTCAGACTTACGTCACATCAGGTAAATGTCTCTATATCTCATATAGTCATCTATAAAAGAGACAAAATATTCGAAACCATCTCTTGCCTGGATAGATATAGGACCACACAAATTAGAATGAACTAGTTCTAACACATCTTTGGCTCTATACCCCATGACCTTAAAAGGTTTCTTGGTCATTTTACCTTCCAAGCAAGATTCGCAAGTTGGAAAGTTTTCCAACACTAATGAACCCATGAGTCCATCGGCTATAAGTCTTTGAATCCTACTCAAGTTAATATGACCAAGACTTAGATGCCAAAGATATGTTTGGTTCATTTGTGAAGGTTCCTTTCTCTTATTAGAATTAGAAGATGTGCTATTAATTTTCATTTGTTGCTTTATGGGAGTTATTGGATTTAGAGTATACAAATTGGCTACTAATGTACCAGAACAGATAATAACCCTATTCTTCTTGATAACTACTTTGTCATCAAAAGAAACAGAATATCCATCCACAAATAGTTTAGAAACTGAAATTAAATTCTTTCTAAAAGTTGGTACATAAAGATAATTTCTCAAAACCAAACTTCTATTCCTATCAAATGATAACTAGACGTCTCCCACTGCAACAGCCGCCACTTTTGTAACATTGCCCATGTAGACGGTTATCTCTCCCTCAAATAGTCATCGGGTTTCCTGGAACCCCTGCAATGTATTGCAGACATGATCAGTAGATCCTGTATCTACACACCAGTTGTTGGTAGATAACACCACTAAACATATTTCAACTACTAGAGAATAAGATATACCTTTATTGTTCTCTCTCCTACGAGGACAGTCCGCCTTCCAATGTCCAGTCTGCTTGCAAATGAAACACTTTCCCTTTGACTTCTTCATTCCTGTTTTAAGTCCAGTACCTAGAGATTGTTTCACTTTCTTTGCCGAGTCATCTTGTTTCTTGTTCTTCTTCTTGCCTTTCGACTTAGAAGTAGAAACATTTTCAGTAAAGTGAATTTGAGAATTATGATGAAATAACCCTTCTGCCACCTGAAGTTCTGTCAGTAGTTCTACCAATGAATACATCCTTTTATTCATATTATAGTTCAGGCGAAATTGCCCAAAAATTCTAGGTAGCGTTTAGAGAATAATATCGACCTGGGTTTCCCCATCGATTTTAGGTCCAAGGATTTGTATCTCATTCAAGTAAGCCATCATCTTTAGAATATGATCCCTTACGGGTATCCCTTCTGACATGGTGGCTGTTATTAATTTTCTCATTGCCTCTTGTCTAGTAGCCTGACTCTGGTGTCCGAAGAGTTCCTTGAGATTGTTCATCATATCATAAGCAGTCGGCAAGTCCTGATGCTGATGTTGCAGCACATTTGACATTGAAGCCAAAATGTAACACCGCGTCATCTCATCTGCCTTTACCCATTTATTATGATAATCAATCTCCTCTTCACTAGAATCACTATTAGGCACTTCAGGGCAGGTCTTTAATAGTACAAACTTATAGCATTCAGCAGTTAGAACAATGTCTAGGTTTCTTTTCCAATCTATGTAATTTGGACCAGTAAGTTTGTTCTCTTTCATTATAATAGCCAATGGGTTGAAAGTCATCCTAAGAATCACAAAATAAACTTTTGGTCAAGACTCTAAATTTAGAATAATATTGATTCCTCAAAAAATATTATTTAAATTTATCAACACCTCAAAACACCGTTAATTCTGCATGCCACGTCAGTGTGGACGTATACAAATTTAGCATTTATAAGAGGAGGTTTTACCCTTTAATTTTATTATCTTGTCATCCTAACTTTATGACAAATAAAATTAATAGTTGGTATCCCTTTGGTCACACAAATAATAGCAGTAACTCCGTTGGGGAGGATACTATTAAATGTGTCTAAGTATATACCATTACTTGATACTTAGTCCATTAAATAGAATTGTGCCCCTTCAATTGGAGAAGATCACACACTCCTAAATAATTTCCTATAACCATCCATAAATGAAGTTTTACCTAGTGATCCACAAACAAACTCATCCGTTGTGGAGGGAGGCACTCAGAGCCAACACGCAAGTTTGTTGCATCACTTACAAACCAGTAATGGAGACCGTGGAATTTATTTACTAATTCCTCTCCCACTTAGTTATTTAAGGTTAGGAATTTTAACCATGCACACACACATCACAGCAAATAAAGCAACAAATATGGAAAAATAATTTTCCAACTATTATGGTCTTTTCCATCACTGTCTTCCATGTGCTGCCAACCCTAGCTGCTGCCATCTTTAGCCGCCGCAGTCGGGTCTAGTTGTCGTATCTATCTTGCTTCCTTTTCCGCTACGCCTCTGGTCTACAAATAGTACCACGCCTCGTAAGGATACGATCCACGATAAAAATAGAATTTTACATATATTGATCTTATATTCCACAAAGGAATATACATGTAATCTAGATCGAAACAAAAATGTAAAATGCTAAAACTAATACAGCTCCTACTGTATTTAATACATACAATCATGCACACAAATAAAATGCCCTTGATATGTCCAAGGGTCCAATCACACACAATCTCTATAAGTCATAATAGTTGGAGTATGCAACCACAGAATTAGCATATCCTACTATTATTCTGCCTAAATTATGTATGACATGTGCATAATTAAACTGAAAACCAAACACACAGAGGCAAACCCTAGCTCTGATACCAATTGTTGGTTGATACTTGGAATATCATACCGGTTCCCCTGTACAAAAATTTTGTACAAGTCCTAAACCATTCATAACAACGTATTGTGTTCTTTAGATATTAAATTTGGAATCGCAAACGGAACTTAACATCATCCAAATTCAACTTATCTGTTCTTAGTGGTTTAGGCTTGGATCGCAAACGATGCTTAACATTATTAATCCAAATCCACCTATATTACAAATTCAATTAAATATTAATTTCAGAGATTGACTTCCAGGTTAAACATGGCGAGACACTAGGTCTTATTGGGTATGGGAGCATCCACCACTTCCTAGACAAAGGCTTTCAACGAAATTCAATATTTAATTTCCTTATAGTAACCCTAGGTTTAACCAAAAAGAACAATCGAATCATAAGTTCGAAAAAACAAAGAAACACAAACTCGAATCACAAATTCAAAACCTAGAAACGTTACCCTCTTGTGTTTGGTATTCCAAGATCTAAATAAAAGGATGAACTAGTTATGATGCAGAAACTAATAACTAGTTATACCTTTTATAGCTTATAGACCTCACGATCTTCTGCCGTATTCCTCTTCTTATCACAAACGTCGTGTGGGCAATGATCTACCGAGACAAGAATCCACCCAAGCCTCCTTCTTCTCCTTGCAAGTTTCGGCCACCAAGAAACTTCTAGAGAGTTGGTGCCGCAGGCCAAAGAAGAAGAAAAGGGGAAGAGGATGAGGGCCGACCATACCAAGGAAGAGAAGAGAAATAATAGATGATCGGTTATGAGGTGAGGCACCTCTTTCCTCTCTTTTATATTCCTTAGTCTTAGTAAATAAGGAAAGTTTAATAAATAAAATTTCCTTATATTCCTTGCCAATGTTTAAGAAGGAAAATTTAATTAAAAATTTCCTTTTAAACCCTTAATGGCCGACCACCTCATTATCCTCCAAACAAGGAAAGTTTTAAATACAAAATTAAAACTTTCTAATTTATTTTCAAAAATTTTTAAAATAAAATTTTCTCTTTAAAAATTCCCTTCATGGTTGGTTATAAAAGAAAACTTTTATAAATTAAAATCTCTCTATTAAAACATGTGGATGATTACAATAAGGAAAGTTTTCTCAAAATTAAAATCTTCCTTTCAATTTACAAATAAGGAAAGATATCAAACCTTTTCTCTTAATCTTTTGTAAAAACTATAAAAGGAAAGATTTATAATTTTAAAACTCTCTTTTAAAATCATGAGGATGGTTACAAATAAGGAAATTTTTTTCAAAAATTAAAATCTTCCTTTTAACTACAAATAAGGAAAGATATCAAACCTTTCTCTTAATCTTTTGTAGAAAGCTATAAAAGGAAAGATTTAAATTTTAAACTCTCTTGTAAACCATGGCTTCCACATAAGAAAAATTTTAAAAATAAAATCCTTTTAATTTATTGTGGCCGACCACCAACTTGGACTCCAAGTTAGGGCCGGCCACCTACTTGCTCCATCAAGGCTTGATCTTGGCCGGCCACCTTAAGATGGGTAACGTCGGTATGGGTGGGTATAACACTTTATAAATAAGAGGCTATGATAGGGACCGAGAGGTGGAATTAGTTTTGGTCTCCCGATGAACTTGAGCTTGTCGTGTTCGCCCCGAACACCCAACTCGAGTTCATCAATAATAACTCATACCACCAAAGAGTTATTATTGAACTACCGCACCAATCCCATATTACTATATGAGCTCCTTCTTATCATGAGTGTATTAATCTCTCTGTGTTTAAGATATAAAATGTCCACTAATTAAATGAGTTAGTGACAACTCACTTAGTTAATATCTAGCTCCAAGAGTAGTACCACTCAACCTTATCGTCATGTCGAACTAAGTCCACCTGTAGGGTTTACATGGCAATCCTTATAAGCTCCTCTTGGAGACATCATTAACCTAGATTACTAAGACACAGTTTCATTCTATAATTAACAACACACCATATAAATAATATCATTTCCCAACTTATCGGCCCTATTGATTTATCGAACTAAATCGCACCCTTTGATAAATTATAGAAATGAATATTAAGTATACGTGCTTGTTATTATATCATGATTAAGAGCACACACTTCCATAATAACAAAGGTCTTGTTCTTTTATGTAGTCAACATAAAAAGAACTTACCTTAAATGGTCCTACTCAATACACTCAGAGTGTACTAGTGTAATTTTATATTCAAGATAAACTAATACCAAATTACACTACGACTATTCCAATGGTTTGTTCCTATCCATCTTAGTCGTGAGCTACTGTTTATAATTTATAAGGAACTGATAACATGATCTTCTGAGTGTGACACCACACACTATGTTATTTACAATATAAATTAATTGAATAACTACACTAAGCATATAAATGTAGATATTTTACCAATGTGATTCTTTATTTCATAAATAAATGTTTACAAAAAGTTAGGCTTTTAGTAAACACTCTAACACTTACAGCGTTGACAGCTCACACAGTAGTAGAATAGACAAAGGAATTGATTACAAGTGATTGGTTCTAGCTACTGAGATCAACGTTGTATTTATAGCTCTGATTGGGGCGCTTGGAAGGATTCTAAGCACCTGAAGGGGGATAAAATTCTATTCTCGTCGTAACGGATCGTGCCACGTAGTGTTTCGATAAAGTTTCTGGTTCGGGCGCCTAGAAGGGTTCTAGGCACCTAGACAAGGTCGACACAACCATCCGCGACTCCACAGAGTCGAGGCACCCATGGGCTGTCTCGGTGTCCGAGCGCCCAGAACAAGTCCGGGCGCCTGGACCAAGTTCGACCATCCCGAAATAGGTCCGAACGCCCAGACCAAAAAATTTAACATTTTGTTGCCTTTCGGTCCCGGTCTTCCGCTCCAATTTCGCTTGCATTGGTCCAGGTCTTCCGCTCTAGTTCCACTTGCTTGGGTGATTTCAGCCATCCGAAATAGGGCTCACCCGAACCCATTTTCCGGCATTCTTGAGCAACCTTCCACTCCGGCTTCTCATCCCTCGAAAATGTTGTGCGTCTTCTTCTCGTCCGCCCTTGTACTCTTCCGTAACACCTCGTTCCTTGAACGCACTAAGCCCGCCGACTCTCTCCCATGTTGTCTTTCTCACTAGCTACGTCTTTCGCTTGACTTCCTGTGCTCCTAAGCTCCTGCACACTTAGAAGTAGAGGTTAAAATACAATAGGACCTAACTTAACTTATTTGATCACATCAAAATTACCTTGGGGTACTTACAGGTCTAACCTAGAGTTTCATGTGAAACTCAAAGTCAAGAGGGTCAAAAGTTAATTTTTATACTATTTGCCTATTATTCTAACTCTATTTTATAGGAAAACATATAATTTTATAGGTAAAGGTTTTTGCCTTATTCGGTCGATTGAACGTTGGGATCAGTCGACCGAACCCAGTGATCAGATCAGCTCACGGCTAGCCTCGACAAAGGGATCAGTCGACCGAACATCGGGTTCAGTCAACCGAATAGTGGATAAGCAGTGGACTGATCAAACTGAGTTAATCAGATCATATAAGCTAAAGATCATCAATTGATCTATCAACTAAACAATTGGATTCGTCGACCAAACGAAGACTCATCTGAAATGGCATCATCTGGACAGGAAGCCGAGCTGATTTAGGCAGGATCAATTGACCAATCAAGGGGATTGATCGACCGATCAGCGCCGAGTCAAATACTAATCCTGAGATTAGTGGATCTGGATCAAGTCTAACTTGGCTATAAAAGGAGGTCTCGATCAGCACTTCGAGACAACGAATTTGAACATCTTCTGCTCCTGTATGCTACTCCAAAGATAAGTCCATGAAATCGTAACACTGTTGTCAGTTCACATCTCCAACTCCAAAGATAAGTCCACGAATTTGAACAACCGAAAGCTCACATCTCCAACTCTCTATGTTGTCAGTATAGTTTTTAATTTATTATACTTAATCTACTCAATTATAATTGCACTTGTCTTTTAAATTCTCCAAATTGACAGTGAATTTTCCAAAGTAAACACTCAATGAGTGTGAGCCTTGGAGTAGGAGTCGTCACAGTCTTCGAACTAAGTAAAACCAAAAGTGTCAGCTTGGTTTTTTGATTGCTTGGTTTTCTTTCTTACTATTCTGCTGTATTTACTTTGTTTTCTGAAAAATAAATATGAAAGCCACGAGCGCTATTCACCCCTACTCTCTAACACTTTCGATCCTACAATTGGTATCAGAGCGGGGCTGCTCTGAATCGGTACAACTACTATTTGAGCATTCTTTTTCATTGCTTTTTCGTCCTTTTTTTCATTTTCAAATTTTTACCATAAGTTAAGATTGATCTAATAACCTCTCCTAACAAATTTGTCAATCTTTCAATTTTTTCTCAAAATTGGTGCAACACCACTTGAGCTGATTTTTCGCCTCATTCTCCTACCACACTACTAATCCAAGACTAAGTCTTAGAATAAGTTTCATTATTGTTGTCTGTGCGAGATTTTCTACCACTAGCCTACCAAGAAGGTTATAGTACCGCACATCCACCCCTTTTCTTTAGCGAGGATTTCGATTACTGGAAGGGCCGAATGGAGTACTATCTGAAGACCGAGGTATAAATATGGATTATCATCCAAACGGGCTTCTCCCTACCATTCGCCGACATTGGAGCACATGTGTCATGCAAAAATTGGGACACACATTTGATGAAAAATATCGAGGTTGATGCCAAGGCAACTCGAGCCCTACAATACAAACTAACCAAAGATGAGCTGAATCGAGTTAGACCATTCAGCAGCGCAAAGGATGTCAAGAGAAAGTTGATTAAACTTCATAAAGGAACCTCCGACGCTAAGGTATGTAAGAAAGATTTGTTGTTAAATAAATTTTATAATATCAAAATATAGAATAGAGAATAAGAAAATCAACTACATGTCTGGATCCAAGATCTGCTCAACGGGCTCTAATCAATTAGACAAAAAATGGAAAATCGTGATATTATAAGGTATTCACTACAAGCCTTTCCTAGGAATACCTTATGGACATCCATGGTAGATTCCTACAAGGTTTTCAAGGAATGTTCAATTATTATATTAGATGAATTATTTCCCAATTTTGAATTACACAAACAAACTAATGCATGCCCGGCCGAGAAAAGTATTGCTTTGGTTGTAAGCACAAGCAAAACTAAGAAATCAAAGCTCAAATTCTGACTTGAACCCGAATTTGAATTAAAAGACACAAGGAGATCACCTTTGAACTAGTCAGCCGAGTTTAAAAATTACTAAAGAAGCATAGGACACAGAAGACCTTAAAAGATATGTGGTTTGAATCGTTAGAAGACTTTGAAGAAGAAGAAGAAGAAGAACAACAACAACAACAACAAGCTCAAGAGAGATTCCTTGCTCTACTAGTACAAGCTTATGTTGCCAAAATCGAGTCCGAGTATGAAACTAGAGCTGAATCAGAAACTCAGTGCAAAAGAAGCCACGGATCCGCATCCATTTCTGAAGGGCCAAACAATACTGTAAATTCTCTAGTTACTGGTGCTCAAGTAGATGATCTATAGAATTTAGTTTCATATTTATTAAGGAAGTTGGCAAATCTAATATTCGGGTCAAGTCATTCCAAAAGGAGGTAACAACCCTTAAGGAAGTGATTAACCCAAGCTCCTTACCCCGAATCTATTCAAGCTAGAACTTCAACTAAAGTCCAACAACTTGTGGAAGAAAATTCCAACTTAAAAAGTCAAATTAAGGAACTTACAGACTCGTTGGAATGGTTCAATTTAAGTTCCAAGAATATTAATTTGATCCTTGGAAAACAAAGAGTCGTTTAAAATCAATCAAGACTCAGACATAAGGCAAAACATAAATTCAAATCTTACTTATCCTTTGTAAATCGACCAAATAGAAAACTAGTACAAGCATGAGTCTCCAAGTCTAACTTGGTTAATCAAGTTGGACTTGATCAATATTGGATCCTTAATGATCAAATCTATTACCTCGATAGACCTTATCGAGGATATGATCCAGGGGGAGCTAATAAAAAAACTATTTTTATTATTAAATAGACTTGTTTGATGTTTGCTTTACTGCTTTCCTTATACATGTTTAGATTAGGGTAGATAAAGACTTAGGTTTAATCAACACCTGACTAGTTAGAACTAGGATTTTCAAAAAAAAAATTAAATATTTAATTTCTTTAAAAGGTTTTGTCTAGAAGTGGTTGTTGCTTCAATAACCAAGAAGGTCTAGTGCCTCGCCATAGCTTGGAAGCCAATTATTAAAATGGATATTTAATTAACTAACTGATAAATCTTAGTCTAACTCAAATGTAAATTAATCCTTAGATTTTAATCTAAATTAAAGATAAAATTAGTCATCTCACAAAATTGTAACGACCACCCTTCTTACTACTACCACACTCTAAGGGTGACCGTTACTTAACTACTAACTCTACTTAACCGGTATGATCGAAATCACGAGGAGTATCTACCGAAAAATTTCGGCAACATCTCCCCTGTACCGGTGACAATAAACAGAGATACATACATAATATACATCAGCAACAGGCGGCTGGAATATATATCAAACACTCACGCAGTTAAATAAGTGACAAACATCAAAATATCTACTTATTAAACAGAACTCATCTCCATGCAATCTAAACAAAAATAATCTTAAATGACATAAACTTAAAATACAACTCCAAATGTTTATTAATTACTAAAATGCGAAAAACTTAATAACATCCCAACTCTCTTCCATAGTCCTGGCATCACACACCATCCGCGCCACCTTGTCACCTTCCTTTGCTAAATCTTTTCCTTTCCTTTATCTGCAGTAAGAGGAAATGCAAACTATAAGCGAATGCTTAGTAAGTGCTATCTAACTCACAAAATCTCGATATGCATGTGAATATACTGAAAACTAAAACTGAATGCTCAAAAGAAAAACTACTCATGCTCATCTACTAGTAAAAGAAACAAACATACTGAAATGCTAAACATGTAAAGCTACTCATGTTCTTCTAATAGCAAAGAACAGTAAGCTAATCTAAATAACATGTTAGCATAAAAGAAAACTAAACTTGCTGATTTTAAAACAAAGTGAAACTTAATTCATTTATTCTAAACTTATTCTTTTATCTCACTTGTTTAAAACTTATTCTTTAATACTTTTATACTTATGTGAAACTTATTTTACTTGTTCAAAAACTTATACTTATAATACTTTAAAATAATAATCAACTTTCTTCTTGGGCCCGACAACTGTACTTGCTATGCGCGCATCCCTAACTAGACCCGAGATAGCTAGTCCCGAATCTAGTAGGGTTTACTAGGTTATCTAAACCTAGGGACGACTATGTGAGCCCAACCCAAGGACAATTGAGAGTCCAGCATACTAGGTTATCTAAACCTAGGAACGACTATGGAAGCCTAACCCAAGGACAACTGAGAGTCCAGTACAGTGCCACTGATAAAAGTAAAATATTGATTTATAAGTTGATTTATCTTAATTACTTCTTCTTTAAATGCCTTGACATTTTAACGAGCACCTTGTGTGCCAAAATCCCTAAAGTCTTGACTTTGGGATCTACTTAAGGCCTTGGCCTTTTTCTTTCTTTTCTTTATCTTTCTTATACTTTTCTTAAACTCAAAATACTGATAGGGAACTCAAAATTTGAAAATGAAATGCTTAATGAAAAATCTGCACAGCAATGCATATTAAAAATCTGCAATGCATATTAAAAATCTATACTAATACTTAACAGAAATCTAGTAACTAAATGCAAATTAAAAATCTGCTCATGCTAACAATAAACTGAAATGCTTTAAAAGAAACATGACTGTTAATGTTCGGTTTTAACAGAAAAATCTGCAGCTGAAGACACTGGATCCGAGACTTCATGTATAAAGTTTTACTAAACAACTGAACTATAAGCATACAAAATCTGCACTATGTTATATTGCATGCTTTAAGAACTAAAACTATTCGTTCATATCCAAATCTAATGAATTCTGAATTAAGCTTCATGGCAACTTCAACCACAGTCAACATCAGAAATTAATCACAAAGGAAAGCCTTTTAATCACTTCAATTCTGTCTCACACCAACCTAGCACTTCCATAAGCAAGGAGATAAACCAAAACCATAAAGATCTTGATCACGGAATTCAACGATCATGTGACAAACCGATAAAGACAAATATATTGACCTGAACTCGAGCAATTCTGCAACCACACAACAAAGCTTCATAACCAATTCGATAACAAGAACATCGACAGAACTACATAAAATTCCTGAATCCAAACATCACAGAACTTAAACCCCTCAACATCACGAGAACATATAAGTAAAAATACTGGAAAACAAATATACTAAAAACCAATGAAACATTTTCTTCCAAGCTTCATATGCACCATCAAGAATAAACACCACCTGGAAACGGATCCAAAACTCTATTTACTAAATACCAACTAAACGGGCATACGACACATCCTCAAAGAGAAGCCAAATCTGTCCCAAACTATAAGCTATCTCGGACACAAACAGCACAACATAGAAATCAGTACTCAACTTATCCAATTCTAACCAAAAATCTATAAACTTGCTTCAACAGAATTGCAAGGAAGAAAAACCAAAAGCTTGGATCTATTCTAACAATCCTTAACCATCACAATTCTCTACACAAAATCCAAAACCTCAACCCACGATAGAAACTTCAAAGCTCTGTTCCTTACAACTTACTTCGGAAAAACAAGAAACTAACAAGAAGAACATCTCCATAGCTACTCTTACCGCAAGTGAGGAGCAACTTACCTTTGTTTCCTTGACTCACAACCGAGTTCGACCTTTAGGGCTTCGGAGAATCTCGCAAATCTCGGTGATTCCTCACATCCACAAGCTCTCCTCGATGAGGTGATCGAGAAGATATGAAAATCTCGCGAAAACACCCCTTGGCCGGCGCCGGAGACGAAGCCCTAGTTTTGGCTGGGGTTTCGCCTGAGAAGAAGTCGACGCCGCGAGCAGAAGAACAAAGAGGAGGGGAGTTTTCTAGGTCACAGGAAAATTAATCAAGCCCTAAGTTCTCTTCTTATAACTCAATATTCGGTTAACTTCTTTAAATAAATTTGCTACTTTTTCTAAACAGATCCGCCCGCGTGAACACTTGGTCAGGCGCGCGTTGCTTAAGACTCAGCTCGTGGGTTCAAATCTCGGTTGCAACCCATTTTCTTCCTATTATTTTTTGTTATTAACTTCTGCTACTTAAATAAAATTCTTCCTTTATTTGATCAAGTAACAACTGCTTGCACACTTGGTCAGCCGGACTCGCTTAAAGCTTGGTTTGGCCGGAGGTCTCGGGTTCGAATCTCTGCTTGGATATTTTTTTATCGAAACTTCTTTCGTTTAGTAAAAATACCAAACGACCTCCAAAAATTGTATAAAAATACTCTAAAAATTTCTAAAAATCTCTAGAATATTTCTAAAGTATTTCTAAATATTTTTAAGAACTTTTAGAACTCCTAATGAGGAAAATTGGATCGTTACAATCCCCCATACCTTATAAAAAGTTTGTCCTCGAACTTAGAATAATTCTGGACAGTGGGTACTTGTTAAATTTGGCAAATGAAATTGACACAAAAGAGTTGGTAGCCCCAGTAGCAAATAAGACGGTAGCTAAATGCTAAAGGGTAGGTATTTGACCTGTGACTACCGTGGAGGTATCGACAGCTTCTTCCTTAGTGAGAGAAAATACTCTGGCATTGGTTGGAACGGGTGGGGCTTCCAACCTTCCCTGACTGAGATAGGGTCCCTCTAGTGATGTTGTCATGTGGTGTAACTATGCAGGCTTGCCTTTATATTGCACTGACTGTTGCTGAGGTGCCTTAAACTTACTAGGACATGCTCTAGCTAGATGTCCTTCTTGGCCACATGAATAACATCCGGTCATACCCAAAAGATAGGCTCCTGGATGCGATCTCCCCTATTTAGGGTAGGGAGGGAACTTAACCTGCTTGTCTATTGGACCTCCCTTTTGGCTGCCTCCTGTATCCCCTCGTTTCCTTTTGTTACCCTTGCCCTTCCAATTCTGATCACTTGACTGAGGTTTCTGGCTTCCCACTGTCTTGTCTTCGATCTTGACTGACTTGTGTTGCTCTCGTTGTACCTTGATGCTGTTTAGATAATGCTCAGCTACTAATGCTCTGCTGACCAGCTCTTCGCCAGTCTGGGGCTGGTGAGTTCCACTACTCACATTAAGTACTATCACTGGTCTCAGCATCTTGAGCATCAGTCTGACTCATTCCTTTTCCATACTTACTAACTCTGGACAGAGGCGAGCTAGCCTGTTGAACCTCTTGACTGCTTCTTCCACTGACATATCACCTTGTCTGAATTCCATAAACTCTTCATAATGCTTGTTGGTGATTCGTTGATGGAAGAATTCTTCGTAAAACTCCATCTCGAAGTCAGCCCAGTTCATCTGATTGACTACTCTTTTGCTCTTCACTCTCTCCCACCACATACGGGCATCTCCAGATAGGCAGAAAGAAGCACACTTGACCTTCTCGACTTCTGGCCAGTCAAGAACCTCCATGGTGCTCTCCAGTGTCTTGAACCAAGCCTGAGCATCCCAGGGCTCAGTCGTGGCTGAGAAACTTTCTGGCTTCAGCTTCAACCACTGTATAAGATATGCTTCTTGTCTTCTAGGTGCTGTGGGGACTTCCAGGGTGGCTTGTGGAACCTCAGTCACCACTGGAGTCTCCACATTGATAGTTGGAGGAGTGGGAGAGACTGGCTGCTGATTCGCCATCAAATTGACGATCACTTGTTGCTGCTCCGCCACTTGTCTCTGGAGTTGAGCAACAACTTCAGAGAGATTTGGTTCAGCTATTCTGGGCTCTTCGTTCTCCTGTGCTCGATCCTTAGTACGAACGGTACGGGGACGTCCTCTTCTTGACATCTAATTATGTAGGAGAGAAACAAAACTAAAATCGTCTCTATTCTTCCTAAGCATATGTATCAAAACATAGAAAAATAAAACAAGAATTTTCTTCTTACTTAAGCGCATATAAGTAGATACTCTATACCGCAAATAATAAGGAAAAGCATAAAAGAAAAATTAAATACTTTCTTACTTGAAGATGACAAAGATGGTGCTGATGTGTAATGCTGGAGAATGGGAACTGCTCTAATACCAACTGTAACGACCACCCTACTTACTACTACCACACTCTAAGGGTGACCGTTACTTAACTACTAACTCTACTTAACCGGTATGATCGAAATCATGAGGAGTCTCTACCGAAAAATTTCGGTAGCATCTCCCCTGTACCGGTGACCATAAACAGAGATACATACATAGTATACATCAGCCACAGGCGGCTGAAATATATATCAAACACTCATGCAGTTAAATAAGTGACAAACATCAAAATATCTACTTATTAAACAGAACTCATCTCCATGCAATCTAAACAAAAATAATCTCAAATGACATGAATTTAAAATACAACTCCAAATGTTTATTAATTACTAAAATGCAGAAAACTTAATAACGTCCCAAGTCTCTTCCATAGTCCTGGAATCACACACCATCCACGCCACCTTGTCGCCTTCCTTTGCTAAATCTTTTCCTTTCCTTTATCTGCAGTAAGAGGAAATGCAAATTATAAGCGAATACTTAGTAAGCACTATCTAACTCACAAAATCTCGATATGCATGTGAATATACTGAAAACTAAAACTGAATGCTCAAAAGGAAAACTACTCATGCTCATCTACTAGTAAAAGAAACAAACATACTGAAATGCTAAACATGTAAAGCTACTCATGCTCTTCTAATAGCAAAGAACAGTAAGCTAATCTAAATAACATGCTAGCATAAAATAAAACTAAACTTACTGATTTTAAAACAAAGTGAAACTTAATTCATTTGTTCTAAACTTATTCTTTTATCTCACTTGTTTAAAACTTATCCTTTAATACTTTTATACTTATGTGAAACTTATTTTACTTGTTCAAAAACTTATACTTATAATACTTCAAAATAATAATCAACTTTCTTCTTGGGCCCGGCAATTGTACTTGCTATGCGCGCATCCCTAACTAGACCCGAAATAGCTGGTCCCGAATCTAGTAGGGTTTACTAGGTTATCTAAACCTAGGGACGACTATGGGAGCCCAACCCAAGGATAACTGAGAGTCCAGCATACTAGGTTATCTAAACCTAGGGATGACTATGGGAGCCCAACCCAAGGACAACTGAGAGTCCAGTACAGTGCCACTGATAAAAGTAAAATACTGATTTATAAGCTGATTTATCGTAATTACTTCTTCGTTAAATGCCTTGACATTTTAATGAGCACCTTGTGTGCGAAATCCCTAAAGTCTTGACTTTGGGATCTACTTAAAGCCTTGGCCTTTTTCTTTCTTTTCTTTATCTTTCTTATACTTTTCTTAAACTCAAAATACTGATAGGGAACTCAAAATTTGAAACTGAAATACTTAATGAAAAATATGCACTGCAATGCATATTAAAAATCTGCAATGCATATTAAAAATCTGCAATGCATATTAAAAATCTGCACTAATGCTTAACAGAAATCTAGGAACTAAATGCAAACTAAAAATCTGCTCATGCTAAGAATAAACTGAAATGCTTTAAAAGAAACATGACTGTTCATGTTCGGTTTTAACAGAAAAATCTGCAGCTGAAGACACTGGATCTGAGACTTCATGTATAAAGTTTTACTACACAACTGAACTATAAGCGTACAAAATCTGCACTATGTTATATTGCATGCTTTAAGAACTAAAACTAAAACTATTCGTTCATATCCAAATCTAATGAATTCTGAATTAAGCTTCATGGCAACTTCAACCACAGTCAACATCAGAAATTAATTACAAAGGAAAGCCTTTTAATCACTTCAATTCTGTCTCACACCAACCTAGCACTTCCATAAGCAAGGAGATAAACCAAAACCATAAAGATCTTGATCACGGAATTCAACGATCATGTGACAAACCGATAAAGACAAATATATTGACCTGAACTCGAGCAATTCCGCAACCACACAACAAAGCTTCATAACTAATCCGATAACAAGAACATCGATAGAACTACATAAAATTCCCGAATCTAGACATCACAGAACTTAAACCCCTCAACCTCACGAGAACATATAAGTAAAAATACTAGAAAACAAAGATACTAAAAACCAATGAAACATTTTCTTCCAAGCTTCGTATGCACCATCAAGAATAAACACCACCTGGAAACGGATCCAAAACTCTGTTTACTAAATACCAACCAAACGGGCATACGACACATCCTCAAAGAGAAGCCAAATCTGTCCCAAACTATAAGCTATCTCAGAAACAAACAGCATAACATAGAAATCAGTACTCAACTTATCCAATTCTAACCAAAAATCTATAAACTTGCTTCAACATAATTGCAAGGAAGAAAAACCAGAAGCTTGGATCTATTCTAACAATCCTTAACCATCACAATTCTCTACACAAAATCCGAAACCTCAACCCATGGTAGAAACTTCAAAGCTCTGTTCCTTACAACTTACTTGGGAAAAACAAGAAACTAACAAGAAGAACATCTCCATAGCTACTCTTACCGCAGGTGAGGAGCAACTTACCTTTGTTTCCTTGACTCATAGCCGAGTTCGACCTTTAGGGCTTCGGAGAATCTCGCAAATCCCGACGATTCGTCGCATACACAAGCTCTCCTTGACGAGGTGATCGAGAAGATGTGAAAATCTCGCGAAAACACCCCTTGACCGGCGCCGGAGACGAAGCCCTAGTTTCGGTTGGGGTTTCGCCCGAGAGGAAGTCGACTCCGCGAGCAGAAGAACAGAGAGGAGGGGAGTTTTCTAGGTCACGAGAAAATTAATCAAGCCCTAAGTTCTCTTCTTATAACTCAATATTCGGTTAAATTCTTTAAATAAATTTTCTACCTTTTCTAAACAGATCCGCCCGCGTGAACACTTGGTCAGGTGCGCGTTGCTTAAGACTCGGCTCGTGGGTTCAAATCTCGACTGCAACCCATTTTCTTCCTATTATTTCTTGTTATTAACTTCTGCTACTTAAATAAAATTCTTCCTTTATTTGATCAAGTAACAACTGCTTGCACACTTGGTCAGCCGGACTCGCTTAAAGCTTGGTTTGGCCGGAGGTCTCGGGTTCGAATCTTTGCTTGGACATTTTTTTGTCGAAACTTCTTTTATTTAGTAAAAATACCAAATGACCTCCAAAAATTACATAAAAATACTCTAAAAATTTCTAAAAATCTCTAGAATATTTCTAAAGTATTTCTAAATATTTTTAAGAACTTTTAGAACTCCTAATGAGAAAAATTGGGTCATTACAAAAATATATAAGGTTCCATGATTGACAATCTAAAAAAGGGTGAGATGAATTTAGGTTTAAATTAATTAATTAAAGCTTAAACCTAACTTAATCTTTAATTTAAACTTATATTTTCAAAATTCAAATCAAATTATTTAAACTTAAATTATCAAATTTAAATCTAATTATTCAAACTTATGTTGTCAAAATTTCAAACTTAAATTGTCAAAATTTAAATCTAATTATTCAAACTTAAATTGCCAAAATTTAAATCTAATTATTCAAATTTAAATTTTCAAAATTCAAATTTAATTTTTAAATTTAAACTTAAATATTTTGAAGTTCAAAATTATTTTTTTTTTATTTTTTCCAATCAACTTCAAAATTAAATTAACTTCATCTCATACAAACTCATAAGCTTAACATATCTTGATAACATAGAATGGGTGAAATGGAATATCAGGAAGTTTAATTTATCCCCTAAAAAGATTAGTTATATAGGTTCAGAAAGTTTTCACATTTCTTTAAGGCGGTTAGATGAAATATATTAAAATATTATTTTTTTAAACTTTAATAATTACTTTTGTTACTTATGCTTGGATTCTAGGATTATACTCATGCTATTAGTTTTGCCCATTTATTAATTTTTTGAATTCTATTTTAAAAACTAAGAACAAAAAGAAAGAGATTTTTTAGAAGTTACGTGTTTTTTTCGAAGTAAGTTATTTTTTTAAAAACTAACTAATTTTAAAAAGTTAAACAAAACTAAGTTCTACTTTAAATTGTTTAAGTACTTAAAAAGACTAAGCATTGTTCCAAAGTATTTTTCAATGGCTAAGTTTTTTTTTTAAACTTTAAAAAGCTAAGTAATTGAAAAGCTAAAATGTTTGATTTTGAATATAAGTAATCATTTTCCTCCCTAAATTATTTTTGATATATGACAAAGGAGGAGAGAATGATCAAAAGTTAAAAGGGAGTGATAAATTAAGAGGGAGCTAAAGTGAAATTGCTTTTGTTACTCCCCAGAAGAGTATTTGTCTGACAAAAATCAGATAACACCTCTCATGTAACAATGACAAATGAAACTTGGATATATAGTCACAAATCATACTAACCACACAGTGGAATATAAAAACAAACATACCAACAATAGGCAAAAGGATACACACAATCCCACAACAAACAATAGAAAACATACACAAGGGAGGGATTCACCCAATCTGCTCCAAAAAATATAGAAACTAACACCACTGCATACCAGTATAACTTAACTCAACCATAGATACCATGACTGAATAAAAATATATCACAAAACAAAACGAAAACCATAATAAAATTAATTATTGCACAACTAAATATAAAAACTAGAACAAAAATAGCAATAGAAACAACATGGAAAACACAATCTCGAGTGTGACGTGAGACTGGCAGCCAGGACTTCCAAATGACACGACACATCATCTACCTGCTAACCTGAAAATAAAGGAAAAGTAAGGGTAGTGAGTACAAAATACTCAGCGCGTATAAGAAGATAGTGCATGATAATAAATATGTATGAGGAGATCAAAGGATGAAGCCTCAGGGGAAATACTTACCATGAAAGTAAGAGTACCAATATAATCATTTATTGAGCAAAAGCATAACTCATAATATAGCATCCACTAACCTGTTCAACCAAGTATAACCAATAAATCAAGAGTACCTACAGTATGTCCAAACCCTGAACAAATAAATACATAACCAACAAATAATAAGTCCTAACTAGCACAATAATATGCTACCACTAATGGGTCTTGTGGATAGTCAAGGTATGTAAATAGTCACTGTCCGTAGGAGAACGCTCTACCACGGATGATCCCGTGGATGGACAAGATGAGGCTATCCAGCACCTAAGTTACTGACTACGGGAGAACACTCTATCACGGATACTCTCTTGGGCAGTCAGGGTATGTAAACAATCACTGTCTGCGGGAGAATGCTCTACCACGGATAGTCCCGTGGGCAGACAAGATGCATAAGTGGCAACTGTCTGCAGGAGAACACTCTACCACGGATGGTCCCGTGGGCAAACAAGGCATATACAGATATCAAGCCATAATGACAAATACGCAGCAACAATTCATCCGAGGATAATGCTCTTCAAGCTACCCTACAGCCTAAAATCACCAGTGGATAGGCATGAGCCTAAATAATATCCAAGGGTCTAGTAGGATACTCGATATCCTACACTACGGTATAATCTTACCCATGTGTAAAGCTTGAGCCTACATAACATGAGAAGGGTCTAGTAGAATATTCAACTATTCGCTACGGTTTACATGCGATAGCTCAAGATTACTATCTGATCTAATGAGCAGTTTAAATGCGTGGGCATGCATTAAATAACAAGTCTAATAACATGTGTCTAGTTATCTTAACAATAAATACAATAGTAATGATCTCAATCTAAGGGGATCCTAGCCATCTAGTCATAACATCTCCTCAGAATCCATGGTATCATCATACATTTAATAAATAACGGGATCAAGATCAAGTAGTCCTAGATGATGATCTAAAGAGAATGACCTAGTGGGATATGCCACCTTTGGGGAGTGATTTCTATCAAGTATAGATAAGTATGATCTCACTAACATATATGCTCTTACACAAGTATACAATTATACTACATATGATATCAATAACCTGTATGCAAGAATCTAAGTAAATAAGCATATTATAATATAAATGCATAAATATAAGCCTATAACTAGAATATGGTATGATAATATCATGCATATATATAACCAACCCAATCATGAATAATAAATGAGACTACATAGATATCCAATAGATCACAATATAAGGACAAGTCATAAAGTAGCAAACTCAAGAACTGATCTAGAGTAGAGTCAAAGTAAGTAAATCATTACTGCCGAATCAATAAAATAGATCATGCACTAAAGTTAAAGATCTAAGAAAATAATTCAAGAAGTACTCACATTATGTGTAGGTCGCACTGAATGTCTTCTAATATGGGCTCCTAACTTGAATCAAAAACCTACAACTGATAACACAATCAAAATCTGGATCTACCTTAGATCAAGTAACGAAAACAAGTCCTAAATCACTTTTAGACCCTCTATTATGTGTTCTTATCATTTCTGATTAGTTAATTATCAATCTCAACTAATCTCCTTCAAA
Source organism: Zingiber officinale (assembly GCF_018446385.1). Lineage (NCBI taxonomy): Eukaryota > Viridiplantae > Streptophyta > Magnoliopsida > Zingiberales > Zingiberaceae > Zingiber > Zingiber officinale. The sequence continues at coordinate 52,568,212 of NC_055990.1, forward strand.
TCTGACAACCAATGTCTCAAACTCTGATTATCAAGTAAAAGCCTAATTAATCATCCACTTAATCAAACCTTCCTATTAACATGTTCCAATTATCCAAACAAGATATGAACTATCAATCCAACTTTCTATAGATTTAATCATGCGGTAAATAACTGCATTTAATTAATTCCATGAATTCAACCAATAATTGAATCTACCATCCCATTATCCTCTATCACCTTAATTTATCAAGCATCATAAATCAAGTAACTCAAATTGACCTCAACAATTAACCAAATCAACGAATAGATCTAACTAGGTTAAAGAGTTCGTTATCCTACAGCTTCTCCAGCAATGAGTAACAATGACAATTGGCTGTGGATGAAGCTATGAGGGTGTAGAACAGTGAGCTCACCTCTTCTTTTCTGGTGGTCAGCTATGGCTGTGGGATGGAAGAGAGCGGCAATGACGATGGATCCAAGCTAGGGCACAACCAAAGGGGAGATGGAGACTCGTGGCCAGAGAGGGGCCACGACGACAACCCATGCTTGTGAAGGAAACCCAACCAATACAAGAAACGAGAGGCAGCAACAGTGATGGATCAGAAAAGAGCTCGGCGTCGGCAACATTAGGAGACGACGGTGGAGACTAGATTCGCAACTCTCACAAAGACCAGCGACATCGGTGATCATATAGGGCACGACGCAATGAAGAATGAGAGGTGGATCGGTCATTGGGCTTGGCATAACTAAAGGCTGTGACAGCGGCTCCCACATGGCCAACGACTATGACATTGCTAGGGCGGAGATGGCGATCGGCGACAAAGAGGTTGGGAGGAGAAGAGGGCAAGGGACAGGTGGAGAATCAGTGAAAATGAAAAGTCGAGGAAAGTAAAACTTAGGTTTATTTTATAATATATATATATATATATATATATATATATATATATATATATATATATATATATATATATATATATATATATATATATATATATATATATATATATATATATATATATATATATATATATATATATATATATATATACACACACCCGCGTGTGTAGGTTAATCTTATAATGTTAGGTTTATTAATCCAATCAACTCTCAATTTAATTAGATATCTAACCAGATTTCTCCAAGCTCAATAGATCCATCCCCTTAAAACATATCATATGACCTCAGTTTAAATCCTAAAAAATTTCTAAAAAATCTCAAAAAAATATATAAGGTTATTTCTCTAATAACATTTATTATTTAATTGTCATATCTTACATTCTTCCCCGCTAATAAAAATTTAATCCCCAAATTTTTCACTCAAATTGTAATATTAAGATATCTCCATCTAAGGATAACAGCTAAGCAGTACATCCTTTATACACTACCTGATCTACTTTGTCCTTTATACACTACCTAATCTACTTCTAAAGAAAATAATCAATGTTCTATGGGTTATGAATTCATTAGGCTTCCACTACTTTAATATTGTGTTTTGTTGTTGTAGGCAATTCCATTAGCCATAGATGATCTTTCTAACCGCCGTTGAAATCCATCTTACATGTTGCAAGGGTCTTCTAGTATATGAATGGTGCGCTCAGTCCGTCTGTCTGAATTTTGTACAAAATAAAATTTTGTACGCATGACTCATTAAAAACTCCGTCAAATAACCCAAAGAGTCATATACAATGAGTTTATTCCTACAATACGATCTATTATATACTATTAGTCATGCGGATTATGAATACATGGATTGTGAGTTCACTCTTTATTAACACAAGTCATCTAATGTCCTCTCCGTGTGGATTTTACACCTCCCCGCAACTATCTAAGAGCATATTAAAATAGCCTTCTTGGCATTGGAGATATAATTTGATTTCCTAGTGCTCTTATGCAAAACCATAGCCTTGTGCTTCCAGCATCTACCAATGCCAAAATTGAGTTATCCTTGCTAATAAATTGACTGACTGCACTTAGAAGCTCTTGGTAGACATCCTTAAAAGCAGAAACAGAAGTCTATCTAGCACATCTTTTGGAAGTAAGCTGTATTGACTCATAGAACCTAAGGAATATTCGTTATTATTATGACACCTTAGTGCATCATCCATCTTTGGTTCCATAATTAGCTACTTAATCCAGCAAGCATCTTCTGATCCAAATGGCACCTCATTCATCATTTTATTTCGTGAGGATAAATCATTAAGTTTGAACAAGATTGAAATCGAACAAGATGTTGTATTCCTTAGCCAAAAAGAAGATCCACAATAGGGCATGACCTCACCCTTATCATAATATTTTTTTGTTACAAAAATACAAAGGTGGAGGTAGGAGCATGCCAAATAATTGTTCTCCAATCCAGAGAGAAGTAAAAAATTCTAGAGCCTTGACAATTACAGGAGTTGTAACTGGAAAAGAATGAAGCATTGCTAACTGTTGCGTATCAAATTTGGTATAAAAAAAAATCCCTATTTTGTTGTCAGCAAATATGTGACAATTAGGCTATCATGTGTCAAGGAAGTAAGCTTCTTCCATCATGTGCATTAAATAACTGGTGGTCTAATCTAAGCACCTCCTTAAGTTCTGTTATGCAGCCAATGGATTGTGGTACATAACCATGTAAACAATCCCCATCAAAATCCCCTAATAGTGAAGAACAACACAAAGGGTTTATTGAAATGACTGATTCAATAGGAAGAATTCGCACTAACAAAACAATAAGAGAAAGTTGATGAATCAAAGGGGGTCTGTTGCCAAGTACAACGTCTCCATTCTCTAAGGGTCTATACAGTATATCACCAACCTGAAGTTGGTTGGGTTTTTTTTTAGAAGTTAATTTCCCTTTTTCTTCTGATTAAAAATCACATATAGGCAAGTAGATGAAGATTGCAAACCATTTTGTTGCACCTGAGAGTACACTTTCTGAGATCACTTCTATCATTCTCAATGTAACCCAGCATCAGTGTCTTGTATGAATAAGCATCCTAATTTTTCATATTGTAAATGGTGTCAACAAGAAAAACCCATTAAAGTGGAGAGCTCTATCCCTTAAGATAGTGTACTACTATACAAGGTCTACAATGGTTGCATTGATGTAGATAGTAGTGCAAGCAAGCTCATTGAGGGGAGGGAAGTCAATCAAGTTATCATCTATCTACTCTAAAGCAAATAGAATTGCCTACCTAGGGCCTACATTCATCCTCAACATCAATATCCAAATTGATCATCAATACCCTTATACAATGTATATTGTAGGTCACACCAAAAAATCAAGTGATACTAATACCGTCCCCACTAATCAATGGTATCCGATTTTAACAATTCTCCCTAATCAACACATTGTTCAGCATCCTCCAATTGATAATATACATAATTATCACCAATAAAGTCCTTAACTAGATAATTATTTCCAATTTAAGAAACCTAAATAATCACCAAGTCACTTCATTAATCATACCATATATCTATTAAAAATTTTCATATCACCATCCATTTAGATTATTATGATCACCATCTTCATCACAGAAACACTAATCACTACTGTACTCATTATTATTATTGCTTCCATCTTGAATATCAATACCGACACATGATCCATACCAAAGAACAATCATTCTAATATAGTTAATCATTTTGAAACCAGAAATCCATATTTGGCCTTTTCTGCATCTGTATGAATCATGTGTTCAAATATGCTTTCTAGGCTATTTAACCAATCACGAGCAAACCAAGGGTCAGAATCTCCAACTGCCAGATTCATCAAAATCGCACACATACACACTTAACTGCAAGCTCTCTAGCACTAAATTTATAATCCGATTACCAACTATAATCACCAAATATGTGAACATCATACATGTGCAACTCCCCTAATCTTACTGATAAATGTTCGATCTACTGCCTCTCCAACAAATATGGATCATTCTGATTCGAATGTAGGAATAAAATCCTTAGGGGAAAATGGAACCACGTGGTCCTAAAACGGTCTGATCATTCTTATTCGAATGTAGGAATAAAATCCTTTGGGGAAAATGGAACCACGTGGTCCTAACCCTAAGCCACCAGGTGAGGGTCACTTTTCGACGAGTTGACTAAATTCCGCCTTATGGTCTGTTATGCCATAGTTGCCTCACTTAGGGTTCAGGAACTCCTAAAGATGAAATACATAAAAAAAAAAAATGGGGGAGAAATATTGTCTCTACCCCTCGAATGCCATCTTCTGCAACTTTCACCAAGTAATGTCATGATGTCACGAGTGATAATCTAGCTCTATCTTCTCCACATTATATTAGAATGTACCTTCAAGATTATCTAACCGGTACGAGCGATCCATGGTCAAAATACCCATGGTATAGGATACATTAATCCCTAATTAACTATGATAGTATGAGTATATGCTCCTTGTCTATTATCCAATGGTACTGGCAAAACTGGTATGGTTATTGGTACTTCCTAAGACTATGCTCCTTTGATCTCCAATATGTTATTGATGGGTTGAACCCCTACTTTCCAACTGAACTAACAATAAACTAACCATAATAGCGAATCCTAAAGGTATAATAACATTAGAGATATACCTTACTTCCTATATCTTGGAGACATCCTGTCGCTGCCTGGTCCCAAAATACAAAAATCACATCAAGGAAATAAACCACGAAATTTGAAACACAAAAATAGGTTTTACAACTTGGGCTCTAATACCAATAAATTATTACGCCCTGGAAGAGTACTTGTCCGACAAAAATAGGACATCTCCTCTGTAACAATGACAAATGAAACCTGAATACATAGCCACAGATTATACTAACCACATAGTGGAACATAAAAACAAACATACCAACAATAGGTAAAGAGATACACACAATCCCACAACAAACAATAAAAAACATACACAAGGGAGGGATTCACCCAATCCACTCTAAAAAATATAGAAACTAACACCACTATATACCGGTACGACTTAACTCAACCATAGATATCATGACTGAATAAAAACACATCACAAAATAAAACGGAAACCATAATCAAATTAATTATTGCATAACCAAGTATGAAAACTAGAGCAAAAATAGCAATAGAAACAAAGTGGAAAATACAAACTCGAGTGTGATGTGAGACTAGCAGCTAGGACCTCTAAATGACATGACACATCCTCTACCTGCTAACCTGAAAATAAAGGAAAAGCAAGGGTGGTGAGTGTAAAATACTCAGCGGGTATAAGAAGATAGTGCATGATACTAAATATATATAAGGAAATTAAAGAATGCAGTCTCAAGAGAAATACGTACTATGAAAGTAACAGTACCAATATAATCATCTGTTAAGCAAAAGCATAACTCATAATATAGCATCCACTAACCTGTTCAACCAAGTATAACCAATAAATCAAGAGTACCTACAGTACGTCCAAACCCTGCACAAACAAATACATAAATAGGAAATAACAAGTCCTGACTAGCGCAATAATATGCTACCACAAATAGGTCTCGTGGACAGTCAAGGTATGTAAATAGTCACTATCCACGGGAGAATGCTCTATCACGAATGGTCCCGTGGGTGAACAGGATGAGGCTATCTAGCACCTCAGCTACTGACTGTAGAGAACACTCTACCACAGATAGTTTCCTAAATAGTTATTGTGGAAGAACGCTCTACCACGGATGGTCTCGTGGGCAGATAGGATGCATAAGTGGCCACTGTCTGTGGAGGAACACTCTACCATGAATGGTTTTGTGGGTAGACAGGCTATAGACAGATATCAAGCCATGATAACAAATAAGCAGCAACAATCCATCCGAGGATAATGCTCTTCAAGCTACCCTACAGTCAAAAATCAACAATGGATAGTCATGAGCCTAAATAATATCCAAGGATCTAGTAGGATACTCGATATCCTACACTACGGTATAATCTTACTCATGTATAGGTTTGAGCCTGCATAACATGAGAAGGGTCTAGTAGGATATTCAACTATTCTCCACAGTTTGCATGCAATAGCTCAAGATTACTATCTGATCTAATGAGCAGTTTAAATGCATAGACATGCATTAAATAACAAGTCTAAAAACATGTGTCTAGGTATCTCAACAATAAGTACAATAGTAATGATCTCAATCTAAGGGGATCCTAGCCATCTAGTCATAACATCTCCTTGGACTCCATGATATCATCATACATTTAATAAACAATGAGATCAAGATCAACTAGTCCTAGATAATGATATGAAGAGAATGACATAGTGGGATATGCCACCCTTGGGGAGTGATTTCTATCAAGTATAGATAAGTATGATCTCACTAATATATATGTCCTTACACAAGTATACAATTATACTACATATGATATAAATAACCTGTAGGCAAGAATCTAAGTATATAAGCATATTATAATATAAATGCATAAACATAAGTCTATAACTAGACTATGGTATGATAATATCATACATATATATAACCAACCCAATCATGAATAACAAATGAGACTACATAGATATCCAATAGATCACAATATAAGGACAAATCATAAAGTAGCAAACTCAAGAACTGATCTAGAGTAGAGTCAAGGTAAATAAATCAATACTGCCAAATCAATAAAATAGATCATGCACTAAAGTTAAAGATCTAAAAAAAATAAGTCAAGAAGTACTCACATTATGTGTAGGTCGCGCTGAATGTCTTCTAATCTAGGCTCCTAACTTGAATCAGAAACTTACAACTAATAACACAATCAAAATCTGGATCTACCTTAGATCAAGTAACGAAAACAAGTCCTAAATCACTTTTAGACCCTCTATTATATGTTCTTATCATTTCTAATTAATTAATTATCAATCTTAATTAATCTCCTTCAAATCCGACAACCTATGTTGTTGGTTAGTCCTAGGAAAACGTATCGGTTCCACTGTATAAAAATTTTTTGTACAAGTGTCAAACCTTTCCTTAAATAACATATTGTGTTCTTTAGAAGTTAAATATAATTAAGAATCGCAGAAGGAACTTAACATCATTGATTCCAAATTTAACTTATCTGTTCTTAATGGTTTAGATTTGAATCACAAGCGGAACTTAACACTATTGATTCAAATTCACCTATGTTATTAATTCCATTAAATATTAATTTCCATAATTGGCTTCCAGGACTGCATGGCGAGGCACATGACCTTCTTAGATATGGGAGCAACCACCACCGCCTAGACAAAGTCTTTTAAGGAAAGCTAATATTTAATTTCCTTAAATAACTTTAGGTTAACCAAAAAGAACAATCGAATCACAAATTCGAAAAAGAAAAAACAAAAACTCAAAAAACTAATTCGAAAAACTAGATCTAATGCCTCTTGTGTTTGGAATTCTTACAAAAAGAAATAACTAGCATGATGCGGAAAATAATTGCTAATTATACCTTCTCTTTGCAAACTAATGACCTCGAGATCTTCTGCCGTATTCCTCACCTCGCCTTGGACGTCGTGTGGGCGACGATCCCCCAAGATGAACACCACCCAAAAGCTTTCTTCCTCTTCCTCTAAAATCCGGCCACCACCAAGGAGAAGAGAGCAAAGGGAAAGGGAGAAGAGAGAGGGTCGGCCACAACCAAGAGAGACTCCTCCAAGAGAATAAGAATTGTGTCTCATGAAGCCTCCTCACCCCTTCTTTTATAATACTTGCCCAAGGCAAATAAGGGAAGAATTTTTACAAAAATTAAAATCTCCCAAGAGTTTTTCCTTTTCCCTTTTATTTTCCCTTTTCTTTCCTCTTGATTGAATCAATCACCAAATTAGTTGGATGATGATTTTATTTTTTTTTAATATGGCCAGCCACCTTGCATGGCCACCAAGCAAGGGTGGCCGACCCCCATAAGAGGAAAGGAACATATTTTTTTTATAAAATTTTATAAGAAGAAAAACTCTTATAAAATTTTACAAGCTCTCTTTCCTAATTTAGGAGTTAAAAAAGGAAAGTTCTAAAAATTAAAACCATGTTTTAAAATTTAAAACTTCTCTTATAAAATTTCCTTTTTTAACATGATGATAGAAAATTTAAATTTTAAAACTTATCTTCCTTTTTTTTTCTAAACCATGAGGATGGTTAAAAAAAAAAGGAAAGTTTTAAAATCTTTTAAACTTTCTTTTAAAACATGTGGCCTAATTCAAATAAGGAAAGTTTTAAAAATTAAAAACTCACTTTTAAAACTTATAGTTTTCTACAAAGATAAGATTTTAAAAATTCAAAACAACCCTCCTTGTTTGAACTATTGTGGCCGGCCCCTACTAGCTTGATCACCAAGCAATAGGGTCGGCCTCTATAGAAGAGGATGTGGCCGGCCCTTGCTTGGTCACCAAGCATTGGACCGGCCCCCTTCTTGGACACCAAGATGGGCTTATATTTGGATAGACTTGAGGCTATAATGAGGCTATGACAGGGACCTAGAGGAGAAATTAGTTTTGGCCTTCCGATGAGCTTGTGTATCCCGTGTTCGCCCTGAACACACAACTCAAGTTCATCGATAATAACTCATTCCACTAGAGAGTTATTATCGCACTACCGCACAAATCCCAAATTATATTATGGGCTCCTTCTTATCATGAGTGTATTAGTCTCCCTGTGTTTAAGATAACGAATGTCCACTAATTAAGTAAGTTACTGACAACTCACTTAATTAATATCTAGCTCCAAGAGTAGTACCACTCAACTTTATTGTCATGTCGGACTAAGTCCACCTGCAGGGTTTAACATGGCAATCCTTATGAGCTCCTCTTGGGGGCATTCTCAACCTAGATAACTAGGACACAGATTCCTTCTATAATCAACAACACACACTATAAGTAATATCATTTCCCAACTTATCGGGCATATTGACTTATCAAGCTAAACATCACCCTTTGATAAATCAAAGAAATAAATATTAAATATATGTGCTTGTTATTATATTAGGATTAAGAGCACACACTTCCATAATAACTAAGGTCTAGTTCTTTTACTAGGTCAGTACAAAAAGAACTTACCTAAATGGTCCTACTCAATACACTTAGAGTGTACCAGTGTAATTTATTAATCAAGATAAACTAATACTTAATTACACTACGACTATTCCGATGGTTTGTTCCTTTCCATCTTAGTCGTGAGCAACTGTTTATAATTTATAAAGAACCGTCAACATGATCTTCTGTGTGTGACACCACACACCATGTTGTCTACTATATAAATTAATTGAACAATTACATTTAACAAATAAATGTAGATATTGACCAATGTGATTCTTTTATTTCAAAAATAAATGTTTACAAAAGCTAGGCTTTTAGTATACACTCCAACATATGTATCAAACTCTGATTATCAAGTAAAAGCTAAATTAATCATCCACTAAATCAAACCTTCCTATTAACATGTTCCAATTATCCAAACAAGATATGAACTATCTATCCAACTTTCTATTGATTTAATCATGCGGTAAATAACTTCATTTAATTAATCCCATGAATTCAACCAACAATTGAATCTACCATCCCATTATCCCTTATCACCTTAATTTATCAAGCATCATAAATCAAGTAACTCAAATCGACCTCAACAACGTTCAATTAACCAAATCAACGAATAGATCTAACTGGGAATGACAATCCGTTGTGGATGAAGCTATGAGGGTGTAGAACAGTGAGCTCGCCTCTTCTTTTCTAGTGGTCAGCGGTGGTTGTGGGATGAAAGAGACCGGCAATGATGATGGATCCAAGCTAGGGCACGACCGAAGTGGAGATGGAGACTCATTGTAACACCCACAAATTTCTTAAGCTAAGTATGTGAAGATTCTCTTTTAGAATAAAAAGATAAGATAGAACCAAAAATATATAAAAAGGAATTGGTCAAGGATTGAACCTTGAACCTTTTTTAATCTTTAGGGATTATGGATTGACCACTAGGACATCATAAATTATTGTTGAATAGAGAATGGAAATTTTAGATAAAAAGTAAGAGTAAGGAAGTAAGAAAATCTCAAGTAGCCTTCTTCCTCCTTCTCATGATTAAGAAGAAAGCTAGCAAAAGACAAGTTGTCTTTTCCTTCTTCCTTCTCTTCCATTTTCGTGGAGATGAATGAGGGAATGAGATGAGAGGAATTAAGGGGATGAATGGGGACACTTTGCCTCATTAAGGATAATTAGGAAGGAGTTAATGAGAAAGGGAAGGCAAAAAAATTCATCTTTGCTTCTTCCTCCCACTTGGCATAAGAAGGAAAATAGAAAAAAAAAAAAAAAAGAGTTTCATTTTCCTCTTCCCTTTCCTCACCATTGTCGAGACCTTGAGCCATCCCTCTCCCAAGTTTTCGAGATTCAACTAAGTTTTCTCCCTAAGAAAACTAGACCTCAAGAAGAAAGCCTCAAGACCTACTTCTTACAAGCAAGAGAAGTGAAGGAAATACTAGAAGGAGGAGCTCTCTTCTTCTTCTTCACAAGGGTATATTTCTTAAGAAAAAGACCAAGCAAGAGGAGGTAAGCATCCCCTCACCTGTGGTACAAGTAGTTATGTGGTTTTTTCTTCAAGTTTAGATGGCTTAAAAACCTAGGGTTTCCCTTGAAACTTTCGGCCATGATGAGTTGTAAGACCTAGAGAAGCTTAAAACTCAAACTAACATGCTTATGATCTTTCTCATGATATGTTATGAATGTTTCCTTGATGTTTCATGCTTGTATTGTTGGTTGCTACTCGGAAAACTTAGAGGTTCCACTGTACAAAAATTTTGTACAAAGGTCTGAACCTTTTCCTAGCTACCATATGTTCTTTTAAATTAAATTTTGGATCGCCTGCGGAACTTAACACGTTTGATCCAAAACTTAATCTATTTGTTCTTTTAGGTTTTGACTTGGATCTCCTGCGGAACTTAACACGTTTGATCCAAATCACCTAAGTTATTAATTCCATTAAATATTAATTTCCAAAATTGGTTCCCAGTACTGACGTGGCGAGGCACATGGCCTTCTTGGATATGGGAGCAACTACCACCGACTAGACAAAACCTTTTAAGGAAAACTAATATTTAATTTCCTAAAATAACTTTAGGTCAACCGAAAAGAACAATCAAATCACAAGGAAAAGAAAAACAAAAAAATACTATATCGAAAACAAATTCGAAACACTAGAATCATATGCCTCTTGTATTTAGTATTATTTCCAAAAATAACTAGTATGATGCGGAAAGAAAAAATTACTAGTTATACCTTTTAGAAAGACCTCTTGATCTTCTACCGTATTCCTCTTCTAACCTCGGACGTTGTGTGGGCAACGATCTTCCAAGATGAGAACCACCTAGGCACCTTCTTCCTTCTTCCTTCAAGTTTCGGCCAAGCACAAGAACTTCCAAAGGATGAAGAGTTTTCCACCAACCAAGCTCCAAGGGATGCATGCTTTCTCTCCTTCTTCTCCATCCTTGATCTGGCCACATCCTCCAAGCTCCAAGAGATGATAGATTTCGGCCACAACAAGAGGAGAGAAGAGAAAGGGAAGGGTCGGCCACCACACCAAGGAAAAGAGGGAGAAAAATAGAATAGAGTCCTTACCCTTGAAGCCTCCTCTACCCCCTCTTTTATAATCCTTGGTCTTGGCAAATAAGGAAAATTTAATAAAAACTTCCTTAATTCTTTTTCCATTGAAAAGGAAAATTTATTTAATTAAAACAATTTTCTTTTCAATTTGTAATGGCCGGCCACCACATAAATTTTCCAAGCAAATAAAATTTTAAACAAAAATTAAAACTTCCTTATTTGCTTCCGGAAATTTATAAAAAATTTGTCCAATAATTTTTATCCCTTCATGATTGGTTTATAAAAAAGAAATTTAATAAATTAAAATCTTTCTTTTAAACATGTGGATAAAAAGAAAGTTATCTCTATAAATTAAAAACTCTTTTAATCTACAAATAAGGAAAGATATCAAATCTTTTCTTAATCTTTTGTAGAAACTTATAAAAGAGAATATTTAATTTTAAACTCTCTTTTAAATCATGAACATGGTTAAAAAGGAAAGTTTCTTAAAATTTAAAATCTTCCTTTAATCAACAAATAAGGAAAGATTTCAAATTTTAAACTCTCTTTTAAACATGTAGATGATTTACAAATTAGGAAAGTTTTTACCAAAAATTAAAACCATCCTTTTAAACTACAAATAAGGAAAGAGATTAATCTCTTCTCTTAATCTTTTGTAGAAAGCTATAAAAGGAAATTTTAATTTTAAACTCTCTTTAAAATCATGATATCCACATAAGAAATAATTTTAATAAAATCCTTTTAATATTCTAGTGGCCGGCCACCTAAGCTTGGGACCCAAGCTTTGGCCGGCCACCTACTTCCACTTGGTCTTGGCCGGCCCTAGCTTGGGTTCCAAGCTAGCTTGGCCGGCCCCATTGGATGGGTAAGAAGGTGGGTATGCGGTGGGTATAAATCTCTTTATACTAGAGGCTACGATAGGGACCGAGAGGAGGAATTGGTTTTGGTCTCCCGATAAAATTAAGCATCCCGTGCTCGCCCCGAACACAACTTAATTTTATCAATAATAATTCATTCCACTAGAGAACTATTATTGAACTACCGCACCAATCCCAAATTACATTTTGGGCTCCTTCTTATCATGAGTGTGTTAGTCTCCCTGTGTTTAAGATAACAAATGTCCACTAATTAAGTAAGTTACTGATAACTCACTTAATTAATATCTAGATCCAAGAGTAGTACCACTCAACTTCATCGTCATGTCGGACTAAGTCCATCTGCAGGGTTTAACATGACAATCCTTATGAGCTCCTCTTGGGGACATTCTCAACCTAGATTACTAGGACACAGTTTCCTTCTATAATCAACAACACACACTATAAGTGATATCATTTTCTAACTTATCGGGCTTATTGATTCATCGAACTAAATCTCACCCATTGATAAATTAAAGAAATAAATATCAAATATATGTGCTTGTTATTATATTAGGATTAAGAGCACACACTTCCATAATAACTGAGGTCTTTGTTCCTTTATAAAGTCAGTATAAAAGAAACGACCTCTAATGGTCCTACTCAATACACTCTTAGTGTACTAGTGTAATTATATAGTTAAGATAAACTAACACCTAAATATACTACAACCTTCCAATGGTTTGTTCCTTTCCATCATGGTCGTGAGCTACTGTTTATAATTTATAAGGTACTGATAACATGATCTTCTGTGTGTGACACCACACACCATGCTATCTACAATATAAATTAATTGAACAACTACATTTATCACAAATGTAGACATTTGACCAATGTGATTCTTATTTCTAGATAAATGTTTTATACCAAAAGCTAGGCTTTTAGTATACATTCTAACAATCTCCCACTTATACTAAAAGACTAAGCTGCCATATCTGCTGCCATACATCTGATTCTCATGCCTTTCAAAAAGCTCTTGCCTTAAGGACCTTAGGTTATCATCTGATGCAATCTAGGCGGCAACAACTTCTCCTCGTTATACAATTTCTCGTATTGGGTAGTACTTGCGCTCTATTGTGTTTACTTGCCTTATAGACTCATGGTTTCTTCGAGTTTACTACTGCACCATTATTATTACAATAAATTGTAATAATCTTTGGACAAACTAGAAATCATATCTAAGTCTATCTTGAGGTTATTTAAGTCATTCAGCTTTTATGGCTACCTCAGAGGCTTGCCATATACTCAGCTTCTATGGTGGAGTCCAGAAAAACACCTATGCTTATCACTCTTCCATAGTTATGACTGTTCCTCCTAAAGTAAACACAAAACCCCGAGGTCGACTTATTATTGTCCCTATCCGATTGGAAGTCAAAATCCGTACAACCTACAGGAACCAAATTAACTGCCTTGTAAGCTAGCATATAATCTCTAGTGTCTCTAAGGTACTTTTAATATATGCTTTACTGTAGTCCAATGTCCTTGTCTAGGGTTACTTTGATATCTGCTAACTATGCCCTTGGCAAAACAGATTTCTGATCTCGTGTATAGCATACATTAGGTTGTCTAACTGCCGAAGCATAAAGAACTGCCTACATGTCCTCAATCTCCTTTGATGTCATCGGAGACATCTCTTTAGATAAAGACACTCCATGCTTAAAAGGTAAGAAACCTTTCTAGGAGTTTTGCATGCTAAAAACGAGCAAGGATTTTTCCGATGTATTAAGCTTGGGATAAGTAATATATATATTTTTTCTTGCGATCCCTTATTACTTTGATCTCAAAAATATATATATTCTCCCAAGTCCTTTATATCGAATTATTTGGACAACCATATCCTTACTTCTGACAACATTTTGATATTGTTTCCAACTACCAAAAATGTTATCTATGTATAGTACAAGAAACACAACCACGTTTCCATCACACCTTTTGTATACACAAGACTTATCCGTTTACTCAATAAATCCATAGGTCTGGATTACTTTGATAAACTGGATGTTCCAAGACCTTGAAGCTTTACCTCAGTCCATAGACTGATTGAGCTTGCACACAAGATGCTATTAGCCCTTTACAATGAACCCTTCTGGTTGCTTTATATGGATGCTTTCTTCAAGACTTCCATTAAGGAATGCTGTCTTGACATCCACTTGCCAAATAGATAAAAGAATCCGGATAGATTTAAGCATGGCTACTAGTGAAAAAGTTTTCTTTTTCATCTAGCCTTGCTTTTGAAAGTTTCTACCTTCCTATCTATCCCTCTTTTCCTATTATAGACCTTTTTACACCGAAAGGCTTTTACACCATTTGGCATTTCTACAAGCTTCCAGATTTTATTAGAATACATATATTCTAATTCTGTTATTCATTACTCTTTGCCAAGATGTTGCATCTTTATCTTGGAGTGCTTCGTCATATGTCCGGAGATCAGGTTCATGTCCTCCAGGGATCGAGTCCAAAAACTCTCCCAAAACATGAATCCTTTTAGGTTGCCTAACAACCCTCCCATTACGACAAGGCACTTTCTGCAATTGTGTATCATTTGTGATACGTGTTGTAGTTTCCTTGTGGTATCTCATCTTGTACAGTTGGTACTAGATTAGACATGTCTTTTATTATTTCCTTAAGAACAAACTTTCTTATGGGCACATGGTTTATTACATAGTCCTTTTCTAAAAATCGGTCATTGATGCTAACAATGACCTTCTGATTTTTAAGACTATAAACCTACTTTCATTTCTCTAGGATAACCCACAAACAAGTGAATTCCTATCCAACTTATCATTGTCTCTCTTCTGCATATGTGCTGGACTACCCGAATCCGAATATGCTTCGAAATAGGCTTACGCCTATTCAGCAATTCTATATGAGTAGAGAGTTCTGTCTTTGGAAGGTACTATATTCATTTCCGTTTCCAGAGTATATCCTTAAAATGATTTTGGTAATATTCTAAATAACTCATCAATCTACTTATTTCCATAAGAGTCCTATACCTTCCTTTTTCTACACCATTCTGTTGGGGTGTACCAGGTGCAGTCAGTTGGGATTGAATCCCTACTTCTGATAAGTGACTCCTAAATTCTCCCAAGAGGTACTTGCCACTACAATCTTACCATAGTGACTTTTACTTTAACATTTCTCCGCATCAGCCTTGTACTCTTTGGACTAATCAAAGTACTTAGTCTTGCGGTACATTAAGTAAATTTATTTGTATCTTAAATAGTTGTCTATAAAATAGACAAAATATTCAATACTACCTCTTGTCTGGATAGTCATAGGATCACACAAATCAGAATGAACCAATTTCAACATATCTTTGACTCCATACCCCTTAGACTTAAAAGCTTCTTGGTTATTTTTCCTTCCAAGTAAGACTCGTAGGTTGGAAAGATTTCCACTACTAATGAACCCAAAAGTTCATCAGCTACCAATGAATCCTACTCAAGTTAATATAACCTAGCCTTAGATGCTAAAGATATAATTGGTTCATTTCCGAAGGTTACTTTCTCTTAAAGTTAGAAGATATGTTACTAATTTCCATTTGTTGCATCATGAAAGTTATTGGATTTATAAATTGCCAACCAACGTACCAGAACAGATAACTTCCCTCTTTTTCTTAATAACAACTTTGTTATTAAAAGAGACAGAATATCAAGTTCTTTGAATAGTTTAGAAACTGAAAACTAGTTTTTTCTAAACTTGGTGCGTAAAGACAATTACTCAAAAATCCATGTTTTATTCTTATCAAAAGATAAACATCTCCCACTGCAACAGCTACCATTTTTACAGTAGTGCCCATGTGGACGGTGTTTTAATTTTCATTTAGTTGTCGGGTTTCCTGGAACCCTGCAATGAATTGCAGACATGATTAATGGCATCTGTATCTACATTCCAGGTTCTGGTAGATAACACCACTAAACATGTTTCAACTAATGAATTAGATATACCTATATTGTTCTTAATTCTAAGAAGACAGTCTACCTTAATGTCCAAGTCCTATGTCCAATCATTACAATTGGGACTACTAAGTCTTTTCTATAGTATAACTACTAGGGGATTGACAAACATTTTAAATCCTAAGAATCACAAAAATATTTGGTCAAGATCAACTCCTTAAAATCTCCATGAATTTTGTATGCCACGATAGTGTGAATGTATACAAAATCGAAGAGAAGATTTTATTCATTAATTTTATTATCTCGTCAACTTTACTTTATGACGAATAAAATTAATAGTTGATTTGTCTTTGATCAAATATTTGGTCAAAACTTTTTGAATTTAAAATAACATTGATTCCTCAAACAATATTATTTAAATTCACCAACACCGTGAATTTTGCATGCCACGATAGTGTAGACGTATACAAAATTAAACATTTGTAAGAGGAGGGGTTTACCCATTAATTACCTTGTCAATAAATCTTTATGACAAATAAAATTACCTCAAACACCGTAAATTTTGTATACCACGATAGTGTGGACATATACAAAATCAAACATTCGTAAGAGGAGTTTTTAATTTTATTATCTTGTCAACCTATTATTTGACAAATTAATAGTTGGTTTTCTTCGGTCACACAAATAATAGCAGTGACTCCGATGGGGAGGTTACTATTAGACGTGCCTAAGTGTATACCATTACTTGACACTAAGTCCATTAATAAGATTATGCCCCTTCCGATGGGGAAGATCACACGCTCTTAATTAACTTCATATAGTCATCCAAAATGGAAGTTTAATCTAGTGATCTGCAAACAAGCTCATCGGATATGGAGGAAGGCACTCAGAGCCAACGCGCAAACTTGTTACATCACTTATAAACCAGTAATGGAGACCGTGGAATTTATTTAAAATAAATCCCTCTCCCACTTAGTTATTTAAAGTGAGGAATTTTGACTATGCTAGTCAACCTAACATGCATACTAACAAGCACACACAACACAACATAAAAAGCAATAAATAGAAAAACTAATTTTCAACAATTATGGCTTTTATCTATTGTTGTCCTTCGTGTGTCGCCAACCCTAGCTGCTGCCATCTTTGGCCACCGCCACCGGGTCTTGTTGTCGCATCCATCTTGCTCCTTGTTCCGCTGCGCCTCTGGTCCTCAAAAAGGTTCCATGCCTTGCAAGATTCGATCCGCGACATAAATAGAATTTTACATTTTTCGATCCTATATTCCTCGAAAGAATGTACATGTAAACTAGATCAAAAAATAAAATCCTAATAAAACTAAATACAGCTCCTGCTGTATTTTATAATACAATCATGCACACACAATAAATGCCCTTCACATGTCCAAGTGTCCAATCACACACATAATAACTATAAGCCATAATAGTTGGATCCTGCATCCATAAAGTTAGCACATCCTACTATTATCCTGCCTAAATTATGTATGACATGTGCATAATTAAACTAATACCAAATACACAGAGGCAAAACCCTAGCTCTGATACCAATTGTTGGTTGCTACTTGGAAAACCTAGAGGTTTCACTGTACAAAAATTTTGTACAAAGATCTGAACATTTTCCTAGCTACCATGTGTTCTATTAAATTAAATTTTGGATCGCCTGCGGAACTTAACACATTTGATCCAAAACTTAATATATTTGTTCTTTTAGGTTTTGACTTGGATCTCCTGCGGAACTTAACACGTTTGATCCAAATCACCTAAGTTATTAATTCCATTAAATATTAATTTCTAAAATTGGTTCCCAGTACTGACGTGGCGAGGCACATGGCCTTCTTGGATATAGGAGCAACCACCACCGACTAGACAAAACCTTTTAAGGAAAGCTAATATTTAATTTCCTAAAATAACTTTAGGTCAACCGAAAAGAACAATCAAATCACAAGGAAAAGAAAAACAAAAAAACACTATATCGAAAACAAATTCGAAACACTAGAATCGTATGCCTCTTGTATTTAGTATTATTTCTAAAAATAACTAGTATGATGTGGAAAGAAAAAATTACTAGTTATACCTTTTAGAAAGACCTCTTGATACTCTACTGTATTCCTCTTCTAACCTCGGACGTTGTGTGGGCAACAATCTTCCAAGATGAGAACCACCTAGGCACCTTCTTCCTTCTTCCTTCAAGTTTCGGCCAAGCACAAGAACTTCCAAAGGATGAAGAATTTTCCACCAACCAAGCTCCAAGGGATGCATGCTTTCTCTCCTTCTTCTCCTTCCTTGATCCGGCCACATCCTCCAAGCTCCAAGAGATGATAGATTTCGGACACAACAAGAGGAGAGAAGAGAAAGGGAAGGGCCGGCCACCACACCAAGGAAAAGAAGGAGAAAAATAGAATAGAGTCCTTACCCTTGAAGCCTCCTCTACCCCCTCTTTTATAATCCTTGGTCTTGGCAAATAAGGAAAATTTAATAAAAACTTCCTTAATTCTTTTGCCATTGAAAAGGAAAATTTATTTAATTAAAATAATTTTTCTTTTCAATTTGTAATGGCCGACCACCACATAAATTTTCCAAGCAAATAAAATTTTAAACAAAAATTAAAACTTCCTTATTTGCTTCCGGAAATTTATAAAAAATTTGTCCAATAATTTTTATCCCTTCATGATTGGTTTATAAAAAGGAAATTTAATAAATTAAAATCTTTCTTTTAAACATGTGGATAAAAAGAAAGTTATCTCTATAAATTAAAAACTCTTTTAATCTACAAATAAGGAAAGATATCAAATCTTTTCTTAATCTTTTGTAGAAACTTATAAAAGAGAATATTTAATTTTAAACTCTCTTTTAAATCATGAACATGGTTAAAAAGGAAAGTTTCTTAAAATTTAAAATCTTCCTTTAATCAACAAATAAGGAAAGATTTCAAATTTTAAACTCTCTTTTAAACATGTAGATGATTTACAAATTAGGAAAGTTTTTACCAAAAATTAAAACCATCCTTTTAAACTACAAATAAGGAAAGAGATTAATCTCTTCTCTTAATCTTTTGTAGAAAGCTATAAAAGGAAATTTTTAATTTTTAAACTTTCTTTTAAAATCATGATATCCACATAAGAAATAATTTTAATAAAAATCTTTTTTAATATTCTAGTGGCCGGCCACCTAAGCTTGGGACCCAAGCTTTGGCCGGCCACCTACATGGCTCATCCACTTGGTCTTGGCCGACCCTAGCTTGGGTTCCAAGCTAGCTTGGCCGACCCCATTGGATGGGTAAGAAGGTGGGTATGCGATGGGTATAAATCTCTATATACTAGAGGCTACGATAGGGACCGAGAGGAGGAATTGGTTTTGATCTCCCGATAAAATTAAGCATCCCGTGCTAGCCCCGAACACACAGCTTAATTTTATCAATAATAATTCATTCAACTAGAGAACTATTATTGAACTACCGCACCAATCCCAAATTACATTTTGGGCTCCTTCTTATCATGAGTGTGTTAGTCTCCCTGTGTTTAAGATAATAAATGTCCACTAATTAAGTAAGTTACTGACAACTCACTTAATTAATATCTAGCTCCAAGAGTAGTACCACTCAACTTCATCGTCATGTCGGACTAAGTCCACCTGCAGGGTTTAACATGACAATCCTTATGAGCTCCTCTTGGGGACATTCTCAACCTAGATTACTAGGACACAGTTTCCTTCTATAATCAACAACACACACTATAAGTGATATCATTTCCCAACTTATCGGGCTTATTGATTCATCGAACTAAATCTCACCCATTGATAAATTAAAGAAATAAATATCAAATATATGTGCTTGTTATTATATTAGGATTAAGAGCACACACTTCCATAATAACTGAGGTCTTTGTTCCTTTATAAAGTCAGTATAAAAGAAACGACCTCTAATGGTCCTACTCAATACACTCTTAGTGTACTAGTGTAATTATATAGTTAAGATAAACTAACACCTAAATACACTACAACCTTCCAATGGTTTGTTCCTTTCCATCATGGTCGTGAGCTACTGTTTATAATTTATAAGGTACTGATAACATGATCTTCTGTGTGTGACACCACACACCATGTTATCTACAATATAAATTAATTGAACAACTACATTTATCACAAATGTAGACATTTGACCAATGTGATTCTTATTTCTAGATAAATGTTTTATACCAAAAGCTAGGCTTTTAGTATACATTCTAACATGTATGTGGTTTGGAACTAGGTAAACCTTACCTTAGAGTTTCAGCCATGAAAGGAATAAAAACCCTAGAGAAGCTTAAAACTCAAACTAACATACTTATGATCTTTCTCATGATATGTTATGAATGTTTCCTTGATGTTTCATGCTTGTATGTGGTTTGGAACAAGGTAAACCTTACCTTAGAGTTTCGGCCATGAAAGGAATAAAAACCCTAGAGAAGCTTAAAACTCAAACTAACATGCTTATGATCTTTCTCATGATATGTTATGAATGTTTCCTTGATGTTTCATGCTTGTATGTTGTTTGGAACTAGGTGAACCTTACCTTAGAGTTTCGGCCATGAAAGGAATAAAAACCCTAGAGAAGCTTAAAACTCAAACTAACATGCTTATGATCTTTCTCATGATATGTTATGAATGTTTCCTTGATGTTTCATGCTTGTATGTGGTTTGGAACTAGGTGAACCTTATCTTAGAGTTTCGGCCATGAAAGGAATAAAAACCCTAGAGAAGCTTAAAACTCAAACTAACATGCTTATGATCTTTCTCATGATATGTTATGAATGTTTCCTTGATGTTTCATGCTTGTATGTGGTTTGGAACTAGGTGAACCTTACCTTAGGGTTTCGGCCATGAAAGAATTAAAAACCCTAGTGAGGCTCAAACTCAAATCTAACTTGCTTATGATCTTCCTCATTATATGATATGAAGATAACTTGATGTACTTAAGATTTCATATTGTTTAGAACTAGGTTTCCACATTGAAAACTTTCGGCCAAGATAGAATTTAAGGCTTAGGCAAGCTTAGACTCAACTCTAACATGCTCATGTTTTTCCCTATGATATAATATGAAATTAACATGATATTCTCATGCTTGTATTTGGTTGAGAACCTAGCTCCACACCTTATGACATTCGGCCACTTATAGTTTGTAGACCTAAGAAGGTTGAAACCTTAACTCAATATGCTCATATTGTTGCTTATAATAAATGTTATGAAAATTGTTTAGGGTTCACATGTTGATATGCTAATTGTAACCTAGATCTAGGCCTTGCATGTTTCGGCCATATTGTGAAATTTAGACCTAGGAAGCTTAGAACCTAAATTTAGTATGCTTATGATGTTCCTTATGATAAATGTTATGAATGGATTTAAGGTTCATATGTTTTTATGATTTCTTGCAATCTAGAAGAACCCTTGCATGTTTCGGCCACCCTTAGTAGGTTGATGTTTGAGACCCAATTATGACTCTTTATGTGCTTCACTTTGCCATGATATGAATTAGGAGATGCTAACTTATGTTCCATGCATTCTTATGCTTTCCATGATATGTTAAATGCTCATTTTATGTATGCTTATGAATTATGCATGAAAATATCTTCTATGATGTGCTAAATGCTCAAATATGTATGCTTTATGAAATGAAAAGAAAAGGCCTAAGAGATGCTTCCCTATTGTTGGGACTAAGAGCACTCTTTATGACAAGCTAAGTGAAAGGCCTAAGAGTTGCTTCCCTATCAAGTGGGACTAAGAGCACTCTCTATGTTATGAAAAGTTATGAATGACATGTACATGATATGCTATGAATGACATGAATATGATATGCTATGAATGACATGTACATGATATGCTATGAATGACATGAATATGATGTGCTATGAATGACATGTACATGATGTACTATGAATGACATGAATATGATATGCTATGAATGACATGTACATGATATGCTATGAATGACATGAATATGATGTGCTATAAATGATATGTATATGATATGCTATGAATGACATGAACATGATATGCTATGATATGTATATGACATAATATTTTACTTTGTATGGCTTGTACCAAAAGGGTGGGCTCCTTATGCGCCCCTAGGTCGATGGACTAAGAAACGGGCCTAGTAAAGAGTGGGCTCCTTACATGCCCCTAGGTCGAGCTACGGGCCTAGTTTCCTAGTAGGTTCAAGACTAGCTACCTTGAGTCTACTTAGGATGCGCGCATTTATGTATGTATGTGGTACTAAGCCGGGCCCCCTCATGTTGAGATTATTTTTAAGTACTATATGATATTGTTTTAAGACATTTTGCACATGACATGAAGCATGTTTTGAAAAGCATCTTGCACATGACATCACCCATGATTTAAAGGACATCTTGCATATATGTTTATAATATGGAATGATATGATATGACTCTTACTCACATGCTATGATAGGATGTTCTTTATGCTATGATATGATATGTCATGATGCTTATTTTTACGATATGACATGATATGTTATGATGCTTACTTTACGTTATGATATGATTGTCATTTATGCCATGATAAGTCTATGTCATGATATGATGCTTACTTTATGCTATGATATGATAAGTTTATGCCACGATATGATGCTCACTTTATGCTATGATATGATTGTTATTTTATACCCTGATATGATTTTCATTTATGATATGATATGAGTTTCATTTATGCTATGATATGTGATATGATTACTCTCATATGATATGTACGGTTTTTATGAGTAGGAAAGGATCTTACTGAGCCTTGTGTGTTCATAGCTTACTTTCCTTGTACCACAGATAAAGGTAAAGGATGGATAAACTAAAGGAGTAGCAGGAGGGGCAAGAGATGTGTGTGGTGGTGGCTTGGCTAAAGAAAATAAATGACCTGCTTATGTGAACTTAGGAATGATATGAAATATGTTTATTTTATGTTGATGACTTGCATGACCCCTTTTACTTACGCTTATGTTAGGAATGGATAATTATGTTTCTTTAAGCTTATAACTATGCTGGGCATATTGGTATGATTAGTTGTGATTTAAATGAATAATTACTTCCGCTGTTTTAAAAAGAAAAATCATAAAAACTATTTTATATGTACGTTATGTATAATAGAAGGTAACCCCGCCTCCACTTAGCAGGAGGGGAGGGCGGGCATTACACTCGTGGCCAGAGAGGGGCCACGGCGACAACCCATGCTTGCGAAGGAAACCTAATCGAGACAGACAACGAGAGGCAGCGGCATTAATGGATCGGAAAAGAGCTCAGCATTGGCAAGATCAGGAGATGGTGGTGGAGACGAGATCCGAGACTCTCGCAATGACCGACGACATCGGCGATCATAGATAGGGCACAACACGGTGAAGAATGACAGGTGGATCGGTCGCTGGTCTTGGCATAACTGAAGGGTGTGACAACGTCTCCCACATGGCTGGCGACTGTGGCATTGTTGGGGAGGATATGGCGATCAATAACAAAGAGGTCGAGAGGAGAAGAGGGCAAGGCACGAGTGGAGAATCAGGTAAAATGAAAAAGTCGAGGGAAGTAAAACTTAGGTTTATTTTATATATACATTTAATCTTATAACGTTAGGTTTATTAATCCAATCAATTCTCATTTTAATTAGATATCTAAACTGACTTTCTCCAATTCCAATAAATCTACCCATCAAAACATGTCATACAACTTCCGTATAAATTCTGAAAAATTTCTAAAAATTCTCAGAAAATTTTGTTAGGTCATTTCTCCAATAACACTTATTATTTAATTATCATATCTTACAACTTTGAACCAGGTTACCATAATCAAAAAAGGAGAGATTGTTGGTGCAGAGAGCACCAGACGATCAACCCTATGTTTTGATAATGGCAAAGGGTTCAAAGTTAAGTTGTCTTGTTATCTAACAAGTGTCACGCCCCGAGAGTAAGGTTGTCCGATGAAAATTGGACAACACCTCCCTTGTAGCACTAACAAATGAAATCAGTATACATTGTCACAAGACTACTCACAAGCTATCATCAACAACCCACAAAGCTAGAATATACAAAACCACACAATTATATACACAACCCATACGGTTGGAACAAAAAGAACATAACCACGTAGTTATATAGTAAGCAGCGCACATAGCTGTAGTAAAATACAGCGAAAATCACAAAATAACGAACGCAAAATCATAATACAACTAACTGCGAGCCGGTCCAGCTTAACACAACCACATCAACACAATTATAGGAAACCACAAAGCTAAACTCCATATAAAAGATACATATACACAAATAAGTCTAAAGCCAATAATGCGAACGGAAGCAATAATATAAGAAGTCTCTCGATGTGACATGGGATTGATGAACAGGATCTCCAAGAGACCCCATAAATTCTTTACCTGCTACATGGTAAAAGAAAACCAATTTATGGGGCGGTTAGTGTTAGGACTCAATGGGTAATAGACAGATAGTATATGAACATAATAAAGAACTAGAGATACAAGGTATACAGTCTCATAGGGAAAATAGCAGATACTATAATGATATCATAATAAATATTCATACCTAAAACCATATCCTAGACTAGTAATAGAAGGTCAGTAGTAGTAAAAATCTGCTACGGTACTGCTCATAACTACAAAGATAACATGTGAGATATATACATACTACTAATAAGTAAGCCCGTGTTGAGCCACATGCGACAGGTATATAACTCAACATATGTAAATATATCACATGGATACAATAAAACAACTACATAAGTAAGCAATCAACAGTATCTGTATGTATAATAATAACAGCGTATGCACGGATGGTCACCCCGCCCACCCCTCTACACCACGACCCTTGTATGGTCGAGAGGCTGGATTGATGACAACTATGCAACACTCAAAGGACGTCACTACTCTCGAGTGACTGAGTGGACAGGTGTTGAGTAGATAACTAGCTACATAGTGAAAGGGGGTCCCTGCTGCTCGCATCTCCAGCTACCACTACCCATGAGTGGTCGAGTGTGCGACGCTAATACTAACTGACGACTCTCTCTCACCACAAGGGAGACAATGGTCATCAGTATGCATGCAATGATATGATGCACAAGATGCAATAGTCATCATATATATATAAACATAAATAGAAATCAAGTATGCTACGGGAAGTTAGCATACTCAATAAGGTATGTGAATAAACAGCATTCAACGCAAGTAAGCATTGTATCTAGTATCTGCTAAATATCATGGATAGCAACCTGAGACTGTATAGATATGGAAATGAGTATCTCAAAGATCGAGTGGATAAGTATCAAGCACAAGAAAAATACGAGTAGAGTCAAGATAAATACAGTTACTATCCGAACATAGCTCATGCACTAAGGTCAAAGAACTAAAAAAATCAATATAAGAAGTACCCGCCTTTATCTGTCAATTATGCTAGATAATCTCACATTGAGACACTCGTCTCAAGTCAACGTCCTGCAGATCACATAATATATAGTTTAGCTAATCACAAATGTAACAACAGTTAAACCCAAAATCCAAACTAATTAGGAAAACCCCTAATCGAATAATCATCAATTAACTCTGATTAATGATTAACTCCAACTAATATCAATTCCTTGATTGAATTAGGTTTAATCCAACATTATCAACTCTTTAATTGATCCATGTAGAAATCCATTTACTAAGTCAACTTAACATAAATCCAACATACCTAATTCATCCAATTTATTAGTTTAGATTTAATCATATCATCCAACAAATCCAATAATCCTCAATTAACACAATCATCCTTTAGATTAATCAATTACAAGCTTAAATACTCATATCACTAGCTAAATCTATAATCCAATAGATTAAACAATCATAACCATTTCACCATCCAATTGGATTTACATCTATGCATGAAACAATCCAAAACTCACCTAAATCCGTACGCTCTTTTGTTGACTCGCGGCCAGAGTAATGACTGTTGAAATTTGTGGTCGAAACTAAGTAAGGTTGTTGTCTTCCCAAACAAACACTCCAAATCAGCACTAAGTCTAGATCTAACATTCAAATCATATGCTAGGCTAACAGATTACCTCAAATGCGGGAGCTGATAGCAAGGTACCCTCGTCAATAATGTCTAAAGTCATCTGATGATCTGTTGTTGGTCAAACATTGCCGAACAACCCTTCAAAAGGACCACATCAAGATGTCATCTCCGGTGTAGCCTTGCCACGCATAGAAGAAAGAGAGATGACTCTGGCTAGAGCGAAGGTAGGCGGCTGATAGTGTGGCCACTGCGATTTCTCCCACACCCGGAGGAGGGAGAGCAGATAGTGGTTACGGTGTGCATTGCAGATGTGATGGGGCGATGTCTCGAAGACACGATCCGGCTACATGGATCGATGGCAAGGCGGCGAGATCGAGTTGGCCTCACACGAAGAGGCGACGACGACACTTGGGCACCGACTTGGGTACTCGGAGACGAAGAGTGGCTGAATGAAATAACCACAGTACACGGCAAGAGCTGGATGGTCGGCAGGCAATGGTGGATCGAGTGGAGAGGAGGAGATGGCGACCGAGTGAAAGGGGATCGGAAAGGGACACATGAGAATAGGATCAAGATTGGAAGAGAGATAGAGTAGGGGGAATTGGTACTGTAGCTTAAATATGTAGGGTTAATGATTATAACTTTAGGTTATTTAATTCAATTAACTCCCACTTAGGAGATATTCCAAACAGGCTTTCTCTAAGCCTAATCGATTCATCCCCTTAATCGTGTCATACAACCTCTGTTTAAATCCCAAAAAAATCTAAAAATTTTATAAGATTATTCCTCCAATAACACTAATTATTTAATTATGGTATCTTACAACAAGTGTGACTGAGTTTGCAGAAAAGTCCTAAGTTGTCTTAGGAAAAAATCCTAGTGGATTATAGTAGGTGGAAAGTCTTAGCTGTAATTAGGCAATGAAATCCTGGCCCGGGGGACTAGGCAAAGTCTTGGCGAGTTCAAGAATTTAGATGAAATCTTAGGTCGAGGATTCTAGGTGAAAATCTTGGGGGTCGCAGACACCTGGTGGAAGACTGGACGGGTTATGGATCAGACGTTCAGCATGAAGCACTAAAGTCTCAGACGCTTAGCAAAAGTCCAAACAGTCTAAAGTCAGGACCGGACAGTCTGGAGGCTGTCAAAAGTTAATTTTTATACTGTTTGCCTATTATTCTAACTCTGTTTTATAAAAAAACTAACATTTTTACTGGTAAAGGTTTTTGCCTTGTTCGGTCGATTGAATGTCGGTATTGGTCGACTTAACACCGGGATCGGTAGACCGAACTTCGAGATCGATTAACCGAACATCGAGATCGATCAACCAAACCCCAGTGATCATATCAGTTCACGGTCACCCTCGACAAAGGGATCGGTCGACCAAATGTCGAGTTCAGTCAACCTAATAGTGGATAAGCAGCGGACTGATCAGAGCGACTTGATCAGATCAGATAAGTCGGGGATCATCGGCTATCGATCTACCAAACAGTCGAATCGGTCGATCGAATGAAGATTCATCCGAAGCGACGGCATCTGGATGGGAAATCGGGCTAATTTAGGCAGGATCAATCGACCGATCAGGGGGATCGGTTGATCGATCAACGTTGAGTCAAACACTAATCCCGAGACCAATGGATCTAGATCAAGTCTAACTCGGCTATAAAAGGAAGCCTTAACCAGCACTTCGAGACAATGAATTTGAACATTTTCTGCTCCTATATGCTACTCCAAAGACAAGTCCACAAAGTCGTAACGCTATTCCGAAGATCGAAAGCTCACATCTCCAACCCTCTATGTCGTCGGTATAGTTTTTCATTTATTGCGCTTAATCTACTCAATTGTAATTGCACTTGTCTTTGTAATTCTCTAAATTGATAGTGAATTGCCTAAAGTAAATACTCAAAAACTGTGGGCCTTGGAGTAGGAGTCGTCACAAGCTCCGAACCAAGTAAAATCAAAGTGTCAACTTGGCTTTTGATTGCTTGGTTTTCTTTCTTACTATTTTGCTGTGTTTACTTTGTTTTCCACAAAATGAATGTGAAAGTCACGAGTGATATTCAACCCCCCTCTCCTCTAGCGCTTTCGATCCTACATTAGCATCATTGACTAGCTCTAGGGTGACCGGTCTGATCTCACGGAATTTTTCCACCGGCTAATAGGATAAATCGAGAAGTGCACACGGCGGGCAACCCAGAAGCCCAGCATTCTTTGGTTGCATGCCCTATTTGGAGGAAAAAATCTTGCAAATATGTCATAATTAGGGATCAAACCGTGAGCACCTAAGTAACAACCTTGATATCCTATCGTGGTACCATAACCTCAGGGACGGTTCAAACTTTAATTTTAGTCACATGATGTGGTTGTATAGTTGAAATTAAATCTCATCTTATGTTAGCATTAGGCCTAATACCAGTTATGAAATGATTAACAAAGACACTTTTTGTATCATATTTCACTTATTAATAAAAGACAAAATTAAATTGGTTATAATATTTACTTCAGTTTAGTACTAAATGAATAAGTATAATAATGTCCTCGAGTAGAAGTTTCTAGTCTACAACATATCAATTGGTTGAATTGATAGTGAAATATTATTGATATATAGAAAGCTACTCTTAACTAGTCCTAGTCAAGCATTAATATACAAGAACAATATTAATGCATTGAGACTAGTATTTAAGTCAATGGATGACTTAATTTTACAAGTCGTGGATATGAGATATTAGGTTGACACATTGGTATTTATTAGAGAATGTGTACTAAATGATCCGTCATGAGATGTTTCATGGATCGTTATATGAGTGTCATAACATTCTCATAGCGACTATTAGTATGAATAGTCCTTAGACCTAAAATCACTACGGTTCCCTACATAAGGAGTTGTGTACTTTGATATCGACAAACATCACCTGTAACAAGGTGAACTATAAAGTTGATTACTAGGTATGCAATAAATTATACGGAGGGATGTGAGTGATGTTCATGAGATATATCCCTTCCATATGATGGAAGCGATATCTGTGAGCCCCTTGATTAGTAGGACACAAGAATGCATGATCATGCTCGAATGAGTCAATATGTGATATTGAGCTTATTTGATTGAGTGTGTCTACTTAGAGATCAAGAAACACAAAGATTGATAAGAGAATGACATGGTCTATGCCTCATTGATCAATCTAGATTTCAAGGATAGAAGGATTGAGTCATACAAGATAATAGACATGGAAAGGTTAAGTTAGATCTCGACATTTTCGCCACTTAGGTAGTAATGATGTTTTGCTAGATATCACTCATTGTTTATATATTTAAAATAGTTTTAGAGATATTGCTAACGTTACGAGAACATATTGAGTCGCACATAAAAAAATAAGTTGATTTAGAGATGAGTTTATATGATAGATTATTGGATTACGTCTAATCCGAATTAGATTCAATTAAATCCAACTATTGGATTGAGTCCAATTCGAATTAGACTCATAGAGTCAATTCAGATTTATGATGATTAATGAATTAGACTTATTGAGTGACTTGATGAATTTGAATTCATAAAAGTAGAGGAGTGTTTAATTTAGAATTGATCATGTATTGGATGAAGAGCAAAAGATCAATTTTGAATTGATCATGCATTGGATAAAGATAAATATTAATGTTTATTAAGGTAATTGATATTAAGGTAATTTTATGAATGAGTATAAAAGGGATTTTGATTCATTTCATGAAGTGTAATGTGTTCTTGCTCCTTTTCTTCTTCTTCTTCCACTCTTGGCTGAAATCTTCCTAGTGGTTGCTAGCACAATCTTTTGTTGATTTTCTTCTCTACTTCGTGAGTTCGTGAGATTGACGGAAGACTAGTTCGTGTGGATACTGAAAGAGGTACTGGCACGTGATCGTGCTGAGATCCTAACCGTCGGGAGTTCGTGTTCACACATCAAAAATATAACTCTCTTCATAAAACTTAGCATGTGGCTTCTAGAAAGAAACTAATTTTTCCATTGTACTTTCTACATATTTAACACCCTAATCCCCTTCATCTTATTCAATAAAGCCAAAGTCTCCATTCATGCGATTCTGCACGAGTAAGACTGTAAAATTTACTAGAGAGTTTCTTGCATTCATTCTTTCTTTAATCATTCTCAACTCACCCAATTTAATGGCTAAACAAATATTATAAACTCTTCGGTCATATATTTTGTTGCTTCATGTGAGTTTTGCTACAACTAAAATAATACTTATTTTTTATCCATAAAATAAGGTGCATCGAAAAGGTAAGCTTTAAATAAATCACCGCTCACTTTTCAAGCTGGCACTGAATGAGATCGGTTGATCCACCGTATGAGAAGGCATTTCAGTTTTTTTGGGGTGGGGGGATTAGAGAGCTCTCTATTCCTTTCATCCTTATAAGTATTTTCATTTGTTTGTATTTATATGTATTTTTAAAAAAAAATTATAATTATTTATATGAAATTAAAAGATATCATTATAATATTTTCAATGTGTTGGATTGGGTAGTGATTGGTTGGGTGACTCAATATAAAAAGGCTCAAGCTTAGGTAACACCATTTTAATGATGATCGGTTTCTCTTAAGTTTGTCAAATTTTGTAAAAATATCCTTTAAACTTTAGAAATTTTAATTTTTGAGAGTTCAACAAACGATTCTAATAAGTTTAGCATATCAATTACTATTTAGAAGAAATATAACGATACATCATGAACTTTTTTAATTAAAAACAAATTGACCGTGTCGGGATCAAAACTAGTAAAATAAGATATTTATATGTTTGAGGTTTGATTTACAAAAATGAAAACAATTTCTACGATATACAAATTAACAGTGCAATTAATGAAAATGGCGATGCCTGAAGATTAGCAGACGGTCGATGGCTCTAGATTCTTACATCCACAGGAAGAAAGCGGCGGAAGAAAGGTCGAGCCTTTCCTCGCTTCCTCTCTTGGTATCCACTTCTTTTCTCTTCCTTTCCCTTGTCAAGTTGCATAGAAATTGGGAGGTCGCCGTGCTTCTTCCAGCTATCGATTCTTCTCCTACCTCGCTCGCTTCTTCCATCCAAGAACACATCTTTTGGGTGAAGTAACTTCACTTTAGATTTTCGGGATCAATTTCTGATTTTGGGAGTTTCGGGCAACGACAAGCACTTTGATGGATGTTCTTCCTCGGACGGACGAGGAGGCGGCGGCGCGTTCCTACGGGCCTAACTGGTTCGTTGCCCGTGAAGGCGGCGGCGGTGGGGGATGGAGTTGGACGGCGGAGGAGAACAAGCGATTCGAGGACGCCCTGGCAAAGTTCGACGGCGAAGCCCCCGACCGCTGGGCCAAGGTCGCAGCTTTCGTCCCCGGGAAGACCGTTGGAGACGTCATCAACCATTACCGCGAATTGGTGTTCGACGTGAGCGAGATAGAACCCGGGCGCGTGCCCTGCCCTGAAGGACGGAGGAACTCGCAGTGGGTCGGTGCACGATCATCTGACCATGAGAGGAAGAAAGGAGTCCCGTGGACCGAAGAGGAGCACAAGTAAGCTCACCCCGCTCAAGCTTCCTCAGCAAAATGTATATATGTTTTCTTTCCCTGACATCGAGATAGTTGATGCTAACTATATGCCTAAATTGTTTAGGCTATTTTTGTTCGGTCTAAAGAAGTTTGGTAAAGGAGATTGGAGAAGCATATCGCGGAAGTCGGTGATCACCAGGACCCCTACTCAAGTTGCTAGCCACGCACAAAAGTACTTTCTCAGGCTCAATTCAGGCAGCAAAGACAAGAGAAGGTCCAGCTTTCATGACATCACCACAATCGATTTGCCGGCTAATAAGCCCCGTTCACCATCATGCCAGTCATTTACTACTGTAACTTCGCGATCAAGCTTAGCAATGTTACCTGATTTGCCAGGGCAGTTACCACTTCTTCCTGATCAACTTCTAAATTCATTGCAGGGGGGTGAGTCCATGCAGTCACAAATTGGATTGTGAATGCCACATCCTCTGTTATTATCTTGTGTACTTTCACTATTCGAGCTTGATTCTTACTTCCCTGTATATGTATTATGACACTATAACTATATATGTTTAGGTTTCTCCTTGCAATTGGTACCAATCAGTGTCTACCACTAAACCACTAATAATTTTATGACGATGTTAGCCCACTAAACCTTCAGTGTTCATCTTTCCATGCTCTTTCTGACTGTGTTCTTCTGAAGGTATGCAGAGTGAATTGATCTATGAAAGTGAGAGTCAAATCCAGATCTTAGCTCGAGGGAAGTTTAAGTGTGGTCGTTTGAACCATAGTTGATGTTGACTTAGTAACCACTGGCTCAGCATCTGATTCCATGTGCCTCTCTGATGTAGACGGAAAGAATAAACAAGGGAAGCATAGCCGATGATCATTTCGTCAGCTTGAGCATTTCATGCGAATCCATTTGTTTATGGTGTGGTCTGATGATCATAAAGTATAAACTACAATTTCCCTTGGAACTAATTTAATTTTCAATGGTTTGGAAACTCGAATAGGGCTTCTTCAGCTTCATTTTAAGTTGAAATGAACCAATTGATGGCCTTAGGAAAGGCATGAAGTCAAAGAAAAGCAAACACAAATTGTTTTGCTTAAAATTTAAAATACTTTACATGTTAAAGAGAGATAGGGACAAGTCCAACAATAGAGAGGGGGGAAGCCTTTCCATGCTATTTTTTTTATTAAAAAAAAACAGAAAAGAAAAGAAAAGAAAAATCTTGCCAAAAATGGTCTTCTCCTCCAACGCCAATCTCGAAGTACCCCCCAGGCTCGAGCTTTGAGATTCATCCGTCCCATAACAGAAGCAAAAGAGTTCAGAGAAGGTTCAGGCTTAACAGTAAGTTACCGAAGCTTTCCCACCTCAAAAGAAATGAAGCTGGACTTTTGAAGAGCATTACGTATCTCTGCTCACTCTCAATTAAAACTCTGCAGAGCCAGAGCTTTCACTCGCTTCCAGGATGACGAGATTCTTCCACCATGATGACTCCAAGCGCAAACCAGCCCACTTAGCGTTCCACGGCGACTTCCACTTTAGACTGTCGCTTTTCCAATCTGTTCTCAATAAATAAGCACCAGGCGATCGATCGATCGATCAAGCTGCTGGTTTCAAAATGTTGAATGGAAATGAGAAGCGCGGAGGCAGGGGCTCGTCTGGGGGGTTGCTGCGCAGAGCACGCTGCACGGTGGTGAGGCTCTTCGGGTATTTGGGAAGTAAAACCTCGAAGGCCCTGCACTTTGCGTCTGGAAGCAGAAGGTTGACGGCGTCGAGCGCGACGCAGCAGGCGACGGCCAGCGCTCCTGATGCGGATTGCGAACACCTGTCGGAGGCCATGGAAGACTGCATCAAGTTCCTACACTCCTCGTCGAGGAAGGCGTGACACACAGATCGTTAATTAATTAGCACGGCGATTAATATATTCACAAGCTT
The DNA here is from genome assembly GCF_018446385.1 of Zingiber officinale. Taxonomy (NCBI): domain Eukaryota; kingdom Viridiplantae; phylum Streptophyta; class Magnoliopsida; order Zingiberales; family Zingiberaceae; genus Zingiber; species Zingiber officinale. The sequence continues at coordinate 52,602,020 of NC_055990.1, forward strand.
CTTGATTTGATTTGTAGCATTTATTTTTTATATTAGCACCGTGCCATGCAATATAACTTTACAGTCTCCATTGCATGCCCCAGTGTTCCACCTACGTAGCAATTGCATTTTACATTTGAGTGATCTTCCTCTGAATTCCTAAACTATAGGCATTTTAGGGTTTCAGACAGAGTCTCAGAAAGTTTATCAAGTGATTAGAAAATGGCGTTTTGTGCAATGTCAAGTCGCCATTTAGTGTTTTTCTCATCGATCTTAATTAACTTTATCCTTATGAACTCGAACGGAAACTATATTCACTAAAAAAAAAAAAAATACTATTTTGGGAAGAATTTCTAAAAAATTTTCGTTGCAAAAATTTTTGGAACGAATTCTATGATGAAAAAATTTTCGTTGCAAATATTCTCGTTGCCAACTTGGCGACGAATTTGGGACAAAATTAGCGACGCATAATATTTTTGTTGCCAAATTCGTTGACAAGTTTACAACAAAAATAATATTCGTCACAAATTGTTGTAAAATTAGGAACGAATTTGGCAACGAAATTGGCAACAAATTAAAATTTTGTCGCCAAATTCGTTAAAGATTCTGCAACAAAAATAAATTTTCGTTTCAAATTTGCAACAAAGTTGGCGACAAAAATAATAAAAAAAATTATGATCTACTATAAAAAAATTTTAGTACCAAATTTTGTTCCATAATTTGAGATAAATCTGTGAATTTGTTGCAAATTCTGCAACAAAAACAATATTTGTTGCAAAATTGTCTACAACCAACCTGGGATTCCCAAAATCTGGGACGAATTTTGGGACGAAAAATAATTTGTCGCAAAATTATCGATACAATTATGATAATTTGTCGACAAAAAAATTGTCACCAAATTCGTCCCTAAATCAAAAAAATTCCAACAGAACTAATTTATTTATACAATTTTCATTCAAATACATATCACAACAGAATTAAATGCCACATCATAAACATTCAACCCATCATAAACATTCAGCACATACTAATTAATATTATCACATCCTATTTAACATATATACACATCTATTAATATTTGAAATCAATTTTACAGTAATACAAATCCAAAAACTTCTCAAAAAGTTATACAAAACTTTCTTCTTCAAGACTCTAAAATTTGATACAAGTCAAATAATACAAAAAGTAATACAAATCCAACACCTCCTAAAAGTTATACAAGTTTTTTCAAAATAAACAATACATACATGAACTCATCCCCATATAATCTTCTTTTCCTGCATAAAAACATACAAACAAATCAAATCATTTCTAACCAGAAAGATAATTATTTAAATTATAATTCTACTTTGCAATCCTTGCCAAGAACCACTATCCTTGCAAGTCCTACAATTCAACACCTTCCTCTCCACCTTCCTTTCCACTATCTACAAATATCATAAACATATTGCAACCTATTTCACCAGGTTCAATTGTAACTAAGTATCCTCAATATGATACAACATATTTCACCTCATCAAATTGTAACTACAAATATCATAAATATAATATAACCTATTTACTACATCAAATTGTAACTACAAGTATCCTAAATATGATATAATTTATTTCACTACATCAAACTATAGTTACAAAAATTCTATTAGCTTTCAATCTGACATGGAGAGAATGGTGTGCCTTCTTAAAATTCTTATCATATGAAAATATCTCAAATGATAAAAACACAAAATCGTCAAGATGAATTAGTTGATACTATACTTGCATTTAATGCTCATGGTTACTTTGTTGCTAGTAAAACTCTAATCATAATTCATAATTCTAGCTCATAATGTAGTAGTTGCAAATTTCAACAAGTTTATAAAAAGAATGATGCCCATATTTAACTCTTCTATTAACTCATCAAAAGAAAATGATAAAATAAATAAATAAATAAAATTATAAATACAACATGTTCAACTAAGAGTGTGTTACTAAATACTTACTTTTTCGCCGACATAGATTTTTGGCTCACCAACCTTGCTAAAAATAAAATAACAATATTAATTAAAATAAAAAAATTGAAAGGTTCACAATCTATGAATTAATAGTTAAAAACACTAAATATAAGATGCAAAATTCAAAAATTGCTTCAAACCAGTGATAAACTAATCAGTTAAATCCCGACGATCAACCAAATTCTAGATATACATCCAACTTCTCTCATTCTACATTTTACCTGTATTTATATATTTAAATACTATTAAAAATTACTACATATAAATCTTGCTAATGAAGATAAATTAACAAAGAGCACCTTATTAAAATAAAGGAACACACTTATATATAAAATATTACTGGATGAAATTTTGAAAGGAATAATACCAGTACAAGCTAGAATGCCACGGGGAAGATCTACAAGAGTGTTTTATGATACAAGTGTCTCCAACTACACCGAGCTCATGACAAATTGAGACCTGCACAAACAACATTACAAATTTAGTCAATATCTTAACATAATAAATAAAAAATAAAATTAATTTATATAAGAGTTAAAATATACATCTACAGCCGCAGCCACCGGGGGTAGCTGCGGCCACCGGTCTGCCCCTGTAACAACCCACCCCTTTGTACTATGTGTTGTAAAATAATAAAGCAATATCAAGCAGTATTATTTTTGCACAAAAATAAGCATGCAATAGACAGATAAATAAAGGAGTAGGGTTTAGAATATAGTTATCCGGTTGAAGCGTCGGCACGCCGACTGTCCTTAGAGAATTTATTGCCGCCTCACGGTGCAAAGGCTCTCCGGCAAAATTCTCCCAAGATCCGACAACCGCTCGTCTCGTCCGTAGGTGCACTCCAAAACGGACGCGACACTCGGACCCAACCTCAGATCGCCGTAAGACCAAGCCTCAGGACAAGAAAAAGAAAGACGAGAAGAAAGCAGAAAGAATCGCACAGAGAAGGGAGAAAGCTCTTTTATTCACTCTGAGAAGGTACGAAGCACTGCTTCGCTAGCGAGGAAACGCGCCTCAGTGTCGCGTCCGCGTCCCTTCCTCACGCGCGGAACAAAACCGAAGTCCGCGTCCCTTCCTCACGCGCGGAACCAAACTCTGGTTTGGTTTTGGTTCAGACCGAACGAGAACCGGAAACCAAACTGGTTTGGTTCAGACTGAACCAAACTAGCAAAAACAGACCGGGCCGCCCGTGAGCGCAAGGCCCACGGGCTGGGGATTTGCACCCCCCCCCCCCCTACGCGCGTTAATCGCGCACGTGACGCCCGATTTATGGATTTCCGGCTCGAACCCCCCAAATCCACTCGATTTGGGCTTGGCCCACGCATGCGTGTAGGTCCTCTTATCATTGGTAAGCAAGGATGGAAGGGCTTCCTATATAAGCCCTTCCAAGCTTCTCCACTTAGCAATGTGGGACTAAAAACACTACAAAAAATGCTTTGAATTTAAAACAAAATTCAACAATCCCCCACAAATTCAAATCATTTCGGTTAAAAACAAAAAACAAAAAAAAAATATGTCCTGAGGCTAGGTTGCAATGAGCTTTTAGTGAAAATACCTTCCGGTTTAAATTTTCACCTAAGTACACCAATCTTATTCACATAGGTTTGAAGTGAACTAGGTCTTGAACTTAAACCTTTTTATATGTGAAGTCAAATTGTAACAACTCATCACGGGCGACGGTTGAATCCTTCTGGGTTGGTGCATTACGGTCATGCCACCGAATCTTGTTTCATAAGTGCTAAGGGGAGTTGCCTAGACCCCCCACACTGCGGCCACACAGTTACACTTATATAAGTGAGTTCTCCAAGGATGTACTGTGAGCATCCTGTCAAAAAGACCTTGAACTCATTAAGAGCCTCCAAGCTCATCCTTACTAGTAGTCAAGCATCTATCCAGGGAAGAGACTATGTGTTTATATCTCAATCAATTTGATGCTTACGGTTCACCCTTATAACTTGTTTATACCATATTGAACCTACTTCTTGGGATCTCCAATCAGATAGGTTGGGTTGCCGTTATAGATGAAACCAGGATAGGCCTCAGTCCCATTCCCTTACTGGATCTCTTGATTTTCTCAGAATCAAGTCCTTTTGTGAGTGGATCAGCAATATTATCTTTTGAACTTATGAAGTCCAATGACACCACTCCAATAGACACTAGCTCACGAATAGACTTCAATCTTATTCGTACGTGTCTCTTCTGTTTCTGGTTATACTTGGAGCTTCTAATCTGAGCTATTGTTGTTTAATTATCACAGTGTACTGAAATAGAAGGTATTGGCTTTACCATCAAGGGAATTTCTGAAAGAAGACCCTTAAGCCAATCAGCTTCAGTTACTGTGGTATCTAAAGCACACAATTCTGCCTCAGATGTAGAATGGGATATAATCGTCTGTTTAACAGACCTCCAAGCAACTGCACCGCCTCCAAGTGTAAAGACATAACCAGTAACGCCTTTACACTCAGCAGTGTCTACTATCCAACTAGCATCACTATATCCCTCCAGGACTGCAGGGAATCTCCCATACCACAAGCCCAAGGATATAGTACCTTTTAGGTATCTGAGTACTCTGTCTAATGCATCCCAATGCGTTCTGTCCAGACAGCTGGTAAACCTGCTCAATTTCGTTATAGCAAAAGAAATATCAGGTCTAGAACAATTAGCTAAATATATTAGACTACCTATTATTTGTGAGTATCTTAATTGAGACACTGCCACACCACTATTATTCTTGTGGAGAGTTTTTGAAGGGTCATATGGTGTGACAACAGATTTAACTTGGCTATAACCATATTTCTCTAATACTCTCTCAACATAGAGTGACTGAGAAATTGTTATTCCATCAGTTGAACGAGTCAACTTCAGCCCTAAAATCATATCAGCACAACCCATATCCTTCATATCAAACTTACCACTTAAGAGGGCCTTAGTCTCATTAATAATAGAAAGGTTAGTTCCAAATAGTAGAATATCATCTACATATAAACATAGGATAATACAATTATCACCTTTCATTTTAGCATACACACATTTATCAGAGTCATTTACTTCAAAGCCAAACGATAGCATAGCTCTATCAAATTTTTCGTACCACTGCTTTGGGGCTTGCTTCAAACCATAAAGAGATTTGACTAACCTACAGACTTTATTCTCATTTCCAGAGACTACATATCCCTCAGGCTGATCCATATATATCTCTTCTTCTAGATCTCCATTTAGGAATACCGTTTTGACATCCATTTGATCGACCTCAAGATGATATATGGATGTTAATGCGATTAACACTCGGATTGTAGTAATTCTGGTAACAGGAGAATAAGTGTCAAAATAGTCAATCCCTTCTTTTTGTTTGAATCCCTTAGCAACTAGGCGAGCTTTGAATTTATCTACTGACCCATCAGGTTTTAGTTTTCTCTTAAACACCCATTTACATCCTATAGTGGTACACCCAGGAGGTAAATCTACCAACTCCCAAGTGACATTAGAGATAATAGAGTCCATTTCACTTTTAATAGCCTCTTTCCAGTGTTTAGCTTCAGGAGAAGCCATGTCATCTCTATATGTTACAGGATCACCTTCTATATTATAGGTGATAAAGTCCTGGCCTAAATCCGTAGACATACGTTGCCTCTTGCTCCTTCTCGATTCTGTATACTCACTAGATTCATCTAGTCTAGAGTGACTTAAGGAAGGTGTACCCACTACGGATAATGGGACCTCTACGGAAGAAGGCTCATTTCTAGTAGGAATACTAGATTGAGGTGTTCTCGTCTTCATAGGAAATATATCCTCAAAAAATATAGCATCGCGAAGTTCTAGAATAGTATTTGAATCTATTCCAGGAATTTCTGATTTAATAATCAGGAACTTATATGCAATACTATTTTGAGCATATCCCAAGAAGATACCATCTACGGTCTTTGGACCAAGTTTTTTCCTTCTGTTTTCAGGTACTAGTACTTTTGCCAGGCACCCCCACACTTTAAGGTATTTCAAACTTGTCCTTCGGCCTTTCCAAAGCTCATATGGGGTTTTATCCTTTGACTTCATTGGGACTCTATTTAGCACATGGCATGCAGTGTATAGAGCCTCCCCCCACATAAAGTTGGGTAACCCAGAACTGCCTAACATGGAATTAATCATATCTTCAAGGGTTCGATTTTTTCATTTTGCTATACCGTTGGATTGAGGACTATATGGAGCAGTTATCTCATGGACTATACCTGTATCTTGACAAAATTTTTGAAACAGGTTCGAGGTAAATTCTCCACCCCTATCAGACCTTAACCTCTTAATAGTTTTATCGGTTTGATTCTCAGCTTCAGATTTAAAAAACATAAATTTATCTAAAGCTTCATCCTTGGTTTTTAGCAAATAAACATAACAATAATGAGAGTGATCATCAATGAAGGTAATGAAATACCTTTTATGGTCTCTCGTTATTACACCGTTAAACTCACAACAGTCAGTATGAATCAATTCTAAAATATCAGAATTTCTATCAACTGATTTGAAGGGTTTACGGGGTTGTTTATATTGCACACAAATTTCACATTTTTTCTTATCATTTATAGCATGCTTAGGGATCATGTCAAGATTCATCATCCTTTTTACGGTATTAAAATTGACATGTCCTAATCTGTCATGCCACAGATCATAAGACTCAATGTTATATGAACAACCAATATCAGAAGTTTTATTTAAAGTAGCATTTTCTACATTGAGTTTAAATAAACCTTCATTAAAGTAACCTTTTCCAATAAAGGTTCCTAAATGTAATATTACAACTTTATTACATTTGAAGTTCAACTCATAACCAGCACGGACTAACTTTGATCCGCTAATCAAATTTCGACGGACCGCTGGAACATGATGCACCTTATGCAGTGACAGGACTTTTCCAGAGGTGAACCTCAGGTCAACTTGTCCTATCCCAAACACCCTGGCTGCAGAATGGTTCCCCATGGTTACGGAAGTGCCTTCAATTGATAAGTAAGGAAGGTAGAGTGATCAGCACAACAGTGTACATTAGCACCTGTATCAACTAACCATTCATTAGGTTGATAGATCAAGTTTAGTTCGGGTTTGAAGGTAACAAACCTATTGCTGGTGTCGTCACTAGCAATCACGACATTTACTTGTGCCTTGGTGTTGGACGTATTGCTTTGGTTCTTGTCCTTTCGCTTAGGGCAGAATTTGGCATAATGTCCAACCTGTCCACATGCCCAGCAAGGCTTAGGTTTGGTTCCAGTTTTCTTTTGAACCTTTGGGTTGGGTTTCATCTTGTTCTTCATTTTCTGATTTTTGAATTTCTTCTTGTCAGATGAGACTACTACATTTGCCTTTGGAATAAAATCCATAGGTATTCTTGTATCATCATTTTTATGTTGCTTTCGATGTTCTTCTTCGATATTTAAGGCAATCATCAAATCTTCTAGAGAGATTTTACCTCTCCGATGTTTAAGAGTCATGCCAAAATCTTCCCAACTCGGAGGCAATTTTTCGATGATAGACAAGACCTGAAATTTTTCAGGTAATGACATATCTCCTTCAGCAAGACCATGAATTTGAACTTGGACTTCATGTGTCTGCTCAACCACAGATTTGCCTTCAACCATTTTGAAGTTCAGGAATTTTGACACAGTATACTTTTCTAAACCAGAATCTTCGGAGTTATATTTTTTATCCAAAGATTTCCACAGCTCTTTAGCTGAAGAGGTTGAGCAGTACACATCAAATAGTGCGTCTGAGAGGGCAGACAGGATTCTCCCATGGCAGAGATAATCCCTTTGCTTAAACCTCTCTAAGGCAGCACTACGGGCAGTTTCCTCTTTATTAGGTGAAGGAGGGTCTGTTTCTATAACGGAGAATAGCCCTAGCGTAGTAAGCCAAATTTTCATCCGTTGTTGCCAACGTCTGAAGTTTTGCCCGTAAAATTTCTCGGGTCTAGCACTAGCCTCATCAGATCCTATTACCCTATCATTTATCATGTCTATTGATACAGGCAATAAATTCTCTAAGAATGTTGTAAAATAATAAAGCAATATCAAGCAGTATTATTTTTGCACAAAAATAAGCATGCAATAGACAAATAAATAAAGGAGTAGGGTTTAGAATATAGTTATCCGGTTGAAGCGTCGGCACGCCGACTGTCCTTAGCGAATTTATTACCGCCTCACGGTGCAAAGGCTCTCCGGTAAAATTCTCCCAAGATCCGACAACCGCTCATCTTGTCCGTAGGTGCACTCCAAAACGGACGCGACACTCGGATCCAACCTCAGATCGCCGTAAGACCAAGCCTCAGGACAAGAAAGACGAGAAGAAAGCAGAAAGAATCGCACAGAGAAGGGAGAAAGCTCGAGGCTTGAGTGAAGAATAGAGGTGCTGCAAGTCCCCTTTTATTCACTCTGAGAAGGTACGAAGCACTGCTTCGCTAGCGAGGAAACGCGCCTCAGTGTCACGTCCGCGTCCCTTCCTCACGCGCGGAACAAAACCGAAGTCCGCGTCCCTTCCTCACGCGCGGAACCAAACTCTGGTTTGGTTTTGGTTCAGACCGAACGAGAACCGGAAACCAAACTGGTTTGGTTCAGACTGAACCAAACCAGCAAAAATCGACCGGGCCGCCCGTGAGCGCAAGGCCCACGGGCTGGGAATTTGCACCCCTCCTGCGTGCATTAATCGCGCACGTGACTCTTGATTTATGGATTTCCGGCTCGAACCTCCCAAATCCACTTGATTTGGACTTGGCCCGCGCATGCGTATAGGTCCTCTTATCATTGGTAAGCAAGGATGGAAGGGCTTCCTATATAAGCCCTTCCAAGCTTCTCTACTTAGCAATGTGGGACTAAAAACACTAAAAAAAATACTTTGAATTTAAAACAAAATTCAACACTATGTAGCCTTACCTTACAGGGCGGACGTTACTCTTTCCATGTCTAATTTTATGCTTACATTCTTTCATATTATAAATTGTTCGGTACTGAGACTTACTCTAAACTTGTTTCATGGTAGGACGTGATTTGGAACCCGACAAAGCTGGAAGGGAGTCTAGAGCTTCCAGCGGGTCGGGCCTGTGTAGCCCTGACCGCCCGTGTAGCCTTGCCAAGGCCACAATTTGGCATGGCCATGTGAAAGTCACACGATCCTGTCATCTTGGCTGAACCAAAGAGGTGCAAGCCCATATGAGTCCACACGGTCGTGTCCCCTTGGCCGAGAGGAAGAGGTGCATGACCGTGTGAATCCACACGGCCGTGTCACCTTGGCCGAGAGGGAGAAGTGCACGACCGTGTGAATCCACACGGTCGTGTCACCTTGGCCGAGAGGGAGAGGGCTGAGGTCGTGTGGCTCCACATGGCCGTGCCACGGGTCGTGTGGGGCGCCCTGCTCTACAAAGTGTTGGTTCTCCCCTTTGTACTTATCATCCCCACTCCAATTACTACCAAACTGTAAATTTATCATAAGCAACTCTTAGTAGTATTTCATGCATAGCCAAAAGGTAAGGAAATTCACTAGCACCAAGTTTTAACACATTCCTTGCACTAGCAAGTTCCAAGATCTTCTTCCATGGTTCCGTCACACACACACAACACACTGCTCCTGCATCTTACTCGAGCTTTCCTTTACCTTTATCTGTAACATAAGGAAATACAAATCTTTAAACGAATGCTTAGTAAGTACCATCTACTCACAAAACAAGCATTAAAACAAGAATAGGTGTTTCAAAAACTGCTTAGGGAAAACACAAACATGCACTTGATAGTAATTCACTCTAAAACGCATAATTCAGAAATAGGTGCATGACATGTATTTTTAAACAGGTTTATCATACAAAATATTAACTTAAAAGCATGCTAGTAGTGTAATGAAAACATGAATCTTTGCATATTATAGAGTTCATCAATGTTGCACTTTATAACTTAGGTTCTCAACCATAGGAATGCTTCCACTAATGTAAACAATGAATTTTGAAATCTTTATATTACATAACTAGTGAAAATAGTAAACAACTTGCTTTGGGTCCGACACTGTACCACTTTACGCGCATCCTTAATAAGATCTGAGGTAGTTAATTCCGAACCCATTAAGGTACTACTAAGCGATCTAGATGCCTAGGGGCGATCTAGGAGCCCACCCATGGACCTTGTGTCTAGTACATGCCACTTTAAAGTAAAATACTTTCTTTTAAATATTAATGCTTTCATATACTTTACACTTACTTATCATTTAAAAAAGTACCTTATGTGCGCTTAATCCCCCACACTTATAGGGAAGTATTTTAGGGCACTCGAATATGCTTCTTAGTCCCAAACTAAATGAGAAGCAATTCAAGATACGCTAACCATGCTCTTAATCCCAAAACTTAGAGGGCATCTTACATAACATGACATGCTTCTTCCTTAACATGTCTAAAGCATATCTCCATATGTATCTTCTAAATCATGCATAAAAGATATTATGAAATGCATCAGCGAAGCAACTTAAACTGCAGGTGAGTGGTACTTACATCCTCTCGCTAGATCTTACTATGATAAGGTGTAGGGAACACAAACCCCCCTCATGCACGCCTTACTTCCCCAAGACACCTTACCCGCACGTACTACCTCCTTGGGAGAAACCCTCCCCTTAGATTCTCTCCTTGAAAAGCTTTAAGACTTGGAGCCCTAGGATTCTTGGCCGAAACTTGAAAGGAGGAAGAAGAAGTTTCGGCTAGAGGAGAAGAGAAAAAGAAAATTAGGCTTTGATCTCATTCATCCCCTTTTATACTAAGTGGAAGTTAAAGCATCACTTCACACATAATCTACATATAATGAATTTTTCATATTGCTCATGTGATGCTTTACCACCACCCTAATGGCAACTCTAACCAATCTTAATTCAAAGGTCTTGGGTTCAATCCTAGCCCAAGGTCATTTATAAATCTATTTTTATTTCTTTTATCTTCTCCTATTTCTTTTTGCTTTTTTGAAAGAGAGGAAATTTACGGGCGTTACAATATCTCATACCTTATAAAAAGTTCGTCCTCAAACTTAGAACAATTGCAGATACTTTTGTCTCATATCTTCCTCACGTCCCCATGTTGCCTCTTCATACTGTTGACTTTGCCACAACACTTTTACTAACGATATCTCTTTGTTCCTCAACTTCTTAACTTCTCGATCTATTATCTAAATAGGTTAACTTTCATAACTGAGATCCTCTTGAACCTGTACCGTCTATGGCTCAATCACTTGGTTTGCATTAGGAACATGTTTCTTCAGCATTGAGACATGAAATACATTATGAATGGATGACATTTCTTGCGGTAGTTTCAGCTCGTAAGCTACCTTGTAAACCCTTCTAGTGATCCGATATGACCCCACATAACGTGAACTCAACTTTCCTTTCTTTCCAAACCGCATCACTCTTTTCATAGGAGCTACTTTAACGAACATTGAGCCCCCAACCTCAAATTCCAACGGTCTACGACGTACATCTGCATAGTTCTTCTGCCGGCTCTACGCAGTTTTTATTCTCTGGCAGATGCTCTGAATAGCTTGGGTGGTGTCCTCAATAAGATCTGTCTGGAGTCTCATTTCTTTCTTTTCACCATATTCATACCAGCAGATAGGAGATCTACATCTCCTCCCATATTGAGCCTCGTAGGGTGTCATTCCGATAGTAGCTTGATAGCTATTATTGTATGCAAATTCTGCTAAGCATAGGTATCGTCACCAGCTCCCTTTGAAATCTAAGGCACAAGCCCGTAGCATATCCTCCAGAACTTGATTTATTCGTTCTATTTCCCCATCAATTTGAGGATGAAATGCTATGCTAAATCGCAGCTTAGTGCCAAGAGCTCTTTGAACACACTCCCAGAAGTGTGAAGTAAAACGACCATCTCTATCAGAAATTATGATTTTGAGAACTCTATGCAATCTGATAATCTCTTTAACATACATTTGCGCTAGCTATTCAATAGAGTAGGATATTCTAATAGCTAGAAAATGAGCAGACTTTGTCAATCTGTCCACTATTCCCCAGATAACATCGTAACCATTCATGATTCTGGGTAGCCCTACTATGAAGTCCATAGATATATCCTCCCACTTCCGCTTTGGGATCTGGATAGGCTGCAGAACTCCGCTCAGTCTCTGATATTTTGCTTTTCCAGTTGACATGTCAGGCAGGTACTGACATATCTTACAATGACTTTTTTCATTTCAGACCACCAGAAGTTTTCCTTTACATCTTGGTACATCTTGGTGGAACCAGGATGCATCACATAGGGTGTTCCATGGGCTTCATCTAGAATTTTCTGTCATAGTTCTTCTTGGTTAGGGACACAGAGGTAATCACCATAATATAGTATCACATAGTCTGATACTCGGAACTCCCCATTTTCTCCTTCCTGTATTCCCTACTTAATCTTTTGAATATTCAGATCTTCATCTTGCCCTTTCTGTATATCGTCAAGCAGAGTTGACACTAGTGTTAAAGTGGAGAGTTGCCCAGTAATAATTTCAAGCCTAAAATTTACTAGTTCTTTCTGTAGGGGATAGGGCATAGCAGATATAGACAATAAATTTGCACAAGATTTCCTACTTAGTACATCTGTCACTTTGTTCGCTTTCCCCGGATGGTAGAGGATTTCACAGTCATAGTCTTTGACTAGTTCCATCCATCTCTGCTGTCTCATATTCAGGTCTTTCTGAGTGAAGAAATACCTAAGACTGTGGTGATCTGTGTAAATCTTGTACTGAGCTCCGTATAAGTAATGCCTCTAAATCTTGAGAGCGAAGACTACCGCTGCTAACTGAAGGTCATGAGTAGGATACTTCTGTTGGGGTTGCAAGGTTGAAAACATAGTCCCATATTGAAAACACATGGAAAAGATGATTGGTTTATAAGAGAAAGATATCTCCATTGGCATGAGGCCTTTTGGAGAGAGCCCAAGAGCAAAACCATGAGGGCTTAGGCCCAAAGTGGACAATATCATGCTATTGTGGAGATATCTAAATTCTTTTCGATCCTACAATTGGTATCAGAGCCCGGACTGCCAGAAGGTTTAACCGCTGACTGTGCACAAGAGCTATGGTCTGATTGAACCATGTGAGTACAATATTGACATCGAACAAAGAAAGTGGGGGCTCCTATGTTTGGATCAAGAGGACCAGACACCGGGCAGGAAGTCCTAGTTGCGGCTAGGCAAGGAAGTCCTAGTAGGTCGGGTGGACCGAGGGGCAGGAAGTCCTAGTTGCGGCTAGGCAAGGAAGTCCTAGTAGGTCGGGTGGACCGAGGGGCAAGAAGTCCTAGTAGGTCGGGTAGACCGAGGGGCAGGAAGACCTGGTGGGTCAAGGATCGGACGTGGGAAGTCCATGGTCCTTTGTTTGAGGGGGAGATTGTTGGGGTTGCAAGGTTGCAAACATAGTCCCATATTGAAAACACATGGAAAAGATCATGGGTTTATAAGAGAAAGATATCTCCATTGGCATGAGGCCTTTTGGAGAGAGCCCAAGAGCAAAACCATGAGGGCTTAGGCCCAAAGTGGACAATATCATGCTATTGTGGAGATATCTAAATTCTTTTCGATCCTACAACTTCTTCTCATAATCTTTGAGTTGTCTCGAGGCATAGGCAATCACTTTGTCATTCTGCATCAGTACAACCCCGAGCCCCAATTTAAAAGCATCGCTGTATATATCGAAGCTTTCGTTATTCTCTGGAAGAGTCAGGATTGGAACACTGGTTAGTCTCCTTTTCAGTTCAATGAAACTCTTCTCACAATCCTCTATCCATTCAAATTTTATGTTCTTTCTGGTAAGTACTATCAATGGGGAAGCGATCCTTGAGAAGTTCTCTATAAATTTCCTGTAATAGCCTACTAACCCAAAGAAACTCCTGATTTCACTTGCATTCTTAGGTCTATTCCAGTTACTCACAGCTTATATTTTTATCGGGTCCACCATAACCCCATCTTTGGAAATAATGTGACCTAAGAAGGGCACTTGATCGAGGCAGAACTCGCACTTGGAGAACTTTGCGTACAACTGGCTCTACTGAAGAATCTATAATACTATCCTCAGATGTTCACTCTTCCTGAGTTCTGGAGTATATAGGGATGTCATCTATGAAGACGATTACAAACTTGTCCAAATATGCTTTGAATACTCTGTTCATCAAATCCATAAACGTAGCAGGAGCGTTCGTCACTCCAAAAGGCATAATTACAAACTCGTAGTGCCTATACCTCGTTCAGAATGCTGTCTTCGATACATCATCCTCTTTCACTTTCACTTGATGATATCCGGACCATAAGCTTATCTTGGAAAAGACTGTGGCTCCCTTCAACTGATCAAATATATCATCAATTCTCAACAAGGGATACCTATTCTTGATTGTTACTTTGTTCAGTGCTCAGTAGTCCACACACATTCGCATGGACCCGTCCTTCTTCTTCACGAACAACACCGGAGATCCCCATGGTGAGTGACTAGGGCGAATAAAACCCTTGTCGAGTAGATCATGTAGCTGTCCCTGAAGTTCTTTCAATTCTATCGGAGTCATGCGATAGGGTGCCTTTGAGATTGGATGGGTACCAAGGATGAGTTCAATCTCAAATTCAATTTCCCTATCCGGAGCTAAGCCTAGCAACTCATCCGGAAACACTTCTAGGTAGTCACATACGACTCTAAATTCTTCTAGCTTTTGGTCTCTTTCTTACTGGGTATTAACCACATGAGCTAGAAACCCAGCACATCCATCGGCTAACATTTTCTGAGCTTTCATGGCTGATAAGAAATTCCGGGTACTCCTCTTTGATTCTCCAATGAACTCAAACTTAGACTCTGTCTTGGGTTGAAATAGGACTCTTCGCTTACGACACTCGATGGAAGCACCATACTTGCTTAGAAAGTTTATCCCAAAAATAACATTATAATCAGACATGTTTAGTATTATCAGATCACTGTACAATTCTCTATCTGAAATTTTGACTAGCACAACTCGTAGCCAGTGCGTAGATGTCATTATCTCTCCCGAGGGTAGTGTCGTCAAGAATTGTCCGCTTAGGACCTCCGGGGGTATACCTATTCTTTCAGCAAATACTATAGAGACAAACGAATGGGTTGCCCAAGTATCAAATAGCACAGTTGCATATTGACTAAAAATGTGTGTCTAACATGTGACAACAGTAGAGGCATTTGCTACCTCCTCTCTAGTAAGGGAGAAAACTCGAGCGTTTGTAGAACTCAGTGGGGCCTCTAGTCTATCTTGGCTGATATGAGGACCCTCCAACGCGGCCTGTATCTGGTGTAGTTGTGTCTGCTTGCCTCCATACTGAACAGGTTATACGGGAGGTAGGTTGATCTTGGTCGGGCAATTCTTGGCCATATGCTCCTCTTGACCGCACATATAATAGCCACTAGTGCCCTTGTGACAGATTCCCGGATGCATCTTTCTGCACGTGGAACACGTAGCATACTTGGGCTGCTTGCTTATGGATCCTCCCTTTTTATTGCTCCACTGCTTTCTCTTGGAGCTCCCCTTCCAGGTTGAACCTTGGCCCTAAGTTTTCTGAGTGCTAGAACTCCCTTGACTTTTATTCTCAATCTGTACTGGTTTTTGCTGCTTAATGTTGTTCAGGTAATGCTCCGTGATTAGGGCACTACTAATCAGCTCTTCTACAGTCTGCGGTCTATTTATCCTGCCAGGTACATTCAAAGCTATCTCTTGCATCAACATCTTGAGCATT
The DNA here is from genome assembly GCF_018446385.1 of Zingiber officinale. Taxonomy (NCBI): domain Eukaryota; kingdom Viridiplantae; phylum Streptophyta; class Magnoliopsida; order Zingiberales; family Zingiberaceae; genus Zingiber; species Zingiber officinale. The sequence goes on from NC_055990.1 coordinate 52,617,725, forward strand.
AGCCTTACCCTTTCTCGTTCTGTGCTGACCAGTTTGGGGCATAGGCGAGCCAACCTATTGAATTTCTTCATGACTTTATTAACTGATAAACTTCCTTGCCGGAATTCCGTGAATTCGTCGTAATGTTTGTTCATGACTCGCATATGGAAGAACTCCTCAAAGAACTCAGTTTTGAAATCAGACCAGGTCATTTGATTCACTATTTTTTTTGCCTTGACCCGTTTCCACCACATTCTTATATCACTAGCGAGGCAGAAGGAGGCACACTTTATCTTTTCTCCCTCCGGCCAATCCAGTAGCTCCATTATGTAGGACCGTTAGATTCGATAGAGGGGGGGGGGGTTAATATCGATTCGAAAATACAGAATATAAGCGCAGCAGAAAAGTAAATGAACACAGTTGTTTTTACTTCGTTCGGAGCCTGTGACGACTCCTACTCGAAGGCCCGTGGTCCTTGACCACTTTCGTTGGGCAATCACTAACAAGTCGAAATATGATTACAGAATGAATACAGGAAATGCTAGTGAAAACAAAGTAATACCGACAAGGAAATTAACTAAAAACCGAAAGAGCACTTTGTCGGAGCTTTGTTGGCGTCGCAGCAGAGCAGCAGGACCAGCAGTAGAAGAGTTCTCAGATTGATGATTGATGATTGATGATTGATTTAGAAGCTCCTACCTGGGGCTTCTTTTATATGCTACTCCGGGCACCTGGATTCTTTCCGGGCGCCTGGAATGTGACGTAGCTGCTCAAACCGAGATGCTCCACATGGCGACGACTTGGCTGGATATAATTTGCCTTCCGGGCGCCCGGACCACCTTATTCCAGAAATCTCATTTTTCCTGCAAAACAAAGTTAGTCCGAGGCAATATATATCCTGCAAAATAGATTATTAGCACATTTTATCATAGTAGGAATTAGCACAAGTAGTATGACTTAGATTCCGTCTTTCCGAGACCGGAATCTAGTCACGATCTCGACTTAGATATCCGAAATGGATCTAAGCCGGATCGACGCCTAATATTCCCTTCCCGGGAACGCGTCCTCGCAGTCACTCCCCTCCAGTGACTTATCTCACTTACCTGCCAGACGTCCGGTCAGCCCGTCGACCCGTCTGGACTTCTTGCCAAGCGTCCGGTCAGCCCGTCGACCCGCTTGGACTTCTCACCAAGCGTCCGGTCAGCCCGTCGACCCGCTTGGACTTCTCGCCAGCTATGCGGTCAGCCCGTCGACCTAGCTGGACTTCGTGCCAGACATCCGGTCAGCCCGTCGACCTGTCTGGACTTCTCCTGCACACTCGATCAAAGTGTCAGATAACAACGAACCTAACTTAACCTGATTTGTCATTCATCAAAACCTGAGTTAAACCGTTAGTGCTACCCGCACCAACAATCTCCCCCTTTTTGATGGAATGACAACCTGGTTAAGTTAGTGAAAAATCGTAAAAAATAGGTACATCGGTTTTAAAGTTAGTTTTAGTGTTTTCAATTTGGTTTTCAATTTGTTTTCAATTGTAGGATCGAAAAGAATTTAGATATCTCCCCAATAACATGATATTGTCCACTTTGGGCCTAAGCCCTCATGGTTTTTGCTCTTGGGCTCTCCCCAAAAGGCCTCATGCCAATGGAGATATCTTTCTCTTATAAACCCATGATCTTTTCCATGTGTTTTCAATATGGGACTATGTTTGCAACCTTGCAACCCCAACAATCCCCCCCTCAAACAAAGGACCATGGGCTTTCCACGTCCGATTCTTGACCCACCAGGTCTTCCTGCCCCTCGGTCTACCCGACCTACTAGGACTTCCTGCCCCTCGGTCCACCCGACCTACTAGGACTTCCTTGCCTAGCCGCAACTAGGACTTCCTGCCTGGTGTCTGGTCCTCTTGATCTAAACATAGGAGCCCCCACTTTCTTTGTTCGAGGTCAATATTGTACTCACATGGTTCAATCAGACCATAGCTCTTGTGCACAGTCGGCGGTTAAACCTTCTGGCAGTCCGGGCTCTGATACCAATTACCTTGAGTTTGCCGTTGTTTCCAAAGGCAACTGTTCCTAAGCTTTTGTAAGTGAGTTGAGTGAACTTGGTGTGATCTCCAGTCATATGTTTGGAGCAACCACTGTCCAAAATCCACTTGGTTTCCTATAGTAGGATTTAAAGTTAATCTTTTTAAGCAGACATTATTGTAGTTAAGTTTTAAAGATTTGAAATTAATTTTTAAGTTTACAATTAACATTTTGAAATTAATTTTTAAGTTTAAAATTAAAATTTTGAAATTAATTTTTTAAGTTTAAAATTAAAATTTTGAAATTAATTTATTTTTAAGTTTAAAATTAAAATTTTGAAATTAATTTTTTAAGTTTAAAATTAAAATTTTGAAATTAATTTTTAAGTTTAAAATTAAAATTTGAAATTAATTTTTAAGTTTAAAATTAAATTTTGAAATTAATTTTTTTAAGTTTAAAAATTAAATTTTGAAATTAATTTTTAAGTTTTAAAATTAAATTTTGAAATTAATTTTTAAGTTTAAAATTAAATTTTGAAATTAATTTTTAAGTTTAAAATTAAAATTTGAAATTAATTTTTAAGTTTAAAATTAAATTTTGAAATTAATTTTTTTTAAGTTTAAAAATTAAATTTTGAAATTAATTTTTAAGTTTTAAAATTAAATTTTGAAATTAATTTTTAAGTTTAAAATTAAAATTTGAAATTAATTTTTAAGTTTAAAATTAAATTTTGAAATTAATTTTTAAGTTTAAAATTAAATTTTGAAATTAATTTTTTTTTAAGTTTAAAAATTAAATTTTGAAATTAATTTTTAAGTTTTAAAATTAAATTTTGAAATTAATTTTTAAGTTTAAAATTAAATTTTGAAATTAATTTTTTTAAGTTTAAAACTTAAATTTTGAAATTAATTTTTAAGTTTTAAAATTAAATTTTGAAATTAATTTTTAAGTTTAAAATTAAATTTTGAAATTAATTTTTAAGTTTAAAATTAAATTTTGAAATTAATTTTTAAGTTTAAAATTAAATTTTGAAATTTTTTTTAAGTTTAAAAATTAAATTTTGAAATTAATTTTTAAGTTTTAAAATTAAATTTTGAAATTAATTTTTAAGTTTAAAATTAAATTTTGAAATTAATTTTTAAGTTTAAAATTAAATTTTGAAATTAATTTTTAAGTTTAAAATTAAATTTTGAAATTAATTTTTAAGTTTTAAAATTAAATTTTGAAATTAATTTTTAAGTTTTTAAAATTAAATTTTGAAATTAATTTCTAAGTTTTAAAATTAAATTTTGAAATTAATTTTTAAGTTTAAAATTAAATTTTGAAATTAATTTTTAAGATTTAAAATTAAATTTTGAAATTAATTTTTAAGTTTTTAAAATTAAAATTTGAACCTTATTCATCTCACCCGATCTATATTATCAATCAGGGAATCCTATGATTTTGTGAGATGAAATTAGATTTTTTTTTTTTTGTTTTTTACTTATGGAGTTTTGGTTTAACTTGTGTTAGATTTAGATTTAGCTTTGGTCTCCACAAATAGGCATTCTTCGGATAAATTTCTAAGCTTGGTGAGTCACATGGACGTCATTAGAAGTAACCAACCTTTCGAGATTTTCCGAATAGTCCTATCCACGGAGCTTAGTACTAAATCTTGGTCTAACTGATTAGGATCCATTTAAGGGTAGCTTCGGTCAGTTCCACTTGGCCAAATGCACCAGATCGAAGCCATATCTTTATAGACATGCGATGCCCAAGCTTCCCTAACGTACTATCATCCAAAAATTTCACCAGTATCATGATTCAAGTTAAACTTGGTCTCTAATCCTAATTACCCTGTCGGGTTAGTTTGTTTTGGGTTACCCTGTCGGGTAAGTTAGTTTTGGAGGTGCCAGCTATTCTGGAGCCTCCCCCTGAATTATTGGCCATTAATTTAAATTTTGATTTTGGGTTTGTGTCGATTCTTTTTATAGTTATGGTTAACTTGGTGATAATTTTGTTGATTTTTAAAGTGTTTAGATTTTGCATTTAATTTAGGTTTGTATTTTGGATTTTGGTTTGGTTTATTCGATTTTATATAATGTATTTTTTCTTTAGGTATATAATATTGATTAGGTCCTACTTGCGTGGTCAGACACGCTTTTGGAACCCAAGCTTGATTAGTTGATTTGTATTGAGTTATTAATGACTTAAAAGTTTTATTTGAGTTTGACTTGTATCCGAGTCCGGTTTTATTATAACATGCTTTTTGATTGTTCAGGATTAGGTCAAGATTTTTTTATCTTGTTGTGAATTTTTCTAACATTTCTTTTAAATTGTTAATCTCATTTTTTAGTAATAAATTCTCCTCCTCAAGTGTTAGATCTTGAGTTGGATTTGAAATTTTGATTTGTTCCTTGAGGTTTTGATTTTCCTCAAGAAGTGATTTGTTTTCATTTTCTATTTTAGTTAATATACTATTTAAACAGGAAATAATTCTAAAAAATTTTTTGTTTAAATTAAAATATACCTCATTCGGGCCTTCGGAAACGAGTACGGACTCGTGGCTTGTTTCGGGTTCAGACCCGTCTTCATCTTCCGACTCGTCTTCGCGGGCCATCAGTGCGAGGTGGCTCTGATGTTTCTGCTCTTCTTCCTCCGATTCGTCCGAGGAGTCGTCCCACGTTGCTTTGAGTGCCTTCTTTCTGGTTGGCTTTGGTTTGTCGAACTTCAGTTTTGGGCATTCGTTCTTGTAGTGTCCCTTTTTATTGCAGTCGTAGCAAGTCACGTTCTTTTGTTTTGAGGGAGAACTGATCTTTTGAAGATCCTTTTTGCTGAAGCTCCTTTTTCTCCTGGTGAACATTTTTCTTACCAAGTTCACCAGGTGTTCTTCATCTTCAGAATCTTGGTCGGAATCTTCTTCAAATTCAGGCTTGCTTTTCTTTTCTTTGGTGGAACCTGCAAATAAGGCTATACCTTTCTCGGCTCCAGCATTAGTTTGTTCATGTAATTCTAATTCACAGAAAAGCTCATCTAACTTTAACTTGGAAAGATTTTTAGAAATTTTGTAGGCATCCACTATTGATGCCCACAAACTATTACGTGTAAAAGCATTTAATGCGTACCTTATTAAGTCTCTATTTTCCATCTGGTGGCCTATCGCATGAAGCTCGTTGAGGATATCCTTGATCCTCGCATGGAGCTGATTCGCCGTTTCCCCTTCCTGCATTTTTATATTAAAAATTTTATTTAAGAGAAAGTCTCGTTTGGTTACCTTGGCGTCGCTCGTTCCCTCGTGCAGCTCGATCAATTTGTCCCACAGCTCTTTAGCGTTTTTGTGTGGACCGACTCTGTTTAGTTCTTCTCTTGTTAATCCGCACTGTAGAGTGTTGATTGCTTTATTTTCTGTTGATGCCTTCTTCTTCAAATCAGCTATCCAGTCTTCAGGATCCAGTATATTCCCGGAAGTGTCTGCTGGAATTTTGTAGGGTCTCGTAACGCTCATCCACTGGTCGAAGTCTGTTTTGAGGTAGACCTCCATGCGCTTCTTCCAGTATGGAAAATCGTCCCCGTTGAAGAGTGGAGGTCTTACTGTGCTGAAGTCTTCTTGTTGGGACATCCTGTACACAGATAAATAACCAAAAAAAATCTCAAGACTTGGTCTTGGATTAGTAGTGCGGGAAGAGAGAATAGAAAAAAATCTAGATTGGTGTTGCACCAATTTAGATTTAATTGCAACAAAAAAATAATAAAAAAATGATAAACCAGTTTTGAGTTTAAGTGTAAAACTGAAGACCGAGAGAAGAAAAGGAAACAAATAATTTCACCCCCAGTCTGATTGGTGGTTGCACCAAATCAGAGCGGTACCTGCTCTGATACCACTTGTAGGACCGTTAGATTCGATAGAGGGGGGGTGAATATCGATTCGAAAATACAGAATATAAGCGCAGCTGAAAAGTAAATGAACACAGTTGTTTTTACTTCGTTTGGAGCCTGTGACGACTCCTACTCGAAGGCCCGTGGTCCTTGACCACTTTCGTTGGACAATCACTAACAAGTCGAAATATGATTACAGAATGAATACAGGAAATGCTAGTGAAAACAAAGTAATACCGACAAGGAAATTAACTAAAAACCGAAAGAGCACTTTGTCGGAGCTTTGTTGGCGTCGCAGCAGAGCAGCAGGACCAGCAGTAGAAGAGTTCTCAGATTGATGATTGATGATTGATTTAGAAGCTCCTGCCTGGGGCTTCTTTTATATGCTGCTCCGGGCGCCTGGATTCCTTCCGGGCGCCTGGAATGTGACGTAGCTGCTCAAACCGAGATGCTCCACGTGGCGACGACTTGGCTGGATATAATTTGCCTTCCGGGCGCTCGGATCCCCTCCAGGCGCCCGGACCACCTTGTTCCAGAAATCTCCTTTTTCCTGCAAAACAAAGTTAGTCCGAGGCAATATATATCCTGCAAAACAGATTGTTAGCACATTTTATCATAGTAGGAATTAGCACAAGTAGTATGACTTAGATTCCGTCTTTCCGAGACCGGAATCTAGTCACGATCTCGACTTAGATATCCGAAATGAATCTAAGCCGGATCGACGCCTAATATTCCCTTCCCGGGAACGCGTCCTCGCAGTCACTCCCCTCCAGTGACTTACCTCACTTACCTGCCAGACGTCCGGTCAGCCCGTCGACCCGTCTGGACTTCTTGCCAAGCGTCCGGTCAGCCCGTCGACCCGCTTGGACTTCTCGCCAAGCGTCCGGTCAACCCGTGGACCCGCTTGGACTTCTCGCCAACTATCCGGTCAGCCCGTCGACCTAGCTGGACTTCGTGCCAGACATCCGGTCAGCCCGTCGACCTGTCTGGACTTCTCCTGCACACTCGATCAAAGTGTCAGATAACAATGAACCTAACTTAACCTGATATTTCATTCATTAAAACCTGAGTTAGACCGTTAGTGCTACCCTCACCAACACATTATACTCTCCAGGCTTTTGAACCATGCCTGAGCATCCCATGGTTCATTGGTGCCAGAGAAATTCTCTGGTTTCAGTTTCTTCCACTAGATGAGGTATGCTTCTTGCCTCACTACCTTTGCTGGGGCTACAGGTGTAACTTATGGAACTTCGACCGCAATAGATGCCACCATATTGGCTTCCGGTGGGACTACAGGAGGAGCTTGCTGGTTAGCAGTGAGGGCGGCAATTGTTGGTGCAACCTTAGGTCAAGGTTGACCTGGTTGACCCGACTCGAGGTGACTTGACTCGAGTTGTATTTTGATGTTTGACTTGGGAAGATTGTCGGTGCAACCTTAGGTCATGGTTGACCTAGTTGAGTTGCATGTTGATGTTTGACACTCGTGAGAGAGTTCTATTCTTGATATGGGACAAGAATAGATGTTTGGGAGATTATTTGTTCAACTGTAAGTCAAGGTTGACTTGGTTGACCTGATTCGGGAAAAGTCCAAGCAGGGAGCTTGGCACGCGAAAAGTCCAAGTATGGAGACTTGGCACTGGAAAAGTCCAAGTACGGAGACTTGGCACGGGGAAAAGTCCAAGCAGGAGCTTGGCACGCGGAAAGTCCAAGTATGGAGGCTTGGCACGGGGAAAGTCCAAACAGGGAGTTTGGCACGGGGAAAAGCCCTGGTGAGTGAAGCCAGGCAGTCGGGAAATCCTGGTGAGTGAATCCAGGTGAAAATCCTAGTGAGTGAAGCTAGGTGAAGGTGAAAGTCCTGGTGAGTGAAGCCAGGCATTCGGGAAAATCCTGGTGAGTGAAGCCAGGTGAAAATCCTAGTGAGTGAAGCTAGGTGAATGAGAAAGTCCTAACTGGGATATTAGGCAGTTGGAAAGTCCTGGTGAGTGAAGCCAGGCAGTGAGAAAGTCCTAACTGGGATGTTAGGCAGTGTGGAAATCCTGGTGAGTGAAGCCAGGTGAAAGTCCTGGTAAGTGAAGCCGGGCAAGGGAAAATCCAGATGGATCGAGGGTGATCGGACATCTGGTGATGGGAAGTCCAAGTAGGTCATAGGAGTGACCCGATACTTGGTACGGAGAGAAAAGTCTAAGTGGGTCAAAGGGATTGACCGGACACTTAGCGGGGAGTCCTAGCAGGTCAAGGGAGTGACCGGATGCTAGGCGCAATGTACCAACAGGTCAAGATTGACCGGATGTTGGTTTGGACTTGGTTTGGGCGAAAACCATGAGCTGGATCGATCTGGTGATCGATCCAGTGATACCGAGAATATTCTGATCGGTCTGGTGACCGATCAGTAACACATCAGTAGCATACTGTGTGTTAACTGATCGGTCTGGTGACCGATCAGGAGTCGATCAGAAGCCGAACAGGATCGAGGCGCAAGAGGGGCTGATCGGTCTGGGGACCGATCAGCACAAAGCCTGATCGGTCCCCGGACCGATCAGGAGGTTCCCTGATCGGTCCATGGACCGATCAGGGATGGAACAGAAGCGAAGGCTTCTTTCCTGATCGGTCTGCAGACCGATCAGGATGTTGCCTGATCGGTCCACAGACCGATCAGGGTTCTAGCCGTTGCGACGCAACGGCTAGTTTCTTCGCTGTTTCGCTGTTTCTTCTTCGCAGGTATAAAGGGGTCGAGGGCTGCTGCTGTATAGAACTTCTTCTTCCTTCTTTCCTCCCTTCTGCTAAAGATTTGTGGGCTGCGATAAGAGCTCTGTTGAGTTCTTCCGAAAGCTTCGCGTGAGCTTCCCCGACTGGAACAGCTGCTGCTGTTAGGGTTTCTTGAAGCTGCTGCTTCATCTGGACTCCAGTCGACGAGAAAGCAAGATTGGTAGAGTGCTTGTGTATTCTTATTGTATTTCTTGCTTATTCTTTGTACTTGTACTCCTGTTTGCTGTTGCAAATAAGTGTGGCGAGGTTTCTCCACCCAGAAGGAGTTTTTATTAGCCGGTTTTCCGGGGACTCATCCACCGACGGATTGATTGGGTTCGTCCACCTTACGGACACGCCGAGGAGTAGGAGCATCATCTCCGAACCTCGTACATAGCTGTGTTAAGGTTTGATATTCTTCCTTTTGTTTCTAGTTTATTTTTCCGCTGCGCTAACGAATTGTAGGAAGAAACGAGCGATTTGGGGCGGCTATTCACATCCCCCTCTCTAGCCGAGTACGAAGGATCCTAATAAGTGGTATCAGAGCGAGGTCGCTCTTCGTTGGATCAACACCCGGGGGAGCACGAGCTAGAGATGGATCAACTCGGAGAAGACATCACAATTCCACCTTTCTACGATCTCGACGACTTCGCGTTTTGGAAGGTAAGAATGAAATATTTTCTTATGACTAACCTTGAAAATTGGAGTTGTGTTCAATTAGGATTCAAGCCTCCGATGGACAAGAAAGGAGAAACCCTAGAGAAGAAGAAGTGGACCAAGGAACAAGTCCACCAATCCCTAGTCAACGATGAGGTAATGAAAATATTTGAATTCTCATTACCTAACGATATATTGTGTAAGATAGGTGGTTACAACAATGCCAAGGAATTGTGGAACAATTTGGCCAAGTTCCATGAGGGGAGCTCCACTTCAAGTAATGAAGAGGAGTCAAGTGAGCTAAGTAGCTCACTTCATGGAGATGTGGATTTAGAAGTTGAGGGCCACTCAACATCTAAAGAAGAAGAGGAGAGTTCTTCCTCAAGTACGGAGCAAGAAGAAGAAGCTTCTACCTCCGGAAGGGATGAAGGAGAGAGCGTTCATCCATCCTTAACTCTAGGTAACTCAAGCCATTTAGTTTCTAGCAAATTACACATAATGTGCTTTGAGTGTAGGGAGTATGGACATTACAAGAGTAAGTGTCCAAAGAGGGTTAGGAAGACTCCACCGGCGCCAAAGATCAAGGAAGCCGGAGCCCCGATACGCAAGAGCAAGGAGCACGTGGTGTGTTTCCAATGCAAGCGAAGGGGACATTATCGGAGCCAATGTACGAGGGGGAGGCAACCTCACAAGGACAAGAAGACGAACACATCGATAGGGGGAGCTAAGGCAAACCCTAAGGTAATTTCTAAGGCACATTATTGCAATAATAATAAGACACATGCTAGTAGCCTTATTGCTATTGTCAAAAAAGATAAGCATGTTAATTATAGGAATCAATACACATGCTTAGGTGCCAAACATGTGAGTCTAGATAAGGATAACACTAGGAAAGCCAACCCTAGAATTAATCCATCTAAGGCTAAGAAGAACCTAGGTAGGAATCCCAAAACAACTAGACACATGCCTAGGAATACCTCAAGGAAAAATAAAAAATTAAACATTGAGGTATTAGAGAAGGAGAATCAAGTCTTGAGGTCAAGACTTGATACTTTGGAAAAGGCTCTTAAGAACTTGGAGAAGTCATCTCTAGGGTTTAAGGGTCAAAAACCAATGTCCAAGGACAAGAAAGGTTTGGGTCACAAACCTAAGTTCCAAGTGGTCAAGCCCACTTATCACAATGTTCCATTCGATTATGGAACAAGATCTAGGGCTAGGAAGACCATCACCAAGGTCACAAGGGGAGTCACCCCTAGAGTTGATCTTGATGAGTCCCAAATGACCAAGGCTTCAAAGCCTAGGAGGGTCATTAGGAGGGTTACTAGGGAAGTCATCCCTAGTGAATATTTAGTGAACCCAATGAGCTCAAATAGGTATTGGGTTCCTAGGAGCATCCTCTCTACCTCATAGATGGGTTAGAGAGTGTCAACTCCGATTAGAAGGGTAGTTAACCCAACTTTGAGGAAATTGACACTCAAGGAGCATTTTCAAGGTTTTGAGAACTTTTGAAAATGAAATGGAATTATCATTTACTCCTTGGAAGAGTAAAATGTGCCATTATGGAAAAGAATGATTTTAATTGGCACAATTTGGGAAAATCTAGAGAATTCTCGAGGAAAAATGAAACATGCCAAGTTTTGAGGATAAATTTGATCTTTAAGTGGCATGAATTAATCTAGAGTTCAAGAAGTGTCAAAATTAGGATTTTGGCATTTTAAGGCAATCAAGGGTTAAATTTTAGGTTAGCAAAGTGGTTAAGGATACTTAGATAGGTAATCTAGGTATATTTATTTATGCTAAATCTTGCCATGATTGTTTGCCCTCACATGTCATGACATCATGTTTAGTTTTATTATCATTTGAAATGTCATGATAATGCTTAGGCTAGTTTATATGTCATGCTTTATTTAAGTTTCAAACTTTATGCCATGACATCATGACATTGGCACATGTTTTTATTTATGATATTATTTCATGCCATGTCATCATCTCTTGCATTAATGATCAATTTAAATTGATTTAAGGATAGAAACACAATTTGATAATGAGATCAAGTTGGTGTTTAGAAAATGTATGAGAACTTAGCCTAAGATGACCTAAACCCATATCTCACATCAAAATTGACTTGGATGTGTTTGATACACTTTAGATGTGTGTGAGATATTAGGATCATGAGTTAGGATCAAGGTGCATAGTTCTTGTACCTAGATTAGCCTAATTCAAGAAATGGGGGATTATAGGAAAAGCTTATGTACAAGTCATGTACATATAGCCCTAAGATTGTGGTCCTAAATTAAAAGGTTTAAAATCATTTTAAAATTGATTTGAAAAACCTTGATGAAGCTTTTCTAGTGATAGCATTCATCATTGAACATTGTGATACAAAGTTTAGTTAAACTTGAACTATTTCAAAATTTTTTGAACTTTGTATCAAGATTGAAAAATGGAAGTTATTTTCATAGAAAACTATTTTTCCATGATAGTGTATGATATGAGGAATGTATCCTCAAAGTTTCGTAATTTTTAGAATTTTCTTGAATTTATTAGGAGTTTCTGATTTTCCGGAAGGGGAAATCAGAAGTTCTGATTTCAGTGGCTGGATCGATCCAGGGAAGATCTGATCGGTCTGCGGACCGATCCAGAGTATTGTGGATCGGTCTGCAGACCGATCCAGTGAGTTCCAGTAGCACGAGTGCGATCTGGTGAAGGGCTGATCGGTCTGGGGACTGATCAGGGCGTGCCGAATTTCTGATTTTTTAGCTGTTGTTTGAAATTTCAGTTATGGAAGTGGTGTTTTTGGATTTCTAAAGGTTTGGAACTCTCAAAGACATTGTTGGTGCAATGGTCAAAGGGGGAGTTGACCTTTAGGGGGAGTTTTACCTAATTGTCAAGGGGGAGTTGACTTTTAGGGGGAGTTTTTACTCCTTAAGACTTTTGAGAATTAGTGATATGGGATTATCACTAAGTTGATTGTTAAGTTTAGTATCAAGGGGGAAATTAAGAGTTTCAATGAAAGGTATGGAACTTTCATTAGGAAGAAACTCTTGACCTTGATACTATCCTTTTTCTTTTTGATATGTGTCAAAAAGGGGAGAGTGTTCATTGGAGAATTATTGAAGAACCCAAGTTAGGTTATCGGGTTAACCTAAGCTAGAGGAAGAACATTGGAATTCTTTTTGATGTATGTCAAAAAGGGGGAGAATTATTGGAGAACCCAAGTTAGGTTATCGGGTTAACCTAAGGGGAGAATGTCCAGAGAATGTTCAAGGAAAGAACATTGTACATTGGAAGATGGTTGGAAAACCTAAGTTAGGTTATCGGGTTAACCTAACTTGATTATGGGTTTTGTCAAACATCAAAAAGGGGGAGATTGTTGGTGCAACCTTAGGTCAAGGTTGACCTGGTTGACCCGACTCGAGGTGACTTGACTCGAGTTGTATTTTGATGTTTGACTTGGGAAGATTGTCGGTGCAACCTTAGGTCAAGGTTGACCTAGTTGAGTTGCATGTTGATGTTTGACACTCGTGAGAGAGTTCTATTCTTGATATGGGACAAGAATAGATGTTTGGGAGATTATTGGTTCAACTGTAAGTCAAGGTTGACTTGGTTGACCTGATTCGGGAAAAGTCCAAGCAGGGAGCTTGGCACGCGAAAAGTCCAAGTATGGAGACTTGGCACTGGAAAAGTCCAAGTACGGAGACTTGGCACGGGGAAAAGTCCAAGCAGGAGCTTGGCACGCGGAAAGTCCAAGTATGGAGGCTTGGCACGGGGAAAGTCCAAACAGGGAGTTTGGCACGGGAAAAGTCCAAAGTGAAGCGGCAATGGAAATCCTGGTGAGTGAATCCGGTGAAAATCCTAGTGAGTGAAGCTAGGTGAAGGTGAAAGTCCCGTGAGTGAAGCGACATTCGGGAAAATCCGATGAGTGAAGCGGTGAAAATCCTAGTGAGTGAAGCTAGGTGAATGAGAAAGTCCTAACTGGATATTAAGCAGTTGGAAAGTCCCGTGAGTGAAGCTGCAAGGAGAAAGTCCTAAGCGGGATGTTAGGGTGTGGAAATCCCGTGAGTGAAGTCGTGAAAGTCCCGTAAGTGAAGCGCAGGGAAAATCCGGATGGATCGAGGGTGATCGGACATCCGGTGATGGGAAGTCCAAGTAGGTCATAGGAGTGACCCGATACTTGGTACGGAGAGAAAAGTCTAAGTGGGTCAAAGGGATTGACCGGACACTTAGCGGGAGTCCTAGCGAGTCAAGGGAGTGACCGGATGCTAGGCGCAATGTACCAACAGTCAAGATTGACCGGATGGTGGTTTGGACTTGGTTTGGGCGAAGACCATGAGTCGGATCGATCCGGTGATCGATCCGGATGATCTGAATATTCTCGATCGGTCGGTGACCGTCGATAACATCGATAACATATGTGTTAACCGATCGTCCGGTGACCGATCGTGAGTCGATCGGTCGAGCAGATCGAGCGCAGAGGGTGATCGGTCCGGGACCGATCGAAAGCGATCGGCCCCGGACCGATCAGGTTCTGATCGGTCCATGGACCGATCAGGATGGAACAAGCGAAGCTTTTTCCGATCGGTCCGCCGATCAGATGTAATCGGTCCACGCATCGATCGGGGTTCTAGCTGCAACGCAACGCCAGTTTCTTTACTGTTTCTTCTTCACGGTATAAAGGGGTCGAGGGGATAGAACTTCTTCTTCCTTCTTTCCTCCCTCTGCTAAAGATTTGTGGGCTGCGATAAGAGCTCTGTTGAGTTCTTCCGAAAGCTTCGCGTGAGCTTCCCGATTGGAACAGCTTGAAGCTGCTGCTTCATCTGGACTCCAGTCGACGAGAAAGCAAGATTGGTAGAGTGCTTGTGTATTCTTATTGTATTTCTTACTTATTCTTTGTACTTGTACTCCTGTTTGCTGTTGCAAATAAGTGTGGCGAGGTTTCTCCATCTAGAAGGAGTTTTTATTAGCCGGTTTTCCGGGGACTCATCCACCGACGGATTGATTGGGTTCGTCCACCTTACGGACATGCCGAGGAGTAGGAGCATCATCTCCGAACCTCGTACATAGCTGTGTTAAGGTTTGATATTCTTCCTTTTGTTTCTAGTTTATTTTTCTGCTGCGCTAACGAATTGTAGGAAGAAACGAGCGATTTGGGGTGGCTATTCACACCCCCCTCTCTAGCCGAGTACGAAGGATCCTAACAGCAATAACCTGCTACTGCTCCGCCAATTGTCTCTGCAACTGAGCTACTACTTCTAAAAGGTTGGGTTGTGGTGTAGACTCATTTTCCACTGGTTGGGGTTTATTAACTCTCGGTTGTCTAGCTGGTAGTCCTCTAGCCATTCTACATATCATAAAACAAACAAATGAGGCATACGTCAACCCATCCTCATTCCTACTTGCTATTATTACTACTTTCATGTATAAGCATGCTTAATCTTAACGAGCATTTCTCACTAATCATAATAGGAATAAAATGCATAAAAGTCGTGAGAAGGTACTTTCTTACTTAGAAGCTACAGGATCAATGCTTGATGTATGTATGGCAGAAGGATAGAACTTGCTCTGATACCAAACTGTAACAGCCCACCCCTTTGTACTATGCAGCCTTACCTTACAGGGCAGATGTTACTCTTTCCATGTCTAATTTTATGCTTACATTCTTTCATATTATAAATTGCTCGGTATTGAGACCTACTCTAAACTTGTTTCATGGTAGGACGTGATTTGGAACCAGGCAGAGCTGGAAGGGAGTCTAGAGCTTCCAGCGGGTTGGGGTTGTGCAGCCTTGTCCGACCGTGTAGGCTTACCAAGGCCACAATTTGGCACGACTGTGTGAAGGTCACACGACCCTGTCACCTTGGCCGAACCAAAGAGGTGCACTACCTTGTGAGTCCATATGACCATGTCCGCTTGGCAGAGAGGAAGAGGTGCTCGGCCATGTTGGTCCACACAATCATGTCACCTTGGTCGAGAGGAAGAGGTACACGGTCGTGTGAATCCACACGGCCGTGTCACCTTGGTCGAGAGGGAGAAGTGCACGACCGTGTGAATCCACACGGTCGTGTCACCTTGGGCGAGAGGGAGAAGTGCACGACCGTGTGAATCCACACGGTCGTGTCACCTTAGCCGAGAGGGAGAGGGCTGAGGTCGTGTGACTCCACACAGTCGTGTCACGGGTCGTGTGGGGCGCCCTGCTCTACAAAGTGTTGGTTCTCCCCTTTGTACTTATCATCCCCACTCCAATTACTACCAAACTGTAAATTCATCATAAGCAACTCTTAGTAGTATTTCATGCATAGCCAAAAGGTAAGGAAATTCACTAGCACCAAGTTTTAACACATTCCTTGCACTAGCAAGTTCCAAGATCTTCTTCCACGGTTCCGTCACACACACACAACACACTGCTCCTACATCTTACTCGAGCTTTCCTTTACCTTTATCTGTAGTATAAGGAAATGCAAATCTTTAAACGAATGCTTAGTAAGTACCATCTACTCACAAAACAAGCATTAAAACAAGAATAGGTGTTTCAAAAACTGCTTAGGGAAAACACAAACATACACTTGATAGTAATTCACTCTAAAACGCATAATTCAGAAATAGGTGCATGGCATGTATTTTTAAACAGGTTTATCATACAAAACATTAACTTAAAGCATGCTAGTAGTGTAATGAAAACAGAAATCTTTACATATTATAAAGTTCATCAATGTTGCACTTTATAACTCAGGTTCTCAACCATAGGAATGCTTCCACTAATGTAAACAATGAATTTTGAAATCTTTATATTACATAACTAGTGAAAATAGTAAACAACTTGCTTTGGGCCCGACACTGTACCACTTTACGCGCATCCTTAATAAGATCTAAGATAGCTAATTCTGAACTCATTAAGGTACTACTAGGCGATCTAGGGGCGATCTAGGAGCCCACCCATGGACCTTGTGACCAGTACATGCCACTTTAAAGTAAAATACTTTCTTTTAAATATTGCTTTCATATACTTTGCACTTACTTATCATTTAAAAAAGCACCTTATGTGCGCTTAATTCCCCAAACTTATAGGGAAACATTTTAGGACACTTGAATATGCTTCTTAGTCCCAAACTAAATGGGAAGCAATTCAAGATACGCTAACCATGCTCTTAATCCCAAAACTTAGAGGACATCTTACATAACATGACATGCTTCTTCCTTAACATGTCTAAAGCATATCTCCACATGTATTTTCTAAATCATGCATAAAAAGATATTACGAAATGCATCAGCGAAGCAACTTATACTGCAGGTGAGTGGTACTTACATCCTCTCGCTAGATCTTACTATGATAAGGTGTAGGGAACACAACCCCCCCCCCCCCTCTTGCACGCCTTACTTCCCCAAGACACCTTACCTGCACGTACTACCTCCTTGGGAGAAACCCTCCCCTTAGATTCTCTCCTTGAAAAGCTTTAAGACTTGGAGCCCTAGGATTCTTGGCCGAAACTTGAAAGGAGGAAGAAGAAGTTTCAGCTAGAGGAGAAGAGAAAAATGAAAATTAGGTTTTGATCTCATTCATCTCCTTTTATATTAAGTGGAAGTTAAAACATCACTTCACACATAATCTACATATAATGAATTTTTCATATTGCTCATGTAATGCTTTACCACCACCCTAATGAGAATTTTAACCAATCTTAATTAAAAGGTCTTGGGTTCAATCCTAGCCCAAGACCATTTATAAATCTATTTTTATTTCTTTTATCCTCTCCTATTTCTTTTTGCTCTTTTGAAAGAGAAGAAATTTACAGACATTACAACCCCCCGGAGGTAGCTGCAGCCACCACTCTGCCGCTGGGGGCAACCGCGACCACCGGTTTGCCACTAGGGTAGGCGCGCCCATCGGCCACACGAGTCCATGCGCGGCCATGAGCAGCCACAGGCGGTCATCCATGACCACGCGAGGCCAAACCGACCACGCACGGCGACACGAGTCCACGCACAGCGATGCGAGGCGACGCGAGTCCACGCGCAGCGACGCGAGGCCACGCGCGACGACGCGAGGCCTCTCCCGGCGACGCATGGCCTCTCGCAGCGACGCGAGGCCAATCGCGCCGACACGAGGCCACGAGTGGCAACGCGAGGTCAATCGTGACGACGCAAGGCCGCATGAGGCGATGGGAGGCCTCGCATGGCGACGCGAGGCCAATCGCGTTGATGCGAGGCCTCGCGCAGCGACGCGAGGCCACGCTCAACGACGCGAGGCCAATCGCAGCGGCACAAGGCGATGCGAGGCCAATCGCGGCGACGCGAGGCCACGCGTGGAGACGCGAGGCCACGCGTGGAGACACGAGGCCACGCGTGACGACGCGAGGCCACGCGGGCAGGGGTCGTAATGCGCGGCCAGGCGTATCGCCACACGGGCAGGGGTCGTAATGCGCGGCCAGGCGCGTCGCCACGCGGGCAGGGGTCGTAATGCGCGGCCAGGCGCTGCCAAGTGCCGCCATGTGTGGCCTGCCGCAGGCCAGCCGCGGTCAGATGAAGAAGGCAGAGGGCAGAGGGGAGAGAAAAGATAAGAGAGGGATTACCTGCGTCGCCGCTGGAGATGGCTACCGCCGCCAACAATGAGATCGGGTTGAGAAAAGTGGATCTGGATGTGGGAGGAAGGAATTTTGGGTTTTTTGAGAAACAAAAATATTTCGTCGCCATTTTTGTCCCTAATTTTGGCGACGAATCCAAGATTTGTCCTAGATTTGGGGATGAATCCAATATTCGTCCCCAAATCTGGGACGAATTTTGGATTCGCCCCAAAATCCAATTTAGACAGGAGATAAGATAATAATAAAAATAGTACTGTAGGACCGTTGTGTTATTTTATAGGGGTGGAGTGTCTTTTTGATAAAATATCAACATAGGTGTTTCTTTGATGATTTGGTAACAAAAGGGACCCTTCTGACTTTTACCCATTACATTTACAATAAATTACTGAACTGTATAGGAAAGTTTTGAAAATATCCAAATCACGTATCCTAGTTTTAAAATTACTAAATTATGTACCGTATTTTTTTAAATGATTAAAAAACCTTCAACAATTAAAAAACCACTGCTCTCAATATAATATGCGAAACTAATATTTAAGGTGATGTATATAATCAGGAGAACTAAACGAACATATAGGAATGGTTTCATATTATTCCAAGCTCTTTAGTTCTATCAACCGGTTTATGTCAAAATCGATTGATGGACCTAAAGAGTTCCAAATAACATGAAACTAATTCTTATGTGTCTATATAGTTCTTCTAATTATATTCACATCCTCAAATATTAATTTGTCACACAATATGAAAATAATGATTTTTTGAACACAAATTAATTTTTTTTTATCATTAAAAAAAGATTTTAATTGATTACTACACTGTGGTAATCGATTTAGCATGTTTATGTAATCATGAACAGAAACTTTAATCGATTGTTATAGTGTAGCAATTGATTACTTTTTTTAATGATTAAAAAATTTAATTCGTATTCACAAAATTATTATTCTCAATATAGTGTGTCAAATTGATGTTAGAGGATATAGATATAATCAGAAAAACTAGATGAACACATATGATTTAATTCCCTGTCATTTTGAGTTTTCTTGGTCCATCAATTGGTTTCGATCAAAATCGACTGGTGGACATAGAGAACTTGGAATGACATGGAACTAAATTCTATATGTTGTCTAATTCACCTGATTATATTTATCTCCTCAATTATCAATTTGATATAATTTATTGAGAGCAGTGATTTTTTTGAATATGAATCAATTTTTTAATTATTTAAAAAAAAAGTTTTGATCGATTGCTACAATGTAACAATCGATTAATATGTTTCTGTGATCATGAATAGTAACTTTAATTGATTGCTATAGTATAGCAATCGATTAAATTTTTTTTTAATAATTAAAAATTTTGATTCATATTTAAAAAAATCAATGGTCTCGATATAGTATCAAATTGATGTTTGAGAACATTAATACAATCAGGAGTACTAGATGAACACATAATGCTTAGTTCCATGTCATTCTGAGCTCTCTAGGTCCATCAGTCATTTTTAGCCAAAATCGACTGATGGACTTAGAGAGTTCAGAATGATATGGAACCAAGTCCTTTGTATTCGTCTAGTTCTCTTGATTATGTCGATGCTCTCAACTTTAATTTTGTATACTAGATTGAGAGCGGTGATATTTTAAATACGAATCATATTTTTAAATCATTAAAAAAAGTTTTGATCGATTGTTATATTGTAGTAATCCATTCATCATGTTTTTATGATCCTGAAAGTAACCTTAATCAATTGCTACACTATAGCAATCGATTACTTTTTTTAATAATTAAAAATTTTAATTTTTATTAAAAAAATCACTATTCTCATATTGTGTGACAAATTGATGTTTGAGGACATGAATATAATCAGAAAAATTAAACGAACTCATAGTACTTAATTCCATTTCATTTTGAGCTCTTTAGGTCCATTAATTAATTTTAGCCAAAATCGACTGATAAACTTAGAAGGTTCCGAATGATATAAAATCAAGTCATATATGTTCGTGTAGTTATTCTAATTATATCTATGACTTTAGATATTAATTTGATAAATTATATTGAAAGTATTGATTTTTTTTATCATAGATGATTTATTTAATCGTTTTAAAAAAAATTATGTCGGAGTCAATTGCTAGCTATGGATTCGGTAAAAAAAAAAACAAAAAAAAAAAAATTATTGAGTACATGCTTTAAATATTTCGGAAATGGTGCGATAATTTGCCATTATGAGCTTGGAACTCAATTTATACCTACTCAGATATATCCTTTTAATTATTTCTCGAGTGTTTTACACCATATCTACAGGAAATCTTGTGTTCAGTTTGCAGGTAGTTTTGATTGATCTGAATTGATATTAGGACAATGGCATAAAATATACAAGTACAAGTCACAAACATAACAAGTGAATTCTAAACTAGGCCAGCCCAATTGGCTTTCGCAAATAGCCTAAACTAGATCCAGTGGGGAGCCAGCTAGAAGCCCAAATAATGGGCTCATATTGGGCGGCAGCAACTAGCATGGACTTTTAAAAATCGGTTTTTTTTTTTTTGGAGGTGTCTTTTTTAGATTGTTCCATTAAAGAATTATGTTCAAAGTTAGCGACTTGTTATTTCATGCCATACTAAACTGTCGATGACCTGAAAGATACAAAACTTCAACTACACTAACAGTTTCCTGGAAAGAACCTTCGTTTTGCTGAGTTGCAATCTATCATTGATGTTTTTTTTAGTCGAAAGGCTAGGAATTCAAAGATGCTACATCCTCTTATTTTCCGAATTCTGACATCGGGATTTTTGGATTTTTCTTCATGAATTAGCGAATCACTTTCGAAATAGCGTCGTCAAGATGTCGTGCACGTTGGCTTGTTTGCACGATACGACAGATGATCCCTTGGAAGTCACTACGGAAGTTCCTCCTCAAGAATTCAGCTCTGTCTTTCTTTATTCAGGATGTGCCGCTTTCATGGCATCGACGAGCAATTATTATTCAACACCGGGCGGCGTAGATAATCAAGTGCGTTGCGTGAAATAACGGGGGAGACGACGGTATTGCATTTATCAGCACTAGAATGAGCTCAACATGGAACGAGTCAGATACTGAAAACGCATGATTCAAGTGTTCATTTAATTCAATGCCAAAGCCAAAGCGACAAAGAGTACTAGATAAAGATAGTGACGTGGCGCCACTAGAATAATAATAATAATAATAATAATAATCTTCTTATTCGGTGCCTCGGTATATGCCACTCGAGTACGCCTGCGTGCCGTGTCGACTCCGGCTGTTTTTCTTTTATTCGGTGTCGACGCACACCTACCGCCCTCGCGTCGCCCCGTTTGTCTCCCCGCTCCGCCCTTTCGATTGGCAAATGGATCTGGGGGCTCCGCCGTCGCATCGGCGGCGCTTCCTCGCCGTCGCCCTCGTCTTCCTCTACCTGTTCGCCTCCTCCCATTGCATCGATGCGGATAGATCGGCCGGCTGGAGGAGGAAGAGGTCCAAGCACGAGATCAAGGGCCCGATCAAGACCGTCGTGGTGATCGTGATGGAGAACCGGTCGTTCGATCACATGCTCGGCTGGCTCCGCTCCAAGGGCGGCCGGCACGACATCGACGGCCTCACCGGCCGCGAGTCCAACCTCCTCAACGCATCCGACCCTTCATCTCCTGAGGTCTTTGTCTCCGACGGCGCCGTCCACGTCGACTCTGATCCCGGTCACTCCTTCCAGGCCATCCGCGAGCAGATCTTTGGGTCCGAGGACACCTCCGCGTCGCCTGCCCCAATGAACGGGTTCGCCCAGCAGGCTGAGAGCATGGGCGAGGGCATGGCCGGTACCGTCATGCGCGGTTTCGCCCCCGAGAAGGTTCCTGTGTTCTCCGCCCTAGCGGAGGACTTTGCCGTGCTCGATAAGTGGTTCGCCTCCGTCCCGGCCTCCACCCAACCCAACCGCTTCTACGTCCACTCCGCCACATCCCACGGTGCCACCAGCAACGTGCGCCGAGACCTCATCCATGGCTTCCCTCAGAAGACCATCTTCGATTCCCTTGACGAGGAAGGGCTCAGCTTTGGCGTCTACTACCAGAACATTCCCGCCGTGCTTTTCTACAAGAGCCTGCGCAAGCTCAAACACCTTACCAAATTCCACAGCTACAAACTCGCCTTCAAGCAACATGCTAAGCTGGGCCGCCTGCCCAATTACGTCGTCATCGAGCAGCACTACTTCGACGTAAAGCTCTCCCCGGCCAACGACGACCACCCCTCCCACGACGTCGGCAGAGGACAGAGGCTTGTAAAGGAGATATATGAGACCCTTCGAGCGAGCCCGCAGTGGAATGAGACGGCCCTGCTCATCACCTACGATGAACATGGCGGGTTCTACGACCACGTGCCTACTCCTGTCACAGGGGTGCCCAATCCGGACGGCATCATTGGCCCCGACCCCTTCTATTTCAAGTTCGATAGGTTGGGGGTTAGGGTTCCTACCATCCTCGTTTCCCCTTGGATCAAAAAGAGAACTGGTAAGTCACCTATTTACAGAATTCTTCATTCTTTGCAAATTGATTTAGATAAATCTGATGACTGTTGCATTCAAACCATGCACGCTGGTCATTTATACATGTGTTTTGATTCTAGATGCTATAGACTAGAATAGTATGTGCATAGTATGTTATAGATGACCTCACGGTTCTGATGCATCAATTGTCTACCTTCCCTAGAGTGTTTACAAGCCTCTGCACTACATATTCTCATCGATGTATAAACTACTTCAGGTCTTGACATCGAAAACTTGCAAAAAATAACAAAAAAGGAAAAGAAAAAAGAAAAAAACATCTCAAAAAAATATAAACTACAGATGTAGATTGCAACAACCTAGGCACTCCGAGCTTAAATACAGGCATGTAATTAACCATCATGAGTTATTGAAGATTGAATGCCTATCATAAAGTTCAGCTGATTTATTAGCTTTACTAAATATACATTGTTATTTTGCATCAATGAAAGAAGCAACGTGTAGAACCCAACTTGATATCAGCTGCTGACTCAGGAGGGTCTTGAGCAACTTAAAGCCTCATCCAAGTTGTGTGAATTTGATTTGATATGCACATCAGAGAGGACCTTGTTTTGACATATCTGACTTGGTTGATCTTACAACCAGATAATTTCATTCCTCGGTATGTATATGGCTTTGTAGAAAGTTTGTGGGGAAAGCCTCGTTTGGTTATGCATATTCATGGTTTGGATATGCATATTCATGGTTTGGATATGCATATTCATGGTAAACAGAACATCAGTGAAAATTTGCAGCTAAATCCTTTAAGGCTAAGTGGATTATGATTTCTAGATTTAAAGTGAGCTTGAATCCTATTGGGTTTCTCACAGCACCTAGTGGTGGCTTTACTTTTGCTATGATCCACATACCCACTGATCCTCTTTGGAGTTGAAAGAAGCATGAACCCTGGTAATTAGGTTAGTTGTAATTGGTTTGAGATCAATCATTTACCTTGTGGTTTCATCAATTATCATGTGATAATTTTGCATTTTGACGAGTTTTATACAAGCAAACATCAAAGGCATCAAACTTCTAATTATGGGATCTGTGGGTACCAAGGACACTATTTTAGTATTATCTCTTTTACAATCAGATAAATGAAGACATGATGGATGATAACATCAAATTTAGAACTAGCAGAAAAGGAAGTTCTGTTGGGTGTTGGCTTGGTTTTGGGCAAAGGCAAACATCGCCAAGCCTCTTGGAGGGGGACCTTTACTCTCAACAGACCTAGTATAGGTTCAATTGCTGGAAACCTTGCTTGAGGGTTTATAGCAGACATAAGATGATTAGATTTTGGTATATAAAAAGTTATCTTAAGGTATAGCATTTTGGAGTTTAGGAGATTGAGTGTGTGGTGCATTTACATGTTGTAAGATATCATCTGTTTATAGAGGCAGGGTTTTATTTTTGACTAGTAGTTCTTTTAAGAGAATGTGGTTAGAACTTTTTTATGTTTGCTGATCTCATTTTTGTAATCCACATTTTTAGTTTACATGTTTTCACAGGAGTGTAAATGCAACATTTTGGTCCATATCATTGTTTGATTGAATTCAGTTTTTCTGTGCTTATCCTGTAAATAACCATTGTCCTAATGGACATGAGAAGTGCACCTGTTTTATAAATTTCCCCCTGTCCACTCCTGTTACTTGTGGTGCCGTTTCAAAGTACTACATTTTTTTCATGCAGTGATCCACAAACCTAAAGGGCCTTATCCAGATTCACAGTTTGAGCACTCTTCTATCCCTGCAACTGTAAAGAAACTATTCAATCTGAACTCCAATTATCTCACAAAGAGGGATGCTTGGGCTGGGACTTTTGAAAGCTACTTCAACCTCAAGGCACCACGAACTGACTGCCCAGGTATCCTTCTGTACAGGTTGTATGTTTACGAATTACTAGCACCTACAGTTGTAGGAGAAGAAAACGTGATAGTTTACCTTTCATGAACTTTGATCTACTGATGAAGGTTCTCTCTATCAGTTTGAATTTTGGCTACAATCTTAGTAGTAGCTATTAGCTATGGAGAGGAAATGCTCAATGTGAAACACACAAATGTATTTTGTGCACTGTGGATGAATTAGTTTGGCACTGTTTCAGGAATATAGATTCAATTACAGCAACCAAAGCTTATATATATACATGAAAATGCCACCACGTACAAGGGAAGACAGCTAAAATTCTTCATCCCAGCTTTCAAGCCTAAGTACAATGGATTTAGTAGAATAGAATTACATGCTTGATTTGCTACTTGTTTAATTTTGTCTCCGACAGCTAATCTCCAATTGTTTTTCTTCCAGAGAAACTCCCTGAAGTCGAGTTGCTCAGGCCTTTTGGAGCTAGGGAAGATAAAATTCTGTCAGAATTTCAGGTGGAGTTGATCCAACTTGCTTCTCAGCTTAATGGCGACCATGTGCTCAACACCTATCCGGACATTGGCAAGGGCATGACTGTCGGTGAAGCAAACAAGTACGCCGAGGATGCAGTTGCAAGGTTTCTCGAAGCTGGCAGGGCTGCGCTGAGCGCTGGAGCAAATGAGTCTGCCATTGTCATGATGAGGCCTGCTTTAACTAGCAGAACCAGTGAATGGCTGTCAGATGACACCGTCCAAATCGTTTAATCCTCGACACGAACATTGATCGTTAAGCCTTCTGTACACTCTGGTAGTTTGCCCAACTGTAGTAAATGATTGCTGAGGAAGTTTACATGCGAATGATCAATCTTGCTCACACGGTGTTTACATATGCCAGGGATTCTTTATAGGAAATTTATAGGTAATTGCATGTACATCTTCTGTGTTTCGGATGAAACATGGATGATTATTAAAGATTTGTGTTGTCAGACATTTTTATACGAGATGCACAAAAGTTGCTACTATTTTCCCAAAGATACGTGTCTGCCATTTGAATGCAATATTTGCTGTTGTTTTTTTTGTTACGTTTGGTTCTGATAAAAGAAAAATATGCATTTTTAAAATGCAGTAAAACAAAACCTGAATATATTCCCCTACTTATTTATGGAAATAACAAACTTAAGTCATTAGGATAAGAATGACTATTTTTAGATCAATATAAGAAATAATTAAGAAAGTTCAGAGTACAATTATAATAAAATTGACTTTGACGATCCATTTCAAGTTAAAAACATCTGATATGATTTTTTTTTTTTTTTTTTGAAAATAATGTGATTTGAGCATTCTGCCGCCCAACCAACTGAAGAAATCTCCGGCGGACGACATCCTGCTGGCTCCGGCGACTTTTTCCTTGGATACACGCCACCAATTTAGAATACAACATGAATTCTTTAACGTGGAGGCAACAGTGTGTGATAAATCTGTCAGGAAGAAAGAATCCGATCAAATGCCTTGCAATAAAATCAAGAGAGTCAATCAGTTTCCTGGTGTCATCTTTGCTATTATCAGTACACGTCTCATCCTAATACAGTTTGGAGATCAAATCCAGATGAACAGCTTAACAAATCATGGTACAAGAAATTCCCAATCAGGCGCCTCTTTGCGCTTCGGTCGCGGCCGCTCTCGCCGCCCCCGAGAACGCATCAGCCAGCGCCCTCATGGCTTTCACTTGCATCTCCAGCGCTGCCACGTAGTCGGCTGCCTCCTCCAGGACACTGGCTGCCGACAGCTTCCGGCATCCGGGCACCAGCCTCCGGAGCACCCGCAACCGGTCCGTCCCCCTCGGCGCCGACGCCGGCCTCGTCCGCCCGCGGTCGCTGCGGATCTTGTCCTTGATTTGGAGGAGGTTGCGGCGGTTGCGGTTGCGGCGGCGGCCAAGCAGGATGGCCCGACTCCAGCGGGACTGGCCGCGGGCGGTGAGGGCCAGGGCAGAGTCAGCAGCGGCCTTGACGGCCCGCGCTCCGCCTCCGGCGGTGGCGCGGAGGGCGTCGAGGAGGCGGCGGCCGTATACCCGTTGCTGCGCTGTGGCCCGCCACTTGGTCGGCGGTTGGGCTTTCCGGCCGGCTTCCTCCGTTTTACTCCGACACGCTGACGAAGAAGAAGCTATCATGGTGTCTGTGTGAGAGAGAGCGAGAGAGAGACAGAGGCAGAAGAGCAGAGGAAGGAGACAGCACACCGCAGAGGGTTGGGTAGCGAAACAAGGATATAAATAAGTAAAAAATAAAGTTTTTTCCCCTTTTTATTATTTCTTGTCCCAGCTCACATCGAATATAAATTATATATATATATAAACCTAGGTTAAATTGAAAAAAAAAATTATGGGGAAAATCCATTCAATATCATCAAAACAATCTCAAAATTCCAACTTAAGTTGCGTTGTACTTGTAACATTTGCCTACGCTTTTATAATATTGAAGGCCTAAATGCTTCATGTTCTTCCATTAATTATGACATGGAGGAGTGGATTTGAAGTATTCCTTCTCCAACAACTACTCCATTTCTTCTTTCTTTTTTGCGATATCCATCATGATGAAGAGAAGAGGAATCTATATTAATTAATTAATAATAATGTTTTCCAGAAAAAAAGAGGCGACGCTTAGAAAATAAAAAGCATGTTTGGAAGACAACGAAGCATATATACATTGCACTTGACTGGGAACAACATGAGGTTCCCCATTAGATAGCAAACAAGCAAAACATGATGCAAAATTCATTTAAAAAAAGGACAAGCATATGAATCATCTCATTATATATATATAAATCCAATTCCAAGGTCCCAATGATACTGATGCATGCATGTGAGTGATCTGAAATCAATTCCACGTCACAATTCAATAATTTTTCTTTTAAACAAAAAACTGAAGAAGCTCTGATCAACACGACATTGGGAGGGTCAAGGGTGCCCGAGGCTACCAACCTACCACTCCCCTTAGCTTGCTACATAAAATAAGAATTGAATGGTTGGGTGGGGGCAGAGCTTTGGATGCACAAGTACAGGAAATATTATCGATAAGGTTTGTTCCCGGCAAATATCATGCATGATCAAATCATCGGTTAATAAACGGGCTAACGTGTAGCCTCTCCAAAGATTATCAATAAAGAAGATGAGGAAAACCTAAAATATACTCTAATATAGAGTTAGAATGATGTCGAAAGAGATTTCGACATACCACTCCGATACTTAAGTTAAAGTTTACTTGAGGTATGAAGCTAGTGGAGGAAGAAGAAAAAAGTGAGAGAGTTTGATGTAGCATAAGAGAGTCCAAAATTCTTTGCGCTTACCTGTTTCAGGGTTATATAGCTGTTAGAAGAACATCTCCACGTTAGATTTTGCATTCTCGTTCATCACCCTCCTATGAGCCAATGAGGGAACCAGATCTAATAGCCGTTAGTTGTCTTTCCATTCACCAAACGTCATATGTTTGAAGTAGGACAACTAAGAGACCAGATCTGACAACCACATATAACCGCTTCTCCATTCACACGGTGTCACATGTTTTGGAATATTTGTAATTGTTATCCGCATCTCCTGTGAGAAATAGTCTTATTATTGAGGCAATTATGCTACTTTATCATCCACATGCGCTCTACACGTTTTTAGTGGGCTAACGTAGGGTGCGAGTTTGATCCGAGGATGAAGAAATAAGGTCGATATTGAGTAACCTTGAGGATAGATGAAGTCGGCAATTGAAGTCGAAATAGGAAGGATGTCAGGATTTGAAGTCGAGTCCTGGATGGAGTCCATGGCTGAAACTGAGGCCTGTTAGGACCCATCGAGCTAGAGGGAGGTGAATAGCTTCAATCGCTTAGCTTCTTGTCATTGCTTTTGTGCTCTTCGTTGAATGCGCAGTGAAAACTTCAATAAACTTGGATGCCACATGCACTACATCATGATTTTACTTGGTATTTACCTCATTGAGATGACTAATCTAAGGGTCCACTTCTAGCTTACAGCATCTACTAAGAACTTCTTCCTTCTCAAAAACCTTTCAGAGGTAGAGAAGTCTCTTACAAGTTTAAGCACAAGAATACAATAAGAAATAATTAAGAAAACAAAGGCAAATACAATAGAAAATGATTTTACAATCAAAAGCTTATTGGCTTTATTTCTTTAGCTTGGAAATGCCTCTTATTAGTCTGGAAATGCAGCAACACTATTATCCAAATCCCCCGAGAACTAGTTCTAAAAAATTTCTTGAAATTCCTCTTTTAAAGCCTTTAAGCCGGGGTTAATTTCTGCCTATTAGTCAACTGATCTTATCTATCAGTCGGTTGATATGACCTTCGACCGTTGAAAGGCCTTTGAACTTTCTAAAATTTATATGATTTTGTTGATTATTTGAACATCACTTGACTGATATAAACCATCATTAGACTGATCTAATCAATCAAATCAAATAAGATAATTCGACTGGCTTTTGTTCAATTCTGAACGACATCAATTGACTAATATGAACCATCAATCGATTAATTCCATCAGTCAAATGAATCAAGTGAATTTGACTCGCTTCGATTCGGTTCTGATCATCATCAATCAACTAATGCAACTCATAAGTCGATTGATTCCATTAGTTGAGTCAAAAAACCAAGTCAACTTGCATCTGTTCGATTTTTAAAGTCATTAGTGTTGGGACCAATGTGCCCGCTATAGGGGGAGGTGAATAGCGTTTCGTCGCGCTTGCGTCGGTTTGCTTCGTCTTGTTGTTGTGCAGCGGAATATTCGAAGACAAACACTCACAATGCTAACACCTAGGGTTTACTTGGTATCCACCTCAAGAAGAGGTGACTAATCCAAGGATCCACACACGAAACGTTATCTCCACTAAGAACAACTCCTTCTCGGTCATAGCCGGAGGCGGAGAAGCCTCATACAAACTCACACTACAACACAACACTTCCACAAGAAGAAGAAAGACAAATACAAATGAATACACTCTTCCTCTAGCTTACTTGTTGCTTGTAGTAGCCTCTTGAACCTTGGGGATGTAACCCAAGAGCATTCAAGAACTAGCTATGAAGATCTGGAGAAATCGCTGTGAAAATCGGAGAGGAATCGCAGGAAAGAACACAAAGTTCTAGCGAAGAAAACGCTCTGTACAGGTTTTAAACAGTACTCCCAATCGATCGAATTCATCCCCAATCGATTGCCACGTCAGCATCGCTCCATCGCAGCCGTCCATCACTTGCATCCTGCACAACGGTCACTTCCCAATTGATCAACCGATCGATTGAGACTTCCTGAATCGATCACCCAATCGATTCAGAACATTTCTATGCTCTCGCATCTGCGTGAGAGCTTCTGCTGCCCAATCGATCGACCGATCGATTGCCATCTCCCAATCGATCGCCTGATCGATTGGGAAAGCCTCTGTGCTCACGATTCCACATCCCAATCGATCGATCGATCGATTGGGTCTTCCCACAATCGCAGCACACTCCAATTGATCAGTCGATCGATTGGACCCTGGTTCAATCGATCGCCCGATCGATTGACCATCTTGGACTTGACTCAACTTCAAGTCCAAAATCTCCAACCCAACTCCTGGTCAACCGTGACATGTTGGGTCTCCATGCCTAGCATTTGGCCACACCCGACCAACCTCGAACTAGCCTTCTAGCCTCCTCCATCAGCCTTGCGTCCCTCGGATATCTCCCATTCTTCACGCCTTGCCTTCAGGAGCTTCCTTCGGCCTCATCCTAGTTGTCGAGTTCTTCCTTGCCAAGTCATACCAGGACTTACCTTGCCAAGACCACATGCTTTGACTTACACCTTTTGCCAAGATCACACTTGGACTTTCCAATTGCCTTGCTTCTCACCAGGACTTTATCCTTTGCCAAGATCACACTTGGACTTTTCAACTTCCTGGCTCCTCACCAGGACTTTCCACTTACCTGACTCCTCACCAGGACTTTCCAATTGCCTGGCTCCTCACCAGGACTTTCTCCTGCCTAGCTCCTCACCAGGACTTTCTCCTGCTTAGCTCCTCACTAGGACTTTCCCGTTGCCTGGCTCCTCACCAAGACTTTCCCTTGCCTAGCTCCTCACTAGGACTTTCCCGTCGCCTGGCTCCTTACCAGGACTTTTTCTTGCCTAGCTCCTCACTAGGACTTTCCAAATGCCTAACATCCAGTTAGGACTTTCCCAATCAAGTCTCCTGTCAACCTTAACCTGCTTGACTTGTATTCTCATCAACCTAGTCAACCCTTTGACCATCTCCATAACTAGACGATTGCTCCAGCAATCTCCTTATATTGTCAAACATCAATACTCAAATCCCGACTCAAGCTTGACTCTGTTGGTTGCTACTCGGAAAACCTATAGGTTCCACTGTACAAAAATTTTGTACAAAGGTCTGAACCTTTTCCTAGCTACCATGTGTTCTTTTAAATTAAATTTTGGATCGCCTGCGGAACTTAACACGTTTGATCCAAAACTTAATCTATTTGTTCTTTTAGGTTTTGACTTGGATCTCTTGCGGAACTTAACACGTTCGACCCAAGTCTCCTTAAGTTATTAATTCCATTAAATATTAATTTCCATAATTGGTTCCCAGTACTGACGTGGCGAGGCACATGGCCTTCTTGGATATGGGAGCAACCACCACCGACTAGACAAAACCTTTTATAGAAATCTAATATTTAATTTCCTAAAATTACTTTAGGTTAACCAAAGAGAACAATCAAATCACAAGGAAAAGAAAAAAACAAAAGAACACAACATCGAAAAACATATTCGAAATTCTAGAACGTAAGCCTCTTGTATTTGGTATTATTTCCATAAATAACTAGTATGATGCGGAAAGAAAAATTACTAGTTATACCTTGTAGAAAAACCTCTTGATCTTCTATCGTATTCCTCTTCTAACTTCGGACGTTGTGTGGGCAACGATCTACCGAGATGAGAAACCACCAACCACCTTCTTCTCCTCCAAGCAAGGTTCGGCCACAAAGGAAGAACTTCACCAAAGAAGAAAACCAAAATACTAACCAAGCTCCAAGAGATGCTAGCTTTCTCTCCTTCTTCTTTTTCTTCTCCAAGTAGTATCCGGCCACCACAAGAACTCCAAGAGGGATGAAGTATTCGGCCACCACAAGAGGAAGAGAAGGAGAGGATGATGGCCGGCCACAACACCAAGGAAAAGAGGGAGAGAAAATAATAGAGGTTGTGTCTCATGAAGGCACCCTCACCCCTTCTTTTATATTCCTTGGCCTAGGCAAATTAGGAAATTTAATTACAATAAAATTTCCTCAATTTCCTTGTCATGATTTAATAAAATAAAATTTCCCCAATTACAATCTCATGGCCGGCCACATCATTGGAGAACAAATTGGACAAGTTTTAATCAACAATTAAAACTTCCTAATTTGTTTCCGGAAATTTTAAAAATAAAATTTCTCTTTAAAAATCTCTACATGGTTAATAAAAAGAAATTTCCATAATTTTAATTTTACAACATGTGAATAATTTTTAAAGAGAAAATAAAATATCTCACCAATCTACAAATAAGGAAAGAGATCAAATCTCTTTCTTTAATCTTTTGTAAATTTTACAAGAGAGATAATTTTAATTTAAATTCTCTTTAATAAATTATTTCTTCCACATAATAAAAATTAAAATTAAAAAATTCTTTTTAATTTATTTTGGCCGGCCCTACTAGCTTGGGTTCAAGCTAGGGCTGGCCGCCCAATCTTATACCTAGGCCGACCCTAGCTTGTTTCCCAAGTTAGCTTGGCCGGCCCCTATTGGGTGGGTATAGAAGGTGGGTATAGAACTCTATAACTAAGAGACTACGATAGGGACCGAGAGGAGGAATTGGTTTTGGTCTCCCGATAAAATTAAGCATCCCGTGTTCGCCCCGAACACACAACTTAATTTTATCAATAATAATTCATTCCACTAGAGAACTATTATTGAACTACCGCACCAATCCCAAATTACATTTTTGGGCTCCTTCTTATTATGAGTGTGTTAGTCTCCCTATGTTTAAGATATCGAATGTCCACTAATTAAGTGAGTTACTGACAACTCATTTAATTAATATCTTAGTCCAAGAGTAGTACCACTCAACCTTATCATCATGTCGGACTAAGTCCACTTGCAGGGTTTAACATGACAATCCTTATGAGCTCCTCTTGAGGACATTATCAACCTAGTATCTCTAGGACATAGTTTCCTTCTATAATCAACAACACACACTATAAGTGATACAATTTCCCAACTTATCGGGCTTATTGATTCATCAAACTAAATCTCACCCATTGATAAATTAAAGAAATAAATATCAAATATATGTGCTTTTTATTATATTAGGATTAAGAGCACACACTTCCATAATAATCGAGGTCTTTGTTCCTTTATAAAGTCAGTGTAAAAGAAACAACCTCAAATAGTCCTACTCAATACACTCTGAGTGTACTAGTGTAATTATATAGTCAAGATAAACTAATACCTAATTACACTACGACCTTCTAATGGTTTGTTCCTTTCCATTTTGGTCG
This sequence comes from Zingiber officinale, assembly GCF_018446385.1. Lineage (NCBI taxonomy): Eukaryota > Viridiplantae > Streptophyta > Magnoliopsida > Zingiberales > Zingiberaceae > Zingiber > Zingiber officinale. Next base: position 52,650,509 of record NC_055990.1, read on the forward strand.
TGAGCTACTGTTTATAATTTATAAGGTACTGATAACATCATCTTCTGCATGTGACACCACATACTATGTTATCTACAATATAAATTAAATGAACAACTACAAACAAATGTAGATAATTTGACCAAATGTGATTCTTTATTCAAAATGAATGTTTACAAAGCTTAGGCTTTCAGTATACACTCCAACAATCTCCCACTTATACTAATGCCTAAGCTGCCATATCTTCTACCATACATCTGATTCCCATTCCCTCCACACGCCGATCGAAAGCTTTCACCGGAAGGGCCTTAGTGAAAGGATCTGCCAGGTTATCCGCTGATGCAATCTTGGCGATGACAACTTCTCCTCGCTTCACGATATCTCGTATCAGGTGGTACTTGCGCTCTATATGTTTACTTGCCTTATGAGCTCGTGGTTCCTTTGAGTTTGCAACTGCACCACTATTATCACAATAAATTGTGATGATTTTGGGCAAACCAGGAATCACATCTAAGTCCATTAGAAAGTTCCTGAGCCATACTGCTTCTTTAGCTGCCTCAGAGGCTGCTACATACTCAGCTTCCATGGTTGATACGCATTTCTTAACACTCCTCCATGAAATGGCTCCACCTCCTAAAGTAAACACATGGCCTGATGTAGACTTACTATTGTCCCTATCGATTGGAAATCAAAATCCGTGTAACAGGGAGCAGATCGTCTGCTTGGTAAACTAGCATATAATCTCTAGTCCTTCTCGGTACTTTAATATATGCTTTACCGCGGTCAATGTCCTTGTCGAGGTTACTCGATATCGCTAACCATGCCACGCAAAGCAGATATCGGTCTCGTACATAAGCATTGCATACATTAGCCTTCCTACAGCCGAAGCGCTTTCATGTCCTCTATCTCCTTTGATATCTTCAGAGACATCTCTTTAGATAGAGCTACTCCATGCCTAAAAGGTAAGAAACCTTTCTTAGAATCCTGCATGCTAAAACGAGCAAGGATTGTATCTATATATGAAGCTTGGGACAGACACAACATTCTTTTCTTACGATCCCTTATAACTTTGATCCCAAGAATGTGTGCACAATCTCCTAAGTCCTTCATATCAAATTGTTTGGACAACCATACCCTTACGTCTGATAATACCTTGACATTGTTGCCAATTAACAAAATATCATCTACGTATAGTACAAGAAATACCACCACGTTTCCGTTACACTTCTTGTATACACAAGACTCATCCGGACACTGAATAAATCCATATGACTGGATTACTTCATTAAACCGGATGTTCCAAGACCTTGAAGCTTGCTTCAGTCCATAAATGGACCGATTGAGCTTGCACACTAGATGCTCTTTGCCTTTTTCAATGAACCCTTCTGGTTGCTTCATATGGATGTTCTCTTCAAGACTTCCATTAAGGAAAGCTGTCTTGACATCCATTTGCCAAATCTCATAATCCATATGAGCAATGGATAAGAGTATCCGAATAGACTTAAGCATGGCTACCTGGTGAAAAGGTTTCCTCATAATCAATTCCCTCTTCCGAGTGTACCCTTTCGCAACAAGCCTAGCTTTGAAGGTTTCTACCTTCCGTCATCCCTCTTTTCCTTTTGTAGATCCACTTGCATCCAACGACTTTTACACCATCGGTGGTTCTACAAGCTCCGGACCTTATTAGAGTACATAGACTCTATTTGAATTCATCGCCTTTTGCCAAGATCTGCATCTATATCTTGGAGTGCTTCGTCATATGTCCGTGGATCAGGTTCATGTTTACCGGGATCAAGTCCAAGACTCTCCCAAAACATGAATCTTCAGTTGTCTTACAACCCTCTCACTACGACAGGGCCTGTGGTTGTGTATCATGTGTGACACGTGTTGCGTCTCTTGTGGTACTTCATCTTGTCTGTTGGTACTAAAGTAGACATGTCCTCTCTTAGTTCTTCTAAAACAACTTTACTCGGGCTTGTGATCCATTATATAGTCTTCTTCTAAAAGCGGGCATTGGTGCTAACAATGACCTTCGGTCTTTAGGACTATAAAATAAACCACCTTTCGTTCCTTTGGGATATCCTACAAACACGAACTTCATGGGATTCTAACTTATCGATCTGGTTTCAAAGACATGTTTGGACTACAATCCGAATATGTCTTAGGCTGGGTTTCGCCCATTCCACAATTCTACGAGAGTAAGAGACCGATTTAGAAGGTACTAAGTTCAGGTACTTTGTTGTTTCTAGAGCATATCCCCAAAATGAATTTGGTAATTCAATAACTCATCATCGATCTAACCATCTCCATAAGAGTCCTATTCCTTCGCTCTGCCACACCATTCTGTTGGGGTGTTCCAGGTTGGGATTGAATCCCGACCTCTGATAAGTAATTCCTAAACTCTCCTAAGAGGTATTCGCCACCACGATCAGATCGTAGTGTCTTAATACTTTTACCTAATCGTTTTTCCACATCAGCCTTGTATTCTTTGAATTTATCAAAGCACTCAGACTTGCGGCGCATTAGGTAAATATATCCGTATCTTGAATAATCGTCTATGAAAGAGACAAAATATTCAAAACCTCCTCTTGCCTGGACAGACATAGGACCACACAAATCAGAATGAACCAACTCTAACACTTCTTTGGCTCTATACCCCTTGGCCTTAAACGACCTCTTGGTCATTTTACCTTCCAAGCAAGATTCACAAGTTGGAAAATTTTCCAACTCTAATGAACTCAAAAGTCCATTGGCTATAAGCCTCTGAATCCTACTTAAGTTAATATGACCAAGCCTTAGATGCCAAAGATATGCTTGGTTCATTTCCGAAGGTTCTTTTCTCTTATTTGAGTTAGAAGATGAATTATAAATTTCCATGTTTTTTTTTGTGGAAGAAATTGGATTTAAAGTATACAAATTGCCAACTAATGCACCAGAACAGATAATCACTTTATTTCTTTTAATAACTACATCGTTACTGAAAGAAACTGAATATCCATCTAAAAACAGTTTAGAAACTGAAATTAAATTCTTTCTAAAACTGGGTACATAAAGACAATTTCTTAAAATCAAATTTCTATTTCTACTAAAAGATAAGTAGACGTCTCCCACTGCAACAGCTGCCACCTTAGTAGCATTGCCCATGTAGACGGTAATTTCTCCTTCAGATAGTCGTCGGGTTTCCTGGAACCCCTGCAAGGAATTGCAGACATGATCAGTGGCTCCCGTATCTACACACCAGGTGCTGGTAGATAACACCGCTAAACATGTTTCAACAACTAGAGTATGAGATATACCTTTGTTTTGGTTCCTACGAGGACAGTCCGCCTTCCAATGTCCTGCCTGCTTGCAGATGAAGCACTTGCCCTTCGGCTTCTTCATTCCAGCTTTAAATCCCGTACTCTGAGATTTATTCACTTTCTTTGCTGAACCAGCTTGTTTCTTCTTCTTCTTTCCTCTCGGTTTAGAAGTAGAACCATTTTCAGCATAGTGAATTTGAGAATTGTGACGAAATAATCCTTCTGCCGCTTGAAGTTCTATCATGAATAAATCCTCTTATTCATATTATAGTTCAGGCGGAACTGCTCAAAACTTCTAGGTAGCGTTTGGAGGATCATATCGATCTGGGTTTCCCCATCAATTTCTCCTCCAAGGATCTGTATCTCGTTCAGATAAGCCATCATCTTTAGGATATGATCCCTTACAGGAGTACCCTCTTGCATGGTGGCTGTCATTATCTTTCTCATGGCTTCTTGCCTAGAAGCTCTATCTGATGATCAAAGAGTTCCTTGAGATTGTTCATAATATCGTTGGTAAATCTTGATGCTGATGTTGCAATACATTTGACATTGAAGCCAAAATGTAACACCGCGCCATCTCATCTGCTTTTACCCATTTCCTATGATATTCAATCTCCTCTTGGGTAGATTCACCAGTAGGTGCTTCAGGGCATTGCTCAGTCAGTACAAATTTATAGCTTTCAGCAGTAAGAACAATGTCTAGGTTTCTTTTCCAATCTATGTAGTTTGGTCCAGTAAGTCTATTCTGTTGAAGTATGATGGACAGTGGGTTGAAAGTCATCCTAAGAATCACAAATAACTTTTGGTCAGAACCCTTTAAATTTAGAATAATATTGATTCCTCAAACAATACTATTTTAAATTAACCAACACCTCAAAACACCGTGAATTTTGTATGCCACGTTAGTGTGGACGTATACAAATTCAACATTTGTAAAAGGAGGGTTTTAACCCATTAATTTTATTATCTTGTCAACCTAACTTTTTGACAAATAAAATTAATAGTTGGTATCATTTGGTCACACAAATAATAGCAGTGACTCCGATGGGGAGGATACTATTAGATGTGTCTAAGTGTATACCATTACTTGACACTAAGTCCATTAATAAGATTATGTCCCTTCCGTTGGGGAAGATCACACGCTCTTAATTAACTTCCTATAGTCATCCAAAATGGAAGTCCGATCTAGTGATCCACAAACAAGCTCATCCGTTATGGAGGAAGGCACTCGAGCCAATGCGCAAGCTTGTTTGCATCACTTACAAACCAGTAATGGAGACCATGAGATTTACTTAAAAATCCCTCTCCCACTTAGTTATTTATAAATGAGGAATTTTAACTATGCTAGCATGCACACACAGCACAATATAAAAGCAATAAATAGAAAATCTAATTTTCAACTATTATGGCTTTTATCTCTAGTCGTCCTCCGTGTGTTGTCATCCCAAGCTGCTGCCATATTTGGCCACCGCCACCGGATCTAGTTGTCGCATCCATCTTGCTCCTAGTTCCGCTGCGCCTCTGGTCCTTAGAAGGTTCCACGCTTTGCAAGATTCGATCCGTGATAGAAATAGAATTTTACATTTTGATCCTATATTCCATAAAAGGAATGTACATGTATCTAGATCAAAAAATAAAATCCTAATAAAACTAAATACAGCTCTTGCTGTATTTTAAATACAATCATGCACACACATATAAATGCCCTTGACATGTCCAAGGGTCCAATCACACACATAATAACTAAAAGCCATAATAGTTAGATCCTACATCCACAAAGTTAGCACATCCTACTATTATCCTACCTAAATTATGTATGACATGTGCATAATTAAACTAAATACCAAATACACAGAGGCAAAACCCTAGCTCTGATACCAATTGTTGGTTGCTACTCGGAAAACCTATAGGTTCCACTGTACAAAAATTTTGTACAAAGGTCTGAACCTTTTCCTAGCTACCATGTGTTCTTTTAAATTAAATTTTGGATCGCCTGCGGAACTTAACACGTTTGATCCAAAACTTAATCTATTTGTTCTTTTAGGTTTTGACTTGGATCTCCTGCGGAACTTAACACGTTCGACCCAAGTCTCCTTAAGTTATTAATTTCATTAAATATTAATTTCCATAATTGGTTCCCAGTACTGACATGGCGAGGCACATGACCTTCTTGGATATGGGAGCAACCACCACCGACTAGACAAAACCTTTTATAGAAATCTAATATTTAATTTCCTAAAATAACTTTAGGTTAACCAAAGAGAACAATCAAATCACAAGGAAAAGAAAAAAAACAAAAGAACACAACATCGAAAAACATATTCGAAATTCTAGAACGTAAGCCTCTTGTATTTGGTATTATTTCCATAAATAACTAGTATGATGCGGAAAGAAAAATTACTAGTTATACCTTGTAGAAAAACCTCTTGATCTTCTATCGTATTCCTCTTCTAACCTCGGACGTTGTGTGGGCAACGATCTACCGAGATGAGAAACCACCAACCACCTTCTTCTCCTCCAAGCAAGGTTCGGCCACAAAGGAAGAACTTCACCAAAGAAGAAAACCAAAATACTAACCAAGCTCCAAGAGATGCTAGTTTTCTCTCCTTCTTCTTCTTCTTCTACAAGTAGTATCCGGCCACCACAAGAACTCCAAGAGGGATGAAGTATTCGGCCACCACAAGAGGAAGAGAAGGAGAGGATGATGGCCGGCCACGACACCAAGGAAAAGAGGGAGAGAAAATAATAGAGGTTGTGTCTCATGAAGGCACCCTCACCCCTTCTTTTATATTCCTTGGCCTAGGCAAATTAGGAAATTTAATTACAATAAAATTTCCTCAATTTCCTTGTCATGATTTAATAAAATAAAATTTCCCCAATTACAATCTCATGGCCGGCCACATCATTGGAGAACAAATTGGACAAGTTTTAATCAACAATTAAAACTTCCTAATTTGTTTCTGGAAATTTTAAAAATAAAATTTCTCTTTAAAAATCTCTACATGGTTAATAAAAAGAAATTTCCATAATTTTAATTTTACAACATGTGAATAATTTTTAAAGAGAAAACAAAATATCTCACCAATCTACAAATAAGGAAAGAGATCAAATCTCTTTCTTTAATCTTTTGTAAATTTTACAAGAGAGATAATTTTAATTTAAATTCTCTTTAATAAATTATTTCTTCCACATAATAAAAATTAAAATTAAAAAATTCTTTTTAATTTATTTTGGCCGGCCCTACTAGCTTGGGTTCAAGCTAGGGCCGGCCACCCAATCTTATACCTAGGCCGACCCTAGCTTGTTTCCCAAGCTAGCTTGGCCGGCCCCTATTGGGTGGGTATAGAAGGTGAGTATAGGTGGGTATAGAACTCTATAACTAAGAGGCTACGATAGGGACCGAGAGGGGGAATTGGTTTTGGTCTCCCGATAAAATTAAGTATTCGCCCCGAACACACAACTTAATTTTATCAATAATAATTCATTCCACTAGAGAACTATTATTGAACTACCGCACCAATCCCAAATTACATTTTTGGGCTCCTTCTTATTATGAGTGTGTTAGTCTCCCTATGTTTAAGATATCGAATGTCCACTAATTAAGTGAGTTACTGACAACTCATTTAATTAATATCTTAGTCCAAGAGTAGTACCACTCAACCTTATCATCATGTCGGACTAAGTCCACTTGCAGGGTTTAACATGACAATCCTTATGAGCTCCTCTTGAGGACATTATCAACCTAGTATCTCTAGGACATAGTTTCCTTCTATAATCAACAACACACACTATAAGTGATACAATTTCCCAACTTATCGGGCTTATTGATTCATCAAACTAAATCTCACCCATTGATAAATTAAAGAAATAAATATCAAATATATGTGCTTGTTATTATATTAGGATTAAGAGCACACACTTCCATAATAACCGAGGTCTTTGTTCCTTTATAAAGTCAGTGTAAAAGAAACGACCTCAAATGGTCCTACTCAATACACTCTGAGTGTACTAGTGTAATTATATAGTCAAGATAAACTAATACCTAATTACACTACGACCTTCTAATGGTTTGTTTCTTTCCATTTTGGTCGTGAGCTACTGTTTATAATTTATAAGGTACTGATAACATCATCTTCTGCATGTGACACCACATACTATGTTATCTATAATATAAATTAAATGCACAACTACAAACAAATGTAGATAATTTGACCAAATGTGATTCTTTATTCAAAATGAATGTTTACAAAGCTTAGGCTTTCAGTATACACTCCAACAGACTCAACTCAAGCTTAGTCAAACTGGTCAAACTTGACCTAAGGAAATTGCCCCAACAATCTTCCCCTTTTTTATGTTTGACAATACCTCTAAGTTAGGCTAAATCCCATAGCCTTAACCCCTTCTTTATCACAAGGCTAAATCCCATAGCCTTAACCTCTTCTTTATACCAAGGGTAAATCTCATAGTCTTAATCTCTTCTTTATCACAAGGCTAAATCTCATAGCCTTAAGCTCTTCTTTATACCAAGGCTAAATCTCATAGCCTTAACCTCTTTCATGACAAGGCATGAATGAAGGTTTCCTTCATTCTGTCCTTTTCCTAGAGGGTAAACTCCCCTTACTTGGGATGAAGATCTAACTTAACCTTCTATTCTCCCCCTTTGTCACACATCAAAAACTGAAAACAAACTCTTCTCCATAAGAGTTAACTCTACGTTGTTTACAACCTCATATATTGTTAACAACCCCACAATGAAGATCTCATATTCTTCATTGTCGCCAAATCTCCCCCTTGAGCTCTACTTCACTTCACAATGCTCATCCTAGAGCATGCATCAACTTCCCAATGAAACTCCCATTCATTGTATTCAATGCTCCCCCTTGAGCAGTAATCTTCTATACAATGCTCATCCAAGAGCATTTTCCACTTTACCAATGAAGGTCTGATCCCCTTCATTAATTCAATGCTCCCCCTTGAGCAGTAACCTACTCCACAATGCTCATTCGAGAGCATTTATCATCCTAGCAATGAAGATAACCAATCTTCCATTGTTCCCCAATGCTCGACCCTGAGTATTGTCCATCACGAAGGTTTAACCCTCTTCCAAAGTCCTTGAAAGTAAATTTTCATGCATTCAAGGAGTAACTCCCCCTAAAAATATGGTCAAACTTCTGTCATTACACCAAAAATAACTTGGAGTTCCTAAACAGTTAGGAAAACCAAAACTTGAAGTTTTGAGGTTCAAAATTCAATAATGAAACTAAACCCCAACCTAAACTTCACCTAAGTCTACCTTAACCAATCCATACTTGCTTTCATCATGAAAACTCCCCCTAAATATATACAAATATATTCTAAAGGGTTAGGAATGGTTAATGACCCTTGAAAACTAAAACTTAAAGTTTTGAGGTTCCAAAATTTGAAATTGAAACTAAACCCCATCCTAAACTTCACTTTGATTTATCTTAACCAATCCATACCTATTTTCATCAAGAAAACTCCCCCTAAATGTATACAAATGTATTCCAAGGGATTTGGAATGGTTATTGGAACTTGAAGTGGCTTAAAGTGCTGAAATCAGACTTTTTAGGCCATAATCAGACTTCCCAATCGATTGAAGTTGGGACTCAATCGATTGAAGCTACTTCAATCAATCCATTGATCAATTCCGCAAGCTTCTGCTTGCAGAAATTCCCTCTGAATCGATCGGCTGATCGATCCACTGACTCTCTGTTCACGGGAATTGACTTCCCAATCGATCGACAGATCGATTAAAACCATCTCAATCGATCGTCTGATCGATTGGTTTTTCTGATTTCTCTGAAATTTAGTTTCAACGAAATTCAGAAACTCCCCAAAAATTCTACAAAATTCAAAAATTGTGAAAATTCATGTAGATACTCTTTAGGGTATACTCTATTAAGGAAAAATAGTTTTCTATGAAAATACTTCCTATTTTCAAAGATTGATACAAATTTGAAAACTCTTGAAAACTTTAATATTTTCTCCTAGTTTGTGTCTAACTTTTCAATGATGAATACTATCAAAAGATAGTCTTCACCAAGGTTTTCAAAAGAATTTTAAAACCATTTTCAAAACCAATATCCAACCATATTCTTTGTTCTCAATGCACATGACTTGTGCATTAGCTTTCCCAATGATTGAAAAACACATAACTATATGTTTTGATGAATCTAAAACTCAACAAGATGCACTAAATCAACATCTTATGTTTTGTTCACCATCCTAACATCTCACTTGTATCTGATGTGTACTAAAACACATACAAGTCACCTTATGGTTCTTTGTGAGATGTATATTTGATTTTGCCCTAAACTAAGGGATCATGGGATCATGGATATCTACCAAGGCATTTTGATGGTCATGAACATCCGCCAAGGATGTTACTTGTTAGTGAATGCCATTGGTCCTTAATTGTAAGGAATTAAACATGATGCATGATATGTTATGACATACATCAAAAAGAAATAATTTTCAAAAGAAAATTTCCTATAACTACATGATGTATGTATGATGTGACATGATATTTTTTATATTTTTCATAATAATCATTAATGTAAAAATAAATATGATGTCATGACATATGATGGACAAACAAATCATGACAAATTAGCATAAATAAAATACCTAGATTACCTATCTAAGTGTCCTTAAACCTTAGCTAATCTTAAAATTAAATCCTAGATTGTCCAATTTCATCAAGAAAGTGTCAAACCCCAACTTGACATTTCTTTAATCTCTTGATTTATTTATGCCAATTAAAATTAAGCACATTCCTCAAATTTTGACATATTTATCCTTCCAAAGGAGTAATCACCTTATATTTTAAGCCCGCATTTGCCCTTGACTCTCTAAGAACATACCAAAATCCCAACTTGGTAGTTCATATGATTCTCCAAATTGTGCCAATTTAAATTAGATTCAACTCCTCAAATTTTGACACATTTTACTCTTTCAAAGAGTAACACTAATAATCCTTTTCATTTTCAAAGATTAGTGAAACCTTGAAAATGCTCTCCTAGTGCCAACTTCATCAAGGTAGGGTTCACTACCCTTCCAAATAGAGTTGACACTCTCTAGACCCATCTAGAGTGCAGAGAATATGCTCCTAGGAACCCAAAACCTATTGGTACTCCTTAGATGTTTTAGGTACTCACTAGGGATAACTTACTTAGTCACCTTCCTAAGGACCTTTCTATGCTTCTTAGAAGCCTTGGTCACTTCTACTAGGTCACTTCTAGGAATAACTTCCCTTGTAACATTCTTTGTGACTTTATTAGGCCTTTTTGGAGCCTTAGTCACTTTTACTAGATAAACTTTAAGGATGACCTCCCTTGCGACCTTGTTTGTGACTTTGTTAGACTTCTTAAAAGTCTTAGTCACATTGGTCTTGTTAAAAGTACTCTTAAGGATTCCTTCCCTAGTATCCTTGACTTGACCTTTACACCTAAGGTTGGTCCCATGGCTATATGGAACCTTATGAAAAAAAGTCACATCCTTCTCGACTTTAGGTTTGTATCCCAAACCTCTATAGCCATTGGATGACTCTTGTCTAGCTTTTCCTAGGTTATGCTCATTTTGACCCCTAAGCATGTTTTCCATTCTTGCTAGAGTCCTTTCTAAATTATCAAGTCTTGTCCTCAAGCCTTGATTTTCCTTAACTTCTTGAGCATTTCTATTCTTAGGCATATATATATATATATATAATCCTTAAAGTTATTGCCTAAGATACTATCTACCTTCCTAAACTTAGGTGTGGTAGTTCTAGCATGAGGAGGAATGTATTTTCCCTTAACGCTATCATGCTTCTATTAGTTAGAGCCCTAGAGCCAATCATATGATGATTGTTGTATGGACTCATTGTATCATATTCCTATGTATATAAAGGTATTTGTTTTGGTTATTATACTTACTTGTATTGGTGCCAAATAACTAAGTATAATAGCGTCCTTGAGTAGAAGGTTCTTATCTATATCAATCGATTGGTTGAATCGATAGTGAGATGATGTAGAGAACACTACTCTTAATCATTCCAAGTCAAGTATTAACATTCAGGGATAATGTTAATGCGACGAGACTAGCATGTAGGTCAACTCGATGACTTGATCTCACAAGTCATGGATATAAAGATATCAAGTTGACACATGGGTATGCATTGGAGAATGTATATTGAATGACCCGCCATGAGAAAGTATCATGGATCGTTATATGAGTGTCATATACTTTCTCTTGTGGCTATTAGTATAACTATTAGTCCTTGGACCTGAAGTCACCATGGTTCCCTACATAAGGAGTTGCATACTTTGGCTTCGTCAAACGTCACCCGTAACTGGGTGGACTATAAAGACGATTACTGGGTATGTAACAAATTAAGCGGAGGGATGTGACTGATGTAGATGAGATCTATCCCTCCTATATATAACGGGAGTGACATCGTTATTCTTGATAGAGTGAAACCACTAAGTGCATGACCATCCCCAAATGAGTCAATATGAGATATTGAGCTCTTGATTATAGTGAGTCTACTTGGAGTTCAAGATTTAGATTGATCAGAGGATGACACCGTCTATGCCTCAAATTGATCAATCTAGATGTCAAGGATAGAAGGACACTTGTCATATATTGTGAAGGGTCACAATTAGTAGTCACAAGGTGATGTTGGATCTCAACATTCTTGTAACTTGGGTAGTAATGATGTGTTGCTAGATACCGCTCATTACTTATGCTTCTAAATGGGTTTAGGAGCATTGCCAACGTTACAAGAACCTATAGGGTCACACACAATGGGCAATTAGATGGAGATTAGGTTCATTTGATATATCTAGAGGATTAGGTTCATGTGATGAACCAAATTGGATTAAGAATAATCCAAATTAGATTAATTGAGTAAGACTCGATTGAGTTAGACTTGAGTTAGACTCAAGTGAGGCTTAATGATGATATTCATTTAATTTTGAATTCAATGATAAATGGAATTCAATTTGAATTTTAGATTCAAATTTCGAATGAGTTTCAAAATGGCCATTTAATGAAGAATATTAAATACTCATTAAGGCTCATTAATGAGACTCATTAATGGTGTTAATGAGCATTAAGTATTTTCATTGGATGAAAATACTTAAGCCATTTTTTTACTCTTATTTTCATTATCGATCATTATTATTCCTCCTTGATTCTTCTTCTCTCCCTCTCCTCCTTGGCCGAAACATCCAAGAGTGCTAGCACACTCTAGGTGTTTTTCTCCACCTAATCGTTCGTGTGGATACACATAGAGGGGTATTCACTTGACACCCTTGAGATCTGGCATCTTCTTGGACGAGCGGGATAAGCGAAGGGCTTCGCTACAAAGGTATATTTTTCTTCCATGTAGATCTAGGACTAGAGAAACTTGAACACGAAATTACGAAATTTTATCTTCGCATGGATCCTGTGGCATGGGACTTTGGGGTTTCCGCAACGCAAAAAGCGGTTTTTGCGGCTCGAAAGTCCCAACAGTGGTATCAGAGCCACGTGCGAAGCGTCTACGAGTTTCATTTTTGTTTTTATGAAAAACATTCAGATCTGTAAGTTTCTGTATATTTATAATTTTTATAGATTTTATGGGTATTTTTCTCGTATAGGCGAAGCAACAAGTGTTTGGACACTTGTAGGCTTCGACTACTGAGAAAACCTTTCCGAAACGGCAAGGTTTCGCTCAAATCATTTTGGGACAACGGCTTAAGGTGCTATAAGATCATCTTAGGACACTCGTGATATTCATTTCATGAGAAGGGGTGCTGCCCCTAACCCCACAAGGGGCATTGTCTCGCGATCGCGCCCGAAAATCGCTAAACGGGACCGCCGAGAAATTTTGACTCATAAAATTGTAAAAATAGTAGTAAAATTACAAAAATTTATAAAAAATACATAATTTATAATTATGTATAATATTGTGATGGTCATGATCCAAAAACTTCAATTGGATTGGTTAAATTGTGTTGTAATTCATAATATGGCCTGCGTACCATTTTGTGTGTTTGTGCGTGTTGTATATGATCGCGACCTACGCGTCGTGCCTTCCTTTATTTTATATTCCTGTTATAAATAGTTTAGACTCAAATATAACTCGAATTTCAAATTTGTAATGTACAAAAGAAAATTGGAGCGGTGGAAGGTCCACTCGAGACAGAGTTATGAGGAGGGTGCGAGCAACACGTGGCGATCAAAGGGAGGAGCTTGAAGAAGTTGTTGACCCTAGGTTGACCATCTGATCTTCTCATTGGCTTGAGAAGATCGTAGTAGGGCCATGACTAATCAAAAATTAAATTTAATTAATTGCTTGTGTGTGTGTATGTGATGCATGCTAGAGTAGAGTAATTAATTAGTGCTTTAACGATTAGATTAGATCTAAATCGCATATATGATGCACCACGATTAGATTAGATCTAAATCGAGTATATGATACACATCAACGATTAAATTAGATCTAAATCACGCCAACTCGAAATGCCTACCATGCCGTGATACCCATCACTACCTCGATCACATGTTGTTGTTGAATCTGCCAAAGCAGAGCAACACATATTATCTTGGTAGTGTGCGGAGGGACAATCTTGGTCCCGCCTATCAACGCATGGGTGAGTACAAACTCAATTAGATTGAGTAAAACTAGTTAAACTCAATTGGATCGGGTTTAACTATAGGCATTTTCCAATGGTTGGTAGATAGGTCAAAATCACGTTTATATTAACTCTTGGGCGATTTAGCCAAAGCTAACTCAAGTTTTAATATACATGCGGATCTTGATCCTATAAACAAGAGTTGCATAGAGATGTAATTGGCAATTAGTTACCTACCGATCATACTAAGTCTTAGGCGATTTAGCCAAAGCTAACTCAAGGCGTAGTATGATGTGGATCTTGTCCCACAAGAATTATAGCTAGTTGGTTAGAATCTAATAAGTGTGGTTTGACTGCATCCATGACTTGATTCTACAAAATTTCTATAATTCAGTGGGAGCATCATTTAGTTAAAGGCCTAATTAAATGATTAGTGGAATATTATTATTTATTTTCTGTATTTTCTGTTATAGATTACTATGTCATCAAACACGAACACCTTCTCCCTGCGTTCTGTCCTTGATAAGGACAAGCTCAATGGAGCTAACTTCCTGGACTGGTACAAGAACCTGAGAATTGTTCTCACACAGGAATGAAAACTATACGCTCTGGAATAGCCCATTCCCATGGCACCTCCTGTCACTGCCACGCGAGCTGACTGTGATGCTTACAAGAAGCATCAAGATGACGCATTAGATGTGTCCTGTCTTATGCTCGCAACCATGAACTCTGAGCTTCAGAAGCAACACGAGTTGATGGGTGCTTATGATATGGTTGAACATCTTCGTCAACTATATCAAGGACAAGCTAGGCACGAGAGATTCGAGATCTCTAAGGCACTGTTTCAGTGCAAGATGCAAGACGGGACTCCCGTAGGTCCATATGTACTTAAGATGATTGGGTACATAGAAAACCTACAGAGGTTGGGATTTCCACTTGGCCAAGAGCTGGCCACTGACTTGATCTTGCAATCCTTGCCGGATAGTTACAATCAATTTGTTCTAAATTACAACATGAACGAAATTGATAAACCCCTGCCCGAGCTATTAAGCATGTTAAGAACTGCTGAGCTGAACCTTAAGAAGGTAAAGCCCAACACCATTTTGATGGTGTAAAAGGGCAAAGGCAAGGGTAAGCCTAAAGGCAAAGGAAAGTCCCAAGCCAAGGGCAAAGGCAAGGCACTGAAACCTAAAGGAGGGGTTGCCAAGGATGCTACCTGCTTCCACTGCGGTCAGACCGGACACTGGAAGAGGAACTGCAAAGTCTACCTGGAAGATCTTAAGAAGAAGAGAAGTGAGACTTCTACTTCAGGTATATATGTTATAGAAGTCAATCTATCTATTTCTTCATCATGGGTATTAGATACCGGATATACTTCTCACATTTGTACTAATGTGCAAGCGCTGAGAAACAGCAAAGCATTGACGAAGGGCGAGGTGGACCTACGCATAGGCAATGGAGCACAGGTTACTGCTATTGCTGTAGGGACTTATTCTCTATCTCCGCCCTCTAGGCTTGTACTAGAATTAGATGATTGTTGTTATGTACCTGCTCTTACTAAGAACATTATATCAGTTTCTTGTTTGGACAAGAAATGTTTTTCATTTATAATAAAGAACAAATGTTGTTCAGTTTATTTAAATAATATGTTCTATTGTAGTGCACCTCTGATTAACGGACTCTATATTCTAGACTTAGAGAACCCCATCTATAACATAAATACCAAAAGGTTCAAATCAAATGGAATGAACCAAACCTATCTCTGGCACTGTTGCTTAGGTCATATAAATGACAAACGCTTATCCCAACTCCATAAAAATGGTTTGCTGGACTCATTTAATTTTGAATCATATGAGACATGCGAGTCATGCCTCCTACTAGGCAAGATGACCAAGACTCCCTTTAGTGGACACAGTGAGAGAGCGACTGACTTGTTAGGACTCATACATAGTGATGTATGTGGCCCTTTCAATGTCGCTGTCAGGGGTGGTTATAGATACTTCATTACATTTACTGATGACTTCAGTAGATATGGTTATGTGTATCTGATGGCACATAAGTCAGAATCCTTTGAAAAGTTCAAGGAATTCAAGAATGAAGTACAAAACCAGCTTGGCAAGAGTATTAAGATACTTCGATCAGATCGAGGTGGAGAATACCTTAGCCATGAGTTTCGTGACTATCTAGCTGAGTGTGGGATTCTATCTCAACTCACTCCTCCTGGAACACAACAGTGGAATGGTGTATCCGAAAGGAGGAATCATACCCTATTAGATATGGTGCGATCTATGATGAGTCACACAGATCTTCCTACATTTCTTTGGGGCTATGCTATGGACACTGCAGCCTTCATACTCAACCGTGTTCCATCCAAGGCTGTGATAAAGACACCATATAAGATATAGACTGAGAGAGATGCACAGGTGTCTTTTATAAGGATTTGGGGTTGTGAGGCTTACGTTCGACGTCAAGTCTCAGACAAATTGGAACCCAAATCCGATAAATGCTATTTTATTGGATATCCCAAGGAAACTAAGGGATATTACTTCTACATTCCCAGTCAACACAAGGTAGTTGTGGCAAAGACTAGGATATTTCTAGAAAGGGACTTTGTTTCTAGAAAAACTAGTGGGAGCACGTTCGATCTTGAAAAAGTCCAAGATGTGAACCATAGCACTAAAGTCTCGATGGAAGTTGAACTGGAACCACAAAGTGTTGTGGATGATGTTGTTCCACAAGGAGTTGAGGAACAACAACCAGTTCAAGTAGACCTACCTCTTCACAGGTCTGATAGGGTACGCCGTCAGCCTGAAAGATATTCATTTCTCTTGTCTGACCATGATGACGTTGTGCTCATTGAGGATGAACCTACCTCCTATCAGGAAGCTGTGATGAGACCAGATTCTAAGAAATAGCTAGAGGCCATTAGATCCGAAATGGAATCCATGTACACCAACCAAGTATGGACTTTGGTTGATCCACCTGAAGGAGTAAAACCCATTGAGTGTAAGTGGGTCTTTAAGAGAAAGACTAACATGGATGGACTTATATATAAGGGTCGTTTGGTAGCAAAAGGTTTCAAGCAAATTCATGGTATTGACTATAATAAAACTTTTTCTCCAGTCGCGATGTTTAAGTCCATTTGGATCATGCTTGCTATTGCAGCATACCACGATTATGAGATCTGGCAGATGGATGTCAAAACCGTATTTCTGAATGGAAACCTACTTGAGGATGTGTACATGATACAACCTGAGAGTTTTGTAGATCCACAGCATACTGGCAGAGTATGCAAGCTGCATAAATCCATTTATGGACTAAAGCAAGCTTCTTGGAGCTGGAATCTTCGATTCGATGATGCGATCAAACAGTTTGGTTTCATCAAGAATGAAGATGAACCTTGTGTCTACAAGAAGGTTGTAGGGAGCACAGTTGTCTTCCTTGTATTGTATGTGGATGACATACTACTCATTGGGAACGACATCTCTTTGCTGCAGTCTGCAAAGACTTGGCTAGGGAATTATTTCTCAATGAAGGACTTAGGTGAAGCAGCTCGTATTCTAGACATACAGATCTATAGAGATAGATCTAAGAGAGTGCTTGGCCTAAGTCAGAGTACATATATTAACAAGGTACTACTACGGTTTGCTATGCAGAACTCCAAGAAGGGATTTCTGTCGATGTCACATGGTGTGAGTCTTTCGAAGACTCAAAGTCCCTCTTCTAGAGAGGAGAGAGACCGTATGGATCAGATCCCTTATGCTTCAGCCATAGGATCTATCATGTACGCCATGCTATGTACTTGTCCTGATGTCTCGTATACTTTGAGCATGACGAGCAGATACCAGTCAGATCCAGGTGAAAGTCACTAGATAGCGGTCAAGAATATTCTTAAGTACTTGAGAAGGACTAAAGAATATTTCTTGATATATGGAGGCGATGATGAGCTAGCTGTAAAGGGTTACAGTGATGCTAGCTTCCAAACTGACCAGGATGATTATCGATCGCAGTCTGGGTTCGTGTTTTGCATAAATGGTGGTGCTGTGAGATGGAAGAGTTTGAAGCAGGACACAGTCGCTGATTCTACAACAGAAGCCGAGTATATTGCTGCATCAGAAGCAGCAAAGGAGGCAGTTTGAATCCGCAAGTTCATTACTGAGCTTGGGGTGGTTCCTAGCATAACATATCTTATTGAGCTCTATTGTGATAACAATGGAGCAATTGCGCAGGCTAAGGAACCTCGCTCACACCAGCGGACCAAACACATACTACGGTGCTTCCATCTCATTCGAGAGATCATCGATAGAGGAGATGTGAAGATTTGCAGAGTACCCACTGAGGCTAACATCGCAGATCTCTTGACCAAGACTTTGGCATAGAAAAAGCATGATGGTCACACTAGGTTATTGGGCCTTAGAGCCTACACTGATTGACACTAGTGCTAGTGGGAAATTGTTAGTTAGAGCTCTAGATCCAATCATATGATGATTGTTGTATGGACTCATTGTATCATATTCCTATGTATATAAAGACATTTGTTTTGATTATTATACTTACTTGTATTGGTGCCAAATAACTAAGTATAATAGCATCATTGAGTAGAAGGTTCTTATCTATATCAATCGATTGGTTGAATCGATAGTAAGATGATATAGAGAACACTACTCTTAATCATTCCTAGTCAAGTATTAACATTCAGGGACAATGTTAATGCGACGAGACTAGCATGTAGGTTAACTCGATGACTTGATCTCACAAGTCATGGATATAGAGATATCAAGTTGACACATGGGTATGCATTGGAGAATGTATACTGAATGACCCGCCATGAGAAAGTATCATGGATCGTTATATGAGTGTCATATACTTTCTCATGTGGCTATTAGTATGACTATTAGTCCTTGGACCTGAAGTCACCATGGTTCCCTACATAAGGAGTTGCATACTTTGGCTTCGTCAAACGTCACCCGTAACTGGGTGGACTATAAAGGCGATTACTGGGTATGTAATAAATTATGGGGAGGGATGTGAGTGATGTAGATGGGATCTATCCCTCCTATATAACGGGAGTGACATCGTTATTCTTGATAGAGTGAGACCTCTAAGTGCATGGTCATGCCCAAATGAGTCAATATGAGATATTGAGCTCATTTGATTATAGTGAGTCTACTTGGAGTTCAAGACTTAGATTGATCAGAGGATAACGCCATCTATGCCTCAAATTGATCAATCTAGATGTCAAGAATAGAAGGACACTTGTCATATATTGTGAAGGGTCACAATTAGTAGTCACAAGGTGATGTTGGATCTCAACATTCTTGTAACTTGGGTAGTAATGATGTGTTGCTAGATACCGCTCATTACTTACGCTTCTAAATGGGTTTAGGAGCATTGCCAACATTACAAGAACATATAGGGTCACACACAAATGGTCATTAGATGGAGATTAGGTTCATTTGATGTACCTAGAGGATTAATTTCATGTGATAAACCAAATTGGATTAAGAATAATCCAAATTAGATTAATTGAGTAAGAATTGATTGAGTTAGACTTGAGTTAGACTCAAGTGAGGCTAGACTTGAGTTAGAGTCAAGTGAGGCTTAATGATGATATTCATTTAATTTTGAATTCAATGATAAATGGAATTCAATTTGAATTTTATATTCAAATTTCGAATGAGTTTCAAAATGACCATTTAATGAAGAATATTAAATACTCATTAAGGCTCATTAATGAGGCTCATTAATGGTGTTAATGAGCATTAAGTATTTTCATTAGATCAAAATACTTATGTCATTTTTTTACTCTTATTTTCATTATCGATCATTATTATTCCTCCTTGATTCTTCTTCTCTCCCTCTCCTCCTTGGCCGAAACATCCAAGAGTGCTAGCACACTCTAGGTGTTTTTCTCTACCTAATCGTTCGTGTGGATACACATAGAGGGGTGTTCACTTGACACCCTTGAGATCCGGCATCTTCTTGGACGAACGGGATAAGCGAAGGGCTTCGCTACAAAGGTATATTTTTCTTCCATGTAGATCTAAGGTAGATCTAGGACTAGAGAAACTTGTACACAAAATTACGAAATTTTATCTTCGCACGGATCCGGTGGCATGGGACTTCGGGGTTTCGGCAACGTAAAAAGTGGTTTTTGCGGCTCGAAAGTCCCAACAGCTTCCTACTTTCATGATAATTTGCATTAAAATGATAAGCATTATTTCTAACATGCATTTTATCATGACTAAGAGGAATTGCACTATTTAAGTTTACCTTGGGTTTGCTCTTAAAAGCTCCCCCTTGATTTGTGCTTCCTCCTTTGACTTTAGTTGTTTTCTTCCCCTTTGGACATTGGCTTCGATAATGCCCATTTTTGTTGCACAAGAAACACACAATGTGTTCCTTGCTCTTTTTTTTTTGTGGGGATTGTCTCCTTGGGCTTCTCCTTGCCCTTGAGTGCAACTTGGCTCTTCTTCTTGGCCGACTTGGGACACTTGCTCTTGTAGTGCCCATGCTCCCTACACTCAAAGCAAATGATATGGTTTTTATCTTTTACAATTGAAGTTTCTATACCTTTGCTTGTAGGGATGATGTTTGATTCTCCATTTGATGTAGCTTGAATTATGGAGGTTGCATCATCTTCTTCTTCTTCTCCTTTTGAGGATGTGGGTGCTTCCACCTCTTCAACCCTTGAGGATGTGGATGCTTCCACCTCTTCCTCTCTCGAAGATGTGGATGATCTCTCCTTATCTTCCTTCTCCTTTTCTTTCTTTCCCTCCTCGAATGTTGCCCTTGTTTTAACATCGGATTGGTCATTCTCTTCTTGGACCAATGAGCCCTTCTCTTTAGGCACATCCACTCCTTGAAATTGAGTGGGGTTCTCATGATAGGCAATGATCTTTTTCCAAAGATCACATGCACTTGTGCATTCACCTACACTCACAATGATATTAGAAGGTAATAAATTTAACAAGATTTTTGTTACCTCTTTATCCGCCTCTGCTTGCTCCCGTTGCTCCTCGCTCTAATGTCGAGGTTGGAGGAGCTCCCCCTTTTTTATCTTTAGGAGCTTCAAATGGGTCTTCCAATGCAACCCATTGGTTCTAATCCATTTAAAATCATGTCTCCAACCGCGTCCTCTAATAATTGAAGTCTTCTTTGTCGTACGGAGGTGAAATTCAGATATCCCATCCGAGCAGTCCTTCAATCTCCATCTTCTTCTTCCTCTAGCTTCTTGCTCTCTTGGCGGTTAGTCCGTAGAAGAGCAACCTCGCTCTGATACCAATTGTTGGGACCGATGTGCCCGCTAGAGGGGGGTGAATAGCTTTTCGTCGCGCTTGTGTCGGTTTGCTTCGTCTTGTTGTTGTGCAACGAAATACTCGAAGACAGACACTCACAATGCCACCACCTAGGGATACTTGGTATCCACCTCAAAAGAGGTGACTAATCTAAGGATCCACACACAACATGCTATCTCCACTAAGAACAACTCCTTCTCGGTCGCAGCCGGAGGCGGAGAAGCCTCGTACAAACTCACACTATAACATAACACTTCTGCAAGAAGAAGAAAGACAAATACAAATGAATACACTCTTCCTCTAGCTTACTTATTACTTGTAGTAGCCTCTTGAACCTTGGGGATGCAACCCAAGAGCATTCAAGAACTGGCTGTGAAGATCTGGAGAAATCGATGTGAAAATCGGAGAGGAATCGCAGGAAAGAACGCAAAGTTCTAGCGAAAAAAAAAATACTCCGCCCAGACTTTAAACAGTGCTCCCAATCGATCGAATTTATCCCCAATCGATTGCCACGTTAGCACCGCTCCATCGCAGCCATCCATCACCTGTATCCTGCGTAACGGTCACTTCCCAATCGATCGACTGATCGATTGGGACTTCTTGAATTGATCGCTCGATTGATTCAAAACCTTTCTGTGCTCTCGCATCCGCGTGAGAGCTTCTGCTGCCCAATCGATCGATCGACCGATCGATTGGCAACTCCCAATCGATCGCTCGATTGATTGGGAAAGCCTCTGTGCTCGCGATTCCACATCCCAATCGATCGACCGATCGATTGGGCCTTCCCACAATCGCACCACACTCCAATCGATCAGTCGATCGATTGGACCCTGGTTCAATCGATCGCCCGATCGATTGACCATCCTGGACTTGACAAAAAACTCAAGTCCAAAATCTCCAACCCAACTCCTGGTCAACCGTGACCTGTTGGGTCTCCATGCCTAGCATTTGGCCACACCCGACCAACCTCGAACTAGCCTTCTAGCCTCCTCCATCAGCCTTGCGTCCCTCGGATATCTCCCATCCTTCACGCCTTGCCTTTAGGAGTTTCCTTCGGCCTCATCCTAGTTGTCGAGTTCTTCCTTGCCAAGTCATACCAGGACTTACCTTGCCAAGAACACATGCTTGGACTTACACCCTTTGCCAAGATCACACTTGGACTTTCCAATTGCCTGGCTTCTCACCAGGGCTTTCTCCTTTTCCAAGATCACACTTGGACTTTCTAACTTCCTAGCTCCTCACCAGGACTTTCCACTTGCCTGGCTCCTCACCAGGACTTTCCAATTCCTTGTCTCCTCACCAGGACTTTCTCCTGCCTAGCTCCTCACTAGGACTTTCCCGTTGCCTGGCTCCTCACCAGGACTTTCCCTTGCCTAGCTCCTCACTAGGACTTTCCCGTCACCTGGCTCCTTACCAGGACTTTCTCCTCCCTAGCTCCTCACTAGGACTTTCCAAATGCCTAACATCTAGTTAGGACTTTTCCAGTCAAGTCTCTTGCCAATCTTGACCTGCTTGACTTGTATTCTCATCAACCTGGTCAACCCTTTGACCATCTCCATAATCGGACGATTGTTCCAGCAATCTCCTTATATTGTCAAACATCATAACTCAAATCCCGATTCAAGCTTGACTCAACTCAAGCTTAGTCAAACTGGTCAAACTTGACCTAGGGAAATTGCCCCAACAATGAGTTGATTGATAAACCTATCAGTCAACTAATACTTGAGTTCTAAAAACATAGATATTTGAACGAGCTCTATTCTGCAATAAAAATTTTCTCACTTTGATATCTGAGTCAAAAGTTATGACTTTTAGAAATTTGCTCTGTCAAGACTTTCTCGTTTCATGTTAACTCTCTATTGGGCTTCCAACCACCAAGTGTCCGATCAACCATGTCCCACTTGGACTTTCTATCTCGTACTAAGTGTTCAACTCCCAGCTGACTCACTTTGGACTTTACCTAATTCCCAACTAGGTTTGTGAAGTTTCCAACTAGGATTAGGGATGTCAATTTCAGCCAAATCTGATGGGTAATCTGACATTCGACCCGAATGGAGGAGGATATGAAGGGAATTTTTTATACCTGATTATAGCAAATGGGTATTAGGATATGCGTATTTTCGGATATAGGTATGGAGGTGGATGTGGTAAAATCCTACCCATATCCTACTTGATACCTGATATATAAATAAATAAATAATATAAGTCTCATTTTTTATTGGAAAAGAAAAAACTTTAGCCCGCTTTTCGCCTTGGAAAAAAAGACTTAGTTTGCCTCTTTATCTAGTCATCAACACGTATCTCATCTTTTTTTCCACGAGAAATGTTCACCCAATTGAAGGAGCACGAGACGAGGAAGCGCATACAAGTACCAAGTACATTGAATTTTTTTTAAAAAAAATGAGAATGATAGGGTGTAATAGGATGATGGGTAGGATATGAATATCTGAACCTCCGACGGATAAGGGGATGAGTATGAAAGTTAAATACCCGATAAGTATGGGAATGTGCATAGGGATAGATATAATAAATGGAGATGAGTAAGGAGGATATGAAATCCTACCCGTTGCCATCCTAACTAGGATGTCCACCGTCTAGCCCCGTTAGGACTTTCATTGTCTGGTTCTCAACTTGGTCTTCCACTGCTTAGCCCTGCTAGGACATCCATTGTCTAGTTCTCAACCGGGACTTCCATTGCCTAGTTCTCAACTAGATCTTCCATCGCCTAGCCATGCTAGTACTTCCATTGCCTAGTTTAGAACTAGATCTTTCACCGTCTAGTCCTGCTAAGACTTCCATTGTCTAGTTCCCAACAGGACTTCCCTTTTCCTAGTCCCACTAGAATTTTTACTTCCTAGTCTCAATAGGACTTGCACTACATATTGATTAAACATCGAAATCCCAACTCAAGTCAACTTGAGATTGGTTAACTTGGTCAACTTTGACCTAAGATCAATTGCACCAGCAAAGCTGAGCTAAGTACGATGCCGAGATCTGATATTGAGGTATGGAGGATGTCGATGATTGAGGTAAAGGTATGATGTTGGGATTTGAGGTCGAGACATGAGAGATATTGGCGACTTAAACTGAGGGAGGATGCTTGGATTTGAGACAGACATGGATGATGTCGAGATCCAAAGCTGAGACATGGATGATACTGGCGACTGAGGTCGAGATAGGGGTGATGTTGGTGACTAAGACTGAGACCTAGGTAATGTTGGGATCCGAGGGCGAGATATGGAGGATGTCGGCGATTGAAGCAAAGGCATGGAAGATGTCGGGATATGAGCCTAAGACATGAATAATGTAAAAATATGATGTTGAAACTAGAGGATGTCGAGTCTTAGAGGTCGAGACCTAAATAATAATGTCGATGATTAAATTCCTTGATAGATGATTATGTTGGTTGCTACTCGGAAAACCTAGAGGTTCCACTGTACAAAAATTTTGTACAAAGGTCTGAACCTTTTCCTAGCTACCATGTGTTCTTTTAAATTAAATTTTGGATCGCCTGCGGAACTTAACACGTTTGATCCAAAACTTAATCTATTTGTTCTTTTAGGTTTTGACTTGGATCTCCTGCGGAACTTAACACGTTCGATCCAAATCACCTATGTTATTAATTCCATTAAATATTAATTTCCATAATTGGTTCCCAGTACTGACGTGGCGAGGCACATGACCTTCTTGGATATGGGAACAACCACCACCGACTAGACAAAACCTTTTATGGAAAGCTAATATTTAATTTCCTAAAATAACTTAGGTCAACCGAAAAGAACAATCAAATCACAAGGAAAAGAAAAACAAAAGAACACTATATCGAAAACAAATTCGAAACACTAGAATCGTATGCCTCTTGTATTTAGTATTATTTCCAAAAATAACTAGTATGATGCGGAAAGAAAAAAATACTAGTTATACCTTTTAGAAAAACCTCTTGATCTTCTACCGTATTCCTCTTCTAACCTCGGACGTTGTGTGGGCAACGATCTTCCGAGAAGAGAAACCACCAAAGCACCTTCTCCTTTCTTCAAATTTCAGCCAAGCACAAAGCTTCCAAAAGATGAAAATTTTTTCCACCAACCAAGCTCCAAGGGATGTAGGCTTTCTCTCCTTCTTCCTCAAGCTAGATCCGGCCACCAATTAAAACTCCATGAGCATAAAGAGGTTCGGCCACAAAGAGAAGAAGAAAGGGCCGACCACACCACCAAGGAAAAGAGGAAGAAAAATAGAATAGAGTCGTTAGCCTTGAAGCCTCCTCTACCCCCTCTTTTATAATCCTTGGTCTTGGCAAATAAGGAAAATTTAATAAAAACTTCCTTAATTCTTTTGCCAATGAAAAGGAAAATTTATTTAATTAAAATAATTTTTTCTTTTCAAATTTCAATGGCCGGCCACAACAATAAACTTCCAAGCAAATAAAATTTTAAACACCAATTAAAACTTCCTTATTTGCTTTCGGAAATTTATAAAATTTCTCCAATAATTTTTATCCCTTCATGATTGGTTCATAAAAAGGAAATTTAATAAATTAAAATCTTTCTTTTAACATGTGGATAAAAAGAAAGTTAGCTCTAAAAATTAAAATCTCTTTAATCTACAAATAAGGAAAGATATCAAATCTTTTCTTAATCTTTTGTAGAAACTTATAAAAGAGAATATTTAATTTTAAACTCTCTTTTAAATCATGAACATGGTTAAAAAGAAAAGTTTTCTTAAAATTTAAAATCCTCCTTTAAACAACAAATAAGGAAAGATTTCAAATTTTAAACTCTCTTTTAAACATGTAGATGATTTACAAATAAGGAAAGTTTTTACCAAAAATTAAAATCATCCTTTTAAACTACAAATAAGGAAAGAGATTAATCTCTTCTCTTAATCTTTTGTAGAAAGTTATAAAAGGAAATTTTTAATTTTTAAACTCTCTTTTAAAATCATGATATCCACATAAGAAATAATTTTAATAAAAATCCTTTTTAATATTCTAGTGGTCGACCACCTAAGCTTGGGACCCAAGCTTTGGCCAGCCACCTACATGGCTCTCCACTTGGTCTTGGCCGGCCCTAGCTTGAGTTCCAAGCTAGCTTGGCCGGCCCCATTGGATGGGTAAGAAGGTGGGTATGCGGTGGGTATAAATCTCTATATACTAGAGACTACGATAGGGACCGAGAGGAGGAATTAGTTTTGGTCTCCCGATGAAATTAAGCATCCCGTGTTCACCCCGAACACACAACTTAATTTCATCAATAATAATTCATTCCACTAAAGAACTATTATTGAACTACCGCACCAATCCCAAATTACATTTTGGGCTCCTTCTTATTATGAGTGTGTTAGTCTCCCTGTGTTTAAAATAACAAATGTCCACTAATTAAGTAAGTTACTGACAACTCACTTAATTAATATCTAGCTCCAAGAGTAGTACCACTCAACTTCATCGTCATGTCGGACTAAGTCCACCTGCAGGGTTTAACATGACAATCCTTATGAGCTCCTCTTGGGGACATTCTCAACCTAGATTACTAGGACACAGTTTCCTTCTATAATCAACAACACACACTATAAGTGATATCATTTCCCAACTTATCGGACTTATTGATTTATCGAACTAAATCTCATCCATTGATAAATTAAAGAAATAAATATAAAAAATATGTGCTTGTTATTATATTAGGATTAAGAGCACACACTTCCATAATAACTGAGGTCTTTGTTTCTTTATAAAGTCAGTATAAAAGAAACGACCTCTAATGGTCCTACTCAATACACTCTTAGTGTACTAGTGTAATTATATAGTTAAGATAAACTAACACCTAATTACACTACGACCTTCCAATGGTTTGTTCCTTTCCATCATGGTCGTGAGCTACTGTTTATAATTTATAAGGTACTGATAACATGATCCTCTGTGTGTGACACCACACACCATGTTATCTACAATATAAATTAATTGAATAACTACATTTATCATAAATGTAGACATTTGACCAATATAATTCTTATTTCTAGATAAATGTTTATACTAAAAAATAGGTTTTTAGTATACACTCTAACATATTAATCCGGATAAATTATAATTTTTGACTCGTGCATTAGCATCCACGTGGGTTTGCACTGTGGGCGTGCATGATGGATTAATCCGGAAAAACTATAATTTTTGACTCGTGCATTAACATCCAGTGATGCAACCATTTCATCCGCCAACACTAGAACTTGTTGTTCAATATAATGGGTGGTCAACTGATCATTCAGTTGGATGGTGATGCAGAGGGGAACAACACCACGTAGCTTCGGCAGTAGCACTTCACATCAGGCTTGTCGCCATTTGTGATATCTCACTAGCTCAGTGGCGATACAAGAATCTTGTTGCGAATTAGATCAGTTTATGAAAGCAACGTCGCACTGTCAAAGTTGATTAATTTCATGATAATTTATTTCTTATGCTTAACTAATATGGTTGTTTATAAGTCATATTTTCACGATATTTGTAGTATTTTATTCTGATAAAATTATTATAATACGAAGAAAACATGATGATTCATCGAGTTTATCCATTCTAAATAATTTGTCAAATCTAATTGAATTTATTTAACTCACTCAATTGATTTTCTTAGATTACTTGACTCATCAATTTAACTTTGTTGTTTGTCTGACTTATTGATGCTCAAATCCACTCAACTTTTGATTTGTCGGTTCATTAAGCTCGCTCACAATGCGCCCTAGCTACTCCTTTGAAATATTTCTTTGAAAATGTCCATTCAAAATATATATTTTATAGAAAAATTAATAATTAAAATTTTTAAAAATACAAAATAAAATAGAAATAGATATTATATTCCTGTTGTACTCTTAACTTCTAAAAAATTTCATGTCTGTAGTGGATGTTTGAATTAATTTTGGATTCAACTTAAATCCTCTTTCTTCAAAAATAAAAGTTAATTAAAAAAGATGGTTAAAAGATATCGATTTCATTGAAATTGATATTTCAGCTTCCTTCTTAATCAATTAGAGAACGATATTTCAAGTAAATTATTTAATCCATAAAAAATCATGAAATAAAATATCTATTCCACTCAATCAATTATCAATCGCACGACTAGTCGGCAACTTTTTTTTTTTTTTTTTATTTCTTGTTATTTTTTTTATTGTATATGATAATTTCAAGAGAAATAGTATATATATATATATATATATATATATTCCTCTTCTTTTACACGATGAAATTTATTCAAATTATACATTCTGAGAGAAATAAAAAAAATATAAAAATTATGTAGTTTAGAAAAGGAAATTCTGTACTAAGTTCCACAGTATGTTTTTTTTTTTTTTTTTGTGTGTGATTTATCCGTGATACCATTTCAGTCTCTTCAAAAAAATCCCATTCTTGGCATTCCTGTCAGCTGTTTCCACTTATGCTTCTTCGATTTCAAAGGAAGTGACAGGGGGGGCATTATAAGCCACAGTCGCAGCCAGCCATCATATTTTGTTTCATAATCCGAAAATATAATTAACATAACATACTGAGTTTCCAAATTTAAAATGAAAACCGAAATACAATTTATACTAATTACAAATTTACAGAAATTGAACTCGGCGTTGTTCGCTGGTTCTCTTTTTATATATATTGTCGTTTGGGCTGATTTCCATCTCCCAGTAGATTGCTAGCCTTCACCAATCCACTACGGTAAGGAATCCAATCATTCAAACCTGCATAAGCCACTACTGTAAGGAATCGAGGAACCGAGGTTTGCGTCTAACGTAAATTCCTGCATTAGTGGTCGTGACAATGTTCAACACGCACAGGTCATACTTGTACATGAGCGACTTGATTCAATATAATCCGTACCCTAGATTTATACCCCCTGCGCACCCATATATAAGGGGGAGTCTTTCCTCATATATTTGTTCACAACATACATTCTTGTAAAACAATATAAACCAACCATCAAAGCTTGAAACTTCTAATGTTGGACTAAAGTCTCATGCACAATGAATCCTCCTTCATCCATTCCACCATTTTTCATTTATATTTTTTCAACAATCCCACACATGAATGAAAATAAGATATGTGATAGTATTCCACAGTTAAGCCAGTATAGGATATGTATATTTTATCCTTTTAACTTTCTTTTGTGAAGAGTTGTTTGCTTACTAGCTAACAGTAGATAAGATTGTTGGTGCAATTTATACTAATGATCTAATTCAGGTTTTGATGAATGATAAGTGGATTAAAATTAGTGTTTGTCATCTAATTGCTTTACCAAGTATGCAGGAGTTGGTAGATCTAGAGGACCTAACACCAGGCTGAAATCCAGCTAGGTTCGTGAGACTTGATAGTTGATGTGAAGTCCAGATATGTCCGCGGGATCCGATATCTTGCTAGAAGTCCGGTTGGGTCCGCGAGACTTGACAATCGACCGAAGTCCAGTTGGGTCCGTAGATTTGACAACTGGCGGGAATACTTGGTGGGTCAAAGTACATTCAAGCGACTGCAGTTGGTAAGTAAGAGGTAAGCAACTGGAGGAGAGATCCAGTGAGGATGCATTCCAGGTTGAGGGAAGAGTAGGCGTCAATCCAATTTAGGTCAATTTGGGAAACTTAAGCTGAGACATTTACTAGATCCTAGTCTTAGGGAGACAAGATTTAATTACTACTATTGTCTTACTTACTGTGCTAACTTTGCTTTGTAGGGTAATTTTTATGCCTAGACTAACTCTTTTTTGTAGGGAAGAAGTTGCTAAAAAAGAGTGTCCGGGCTCTCGGACCAGTTTCCCCTAGGCGGCCAAGTTAGGTACCTGAGTGGTCTGGGCACCCGGGGTTGGTCCAAGCGCCCATACCCGAAAAATTATCCAAAAGTTGAGTTAGAGCGCGACGATTGACCGAACCCATGTTAATGGTCTAGAGGCCCAGAAGGGTTCCAAGTTCCCGGAGATGGATAAACTTAACAAATCAAATTTCGATGAGAGATTGTCATGTTGGCATCAAGCCAGGCACCCAGAAGGGTTCTAGGTGACTAAAATGAGTCTATATAATGGCCTTTGACCAGCAGCTTCAGATAATCATCTGCTATGACTTTCATATTCATGCGCTGCTCCAAAAAGGCTCTGATGACACCGAAAAGCTGCTATCAAGTTTGAAGAACAAAGAATTATTCAAGTTTCCTTTCTGTTTGACGGTAACATTTTTATTTTAGTTCTTGTACTAAAAAATCGTTGTAACTCATTTTTGAACTGATAGTGATTGCCTAAAGAAAGCACTCAATAAGTGCGAACTTTGGAGTAGGAATCATCGAAGGCTCCGAACTAAGTAAAAATTACTTGTGTTAGCATTTGTGCTTTTGTGTTTATTTTCGCTGCGTATTCTTGATTTTTTTTTAAAAAGCGATGAACGCTATTCACCTCCCCTCTAAAATCTTTTCGGTCCAACAAGTGGTATCAGAACCAAGTTGATTCTGAATTGGTGCATAATCAGGCAAGGGGGTGACTCTTAAACTTTCTCTTAATTTTTTCTTTTTGTTTTTGAGCTTTTTTATATAATCCAAATTGGTACAATTATCTCTTTGGACAAGTTTATTTTCTGTTGTAAAATATTCTGAGTTAGCGCAACACCAATCAAGTTATAATACTTTTATTATCTCCCACACTGCTAATCCAAGACCTAATCTTGGGATTTCTTTCTTCCTCTTCTTTGTGTTCAAGGTCCCATCCTTAAATGGTCCAAAACGAGGGATACAACACCGTTCGTCCCTCCTTTTTCAATGGGGATGATTTCCCATATTGGAAGAAGTGGATGGAAGTGTATTTAAAGATCGACATCGATCAATGGTTCATCATCCGATGAGGATACAGGGTATCGGTAGATGAAGCAACAAAACTACCAGTTGACCTAGAAAGATGGAATCCAGAAGACAAGAAAAATGCCCAAATCGACTCGAAGGCAACGAACACAATCTAGTGCGGACTTACTAAGGAAGAACTAAACCGCGTCAGCCTATTCGAGAATGCCGAGGAGCTCTGGTACAAATTGATCAAACGTTATGAATGTGCGAGTGATGCAAAGGTAACGAAGCATGACTTATTAAATAATTTGTTTAACATTAAATGTAGGATAGAGAAATAATTAGCTACATGCAAGAATCAAGGATATTTTGAATAGGTTCCACCTAATTAATCACCAACTATAGAACATGATGTAATCATGTCTTGAACTCTTTTCCTCGAAATGTATTGTTTGCATTTATAGTATATGCCTATAAAGTTTTGAGAAATTTGAATAAATTCAAATTAGATGAGCTATTTTGTGAACTTGAACTCCACGAACAGACTAACTTAAAGTAAGGGTGATCACGGGTCGGGTTGGTTCGGTTATTGGGGTAAAAAACTATCCGACCCTACTAGATCAGATAATGCAATATCAGGACCTACATCCGACCCTATATCCGGCGATTCTTATGTATCAGATATCCGATGGGTTGTCAGTTATTTGGATATCCGACCTTATATCTAATGAAATATAAAATATAAATATAAGTACAATAAAAAAATAAAATATTTTAAAATGATAATAGGCATTACTCATTATACGTTGTAGCAGCTAATCAAAAATAGCTACTATAACATGTAACAATTTATCGACAGTAGCAGCTACAACGTATAACAACTTATCAACAATAGTTGCTACAAGTAGGGGTAATCGCGGATCGGGTTGGTTCGGTTATTGGGATAAAAAACTATCCGACCCTACTAGATCAGATAATGCAATATCAGGACCCTACATCCGACCCTATATCCAGCGGATTATTTTTTTCGGTTCGGTTCGGGTCAGTATAAGCGGGTTGGTCGGTTTGGCGGGTTGACTGCTCACCCCTAACTTAAAGTAGGCCGAGAAAGGTGTGACTTTTCTTATAGGTCCATTAAAAGAAATAAAGACTAGAGCTTGAGTCAAGCCTGAGTCAGAAGATGAATCTGACTCAAAAACCGACGAAGAAGAACAACTCATGAACATGGTCAGAAAAATATTCACAAGAAGAAAGAACAACTTCACAAAGAAGGACTTATAAAAGATAATCAAATCAAATGATGCGAAGGCGAAGATCACATGCTACGGGTGTAACAAGAAAGGACACTAAAGCACGAGTGCCCAAAAATAAAAGAGGGCAAACCTAAGATAACCAGAAGAAAGAAGGCATTCAAGGTGACCTAGGACGAGTCATCTTCGAAAGAATCGAACATCAAAGATCAGAAGCATCATAACTACCTCACGATGATAGCATCTAAACCGAAATCAAAAAGCGAGATGGAACAAGATGACGAGTCCAAAGACAAATCAAGCCACGAGTCTGCACTCATTTTTAAAGGTTCAAATGAGGTATCATCCATCTTAATAGCTAAATTTTTTAAAATAATTGCATGTCTTATTAAAAAAACTAATTAAATCTAAAAAATAAACTGAAACACTTCTTGAGGAAAATCAACACCTCAAGGAATAAATTGAAAATGGAAATCCAAATTAAGTTATAAAATTTGAGGAGGAAAATATAATTTTAAAAGGTGAAATTAATAAATTCAAAGGATTATTTGAAACTTTCACCGTAAGATCAAAAAATTTAGACCTAATTCTTAAAACACAAAAAGTTATATACAATAAATGCGGGCTTGGTTATAAGTCCAGCTCTACAAATAAAACTTTCATCTCTTTAACAAGTTAAAATTCAAAACAAACTAAAGCTTAGGTTCCAAAAGCTTGTTTAATCAAGCAAGTAGGACTCAATCAATTCTATGTTCCTAAATCTGAAGTTCACTATCTAAAATCAAATCAAAATAAACTAATTCAAATCCAAACCTAAAATGTAAAATGAAATCAAACAAATCAAATTTAAATAAAAAAACTAAATTTAAATCAAATAATCTCAAATTTAAACTAAACTCAAGTTACAATCAAGTTTATTATAACTATAAAAAAATAATCGACATAAACCTAAAACTTAAACCTAAATTCAATAATTCAGGGGGAAGCACTAAATTAGTTGACACTTTTAAAATAATAGTTTATCTGGATGAGTAATTAGGACAGGGTTAAAAAGGGGTAAAAGTTTAACTTGACAAATAATACTAGAGAAATTTTGGATAATAATAGGCTAGGAAAACTTTGTCTATGCATATTTAGGAAGATATGACTTTGACCTGGTATATTTAGCTTAGTAGAACTAATTGAAGTTACCCCTTACTAATCCTAGTTGGTTACACCAAAGTTTTATACTAAGTTTAGTGGATAGGACTATTTAAAAATTTTTGAATGTGTGATTACTCTAATGATATCCAGGTAACTTGCCACAACTTAGAAGTTTATTGAAAGAATATCTGTTTGTTGAACCCAAAGCTAAACCTGAATCTAACACAAGTTAAACCAAACCCTGAAATTTAACTTAACTCATTTCACAAAACCATAGGATCCTTTTTTTTTTTTGGAAACTTAGATTGGTGAGATGAATAAGGTTAAATTAATTCAAAATAAATTAAATTAATTCTAATTAATCAATCTAAAATTTAATAATTAATTCCTTTAAATGTATTAATCTATTATATTTACAAATAATTATAAGTATATTATTTTTATCTGAAAACTAAGATCTTGGGTTGAGGGGAGGATATTTGTCCAGATAATTGTTAAATTCTAGGAAAATTATTTACTTAGATTTTCTAAAAAAATTTCATTTTTCTAGTGTTGTAAAATTATTTTGGCCTTAGTCTAGATTGAACCCATAAAAAGTATGATCCTATAGATTTAGGAAACAAGCATCTCACAAACAAATTAGGTCTACCTTGATTGTATATTCAAAAATATAGAATGACGTGATATGCATAGGCTTTTTCTTAGGACTTTAGATGCTTATATCAATGCATCAAATACATCTGGGCTATAAATACAATAATACATTGATCAAGTTAAGCAATCCTTCTTAATAAACATTAAGCTGATCAAATTTTTCTTAACTTGACTAACCAAGTAAATACTACTATCTTCTGATAGATAGTTAGTAACTAACAATTAAATATGTATTAAAGATATTGGTAGCTGAATGATTATTTTTAAATAAATATATCAAATTCAGGGGGAGGATTTAATTTCAAATCATGTGTAAAAAATTCTAAGATATTTACTTGATTTTTTTTTAAAAAAAACTTTACCTAGAAAACATCTTGAAAAATTTGCTTTGAATACATAATTTTGAAAGGTTTTTTTAGATAATTATTTTGAATACGTACTGTTAAAATATTATAAAAACTTTTTTAGAAAAAATTTTCTTCAAAATTACTGAATTTTTCTTCACTTAGATTTTTTTTTAAATCCTTACTTTAAAAAAGTTCACTTAGATTTTGTTTTTTTTTTTTGAAAATCCTTACTTTGAAAAAGTTTACTTAGAATTGTTTTGAAAATTCTTTGAAAAAGTTTACTTAGAAATTTTGGAAACAGATTACTCAGAAAAAGAAAAGACAAACTTGATTAAGTAAATCAAATTGAAAACTAACTTAGATCATTTATTTACTTTTTGCATATTATCCTTCAATATTATTTTTTTCTAACT
The DNA here is from genome assembly GCF_018446385.1 of Zingiber officinale. Lineage (NCBI taxonomy): Eukaryota > Viridiplantae > Streptophyta > Magnoliopsida > Zingiberales > Zingiberaceae > Zingiber > Zingiber officinale. The sequence continues at coordinate 52,685,292 of NC_055990.1, forward strand.
TTAACCTAGATTGTAATTGCATCAAAAAGGGAGAGATTGTTGGTGCAATTTATACTAATGATCTAACTCAGATTTTAATGAATGATATGTGGGCTAAAGTTAAGAGTCTTTGTGGTCTAATTACTTTACTAAGTGTACAGGAGTTGATGATTCTGGAGGACCTAATACCAGGCTGAAATCCAGCTAGGTCAATGAGACTCGATAGCTGGTGCAAAGTCTAGATAGATTTGTGGGACCTAATATATGGTAGGACCTGACAATCAACCGAAGTTCAGTTGGGTCTACGGACCTGACATCTGCACTACAACAAAAATCCTCATAGACATCGGTTTTCCATCGGTGTCTATTTTATTTTCGACCGATGTCTATGAAGCCGATGTTAAAAGTCTGTCATTTTAGACATCGGGTTAAAACCGGTGTAGTATCACTTAACGACACCGGTCTTCGAATCGGTTATTAACCAGTGTAGTATCACTTAACGACACCGTTTCATCAACGATGTAAAACCGATGTAATATTGTATGTTAATAACACCAGTTTTGGCAGCGGTAAATGACCGATGTAATATTAGTTAATAACATCGGTTTTGCAGCGGTGGAAAACTGATGTAATATGTATATTTTTAACAGCACAAATTTGATTTCCGAAACAATGAAAAACCGACAATAATAAAAAAAATACACAAATATTCATAAATTATACAAATATTCTTCATTCAACAATATCCATAAAATACACAAATATTCACAAATTATATAAATAATCTTCTTACAACAGTATCCATAAAATACTCAAACATTCTTTTTACATCAAAAGCTAGCTAATAGATATCAAAATCAAGGTAGAACATTCTTTTAACACATCAAGGTAGAACCGCACTTCAAATGTAATCTAGCATGCATTCAACCCACTCGAACCGCACTTCATCAATTTCAACTCTGGAGTACTTGAGATTTGTAAACTGTAAAAACACATAAATAATATATTAGTAAACCAAGATCAAAGATCATAGTTGAAAATGCAATAAGAGCACCAGGTAACAAGATGACTAATTGGAATGCTTAAAAAGATAAACATTCATCAATTATCTCAACCACATCATATAGTGATAGATCTATGAATAACAAGTTCAAATCTAACCCTTGCATCCTTTTGGGAGACAATCTAATTTGATAAACGAGCAAAAAGATGATTTACTCAAAATTAGTTTGCATTTGTAAAAAACAATATCACTTCTAATACTTTATTTTGTACATTTTATCAGTTAAAAGGAAAAAAGTACACTTACCACATTGAACACAACAGGGGCCTCTTTACCTGGAGACAAATTCATGTTCAGAAACAGATACTGAGACAAATCAAATTAATAGATGTGTAAATATTAGTGGAACTGTTTCTTTCGTTTTCGGTTACCTGTTTCAAGATCATGCCAAGGATGGGCAGCCACTAATCTCTTGGACAATGACGACAATATCCTTTCATTCAACTTTGGAGCTGCAACGTTCTCTTGTTGTCCGCTCATATTTCTACATACATAACAACATAATAAGGAGTATTTGAGGAGATTGCAAGAGTTTATTGATAACAAAAGTCCAAGGTAACTCATGATCCATGAAAAAAATATATAGAGAGAAAACAAAAAACTAGCAATCTGGAAGTTTTGTGCCTTGGCATTATCAAAATGAAAGTTTAGTAATATGATAGCTGACGTCAAATAGAATTGCAAATCCAAAAGATGGCCATTTGTTCCCCTATTATGGAAGTTAATTAACAATTGAACTTGTATCCAACAAATTAAAGAATAAAAAATTACTGGACAAGTTGGAAAATATGTTATTGTTTCATTTTTATGCTCGCATAATCATTGTGGTACTAATGAACCGTATACAAATTACAGGGCACTAATTGAATAATCAACCAACTGCTTGCATTTAAAGCAATGTAGAAGGTTTCATCACTTAACAAGACCTCATAAAAACAAGTCCTTCATCAAGTTCACCAGCATTACTACAGCAGATCGATAATTCACGAATAGTTTAATGATTTCAATGCAAGTAAATGATCAAAATCAAGACTAAAAGAGATTAAAGCAGGAACCGAAACCGAGAGTGCGATGCTTTTACCTTGACGAAGGAATCGGAAGCGATGAGACAAAACCAACAATTGAGTTATTGGAGATGGATACCAGCCATTCCCTATGACCTTGATGACTGTTATCACCATCATGGACTTTCACTGCTACTTGAAGGGGTTGCAGCCCATCCCTGAGATCTTCACTGATCAAACCTTTGTAAACTCTACCAAATCCTCCAACACCCAAAACATGATCCTGCCTAAAATTCCCAACTTATTACTGAAAATGCCATACTAATTAACTCATGCCATACTAATTAATATCTATAACATGCCATACTAATTAACTCATGTATCTTGACATCTACATACTGAAAATGGCTCCATATCATATCTATAAATGGGATGTCCCTTGCTGTCAGATTCTAATTGCTTTCTCTCATAATTCCTTGGTCGAATTACTTCTTCTTCAAGTAGTTTCCACCTTTCAGAAAACGGCAACTACACCACCTAGAAAAAGCAACATGAGATAACTCTTGACACACTTAGCATATACAGTGGAAATTCATGACACAGACATGTATTGAAATTGTAATCACTGAAAAGAATAGGATTTGAGCTGGTAGAGAAGGATAAAAATGAAAACTGTATGGCACGAGACTAGATGATAACTAAATAGGTCATAGGCTAGAACAGTAAGGTCATAGCAAAATATAGTAATACACAAAGTTACAGACATCTGGAGATGTTTTAAAATACATCTTTTACATCAATGTTTCAAAGGGAAGGAATGATAAAAGCTTTTGGTTGCTCATTCTAAAATGCAAACTAGCCAAAACATGGTTACATGGGAATTTAAGATGGAAACACAATATTAGATGGAAACACAATATATGTAAACCAATAGATTGTTTGTTCCAAAAATCCAAATATACATTCATAATTTTGCAGATTTGAACATTGAAACACAATGAACTACTAGCTGTCTTTCATGTCAAGCTAAAGATGTTAAATAAATAAGTTATGTATATATATACACACATATATATATATATTGACAAGGATAAAGACACACCTATTAAGAGAAACTGGATGTGAACCAGGAAATTATGGGTTTGTTCTTCCCTAATAACCAAGAATAAGAAACAGAGAACTAATAAGAAATAAAATATAAATGAGTTAATACGATCAAATAAAACCACAGCAAATAAGACCAAATTGCATTGTGAAAATGTGACTGTTAATTGAAAATTTTAGTAGGGCTGGATCTAAAGTATAACTATATTAGTTACCAAAATAACAGGTACTTGTGAATCAATAAATAACAGAGGCTCCCTGACTGATTATGTATAACAGATTCATAAAGGTTTGAAAAATAAAATTCATAAAGAAAGACAATAAAAGAAAAGTGGCAAACTGAGAAAAAACTGAATCATAAATCAAGAGGTGCTAGAAGAAGGAAAAAAAAAGTAGAGCTTATGATCTAAAATTCCAGTGTAATTGTAGCAACTTCCTATTACAGATGTAGTATTATTTAATGACCATTTAATGTGGATAATATAATTGAAAGAAATAACAACTATTACAAGGTGAAGTATCCATACCGTAGGCGGCATTAAATCAACGAATTGGTAACAAAGGTGGCACATTGCATCTTGCTGATCATAAGGTATTGCATCACCTAGAACATCATCATTTGTTAAAATTTTAATATCCACATTCTCCTGAAAAAGAAAGCAGGTGTAAACTTCAACATTCACCAAAATTGAAAAGATTATTGATAGTACAGTGCCTCTACTGACTGCTAAACCCACACAAAGAATAATAAAAATAGAGTCTTGTGTAAAGGATATCCATGACATATATACATACATTTTATAGCTGACACGATATGATGTCAATACCTCATCAAAGGTCTAATTATCCATGTAACAATTAACATTCTAGAGTAGATAACAAATACTAAAATCATATAAAATGTGAAATAAATCTTCAAGAAGAATGAGACCTTTTGAGAAAAAAAAATAGAAAGGCATATTTTCTGATACCATTAAAGAATTTTGTCATTTACCGTCAAAGAAATCATCTAATATCAAATTATCAATTAATGGTGATAATGAACTTTAATTTTTCTTGTATTCCAATACACTATTGTACTTCCAGCAGAATCAAATTGCTTATTTCCAGATGAATAGGCACAAACATAAAAATTAGTAAAATTAAAATTAAAAAATGGACTTACCTTAGCTCCTTCATCGCCAATATTATTTCCTGATAGGTTCAGAGTTTTAAGCATGGTATTCGTCTGAAGAACACCATAAAGTGCCTTTAGGCCAACTGCTGTAATCCCATTGCCAGAAAAATCAACTTCCTCTGCTGCCTGAGACTTGGAAAAAAACTAATGAGATGCTAAACGACACAAAAAAAAGTTATGCTTAAATGTCTTGCTTTAGTAATGTCATACCTTTAAGAGTCTGGTTCAGTAATAGTTTACAAGTAGGAACAAGAAAAAAAGTAAGGTTATGGAAAAGGAAGGAAAAGAACTAACCTGTTGTAACCAAGGCTTTCAGCAAGAAAAAACAGACCATCATCACCAAAGTTACGACCTAATAGAATCATGAATTTGTTAAATATCTACAAGTATTCCATTACCTTGGTAAAGTAAATGTAAGTTTAATCCCCTGAAAAAGTTATCTCAGCATATTCATTACCAGATATTAGATTTAGAAATAATCAGTTATAGAGTGAACAATTGTAATCACTTGCTGTAGATACATTCTAACAAGTTTAGTGTGCTAACCTGACAAGTCAACACTTCTGAATGTTCTAAGTTCCTTGGAAAACTCATTTAGTTTTTGCCTAGACTCTTTTTCAAGTTTTGCAGCACCACCTGATAGCAGGTTAGTCCCAGGAGAAAAGGACCACTTAAGTCCAGATGACGGAGCTTTTTTAATCTCAGATGTTAAGCCCTTTGGTTTTGGCATGATTAGTTTTCCAGCCACCTTCCATAAAACTGTGTGCTGAAGGAGTAAATTAGCTATACCATCTGAATAACTAAAGCATGATGAAGCAAAATGGAGTTCAGTAAAGCTATATTCTTTTAGCATTATTACCAAGACAATCAAATTTTGGCATCACAGAGTAAGCATTCATATACATCTGACTTGAAGATGAACCAAGAGGCTAGCATGAATACCAAAGGATGTCAAAAGACTAGCAATGACAACAAAGGCTTGTAGAGTAACCCAACAGATTTGTCTTTGTAAAGAGCATCTCTACCTGCATGGATGTTGTATGTCATGAATAGCATGGCCATTTGCAAAATTCAAACTTTTGTCCAGATATGGAACTTCTTCAAGCTTGACAAATACAACCCGGTATTCAGGAATGGCAGCTGTATAAGGAGTAGATGCACCTGTCTCATTTTCATCCTAAAGTAACTTATCCAACTCCGGCCAAAGAAGCTCCCTCCTGAAAGTACAGTTGATATTTCATATTCCACACAGGAGTAATGAGATAATGATGGGCAAAAGAGAAAAAAAATAGAAAACTAAAAAATAGCAGTAGCCGACATTGAAATTTGGATGGCATGCATAAAAGTTTGCTGATACTACATACCATGTAGAGAAGTCATCCTCAATACCCTGATCATCATCTCCTAAACCCACTTGGACAATGTGCTTGGCGCCTATGCAGAGGAAAAAAAATATAGAAGAATATCCAAGTACGAATGATGCTTAAATTCATTAAACACATCTACAAACTTGCACATGACTACTACATTACAGTTGTATGTATGAAACTCACAGATAACATAACTACTCAACTGTTTCTTAGTAACTCCTCATACCATGTTGACTTTACAAGTTTTTAGAGTAACAATTAGTCTACAAAACAAGTTAAATTCTCTAGAAAAATGAAATGCATGAACTTTGAGCTTGCAACTGAAGATAGGATTTAAAATCAGCTTTAGGAGCATATGTGACTTAGTCAAATCACAAACTAAATAAATCAACTATATACCTTGCTCATAAAGCAGTTCATCGACCACCACAGCAACCTTTGCAAGGACACAATACACAAATATATTAGCCAAGCAATTCCCACAAAAAGAATACTGACAATTTCATCATGCCAAACCTTATTAAAATGTTCATATTGCTGATTGCCCAAACTAAACACACCAAATTGAAGATTTTCCAACCAGGTTCCTCTCTTTTTCCCCTATAAAAACTAATAATCAGCAATCGATCAAGGCAAAAGGATTATTGGTAGAATAGATTAACTAAATGTGCATGTTTCCAGAACCTCTGTAAACCATTTGTAGAATCGGGCAGCATTATCAGTAGGCTCGCCATCTCCATACCTAAAGAAAACAAAGGGATCAACTCGAACTTTGAGGAAACTTATCGTTTATAAAAACAAAAATTCCTGGCTTTCAACTTACGTAGCCAAGAAGAACAAAGCCAAGCTCTCCTTTTTCAGGTTCTCCTCGTACTCATCATCCTCAGTAGCATATTCGTCCTATAATTGAGGAAACTAACTACAGATCAGTCAATTAATCAGTAGTATTTCCAATGATCTGAAACAGAAGGAAGATAATCTTACAATATCCATGACTTTAAATATGGCATTAGGGTACCGTGCTTTTGCCTCCTCAGCCAGCGCCTAGAAGGGGGGAAAATCTAAGATCATGGGAGAAAAATTCAAAAAATGAACTACTCGGATAAAAACCCTAACCTTCGCGAACCCCTCAGCCGTCCTGGTTTGCGTCCTGAAGAAGATGGTGACCTTATTCTTCCCTTGGTCCTCCTCTGTATCCATCTGGGTCTTCACCACTAGCGGCTTCGGCGGGCTTCCTTCCGCTCGATCGCCGGACGAAGAAGATTGCCACGCAACCGACAAGCACGGCGATGACTATGCTTAGGACGGCGATCAGCAGCCGGTTCTCCACGAATGCATCCCCGGTGCTGGAATCGAGCCCATATCCGTCGGAGAGGGAGGCGACGACGACCGACAAGAGATCAAGGGACGACGCCTTCTCGGAACCTATCTGCATCTTGGCGGATCGAGCGGTGAATCAGAAGCATAGATCTCCGATCTCTGTTTCTGTCTGCTTCGAATTGGGAGAATAAAGGAGGTCGAGATTGGGTCGGCGATGGGAGGGGAGGAGAAGATAGGGGCGGAGAAGGTGAGTCGCCCGAAGACGGCTCTCTCTCTCTGCCTCCCGTGGATGGCATCATATAGGGTTAGGTTAGAGTTGAAAATTTTAGCTAAGTATTGGTGGGAAAATTATCATAGACATCAGATTTTAAAAACCGATGTTAAAATCAGTGTCTATTAACGAAAAAATGGATGCTCATAGACATCGCCTAAAAAACCGATGTCTATGAGCGAAAATCTGCGCTCATAGACACCGGTTTTTGGAAAAACCGGTGTAAAATACTCAAAGACATCGGTTTTTGCTTAAAACCGTTGTTGTTCCACTGATGTCTATGAGGGTTTTTGTTGTAGTGCTGGTAGGAAGACCTAGTGGGTCAAAAGTGAGTCAAGCGACTACAGTTGGTAAGTAAGAGGTAAGCGACTGGAGGAGAGATTTAGTGAGAACGTGTTCCTAGTTGAGGGAATAGTAGGTGTTAGTCCAGCTTAGGTTTATTTGGGAAACCTAAGCTGAGACCTTGACTAGATTTTAGTTTCAGGGAGACAGAATCTAATTACTACCACTATCTTACTTATTGTGCTAACTTTATTTTGTAGGATAATTTTTATGCTTGGACTAACTCTTTTTTGCAGGGAAGAAGTTACTGAAAAAGAGTGTTCGGGAGCCCAGACACCGGGCGCTAGGAGTTGGTCCGGGCACCCAGACCAGCTTCGTCTAAGAGGCCTAGCTAGGCACCCAGGTGGTCTGGGCACCCGGGGTTGGTCTAGGCGTTCGGACCAGAAAAGTCATCTAGAAGTTGAGTTGGAGCGTGACGACTGGCTGAACCCACGTCAACGGTCCAAGCACTCGGAGGTGGATAAACTTGACAGATCAAGTTTCGATGAGAGATCACTACATCAGTAATGATCTAAGCACCTGGAAAGGGCCTATATAAAGGCCTTCAACCAGCAGCTTTAGATAATCATCTGCTACAACTTTAATATTCATGCACCACTCCAAAAAGGCTCTGGCGACACTGAAAGGTTGCTCCGAAGTTCGAAGAATGAAGAATTCTTCAAGTTTCCTTTCTATTTATTAGTAACATTTCTATTTCAGTTCTTGTACTTAGAAATCATTGTAACTCATTTTTGTATTGATAGTGATTGCCCAACGAAGGTACTCAATGAGTGCGTGCCTTGGAGTAGGAGTCGTTGAAGGCTCCGAATCAAGTAAAAATTACTTGTGTTAGAGTTTGTGCCTTCATGTTTCTTTTCCGCTGCGTATTCTCGATTTTTTTTAAAAAAAAGTGACAAACATTATTCATCACCGTCTAGCATCTTTCCGATCCAATAAATATGCCCTTGAACTGTTCTACTGTTGGTGTAAGCATTGACATATCTCACCCATAACTCTCTCTAATATATCTCAGTTCTTATGAGTGTGTCCATTCTTGGCTATGAATATTCTTGGTTCTGTAAGAAGCTCTAAGAATTGTGTCTCCAATTCTCTTCAAAGTGGTTCCACTTCTTTCTCACATAGGTGATCTCTTAAGAGTGTTCCATATTACTCTACTAGATTATTAAAAATCATGTGCTTAATCTCTATCCTTCATCGATCCATTGGGTTATTCTCCTATAGTGAGCAACTTTATCGGTACATTTAGGTTGCCCCTTTGAACCTAGCTCTTGGAATCTCCAGTTTGCATAGGTTGAGTTTTCTTTGCACCAACATTTTTCATCGGCATCAAACCCATCCCCCATGTTGAACTGTAACTAACTCTCTGTTTAACATTTTGGTTAACGGATCTGTTAGGTTATCTTTTAACATCATATAGTCAATAGTGATAACTTTTGTTGAGAGTAGTTATCTAATGATATTATGTCTATGATATATATATCTAAACTTACCATTATACATATGACTCTGTGCCCTGCCAATTGCTTATTGACTATCATAATGTATGCAAATTGCTGGCACTAATTTTGGCCATGTTGGAACATCTTCTAAAAATTGCTCTAGTCATTCAGCTTCTTAACCACATTTTTCAAGAGCTATAAACTCAGATTCTATTATGGATCTAGTCATTAGAGTTTGTTTAGAAAAGTTTTATGAAATGGGTGCACCTCCCTGAGTGAATACATATCCACTGACAAATTTAGAGTCTTTTATGTTAGATATCTAATTCGCATCACTTTATCCTTAAATCATAATAGGATATCTCGTATAATGCAATATATATTCATAAGCATACCTTAAGTACCTCAATACTCTTATTATCTCTTTCCAGTACTCAGCATCGGGATTACTTGTGTATCTACTCAGTTTACTTATAGCATGGGCTAAGTCTGGTCGTGTACAACTCATCAGGTACATTAGACTTTCAATCACTCGAGAGTACTCTATTTGAGAGATATTTTTTCCTTTATTCTTCAATAGATGTTGACTCATATCTATCGACATTCATGCCAATGTAGTATCACCCTTGGTGAATTTCTCAAGAATCTTGTTCACGTAATGGGACTGACTAAAAATAAGTCCTTCTATTTTTCTAAGAATTTTGATTCCTAGAATCACATCAGCTAGGCTCATATCTTTCATGTCAAATCTTGAGTTTAATATGTTCTTAGTATATTTGATTATTTTATTATTACTCCCAATGATAAGTATGTCATCTACATATAGACAGAAGATGACATAGTCATTCTCTGTAAATTTCATGTAGACATATTTATTATATTTATTGATTTTGAATCCATATTCCTTTATGACATTGTCAAATTTTTTATGTCACTACTTTGGTGCTTGTTTTAAGCTAAATAATGACTTTACCAATCTACAAATCTTATTTTTCTATCTTGGCCTAGAAAACCCTTCAGCTTGTTCCATATAAATTTCCTCCATTTAGAAATATTATCTTTATATCCATCTAATGCATTTTCATATTCCATAGAGTGATAATATCCAACAACACTCTAATGGAGATTATTCTCGGTACTGGAGAATACGTATTAAAGTAATCAAGGCATTCTCGTTGTTAGTATCCTTTGATTACCAATTTAGCCTTGTACTTATCAATTGTGTCACCTGACTTTATTTTCTTCTTGAAGATCCACTTGCAACCTAGTGGTTTAACTTTCAGAGGAATATCCCAAGTTCTCAAGTGTGATTTTGCAAGATAGAGTCTATCTCAGATGCAATTATCTCTTTCCAATGAGGTCCATCAAAAGAGTTTATTACTTCTGAGCAACTTCGGGGCTCACTTTTCAACATAAAAGTGATAAAATCTATTCTATAGAATTTTCCCACCCGAGCTCTTTTACTTCGTCTGAGCTCAACCTCAACTAGTTCATCATCTTCTTCTTCTTGTCATATACCCTTTTTGAGGAGTTAGCATCCTCTCAGATCTTATATGGAAACACATGCTCGAAGAATGAGACATTTCTCGATTTTATTATTGAGTTCTTGTGTATATCCGGTATTTATAACTCATACACCAAAACTTATATGCACTGCTATTATGTGCATATCCAAAATATGCAATTAACAAATTTTGATCCTATCTTAATTCTTCTCGGATTAGACACCAAACTTTGGCAAGAGACGACCACATTCATAAATATTTATAGGACAATTATCTTCCATTCCATAACTCATAAGGGCTCTTATCTATTTTCTTTTGAGGTACCTTATTTAAAAGGTAATTAGCTGTTAACATAACCCCTCCCCCCTACATAGACTCTAGCAGTCCAGAGTTTAATAGAAGAACATTTATTATCTTCTTTAGAGTTTGATTCTTTCAATGGTACCTCATTGGAGACCTAATAAGGAGAGTGCAACTACCTCAAATCATGTGCTTCGAATTAGAACTTCGATGGGGTTGAGCTAATAACCTAAAATAAGAGCTTCTTGGGAGACACGCGAAGTTCTTCCAATTAGAACTTCAATGGGGTTTGACTTTCTTTTGTCTCTTTTACATAACCCAAACTTTCTACTTAGTTTTTCTTGTCTAATCTTATTTTTGTAGGATTCAAAGATTAGGAGTGCAACTACCTAATGGAGAAGTTAATGACTAGGCGTTTGACATACGTTATTTGGTAACTTCTTTTACTTTAAATATCCTTCGCATTATTTTTTATTTTCATTGGGACAATGAAAGATTTAAGTTTAGGGGGATGCATATATGTTAGGTTGTAGTTTAGTTTTTTTATCATATTTCTTTTACATATTTATTTTTGCATAATAAAATTTTTCTAATTGTATCATATATCATGTCATTATTTGCTGGTTTATCTTCATGTAAAAACTCTAGCATGCTTGTTCCGGATTTATGTTGTTATGATTCATAGTACTAGTATGTTTGGTGATATATTTTTCTCTATATTTGATAGCATAAAGTGAGCAGTGTTTTTATTGACAATATTGAGTGATGACCTAGGTTTAGGATCTCTTTTCACTTTGCCTAGTTTGGATAGTAGATAATTTTATAAATAGTCATGATTTATAGAATTTGTTAGTACTTGTGTTTTTATGATGGTTTTTCAAACTATATTTTAGTTACTATATGAGATTCAAATCATTCCAACTCACTTGAAAAAATCATTATCTTGACATATGCATTTGTATATATGCATTTATGTCAGTGCTACATCTTTAAAAACTAAAAAAATCATTTGAATATGAGATATAAAAAAGCAGTTATCGTGAGTGGAAAATAGCAATTTACCCCTTTTAGACCGAGTTAGGTTACTAGAAAAATAAATGTTATGCTTCTCTTGATTCCGAGCACTCCTTTGAAACCTTGTGTAGTTTGAGAGGAATGAACCAAGCATGTGGCAGATAAATGCCTATTGCCGGGAGTATAAGGAATACAGTTAGATGATGACTTGATTAGGCATAGAGATTGAAACTTGAAGAATTTATGTCAATTATCACACTGAGCACAAAGAACTTCTTTTTAGGCCTATCACTTTAGAGATATGCTCGACTTGTTAAGGTATTGTGTCAGGGACGTACCTGCTTTAAGAAGCGTGCACACATGCTACAGGAGCCCTATATAAAGGGGGGGTCCAAACATCGGCGGAGGGATGCTTTTCTCGCGATCTCTACAGTTACGCTATAGTTTTCATTGCTTCTTCAGAGGCTGACTTGAGCATTGGAGGGCCATCGCCGGAGATCCCTTCCCTGGCTCGACACTAACGCTGCTTATGTTGCAGGCAGACGTAGTGTCATACCCTGGTTCTGAGATTCTGGTTAAGTATGACTTAAAAAGGTTAGATGGTACTATCCATATCACCAAGGTGCACCTTTCTTTTCAGAAGCCCAAACTTAAGAACTCCAAAGTTAAGCGTGCTTGTCTTGGAGTAATCTGAGGATGGGTGACCTCCTGGTAAGTTTTCCAGGATGCGTGCGAGTGAGGACAAAGCACGCTAAAAGAACATCCGATGGTTTGTGGAGCTAGTCGTCAACCCAATGGGCAATTCTAGTGGCATTCCCGGTTCAGTCCGAGTGGGGCCCGCCTGGGCCGAGGTGTTACGCACAGAGTCCATCGGAGGTCAGCAAGAGCACCACGTCCCCAACATCCACTTCCCTGACTTTCGGACAGGATCATATTTAGCATTGTCTATAGGAACGCCACCTGAATCCGAGCCAAGTTAATGGAAGACGCTGGACGGCTAACCACCGTGACGCTTACGCAAGAAGATTTGGAAATGCTCTTGCAAGCACGGGCAACAAAATTGATGGAGCAACAACAACAACAAGCGATAACCGATCGACCAGCACCACAACCGGCAACCTCCGCGGCTGATGTGCGTAGATTATATACTCTTTTATGCATGTTTTTACGCACATTTACATACTTTGAGCATGCTTGATCTATGCATTTTTATACTTCCAGCTTTCCTTTTAGCATATTTACTCTTTTGGTTCGGAGATATGCTTTTTGTGCATTTTCTGTACACAGGAGTCGAAATAGGTGAAGATTATGCGTCCTCGGGCAAGCTTGGAAGTAATTGAAGGGAGAGATCATCAGGCCGTGTACCACACATGGCCGTGTAGTCTTAACAAGAAGGGAAGAGGACATGGCCGTGTGAACCTCACATGGCTGTGTCTTGATTTGAAGAAATCATAGCAGATGCCTTACATGGCCGTGTGGATCTACCCGGCCGTGTGAGGTTTCCAGAGGCCAAGCAGGTGGTGGCCGTGTGCATCACATGGCAGTGTGAAGTTTCCAGAGACCAAGCAGGTGGTGGCCGTGTGCACCACACGGCCGTGTAACATTTCCAGAGAGCAGAAGGGTCTTGGCCGTGTGCACCACACGGCCGTGCAGTTTCGGCAGAGAAGAAAGAGGACATGGCCGTGTGAATCTCACACGGCCGTGTCACGGGGCCATGTGGCGCCCGATTTCCTCCTCTATTTAAACCCTCCTTCATGAATTGAAAGGGGATCTCTCCCCCTTTGGGAGAAGGCAAGATTTGGTGGTTTCCTCCCATTCTTGGGAGGATTTCTGGGCGATTCTAAGGGGGATCTTGACGATTTCGACTCCGGAGCGAGGATTGGATCCGAAGACAAGGCTTCTTTGTAGATAAGTTTTCTCTTTCCCCCTCTTCTTGGTTTCTTGGATTGGGGGATTTAAGAAATGCTTGTAATCTTTATTTCTTCAGGTTTTCTTCCTCGATTCATGGAGTAGATCTTGTATTCTAGGATTAAGGGAGTATTTGTATGATGGATTGATGTAATCTCTTATGGATTTGTCATTTTCTTGTTTCAATGACATTGTCTTGCTTGTATCAATTAGATCTTGAATGATTAATGGTGATTTGTGCTTAATTCTCATTTTTGATTGATTGTTTGGATTTCTTGTGGACTTAGTAGAGATAAACTCTCACTCGATCATCCGAGGGATCCACGTGACAGGTGCAAGCCCGTGTAAGGACGTTTGAGAGATAATCTTGAAGAGGAAATAGGAATATTCAAGAGAGTAGGATGGATTTTGTGATTAGTTTCTTGTATCTTGATAGATTAATAAGTTGTGGGCTTCTATGTTGATATCCGAGGAAGGCATAGTAATAGGTGCGCTTCTGTGTAAGGACAACGTAGGTTCACGTCTAATTGATCATATTTAGATACATTTCTCGGTCCTTAGCCGGTTACCTATTGCAAGAGAGAACTGGCAACTTTCTACAAGTGTTTGACAATTGAGGGAAAAGAATTAGTGAAACATTTACATTCAAGAAATCTTACAAAGAAACCGAAACTCCTAGAATCACCCTTTATCATAACCCAAAACACTAAACTCTTGTTTGTTGATCTTTAATATTAGATTTGTTTACCCTTACTTTGCATTTGAAACGATTGGATAGTTGTTTAGCTAATTCGCATTGAGACATTTCTAGTGCTTATTCCAGTCCCTGTGGATACAATAATCTTTTATATTACTTGCGACATTTCCGTACACTTGCAGAGCGTAACAAGTTTTTGGCGCTGTTGCCGGGGAACTACGCTATAACATTAGGAATTATCAATTGAGTTAGACTAAACATAACATTTGTTTTCCTTTCATATTGCATAGTTGTAACTAATCATTATATTTCTATTTTTACTTTCTTGTATAACTTTTACTTCTTGTTAATTCTTTTTGTACAAATTCAATTCTGCATTTTTTATTCTTTTATTTTTCTTTTTCTGTTGAATTGTCATTTGTCATCTTGTTCTTGTGTATGCGAAGATCTAACTTTGCAGGGGAATTCTTTCCTTTTGACCCTGAGATTGACAGAACTTTCCATAAAAGAAGAATTCTGCAAAGGCAAATCGAAGAACAAGAATATCTAAACATGGTGTGCAAGTCACTAGGAGATTATGGAGCTCCGAAGTCTGCAAAATAAATGGGAGCAATTGTTTACCCTAACATACAAGCAAGAAATTTTATACTCAAACCATCCTTTGTTTCCATGGTTCAGAAAACTCAGTTTGGAGGATTGGAGATTGAAAACCCTTATTCCCATTTGATGGAGTTTTATAGATATTGTTATACTTTGAAATATGAAGAAGTCTCATCTGATATTGTTCAGCTGCTTGCTTTTCCTTTTAGTCTGAAGGATGCTGCAAAAAGATGGTACAATTCTCTAAAGTCTCAAAGTATCAGAACATGGGATGAGTTAGAGCAAAAGTTCCTGGACCAATACTTCCCTCCAAGGAAAACTACTTATTTGAGAAGTCAAATTTTAAATTTTAAGCAATTGGATGGAGAAAAATTATACCAAGCTTGGGAAAGATATTCTTCTCTTCTGCAATTATGTCCACATCATGGAATTGAGAAATGGTTAATTATGCATTTGTTCTATGTTGGGCTTTCTTTCTCAAATAAGAATCAACTGGATTTAGCATCTGGAGGATCATTTTTGAAAAAAAATCTAGAAGAAACTTTTGAGATAGTTGACAGAATTACGCAAAATTCCAATGATTGGGCAGAGCAGGATAGCTCATTCTTAACAATGGATATCATTAGAGAAAAGGATGATGTTGAAAAAGGGCTTATCTTGAATCAAAATGATTTCCAAACATTATTTCCTTGGTGTTGTGAATCATTATCAAAAATGTTTGGTGAAAAAGCATTTTCAACAGAAAAGGGGGTATGTCTTGGTGATCATAAGGAGGATGATCTGACTTTAGACAATGAAGAGTGGTTAGAAGAAAGCTTGGCTAAGGAGGAGACTATGCTGATAGAACAAGAGCCAGTGTTACCAGAAATAGTACCACCTCAACTTGAACTTAAACCGTTACCACCAAATCTTAAGTATGAATTTCTTGGGCCAAATTCTACTTATCCAGTTATAATTAATGCTCAGTTAAATGAGTTTGAAACAAAGAGACTGTTGGATGAGTTAAGGTTGCATAGAAAGGCCATTGGATATACAATTGACGATATAAAAGGGATTAGTCCATCTCTCTGTATGCATAGAATTTTACTTGAAGAGGGGTACAAGAACTCAATTGAGCATCAAAGGAGACTAAATCCAAATTTAAAAGAGGTAGTAAAGAAGGAAGTGATTAAACTTCTTGATGCAGGGATTATTTACCCAATTTCGGATAGTGAATGGGTGAGTCCAGTCCGCGTGGTTCCAAAGAAAAGAGGAATGACTGTTATCAAGAATGAAGAAGATAAGCTAATTTCAACACGAACAGTGACGGGGTGGCGAATGTGCATTGATTACCGGAAGTTGAATAAAGAAACAAGGAAGGATCATTTCCCTTTTCCATTTATTGATGAAATGCTTGAAAGATTGGCTAAACATTCCTACTTTTGTTACTTGGACGGATATTCTGGATTTTTTCAAATTCCAATTCATCCTCAAGACCAGGAGAAGACTACTTTTACTTGTCCTTATGATACCTTTGCTTATCGTCGGATGCCATTTGGGCTGTGTAATGCTCCAGCCACTTTTCAGAGGTGCATGATGGCAATTTTTTCAGATTTAATAGAAAAAATTATGGAGGTTTTCATGGATGACTTCTCAGTTTATGGGAATGACTTTGATTCTTGTTTGTCAAATCTTTCTACAGTTCTAAAAAGGTGTGAAGATACAAACCTAGTGTTGAACTGGGAAAAATGTCATTTTATGGTTAAGGAGGGAATAGTTTTGGGGCATAAAATTTCAGAGCGTGGTATTGAGGTAGATCCAGCAAAAGTGGAAGTAATAGACAAATTACCCCCACCCATCAATATAAAAGGAGTTAGGAGTTTTTTAGGACATGCTGGCTTCTATAGACGTTTTATTAAGGACTTTTCAAATATTTCCAAGCCATTAACTAATCTGTTGATTAAAGATGTTGAGTTTTGTTTTGATAGCGAATGTATTGAAGCTTTCAATAAAATCAAGAGTGCTCTTACAACAGCTCCAGTCATTCAAGCACCTGATTGGGATCTTCCTTTTGAAATAATGTGTGATGCTAGTGATTTTGCTGTAGGAGCAGTTTTGGGACAGCGAAGAAATAAGATTTTGCATGCGATCCATTATGCAAGTAAAACACTTGATGCGGCCCAAGTAAACTATTCTACTACAGAAAAAGAATTATTGGCAGTGGTATTTGCTATTGATAAATTTAGATCTTATCTGGTGGGATCAAGAGTAATAGTATATACTGATCATGCAGCTATCCGATATCTACTTGGAAAGAAGGACGCTAAACCTAGGTTAATCAGGTGGATTTTACTTTTGCAAGAGTTCAACCTTGAGATTAGGGATAAGAAAGGAGCTGAAAATGTAGTAGCGGATCATTTGTCTAGAATATCTCAAAAGTCAGAAAATGAGGTGGATGTTGATTTGCCTATTGATGACATATTCCCGGATGAACACTTATTAGCCTTATCAAGTGTGAAAACTCCTTGGTACGCAGATTTTGTGAATTTCCTTGCTAGTGGAGTGTTACCTCCGGATTTTTCTCATCAACAAAGGAAAAAGTTTTTTTCGGAAGTTAAGAATTATGTTTGGGATGAACCTCTCCTGTATAAGAAATGCAATGATGTGATTTATCGAAGATGTATACCTGAAGAAGAAGTTAGAGATATTTTGTTTCATTGCCATTCTTCATCCTATGGAGGACATTTGGGTAGTTCAAAAACGATTACGAAAATTCTTCAAGCAGGATTTTATTGGCCAACCTTATTCAAGGATGCTAAGTGGTTTGTTCAGTCTTGTGATCAATGTCAGAGAACTGGGAATATAACTAGAAGAAATGAAACGATGTTAAATTACATTCTTGAGGTTGAGTTATTTGATGTTTGGGGAATTGATTTCATGGGACCTTTCCCTCTTTCATATGGGAATAGGTATATTCTTGTGGCAGTAGATTATGTGTCCAAATGGGTAGAAGCTGTGGCATCCCCTACGTGCGATGCGAGAACAGTTATCAAATTATTTAGGAGTATTATCTTTCCAAGATTTGGGGTGCCAAAGGCAGTCATTAGTGATGGAGGATCACATTTTATAGAGAAACAGTTTGAAAACTTACTTAGAAGATATGGAGTGAAGCATAAAGTAGCAACACCTTATCATCCTCAAACTAATGGGCAAGCTGAGATATCTAACCGGGAAATCAAGTCCATATTGGAAAAGACTGTATCCACTTCAAGGAAGGATTGGGCGTCGAAATTAGATGATGCTTTATGGGCATATCGAACTGCTTATAAAACTCCTATTGGGATGACCCCATTTCGATTAGTTTATGGTAAGCCTTGCCATCTCCCGGTTGAACTAGAACATAAGGCTTATTGGGCGATTGTAAATTTGAATATGGATTTAAAGGAAGCAGGGGAGAAAAGGAAGCTTCAGTTGAACGAACTTGATGAATTAAGGATGGATGCATATGAGCATGCTAAATCTTACAAAGAAAGGACGAAGAAATGGCACGATCAACACATTCTTCGTAAAGACTTCAATGTAGGAGATTTGGTTTTGTTGTTCAATTCAAAATTAAAACTTTTTCCTGAGAAGCTTAAGTCAAGGTGGATGGGTTCATATGAGGTAAAGAAGGTTTATCCTTTTGGAGCTGTAGATATTTGGAACAAAGATTTTGGGATAATTAAGGTAAATGGTCAACGACTGAAAAGATATATTCATGGCACAAAAATAGAAGAGGTACAAAGGTTGTATTTTTCTGAACCCCGCCCTCCAGATTGAATTCTTTTAGCTAGTTTAAATTCGTTTGGTTGGTTTTTACTTGTTTTTGATTTTGTTTTTAGGTTAGGTGCAAAACAAAGCCCGGCCGTGTGCTATACACGGCCAGGCAAAGGTTTCAGAGAAGGAAAGTGCTTAGGCCGTGCCACCCAAACACGGCCGTGTAAAGAATCCCAAGGAGAAAGATGGAGAGGCCGTGTCCCAGACACTGCCGTGCGAAGAAACCCGTGAAAGAAGAGGTTTAGGCCGTGTCTCAGACACGGCCCGTGTCTGGAATCCAGAGAAGAAAGGGAAGGGGGCCGTGTCACAGACACGGCCGTGTGATGAGAAATGAACATGACCGTGTGATATCACACGGCCTGATCCACATCTTCTTAAGGAATTAGGGCACGGGGTGGGGGGCGGCACACGGCCGTGTACCGCCGCTTGTTCCTCTTCCCTATCTTCCCATTTCTAAAGGATTAAACTTCTTCTAATTTTTATTTCTCATTCTTCTTAACGAGATTTGATTTTCTTCCATGGAAAACGTGATTGAGGAGATTTCGGCCACAAGAAAAGGGAAGGAGAAGGTGGTTGCAAGAAGGGAGAGGAATGTTTGCTTTAAAGGTATTTCTAATGACTTTGATATTGTTTTCTCTAGTGATGAGCAACGGTATAGATATTCTTCTTTGTGTAAATGACCTCTTTTAGGCACTAGGTTTCTTGATGTTGAAACTTTAGAAACTTTGGGGTTTAAGGATGATTTAGTTTGGCTATTTGAAAGGATAGGATGGAGTGTTTTAGTAAACATGAAATATCCTACTTATCCTAGAATTGTTTTTGAATTTTTAAGCTCAATAGAGGTTGATAATGTTCAAGGTGGGGGGAAATGTAAATTTCGTTTGTTTAATGAAAGTTATGAATGGACGTTGGGAGATTTTAATACTTGTTATGAATTGCCAAAGAATGATGTGTGTGTGATTTTGCCCCAATTTGAGAACTCACATTTTTGGCAACAAATTTCTGAACAACCGCTATTTGATCCTCATAATTCCAGAGTTTCCCAAATTATCAATCCTATTTTTAAATATGCTTACCTAGTCATGAAAAACACTATATTTGGAAGGGAGGACAAAGAGAGATCGGTAAGACTTGTAGATTTGTATTGTTTGTGGGCAATGGTCGAAAATGTTCCAATTAATTCTGGTTATTTCTTTCTTAGACATTTGGCAAAATTAGGGAAATCAAATTCTACCACACCTATTATTTTGGGGGGATTACTTACTCAATTGGCCCTAGTATTAGGATGTGATTTGAGTGAATCAGAGGTGGTGGAGAGTTCTTGTACATTGGATGTCAATTCATGTCTAGCAATGAAAATGATTAAGCATTAAGAGCATGGATTTAGTTTAATCATTAAAAATGGTTTCCCTTTAAAATTGCCCAATCATGATTTTACTACAATTCATAATAAAGAGAATTGGTGTTTAAAGTTAGTTAGACAACAATCTAGAGCTTTGTCAACTTTTACTCCAAGAAATGTTTCTAAGGGTAACCAAGAGGTTCATAGTTTTATGTTTCAAGAACTTAATTCTGCTTTAAAGAATATTCATAGTGATTTAGATTCAACTAATGAATTTCTTGAAGATAAGAAGCTTATGGAGGAGGAACTATTTAAAAAGCTACAAGATTGTTTCAAGAGTGAAAGAGAATTGTGTGATAAGATTTCTAAAATGATGAATGCTTATAGGGCTAAAATGGAATTTCATGAGGATCTTAGAGGTTCTATGAGATTTGTGCAGGATGATATCGATAAATTGTTTGAGTATCATAATTTTTTCATAAACGAAGTTAAATGGTTTGTTAAAGATTTTGCATCTTCCTTCCCTGATTTTCCTGATTTCCCACCTCCTCCACCATATTGATTTCATCGGGACGATGAAAAGTTTAAGTCTGGGGGGTGTCATGTACTGTTTAGTTTGGTTTTCAGTTTTTGGTTTTTGTTAGTTTTTCATGTTGGTTCTTATTTTCATTGCTTGTTGCTTTATTTTGCTTGTTTTTGAAATAATCATGGCAAAAAAAAAAAAAAAAAATTTTTGAGAACATCAAATCTTCACTTATATGCTTTCTTGGATTCAAGTGAAATGTTAGCACGATTATTGTCTTGATTCATGATGTTCGAATGATGCTAGTAGTAAACTTTGTGTAGTTCTTTTTTCTATCTTGGGAAGCATTAATAAACTAAGAATCTTATGGTGATGAGTTCTAGTTTTGGTTCAACCTTAAGGATTTTATCTTCACTACACTTGTGCTTGATGCTTGAATAGTTGATGTCATTGAAATAGTCATGATTCATCTTGTTTGCTTAGTACTTGGTTTCCATGGTGATTTCTCAACTTTCATTTTGGTTACTGGATGAGGCTCAAATCATTAAAGCTCATTTGGAAAAATCAAAATATCCCAACATGTGTGCTAAAAGTACATTTGTGAATAAGTTTTGCACAATGCAAACACTTATAAAAAAAAAAGGGATATAAAAAACAGTTGTCATGAGTGGAATCTAGCAAGTTACCCCTTTGAGACCGAGTTAGGTTACTGGGGAAATGACTGCTTAGCTTCCCTTGAGATTGAGCACACTTTTGAGACCTTGGGTTAGTTGAGAAATATGAACCAAGTGAATGGTGAGTAAGTGCCTATCACTGGTTACTTGTCTTTCACTGGAAACATTAGGAATTCAAATTTGATGATGACTTGACTAGGACATGGATTGAAACTTGAAGGGTGTTGAGTTACTTTTACATTGTGCACAAGATTCTTATGCTTGAACCATACTTTACTTGTTTCCATGATCATGCTTGTTAATGAAACTTTTTGATAGAATTAGGAAAGTGCACTAGGTTTTATGAATGTGTTGTAGAACATATGAATTTAGACTGCAGCATTTTGCTTGAGGATAAGCAAAGGTTTAAGTCTGGGGGTGTGATGTGCGTAGATAATATACTCTTTTATGCATGTTTTTATGCACATTTACATACTTTGAGCATGTTTGATCTATGCATTTTTATACTTCCAGCTTTCCTTTTAGCATATTTACTCTTTTGGTTCGGAGATCTGCTTTTTGTGCATTTTCTGTACACAGGAGTTGAAATTGGTGAAGATTATGCGTCCTCGGGCAAGCTTGGAAGTAATTGAAGGGAGAGATCATCAGGCCGTGTACCGCACATGGCCGTGTAGTCTTAACAAGAAGGGAAGAGGACATGGCCGTGTCTTGATTTGAAGAAATCAGAGCAGATGCCTTACATGGCCGTGTGGATCTACCCGGCCGTGTGAGGTTTCCAGAGGCCAAGCAGGTGGTGGCCGTGTGCATCACATGGCAGTGTGAAGTTTCCAGAGACCAAGCAGGTGGTGGCCGTGTGCACCACACGGCCGTGTAACATTTCCAGAGAGCAGGAGGGTCTTGGCCGTGTGCACCACACGGCCGTGTCACGGGGCCATGTGGCACCCGATTTCCTCCTCTATTTAAACCCTCCTTCATGAATTGAAAGGGGATCTCTCCTCCTTTGGGAGAAGACAAGATTTGGTGGTTTCCTCCCATTCTTGGGAGGATTTCTGGGCGATTCTAAGGGGGATCTTGACAATTTCTACTCCGGAGCGAGGATTGGATCCGAAGACAAGGCTTCTTCGTAGATAAGTTTTCTCTTTCCCCCTCTTCTTGGTTTCTTGGATTGGGGGATTTAAGAAATGCTTGTAATCTTTATTTCTTTGGGTTTTCTTCCTCGATTCATGGAGTAGATCTTGTATTTTAGGATTAAGGGAGTATTTGTATGATGGATTGATGTAATCTCTTATGGATTTGTCATTTTCTTGTTTCAATGACATTGTCTTGCTTGTATCAATTAGATCTTGAATGATTAATGGTGATTTGTGCTTAATTCTCATTCTTGATTGATTGTTTGGATTTCTTGTGGACTTAGCAGAGATAAACTCTCACTCGATCATCCGAGGGATCCACGTGACAGGTGCAAGCCCGTGTAAGGACGTTTGAGAGATAATCTTGAAGAGGAAATAGGAATATTCAAGAGAGTAGGATGGATTTTGTGATTAGTTTCTTGTATCTTGATAGATTAATAAGTTGTGGGCTTCTATGTTGATATCCGAGGAAGGCATAGTAATAGGTTCGTAAGGACAACGTAGGTTCACGTCTAATTGATCATATTTAGATACATTTCTCGGTCCTTAGCCGGTTACCTATTGCAAGAGAGAACCGGCAACTTTCTACAAGTGTTTGACAATTGAGGGAAAAGAATTGGTGAACCATTTACATTCAAGAAATCTTACAAAGAAACCGAAACTCCTAGAATCACCCTTTATCATAACCCAAAACACTAAACTCTTGTTTGTTGATCTTTAATATTAGATTTGTTTACCCTTACTTTGCATTTGAAACGATTGGATAGTTGTTTAGCTAATTCGCATTGAGACATTTCTAGTGCTTATTCCAGTCCCTGTGGATACGATAATCTTTTATATTACTTGCGACATTTCCGTACACTTGCGGAGCGTAACAACGGCCGATCAACAAGTGGGGCAAGAAGACCGAGCGGAGCAGCTCTCAGTATGGGGGCAGAACAAATGTTCGACTGACACCTAAGGGGAAGCGCTGCCTGCGTCGATCCCCTTCCACTGGGCTATGTTCCAAACCCCCTCGGAGATAGCCCAAGTGCATCAGGAGCGGGGGTCATCTTCTGATGAGGCGTCCATGTGGGACACGCGGAAAGGAAAGGCGCCCGGAAGCGCTGCGTCCCCTGAACGGATTAATAGACAGTTCTCATAGGAGATCTTACAAGACCCTCTGCCCCGGCATTACACCCCGTTGCCGATCGGGACATACAACGGGACGACCAATCTAGATGATCATTTGGATCGGTTCGACAATGAGGCTACGCTGCACCAGTACACTGGTGTCGGCCTTTTTGCATGTCACGAGGCGCTCCAAATTAATAAAGATTGAAACTCATTAAAATTAATATAAGTATTGTAGTAACGAGTACCAAGTCATATTTTTCCAAGGTTAACTAGTTAGTGTGTGTTAATTCTAGAATTAATTCAAATCGATTTCTCATATCAACAAAGTTCATTAGGCATTTTCATCAATCAAGCATCATGGAATCAATTTCTTTAATTAACAATTACAGTAACAAGTAAACTCCAAAACTCAAACACACTTGTAGAAATCGGACTCCATCTAATTCACAATCAATTAACCTAAACAATCAAGCTCAAATAACAAGTCTTCAACTCTCAGCCTCATTTAACAAGACTTAATAGAGGTAAACAATTAAGAGCTCAAGGTCCCATTCATATTCAAACTCAATCTCAGTCACAGCAATTCAGTTGCACAGAACAAGGGATTTACTAATTCCATGAATTAAAACTAACACTAAATCAAACACTAGATTGCAACCTAATTAGTTAGCTACAATTAGTTAACTAAATAAGATTCAGATTACAAACTAAGTTAGTATCTGAGTGTGGATGAAATTGCAGAAACCTAAGAGAATCAGAATTGCAAGTGAAAATCAGAAATGGATTTTTGCATAAGAAATTCAAACAGAACGAGATGATAAGAAATGAATCAGATCTGTTGATCTGAGCATATTCAAAAACAATTAAAAGACAAAGACAAAAGAAAACAAAAACCCTAACATTCCACAATCCGGATCCAAGCTCAAACTCCCCTCAACCTGCTGTGACCAGTGATGCCATTGGAAACCTCCCCTCAAGCATCCAACAAACAATCAACTAAGCTCCCAACTATTACCAGAGGACACTTACAGCTCTTGGAAACTTCCCCTCAAGCTCACATCCGTCTGATAATCTCACCATCCGAAGAACAAAGCTCAAGTTCTGTGAATTGCATACTAGATCGAATGGCCACTTTGACCCAATTTAGCTGCGGAATGGGATGCAGAAAAGGATTTGAGACTCAAAGAAACCTCCCTCTGAACTCAGTTGGATACGGAATTCGCTGATCGGAAACCTCCCCTCAACAGGAATGCGGCAATGAGCCAAACCCAAGTCGCGGCAAAGAAACCTCCCTTTGCCGCTCTCTGATCACCGGAAGATGAACGCCCGGAGCTTAAGATTGTCGTCGTCGAAGAAATTTGATTCTCAGATCTGGAATTCGGGAATGGGAACTCGGCGTCGCGATGGAGAAGAAGAAGAACACTATAGCAGAGATTGCGAACACGCTGAGCCCAAAGTTCACTGTAGCTTCTCACTGGTTTTAAATCTCCTCAGATCTGATCCAACAGCTGAGATGCTTCGGAGCTCGATCAACGGTAGAAAATCGCCTAAAATTTGATCCAATAGTACTGATCTTCATCTACGGTCTAGATCTGCTCCTCATTAGGTCGGATGGACCAGATGCTTGACGGATGACTCAGATCTCTCCAATCTTCAATGGACGGTTCAAATCGATCCAAAACTTGATCGCCTTGTTTAGCCCTAGATTTGAGCCCAAATGTGGCCTGATCTGATCAGGTCCATAACCCTTTTGATACTTACAAAATAATAAACAAATATTAGCATCAAATACCATGAAAATATGCTAATTTGCAATTAAATCCAAAATCAAATGTAATTTATGAAATGTAGAGTGATCATGAGTTTAAGCTATGAATAGACCAATAAAAACATGCATTATGAATCAAAATAATATAGCAAAATCATGGTTATCATACACGGATGGAGTAAAGTGCAGAGTCTTTCTTACGACTCTCTCTGGATTGGCGCAGCGATGGTTCAGAAGGATGCCGGATGGCTCGATATAAAGTTGCAGAGACTTCTGGGCTGCCTTCCAACATCACTTAGCCAGCAACCAGCGCTACCGGAAGACGAGCGTCAACCTCTTCGCCCTGAAGCAAGGGCCCAAGAAAGCACTCCGAGCATACATCCAGCGCTTCAACCAGGTGGCCATGAATATCTCCTCGGTCTCGTCCGAGACCATGATGAATGCTTTCATCCAGGGGCTCCCCGAAGGAGACTTCTTCCAATCACTCATTAGGAAGCCGCTTCGGGACTTTGACCACATGCTAAAAAAGGCCAATAAGTACATCAATGTAGAAGAAGTCTAGGCGGCCAGAAGAAAGGAGGCGTCGATCGAGCATTCGGTACCGACCGAGCGTTGATCGGTTAGTAGCCATCTGCCGTCTAAGGGGACAAGAGCTGAGGGAGCACGACTACACCAAGAGACCAGGGCACATGTCGTACAACATGTGGCATCCGACCGGTCCAAGGCGTCGAAAGACAAAGCATGAACGCCTATGTTCTGTTCATTTCACCAGTCAGCAATGCACAACACACGGGATTGCCGGGGATTGATGCCTATCATTAGCCGACCGACCCCCAGGGGATATCACCATCACTCCCCGTCTCTCGATCGGTGTGATCATCGTCGTTCGACCGAGTGATGAGAGGATAGAAGGGAGCCTGAGTGACACCACCAGCAGAGGGAAGAAACCGAGCCCTCCAGAATCCCGGCCGAGCGAAATAGGTCTTCCGCCCGAGAAGAGGATACCATAAACAATGCTTCTCGGGGAGAGATAGGCATGATTGCCGGATGACCGAGCAGTGGAGAGTCCAACCGGGTCAGAAAATCGTACGTTCGGCGGCTAGAGATCCACGCTGTCGGGTGTAGCAAGGAGAAGGTTGAAGGGCCTCCGATCAGTTTCAGCCCCAGCGACCTAGAAGGGGTCGAAATTCCCCATGATGATGTCTTGATCATCCGAGCGGTGATTGCCAACTACACCATCCATTGAACCTTCGTCGACATGAGGAGTTTGGTAAATATCATTTTCAAGAAGGTGTTTGATCAGCTACAGATTAACCGCAGCGAACTGCTTCCCATGGAAACCCCGCTCTACGGGTTCACGAACAATGAATTCTTGTCGATCGACCAGGCAAGATTAGCCATCTCGCTGGGAGAAAAGCCACTAAGGAGGACCCGGACCACCAACTTCATAGTTGTAGATGCGTCGTCGACCTACAACGTCATTTGGGCCGACCGGCCCTCAACGAATTCCGGGTGGTGATGTCCACGTACTGCTAGAAGATAAAATTCCTAGTAGATGACCAGGTGGCTGAGGTCAAGGATGATCAACTAGCTGCTTGACGATGCTACGTAGAGATGGTCAAGTCCAAGGCTAAAGCAGCGCAGAAGGCTCCACGGCTAGTGGTAAATGCTATTACCGAAAAACCCCCTACCTTGGTATATGAAGAAAAGGAGGAGGTGCAGATCCACCCGAGCCGATCAGAAGCCACGACTTTTGTGGATGCTGACTTGGAGGACGAGCAGAAGATGGAGCTAATCGCCTACCTCAAGAAAAACCACGATGTATTTGCATGGTCGACGCAGGAGCTACCTAGCATCTCCCCAAGCATGGCTCAACACGAGCTACATGTCCGACCGGATGCTCGTCCAGTAAAGCAACGTAAGAGGGATTTCAGCGCCGAGTAGAATTTGATCATCCGAGCGAAGGTAGAAAAGCTGTTACAGGCTGGACACGTGCGGGAAGTTTAGTTCCTGAGCTGGCTTGCCAATGTCATCCTTGTCTCCAAGCCGGGCAACAAATGGCGAGTCTACATCGATTTCCGTGATTTGAATAAGGCGTGCCCGAAGGACTTCTACCCGCTACCACGGATCAACCAGATGGTGGACTCCACTGCAGGATGCGAGTTGATATGCATGCTGGATGCCTACCAGGGTTATCATAAAGTACCGCTCGCCCGTGAAGATCAAGAAAAGGTCAGCTTCATCACGACTAACGAAACGTACTGCTATAACATCATGCTATTTGGACTCAAGAACGCCGGAGCCACTTATCAAAGACTGATGAACAAAGTATTCCGACGGTAGATCGGTCGTAACATGGAGGTATACATGGATGACATATTGATAAAATTCTTCCGAGCTGCTGACCTATGTGCAGATATTAAGGAGACTTGTCAGACACTAAGGACCTATGGGATAAAACTAAATCTGAGCAAGTGTCTATTTGGCATGAAGAGTGGGTGCGTCTTAGGCTACATCATCACGTAGCGGAGCATTGAGGCAAACCCCAGCAAAATAAAAGCACTACAAGACATGCCACTGCCTCGGAATTTGAAGGAAGTTCAGCGTCTCACCGGTCGGATCACGACGTTGTCTAAATTCATCTCTAAGTCGTTCAATGGGATGTGGAGTGCGATCGGGCGTTCGAGGATCTCAAAGAATATCTCAACTCTCTGCTGTTGGTGCAAGGTGCACCAGAATCAAACCTGAGTTTTGATGTTGTCAAAGGTTCAAGTTAGGTCTTGTTATGATCTGATGATTTGGCTAAGTGTGCAGGCTATTTACTCAATCAAGAAAGAACTAATCACGGCCAGACAGTAAAGTCTAAACAGGTCTGGAGGACCCAACGTTTTGGCAGGTAGGTTGAGGCAAATAACTGGAGGAGCGATAGTGAGGTCGGGTTTCTGAAGGGAACAACCTAAGGTCGCTGATCCAACTGAAGAAACCGGGATGGTTTCCAAGTTGAGATCAAGAAAATCCTAACTGTTATACTTATGCATATTACTACTCATGTATTATAACTGTGCTAATTTTGTTTTGCAGGAATACTATTGTTATATTGAACTAACTTTGTGTTGCAGAATCATATGACCCCTTGAGTTTCAAAGAGTCATAACTTTTGACTCAGAACTCAGAATCAGGCTCTGTCAGCGGCCACGTGTCCAGCACTCAGAAAACTTCAATTTACCAAGGGTTTAGTCGACTGAACAGGAGGTTCAGTCGACCGATCAAGGCATTTTATTAGTCGACCGAAAAAAGGTTCGGTCGACCGAACAGGTAAATTTAGCAAAACAGTTCAAGCTCACAAACATGGTATCATAGCATGATCGATCAACCGAAAATGAGGTTTGGTCAACCGAATAATAAAATCATTAATGGAGCATTAAGTACGGATCTCGACAAACACGAAAGGTCACTATTCGGTAGACCAAACAATGGGATAGGTCGACCAAACCATTAAAGATCAGTTAATGCAAAAGATTGAGCCAGCGTCAGACTCCAGCCAGGAAGGAAGGGAGCGGGTTCTGTCAACCGAACAGAGGGATCGGTCGATCGAACAACAATGACACTTATAAAAGGAGCTCGAGGTCTGAGGCTCAATAACTCTTTCTGATCGACTCAAGTTCTGTTCTGCAAGCAAACCGGGCTACAAGCCTTCATCATCTCAGCAAGCCACACTATCCGGAAGTGCCGACCAAAGCTTCAACTGCATTTACTTATCGGTTTATTTTTATATAAGCTTGCATTGTAATTCACTTAAGCAAGATAATAGGGTTGTTACTATCTTGCTCATTTGTACGATCTGCTTCTTTCCAAGGATCTCAGAAAGAGGAGCTATAGTGATTTGTCCATCGGTGCGATCAAGGATCGCGGGCCTTCAAGTAGGAGTCGAGCTAGGCTCCAAACGAAGTAAATGAACTTGTCCCTTTATATTTTCTGCTGCTTACTCGAATTGTTTTGAAATACGAAAAGAAATTTTTTTAAAAGAGCGCGATATTCACCCCCCCCCCTCTATCGCACTTAATCAATCTATCATCTACCTGTCCTGGCTAAGTCATGTGTCGACGAATCGCTCCAGATCTACTTGTCGTCTACAGAGCATGCGGTCGGTTCGGCATTAGTTAGGCAGAATGGCGAGAAACAACTAGTGTACTTCTTATGCCACATATTAAAGATGCTGAGTCCCGCTATACTGGTCTTGAGAAGTTAGCTTATGCTTTAGTGCTCACCGCGCGGAGGTTTCGCTCGTACTTTCTCGCTCATTCGATAATCATGATGACCAACAGTCCCTTGGGAAGAGTCCTTCTCAACCCCGAGGTGTCCGGTCGGCTGATCAAATGGAAGACGGAGCTTAGCGAATTCGACATCCAGTATCAACCCAGTACGGCTATCAAGGCACAATCCTTGGCAAATTTTGTTACTGAAGTCCAAAGCCCTGAGAAAGAGGCCGCTTGGAGAGTATACGTGGATGGTTCATCCACTAGGCAGGGAAACGGGATTGGCTTAGTCCTCATCTCACCTCAAGAAGATCGGATGCAGTTATCCGTCCGGCTAGATTACCAAGCTACCAACAATAAAGCAGAATAGGAGGCACTGATAGCTAGCCTACAAGCAGCTCGGCACGTAGGAGCGGATAGAGTCCTCATCCACTCAGACTCCCAGCTCGCCATTCAACAACTATCCGGGACCTTTGAAATCAGTAGCTCGCGGTTAAGACTCTACGCATAAGCTTTCGAAAAGCTGAAGGCCAACTTCCAAGAGGTGATTATCCAGAAGATCCCCCGACCAGAGAATCAAGCGACAGATGAGCTAGCAAAGCTGGCCAGCTCGTTAACGCCGATCGACATAGGTCAGCCGATTGAGCACGTGTCACTGGTGTCCCACATTGACTGTATGGAGGGAATCTCCTTTCCAAATGACTGGAGGACGGGCCTAACAGAATTCTTGCGTTCAGGGATTATGTCTATTGATCCAGAGGATGCTCGCCTAATAAAGAAGAGAGCCGGTCGGTTCACCCTGATCGGTGACCAGCTCTATAAGAAGGCCTTCGCTCGACCCCTACTCAAATGCGTCGGGCCAGAAGACATCGAATACATCCTGAAGGAGGTACACCAAGGCGCTTGCAGGGGTCACCCGGGCGACCGTGCGTTGGCCCGACAGATACTTCTGGCCGGATATTTTTGGTCGACCCTCCAAGAGGATGCCGCTCGGACGGTGGTCACGTGCTTATTCTGCCAGAAGTACCACAACCTCTCTCACCGGCCTACAGAGGAGATGAAGGTTTCCATTGTTTCCTGGCTGTTCGACCAATGGGGCATGGAGATCGTAGGACCATCCCCATGGCGACCGGTCAGCGGAAGTTCTTGCTCATGGCGGTGGACTACTTCTCCAAATGGGTTGAAGCCGAGCCCCTAGCCAATATAACGAAGCAGATGGTTATGAAGTTCGTATGGTAGAACATCGTCTGCCGGTTCGACATCCCTTGCCGGATCGTCTCAGACAATTCGTCAGTCAGAGGCTTAGGAAGTGGTGTGAAGGATATGGTATCCAACAGGCCTTCACGTCCGTGGCGTATCCGCAGAGCAACGGGCAAGCTGAAGTCACTAATCGGGAGATCCTTCGAATCTTGCGCGCTTGACTTAACCACATGGGGGGCAGCTGGGTGGATGAGCTCTCCAGTGTACTGTGGGTGCTTCGTACGACTCCAAGAGAAGCGACCAGCGTAACCTCATTCCAATTGGTATACGGTGGCAAAGCTATCGTCCCGGTGGAAGTCAGAGTAGAGTCTGATCGGGTGCAGCACTACGACGAAGGGAACGCCGAGCGGAGGAAGATGGAGCTTGACTTGGTAGATAGACAAGGGCAAAAGCCGCTGTTCGGCTAACAAGCTACCAGCAACACATGAGGCAGAATTATAATCGGCGGGTGATCCCAAGATCTTTCTAAGTCGGCGACCTCGTCTGGAAGAAAGTGAAGCCAGTCGGTGATGTCGCTAAGCTTGAGGCGTCATGGGCAGGACCATTCAAGGTCGTGCAGAAGCTCCGTTCAAGTGCCTACTATTTGGAGGACAGAGAGGGGAGGTAGCTCGAGAGGCCTTGGAGCGCGAACCATCTGCAACCCTACAGGGCTGGATGAGAGGTGCGCAAGTGAATCTTGTACTTTGTGGCTACTGTGTGCTTGCCGAGTACAGGGAAAAGTTAGAATAAAGAAGCAAAGCCTTCTTCTAAATGTGTCTCCACCAACGGTCGAGCGACAAACTTAAAATCTCATTTTCGTCAACGGTCGAGTGGCGACCTTAAACCCGAGTGCAAATATATATAGAGTGCAAATATATATAAATCGTCGAGCAGTGACGTTAACCGTGAGTCTCTAACAATGGTCGAGCGACAACCTTAAACCCTTGTCTTCACCAATGGTCGAGCGGCGACCTTAAACCCTTGTCTCTACTAACAGTTGAGTGACGACCTTAAACCCTTATCCCCACCAACGGTTGAGTGACGACCTTAAACCCTAGTCTCCACCAAATCGTTGAGCGGCGACGTTAAACGCGGGTCTTCGCCAAATCGTCAAGTGATGATGTTAAACACAAGTTTTCGCTAAATCGTTGAGCGGCGACGTTAAACACAAGTCAGCTAGATAAGTGGCGATGATGGACCCAACACTACACAGGCGGTTGAACAGATGACTACAGATAAGGGTTGCCCAAACGCCCCCAAGAGGGCAAATGAAGGGCTCGCTCGAGAGAGCGCCCTAGAATACTTCGGGCCCAGTGACTTGAACAGGAAGACGAGTTGAGGGGACATGCATGCAAATCACGGCCGAATGAAAGAATTATGAGGTTATAATGCGGTTAGAGGAAAAACAGAATGCGAAAACAGTAAGAAAATGTCACGCCGAACGGCGGAGGATGCATTGATACTAGGAAAAGGCTTACAAAAGAAGAATTACAAAGATCAAGCTCTCGGCCTCACTCTAAGTAGTCCAGCACGTTGTCGGGTAGAGCAGCTGTGAGCTTATCCCGACTAATGACTTTGCCAGTCGCAGAGATCGGTAGGTGGCCCCCCTCGTGAAGCTGGCCGATCGTCCCTTCGATGGCCAAGTCAAAATGGCGAAGAGCCCGATTGGAGAATCTGTCGCAAAACGCATCCGAAAGAAGGTAGGCTTGCTTCATGGTTTCAAACCTGCTCCCCTCAGTGTCCTGGTAGATGCGTAGGGCCGCTCGGGAGCCCTCTAGCTCGTCCATGGCGGTGGCTATTTGGTCCCGGAGGGATTTCTCTTCGATCGAGTGGTTGCTCCGCTCGATCACCAGGAAGTCTTCGACCTCCTTGAGCTTCAGGGCGAGATTACTGGCCTCCTGGTTCTTCATCTCAAGGTCGTTGATGGCCCGTTGCTTCCGGGCGGTAGCTAACTCTATCTTCTTATTGAAGGCGGTGACTTGTTTTTTGTATTGGGCCAGCATCCCCTCCTGGTCAGTATACTTCTTCCGCTCGACGTCTAGGAGCTTGTTACTTTTCTTTAAATCGGCCTTCAGCTACTCGACCTCGGAGAGGGATGGCCCTTGGGAGGAAGAGGCGCCGCCCGAGACTTTGAGCTTCCTGAACTCATCCTCCAAATAAGCCAGTCTATGGCACATGGCCAGGCTCTCCACCCAGTACTGTAGATAAACAAAAGAAAAAAAAGGAGTTAAGGTCAAGCGGAGGCGGACCATGAATTTATAGTAAAGAGCTTACCCCGGTAGCTATTTGGGTATGACTGTTGGCCAAGGCGCCCGGAGGAAGTATCATTGCCCGTGCTCGGGCATCCTACCAAACTTCAATGAGCTGCCCCCGAATACGGATCTAGTGCTCAGGGGTCTGGGACTGGGCACTCGGCTTGCTGTAATCCTCCGTTGGCAGGTGGAGGACTGTCGTGATAGAGCGTCGGCCACCCAGAGCCGAGTGTGAGGAGACTACTGTGCCAGAAGTTGGTAGGATCCCGGACCGTTGGACTGCTACGGGCTTCGGTGGTGGCGGTACAAAGGCCACGGGTGAGGCGGCCACGACACCTAGTGGCAGCTCGTCCAAGGAAGGCGTCCGGTCGGACAAGGAAGCCTCCACAGTTTCAACGAGTGTGGCCGGAGTCGAGGTTTTGACCCTCTCGACTGGTTGCACCCCGAGGCAGTCGAACGCGGAGATGGCTCCGCTCGACGCCTCTTGCGCCTGGTCAAAGGCACATCAGAGGAGGCCGACCCCGAAGGTTCTCCAACAAGGATTGCAGGTCGTCGTTCCATCTGGAGCTGTGAGCTCGGAGCATCTCCTCCACTAGGCGCATGGCTGGCCGTACCTTCGCCTACTTCTACGAGCATCTCCCCATTTAGCCCGAGCAGGTCTTCATGGGAGCCGACTGGCGGCTGACCTCGGCTTGCCAGCTCTTTGGTGGCCACCACCTCGATCAAGGTGTTCGAGAGCTTCGGTTTGCCGGACACCCGAGCTCACATCATGACTTCGGCTGCAGAAGAAAAAGAAAAATCAATTATCATCAAAGGGAAAGGATAAAGTGGTGGCATACCTAGGTTGGTCGGCAGCTGGGTGCGGATCGGACTGAGTCCGAAGAATAGAGAACACCCTCAAGCAGCAGCTTGTAGATGTGGTACTTCTGATTAACCAACATAGAATCCGCATGGAGATAATCTGATCGGCTCTTATATCGCTTCAGGTCGGGCTGAGGCACCACTTCAAGTTGTCAACAGGTCGCGAACTCTGGTCACTCGAGGAGACGCAGAAAAAAGAAGTATTCTTTCCAATTTTTATTAGAAGTCGACATTTTGTCAAAGAAAACTAGTTCGACCCGAGACTGGAAAAGGACGGTCCCCGACTCAGATTGCTTGGGGTAATAGAAGTAATGGAAGACCCGAGCAGTGAGGGGGATGTCGTGCAATCGGAACAAGACAGTGACGCCACACAGCAGACGAAAAGAGTTCGGTACGAGTTGGGGGAGAGAGATGCGGAAGTATTTACAAACAGAGATAATAAAAGGATGGATGGGGAATTGTAGATCGGCAACAAAGTGGTCTCTGAACAGGAAAATGGTGTCGGTCGGAGGATTATTGGGCTGATCGGACGGAGAGGGTAAAACAATCTCGTACTTAGGAGGGAGTTTAATGGTATTTCTCAGAGCCTCTGCATCACCCACATTGAACTGGGACTCCGTAGTGGTGTACCAGAGTCCCGGAATGGTGGCCAACGGTTGCAAAGAACTCACCATTGCGATGGAAAGAAAAAACAACAAAAGAAATATGATCGAGAGATCGAAAAGATCACTGGAAAGCCACCAGGAACAAGGAGACGTCGGAAAGCGAAAGCGAATAAGAGAAGGAAGCTTATGGGACGAGGATCGTCGGAGTAGGAAAGGAGAAGTGGTCGACAACGCGTAGAAGGTCGCTGAAGAACACGCACAGAATCGTCGGAGAGCACAAGTGCAAGAGCACGAAGGTGAAGAAGGCGGTGAGGTGGCGAGCTCATGTACCCCGAGCTCAGCCAACCGGAGTCGTCCATCTAGGTCGTGAAAACCTATGCGAAGATCCGACCGTTGAATTTAAATCGCCAAACGTCGCCATCAATGCCTGTCACGTCAAGCGTGCGACGACTGTGGGCATGACACGTGGTGTGCTACCACGAATCAGCAATTAAGGTTGGTATGGGAACCTACTATGCCTTAATAAAAGGGGATTTGCATGAATTCCAAGATATTCTGGTGACGTCAACCGAGCCCCCGCTCACCTAAGACAGCCAGAGGAAAAAATTCTACGAGGATAAACTTTGTTTTTCCGATCGAATCGAGGAAGCATGTCTAGGGCCGAGCAACAAGCTTCAGAAGGCCGATCAGCGAGGATCGGGTACATCCTGAGCGAAGACCCCACAGTGACGAGGGTCGATCGAGAAGGAATTTGCTTACACTGGTCTAGTCAGTCAGACTACATCCTCCTTCGACTAGACTTGAAGTGGAGGCTTGTGATGCGGTGATAAGGAGGGACCCCACCATGCTGCCACGGTGGAGGTCAACAAAGGTCAGAGTCAAGGCAGTCAACGCCCCACTAGCTCGCCCATCGACTGAGCTGAGACGCTCAAGACAGAAAGAAACCCAAAGTGTTTATGGAAGCATGCCGCTCGGGTGCAAAGTGTTTATGGAAGCATGCCGAGCGGCCACCCCGCTCGGCTCTACACCCAAAGTGTTTACGGAAGCATGTCGAGC
This sequence comes from Zingiber officinale, assembly GCF_018446385.1. Lineage (NCBI taxonomy): Eukaryota > Viridiplantae > Streptophyta > Magnoliopsida > Zingiberales > Zingiberaceae > Zingiber > Zingiber officinale. The sequence continues at coordinate 52,721,002 of NC_055990.1, forward strand.
GGCCACCCAGCTCGGCTCTACATCAATGACCAGATCAGCAGAGTCATGGCCAAGCGAACCACACGTGGACAACGCTACTACAGCCGAACGGCTCTCCCGCTCGTTCCAAACACATGCAGCAATCAGATAGTGGAAGTATCGGCCGAGCGGCTAACCCACTCGGCCAAGTAGTAAGATTCATCAACTAAACAATAAAGACTTTAGCCGAGCGACCATCTCGTTCGGCTGAGCAACAGATACCAAGGGATATCCTTCGACATCCTTTTGGGAGTTAGTATCGTCGACTGACAACATGGTAATGCAGAAGATCGTACAGCAGAAGCTTCCACTGTCATTTCAGATATATGCTCGGCTCGTTAAGGTATTATGTCAGGGATACTTTATGACATGACTATTCACGGAAAGCTTGGGAGGATGTGTCCGCTTTAAGAAGCGTACACACACGCTACAGGAGCCCTATATAAAGGGGGTCCAAGTATCGATAGAGAGATACTTTTCTCGTGATCTCTATAGTTGCGCTATAGTTTTTATTGTTTCTTCGAGGACTGACTTAAGCGTCGGACGCCCATCGCCGGGTATCCCTTTCCTGGCTCAGCACTGACGCTGCTTGTATTATAAACAGACCCAGAGTCCATTGAAGGTCAGCAGAAGCATCACGTCTCCAACATTCACTTCTCTGACTTTCGGATAGGATCAACATGGATAATCATTGATTCTCACTTGCCCAATCCTTGAAGCCTATATTACACTATTTTGTTCTTGACATTTCGGCCATACCGAACCTAGCATAGCTCTAGGTCAATCATGTCGGGCACAAGCTAAGTTGGTGACAATCCAAACCTGATATGAATCTGACATAGCTACCCTAGGCCATGCCCAAAATAATATATCAAGTCCAAATTCAATAATAGAATAATTAAAAAATTGTTAAATATTTTTTAAATGACTAAAGTTAATTTAGTATATTTTGAAACTATTTTAGGGATAGGGATTTAATTGTATAATCAAAAATTATAAAAATGGATTGTGTTCAGTCGGTTGGGCATGCCAGTGATATTGTGCCGTGCTTAGCGCTAGTCTGTTTTATTTAATGGCAAGCTCAACCCATGAGCCAAGAGACTTCGTACAGGAGTGCATGCTCATTGTCAAAATCGAAGAATATTTATATATCTGTATAATGATATGATATTCTCCATTTTATTCTAGGTCTTCATAATTTTTCTCTTAGATTCTATTTTAAAAAATCTTATACTAATAGAAATATCTTATATTCTTTTAAATTTATGATCTTTCCAACGTGAAACTTTGTTTGTATCTCAACAATCCTCTTCTCAAATGAAAGACCACAATTATTCTCATGGTCCGGACCTTTCCGCGAGTATTTGATCACTCTTGACTTATTTCGGGCTATCCCCGTAAACATTTAGTCATCCTGACTTGTTTCAGGTCTCCCATAAACATTCGATCACCCTGTCCTGCTCCGACCCTCCGCGCGAGCATCCGATCACATTGACTTACTCTGAACCTCTTCGCAAGTATTTGGATCCCGTCACTCTTGACCTGCTTCGAGTCATCCCGCGAGCATCCTGTCACCCTGACCATCGCTCTGATACCATTTGTTATGTCCAAAGGATGCTTACATATCCCCACAATGGCATGATATTATCCACTTTAGGTCTAGACCCTCATGACTTTACTCTTGGATTATACCCAAAAGCCCTTATGCAAATAGCGATATCTTACATCCTTTTCAATCATGATCTTTCTCAAATTTTTCTAATGTAAGACTTTCATTGAATCCAACACAAGCACAATCAAAGATGTGTTGGGTCACGAGGTCAAAGGCGAATTGACTTGGTTGAGAACTAAGGTGACCACAATCAACTAGGATGTGGAAGCCATAGAGGTGAATAAGCATGATTCGATTGCACCAATTGTGGATAAAAGAGAATCACCTAGAATTGATAAGATAAATCATCAAATCAAATCAAATTAATATTAGGATTATTAAAATAATTCTGTTATAATTATTAGAATAATTTTGAGAATATTTCTTTTATTTATTAATTGATCAATTGACCAAGTACTTCTTAACCTTATATATTGTACTGCCCTTAGAACAAATATTAATAAATAATAAGATTTATTATTGCTCTCGTATTCTTTCTTGCCCTCTTCTTATTTTTTTTAATTAATTTTTCCTTTCTCGCTCCTTACTTTTCTGTTCTCTCGTTTTTTCATCGTCGAACTTTCTTCTATCGCTAATTTTTCCCTTCTCTCAATTTCCACCGCCGAACTTTCTTCCAGCGCTGCCATCCAACAAGAGAACCTCCTTGTCTTCGTGCAACATTGGCGATCTATAGCTGCTAGCCTACCTCCAGATCAAGTGTTGCTGCCGACCAAAGAAAGAACTTGCTGCTCCTTTGCTCTTAATCTCTTGCCTCTTTTCACCATCCATCACAAATAAGTTATCATTACACAATTCATTATTTTTATATATAATGTCAGAACTTTCTTCTCCATCATCCACCATAGAAACAAATTTTACAACATAACTGTCTTCCTTAATCATGAATGTCATATCTTATTTACCTATCAAACTTAACAATGATAATTATATGCTTTGGAAGATGCAATTTCTTTCACTACTTCGTGTTAATTATCTACTCAGACTTGTTGATGGTACTTCTCTTAAACCACAAGAAGACAATTCAAACTATGTTATATGGAACAGGAAGGATCAACTAATTATGACATGGTTGATTTCAACAATTAGTGAGTCTATACTTCCTACGATTGCAGGGCTTGTTAGCTCTCGTCAAATATGGAAAGCTCTTGCTCAAACCTTTGTTTTACACTCTCAAGCACGCGCTCTTCAACTTCGTATGCAATTACAATCGGTGCAACGAGGAGACAAGTCTATCAATGAATATATGCAATCAATCAAGACTATTGTCAATAATTTTACTTCGATTAGCCATCAGATCCAAATTTACTAACACATGTTCTTGTAGGATTGGGGCCTTAATATGACAACTTTATTCCTAACGTAACTACTCGCATAGATCAATTGTCACTCAATACCCTTCATGGCTTGCTCTCTTCGTATGAGATACTTCAACAATTACAATCTCAAAGGGTCTCAAATTCTCTTGCGCTTTCGGCACATACAACTTACAAGATTGATAGTATTACACATCATCAACAAAATCAAGGAAATCAAGATGGACAAGGATAAGGACAAGGATAAGGACAAGGTCGAGGATGAAAACGTTGTCAGATTTGTCTCAAGAATTGTCACTTTGCTTATCAATGTTATAAGAGATTTGATTAAAATTTTACTGGAAGATGACATCCAGATTCTGGAGCAACTCATCATGTTACATCAGATTATGACATTCTTACAAAGCCTCCTCCAATCATGGTCCTGACACTATACAAGTAGGTAACGGTTCATCTTCAAGACAATCAACTCCTTCACAAGTATATCCTAAAGAACTCTCATCTATGCCTACTCATGGTAAATTCTCAGAATTTTTCATCTATAGAATGATATATTGATACTGGAGCAACACATCATGTCACCTCATATTATGATATCCTTACAGACGTAATATCATATTATGGCTTAGATACGGTTCAAGTAGACAATAGTTTAGGTTTACAAATTGCTAATCTTGGAAACATATATATTCATTTATCTAATCATACTTTTTACATGTGAATATCTTTTATGTTCCATCTATTATTAAAAATTTACTTTTCACACATCAATTTTATTTTGAAAACATCATGTTCTCTTCGCATTGTTCAGACGATCATCAATAAGTATGACTTACCTACTTCCTTCACCTCCTCTCTATTTTATTCATGCAGAGCATGCATGGAAGCTAAAAGTCATAAGTTGCCTTTTTATTCTTCCCATCATGTTTCTAATTTTCTACTTGAAATAATTCATTCTGATATTTGGAGCTCTGCATCTATCTTGTCTAACCAAGGTTTCTTATATTATATTTCCTTCATCAATCATTTTAGTAAATATACTTGGTTCTATCCTATGAAAAGGAAAGCTGATTAATTTGACATATTTTGTATTTTCAAAAACAGTTGAATGATGTTTTAATTGTAAAATAATCTTTCTTCATTCTGATTAAGAAGGCGAGTATCAAGCTCTCTATCGTCATCTTGTCTCTTGTGGAATTGTTTATCGAATCTCTTGTTCTTACACTCTAGAGCAAATGACTCTATTGAGAGAAAACATAGACATATAGTTGAAACTGCTTTAACACTTCTCTATCAAACATCAATTCTACATAAATTTTGGGATGAAGCTGTTAGCACTTCCATATATCTTATAAATTGACTTCTTATTCTATTGCTCAATCATAAATGTTCTTTTGAAAACTTTATAATCAAACTCCTGATTACATTTTCCTTCAAATTTTTAGTTCCGTATGATATCCATGGTTACAACCTACTCTAGACACAAACTTGACTCCCGTTCATACAATGTGTTTTCCTTGGTTATAGCAATTTGCACCATGATTATTGTTGCTTACATATATCAACAGGACGAATTTATATTTCATGACATGTTACTTTCGATGAATATCTATTCCCTTTTTTGATAACTTCTTCGATCTCCCCTCCAGATACAGGTGGCATCTTCTTGATGTCACCTAACATTTTCAGAAGTGATGGCATCCTAGGTCATACTTAGGAGCTCTCTGATAACTCCCCTATACCATTAGAATCACCTCAAGTTACTACAATTCAGAAGCATCACCAATCGAAGATAATATGCTCTCTAGTTCTGGATCCTTAGATAACACAAGCCCGCCATCTAAATCACCATGTTAGTATACTTCCTCATCGCCAACAACAAGTGAATCAGATGATAATGTTCTTCGTCGCATCCTTGCATTAAGTGACATCTATACACGTTGTCCACCAATGACAACTCGATATCCCCTTCCATGAGCTATAGTGGCCTCTTCAAAATCTATTAAACCAACTTATTTTATACAAGCACATAAGGATCCAAATTGGCGTAGTACAATGACTACAGAGTTTGATGCACTTCTTCTTAATGGAACATGGAGCCTAGTTCTGCGCACTCCCTCCATGAATATTGTGGGCTCTAAATAGGTATTCCATCTTAAGTATCGAGCTGATGGTTCTCTTGAATGACACAAAGCTCGACTTGTAGCCAAAAGATTTAATCAACAAGTAGGTATTGACTTCAATGACACTTTTAGTTCAGTCATCAAAATTACATCTGTCAGACTTCTATTATCAATAGCTGTTAGTTCTAATTGGCATATACGACAATTAGATATTTCAAATGCAATTCTTCATGGTCATTTTGAGGAAACTGTATTTATGGAGCAACCACCTGAGTTTATTCATCCATAATTTCCATCTCATGTTTGTCAACTCAAGAAATCATTATATGGTCTTCGACAAGCTTCTCGTGCATGGTTTCATCAATTATCTAATTTGTTACAAGGTCAAGAATTTTTTGGATAAAAAATTGACTCGTCTTTATTCCATAAATATAATGATGGATCTTTGATATTTTTTCTTATTTATGTAGATAATATCTTAATATCAGTAATGATCACAAGGATATCATAACTTTATTAAGTCTTCTCAATCAAGAATTTCTTACTCGAGATTTGAATAATGCTCACTTTTTTCTTGATATTGAACTTATTCCACATAAGAAAGGTTGTCTTCTCTCTCAGAGCAAATACATTACTGGGTTTCTCAAAAGAGCCAACAGGGATGGAGCACGTCCAGTTTCTACAGCAATTGCTATAAACAACTCTACAACTTTATCCTCTTCTGCTCTGTCTGATCCATAGATTTATCGTATTGTTAGAACCTTACAATATGTCATTATTGCACAACCTAATATTACATTTGCAGTAAATCATTCTTGTCAATTTATGCATGCTCCAACTGAACAAAATTAGGATAATGTAAAAAGAATACTTCATTATCTCAAAGGTACTATTTTACATGACATTTTTTATATTGTCAATCGTCTTGAAATTTACATGCATATAGTGATGCGGATTAGGCAAGCTCTCCTCAAGACAGACGATTTACAAGTGGATATGTAATATTTCTTGAATGAAATATTATCTCATAAAATTCGAAAAAGCAACCTACGATATTTTATTTAAGCACTACAACAACAACAACAACAACCAAGCCTTTTCCCACTAGGTGGGGCCGGCTGTATGAATCATTTTACGCCATTGAGCCCTATCTCCTATTATAGCATCATCTATATTTAAATAAATTTTATCTTGTTTAATTGTTGCTAACCAAGTCTTTTTTGGTCGTCCTCTTCCTCGTTTGATATGCATGTTTATCATAGTTTCACATCGCCTAACTGGAGCATTTATTGGTCGTCTAAGTACATGTCCGTACCATCTTAAACGTGTCTCTCGGAGTTTATCCTCAATAGATGTAACTCCGACTTTCTCTCTAATGCTCTCATTCCTTATTTTGTCCATCTTCGTATGCCCACACATTCACCTTAACATCCTCATCTCTGCAACTCTCATCTTATGCTCATGTGCTCGAGTCATAGCCCAACATTCAGCTCCATATAACATAGCAGGTCTAACTGCGGTTTTATAGAACTTACCTTTAAGTTTAAGAGGTACTTTACGGTCACATAAAACACCCGACGCTCCCCTCCATTTCACTCATCCTGCTTGTATTCTATGTAAGACATCTCTCTCAATCCCTCCATCATTTTGTAAAAATAATCCTAAATATTTAAATCTCTTGGTTCCGGGCAACTCGTCCTTTCCTATCTTAACAATTGTTTCATTACTTCTAATATTGCTAAACTTAAATTCCATATATTCTGTCTTTAATCTACTAAGCTTAAAACCTTTCCCTTCTAGTGTTTCCCTCCAAGATTCTAACTTAGCATTTACTCCTTCACGTGTCTCATCTACCAAAATAATATCATCTGCAAACAACATGCACCACGGTACTGTGTCTTGAATGTGCACAGTGAGTTCGTCCATAATTAGTGTAAAAAGATAGGGACTTAGGGTTGATCCTTGATGTAACCCTATCTTTATTGGAAATGCTTCAGTTACTCCGCCTGAAGTCTTTACTCTGGTCGTTACATCCTCATACATATCCTTAATTAATTCAATATATGTTACGCTAACACCTCTCTTTTCTAAAATTCTCCATATAATTTCTCTTGAGACTCAATCATAAGCTTTTTCTAAGTCAATGAATACCATGTGTAGATCTTGTTTTTGCTCTTGATATTTTTCAATTAATTGTCTAAGGAGATGTATAGCTTCTATTGTCGACCTTCCAGGCATGAACCCAAATTGATTTTCTGTCACTGTGGTCTCATTCCTTAATCTTTTTTCTATTACTTTTTCCCAAAGTTTCATAGTATGACTCATTAGTTTAATACCCCTATAGTTTGCACAATTTTGTATGTCTCCCTTGTTCTTATATAAGGGAATTAGAGTACTTATCCTCCATTGATCAGACATTCTTTTCGTTTTCAATATCATGTTAAATAATTTTGTAAGCCATTCAATCCCTTGTTTCCCTAAGCACTTCCATACCTCTATCGGAATATCATCTTGTCCAACGGCTTTTCCATTGTGCATCTCATTTAAAGTTTGTTTTACTTCTGAAGTTTTAATTCTACGATAAAAATTAAAATTTCTATGCTCATTTGACCTAATTAAATTACCTAAGTTAAGTTGATCACCTAAACCTTCATTAAAAAGTTGATGAAAATACATCTTCCACCGCTCTTTTATTTCTCCATCATTTACTAATACCTTATTACATTAATCTTTAATACATTTTATTTGGCTAAGATCTCTTGTTTTCCTTTCTCTCACTTTAGCTATTCTATAAATGTCTCTTTCCCCTTCTTTTGTATCCAATTTTTGATATAAGCATTCAAAAGTTTCATTTTTTGCTTCACTCACTACTTTCTTAGCTTTTTTCTTGGCTATTGTATATTTTTTTAAATTTTCCTCGTTCTTACAAATATATAATTCCTTATAAGCTATTCGTTTTTCCTTCACTTTCTCTTGTACTTTCTCATTCCACCACCAAGATTCTTTACTTAGTGGTGCATGTCCTTTTGACTCACCGAGTACACTCTTAGCTACTATTTTCAACTTTAAGCACTAAGGCTAAATATAAAGTTATAACCAATATAACGTCTTAATCACTTCTTTCTGAACTTGAACTTTATCTTGCATCAAATATTGTACCAAAAATATGATATGACAATATTGGAGCAACATATCTTATAATTAATCCAATCTTTCACGCTCATACAAAATATGTGAAAATTGATTTTCATTTTGTTTATGAATATGTAACAACTCAACAGTTATCCGTCTCTTATATTTCTGTCGAAGATCAAACGTTGATATATTTACTAAGTTATTAGCTAAACAACATTTCAATAAGTTAGTAAGCAAATTTAACATTAAAAATCTCTCGTTAAATTTATCAAGAGTAAAAGAAAATCACCAAAATTGACCAAATCAAATCACGAAATCAAATCAAATTAGTATTAGCATTATTAAAATAATTCTATTATAATTATTAGTATAATTTTTAAAATAATTCTTAAAATAATTTTATTATTTATTAATTAGTTAACTGATCAAGTATTAAACATTATAGAGTATACTATCCTTATAATAAATATTAATGAATAGTATTTATTATTACTCTCACATCCGTTCTGGCCCCTTTCTTCTTACCGTCGGAAGGTTAGACATATGAAGAGCACATCCTACGTTATATACATGGCTGTCCACTTGGTCGTTCATTAAATCCCTGGCATTTTGCTCATGAGTCTTAGCCTGAGCCACCTGCACAAGTTAGATCCTTTGCAAGTAACCAATTCCAATTCCACCATCACTATCTCTATTAAGGAGAACTCACCTTCACCAATTTAGGCAGCAAAAGAAATCTCATCTCAGCCCATTACTTCCATAAAAAAGGAGTTTGTCGCAACGAATCTATCGATGCCAATGATACATGGCTTCGGACCATCTTTTTCTTTTATTTTCAGTAATTTTTTTTTATTATTTATTATGCACAAGTTTACAAATTAATCATGCTTTTTTAGCGCATAACTTGTGGCAGAGAACAAAACCACAAAGCAGCTGCTGAATTCTGTCATAAGTTTCATCATAGTCAAAGATCCAGTGACAGAAATAGTGAGAGCCCCATTTTCTTCTACTCCGTTGTGAGGCGAGAAGTGCGGCCTCAATCCAATCCAACACTGGTAGTAGTTTTTATCCAGGTCAGGTGACTCGAGTGCCCAAGGGCAAATGCGAGGTATGAGGTATGACTCGAACATGAAAGCCAAGGTACCCCCTATCCGAAATGGCTCACTATTGTCACCACAGGCAATAGTTGCCTAAACAATGAAATGGAGAACATTGTACAGTCCATTATGCAGCTATTGCAAATTGCAATCATTTAAAGCAATTGTAAGTTGGATCATTACGTAATACCTCATAGGTTGTAGTATCGGGTCCATGTGGTGTCATACAGCTATGGAGACTGGCACCCCCAGGAAGAAACCCATCAGCTTTAGCCTGTAATTGAGTGTTGGTCAATCTTAATATAAAATGAAATTAGATTCATAAAGATGGAATAGGAATGCAATCATGTATATACCTCATACACACCATAAATTAAACCCATAAATTCACTCATACAATTTCTGTGATAATATGGAGGCCGAAAAGTATGTTCAGCAACTGACCACCGTGGTGGGAAAATTACAAAGTCAAGTAATGCAACACCTGGCTTATCTGATGGTGCTGTTAGTACTGCAAAACATATGAAAAAGCATAAAGTCAACTCAGAATTGTTGTCGTCCAGAATAAAAAAACTTGCTTAAAAATGAAAGCTCGAATCAAATACCTGTGTTTACAGAAGGATCCCCATGATCACATAAAACAGTATTGAATGGGCAGAACTTACCCAAATCATACTGAAACACACATACAAAAAAAATAAATAAAACTTGTGATGGAATCAATTTTAACTGCTATTATGACCACACAAAAGTAGATAAAAAACCATGCTATATGAGAAATCCTTGACTGCTTAAATGCAGAACTGTAGCATAAGAAACTGAGAAATTAGCTATTATTCCTGTGTGTCCAAATGTGGTGATCCACTATGTTTATATATTAAAAGGGTGTTTCCCTCTCAAGCGACTAGTCATTTTGATGAAATGAGCTCCACTTGAATTCTTCATGGAATGAGAGATAGACCCATACTTTGAGTCATGATGGACATGAGGGGATATGTTTAAGTTGGGATGCTCAACGCCTATAACGCCACTTTGTCTATAGTTATAAGGGTGCCCCCTTCTCAAGAGATTAGTTATTTTGAATGGAATCAGCTCCACCCGAATTCAACAAACAACAATCATTTACTGCAACAAATGCAAACTAATGTTGAATTTCTTATAGACTTGTGGAGCAACCACAGGCATGAACAAATTCTGCTCTAGACCTTCCTATTTATATATTTGGTGTGACCAGAATCACAGGGAATGAAAGCATCATTCCCAAGGTTGATCTGCAGTATATTTATTGAACCAATTGAAACCAAACTATTGTAGCTTTATCTGGAGCTAGAGACATTAGTAATTGCATCGATAGTGTGAAGCCTATTGTTTCGGTGATTGTATGTCTGAGAAGAATTTTGAGTGTTAGTATCCATCAATCACTTATTGTAACAAATGCAAACTAATGTTAAATTTACTTGTGAAGCGACCACTGGCATGAATAAATTCTTCTCTAGAACTTTCTATATATATTTAGTGTGACAAGAGTCACAGGCAATGAAAGCATCATACACAATTGTAGAATTTATTGGGTGTCTAAAGGCATTAGTAATCATGCCAATAGGGTGAAGCCTAATGTTGCAGTCATTGTGTTTGTCTAACTTTAGCTAAAATTGTATTTAGCTCAAATACAATTTTGAGTAATTGTATTTGACTAACAAAAAGAACCATGTATGGTGCTTCTTATATTAATTGGACCAATTGAAACCAAATTAGCATAGCATTTACCTGGAGTCCAGAGATGTTAGAAACTGAATCAAGCCTATTGTTCCAATGACTGAATTTTGAGTAATTGTGTAGGTCTAACTTTAGCTAAAATTACCAAACTAATGAGAGATACCTTGTACGGTACTTCCTATACATTTATTGAACGAATTGAAACTCAACTATTCTAGCATTTATCTAGCATCTAGAGACATTAGAAACCGAGTCAACAATGTGAAGCCAAGAAGTACCAGTCACATATTTCGAGTAATTGTGTCCATCTAACTTAAGTTGAAATTACCAGTCACATATTTGACTACCAAGAAGTACCTTGTATGGTGCATAATTTCCATGCCAAGCAACCACATTAAATGGAGAAAAATCTTGTTTTGCAGTGAAAAGCTCTCCGCCAAACTTTTGCACAATTGTATACCCTGGCTGGTAATTTTCTTCAAACCAAGCAGTTGGAACAAGGAAATCTCTCGCAGCGGCCAGACCGTTAGCCCCTATGCAACAAATATATGTAAGTTGCAAAAAAATTCTGAATACAAATTGATCAAATGTCTTACATGACAAGATACTAAGCTCATACCAATTGGGCCAAGATCAGGAAGCTGAAAATGTGCACCAAAAATTTCAGCAACATAGCCCCTTGATGGACCATCAGGCAAGTTTACAGAAAAACGAAACCCTTGAGGAAGGACAACCATTTCACCAGGAGAAACTTGCAACTTCCCACATTCAGTTGTTATTGACAACCCTGGGCTTGCCAAAAACAGAAAGGTCTTAAGAAGAATGAGACGAATGACAACTAATCAAGTACAAACCACTTCTTGATGATGATACATGTGAATACATATTGTTGCTTAAAAAAGGACATAATTGTAAATCTTCTAAATTACCAAAATATAAGAAGATGACTAAATCAACAGGCAACATAATAAGCAAAAATATACAAGTTCTCCAAGTACCTAATGATCAAATTCACTGTTCAAGATGCACTACGGCTTCCCACTTAAATTAATTTATCAGTTATTTACAGGACATATAGAAGGAGATGTCATATGATTTTTCTTGTAGCAATATAAAAGATAAATGGTTAGTTTAAACATTAAGTGTGATAGTGGCTTGAACAATGTTGTATAGTTATGTAACTAATGCTGAGTAGTTGGAACTTTCCAGATTCACATTGCTTGCTAGACTAGCTTCAAAATGCAAAGTGAGATATAAATGTTTAACTAGCTATATCACTTGGGAAAAAATATCTGACAGTTCAATTAACAGAATTGCATTTTCAGTCAAGAAAATAAAAAATAGTATATGAGTTCACATCCTCACTTAACTAATCAAACAATGATAGTTAAAAAAACATTGAGATTAAACTATAGGAAGACATTTATCAACCTGCAAAAGAAAAAGCTCAAGAAAATTAAGTCATTACCAACTTACCAATACACACAGATTCTCAACTAGAAAATTATAGCATATGAGATAGAAGAACAATGTCCTTTGCTTAAGCAATGGCAATGATTTCATTTTGGAGAAATTTCTTAAGTTTCCAATATTGGTTCTAGAAGTTAAACCACAGCAGTAACCTAGTCATAAAGTAAACAGACAACACGTACTTCCCTTCTGTGGAACTATTAAAAAATCACCATCAGCGTTGCATAAGGCGCAACCATCCATGGATTTGTTAGCAGCATACCTGCATGCAAACAAAACATTAAAAATGATTAATTCTGATATCCATGTTTTCCTTCTCTCTCATACTATGAAAATTATGTGAAATCAATGAGGATGATCTAGATCAGTGCACCCACAGCTTCATGTGAAGCAATTTCAACTTAACTATTATATACTATTGGCAAAATAAAATGATTGCTTTACTTCCATAACATCTCTGCCACATCTATCTGACATCAGGTAAGGTTTAAGAAACAAAGTTAATGTTTCCCAAGGTATTATAATAATAGATCAGGTAGATGAAAGCAAAAACATAAAACTGCAAAAAAAAAAAAAACTCACTATTTTGCTATCTGAGGCATAGAGGAGTTTCTAATTCAGTACTAGCAAGAGTATGTTGGTTTATCAATCCTTTAGATTGACAGTTAAGTCAAACATCAAAGTGTAATTGTAGTCGAACTATTTAGTATCTTAGCATACATAAATGTGTAGTTGGGCTTCAGTATACACCAAAATTTTTCATGATCATATATTTGGGCTCAATCAGACAGATGGACTTTAGAATAACTATCTAAATTTTTCAAACATCCAGGATCCAGCATATTTCAGGTGAAGTTCGTTGTGCAATATATTTTGGTCAGAGTGATCGGCCCAAAACATGATTATCACCCACCCTCACCCAAAATAATTTTCTTCTATTATTACATTGCTTTAATGTTTCATTTATTTTTTGTGCATAAATAGTAATATTTCAAGCTGTTTCATTTCTCAATATATATTTATGTATATATATTTTCTAATCTTTCTATCAGTCACTTGGACATGTAAATAGTGCTCTTTCTCAAGTTTCTCAGACATGTCAACAGCACTTTTTTTTTACCTCCTACAACATATAAAATTTGTAACTTGATTGACAGCAGAAAAATATTCCATTTCTCTAAGAAGCATTATTCATGAATAAATTAGTCCTCAAAACTATTGGAAATTCAAGAGTGATATAATGAAATCAAATAAACTAAAATGGAAAATTGAACATACATGTGAATTGCATAACCGTGCCGAATGAAAGAACTTCCCGATCCGCACACAGTATAAAGTCCATCAATGAAATCTGTTGATGAACCTGAATCAGGGATGTTTACTGGCTTCCAGCGGAGCTGAGTTGGTGTAGCAGAACTAGTTGTTTGATTAAATTCACTAACAAGACGTTCATGGCGAGGAACACGAGCGTGGAACGGTTCATGAGTGACCGAAGGCTTTATACGATACAACCAGCTGAGGATCCAGCGATTAAAAACAATAGCACAAATTAAAAATTAGACCGTTGAGCATGACAGATGACAAATTGCAGAGCTAATAGAAGATCTCCACCAGAGTTTACCCAATACTTATGATAGATAACTGAAATATGAGCAAAGGAGCACTTATATGAAATTCGGCAAGAATACTTGAGTAGCTATGCTAGCAGCAATTAACGGAAATTGGAAGCACAAAACCGGAAAAAGGCACAGGAAAGCAAAATAAGGAAGGACACAATGTTGCAAAATCCATTCGCGCATTCAAATCAGTCTCCACACTGAAAAAGAAACACACAAATCTAAGATTGTTAAAATAGCCGAAATTTGAGATGGAATCGTCGGATCAGGCAAGCACAAGCGTTGGTCCTCCTTTTCCACTCAATAACGTGCGCACTATCATGAAGTGAAATGAGAACCTGCGCTGGTTGAGCTTGCGGGGGGCGGTGAAAGAGGTGCCGGAGATCTGTTCGGCGTAGAGGCTGTAGGGGCACTTGAGGGGGCTGTTCTGGCCGCGCGTCAGCGCCCCCGGCAGCGCCTCCGACTCGAAGTGGTTGCCGAACCCCGACAGATATTCTGGCTCCGCCGACGGCTTCTCCATGCCTAGCCTAATCGATCAAGGAGGAAGAGGAGGAGAGAAGGAGAGCTTCTGCGCTGAAGTCGCCATAAAGATGCCTTTCTTATTCTTATTTTGCAAGTAGGAACTAGGACGTGACTGGATGTGGGACATCCCGTTCCGTTCCACGTCCAGCCAGGAAACACCATTATCTTCCTCAACAGTGGCGTCGTGGCGCGACACGGATGCAACAGCAGTATAGTAACGTCATCATACCAGACAACCGGATTACCGTCCCTTGGCTCCGGCCATGCTGACGAGTCTCACACGGCACGCCTTCTTTAAAAAAAAAAAAAAAAAAAAAAAAAAAAAAAAAAGTAAATAACAAAAATAGGCCGGATTGGATGAGGATGTATCCTCTCGATGATTTTTTTTTTTTTTAATTAAAGAGATGATCCTTAAATATATATTGATGAGAAAATAGATAGGGATCATTTATCTCCATCAATATATATTTAAGGACTATTCTCTAGATCGTAAAAAATGGTCCAAATGATCCAAGCTCAGATTGGATCGCTCCAGGTTGAAGAGACGGGTAGGAAGCAGTAGGAATCCTTGGGTCTATAAATTATGAATAAGGGGATGATTTATTGTATGAGGATTCTTGATTTGGATAGTAAATATCCTCTCGTTAGTAAATTATGGATCAGGAAATAGTTTATTGTATGAAGACCCTTGATTTAGATAGACTCTATTTTTAAATAAGTGAGATTCATCTAAATCAAGGATAAAAAAAATAAATCATCCTTTATCCATAATTTATAGATCATTTTCATAATTTACGAACTAGACCTTGATAAATAAGAAGACACTGCTCTCCAATACAACCCCGTCTAGTTTCGAAGGGAATAAATTAGGAAAGTTATTCTGTCGTAATCGAACTGTCTTTCTAAATTGGGATAATAATCCGAAGTAGTAAAATTTTAATTAGCTTTATTTAAACTTGTCTTCGTATAATTAGAATATTAATTTTGACTCTCAGGATTTGGTACGATAGTAAAATGTGTAGTCTATTTTCTAGATTCAATTTTCAAGCCGATATATCTACGGTGATTTAATTAATAATGCAGGTGAACACCTTGTATAAAAATTAGAATATTAATTTTATCCTAGGGTATGGTGCGATGACAAGATGTAGGGTATGATTCCCATACAACAAGAGAATATCTACTTAAGTCAAACGTAATGATGTTAGATTGTCGGTTAAGATCCATCTGCACATTTTAGATTTATCCCGTTGGCGCATACAATTATTTAGGATTAACTAATTAATATTATATAATATCTTCAACTTATTATAAATTTAATATAAAGTTTAAAAACTCACAATATTTGTTTATTTTAAATATATAATGATGCCGCATTGATCTAATATTATACTATGTCATTAAATAAATTATTATTTATTTCATCCATAAAATTTTATAAAAACATAATTGAATCCTTTATCTCTTTAGATTTCAAATTCATCTTTAAAATACCATGATCTAATCTTTTAATATTTTTTTAAGAATTACATACAATATTCTTTTATCATATGGCCTTCTTACTAGTTACTACGAATTCTTATATTGTATTGAACGTCGAAGGGCATTAAGAAAATCAATTTTTCATGATCAGTGTCATCAAAGACGGAGACATAAACATACATAATTGAGAATATAATAATTATTCATTTGATTTATCAAAGTGATTAAGGATATAATAATCTCGAATAGGTTCGGACACTGGTTGAATTGAATTTTGGATTAGATTGGTTGGTCTCTGAAATAGAGTTGAGTTAGTTAGTACTAGAATTATTATAGGATAAAGATTTGAATCTCGATAAAATTATCTGTTTTTTTTATCACTATTGGATTGGTTGAGTTCAAGCTGTTTTTAATTTGTGTTTACCAAATCATGCTCAATATATTAATTTTTCAAAATCAACTCGCGGTGTGATGTTACAGACCGACAATTAGGCTTGGCAGGCTGATTAAATTTTTTTAAAAAAATTTAATTTTGATACAATAAAAAATTAATGCAAAATTTTTTTTCTTTGATATTTTAAAAAATGAACTTTTTCCGCATTAGGGCATTAAATTTCGAAAGACTAAACTGAATGAACAGGTAAAAAGGATGAACAATTTGAATGGTTCAGACCGACAATTAGGCTTCGCAGGCTGATCAAGTTAGATGATGCAGTTAAGTTAATTGGGTTGGTTGAGCTGAATGATTGATTGGATTGGTCAATTCAATTGGTTGAGCTAGCCGATCAGATTGATCTAGTTGAGTTGATAAGACCCCTGCCCTCCAGACCTCCGATTAGGTCAGCCAAATCCGCATAAGGCCTTCTTGGTGGAGGCTACGTTTGGTTGGGTATAATGTAATCTATCTTGTAATGTAATCAAATTTATAATGTAATGTAATGTAATCTTGATTACATTACTATTTTTGGTAATGTAATATATGTAATGTTTGATTACAAAGATGATTACATTCTTTTGTTTGGTGTCCATTATTTTTTATAAGGGATGTAATTCATATTATTATAAAATGATAAAAATATCCCGTAACCTCTATCGACGGTTGCCACACCTCTGCCGGAATTTGCGGTAATCATCGGCAACCAGCTGGCTCCTCGTTTCGCCGCAATCGCCGGGCCAGCGGCGGACCGGGTCAGATCGTCGGTGCGGCGGGCGCGGGGGCCGTTTCGGGTGCGGCCGGTTCCTCCGCCGGAGGCGCATTCGTCACCGGGGTGGTCACGATCGGCGGCCGGTGGCGGGCAGCGGTCGACAACAGACTAAGGGTATATTCGGCATTTAAACTTTGGTGAAACAATGACCTCGTAATGTAATCGGATTACATAGCATTTGCTTTGTAATCTAGATTACAAAATTTCACTACCTTTTGTAATGCAGATTACATTACATTACAAATTTTAAATCAAACCAAACAAAATAATCGACTTTGTAATATAATCTGGATTACATTACAAGGTAAATTACAGACTACCAAATGCAGCCTTAAGTAGCTAGTCATGCAATTGTATTAATTTTTGTGAGTTCTTCAGAAATTCAGATGAGTTTTGCTTCTCTTTGTCTTTTCCAGAATCCATTTCTATGCCTCAAACCATGCTTAGTTGATTAAGGATCAACTCTGTCCTGAAAGGAAATACACACACAAATGGAATCCTTTGGTGTGACCAACCATACAAATTTAAGCTCGTGGCCTCGCTGCAAGTTTTTGGTAAGGGCACATGGACACCACAGACTTTGGCCTTTCTGTGACCAACTAAGCCAACCAAGTGATCTTGAGCTCGAGCTCGATTTACTATGGCTGATTTGTATCGCTAAATTCATTCAACGATGGATTAGTAACTGATTTTGCCGGTCATTATATTTTTGGTCTCTTAACTATTAAATGATGGATCAGTAATTGATTTTGCCGATCATTATATTTTGGGTCGCTAACTATTAAACGATGGATTAGTAATTGATTTTGCAGGTCATTATATTTTTGGTCTCTAACTATAATGATTAGCGGTCAAAATTTAAATTTGATCGTTAATTTAGCAATTAAAATAAAATCGATCCTTAAATTGAATTTAAAGTTTCGGACGTCAGTTAAATTTGACGATAGAAATAAAATCAATCTCTAGATTTAACAATATAATTTAATTGTCAATTTAATCATAAATTTAGCAACTGATTCTATTTCAATTATTAAATTTAACGTTTGATTTTATTTCGATCGACTAAAATTAACCATTGAATATTGACATGTAATTATGTGTCACTCTATATGAGTTCTTGTAGGAATACAGATACGTCCCTTTTGATGGGTCTAATAACTAGCGCATAAGGTATTGTCACAATAAGTAACTGATTCTTTTATAGGTGATGAAGCATAGCGGTCCCCGGTCTCCCTTGGCAATAGTTTGTTATGTCTGCGAGTGAGAGAGGTAGCCGAAGACGGATATCACTACTGGCAAGCACTTTGCAGGAAATTGCGATCCTATAAAAAAACCATGAATCATCGCACGTTATCATCTCATCGTTCCAAAATTTTCTCTTTTCGATTCTCATCATTTTGACCTTGCTAGGACTCTGCTATTGTATTTGTTCCATTGATGTCTTTCGCTTTTGACGACCCTGTACAACGGATTTTATTTGACTTCGTAAGTCATGTACAGTTGGTGCTTCCGTTTCCTGACCTCGGCGGGTTGACTAGGAGCCCCCCCTCCATGCGGCAGGTGCCCCGGTGTTCGGTCGGTGGATGGTTCGTGGGCGGAATCGGAAGGTATTCACCTTTTTGCAGATACGTGAGTTTTGCTTTTCTTTGTTCTTTCCCGAATTCATTTCTGTGTCTCAAACGTACTTCCCAGTTGATTAAGGATCAACTCTATTCTGAAAGGGGAAAAAACAAAAAATAATAATAATAATAACCGGCCAAACAAATTTAGGCTCGTGGTCAGCTCAGACCTCCCTACAAGCTAATTTAGGCTCGTGGTCAGCTCACGACCTCCCTACAAGCTTGTGGTAAGGCCGCATGAGTTCGTGACGACACCACAAACTCTGGCATCTCCACAGCCAACAAAGCCGACCAAGCCAGCTCGAATTAATGGTAGATTCCGTCGCTAATGGATCACTAAATGAATTCAAGAATTGATTAAATTATATTTTTGGTCGCTAATGGTTAACGAGCAAAATTTTAAATTTGATCATTAATTTAGTAAAAAAAATAAAATTGATTGTTAAACTTTACAACCGAATTTAAAGTTTAGGTCCTTAAATTTAGAGACTCAAAAAAAAAATTCTAATTTAGCAATTGATTTTATTTAGGTCAGTAAATTTAACGACTGATTTTATTGTGATCGTTAAATTTAACGACGAATATAATTTCTTTAGTGATCGAAAATAACAGTGTAATGTGTTAATTTTTGTGATTTCTTACCAGAATGCATATAAATAAGTTTTGATACTCTTTGTTCTTTCCTGAATATCCATTTCTGTCTCAAACTATGCTTTTGTTGATTCAGGATCGGCTCAGTCCTGAAAGGAAACCGGCACAAAAAATAGGAATCCTTTAGTGAGACCGGCCATATAAATTTAAGCTAGTGGCCAGCTCACGCCTCACTGCAAGCTTGTAGTAAGACCGCATGAGTTTGTGGCGACACCACAAACTCTGGCCTCTCTAGACCGACTAAGCCAACCCAGCAAGCTTGAGCTCGAGCTAGCTAGGCTGCACGCAACTAGATCACCAGCATGTAGCCACCTTGAGTTCGTGGCCATTGTGAGTTCAAAGCCTTGCTGTGAGTTTGCAACAGCGCTTCCAATTCATGGCCTCTCCACAGTCAGTCAGGTGAGCTCAAGACGGCTGCGCAACCAGTTCACATAACGGCTTCTGTGAGTTTGCAGCCTTGCCCTGAATCTGCGTGAGTTTAAGGCCTTGCTATAATGAACTCACGGCTAATTCTTTTTATAAGAGGAAATTATTTCGACCATGAATAATACGCTCAAATGGCACACCAAATAGGCAGGCTGTTATGCACAACTATGGGCCCTTTAGTTTATTATCTTGAATTATGATGGTAAAAAGGTGATAATATTCCTCCCAAACAGTTCTCAAAGTCTGTCTTTAGTGTTGGACCCTGTGATTATTTTGATATGATCAACTAAGTTACTTAGGTACTATTTATTTTTTATCCCTGTGTCTAAGTGTGCAGGAGCTTAGGAGCACAGAAAGTCGAGCAGAAGACGCGGCTAGCGAGAAGGACGACACGGGAAGGGAGTCGACGGGCTTGGTGCGTCTGAAGGACGAAAGAGCTGTGGAAGAGTACACCGGTAGGCGAGAAGAACGTGCGCGACGTTCGAGGGACGTAAAGCTGGGATAGAAAACTGCTCGAGCAGAAGGCCGGAAATTGGATTCGAGTGAGCCTTATTTCGGTTGGCCGAAATCACCTAAGCAAACAGAACTTCAGAAGTCAAAGTAAAGAAGAAAGCGAGCTGGAAATGCAGCTCAAGCCGCCTCCATCAAGATTGGAGGCGCCTCCTCAGCCCGGGTCAACTCAATTGTTTGTGCGCGGATAGAACTTTATCCGCTTGACTTGGCTCGAGACGCCTTGAACCTTGTTGGAGGCGCGTTGGACTTTGTTGGAGGTGTCTTGGACCCTCAGGATAGACTTTCCAAGAGCTATATAAAGGCTCATGGAGCTAGGAAATATTAATTCATTCAAGCAATCAACTCTGTAATCATTCTTAGCAACCTCTGAGCGTTCTAAGTGTGTAAAAAGGCTTCTCCGCCTACAGTGAAGGAGATACTCTAGTAGAGCTGTTCAACCACCTTGGATTAACAACCGTCTTGGTTGTAACCAAGTTAATTTCTGGTCTCCTTTTTATTTCTGCTCATTTTACTTTTTATAGTGTTGCATTTTTTGAGTTGAAAGCCTTGAGGAGGGTATACTCTTATTTTGCAGGTAATTCACCCCCCTCTTGCCGACCCCGCTGCACCAACAAGTGGTATCAGAGTTCGACAGTCTCAGAAGGACTAACCGCCGACTGAAGCACAAAGATCAAGACGATGGCCGGAGTGAACATTCATCCCCCGAAGTTCGACGGAGACTTCGCTACGTGGAAACGCAAAATGGAGGTATGTTTTAAGACCAAATTCAATATTCTTTTAATAATGAAATATGGATATACAGCGCCGAAAGACAAAGAAGAATGCAACTGGAGGAAGAAGGAGCAAGCCGATTTCGTGGCCAACGGAAAGGCAGAATTCCACCTACTCAGCGTGCTGCCGCTCCAGGAGGTAAGTTGGATCGGGAGCTACGATTCCGCTAAAGACCTCTGGGATAAATTTCTAGAGCTTCACGAAGGTACCTTGGAAGCTAAGCTAGCGAGACGCGACATCCTCCGGATCCAATTAACGAACCTTTGGATGAACAACAGTGAGAAGGTAGCGCAACTCCAAGCGAGGATCAAGGAGCTGATAACGCAACTGACGAATCTCGGAGAATCGGTAATGAATCGAGATTCCATCCGGTATACGCTCAACGCCTTTCCCAAAACTCCGAAATGGGCTTCCTTAGTAGATGCTTACTACATCTCTAAGGACTTTGAGGTAAGTAGTTTAGAAACTTTATTCTCTACCTTCAAACTTTACGAGTCTCGAGTTGTAGAGCCTAAAGAAATAGTGAAGTTAAACCTCGACATCGCCTTACAAGCCAAGTTAGACGATCCCGACTCTGAAGCTTCGATCGACGAAATAGAAGCAGCGCTACTGGTAAGATGTTTCAATAAATTCCTTAAAACTAATAAATTTCGATCACAGTCGAGAAAGCATCAGCGCAACAGAAGGACGGTCCGGTGCTACAATTGCAACAAAGAAGGACACATCAAGGATGATTGCCCAAAAATAAAGGAAAAGACAAAAGACAAGGAGAAGGTAAAGCACAAGTCAAACACCTCCAAACACAAAATCTTGAAGGCCACTTGGGACGATTCAACATCCTCCAAATATGAAGTCGAAGCCTTCTCGGAACTAGCACTGATGGCGAACCACCAGCTAGAAGAAGAGTCAAGTTCATAAATGAGCATAGATGAAGGGGGAGGAACATCAGAAGAGGAAAGCTATAATGAAGGGGGAGCATCACAAAGTAAGGTACGTGCTTTAAACCCTAAATAGTCATTTCAATTTATTAAAGCTCTTTCTAAAGACTTAGCTGAATCAGAAAAAGAAATTGCTAACTTAAATAAAATGTTAGATAATTTGAAATCTGAAAATGATAAATTAAAACTTCAAATTGAAAGTTTAAAATCTGATGCATGTTTAAACACTAAAGTTTTTCAAAAATCAAAAATTAAAATTTATGAAAAATTAAACTGGTATATAAGAAAGCATCAGGGACAACTTAGACGAATTCCAAGAAATTATATACCCCCTAAGTTCTTAAATAATTTTGTAGGAAGGAACCTATATTGGGTTCCAAAATCTTTACTAGTTTAAATTATTTTTAAGTTAGGGCTTACAGCGAGAAAATTAAACATTACAATTTCTTTATGAGGTTTTGTCTAAGGAAGTGGTTGTTGCTCCAATAACCAAGAAGACCTAGTGCCTTGCCACGACCTGGAAACCAAAATATTGAAATAAAATATTTAATTAACTTTCTAGTAAATCATTAAAATTGAAATTAAATAATACTTTAAAAGTTTTTCTTTAACATCTTCTTAATTTCACAAAAATAGTTCTTGCATAAATTTTTTTACTTAGGAAAATTCTCTATAATAATTTTTAAAAATTTCTTCTAAAATTAGAACTAAATTAGAAATTTATTTTTCTTGCCTATGTTTTAACATAGAGAATTCTTTCAAAAGTCTCAGAAATTTGTTTTACATGACTTAGAAATTTTTTTTACCCCGATTTTGCTGTGATCAAAGGGGGAGAGTTAGGTAACAAGCTTAGGGGGAGTTAGGAAAATTAAATTTTTTTCTAACTTATGCAAATTCTTAAAATGTTAGTTTAGTAATTTTCTTAAAATTACTATTTGTTTGTTTTTACCCTAACTTAAACTTGAGTTGATGCACATCAAAAAAAAGGGGAGATTGTTGGACCCCGTGGTTGTTTTGATGTGATCAACCAAGTTAGTTAGGTCCTATTTGTTTTTTATCCCTGTGTCTAAGTGTGCAGGAGCTTAGAAGCACAGGAAGTCGATCGGAAGACGCAGCTAGCGAGAAGGACGACACGGGAAAGGAGTCGACGGGCTCAGTGCGTCTGAAGGACGAAAGAGCTACGGAAGAGTACACCAGTAGGCGAGAAGAACATGCACGACGTTTGAGGGACGTAAAGCCGGGACGGAAGACTGCTCGAGGAGAAGGCCGAAAATTGAGTTCGGATGAGCCCTATTTCGGTTGGCCGAAATCATCCAAGCAAACGGAGCTTCGGAAGTTAAGGCAAAGGAGAAAGCGAGCTGGAAATGCAGCTCAAGGCGCCTCCATCAAGATTGGAGGCGCCTCCACCTTTGAGGCGCCTCAATCAAGCATTGGAGGTGCCTCAAACCTTTGAGGCGCCTTCAAGATTGTTTGAGGCACCTCAGCCTGGGTCAACTCGACTGTTTGTGCGCGGATAGAACTTTATCCACTTGACTTGACTCGAGGTGCCTTGAACCTTGTTGGAGGCGCCTTGAACCCTCGGGATAGACTTTCCAGGAGGTATATAAAGGCCCCTGGAGCTAGGAAATATTAATTCATTCAAGCAATCAACTCTGTAATCATTCCTAGCAACCTCTAAGCATTCTAAGTGTGTAAAAAGACTTCTCCTCCTACAGTGAAGGAGATACTCTAGTAGAGCTGTTCAACCGCCTTGGATTAACAACCGTTTTGGTTGTAACCAAGTTAATTTCTGGTCTCCTTTTTATTTTTGCTCATTTTACTTTTTATTAGTGTTGCATTTTTTGAGTTGAAAGCCTTGAGGAGGGTATACTCTTATTTTACAGGCAATTCACCCCCCTCTTGTCGGCCCCGCTGCACCAACACTTAGATTATATCAAGAGAGATAAATCACGGGTGGTTACTAGTCCAAACAATGACCAATACATAGGAGAGGACAGGAATCTAGCTATTAATTAGAAATTGATCTCTAGATCTTATGATGATAATATCTCATGTACTAACTCTGGGAGACCAGGCTCAAGCGTTCTAACCAAAAATTAATATAATACTATAGTACCTCTAAGGAGTCCAAAATAAGTAATGAATGATACTTTTGGATTCTTTGCAACCTTAGGAACCCACAAGACCTAAAATGGGTGCAATCTAAACTCTCTTTGTCAATCAGTAGATTTTGAACAAATCCCATTGATAGACCTAGACTATTTGGATTTCTGTAAACTCTCTTGCAATCTAAACTCTCTTGTATCCATCTGGTAGGGTTGAGTGAGAGGAAGATAGATATGATGTCAAACCTTTGTTCTAATAAAAGAACACCATGGCTTGGTGTGGAGAGACCAGACCCAACTTGGTCTTGGTCTGCTTTCATATCAGGCATATAGTTTTCCTTGATCAGAATCAATGTTTGACATTATATCTACCTTTCTGTCACTCAACCTTATCTATCAGAATGGATGCAAGTTTGTAGAAATTCAAATAGCCTAGGTATATAAGTGAGTTTCGATTAAAATTCACTTATCAACCTAGAGAGCTCAGATTGCACACATTTAAAGTCTTATAAATTTATGAGGTCACAAGAAGTCTAAAGGTGTCATCCATTACTTATTTTGGGTTCCCTAAATGTGTAGAATCATAAAAGCACTAGAGGATGGGTGAATAATGCGCATCTCTTTTTCACTTTTTTGGAAAACAAAGAATACACAATAGAAAAGAAAAGAAACAATGCTAATACTTTTTCTTTTACT
The DNA here is from genome assembly GCF_018446385.1 of Zingiber officinale. Lineage (NCBI taxonomy): Eukaryota > Viridiplantae > Streptophyta > Magnoliopsida > Zingiberales > Zingiberaceae > Zingiber > Zingiber officinale. The sequence continues at coordinate 52,746,090 of NC_055990.1, forward strand.
TGGTTCGAAGTCTTCGATGACTTCTACTCTGAGGCCCGCACTCGTTGAGTGCTTTCGTTAGACAATCCACTAAAAGCTTAAATATTATAAAATGATATAGAATTTAAAGTACAAGTAAATAAAGATAATTATATAGATGACTTAGACTAGAAACTTGGGTGTTGTCGTCGAAGTAGCATTTCAGCATTATAACGGAGTTTTAGAACAACACATGAGTATAAAAGTCGTAGTTGATTGGTGTGCTGATGCTGCTGGTCGAAGCTTCTTTTATAGGCCTTTCTAGGCTCTTGGACCGCCCCGGACACCTCCACTAGAGCCTATTTGATCCTTCTTCAATGTTGAGTTATCCAACACCGGGTGCTTAGACCATCCATGGGTGCCTAGATTGCTGACGTGGCTACACCTTAGTGAAACTCTATCTATCTTGCCTCTATCAAATCCTGGGCACTTAGACCAGCTCTGGGCGCTTGTACTCTGACATGTGTTGACCCATCAGAGCACATCAACTCAACTACACTCGTGACTGAGTTTGGTCCAATCCAAAGAGTCTACCCAAGTTCTACCGTCATTAAGTAAAGAAATAACTCTAAAAATCCATTAACGGATACTCCTATCACTAGGGTCCCTAGATCATACATTCCTAGAGTTAATCAATTTACTTCCTAACGGTAGATTAATACAATTAAGTAGAAGAGGTAACCTAGAAAGTCTAGTTAAAGGGTTACCTTCTGTCACAAGGCCCCCCCCCCAGTCATACGTTCCTAGATTATACAAGTTACTTCCTAACATTAATTTAAGAGAATCCTCCAAACTCTAATTAACCTCCCTAGTAGAGAATCGGTCCCTATTTCAAGGAAGCACCGTAAAAAGTAAGGGATACATTCTGTCATAAGGTCTCATGGTCTTACAATCCAAGGTTCTTCCTCTACACGATGATCAAAACCCTACATCTACATGAATTGACCTCACACACATTTAGTCAAACACATACAAGACACAACACACATAAAACATGATATACCACTTCATAGCATAAGAAAATGTCCAAATATATAGTTCATACATCACATCATAGTTACTTCCTATATCAAAGATCTAGATAATCTACTCTATTACAAGGGAGATACAATTCAAAGAAGAAGAAAGAAGCAAACTACAACTCAATACATATTGGAGATAGAGAGAAGAGATGTTTATCTTTGAAGCGCAGCGTCCTTGGAAGCGCTCCCTTGCTCAGGAGATGGGCGTATCGGCGAAGAAGATAGAAGATCTAGGGTTCCCCCAATGGAGAGAACCCTTCTCCAAGGAATGGGGATGAAACCCAAGCCAAAAGATTCCCCCAAAAGGGGAGAAAAACCCCTTTAAATAGGGCAAGGCATGAGCCTGGCACGGCCGGAGCCTTCTTGGTCTCGGTCTAGGTGACACACCGTGTGGTTTTACATGGTCGTGTCCTGCTTTCTCTTGGAAGAGTTGCACGACCATGTGGGATCACACGACCATGCTCTACTTGCTTGCTTGATGGGTGACACACCCATGTGGGATCACACGGTCGTGCCTTGCTTTTTCTCTGGTGAGGTCACACGGTCGTGTGGCTTCACACGGCCATGGTATGCTTTTGCTCTAGAAAGTCCACATGACCATTTGGATTCACACGGTCATGATCTTCTTCTCTTTGATGTGTGGCACGACCGTGTGAGTTCACATGGCCTAAGATTGCTTTACCATGGGCAAGACCACATGGTTGTGTGGTTCCACACGGCCTGAGCTTGATCTTCTCTAGTTGCTCCCATATGAGTCTTTTGCTCCGTTTTCACTCCAAATCGCATCATATCAATCAAAACAAGCAAAGAGCAGATCTCTAAATTGAATACAATAGAAGTACAATATTATAATGAAATAGGATGTAATAAACATAGATTATACTCATACAATACAAGTAGATGTACTTTAAAGTATGCATAAAAGTATATATAATATACGCACATCATTAACTGACACATATCATCTTTCTATCATCTTTTCAATACCTTGCTTCAGATACAACTGATGGGAATGATTAATCGAAGGACAAAAAGAATTCAAATCCTGGCCTGACTTCCACAGCCAGTAGTGTAGTCACAGCTTAGGTAACATCGTCACCTGAGAGATTGTTAGCCACAAAGATGTTGATGCAAGTGATAATTATCAATGATGATAATTATCAATGAGAATAATAAAATAAAATGATCGGGACTTCTAGCTAAGAAGATGTTAACATAAGTGATAATTGTCAATGAGAATAATAAAATAGAATGACTAAGACTCTTAGCCAAAGAGATGTTAACACAATTGATAATTATCAATGAGAGTAATAAAATAGAATGACCGAGACTGCTAGTCGATGAGAGTAATAAAATAGAATGACTGAGACTACTAGTAAATGAGAATAATAAAATAGAATGATTGAAACTGCTAGCCAAAGAGATGTTAGAGTAATAAAATATAATGACCATGACTGCTAGCAAAAGTGATGTTAACGCAAGTGATAATTGTCAATGAGAGTAATAAAATATAAGGATTGAGACTGTTAGCCAAAGATATGTCAATACAAGTGATAATGATTAATAGGAATCATAAAATAGAATGACCAGAGGCATTATAATTTAGCAAACACAGTTGTAGGTAGAGAGGCTCTTGCAACCTGGGACAATGAGTCTATTGGAGATCTCTATAGTAGGGAGACTCTCTTAACCTAGAATAGTTGAGGTCTAGGAGAGATCTTTGTGATGAAAATGGAACAGTAAATTCCATACCTTGCGTTGGAGAAGATCTTGGAGACTTGGACGGAGAAAATAGCAAATGGAGGAAGTCGCCTCTTGTTATCTGTGAGAGGATTACAATGAAGAATGCTTTTCAACGATTCCACAAACCAAATCCCTTATTTCCATGAATGAACCCCTTTCCCTTTGATTTTCTTGGGCGCCTTATAAGGAGAAGAGTGAACACCACTTGCCCACTCTCTCGACTGTGCCACTCAATTGGCAACGTGTGCAGTAATTGCACACGTCCAACATCTCCCACTCATCCAAGTCAATCCCCAAAGGTCATTAGGTCACAAAGACTATAAAATAATCAAGTCACAAAGACCATACAATAACATTCATTTTATACATTAGGGGAAATGGTTTGTGTGATAATAAACATATTGAGCGATAGTTGCTAAGAAGATTGTTACACCTTACATATCCACTCTCTGAGCAATCAATGCTAATAAAGTTGTTACACTTTATTTAGTTGCTCATCCAAATAAATCAGAGACACTCTCATAATGGCACATAGCCTTTCTCCTGGCAGTACATATATGTTATCCAGGAAGCATCAAATCTCTTAGTGGCACACAACCATTATCTTGGAGATATCCATGTCTTGCTATTTACCTAGACTATGTCAAGAGCATGTTCCATATTCAATATTCATAATTATTTCTATATATAACAGAAATGGGTCAACTAGTGAATAACATCAAAAGATGTAAATCTGTTTAATCTTCAATTTTAGCTAAAATCTATTAATTCTAATCAATTACTTTCTTAGTTATGCTCCATAGACTGAATCATTCATAGTCATAGGATACATGTTAAAGTAACATACACTGATTAAAATTTTAAGTAAATAACTAAATAGTCATTTAGGGTAAAAACTGAGATTAATTTATAATCTCAAAGGTCTCACATAGTAGAGAAACAATGATCTATTCTCCTACTACACTTATTATCGCAATAGCACATGTGGTATGAATCACATGCTACGATGTTATTCTTTTTATTAAAAAGAGTGCATATTTTTCTCAAATTTAACATCGTACAGATTTTGATCTAGACATACCTAATGTCTAATCCTGAATTTAATATATGAATTCCAATCTGTCCTTCAACAGGTTCAGCAAATGGTAGGTTCATTTACTTTGATCTTTAATTACACATAAATGATCTCATCTTGACATAATTATCAAGAAGACCTTAACTTATGGATATGTTTGTTCACAACTACGTAAATTGTCCCATAAGTAACGATCTTACCTCTATTTATACTTAATAAACAGAGATGATTGTCCATGTGATTAAATCAATCTCAACCTACCATATGCTCACTGAGAACTTATATGAATGTAACAAAAATAACATATACACTGAATAAATTATGGTAAATAACACAATAAAATCACAATATCTGATTGTTATTACAAGCTTGTTACATTCTACGAAGTACCAAAAATTTTACATGTTCTTTAAATGACTCTCTAGTAATTGTCTTAGTAAAAGGATTTGCAAGCATAGCACGTGTAGGGACATACTCAAGAATTACTTTTTTTTAGCCATAATATCCCTCACAAAGTTATATTTTAGCTATTTGCTTGCTTTTGCTATGATATTTGGGATCATTGGAAAAAGTTATTGCAGCTTGACTATCACAGTGGATAGTTACTAGACTCTCACTATCCTTAGCAATCTTTAGATACTTTAGGAACCTTCTCAACCAGAATGCTTCTTGCACAACCGCTGAACATGCCAAATATTCAGCTTCCATTGTTGACAAAGTTATACGAACCTGTTTCTTGCTATTCCATAAGATGACACCACCAATCTGCAAGAACACATAGCCTGATGTGAATTTTCTATCATTTATGTCCCCATCCCAATCTACATCTGAATAACCTTTCAAACTTATATCTAATCCTTGAAAATAGAGATAATAATCTGTTGTCGCCTCAAATATTTGAATATCCTTTTTACCACCTTCCAATGTCTCTGTTCTGGGTTTGACTAGAAGTGATTGACTAAGTCAATAGCATAGCTGATATCGAGACATGTACATAACATAATGTATATCAAACTATCCAAAGGTTTTTTAGGACAATCTCTAATGATCTTCACCCCTAAAATATACTCAACTTCTCACATATCTGTTGTATCAAATTATGATGATAGCCACTTCTTGACTTCATTTACATACCCTATTTCATTTTCAGCTATCAGCATATCATCAACATATAATGATAAAATGACATACTTTTCTTTTTCTCTTTTCAAGAAAATACAATGATCCTCATTAATCATCTCGAAACTATAAGATAAAATAACTTTGTTAAATCTTATGTTCCATTATCTTGACACTTACTTTAGCCCATATATAGACTTTCTAAGTCTACATACTTTCTCCTCTTGACCTTCAGCAATGAAACCTTCTGGCTAAATCATATAGATTTTCTCATCAAGCTCACCATTAAGGAAAGCAGTTTTTACATCTATTTGATGCAATTCCAAGTCATAATGTGCCACAAAGACTAAAATAACTCATATTGACACAAATTTTACTATAGGAGAAAATGTTTCTTTAAAGTCAATACCCTCCAATTAGGTAAATCCTTTTACAACCAAATGAGTTTTGTATATGTTGATTGATTCATCAGCTTTTATCTTTATCTTGAGAATCTACTTATTCCCAATAGCCTTTCGAAGCCTTTCGACCCAGAGAAAGATTGACTAAGTCCCAAACATGATTCTGATTCATAAACTTCATCTCTTCAACCATTGCAACTTTTAATTTTTCTCTAACTCTACATCTCAATACTTCCTCAATAGATTGAGGTTCATCATCATCAACTGGGAGTGTTATCAATATCTCATTCTCAATATCAAACATCTTCTTAGGTTTGATTATATGAACACTTCTTCATAAGTTGAGCTATTGAGAAGTCAACTCATGACTTGGCATATCACTGCCACTCAATTAACTAGACTCAGACATCCCTTTTGACACCTCTCTTGTTGATAATATCTCATCCTCCTCAAATAGAGGAACACTTTTATTAGCATTGCCTCTAGTTGGGAACTCCGTTTTGAGAAAAATCACATCTCTCGAATCTATTTTGGAGATGATTCCATCTAGTTGCTCACCTATGAAAATATAACCTTTGGAAGTTTCATGATATCTAATAAAGATACATTTCTTACCCTTAGGTTCCAATTTTTCATATTTGTTAGAACTATTATGAACATAAGCAGCTGACCCCTAGGGTTTTAGATTATTCAAATTTAATTTTTTGCCTATCCAATGTTTATATGGGGTAGATGGAGCTGACTTTGAAGGTACCTTGTTAAGTATATAGGTTGTAGTTAATAATGCATCTCTCTAATAGGAGATTGACAAATTAGCTAATGCTATCATAGACCTAACCATTTTAAGAAGAGTCATATTTCTTCTTTAAGCTATCCTTTTTTGCTGTGGAGTTTTAGGGATTGTTAGCTATTTAATAATCTCTCAATTATTACATATTATCTTGAATATATCAGATAAATATTCCCCTCCATGGTCAGTGCATAAAATCTTAACTTTACATTTCATTTGATTCTCAACTTCGTTCACATAACGAATGAAGCAATCCAATTCTTTTGATTTATGAGAAATCAAATACACATGACAGAAATGAGAAAAATCATCAATAAATGTAATGAAATAGGAAGCTCCATGTCTAGCCTTCATATTTATTGGACCACAAATATCTAAATAAATTAATTGTAATGGTGATTCAGCTCTAATAATTTTGCCAAATGGTTTCTTAGTTGCTTTTCTAGCAATACAATGGTCACATATAAATAAGTAAATCTTAGTCCGAGTGCCCAATAGACCCTCTCTAGCCAACTGATTCATACGTTCTTGTCTTATGTGCCATAATCTAGCATGCTAAACCTCATCAATTATACCTGCATCACTAGTTAGAATAATGTTCAAAAAATAACCCTCAATAGCACAATTGACATCTAGTTCTATATCAAGAATTATAAAATCATTTATTAAAAAACCATATCCAATTGACAATGGATCAATCTTAAGTTCAACACACCGACTATAAAAATTAATACAATATCCTAAATTAAGAAGACACGTAATGGAAACAAGATCCCATAGAATTTAGGGCATATAGGACATCATGTAGAAACAAAACACTACCACCACAAAGGTTGAGTTTGCAAGTATTGACTCCTTTGACTTCAACTCTTGCATTGTTTCAAACATAGATCCACTTGTTACCATATGGTACCTGATGGTACTCAACAAATGTAACTCATTCCCGAGCTACATGGTTGGTTGCTCCCAAATTTATAATCCATAAAGGATAAAAATGAGCTAACAACATTAAACTAGTAACAAAATGCTTAGGAAAAGAAGACACACTTGGATTTACATTTTTCATCTTAGTGCACTCTCGAGCGAAATGACTCTTCTTATCACAGTTAAAGCAAGTCAACTTGCTTTTAGGTTTCTTTATAGTCTTCTTTCCTTTCTTCTTAATTGGGCCCTGTCTCATACTAACAGCTTCTTTCTTCTTTCCCTTCCCTTTCTTGAACCATTTTTTTTCATGGATCCAGATGATCCAACAGTACTAACAGCTACATAGGCTAGTCCAAAAATCTTTACGGATTCAACTCTCTTTGCCTCCAATTCTATATTGCGTGAGACGTTAATGAAAGTCGTGATACTCTCACTGTGAGTTAGGGTCTTTTTCATGGTCTACCAAGAATTTGGAGGGGAACGAATAACTTCTTGAACCTATATTGTTCATCGGTTAACTTATGACTAGTAGTTTTAAGCTCCCGAATCATGTTCGACATCTCCCTGAAGTGTTAAACCATCGTAACATTCGGATGCTTCTTGTAGCTGTCAAACTTGATCGTCAACTGTCAAAACTTGCTCAGACTTACTCCACTATATTTTTCTTTAAGGTCTAATTAGACTGTATGAGCCAAAAGATACAACTTATACTCAACAACTAGGTCATTTACCATTAAACTAATCAATATACCCTTTGTAGTGGAGTCTTTTTTCTTCCATACCTTATAAGCATCAAGATCTCGTTTGTTCTATGTAGTGGGATGATCTAAAGATTTTACCATAACCTGATTTACAACCTTTAGAACTTCTTGTTCCTCAAGTACATACTGTATCCTGAGGTGCCAGATCTTATAGTTATCCCCATTAAGTTTCTCTCTTTGTTTGAGTTCAGCTGTAATATTTTTGGTTTTCAAAATCTAACATAAATAAACACATTATTTAGTATTCAATATAATTCATATGTATACAATTTATGATTGACTCAGTATTAATTTGAGTTGGTTTATAAAAATAAATGATAACTATATTTTCACTCATTATTTGTATGACCAATCAAATCAACATTGATCAATACTATGACACATATCCCAACTAATATACTAATCATTAATTAAATCATGATTTCTTTAATTAAATGAACTAATTATTTAATAAAATGATCTAATCATTTATCATGCATCATGTTAGAGTAAACATCATGAATAAACATATAAATGAACATATCATTAACATAAAAATATGTTACATATTGTTAACATATAACAAAGTGACATGAACTAAATAAACTAATACTGTTTATATATAATGACAGTAACAATAACAAAACTCTAATAAACTAGATAGACTATCACCACTCCCACTAGGACAGACACTAGTACAGTGACCAGCATTAACCTTTTCAACCTGGACTCATTTGGAGTAATCTCAGGTGAGACAGCTTCAAGATTCTCTATCGGATCCTTTTCTAGATCCTCCACACACTCTTTCGGATCCTCCTCTGATTTTCAGGATCTTTTTCTGAATCCTCCTTAGATTCATCTAGATCCTCCTCTAGATCCTCTTCTTATTTTTCAGGACCCCAAGCTAAATGAAGTAAATGTCTACACATCATTGAATATGAGATGTGTCCTTCAGAATCATCCCAAAGTTGGAGTGCTATTTCCCTAAGATGTTCCGGTAGTGATTGATCCAAAGTCCATCTTCTCTGTGTGTCTTGAATTGGAAATTCTTCTTGCTCAAGTTTTCAGATGTCTTGGATTGGAAATTCTTTTCGCTCGAGTTTTCAGAACAACTGATTGAGCCAACTAATAAGCCATCTGACTCTATGAACCGGGTTAAAATCAAACTCCTTAATCTCCTCTTAAAGCTCATGTTGTCGTATATTGCGACTAGCTATCTGAAAAATTTAAATTAAATAAATCAGTATAAAATCGACTAACTAGTACAAAATCGGTTTAATTCAATTTATACAGGCATAGAACTAATATTATAAATAAAAAAAATAAATTTTTCTCAATTTTTAGGAGTTTAAGTCGACTGACTCATTGGATTGGTCAATCGGAAATCTAGATCCTAAGCTTGGTCCAATGTCCTCATTAGAACTAATCTAATTGGATAGAGATTTCTTACCTAAGTTCTGTTATTGTTTAATTTAAGTTCATTAAGTCAATTTCAGACATTGACCAAACTCAGGTTCATTTGATCAAACTAATACCCATTAGTTTAAGTTTAATATATTAAAATAAATCTAATCTTTTTAATTAAATATGATCTAATAGAATAAATTTAGCCATTTGATCCAAACTTAATTACTATAGATAATTATCGAAGTTTGAAATTTAAACAGAGGCATGAATACGGGTGTAATCGAGTCGAGCCGAGTCGAATTCTTGAATGTTTGAGTTTGACTCGTTTATAATCGAGCCGAGCTCAAGCTTTATTTAATGAATATATTTATGGCTCACGAGCTTATTCGAGCTTTTATCGAACCTAAACGAGCTTAATAAATATAAATTATAAATTTAAATATTCATTAAAAATTAAATTATATATATATTTAGAGAAAATTGTAATATTCTTATTAAAATTTATAATTTTATTATAGTAAATAAATTTAATATATTTGTCTATATGTTTTATAAGTAAAGTGTAAAATCTATAAATTCAACATCAAAATTATTATAATTTTTATTTAAAAGTTTATTTATGAGCTTAACGAATATGTTCACGAGTTAACGAGTCGAATATTGTGAAGCTTGAGCTTGATTTATTTATTTTAATGAGCCTCATTAAATGAGCTAAAATGAACTTTTATCTAATCAAATTTCAAATAACTCACGAACGACTTGATTCATCTACACCCTAAGCATGAAATAATAAAATGATTAACATGCTCATGTTTTTAATATCAACATGCATGGTAAAAAAAAAACCTTTTCCCTTTTTTTTTTTTTTTTTTTTTTTTTTTTTTTTGCTGCCATCGTGAGAATCAAATCTCACGTTTTCTTTTTGTTATTTTTTTCCCTTACGGATTTATGAAGAATCCGTTTAATCGATTAATGGATTCTTGTAATCGATTAAATTTGTTTAATCGATTGTTTATTAAAACAGTTTCTTCATTTTCTTCTCTTCACACAGTATGCCCATCACACATTCCACTCCTCTACCGTGACAAGTGCGGAAGCTGGAGTGGCTGCTGAATGCGTCAGCCAGAGAGGTTGTCGAATGCTGGCCTCCCAACGTAGTCGCTGGTATTCTCTAGCTACAAAAGTCGATCGTCAACCACCCTACATGGTCATTGATGCTTGCAACACATAGTCATGACTCATGGGTGCGTCACCAATCACAAGGGCGTCGCTGGCTCTGAAACGCTGTCGCTGACCCCGGAACACCGTCGCCAGTGTTCTCCTTCAAGGCGAGCTCGGTGGAAATCACACACTCTTGCAATTTCCCATCTCTACACGACGCAACTGTACACCGGCAAGCAACACGATCACAAACTTGAGACTCGTCTGTCGTCGGCCTCCCAAGGCTACCCTCCGGGCACGGATCTCACAGTGTTGTTCAGCACCTTGCGATGTGTGGAAAACAAGATAAATCCACAATTTTTCTTTGTGCGGGATTTCATCCGTTCTAATTTGTAGGATCAGAAGGGGGGTGTGAATAGCATTTAACAAAAAATTGAAAGTGAATTAAAAATAAGTACGCAGCGAAAAGGGAAATAAAAGACAATACTAGTACAAGCCAAGTGTTACTTGGTGCGGAGCCTTCAATGACTTCTACTCCAAGCTCCGCACTCGTTAAGTGTTTTTGTTGAGTAATCACTATCAGTTCGCAAAAAGTGTTACAAGAGCTAAGTACAAGAACTGGAAATAAAAGTTACTGACAAACAGAAATGAAACAAAATGTAGTCTTTCATTCCACGAACTTCGGAGAAGCCTTTCGGTATTGTTGAAGCATTTTTGAAGCAACAGTCAAGAAAGAAACTTGTAGTAGTTATTGTTGTGAAGCTCCTTGTTGAAGACCTTTAAATAGGCCCATTCCGAGATCTTTGAACTCCTTCGAGGGCCTAGATCACGTGGCTCGGTCAATCGACGCACTCCACATTAGTTTGTGGATGAGTTTTCGAATTTGGGCGCCTGGACTGACTCTGGGCTCCCGGACCACTTGGGTACTCGCGGCACTCGCCTGGGCGAGCCTAGTCTAGGCATTCGAACCAGCTCCGGGCGCCTAGAGTCGAGTGCTCAAATCCATTCCGGGCGCCCAGACTCTCCTTTTCTTCAGCAGCTTCTTTCTTGCAAAAAGTTAGTCCAAGTAATAGAAAATATATTTATCCTATAAAATAGAGTTAGCACAATATAATAAAACAATAGTAGTAAATAGATTCTGTCTCCTTGAGACCAAGATCTAGTGAAGATCTCAACTTAGGTTTTTCAAATGGACCTAAGTTAGATCGACACCTACAATTCTCTCAATGGGGAGCGCACCCTCACTGGATCTCTCCTCCAGTTGCTTACCTTCACTTACTAATTGCAGTCACTTGACTTGTTTTTGACCCACCTGCAGGTCTTCCCGCTAGTTATCAGGTCCACAGACCCAACTGGACTTTGTTAGTTCCCGTGAAACCAACCGACCTGTAAGGGCGCTGAAATTTCGTTCTGTTTAAATTTCCCTGTACAAAAATTGTTCAAGTACAGAACTATTCCTAACAACCCGTATGTTCAATCAAGCATGTGTTTGATCAATCAAGCAAGTTCTTGACGGATCAAAGCACACCTTGATCGAAGTACAAGATCGCTGGCCTCTTGTGTTGGTATCCAAAATCGATACAAAGAAAACTTGACTAATTACGCAACGGAATTAAAGAACTAGTTGTACCTTTCCTTTGTACCTAAAGACCTCTTGATCTTCTGCTATATTCCTCTCCTCTTCTTGGACGTCATGTGGGCGACGATCTACCAAGACAACAAACACCCTTCCCTTTGTTGGTTCCAAGCTGCCGACCACCAAGAGCTTCCAAGGGGCGTCGGCCCTTCTTCTTCCTCCTCTGGGGTGCCGGCCCTAGCAAGGTTGGAAGAAGGCTTGTGGGAAAAAATTAGGTTTTAGGGGCACCACCTACTCCTTTTATAACATTTGTCGTCGGTTACAAACAAAGAAAAATAACATAATTCTGTTTAGGAAAAAAAACTCCCTTTCTATAACCTTGTCGCCGACCCTAGGAGGATGGAGAAAATCAAACCAAGTTAAATCAAACCAAGTTAAATCAAACTAAGTTAAACCAAACCAAGTTATGGATGAGTGGATGTGAGGCTTTATATAGAGGATACAATAGAGACCTAGAGGAGGAATTGGTTTAGGCCTCCTGATGGGCTTGGGCTTCCTGTATTCGGCCCAAACACTCAACTCAAGTCCATCAATAATAACTCATACCACTAAAGAGTTATTATTGAACTACCGCACCAATCCCATATTACAATATGGGCTCCTTCTTATCATGAGTGTGTTAATCTCCCTGTGTTTAAGATATCATATGCTCGTTAATTAAATGAGTTACTGACAACTCAATTAATTAACATCTAATTCCAAGAGTAGTATCACTCAACTTTATTATCATGCCGGACTAAGTCCACCTGCAGGGTTTACATGATAATCTTTATGAGCTCCTCAAGGGGGCATCATCAACCTAAATAATTAGGACACAGATTCCTTCTATAATCAACAATACACCATATAAGCAGTACTATTTCACAACTCATCGGGCCTATTGATTTAACGAATAAATTGTTAGGGCAATTTACCTAGGTAAAGGTTGACCAGTTTGACTAAGCTTGAGTTGAGTCAAGCTTGAGTCAGGATTTGAGTTTTGATGTTTGACAATATAAGGAGATTGCTGGAGCAATCGTCCAGTTATGGAGATGGTCAAAGGGTTGACCAAGTTGATGAGAATACAAGTCAAGTAGGTCAAGGTTGACAGGAGACTTGACTGGGAAAGTCCTAATTGGATGTTAGCATTTGGAAAGTCCTGGTGAGGAGTCAGGCAACGGGAAAGTCCTAGTGAGGAGCTAGGCAGGAGAAAGTCCTGGTGAGGAGCCAGGCAGTTGGAAAGTCCAAGTGTGATCTTGGCAAAAGAGAAAGTCCTGGTGAGGAGCCAGGCAATTGGAAAGTCCAAGCATGTGGTCTTGGCAAGGTAAGTCCTGGTATGACTTGGCAAGGAAGACCCGACAACTAGGATGAGGCCGAAGGAAGCTCCTGAAGGCAAGGCGTGAAGGATGGGGAGATATCCGAGGGACACAAGGCTGATGGAGGAGGCTAGAAGGCTAGTTCGAGGTTGGTCGGGTGTGTCCAAATGCTAGGCATGGAGACCCAGCAGGTCACGGTTGACCAGAAGTTGGGTTTGAGACTTTGGACTTGAGTTTGAGTCAAGTTCAGAGTGTTCAATCGATCGGTCGATCGATTGAACAGGGTCCAAATCGATCGGTCGATCGATTTGGACTGTGTTGCGATTGTGGGAAGGCCCAATCGATCGGCCTGTCGATTGGGATGTGAAATCGCGAGCATAGAGACTTTCCCAATCGATTGGGAGTTGCCAATCGATTGATCGATCGATTGGGCAACAGAAGCTCTTACGCGGATGCAAGAGCACAGAAAGGTTCTGAATCGATCGAGCGATCGATTCAGGAAGTCCCAATCGATCGGTCGATCGATCAGGAAGTGACCGTTGTGCAGGATGTAGGTGATGAACGGCTGCGATGGAGCGATGCTGACGTGGTAATCGATTGGGGATGAATTCAATCGATTGGGAGTACTATTTAAAGCCTGGGCGGAGCGTTTTCTCCGTAGATTTTTGCAATCTTCTTCCTGCGATTTTTTGGCGATCTTTAGCGACTTTCTCCGATATTCACTGCCAATTCTTGAAGGCTCTTGGGAGTGTTCTCTCAAGGTTCAAGAGGCAACAACAAGCAACAAGTAAGCAAGAAGAAGGAGTGTTTTCATTTGTATCTTGTACTCTCTTCTTGTATTTTTGTTTGTATTGTTGTGTGAGTTTGTACGAGGCTTCTTCGCCTCCGGCTGCGACCGAGAAGGAGTGTTTCATTAGTGGAGATAGCATCGTGTGTGGATCCTTGGATTAGTCACCTCATCTTGAGGTGGATATCAAGTAAACCCTAGGTGTTAGCATTGTGAGTATTTGTCTTCGAGTATTCCACTACACAACAACAAGACGAAGCAAACCGACGCAAGTGTGACAAAATGCTATTCACCCCCCCTCTAGCGGGCACATCGGTCCCATCAATTGGTATCAGAGCGAGGTCGCTCTTCTACGGACTAACCGCCAAGAGAGAAAGAAGCTAGAGGAAGAAGAAGATGGAGTTCGAAGGACCACTCGGATGGGATATCCGAATTCCACCTCCGTATGACAAAGAAGATTTCAACTATTGGAGGATGAGGATGGAAACTTGGTTCCAAATGGATTGGAACCAATGGGTTGCATTGGAAGATCCATTTGAGCCTCCAAAGGACAAAAAGAGGAAGCGCCTCCGACCTCGTCATTGGACCGAGGAACAAAGGGCGCAAGTTGAGGTGGATAAGGAGGTAACAAAAATCTTGTTAAATTTATTACCTTCTAATATCATTGTGAGTGTAGGTGAATGTACAAGTGCATGTGATCTTTGGAAGAAGATCATTGCCTATCATGAAGACCCATCACAATTCCAAGGAGTAGAGGAGTCCAAGGAGAAGGGCTCATTGGTCAAAGAAGAGAAGGACCAATCCGATGTTTACACAAGGTCAACATTTGAGGAGAAGAAGGAAGAGGAGGAGAAGGAAGATGAGAAGAGATCATCTACATCTTCAAGAGAGGAAGAAGTGGAAGCATCTCCATCTTCAAGTGGAGAAGAAGAAGAAGATGATGCAACCTTCACAATTCAAGCTACATCAAACGAAGAATCAAGCATCATCCCTACAAACAAAGGTATAGAAACTTCAATTGTAAATAACAAAAATCATATCATTTGCTTTGAGTGTAAGGAGCATAGGCACTACAAGAACAAGTGTCCCAAATTGGCCAAGAAGAAGAGCCAAGTAGTACCCAAGGGCAAGGAGAAACCCAAGGAGACAATCCCACAACAAAGAAGAGCAAGGAACACATTGTGTGTTTCTTGTGTAACCAAAATGGACATTATCGAAGCCAATATCCAAAGGGGAAGAAAACAACCAAAGTCAAAGGAGGAAGCACAAGTCTAGGGGGAGCTTCCAAGGTAAAAACCAAGGTATCATTTAATGAATCTATTCCTTTGACACAAGATAAAAAGCATGCTAGAAATAATTCTTATCATTTTAATTCTAATTATCATGAAAGTAGGAAGCATGATGGCACTAAAGATAAATATATTCCTCCTCATGCTAGATCTACCATACCTAAGTTTAGGAATGTAGATAGCTACTTAGGCAATAATTCTAAGGATTATAGATATATGCCTAAGAATAGAAATGCTCAAGAATTTAAGGAAAACCCAAAATCTAGAGATTTATGGAGTGAAAACCAAGTCTTGAGGACAAGACTTGATAATTTAGAAAGGACCTTAGCAAGAATGGAAAACATGCTTAGGGGTCAAAATGAGCATAACCTAGGAAAAGCTAGACAAGAGTCATCCAATGGCTATAGAGGTTTGGGATATAAACCTAAAGTCAAGAAGGATGTGACTTCTTTTCATAGGGTTCTATATAACTATGGGACCAACCCTAGGTGTAAAGGTCAAGTCAAGGATACTAGGGAAGGAATCCCTAAAGGTTCTTTTGGCAAGACCAATGTGACTAAGACTTCTAAAAAATCTAACAAAGTCACAAAGAAGGTCACAAGGGAGGTCATCCCTAAAGTTGATCTAGTAAAGGTGACTAAGACTCCAAAGAGTCCTAATAAAGTCACAAAGAAGGTTATAAGGAAAGTTATTCCTAGAAGTGACCTAGTAGAGGTAACCAAGGCTTCTAAGAAGCCTAGAAAGGTCCTTAGGAAGGTATCTAGGGAAGTTATCCCTAGTGAGTACCTAGAGCATCCAAGGAGTACCAATAGGTTTTGGGTTCCTAGGATCATATTCTCTACACCCTAGATGGGTTTAGAGAGTGTCAACCCTAATTGGAAGGGTAGTCAACCCAACCTTGATGAAGTTGGCATTTGGAGAATATTTTCAAGGTTTTACTAACCTTTGAAAATGAAAAGGATTATTGGGTTACTCTTTTAAAGAGTAATATATGTGTCAAAATTTGAGGAGTTGAATCTAATTTAAATTGACACACTTGAGAGAGGCAAAAGTAATGCCAAATTTGGAATTCGACATTTTCTTATGAAATTAAGGGAAATGTAAACCTTAATTCAAATTGTCACTCTTTGAAAGAGTAACATGTGCCAAATCTTAAGGAATTATGTTTGAATTAAATTGGCACAATTTGGAGAATCATATGAACTACCAAGTTGAGATTTTGGTATGTTCTTAGGGAGTTAAGGGCAAATCCGGGCTTAAAAATATAAGGTGATTACTCCTTTGGAATGAGAAATATTCCAAAATTTGAGGAATGTGCTTAATTTTAATTGACATAAATAAATCAAAAGATTAAAGAAATGCCAAGTTGGGGGTTGACACTTTCTTGATGAAATTGGGCAATTTAGGATTTAATTTTAAGATTAGCTAACGTTTAAGGACACTTAAATAGGTAATCTAGGTATTTTATTTATGCTAATTTGCCATGCTTTGTTTGTCCATCATATGTCATGATATCATATTTATTTTTGCATTCATGATTATTATGAAAAATATAAAAAATACCATGTCATGTCATACATATATCATGTAGCTATAGCAAATTGTCCCTTTTGAAAATTGCTCATTTTGATGTATGCCATGTAACATCATGCATTATGTTAGTTTCCTTGTAATTAAGGACAAAAGACATTTATTATGAATGGTAAATATCTCAACAAGTGGGATGACACTAAGTGACATCCTAGGTGGATGAACATAAGTTTCATAATGTCTAGATAGTTATACATGATCCCTTAGTTTAGGGAAAAATCAAATATATATCTCACAAAGAACCATAAGGTGACTTATATGTGTTTTAGTATACATTAGATATAAGTGAGATGTTAGGATGGTGAACAAAACTCAAAATGTTGATTTAGTGCATCTTGTTGAGTTTTAGGTTCATCAAAACACATAGTTATGTGCTTTCCAATCATTGGGAAAGCTAATGTACAAGTCATGTGCATTGAGCCCAAGGAACATGGTTGGATATTGGTTTTTTAAAATGTTTTTAAAATGCTTTTGAAAACCTTGGTGAAGACTATCTTTTGATAGTATTCATCATTGAAAAGTTAGACACAAACTAGGAGAAAACATTAAAATTTTCAAGAGTTTTCAAATTTATGTCAATCTTTGAAAATAGGAAGTATTTTCATAGAAAACTATTTTTCCTTAATAGAGTATACTCTAAAGAGTATCTACATGAATTTTCATGATTTTTGTAATTTTGTAGAATTTTTGGGAGTTTCTAAATTTCGCTGAAACTAAATTTCAGAAAATCAGAAACCCAATCGATCAGCCGATCGATTGTGATGGTTTTAATCGATCAGTCAATCGATTGGGAAGCCAATTCCCACGAACAGAGAGTCAGTGGATCGATCAACCGATCGATTGACCCAGGCTAGATTGATCAACCGATCGATTCAGAGGGAACTTCTACAAGCAGAAGCTTGCGGAATCGATCAATGGATCGATTGAAGTAGCTTCAATTGATTGAGTCCCAACTTCAATCGATTGGGAAGTCTGATTATGGCTAGAAAAGCCTGATTTCAGTACATTAAGCCACTTCAAGTTCCAATAACCATTCCAGATCCCTTGGAATACATTTGTATACATATAGGGGGAGTTTTCTTAATGAAAACAGGTATGGATTGGTTAAGATAAATCAAAGTAAAGTTTAGGATGGGGTTTAGTTTCAATTTCGAATTTTGGAACCTCAAAACTTCAAGTTTTGGTTTTCAAGGGTCATTAACCATTCCTAACCCCTTGGAATACACTTGTATACATTTAGGGGGAGTTTTCATGATGAAAGCAAGTATGGATTGGTTAAGGTAAACTTAGGCGAATTTAGGTTGGGGTTTAGTTTCATTATTAAATTTTGAACCTCAAAACTTCAAGTTTTGGTTTTCCTAACTGTTTAGGAACTCCAAGTTATTGTTGGTGCAATGACAGAAGTTTGACCATGTTTTTAGGGGGAGTTACTCCTTGAATGCATGAAAATTTATCTTCAAGGACCTTGGAAGGAGGTTAAACCTTCGTGATAGATAATACTCAGAGTCGAGTATTGGGGAACAATAAAAGATTGGTTATCTTCATTGCTAGGATGATAAATGCTCTCGGAGGAGCATTGTGGAGTAGGTTACTGCTCAAGGGGAGCATTGGATTAATGAAGGGGATCAGACCTTCATTGATAAAGTGAAAAATGCTCTTGGATGAGCATTACGAAGAAGATTACTGCTCAAGGGGGAGCATTGAATACAATGAATGTGAGTTTCATTGGGAAGTTGATGCATGCTCTAGGATGAGCATTGTGAAGTGAAGTAGAGCTCAAGGGGGAGCTTTGGCGGAAATGAAGAATATGAGATCTTCATTGTGGGGTTGTTAACAACATATGAGGTTGTAAATAACATAGAGTTAACTCTTATGGAGAAGAGTTTGTTTTCAGTTTTTGATGTGTGACAAAAGGGGAGAATGGAAGGTTAAGTTAGGCCTTCATCCTAAGAAGGGGAAGTCTGCCCTCTAGGAAAGGAAGAGAATGAAGGAAACCTTCATTCATGCCTTGTCATGAAAGGGTTAGGGCTATGAGATTTAGCCTTGTAATAAAGAAGAGGTTAAGGCTATGAGATTTAGCCTTGGTGTAAAGAAGCGATTAAGACTATAGGATTTAGCCTTGTGATAAAGAAGAGGTTAAGGCTATGGTATTTAGCTTAACTTAGAGGTATTGTTAAATATCAAAAAGGGGGAGATTGTAGGGACAATTTCCCTAAGTCAAGGTTAACCAGTTTGACTAAGCTTGAGTTGAGTCAAGCTTGAGTCAGAATTTGAGTTTTGATGTTTGATAATATAAGGAGATTGCTGGAGCAATCGTCCGGTTATGGAGATGGTCAAAGGGTTGACCAGGTTGATGAGAATACAAGTCAAGTAGGTCAAGGTTGACAGGAGACTTGACTGGGAAAGTCCTAACTGGATATTAGGCATTTGGAAAGTCCTGGTGAGGAGTCAAGCAACGGGAAAGTTCTAGTGAGGAGCTAGGCAGGAGAAAGTCCAGGTGAGGAGCCAAGCAGTTGGAAAGTCCAAGTGTGATCTTGGCAAAGGAGAAAGTCCTGGTGAGGAGCCAGGCAATTGGAAAGTCCAAGCATGTGGTCTTGGCAAAGTAAGTCTTGGTATGACTTGGCAAGGAAGACCTGACAACTAGGATGAGGCCGAAGGAAGCTCCTGAAGGCAAGGCGTGAAGGATGGGGAGATATCCGAGGGACGCAAGGCTAATGGAGGAGGCTAGAAGGCTAGTTTGAGGTTGGTCGGGTGTGGCCAAATGCTAGGCATGGAGACTCAACAGGTCATGGTTGACCAGAAGTTGGGTTTGGGACTTTGGACTTGAGTTTAAGTCAAGTTCAGAGTGTTCAATTGATCGGACAATCGATTGAACAGGGTCCAAATCGATCGGTCGATCGATTTGGATTGTGCTGCGATTGTGGGAAGGCCCAATCGATCGGCCAATAGATTGGGATGTGAAATCGCGAGCACAGAGACTTTCCCAATCGATCGGGTGATCGATTGGGTGCTGCCAATCGATTGGTCGATCGATTGGGCAGCAGAAGCTCTCATGCGGATGTGAGAGCACAGAAAGGTTCTGAATCGATCGGGCGATCAATTTAGGAAGTCTCAATCGATCGGTCGATCGATCGATTGGGAAGTGACCATTGCGCAGGATGCAGGTGATGGACGGTTGCGATGGAGCAGTGCTGACGTGGCAATCGATTGGGGATGAATTCGATCGATTGGGAGCACTGTTTAAAGCCTGGGCGGAGCATTTTCTCCGCAGATTTTCGCAATCTTCTTCCTGCGATTTTTTGGCGATCTTTAGCGACTTTCTCCGATCTTCACCGCCAGTTCTTGAAGGCTCTTGGGAGTGTTCTCTCAAGGTTCAAGAGGCAACAACAAGCAACAAGTAAGTAAGAAGAAGTAGTATTTTCATTTGTATCTTGTACTCTCTTCTTGTATTTTTATTTGTGTTGTTGTGTGAGTTTGTACGAGGCTTCTCCGCCTCCAGCTGCGACCGAGAAGTAATGTTTCATTAGTGGAGATAGCGTCATGTGTGGATCCTTGGATTAGTCACCTCATCTTGAGGTGGATACCAAGTAAACCCTAGGTGTTAGCATTGTGAGTGTTTGTCTTCGAGTATTCCGCTGCACAACAACAAGACGAAGCAAACCGACGCAAGCGCGATGAAACACTATTCACCCCCTCTAGCGGGCATATCGGTCCCAACATAAATCTCACCTTTGATAAGTTAAAGAAATAAATACTAAGTATACGTGTTTGTTATTATATAGGGATTAAGAGGACACACATCCATAATAACAGAGGTTCTATTCTTTTATATAGTCAGTACAAACCGAACAACCTCAAACGGTCCTGCTCAATACACACATAGTGTACTAGTGTAATTTTATAGTCAAGACAGACTTATACCAAATTACACTACAACCGTTCCAATGATTTGTCCCAATCCATCTAGATTGTGAGCTACTATTTATAATTTATAAGAAACTGATAACATGATCTTCTCTGTGGCACCACACACCATGTTATCTACCATATAAATTAAATGGACAACTGCATTGACATATATATAAATATAAAATGCAAACATTTGACCAAAGTGATTCTAATTTCAAAATATTTCAAAACAGATGTTCATACAAAAGATAGACTTATAGTATACATCCCAACACGACCTTCCCGCTAGATATTGAGCCCTGCGGACCTATCTGGACTTCCCACCAACTATCAGGTCTCACAGATTTAGCTAGATTTCAGCCTAGTATCAGGTCTTTCAGACTAGTCAACTCCTGTACACTTAATAGAAATGTTAGACAAACAATACATCTAACTTTAACCTATTTGTCATACATCAAAATCAGATTATTAGTGCAACCTACACCAACAATCTCCCCTTTTTGATTTAATGACAACCTGGGTTAAAGTTAAAAAAAATACAATAAAGCAAGCATTAAGCATGAAATATTTAAAGTGAGTTGATTTTTCTAACCTAACCTACTATCCTCCCCCTTTGGCATACATCAAAAAATAAATGCATAAAGCATAAATAATTAAATAAAGGTTTAGCAAAAAGGATTTTGCAACCTTAGTTCTTCAAGCAAGTTTCAAACAATTATAACAAGTATTTCAAGGAATTTTGAAACAAGGCTTTGAAAACTAACTACTTAAAGAAAATTACAAGTGATGTTTTTAAATAAAAACTTGATAAAGGAAAAAAAACTCAGGTTCATTTGAGGGAGGAGTAAATATTTTCATGAAAAATTTTGCAAGTAAGTTTTCAAATATTTCAAAAGTAATAACTTTGCAAAATATTTTAAAACTATTTTTTAAAATAATTTCTAAAGCGTTTTTGCATAACATTTTCAAGGAAATTTCTATAAGTTTTTAAAGCAATTTTCAAAGTACTTTTAAAGAAATAACTTTGTAAGACTAATTTTTAAAGTACTTTAAAAAAACAAAGATGAATTTTCAAAGTAAGAAAGATTTTTAAAGTGGAAAGAAAAAAAATCCTCCCCCTTAATCTGATATCTTTATTTAAAAAATAATCATTCAATTACCAATATCTTTAGTATATATCTAACCGTTAATTACTAACTAAATATATAGAGAATAGTAGTATTCGTTTGATTAGTCAAGTTAAGCAAGATTTGATCCAACTTATTGTTTACTAAGAAGGATTGCTTAGCTTGATCATTGTATTTTGGTATTTATGCCCAGACTTATGCTGATGCACAAATATCAACATCTGAAGTCCAGGCAAGAGACCTATGCATCTCATGCCATTTTATGTTTTTGAATACACAATCAAGGTAGACCTAGTGTGTTTGTGAGTTGCTTATTTCCTAGATCTATAGGATCATGCTTTCTATGGATTTGATCTTGACTAAGGCTAAAACAATTTTGCAATACTAGAGAAATGGAAATTTTTAGAAAACATAAGTAAATAATTTTCCTAGAATTTGTAAATCATTTAAAATTTTTTTGATATTAAAAGTCCTAGTCTATCGTGCACATTCTCAGTCATCTTCGTAATTTACTAATTTTAGATTCTGGTAGTGGCTTGATGAAAATGTCAGCCAAATTTGACTTGGACTCAACACAGTTGAGTTCAATGTCTCCTTTGGCGACGTGATCTCTAATAAAGTGATGTTTTATTTCAATATGTTTAGTTTTGAATTAATAGGTTTAGTTGGATTTAGTTTTAGATAATGAATTTTATTTTTAAATACATAAAATAAATTGAGTCATACTTACATGGTTAAGCACGCTTTTGGAACGCATGCTTTAGTTAGGTTTTTGTTTTGGCTTATAAGTGACACAAAAGTTTTGTTTATTGAGCTGGACTTGTATCTGAGCCCAGACTTATTGTATACAGCTTTTTGAGTTTTAAAAATTAAATCTAAATTTTTCAATCTAGTGATGAAAGTTTCTAATAATCCTTTAAGTTTATTGATTTCTCTTTTTAAATTTGTATTTTCCTCCTCAAGTTTTATATCTTTGGATTTCTATTTTTAATTTGTTCCTTGAGGCATTGATTTTCCTCAAGAAGTGATTCAGTTTAATTAATTTTTCATTCAAACATGCAATTATTCTAAATATTTTCGAGGTTAAGATAGAAGATAGCTCATTTAAACCTTCATAAATGAGTGCAAACTCATGGTTTGATTCGTCTTCAGACTCGTCATCTTGCTCCAACTCGCTTTATGATTCTGGTTCCATTGCCATCAATGCGAGGTAGTTGTGATGCTTCCGATTTTCGTCATCCTAACTCATCTTTTCTTCTTCCTGCATTTCAGTGTTAACTGATTTATTCATAGGTGAGTTTTGTTCGATTACCTTGGCATCATTTGTTTCTTCGTATAGTTCTATGAGTTTGTCCCACAGCTCTTTTGCATTTTCGTGTGGGCAAATGTGATTCAGTTCTTCCTTCGTTAGCCCTCACTAAATTATGTTGAATGCCTTGAAGTCAATTTGGGCATTTTTCTTCATCTCCGGGTTCTAATTTTCTGGGTTCATTGGAATTCCGGTACTATGGTCGACTGGAACCATGTATCCTTTGGTGACGCTAAACCATTGGTCGAAGTCGGTCTTCATGTACACCTCCATCCGTTTCTTCCAATATGGGAAATCGTCACCGTCAAAGAGGGGAGGACGTACGGTACTGTATCCCTCATTTTGGGCCATGAATCTTGCACACAAAAGAGGAAAAAGAAAAGAAGTCCCAAGATTAGGTCTTGGATTAGCAGTGTGGGAGAAAAATAAGGGTATTAATGTAACGACCACCCTTCTTACTATACTACACTACTCTCTAAGGATGACCGTTACTTAACTACTAACTCTACTTAACTGGTATGATCGAAACCACGAGGAGTCCTTACCGAAAAATTTCGACAGAGTCTCCCCTGTACCGGTGATTATAATATGAGATACATAAAATATATACTTCAGCCACAGGCGGCTGGAACATATATCAAACACCCATGCAGTTTAATAAGAGTCAAAAACTATAATATCTATTTATTACATAGAACCTCATCACAGCATGCAATCTAAAACGTGAATAAACTCAATAAAACATGAAATATAAAATACAATCTCAAATGACATCAACCATAAAGCACAACTCAATTACTTCTTATCCACTAGACACGAAAACTCAAAACTTCCCAGTTCTCTCCCACAGTCCTGGCATCACACACCATCCGCACCACCTTGTCGCCTTCCTTGCTAAATCTTTTCCTTTCCTTTATCTGCAGTAAGAGGAAATGCAATCTATAAGCAAAATTTGTTTAGTAAGCGCTATCTAACTCACAAAAACACGGATATGCATGAATACAAGAAGAACTAGAAACTGTATGCTCTAAAAGAAAATAAAGCATAAACATAGCTGCTCATGTTAATCTAATAGTAAAGGAATCAAACATACTGAAATGCTAAACATGTAAAGCTACTCATGCTCTTCTAATAGAAAATAAAAGTAAGCAAATCTAAATAACATGATAGCATAAAAGAAAGCTAAACTTGCTGATTTTAAAACAAAGTGAAACTTATTTCATTTGTTCTAAATTTATTCTTTAATACTTTTATACTTATGTGAAACTTATTTTACTTATTCAAAAACTTATACATATAATACTTCAAAATAATAATCAACTTTCTTCTTGGGCTCAGGCATAGTACCATCTTATGCGCGTTCCCTAATAGGTTGGGGTAGCGAGCCACCAATCCTAAAAGAGCAGACCTCGGTCTACCAGGGCCAAGACCTCAGAATTGGACACATGGATTTGTTTAACGACAACCTCGGAAGTCGGGTACTAGCCTCTTCAAAGTAAAATATCTTAATTACTTCTTCTTTAAATGTCTTAACATTTTAATAAGCACCTTGTGTGCCAAAATCCCTAAAGTCTTGACTTTGGGATCTACTTAAGGCTTTGACCTTTTTCTTTTGTTTCTTTATCTTTCTTATACTTGTTTATACTTCTAAAAGAATACTTCTTTAAAAAGAAACTGAAATGTTGAAGCAAATTCTAACTTTGAAATACTTAAACCAAAAATCTACTTACTATACTTATAAAATCTGCATATTATTCTACATACTAATGCTCAACAGAAATCTGCACTAATACTTAATAAAATCTGCACACTAATGCTTAATAAAATTTGCAAACTAATACTTAATAAAATCTGCACACTAATGCTTAATAAAATTTGCACACTAATACTTAATAAAATATGCAAACTAATACTTAATAAAATCTGCACACTAATACTTAATAAAATCTGCAAGTCTAAATATACTGTTGGAAGATCTAACTAAATACAAACTAAAGCTGCCCATAACTGTAAATTTAACCATATCACACATCTCATCTAAACTGTCAATTTATCATAAGCAAGCAATGTATCCTTTTTAGAATCACAAACTATGCATCAACATTGAAATTATCCTAAGGAAACAATGGATCACAACTACTCATCACATGCATTCCTACATTTTCTTCAATTCTGTCCAAAGGAACCTGTAAAACTCCATATAAACTAATCATGCCCATTAAGATCCCAAACAAGAAGATCTACATCAAAAAGATTCTGAATTTCTACTACAAAGCCTAAAGAAATGCAAACCATATATCTAACTAAACAGTTCATTTCTTCCTTAATTGTCGTTTATTCCTCATAATCAATAACTTGCAACACAATACGACATGTCACAATATGCAGGTGGGTAGCGCTATCTTAAACTCAAAGACAACAGATATCATCTAATAGTGCTTAAAGAAAATACTACAATTAACAAACTTCGGATCAATTGTTAATACAAGTAATCTGAAATGACAATTATAGTTTCATTGACTTCGGAAGTTCAGATTTGCTACTGTCCAAATCTTAATCTAAATCTAAAGCATCTCAGTTTGGGTTGTTGGAGAATATGCCATAATCGCTACAAACCTTAGTCTGTGACAATTTTAGTGCTTAAAAGAAACAACCCGAAACCAAAATTTTTTCCCCTGTTCTGTCCCACGGCAAGGAAACAATATGGAACAAAAGGGCACTAGTAAGGATAATTGCTACTATAAACCTAAAACATGATTATTCCTCTTGCTATGTGCCACGGCAACAAAAGGGTTTAGAGCTGCATAGTAACAGGAAAGAAAAGGAACTGTACAGGCTGACTAAAAGTACTAAAACTATGAGCTAAATGAGAATTAACAAATTCTGAAATTCCTCATTTGTAGTACATGCCTACTGCTACACAAAATTCTAAGAGCTAAATGAAAGCTAAAAATTTGCTCATGCTTCAATTAAAAGAAAATTTGTACACTTGGATGAATGTAGCAAGGAAACATACCCAAAGCTAACAATCCTATTGAAGCTAAAATGAAACCTAATTTAAACTTGTTCAAAACTCAACTTTTGCCAAGCAACAGAAAACACAACTGAAACTAACAGTAAGGTCATCCGTGTCCACCTATGCAGGTCCAACAATAACTCAAGTAAATACGCTTCTGCACTAGTTCTCAAGTTTCCTCTATTTCCATTTATAATCCTTGTTCCTTGTACCTAGCAACTTGTCCAAGTGTCCTTGACGTACTAATACTCCAATCTGAGTCTTTCCGAGAATGCAATCATTTTTGAGATCCAGATGACATTGTCAATACTACTTCAAGCTATTTTCTTATGTAATACAGATCGAATAAGTTGAAGTTCCGACAACACAATCATGATCTTTGATTTCCTTGAATACTTATACAGTGGTGAATTTAAAGGTATCTCCTTGAGCATCATCACTGATTGAATTTGTTAAATTCTCTCAAAACCCACTTTCTACCGTCAAAGACCACTGAACCTTTGATTGACAAAGTCATATACTGTGATCTAACATATAAACTATAAGACATTAGGTATAAGATCCTTTACCACATGCTATGAAATCAAGAAGAAACCAAATCTGAAGCAAGCAACTCACGGCAGAGACCCCTAAACCAACAATCATCACAGAGAAATCCGAAAACAATAGGAATAGGAATCCGAAACTATCCTACTGCAGGTGAGTAACGACTTACATAGTTCTTGGACTTACAACCGAAGAAGAAGGAGCTGTTAGGTTTCCGGTTAGCTCGGATCTTCAACCTCCCTTGCGCCCACAGACCCTCCTCGACGAGAGGATCACTAGGAGATTAAGAAACCTTCGGAGAACGCCCTCGCCGGGCGCCGGAATGAAACCCTAGTCCTTCTTTCGTTTTCGCCCGAGAGTCGTCGCCGTCACGCACGAGAGGAGAGGAAAGGATTCGGGAGATATTAGGGCTCGGGAAAATTTTGCCCTCCTTTTGTAACTAGGGTTTCATTATCAACTATACCTTAAATATATTCCGCTCCTTCCTAAATTAGCAAAGCCCGCTGGCACAGTTGGTTGGTTGCGTTCTGCTTAAGGCGCGGCTCGCGGGTTCGAATCTCGGCTGCAACCCATTTTCTTCCTATTATTTCTTGTTATTAGCTTCTACTACTTAAATAAAATTCTTCCTTTATTTGATCAAGTAACAATTGCTTGCCCACTTGGTTAGCCGGGGTTTGACCGGGTCAGAGGTTGCTGGTTTGAACCTCAGCTTGGACATTTTTTTGTCAAAACTTCCTTCCTTTAGTAAAAATACCAAACGACCTCCAAAAATTACATAAAAATACTCTAAAAATTTCTAAAAATATCTAGAATTTTACTATATAATTTTTAAATATTTTTAAATTACTTTTGGGACTCGAAATGTAGAAATTTGGGTTGTTACAATTCCCCATACCTTATAAAAAGTTCATCCTCGAACTTAGAATAATTCCGGATATTTCTGTCTCATACTATCCTCACGCTCCTAAGTAACTTCCTCGTGCTTCTGGTTCTAAATGACTTTCACTAATGGTACTCTTTGTTCCTTAGTCTCTTATCTTCTCGGTCCTCTATCATTCATATCGCATCGTACCCCTTAGTGATCCTTGGAAGGCCTGTTATAAAGTCTCTGGAGACCATAGGTGCATTAATCACACCAAATGACATGACTACAAATTCGTAGTGTCCATATCTGGTCCTGAAAACTGTTCTGGGTGTATAACTTCCTTTCACTTCCAACTGATGGTACCCAAAGCGCAGGTCTATTTTAGAGAACACTATTGCCCTATTTAGCTGATAAAATAGATCATCTATTCTGGAAGGAGGGTACTTGTCCTTAACTATTACTTTGCTCAGCGCTCTAAAATTTATGCACATCCGCATAGATTGTCTTTCTTTTTAACGAACAACACTGGAGCTCCCCGGGGTGAATGACTAGGGTGGATGAAACTCTTGTCAAGTAGCTCCTGAAATTGTTCTTGTAACTCTTTTAGCTTTGCTAGAGAAATTCGGTACAGAGCTTTTGAAATTAGGCTGGTGTCAGGAACCAATTCAATTTCAAACTCCACTTATCTGTTGGGAGGTAGTCCAAGTAGCTCTTATGGAGAATACCTCCGGATACTCGCAGACTATCCGAACTTCCTCCTGCTTGGGTCTTTCTTGTTCTTCTGTACTATAATGAATGCAAGAAAACCAGCACACCCTTTAGTTAACATCTGGTGAGCTGTGAGGGAGGAGAGGAATCTCTGGGTTTTCTTCTTTGGTACTCCCGTGAACTCAAAGGTTGATTCACCCTCTGGAATAAAGATCACTTTCCTTCTGCGGCAGTCTACTGAAGCACTGTACTTGCTGAGGAAATTCATACTCAAAATGATATCGAAATCCTGCATGGCGAGGACTACCAGATTAACATATAGCTCTCGGTCTGCAATTCTGACTGGTACAGACCGAAGCCACTGGTTGGATTCCATGACTTCCCCAGAAGGTAGGGTTGTCAGGAACTTGGAGTTCATACTTTCTATAGGTACCTGTAATTCTTTGGCAAAGGGTACTGATACAAAAGAATGGGTCACCCCAGTATCAAATAGTGCAGTAGCCGAATGTTGAAAAATAACTACTTGACCTGTTACGACCGTGAAGGCACTAGCAGCTTCCTCTTTAATGAGGGAGAGTACTCTGGCGCTGGCTGGATCTGGTGGGGCTTCCAACCTTCCTTGACTGAGCTAGGTCCTTCTAGAGCTGCAGGTATATAATGTAACTGAGGTTTGCCTCCATATTGTATTGGCTGTGGCTGAGGTGCTTTGAGCTTGTTAGGGCATTCTTTAACCATGTGTCCTTCCTGCCCACATGAATAACATCCCGTCTTACCCAAAAGACAGGCTCCTTGATGTGTTCTCCTACATTTAGGACAGAGAGGGAACTTGGTTTGCTTGTTTGTTGGTCCTCCCTTCTGGTTACCTCCTTAGTTCCACTATTTTCTCTTGTGACCCTTGCCCTTCTGGTTCTGATTACTTGACTGGGGTTTCTGGCTCCCCACTGTCTTGTCTTCAATCTTGACTGGCTTCAGCTTCAGCCACTGTATCAGGTATGCTTCTTGTCTTCTAGGTGCTGTGGGGACTTCCAGGGCGGCTGATGGAACCTCAGTCACCACTGGAGTCTCCACATAGATAGTTGGAGGAGTGGGAGGGACTGGCTGCTGATTCACCATCAGATTGACGATCACTTGTTGCTGCTCCGTCACTTGTCTCTGGAGTTGAGTAACAACTTCAAAGAGATTTGGTTCAGCTGTTCTGGGCTCTTCGTTCTCCTGAGCTCGGTCCTCTGTACAAGCGGTACGGGGACATCCTCTTCTTAACATCAAGTTATACAGAGAAAAAAAAACAAAAATCGTCTTTATTCTTCCTAATCATATGGCATATGTATCAAAACATAGAAAAATAAAACAAGAATTTTCATCTTACTTAAGCGCATATAAGCAGATACTCTATACTGCAAATAATAAGGGAAAGCATAAAAGAAAACTTAAATACTTTCTTACTTGAAGACGGCAAAGATGATGCTGATGTGTGATGCTGGAGAATGAGAACTGCTCTGATACCAACTGTAATGACCACCCTTCTTACTATACTATACTACTCTCTAAGGATGACCATTACATAACTACTAACTCTACTTAACCGGTATGATCGAAACCACGAGGAGTCCTTACCGAAAAATTTCGGCAGAGTCTCCCCTGTACCGGTGACCATAATCTGAGATACATAAAATATATACTTCAGCCACAGGCGGCTGGAACATGTATCAAACACCCATGCAGTTTAATAAGAGTCAAAAACTATAATATCTACTTCTCAATAAAATACAACATGGAATATAAAACTCAATAAACTCATCACAGCATGCAATCTAAAATGTGAATAAACTCAATAAAACATGGAATATAAAATACAATCTCAAATGACATCAACCATAAAGTACAACTCAATTACTTCTTATCCACTAGACACGAAAACTCAAAACTTCCCAGTTCTCTCCCACAGTCCTGGCATCACACACCATCCGCACCACCTTGTCGCCTTCCTTGCTAAATCTTTTCCTTTCCTTTATCTGCAGTAAGAGGAAATGCAATCTATAAACAAAATTTGCTTAGTAAGCGCTATCTAACTCACAAAAACATGGATATGCATGTATACAAGAAGAACTAGAAACTGTATGCTCTAAAAGAAAATAAAGCATGAACATAGCTGCTCATGTTAATCTAATAGTAAAGAAATCAAACATACTGAAATGCTAAACATGTAAAGCTACTCATACTCTTCTAATAGCAAATAAAAGTAAGCAAATCTAAATAACATGCTAGCATAAAAGAAAGCTAAACTTGCTGATTTTAAAACAAAGTGAAACTTATTTCATTTGTTCTAAATTTATTCTTTAATACTTTTATACTTATGTGAAACTTATTTTACTTATTCAAAAACTTATACTTATAATACTTCAAAATAATAATCAACTTTCTTCTTGGGCCCAGACATAGTACCATCTTATGCGCGTTCCCTAATAGGTTGGGGTAGCGAGCCACCAATCCTAAAAGAGTAGACCTCGGTCTACCAGGGTCAAGACCTCGGAATTGGACACCTGGATTTGTTTAACGACAACCTCGGAAGTCGGGTACTAGCCTCTTCAAAGTAAAATATCTTAATTACTTCTTCTTTAAATGTCTTAACATTTTAATAAACACCTTGTGTGTCAAAATCCCTAAAGTCTTGACTTTGGGATCTACTTAAGGCCTTGGCCTTTTGCTTTCGTTTCTTTATCTTTCTTATACATGTTTATACTTCTAAAAGAATACTTCTTTAAAAAGAAACTGAAATGTTTAAACAAATTCTAACTTTGAAATGCTTAAACAAAAAATCTGCTTACTATACTTATAAAATCTGCATACTATTCTGCATACTAATGCTCAACAGAAATCTAAACTAATACTTAATAAAATCTGCACACTAATGCTTAATAAAATCTGCACACTAATGCTTAATAAAATCTGCACACTAATACTTAATAAAATCTGCACACTAATGCTTAATAAAATCTGCACACTAATACTTAATAAAATCTGCAAGTCTAAATATACTGCTGGAAGATCTAACTAAATACAAACTAAGGCTGTCCATAACTGTAAATTTAACCATATCACACATCTCATCTAAACTGTCAATTTATCATAAGCAAGCAATGTATCCTTTTTAGAATCTCAAACTATGCATCAACATTGAAATTATCCTAAGGAAACAATGGACCACAACTACTCATCACATGCATTCCTACATTTTCTTCAATTCTGTCCAAAGGAACCTGTAAAACTCCATATAAACTAATCATGCCCATTAAGATCTCAAACAAGAAGATCTATATCAAAAAGATTCTGAATTTCTACTACAAAGCCTGAAGAAATGCAAACCATATATCTAACTAAACAGTTCATTTCTTCCTTAATTGTCGTTTATTCCTCATAATCAATAACTTGCAACACAATACGACATGTCACAATATGCAGGTGGGTAGCGCTATCTTAAACTCAAAGACAACAGATATCATCTAATAGTGCTTAAAGAAAATACTACAATTAACAAACTTCGGATCAATTGTTAATACAAGTAATCTGAAATGACAATTATAGTTTCATTGACTTCGGAAGTTCAGATTTGCTACTGTCCAAATCTTAATCTAAATCTAAAGCATCTCAGTTTGGGTTGTTGGAGAATATGCCATAATCGCTACAAACCTTAGTCTGTGACAATTTTAGTGCTTAAAAGAAACAACCCGAAACCAAAATTTTTTCCCCTGTTCTGTCCCACGGCAAGGAAACAATATGGAACAAAAGGGCACTAGTAAGGATAATTGCTACTATAAACCTAAAACATGATTATTCCTCTTGCTATGTGCCACGACAACAAAAGGGTTTAGAGCTGCATAGTAACAGGAAAGAAAAGGAACTGTACAGGCTGACTAAAAGTACTAAAACTATGAGCTAAATGAGAATTAACAAATTCTGAAATTCCTCATTTGTAGTACATGCCTACTGCTACACAAAATTCTAAGAGCTAAATGAAAACTAAAAATCTGCTCATGCTTCAATTAAAAGAAAATCTGTACACTTGGATGAATGTAGCAAGGAAACATAACCCAAAGCTAACAATCCTGTTGAAGCTAAAAAGAAACCTAATTTAAACTTGTTCAAAACTCAACTTTTGCCAAGCAACAGAAAACACAACCGAAACTAACAGTAAGGCCGTCCGTGTCCACCTATGCAGGTCCAACAATATCTCAAGTAAATACGCTTCTGCACTAGTTCTCAAGTTTCCTCTATTTCCATTTATAATCCTTGTTCCTTGTACCTAGCAACTTGTCCAAGTGTCCTTGAATTACTAATACTCCAATCTGAGTCTTTCCAAGAATGCAATCATGTTTGAGATCCAGATGACATTGTCAATACTACTTCAAGCTATTTTCTTATGTAATACAGATCGAATAAGTTGAAGTTCCGACAACACAATCATGATCTTTGATTTCCTTGAATACTTATACAGTGGTGAATTTAAAGGTATCTCCTTGAGCATCATCACTGATTGAATTTGTTAAATTCTTTCAAAACCCACTTTCTACCGTCAAAGACCGCTGAACCTTTGATCGACAAAGTCGCATACTGTGATCTGACATATAAACTATAAGACATTAGGTATAAGATCCTTTACCACATGCTATGAAATCAAGAAGAAACCAAATCTGAAGCAAGCAACTCTTGGCAGAGACCCTAAACCAACAATCATCACAGAGAAATCCGAAAACAATAGGAATAGGAATCCGAAACTATCCTACTGCAGGTGAGTAATGACTTACATCGTTCTTGGACTTACAACCGAAGAAGAAGGAGCTGTTAGGTTTCCGGTTAGCTCGGATCTTCAACCTCCCTTGCGGCCACAGACCATCCTCGACGAGAGGATCACTAGGAGATGAAGAAACCTTCGGAGAACGCCCTTGCCGACCGCCGGAATGAAACCCTAGGCCTTCTTTCGTTTCCGCCCGAGAGTCGTCGCCGTCACGCATGAGAGGAGAGGAAAGGATTCGGGAGATATTAGGGCTCGGGAAAATTTTGCCCTCTTTTTGTAACTAGGGTTTCATTATCAACTATACCTTAAATATATTCCGCTCCTTCCTAAATTAGCAAAGCCCGCTGGCACAGTTGGTTGGCTGTGTTTTGCTTAAGGCGCGGCTCGCGGGTTCGAATTTCGGCTGCAACCCATTTTCTTCCTATTATTTCTTGTTATTAGCTTCTACTACTTAAATAAAATTCTTCCTTTATTTGATCAAGTAACAACTGCTTGCCCACTTGGTTAGCCGGGTTTTGACCGGGTCAGAGGTTGCCGGTTCGAACCTTGGCTTGGACATTTTTTTGTCAAAACTTCCTTCGTTTAGTAAAAATACCAAACAACCTCCAAAAATTACATAAAAATACTCTAAAAATCTCTAGAATTTTTCTATAGCATTTTAAAATATTTTTAAATTACTTTTGGGACTCGAAATGGAGAAATTTGGGTTGTTACAATTAAGACTCAATTGGTGTTGCACCAAATCAGAGTGGTTTGCAACGAAAAATTTATCCAAAGAGGTAATTATATCAATTTGGATTTTATTGAGAAAGCTAAAAAATCGTAAGATAAGTATTAAAAGTAAAAAAAGAAAATCACCCCTTGTCTGATTGGTGGTTGCACCAATTTAGAGCAGTACCTGCTCTGATACTAATTGTAGGATCAGAATGATGCTAGGCGGGTGAATAATGTTCATCGAAAAATCGAGAGCGAATTAAAAACAAGTACGCAGTAGAAAGGGAAACAAAAGATAATGCTAACACAAGCCAAGTTTTACTTGGTTCGGAGCCTTCGACAACTCCTACTCCAAGGCCCTCACTCATCGAGTGTTTTCGTTGGGAAATCTCTATCAATTCGCAAAAAGTGTTACAAGAGTTGAGTATAAGAACTGGAAATAAAAGTTACTGACAAACAGAAAGGAAACAAAATGTAGTCTTTCGTTCCATGAACTTCAGAGTTGTGGAAGCCTTTCCGGAGTAGCATGCAAGAGAGAAACTTGTAGTAGTTGTTGTTGTGAAGCTCTTGGTCGAAATCCTTTAAATAGATCCATTCTCGGCGCCTGAAATCCCTCCGGATGCCTGAACCACGTGGCTTGGCCAATCGACGCGCTCCACATTAGCTTGTGGATGAATTTTCGAGTCCAGGCACTTGGACCGACTCCGGGCACTCGGACCGCTTAGGTACCCGTGACACTTGCCCGGGCAAGCCTGGTCTAGGCGTCTGGATCCCTTCCGGACGCACGGACTCTCCTTTTCTTTAGTAGCTTCTTCCCTGCAAAAAAGGTTAGTCCAAACAATAAAAAATATATTTACCTTGCAAAACAGAGGTTGCACAACATAATAAAACAGTAGTAGTAATTAGATCATGTCTCCTCAAGATCAGGATCAAGTCAAGATCTCAACTTAAATTTCCCAAATTGATCTAAGTTGGATTGACGCCAACAGTTCCCTCAACGGGGAATACGCCCTCACTAGATCTCTCCTCCAGTTGCTTACCTTCACTTACCAACTACAGTCACTTGATTTGTCTTTGACCCACCAGGTCTTGCCGCTAGTTGTCAGATCCGCAGACCCAACTAGAGTTCGGCCGGTTGTCAGGTCCCGCAGACCCAACCAGACTTCCCACCAGATATCGGACCCTGTGGACCTATTTGGACTTCCCTCCAACTATCAGATCCCACGGACCTAGTTGGATTTTAGCCTAGTGTCAGGTCCTTCAGACCAGTAAACTCCTGCACACTTAGTAGAAATGTTAGATAAACAATACATACATCAAAACCTATTATTAGTGCAACTTGCACCAACATAATGTTTTGATACTATTGATGAAAATAGAACGGAAATAAACTATAAATCTCATACCTTACATTGGAGAAGATCTTGGAGAGTTACGTTGGACAGAGAAAATAGCGAATGGAGGAAGTCACCTCTTGCCGCCTGCAAGAAGGTTACGATGACGAACACTTCTCGACGATTCCACAAACTAAATTCCTTATTTCCGTGAATGAACCACTTTCCCTTTAATTTGCTTGAACGCCTTATAAGGAGAAGAGTTAATACTACTTGCCCACTCTCTCAATGTGTGCCACTCACTTGGCAACGTGTGTAGTAACTGCACACGTCCAACACTCCGTAGGTAAGGAGACTCTCGCAGTCTCATCTTGGGGAGATCTTCATAAGCTGAGAGGCTCTCAGAACCTAGATGGTGTGCTAGGGATGTTCCCCAACAAGGATGCATGCTCCCCTGCTAGTTTGACTCCCATGCTGATTTGATCAAGACGGGTGAATCGCTACTTCTACATTTGAGCAATTTGGCTATTGGGTTGATTTGTGGGGTGTTTCCAAGCCGTGCACTTCTTGTCTAGTCACATCTTCGGTTAGCACGCTTAGATATGCCCGGGTATTTATGTCCAGGCTGGAATGCAAGGCGCATTAAACTCTATATTAATTATGAAAATGCATAAGATCTCAAGTTTAGGTTTTAGCACAACATGTGCGTCACTTATGGTCGGAACTAAACAAGCTCTTTATGATTTAAGGCAAGCATAACATGTGCATGGCCTACGTTATGGTTAAAACTAAAGGTCTCTGCGATTTAAGGCAAGCACAACATGTGCCAGTGCATGGCTTGACATACTATGAATGACGGAACTAGCATCTTTTTTTTATTAAATTCGATAAAAAAAATATTTATAATTAATCAAGTGCTTATTTAATTAAGAATTTTGCTTTTTAAAAAAAGTTACAATGAATGACGGAACTTGCATGTTTTTTTTATTAAATTCGATAGATAAAATATTTATAATTA
The DNA here is from genome assembly GCF_018446385.1 of Zingiber officinale. NCBI lineage: Eukaryota > Viridiplantae > Streptophyta > Magnoliopsida > Zingiberales > Zingiberaceae > Zingiber > Zingiber officinale. The sequence goes on from NC_055990.1 coordinate 52,782,425, forward strand.
ATCAAGTGCTTATTTAATTAAGAATTTTGCTTTTTAAAAAAAGTTACAATGAATGACGGAACTTGCATGTTTTTTTTATTAAATTCGATAGATAAAATATTTATAATTAATCAAGTGCTTATTTAATTAAGAATTTTGCTTTTTAAAAAAAGTTACAATGAATGACGGAACTTGCATGTTTTTTTTATTAAATTCGATAGATAAAATATTTATAATTAATCAAGTGCTTATTTAATTAAGAATTTTGCTCTTTAAAAAAAGTTACAATGAATGACGGAACTTGCATGTTTTTTTTATTAAATTCGATGGAGGGTATATATATATATATATATATATATATATAACATCATCAGCATCAAAATTTCTAGTTTATATTTTAATCTATTTTATCATTATCTTTCGTGGGCACACTAACTTTTTGATAATTCACCTGCATTTAGGACACTGATATATAAAATATTACACGTTCATATATTTCCAAATAGACAGATATTTAATTTTAAGCGACCGGTAAAAAAAATGAACTCATTATAACATTTATAATGTATCATGGTTATAAAATCTATCATCTTATAAAAAAAAATAAATAAATAAAATAAAATATAAGATCCACTGTTATATCATCATTATAATAATATATTTCTTTCATCCATATTTTCTTTTAATATTAATATTCATTTTTTATAAGTCTCATAGTCCATTCAATAATCTTAAAATTATATAATATTAAATAAATATATTTTAAATATATTTTAAAATATTTAAATTAATATTATTATTTTAACCATACAAGTAGATTTATAATTTTTAATAAAAATAATTTTAAAAAATGCGCATGGGTGGGCTAGCCCCTGACTGACCACCTCACTTTCCTTAAACATATTTAATATTTTGAACGTTTTCAAATAAAAGAATATTATAACATCCTTTTATAATAATATTTAACATCAAGAAATATTATAACATCCCATTATTACATGTATTGGGTTTCAAGCAAAAACGTTTCCGTCTTGATTACCCATTTCTGCTTACCATTTTATACGCTTGGTTTTGGGGGAGTGAGCCGAAGTTTATATATATAAATAAATCTATATGAACCGTAAATTTGTACTTAATTGACAGGTAACTAATAACCAACCAAAACAAATATATAAAATATACTTTAGCAGATACCATCAATTCGCTACTTGTTTTGCTAGATAAAACATTAAAACGTATCCACCAACCCAGCCTTTTCCATTGATCCCCGGCCAGCACTTCCACGCCCTTTATTTAAGTGCCTGGCTCTGCTAGCGCCTACGTACGCTGAGCCCATCATTGTTAGAAGATGGCTGGGGTCGGACAGCGCGAAGCGAGCAGGCGCAAGCTGGAGCTCGCGCAAGCTACGCATGCGGGAGAAGCCTATGATGGTGAGTCTCCGGTGGTGGCGGTGAAGCACATCAGCTTGACGAGGCTCATCTTTGCTTGTATGGTGACTGGCGGGGTGCAGTATGGCTGGGCGCTACAGCTTTCCTTGCTCACGCCCTATGTCCAGGTTTAACACCTGATCGCTATGACTCGTATACCTTTGTGAATGATCGATCCCCAACTCTGCATCTGTTTTGGACAGACACTAGGGCTATCCCATGCTCTATCTTCCATAATATGGCTTTGTGGTCCTGTTACAGGTTTTGTGGTAATTATCTTTTCAAATAAATTCTCGATATGAGCTGGACTCATTGTAATTAAAGTAATTTTGTGTAGGTGCAACCTATTATAGGCCTGTGGAGTGATAGGTGTCAATCGCGATTTGGAAGGAGAAGGCCTTTCATATTTGTTGAATGCATATTGATATCCATCGCTGTGAGCAACCTAGCTATTAAGCAACTAGGATTTGATAATGATGGTAATTAATTACTAAGATTTCATATTCATATTGATATTTTAGGTGATTGTAGTAGGGTTTTCGTCGGATATTGGGCATGCACTGGGTGATACGAAGGAACATTGCAGGTGATTTTTTTTATAATTTTCATGTTTTAACATTATATTTACAACTTAATTTTAGTTAACTTGGGATGCTAATTAATGCAGCGTTTATAATGGTCCTCGATGGCATGCAGCAGTAGTGTATTGTTTGGGGTTTTGGCTATTAGATTTTTCTAATAACACAGTTCAAGTAGGCATCTTTTCTAATTAATCTTAAAAATATTCCAAGGTGAAATCGTTCCATTTCACATAATATGTATAATTTTAATTTGCAGGGTCCAACTCGAGCACTTATGGCCGATCTCTCAAGTAAATATTTACTTATTTATATATTTTCATAAAACTTAATGCCAAAATATATATGTATCAAAATTGAGAGGCATGTGTGATAGGTCATCATGGACCTAACACAGCAAATGCTATATTTGCCTCATGGATGGCAGCGGGAAATATCTTAGGATATTTATCTGGTTCTAGCGGATCTTGGCACAAGTATGAATTGACTTCTTGAGTCTAATTACTTAACTTAAACTAATTATCATCACTAATCACAAATGTACAATACGTATAATATAAAAACTAATCTTTCCTTTTCAAATATTGTTAAAGGTGGTTTCCTTTCTTGGTGACAAATGCATGTTGTGAAGCCTGTGCAAACTTGAAAGGTGCATTTTTGGTTGCAGTGGTAGGTCCTGATCCATTTGTCATAGTCATCAACTCCATAAATATGCTGATACCGTGAAGTTGAATTTGTATATTTTTACTTTACCTTTTGATAAATTATTGTTTGTTGGAAACAGGTTTTATTGTTTATTACTTTGACAGTCACTCTATTTCTCGCCAAAGAAGTTTGTCTAAGTGACTTGAATAAATCTGCAAGTGTAGATCAACAAAAGACAAGTTTTTTTGATGTCTTCAGGGCCTTTAAGAATTTGCCTCCTGGAATGCCTTCAGTGCTTCTTGTTACTGCCCTAACTTGGGTATGATTAGCTAAAACTAACTCAATTATAAAATATACATATATATACAATAGATGTGTAGATCATGTTGCATTTTATCAATGTAGTTGTCGTGGTTTCCCTTTACACTCTATAATACTGATTGGATGGGTCGGGAAATCTACTATGGCAAACCTAAAGGAACCAGTGAACAAATTGATGCTTACGATCGAGGTGTTAGAGAAGGCGCCTTAGGATTACTCTTGAATTCTGTAAGGAACTATTTCTTTATTTACATCCATCTAAAATTCATCTCATACATGATTCCATATTGTCAGGTTGTATTGGGCATATCATCTTTCTTGATCGCACCAATGTGTCGAAAGTTGAGTGTAAAAGTAGTATGGGCGATTAGCAATTTTACCCTATTCGTTAGCATGGCTGCCATTTGCATCATTAGCGTTTGGTCCTCAAAAGAGTTTCATTCTTTAGCACAACCGAGACTCACTGCAGATCCCATGATTAGAATTGTTGCTTTGGTTGTCTTTACAATTCTCGGTTTTCCACTAGCTGTGAGTATCACATTTTCTTACATATCACATGTTTTCTAGGCAATCAATTATGTTGAATTCTTATCATTCTTTCTTGATAGGTTGTATACAGTATTCCTTTTGCAGTAACAGCACAATTAACTGCTAATGCGAAAGGCGGCCAAGGTCAGTTGAAATCATTAACTATACATTTTCACCAAGAACTTTATATGTATATTTTCCCCTCGCTGAATCAACATCCTTTTCAGGACTTTGCGTTGGAGTTTTGAATGTTTCAATCGTTATTCCTCAGGTGTGTTCCTTATCCTATTTTAGTTCAAGCAATTTATCTAAACTAAAATTGTCATTTTGCTTTGTAGCTAGTTTTAAACTGTGTAGACCTTTTGCTAACTCATTGCCACACACTTCGATTCTGTAGGTGATCGTTGCTCTTGGAGCAGGGCCATGGGATGCTCTGTTTGGAAAGGGGAACATGCCTGCCTTTGCTTTGGCTTCTGCGATTGCTTTTGTATGCAGCATTGTCGTCCTTTTCGTACTTCCAAGACTCTCAAAGAGTAACTATAAGACTTCAGGAGTCTCTGGCGGGCACTGATCTTTAGATTGTAACTAAAGAGGAGTCTGGTTCTAGTAGGATTATAAAAAGCATTTAGCTTATTTTTCTTAGTAAGAAACTCTGAAGGCAAGTACCCAATCAAATCTGCAAAAATGAACTAATGAACTATTTTTGTAAAATACTGAAAAAGGACGAATAACCATAAGGGAATTTTTCGAAATTTTTAAATATTTTCTGGGAATTTTTCGGAGCTCGTATCACGAGTTTACGAGGATAAATATTGGACCTCGAGAAAGTCTGTTTAGGCTACCCCATTTAAGTGAGGAAAAGTTTAATTTTTAATTTTTATTATTTTTTTCTTTTTTATTTTTCTTCATTTTTGCCGTTTTCTTCTCCCGCGTGCTCGTGCTCTAAGCCTTGCGACTCATCTCCTCCCTTTCCCAACCGGCGCGACGGTTTCTCCTCCCTCGCGTATAAGGTAGTGGGCAAGAGGAATCGGGCACCTCCTCTTCCCGATTCCTCTTCCCCCATTTCTTCTTCTTCCCCGTCTCCACCGCCGCCCTTCTCCCTGCTCGAGCCGTGATTGCGACTACGAGACGAGGTCGAGCGCTGGTGCCGATCCTTCCTTCTCGCTGCGAGCCCCCGCCGGCCGAACCCTTTCCTCACGTTGACGCCTCTCCGCTGAACGCCGAAGGCCACCGCCGGTGCCTAGGTGTCACCCTCTTCCCGCACGGAGCAGCGCCGACGCCGCTACAAACCGACCTCAATAGTGCCCTAGCACTTTCGCCGGTCACCAGATCTGCCTCTGCGAGCCACCGCCTACCCATGCCTTAGACCTCACGATCGGGTCTTCTTTCTTCGTCCAGCAGTTGCCGGCAGAGAGGGAACGAGGGGCACTGATTAAGACCCAATTTTGTCGCGAATTGGGCATCAAACAATGAAGTACCTAACCTCTCCTACACTAATGTAGCATAGGAATGACTCGGGTCGTCCGCCAACGAAAGTAACAATAGGATGGTAAACTTAGGATCGTACGTTATTCCTATTTTTTAAGGTTTTTAATATGGAAATGAGGTTTTGGATTTTAATTCTAAATCTAAGAAATGAAAAGCAGAACAAGAAAGAAACTAATCTAATGCTGGAATGAAATCTAACTAGGTGTGAATAATTAATCCACAACGTATTGTCACTCTATGCTATGGGTTAATCATCAACACGATTAAACTAAAGATCGAAATAACGAAGCATCAAATGAAATCTAATCTAAATAATAAAAGACAATGCAAGTAATAAAGCTAAGTCTAACCTAACTACAATTGTAGAAAATAAAAGGCAATGTGAAGTAAAGCATCAACGAAACTAAGCATGTAACAAAACCTAAACTAATCTATCCTAATTGCATTCAATCAAAACTAGAACTTAACGAAATTGAATGAACAAAATAAAGTAAGAATTAACCAAATTAAAATGCATCAAAATAAACCTAACTAATGGTTGAAGCAATTGATCGAACACGTTGCGTGCATAAATCTAATTAAGCAAAGTATGTGCAATTCAAACATGGAAATAACGTTCAATACAAGCATTCAACCACAAAACATCAACAAAAGCAAACATAAGCAATGAACAGGAAATAAACTAAAAATTTCAACTACAATCCACACTTCTTCTTCGAATACCAATGACTACCTCCGCCGTCACACGGAGACCCGGCTTCGGAACCCCCAAAATCGGTAGACAGTAGCTCACTGCCGGTTGCTGCTAGCTTCAACGATGACGTAGACGGGATGAACAAATCTTCCACCAGAGAACCCTCCGTTGGAAGTGGCTGTACTGTGATGAACTGCCAGAATGAAATGGAATGAAATCGCCGCTGCTCCTCTGCTCTGCCACCTGAACCCCAGAAGGAAGAACTGAAGGAAGAACGCCGAGAGATGGAGGTCACACCGGAGAAACCCTCTCCGGCGAGGTGGAATTCATTGCTGCCGAAGCTTGCTGTCTCGCGGAGAATCTTCTATCGTGGCTGATGGAATCACAAGGAGAAGGGTGGCTGTGGATGGCCGATCGGCGGCAAAGAAAAGAAGGAAAGCAGGGCCGTTGGTCGGAGAGAAGGAAGGAAGAAGAAAGTCGCCGGTAGGGGAAAACTACGCGTGCCCTAGCTGCCGCGAACTGAGAGAAGTCGTGAGGAAGAGTGGTTCTGTTCTGTTCCGTCCGCGTGAAAGGTAAGGTTTCTTGATTGATTTCCAGTTTCGGGTTTGGGTTAATGAAAAGATCCGGATCCAATAAGAGAAGTGGAATTGAGCTTTTAGAATTGGGCTTAAAGAATGGGTTGTGTTTGGATTTGGCTCTTCTTGATTCAACTTGGAATAACATGAGCCCATGGATTATTTGATTCTGATCAACGGTCCAAATTACTTCCCTACAAAACAAGATGCACCTTTTAGATAAAATCCTAGAAAATATAGGAAAAATTATATCAAGACTCTAAATAAATATCAACTCGTAAAATATGATATAAATACAAGATTAAGCATACGAGATGAAAAAAATGATAAGTATAAGAGTTAAAATAGTGCATCAAAATACTAGTTATCAGACACCGATTCAGCTTCTCCTAATTCCGACCATAAGAAGGTATGCTGTGTTTTTACATTTCTATTTTGCCTTCTGTTCAACTGCCGGCCATGGTATTCATCTGATATCCAACCTATAACACCATATGACCTTGCTAAAGTCTGGCCAACAAGTGTTGATTGGGGCATTTGATTTGGAAGACAACAGGTCTGTTGGTGCAATATTCCCTAGGTCAAGGTTGACCTGGTTTACTGAGCTTGAATTTGTTCAAGCTCGAGTCTTGATGTGTTGGGTTTCGATGTTTGACAATACATGGAGATTGCAAGTGCAATTGTTCATGTGGGGATATTGTTGGTACAATTCCCTTTTGGTCAAGGTTGACCAGTTTAGACGTGAAGAAGAGTCAAGTAGGTCAAGGTTGACTGGATACTTGACTGGAAAATCCTGGTGAGTGAAGCCAGGTGAAAGGCCTAGTGAATGAAGCTAGGCAGTATGAAAGTCCTGGTAAGGAAAGCTAGGTGAAAGACGGTAAAAGTCTTAGTGAGTGAAGCTAGGTAGAAGGAAAGACCTAGTGAGTGAAGCTAGGAAGAAGGAAAATCCTGGTGAGTGAAGCCAGGTGAAAGACCTAGTGAGTGAAGCTAGGTAGAAGTGAAAGTCCTGGTGAGTGAAGCTAGGCAGATGGAAAGTCATGGTGAGTGAAGCCAGGTAGATGGGAAGACCTGGTGAGTGAAGCCAGGCAAGTGGAAATCCATGTGGGTCAAGGTTGACCGGGCATCTGGTGTTGAAAAGTCCAAGTAAGTCAAAGAATTGACTAGATACTTGGCACAAAGGAATCCAGATGGGTCAAGGGTGACCGAACATCTGGTGAAAGTCCAAGTGGGTCATGGAGGACCGGGAACTTGGCATGAGACAGTAAATCTAAGTGGGTCAAGGAGGACCGGACACTTGGCACGAGATGATAAGTCTAAGTGGGTCATGGTTGACCGAACACTTGGCACGAGGAGAAAGTCTAGATGAGTCAAAAGTTGACCGAATTCTTAGCGGTCGTAAGTCCAATAGGGAGTTGGCATGGAACTAGGAAGTTCGGACATAGTAAACTTCCGAAGGCCATAACTTTTGACTTGGATATCAGAATGAGGTGATCTCGGATGCAAAACGAAGCTAATTTCAAGCTCTACACAGTTTTCTACATTTCAATCGATTGGTCAATTGATTGGGGGGGGGGGTTCAATAGATTGGTCAATCGATTGGTTGACGCGAATTCGTGCAGAAATGGGCTGAATCGATTGGGTAATCGATTGAAACTTGCTCAATCGATTGGTCAATCAATTGGGAGAGTTTTTGAGTGGACAGTGAGCTTCTGAATCAATCCGTTGATCGATTGAAACCTCTAATCGATCGGGCAATCGATTGGGAGGCTGGAAAATCATGCGATAGCTCTGGAAATTGCGTGAGACACGTTGAATCGATTGGGCAATCGATTCAAGTGTTTTCCAAGAGCACAGAGGCACTCTGGATTGATCAACCAATCGATCCAAAGCCTCTCCAATCGATTGGGATTCGACCGTTGGTGCGGATAAAGCCATTGGCGAGCGTTTTTCAGCGTAAGTTCTTGATCTCTTCTCCACGGGCGATCACAACAACTCTCTACAGCGATCCTTTCTTCCTCACCGCCAATTCTTGAAGGTTCTTGGAGGCACATCCAAGTCAAGAGGTGAGTTGCAACAAGAAGAAGAAGAAGCTAGGGTTTCATTATAATCTTGTAAGATTTACTTGTATTTTACTTCTTTCTTTCTTTCTGTTGTATTGTGAGCTTGTAAGACTTCTCCGCCTACGGTAGTTACCGTAAAGGAGTGCTTTCATAGTGGAGGGTGTGTGAGTATGTGGATCCTTAGACTAGTCACCTCTTCTTGAGGTGGATACTAAGTAAATCTCTAGGGTTAGTGTTGTTGTGTTGGTTCTTGTATTTTCCACTGCACATCTTCACAAGAAGCGAGCAACGACGAGCACGAGATCGCGACAAGCTATTCACCCCTCTAGCTACTTTTCGACCCTAATAAGTGGTATTAGAGCTAGGTCGCTCTTCACCGGAATCATCGCCGGAAGGGGTAACAAGCTAGAGGGTGAAGAAGTTGGAGCAAATTCATCAAAGTCAAAGAATTCAAGAAGCTCAACTTCAAGATGGAATTCCGAGATGGACTCAGATTTGACACGAGGGTGCCTCCATCATTTGTTTCAATAAGCTTCGATCTTTGGAAATCAAGTATCAAAAATTTCTTGATGATGGAGATAGAACAATGGTTTGCTCTCATGGAAGGCTTCGAGGCTCCAAAAAATTCAAAGGGCAAAATCCTCAAAAAGAGCAAATGGAGCCAAGAACAAATTCAAAGGTGCGAGGCGAATGACAAGGTAACCAAATTATTGGTTAATTTATTGCCAAGCACCATTCTTTGCAAAATTGGAGAATTTGAAGATGTAAAGGAATTGTGGAGCAAGTTGGCCAAACTTCATGAAGAACCCTCCACTGTACCAAACCAAGATAAATCCAAAGAGGGCAACTTATTGGAGCAAGACCAAGAGCAAGAAGATTCCGAAGTTGACAGATGCTCAACTTCCTAAGAATAAGAAGTCCAAGAAGCATCATCTTCAAAGGAATACAATGAAAAGGGCAAAGAGGGAGCATACTCTTTGTTCCATATACAAGATGAAGATGGAGAAGTCTCCTATCACGCCCTGGAGGAGTCCCTGTCCGAAGAAATTTCGACAGCATCTCCCCTGTACGGCGGACAATCTGAAACTTTCTACAATCACCATATACCTCAGCCACATGCGGCTGGAATAATAATAATACTAAAACAATCACCACGCAGTTAATATCAATTTCAGCCTCTAGCTGACACAACCACGTAGTTTAATAGTAAACAAATAGAACAGTAATACGATGACTCGAAAACAACCCTACTCAACTACACTCGTAAAACACAAATCCGACAAACTCACCTCTTCTGCCGTCCAGGCAGGCATGGAGTAAAACATATCCAAATCATACCAAAATCCATCAACGATAAGAATCCATACAAGATCCATAAGTAAAACATTACAAGACCAAAACATAGTCTGATAGAGAAAACTAAAATAACAACTCGTGATCAGCAGAGGACTAGCACTACGTGCAATGGGGACTAGCGACTGGAACTACTCCGGACAGCCTCAACCTGAAAATATCAATGGAGGAGGGTGTGAGTCCAACACTCAGCAGGTACAACTGATATGCATAATAAAGTAAATAACAGATAACACTAATCATGCGTACAGTCTCCTGAATACGAGAAAAATAAATGCAACTGAAACAAAAACATGAGAAAACTGTACTAACTAGGACCAAGGTATAAAGATAACTGGGTCGTCAGACCGAGAGTGTCATAATCCTGTATGTATGTCAATCATATGCATCCATATATATGCAGCAAACACAAGCAATAATGCATCATGCGTATGATGCCAATGACATGGTCACCCCTGACGCCAGTCAACCACCTCACACACAATGGTGAGTCCGAGTGGGTAGGGCTGTGACAACCGTGCACTCTGACATCACTGCCCCTGATGAGTGACCGAGTGGACGGGATGCTGACGGAGTACACACATACTCCTACCCCGAAATAATAAATGGGGTGTTGGGTTTTTCGGGCCGCGAAAATCGCTTTTTCGCGTCGCGGAAACCCCGAAACTCCCTAGCCAACGGATCTGTGCGAAGAGTATAGAACAAAAATTTACATGTATGAGTTTACTAACTAGATCTACTCTTAGATCTATATGTTTAGAAAATTATCCTTGATGCGTGCCCTTTTCGAATCCCGCTCGTCCAAGGAAGTGCCGGATCTCAAGATTGTCAACGTAGACAATCCTCTAGAAGTATCCACACGAACAAGATGAGTTCTCTAACACACAAGGATGGAGAAGAGAACACCACAAGTGTGCTAGCACTTCTTGATGCTCTCGGATGGGATTGTACGAAGAAGAAAGGAAAAGAAGAGAACACACTCCTCTAAAAAAATCTCTATGTGACTTTCACTAACCTTTCTTCTTGGATTAGACTCACTCTCCTTTCTTCTCCCTTGCTTGAAACCCATGACCAAGAGAAGAGAAGGAGCAAAAAGAGAGCTTGAGGAAGAAGATGATGTGAATGTGAGTGAATGAAAAATTCATTCTCATTCAAAACCAAAAGGTAACCCCCATTCTCATTAAATGTGGCCATTAAAGAGAATAGATTTGTAACCCCCATGAGGTGACACACTTTGATGATGTGGCACATCATCATTAGTCCTCCTAATGCCAAATCACTAATGATGTGGAAAATAGTCAAGTCAAACTTGACTCTTCCTCTTCCTCTCAAGTCAAGTCAAACTTGACTTAATCTCTCTCATGGTTGATCTAATCCAACCATTTAATTCAAGCCAATTTAATATAATGAATCTAATTCATTTAATTATATTGATTCAATGAGTCATAATCTAAATTAGACTCATTGAACACATGAATCAACTTGAGTCCAACTCAATTAGCCCAATTAGGATTACTCTTAATCCAATTTGATTCATCACATGAATCTAATCCTCTTGGTTCATCATATGAACCTAATCTCCATCCACTTGTTCTTTGTGTGTGACCCAATAGGTTCTTGTAACGTTGGCAATGCCCCTAAACCCATTTAGGACCATAAGTAATGAGCGGTATCTAGCAATACATCATTACTACTCAAGTTACAAGAATGTTGAGATCCAACATCACCTTGTGACTACTAATTTTGACTCCTCACAATATATGACAAGTGTCCTTCTATCCTAGACATCTAGATTGATCAATGTGAGCCATAGACCGTGTCATCCTCTGATCAATCTAAATCTTGAACTCCAAGTAGACTCACTAAAACAAATGAGCTCAATATCTCATATTGACTCATTTGGGCATGGCCATGCATTTCGTGGTCTCACTCTATCAAGAATACCGATGTCTCTCCCGTCATATAGGAGGGATAGATCCCATCTACATCACTCACATCCCTCTGTATAATTCGTTACATACCCAGTAATCGCCTTTATAGTCCACCCAGTTAAGAGTGACGTTTGACGAAACTAAAGTACATAACTCCTTATGTAGGGAATCATGGTGACTTCAGGTCTAAGGACTAGTAGTCATACTAATAGCCACATGAGAAAGTATATGACACTCATATAATGATCAATGATACTTTCTCATGGCGGGTCATTCAAAATACATTCTCCAATGCATACCCATGTGTCAACTTGATATCTCTATATCCATGACTTGTGAGATCAAGTCATCGAGTTGACCTACATGCTAGTCTTATTGCATTAACATTGTCCCTGAATGTTAATACTCGACTAGGAATGATTAAGAGTAGTGTTCCCTATATCATCTCACTATCGATTCAACCAATCGATTGATATAGGTAAGAACCTTCTACTCAAGGACGTTATTATACTTAGTTTATTTAGCACAAATACAAATAAGTATAATAACCAAAAACCAAATGCCTTTATTTATATAGAATATGATACAACAAGTCTAAAATACAATCATCAAATGATTGGCTCTAGGGCTCTAGCTAACAATCTCCCACTAGAACTAGTGCCTATCAGTGTAGGCTCTAAGCCCCAATGACCTAGTGTGACCATCATGCTTCCTTTGTGCTAATTCCTTGGTCAAGGGATCTGCGATGTTAGCCTCTGTAGGTACTCTGCAAATCTTCACATCTCCTCTCTCGATGATCTCTCGAATGAGATGGAAGCGCCGTAGTATGTGTTTGGTCCGCTGGTGTGAGCGAGGTTCCTTCGCCTATGCTATAGCTCCATTGTTGTCACAATAGTGCTCAATAGGGTCAGTAATGCTAGGAACCACCCCAAGTTTAGTGATGAACTTGCGAATCCAAACTGCCTCCTTTGCTGCCTCTGATGCAGCAATATACTCGGCCTCTGTCGTAGAATCAGCTACTGTGTCATGCTTCGAACTCTTCCAGCTCACAGCACCACCATTAATGTAAAACACTCGATAGTCATCCTGGTCGGTCTGGAAGCTAGCATCACTATAACCCTTTACAGCTAGCTCATCATTGCCTCCATATATCAAGAAATATTCTTTAGTCTTTCTTAAGTACTTAAGAATATTCTTGACCGCTATCTAGTGACTTTCACCTGGATTTGACTGGTATCTGCTCGTCATGCTCAAAGCATACAAGACATCAGGTCTAGTACATTGCATGGCGTACATGATAGATCCTATGGCTGAGGCATAAGGGATCTGATCCATGCGATCTCTCTCCTCTCTAGAAGAGGGACCTTGAGTTTTCGAAAGACTCATGCCATGTGACATCGGCAGAAATCCCTTCTTGGAGTTCTGCATGGTAAACCGAAGGAGTACCTTGTCAATATATGTACTCTGACTTAGGCCAAGCAATCTCTTAGATCTATCTCTATAGATCTGTATCCCTAGAATGCGGGATGCTTCACCTAAGTCCTTCATTGAGAAACAAGTCCCTAGCCAAGTCTTGACAGACTGTAGCAAAGGGATGTCTTTCCCAATGAGCAGTATATCATCCACACACAATATGAGGAAGACAACTATGTCCCCTACAACCTTCTTGTAGACAAAAGGTTCATCTTCATTCTTGATGAAACCAAACTGTTTGATTGCATCATCGAATCGAAGATTCCAGCTCCGAGAAGCTTGCTTTAGTCCATAAATGGACCTATGCAGCTTGCATACTCTGCTAGTATGCTTTGGATCTACAAAACCCTCAGGTTGTGTCATGTACACATCCTCGAGTAGGTTTCCATTCAAAAACGCGATTTTGACATCCATCTGCCAGATCTCGTAATCATGGTAAGCTGCAATAGCAAGCATGATCCAAATGGACTTAAACATCGCACTTGGTGAAAAGGTTTCATCATAGTCAATACCATGAATCTGCTTGAAACCTTTAGCTACCAAGCGACCCTTATGGATAAGTCCATCCATGTCAGTCTTTTTCTTAAAGACCCACTTACACCCTATGAGTTTTACCCCTTCAGGTGGATCAACCAAAGTCCATACTTGGTTGGTGTACATGGATTTCATTTCGGATCTCATGGCTTCTAGCCATTTCTCAGAATTTGGTCTCATCACAGCTTCCTGATAGGTGGTAGGCTCATCCTCTATGAGCACAACGTCATCATGGTCAGACAAGAGAAATGAGTATCTCTCAGGCTGACGACATACCCTATCAGACCTGCGAAGAGGTATGTCTACTTGAACTGGTTGTTGTTCCTCAACTCTTTGTTGAATAACATCATCCACAACACTTTGTGGTTCCAGTTCAACTTCCATCGAGACTTCAGTGCTATGGTCCATATCTTGAACTTCTTCAAGATCGAATGTACTCCCACTAGTCTTTCTAGAAACAAAATCCCTTTCTAGAAAGACTCCAGTCTTTGCCACAACTATCTTGTGCTGACTGGGAATGTAGAAGTAATATCCCTTAGTTTCCTTGGGATATCCTATAAAGTAGCACTTGTCGGATTTGGGTCATAATTTATCTGAGACTTGACGTCTAACGTAGGCCTCACATCCCCAAATCCTCATGAAAGACACTTGGGCATCTCTCCCAGTCCATATCCTATATGGTGTCTTTATCACGGCCTTGGATGGAACTCGGTTGAGTATAAAAGCTGCCGTGTCTAGAGCATAGCCCCAAAGGTATGTCGGAAGATCTGTATGACTCATCATAAATCATACCATATCTAATAGGGTACGATTCCTCCTTTCGGATACACCATTCCACTGTGGTGTTCCAGGAGGAGTGAGTTGGGATAGAATCCCACACTTAGCTAGGTAGTCACGAAACTCATGGCTAAGGTATTCTCCACATCGATCTGATCGAAGTATCTTAATACTCTTGCCTAGCTGGTTCTGTACTTCATTCTTGAATTTTTTGAACTTTTCAAAGGATTCAGACTTATGTGTCATCAAGTACACATAACCATATCTACTGAAGTCATTAGTAAATGTGATGAAGTACCTATAACCACCTCTAGCCGCGACATTGAAAGGGCCACATACATCACTATGTATAAGTCCTAACAAATCAGTCGCTCTTTCGCTGTGCCCACTAAAGGGTGTCTTGGTCATCTTGCCTAGTAGGCATGACTCGCATGTTTCATAAGATTCAAAATCAAATGAGTCCAGTAAACCATCCTTATGGAGCTGGGATAAGCGCTTGTCATTTATATGACCTAAGCGACAGTGCCAAAGATAGGTTTGGTTCAGGTCATTTGACTTGAACCTCTTGGTATTTATGCTATAAATAGGGCTTTCAAGATCTAGAATATAGAGTCCGTTTATCAGAGGTGCACTACAATAGAACATATCGTTTAAATAGACGGAACAACATTTGTTCTTTATTGTAAACGAGAAACCTTTCTTATCCAAACAAGAAACTGATATAATGTTTTTAGTTAATGCAGACACATAACAACAATCGATTAACTCTAGTACAAGCCCAGAGGGAAGAGATAGATGATAAGTTCCTACAGCAACAGCAGCAACTTGTGCTCCATTGCCTACTCGTAGGTCTATCTCACCCTTCGTCAATGCCCTGCTATTTCTCAGCGCTTGTACATTAGTACAAATGTGCGAAGCACATCCGGTATCTAATACTCACGATGAAGAAATAGAGAGGTTGACTTCTATAACATGTATACCTGAAGTAGAAATCTTATTTCTCTTCTTCTTAAGATCTTCCAGGTATTCTTTGGAGTTCCTCTTCCAATGCCTTGCTTGTCCTTGATATAGGTGACAAAGATGTTCAACCATATCATAAGCACTCATCAACTCATGTTGCTTCTGAAGCTCAGAGTTCATGGTCGCGAGCATAAGACAGGACACATCTAATATGTCATCTTGATGTTTCTTATAAGCATCTTTGTCAGCTCGCGTGGCAGTGGTAGGAGGTGCCTCTGGAATGGGTTGCTCCAGAACGTACAGTTTACGTTCCTGAGTGAGAACTATTCTCAGATTCCTGTACCAATCCAGGAAATTTGCTCCGTTGAGCTTGTCCTTCTTAAGGACAGAACGCAGAGAGAAGATGTTTGTGTTTGACGTCATGGCAATTCTACAACAGAAATAAATGCAGAACTAAATATCATATTCCTTTTAAAACATTTAATTAGGCCTTTAACTAAATGATGCTCTCACTGAATTCTATAATTCATGTGGGACAAGATCCACATCATACTAACCCTTGAGTTAGCTTTGGCTAATATGCCCAAGTTTTAGTATGATCGGTAGGTAACGATTACCAATTACATCTCTATGCAACTCTTGTTTATAGGATCAAAATCCACATTTATATTAAAACTTAAGTTAGATTTGGCTAATACGTCCAAGAGTTAATATAAACGTGATTTTGACCTATCTACCAACCATTGGATAATGCCTATAGTTAAACTCGATCCAATTGAGTTAACTAGTTACTCAATCTAATTGAGTTGTACTCACCCATGCGTTGATAGGTGGGACCAAGATTGTGCCTCCGTACCCTACCAAGATAGTATGCGTTGCTCTGCTTTGGCAGATTCAACAACAACATGCGATTGAGGTAGTGGTAGGTATCACGGCATGGTAGGCATTACGAGTTGACGCGATTTAGATCTAATCTAAACGATGATGCATATCATATACTCGATAGATCTAATCTAATCGTGGGGTGCATCATGTGCACGATTTAGATATAATCTTAATCGTTAGGCACTAATTAATTACTTAATTAACTAGCATGCATCACATACACACAAAAGTAATTAATTAAATAATTTTGTGATTATGTCATGGCCCTACTACGATCTTCTCAAGCCAATGAGAAGATCGGATGGTCAACCTAAGGTCAACAACTTCTCAAGCGCCTTCCTTTTGACCACCTTGTGTTGCTCGCGCCTTCCTCGTAACTCCGTCTTGAGTGGACCTTCCACCGCTTCAAAATTTACATTACATTTTGAAACTCGAGTTACATTCGAGTCTAAATCTAATTTACAACCAGAATATAAATAGGGAGGCACGACGCGCATGTCGCGTATCAAATACAGCACACACAAACACATGACGACACGCAGGCCGTATTATAAATTACAACACAAATCCAATCATATTGGGTCTTTTTTGGGGGCATGACTATCACAAAAATAATATATAATTCAAAATTATATATTTTCATAATTTTCTGTAATTTTTCATAATTTTTACAATTTTATGAGTAAATTTTTTCCGGCGGTCCCGATTAGCGATTTCGGGCACAATCGCGGAGCAAATCCCCTTGCGGGGTTAGGGGCAGTACCCCTACCCACGATCTAACCATCACAAGTTGCTCCTAAGCAATCCTACAGCGCCTTAGCCCGCTGTCCCAAAAAGTTTTGGGGCGAAACTTGGCCGTTTCGGAAAAATCTTCTCTGTAGTCGAAGCCTACAAGTGTCTAAACACTTGTGCTTCGCTTCTACGAGAAAATACCCTTTAAAACTATAAAAATCATGAAATTACAGAAATTCATAGAATGTTTATTTTTCATAAAAACCAAAATAAACTCATACACGCCTTCGCACGTGGGTTTTTCGGGCCGCAAAAACCACTTTTTCGCGTCGCTGAAACCCCGAAACTCTCTAGCTAACGGATCCGTGTGAAGAGTATAGAACAAAATTTTATATGTACGAGTTTACTAACTAGATCTACTCTTAGATCTATATGTTTAGAAAATTACCCTTGATACGTGCCCTTTTCGAATCCCGCTCGTCCAAGGAAGTGCCGGATCTCAAGATTGTCAACGTAGACAATCCTTTAGAAGTATCCACATGAACAAGATATGTTCTCTAACATACAAGGATGGAGAAGAGAACACCACAAGTGTGCTAGCACTTCTTGATGCTCTGGGATGGGATTGGACGAAGAAGAAAGGAAAAGAAGAGAACACACTCCTCTAAAAAAATCTCTATGTGACTTTCACTAACCTTTCTTCTTGGATTAGACTCACTCTCCTTTCTTCTCCCTTGCTTGAAACCCACGACCAAGAGAAGAGAAGGAGCAAAAAGAGAGCTTGAGGAAGAAGATGATGTGAATGTGAGTGAATGAAAAATTCATTCTCATTCAAAACCAAAAGGTAACCCCTATTATCATTAAATGTGGCCATTAAAGAGAATAGATTTGTAACCCCCATGAGGTGGCACACTTTGATGATGTGGCACATCATCATTAGTCCTCCTAATGCCAAATCACTAATGATGTGGCAAATAGTCAAGTCAAACTTGACTCTTCCTCTTCCTCTCAAGTCAAGTCAAACTTGACTTAATCTCTCTCATGGTTGATCTAATCCAACCATTTAATTCAAGCCAATTTCATATAATGAATCTAATTCATTTAATTAAATTGATTCAATGAGTCATAATCTAAATTAGACTCATTGAACACATGAATCAACTTGAGTCCAACTCAATTAGCCCAATTAGGATTACTCTTAATCTAATTTGATTCATCACATGAATCTAATCCTCTTGGTTCATCATATGAACCTAATCTCCATCCACTTGTTCTTTGTGTGTGACCCAATAGGTTCTTGTAATATTGGCAATGCCTCTAAACCCATTTAGGACCATAAGTAATGAGCGGTATCTAGCAATACATCATTACTACCCAAGTTATAAGAATGTTGAGATCCAACATCACCTTGTGACTACTAATTGTGACTCCTCACAATATATGACAAGTGTCCTTCTATCCTAGACATCTAGATTGATCAATGTGAGGCATAGACTGTGTCATCCTCTGATCAATCTAAATCTTGAACTCCAAGTAGACTCACTAAAATAAATGAGCTCAATATCTCATATTGACTCATAAGGGCATGGCCATGCACTTCGTCGTCTCACTCTATCAAGAATACCGATGTCTCTCCCGTCATATAGGAGGGATAGATCCCATCTACATAACTCACATCCCTCTGTATAATTCGTTACATACCCAGTAATCGCCTTTATAGTCCACCCAGTTACGGGTGACGTTTGTCGAAACCAAAGTACATAACTCCTTATGTAAAGAACCATGGTGACTTCAGGTCTAAAGACTAGTAGTCATACTAATAGCCACATGAGAAAGTATATGACACTCATATAACGATCCATGATACTTTCTCATGGCGAGTCATTCAATATACATTCTCCAATGGATACCCATGTGTCAACTTGATATCTCTATTTCCATGACTTGTGAGATCAAGTCATCGAGTTGACCTACATGCTAGTCTTATTGCATTAACATTGTCCCTGAATGTTAATACTCGACTAGGAATGATTAAGAGTAGTGTTCCCTATATCATCTCACTATCGATTCAACCAATCGATTGATATAGGTAAGAACTTTCTACTCAAGGACGTTATTATACTTAGTTTATTTGACACCAATACAAGTAAGTATAATAACCAAAAACCAAATGCCTTTATTTATATAGAATATGATACAACAAGTCCAAAATACAATCATTAAATGATTGGCTCTAGGGCTCTAGCTAACATGGGGGAGCGCAATGCTCTCATCTCCCGGTACATGATGACGGGGAGGAATCTCTGCCGGCTACCACGCTGAGTCACACTACCCATGAGCGGACCAACGGAGCCAAACAAAGTCCAACTGCCTCCCGGCTACAACGCTACTACACTAAACCAACGGAGCCAAACAGAGCGGAACTGTCTGCCGGCTACCACGCTGAGTCACCAGACCAACGGAGCCAAACAGCAGAACTGCCACACACCTGTCTGATATACCACTAACTCATGAGTGGTGGTGTGTACAGATACATGTAACTGGCGATGTTCTCAACAATAATGGAGCAGACAATCGCACAGCATGCAATCATGCAAGATGATGCATGACACTAAACATGGCAATATCATGAATAGCATAGCAAGATCCATACATAAATAAAAGGTGTACCACAAGTCAATGTATCAGATGGAAGGTACACAAACAGATAGGGTATCAAATAAACCCTAGGTCCTGAACATAATGTATCATATGGTTGGGTCACTACCTATAAAGCAGGTATGATCAGGTAAATAATAACATACAGTGCATAACGAATAAACAAGCAAACATGTAATAGATCATGTAGTGACCAACCGAAACAAATGGAAAACACAATCATGCTATATGTTAAACACATTATTATGCATATCAAAAGACATAAGTCAAGTACCCGCCTCCAAATCGAAAAGATCAATCCGGTCCAACTCGGACGTCGAGATGCTCGTCTCGCATCAAAACCCTGAGTCACCAATAAATAAATATTTTATTTAGCTACACTCCTATAAATATTTTATGTAGCTAAATAAAAATCTCTTACCCTAAATTAGGGCAAAACCCTAATCAACAATCACATAAACCTAACCGAGAATCCAACTCATAGCTAGGAATAAACTACACTGTTCGGATCAAGAACAGAATATCCAAAACCAACAATAACCGGATTCAAGAACAAAATCTACTCATCTTACCTCAACCTCTCAAACAGGAGTGGCTGCCGGAACCAGGAACAGCCCACAACACCTAAGTTTCTAACTCCACCGAGCATCACAACCCACTGGAATCAATCAAATCAAGGAAAGAATCAAATAAGAAGATGACTGGAAATCAAACAGATCTTCTACCTCCAAGATCACTGCTAGACGACTTTGTGCTCACCCGTCAGCCAGGGAAGATGATCGGATAATAATCGAAAAACCGGCAGAAGCAGAGGTGAGGCGGCACAGTGAAGCTAGCTAGGGCACAACACAGAGGAACAACACGGTGACCGGCACTAGGGCTGAGGAGTGCAAAGCAGTGGCCGCCGGAGAGAGAGAGGACCGTGATCGTCGGCTTCAAGTTAGGGCACAGCGGCGGCAAAGCTGTGGTGACGACAGTGACTCTAGGGCACGGATGCCAGCGGATCGAGGGTCAACGCCACGTCGGCCAGATGAGAGGAATCGGGGCTCTCGTCGCCTGCGGTAGAGGGGTGAGGGTGTGCGCGCGAGGTCAGGCGGCCTAGTTTCGGGCGGAGAGGAGTCGGGAGGAAATGTGAGGGCTCGGGAAGAAGAATTGGGTTTGGTGTAGGGCAGAGGAGAAGAAGAAGAAGTGGAAGGAAGGAAGAAAACTGCCGTGGCCGGCGGTTAGGGTTTTCGGAGGAGGGCGTCGGGCGCGCAGGGGAGGAAGAAACGACGAAGAGGGAAAAGAAATAAAGAAAAGACGAAAAAGAAATAAAAAGGAAAAGAAAACTTTTCCTCGTTAAAATGGGGTAGCCTAAACAGGCTTTTCCCGGACCCTATTTTTATCCCCTTTAACTTGTCCATACGAGCTCCGAAAAATTCTCGAAAAATTTCCAAAAATTCTGAAAATTTCCCTTATTAATATTCGGCTATTTATGGTATTTTACATTCTCCCTCACTAATAAAAATTTGGTCTCCAAATTTTGTTATCTACCATCAGCAAATACTAACAACAGGTAAAGCGTATAAATGCTGAACGGTAAATAAATCACATACCTCAAGTGAAAAGATAGGGGTATCGAGCTCGGATAGTATCCTCGAGCTTCCAAGTAGCCTCCTTATCCGAATGATGCTGTCATCCGACTTTCACCAGCTGAATAGTCTTATTCCGCAACTGACGCTCCTTCCGGTCCAAAATCCGTACCGGAATCTCCTCATAGGTGACGTCAGGCTAAACTGGAACTGAGACATCTGTCAGCACATGCGTCGGGTCAGGTACGTATCTCCTCAGCATAGATACGTGGAATGGACGCCTGCTAGGGACAGTGGTAGTGCTAACCGGTAAGCTACCGCTCCGATCCTCTTCAAGATCTCGAAAGGGCCAATGTACCGTGGAGCTAGCTTACCTCTGAGGCCAAATCTCTTCACCCCTTTTGTGGGTGAAACCTGTAGAAATACATGGTCGCCAACAGAGAACTCTAGTGGTATGCGTCTCCGATAAGCATAACTCTTCTGGCAGTCCTGCGCCTCTGACATCCTCCGTCTGATAGTACGGACCAACTCTGCATCTTGCTGAGCTCTATGAGGTCCCAACATCTAGGCCTCTCCAACCTCATCCCAGAGGACGGGTGTCCGACAAGGTCTACCATACAACGCTTCAAACGGTGCCATCTGGATAGCCGAATGAAAACTGTTGTTGTAAGCAAACTCTACCAACGGCAGATGGTCCTCCTAACTGCCTCCGAAATCCATAACACATGACCTCAGCAGATCCTCTAAAGTCTGAATGGTCCGCTCTAACTGTCCATCTGTTTGTGGATGGAAAGCTGTACTGAAACGGAGCTGTGTGCCCAAGGCCTACTGCAGACTCTGCCAGAAACGTGACGTAAACCATGGATCTCTATCCGAAATGATACTCAACGGAACACCATGTAATCTGATGATCTCTCGGCAATACAAATCTGCCAATCGGTCCAGGGTATCAGTCCTCCAGATCGCTAAGAAGTGCACGGATTTGGTTAATCGATCAACGATTACCCAAATCGCGTCATGACCTCGTCGTGTCCTAGGCAAACCCACCACAAAGTCCATGATAATGTGATCCCACTTCCACTAAGGAATAGGAATCCGCTAAAGTAACCCGGCAGGTCTCTGATGCTCAGCCTTCACCTACTGACAGACAAGACATCTAGTTACAAAATCCGCGATGTCTTCCTTCATGTCGTTCCACCAATAGAAACACCTCAAATCTTGGTACACACGGGTACCGCCTGGGTGGACAGCAAATCATTAGCGATAAGCCTCCGGAAGTTACTCCTATAAGACCGGATGAGACTGAAGTACGCATAATCTGCCTCGGAAGTGTATAACACCCTCCTCGTCTCGTGTGAACTCAGTCTGCTACCCGGAAGCTATCTGGCTGCAAATAAACTGCAAATACTGATCAACAGCTTTGGGCTCTCGGATCCTCATCCTGATCGATGACTGAGCAACCATGGTAACCAGAATACCCTGCTCTGTATGTCCCTGCTCTTCAAGGTCTAACTCGGAGAAACTCTGAACCAAGTCTGTAACCACAACTCGGTGGCAAGCTAAAGTCCCTCCGGACTTCCTGCTAAGCGCATCGGCAACCACATTAGCTCTCCCCGGGTGATAGCTAATGGTACAATCATAATCCTTCAGGAACTCCATCCATCTCCTCTGTCGGAGATTAAGTTCCTTCTAACTAAACAGATATTTGAGACTCTTATGGTCAGTAAGAATCTCAAATGTAACGCCATATAAATAATGTCGCCAAATCTTCATGGCAAAAATAATGGCGACTTGCTCCAGATCATGTATAGGGTAGTTCTTCTCATGCTCCTTCAACCAACGAGAAGCATAGGAGACTACCATATCGTGCTGCATCAGAACAGCGCTCAAACCCTGAATAGATGCGTCGGTGTAGAGGACATATCCGTCCTCTCCAGAAGGTAAAACCAGAATCAGAGCCGACACTAGTCTCCGCTTTAGCTCCTAGAAGTTGGTCTTGCCATCCTCAGTCCAAGTGAACTTCACGCCTTTCCTAGTCAGGCGGGTAAGTAGCATAACAATCCGTGAGAAACCCTTAACGTATCTCCGGAAATAACGAGCCAAACAAAGGAAGTTGCGAGCCTCTTCTATAGACTCCGTCTACTCCCAACGGTAACAACCTCGATCTCCTGTGGAACCACGGTATACTCCTACTGGTGACCGTGTGTCTCAAACATCTCATAGAAGACAACCAAAATACGCACTATTGATCTTCACATCTAGACGTTTCCATCGAAACATCTCTAGAACTATGCAAAGACGATGTGCGTGACTCACGGTGGATCCGAAATAGATCACAACATCGTCAATAAAGACAATGGAAACCAATCCAAACATCCTGGGAATACCAAAATCATCAAGTCTCTGAAAACATCTAAGGCTTCCCAAATCCTAATGGAAAAATCATGACACATAATGTCCGTATCACAGACATTTCTAACCATAAGATCATTGACAATAAGTCTAAAATATAATCACCAACAATACAAATCACCAAAGAATAGATCCACTAGTGTGAGAGCAACACTCCATCACAAGAAATACCACATATGTGGGAGCAACGCTCTACCACAAACAATCCGTAATATGTGGGAGCAACGCTCCACCACAACAATCCAAAATATGTAAGAGCAACGCTCTATCACAAACCAACAATAATATGTGGGAACTCCGCTCCACCACAAACGATCCATAAGTGTCCAAGGCACCTAACTATTCAAACTAGAGGCTGCACGAGATCACTCAACCACATATCACTGTGGGCAGCCAAAGGTATAACAATCCAGCAATCGAATCAAACTCATCGTCAAATCTATCAACATCGTAGTGAGTCACCCACTGATAAAAATATGGGTTGACAGGGTAATCCAACAAATGACATAATGCAAACACTCCTCATCCTGCATTCAACATACGTAGAATCATCATGCTGCTACCAAAAATACACCTGGCACACTTGCTCACACAACATATGTATGATCGACATAATCCTCCAATTTGTACACACCATACATACTCACAACATAGGTATAATTCATCGTGATACCTCCAACAATGCATACCGAACCCGTGTGCATATATCAACATAGGTATAATCAACAATACACCTCAACAACACTCACATGACATATATACACCTATGCCAAGAGTATAATCAACGTAACACTTCCAACAAATCATAATCGACACGAGTATACACTCAGAACAATCATATAAGAAACAAGATACCTCAAATATTACACCGAACACATCTTCACATATCACAACTCAGATTAAATCGATAAGATACATC
Organism: Zingiber officinale; assembly: GCF_018446385.1. NCBI lineage: Eukaryota > Viridiplantae > Streptophyta > Magnoliopsida > Zingiberales > Zingiberaceae > Zingiber > Zingiber officinale. The sequence continues at coordinate 52,806,925 of NC_055990.1, forward strand.
TAATAAAACACTCAAACATATGTGCACATTTCACAACATAGTTTTAATTGACAAAATACCTCCAATAAACAATCAGACATGTATGTCTAACCACTCGGGTATAATCTACTAGAAATCCACAATAATAATATGTATAAATGTGTACGACCCAAAAGAAAAAGTCAGAATTTAAGAACATCAAGACACTCTCATTTTTTATCCTCAAAAATATCAGCCCACATAATATCAGATGAATAAGTCTCTACTCCCCATGAGAGCAAGTTAGCATTCAAAATATCAAATCATTATTTATCCACATAGTCCAATATCAGAAGAAGAAAATATCAATTTTATCATCCTGTTAACTAACCACAACTAACCAGATTTATTAAAATCTCATAGGCACAATCAACCGTAAACTCTCTAGCACCCGATTTATAATCTGATCACCAACTATAATCATCAAACCTGTGAATATCATACATGACACTCACTATGTCACCATCAACGACAACCCAAATAATAGATCATCAAAACAAATATCTAGTAATAGATTATCAGACAACCACATAACATTTACTCTCATAAATCATTAGAAATCAACACATCACAATATCTGATCTCACAATATCCCTCAACCTCGAACCATTCTCAACAATGATCAAACATGATAACTCCCCAATGACCAATTTTCATCGTATCGGGTACCATAATATCCAAAAGATATGAGTATAAAAACTCTACTGGCTAAGTTAACAGGAATATGTAGGTATCATCCATTACCCAGCTAACAATAGCAGAGGCTGGTACATGCCTCCATCTCCTACTAGTAGTAACAGAAGTTAAAACTACTGATGGTATGATATGAAAAATCACCAGAGACTATAATCCTTGATCTCTATTAAGGTCAACCATGCTCAATGGCTAACCCATCACATGTAATATGTGTTACAACAACCAGACAGGTACTAAATAAAGAATGTTAATACATGTCATAAACTATAAAATTAAACATCATACCTATATGCCGTCTGGAGATGTTCCGTCGATGTCCAGTTCCTAAATTGACCTCGGAATTCCATACGAGAAAATCACCGGAAATCCATATAAATCTGAAACGGAAGTCCAAAACATATACGTAATGGAAAACCCGTGCAACCAAAATAACTACCCAGTTTGACTCGCAAACTTGGGCTATCCCAAAAATCCAGAACACCAAAAGCAGGTAACATAACCCGCTCTGATACCAATAAATTGGTATCAGTTAAATCTCAAAAATCCGTAACATGAAAAACAACAAGTATCGCCAAACTTTGGCATTCTGATACCATATAAATTGGTATAAGCTTATCCCAAATATCCCAAAATACGAAAACAAAGATCGTAAAACTTAAGCTCTGATACCAAATAAATTGTCACGCCCTGGAGGAGTCCCTGTCCGAAAAAATTTCGGCAGCATCTCCCCTGTACGGCGGACAATCTGAAACTTTCTACAATCACCATATACCTCAGCCACATGCGGCTGGAATAATAACAATAATAAAACAATCACCACGCAGTTAATATCAATTTCAGCCTCTGGCTGACACAACCACGCAGTTTAATAGTAAACAAATAGAACAGTAATACGATGACTCGAAAACAACCCTACTCAACTACACTCGTAAAACACAAATCCGACAAACTCACCTCTTCTGCCGTCCAGGCAGGCATGGAGTAAAACATATCCAAATCATACCAAAATCCATCAACGATAAGAATCCATACAAGATCCATAAGTAAAACATTACAAGACCAAAACATAGTCTGATAGAGAAAACTAAAATAACAACTCGTGATCAGCAGAGGACTAGCACTACGTGCAATGGGAACTAGCGACTGGAACTGCTCCGGACAACCTCAACCTGAAAATATCAACGGAAGAGGGTGTGAGTCCAACACTCAGCAGGTACAACTGATATGCATAATAAAGTAAATAACAGACAACACTAATCATGCGTACAGTCTCCTGAATACGAGAAGAATAAATGCAACTGAAACAAAAACATGAGAAAACTGTACCAACCAGGACCAAGGTATAAAGATAACTGGGTCGTCAGACCGAGAGTGTCATAATCCTGTATGTATGTCAATCATATGCATCCATATAAATGCAGCAAGTAAATGCAGCAAACACAAGCAATAAATGCATCATGCGTATGATGCCAATGACATGGTCACCCCTGACGCCAGTCAGCCACCTCACACACAATGGTGAGTCCGAGTGGGTAGGGCTGTGACAACCGTGCACTCTGACATCACTGCCCCTGATGAGTGACCGAGTGGACGGGATGCTGTCGGAGTACACACATACTCCTACCCTGAAATAATAAATGGGGGAGCGCAATGCTCTCATCTCTCGGTACACGATGACGGGGAGGAATCTCTGCCGGCTACCACGCTGAGTCACACTACCCATGAGCGGACCAACGGAGCCAAACAAAGTCCAACTGTCTGCCGGCTACAACGCTGCTACACTAAACCAACGGAGCCAAACAGAGCGGAACTGTCTGCCGGCTACCACGCTGAGTCACCAGACCAACGGAGCCAAACAGCAGAACTGCCACACACCTGTCTGATATACCACTAATCCATGAGTGGTGGTGTGTATAGATACATGTAACTGGCGATGTACTCAACAATAATGGAGCAGACAATCGGACAACATGCAATCATGCAAGATGATGCATGACACTAAACATGGCAATATCTTGAATAGCATAGCAAGATCCATACATAAATAAAAGGTGTACCACAAGTCAATGTATCAGATGGAAGCTACACAAACAGATAGGGTATCAAATAAACCCTAGGTCCTGAACATAATGTATCATATAGTTGGGTCACTACCTATAAAGCAGGTATGATCAGGTAAATAATAACATGCAGTGCATAGCGAATAAACAAGCAAACATGTAATAGATCATGTAGTGACCAACCGAAACAAATGGAAAACACAATCATGCTATATGTTAAACACATTATTATGCATATCAAAAGACATAAGTCAAGTACCCGCCTCTAAATCGAAAAGATCAATCCGGTCCAACTCGGACGCCGAGATGCTCGTCTCGCGTCAAAACCCTGAGTCACCAATAAATAAATATTTTATTTAGCTACACTCCTATAAATAGCTAAATAAAAATCTCTTACCCTAAATTAGGGCAAAACCCTAATCAACAATCACATAAACCTAACCCAGAATCCAACTCATAGCTAGGAATAAACTACACTGTTCGGATCAATAACAGAATATCCAAAACCAGCAATAACCGGATTCAAGAACAAAATCTACTCATCTTACCTCAACCTCTCAGTCGTTCTTGCTACTGAAATCAAAGAGAGTAGCTAGATGGAGTGGCTGCCAGAACCAGGAACAACCCACAACACCTAAGTTTCTAACTCCACCGAGCATCACAACCCACTGGAATCAATCAGATCAAGGAAAGAATCAAATAAGAAGATGATTGGAAATCAAACAGATCTTCTACCTCCAAGATCACTGCTAGACGACTTCGTGCTCACCCGTCAGCCAGGGAAGATGATCGGATTATAATCGAAAAATTGGCAGAAGCAGAGGTGAGGCGACACAGTGAAGCTAGCTAGGGCACAGCACAGAGGAACAACACGGTGACCAGCACTAGGGTTGAGGAGTGCAAAGCAGTGGCCGCCAGAGAGATAGAGGACCGTGACCGTCGGCTTCAAGCTAGGGCACAGCGGCGGCAAAGCTGTGGCAACGACAGCGACTCTAGGGCTCGAATGCCGGCGGATCGAGGGTCAACACCGCGTCGGCCAGATGAGAGGAATCGGGGCTCTCGTCGCCGGCGGCAGAGGGGTGAGGGCGTGCGCGCGAGGTCGAGCGGCTTGCTTTCTGGCAGAGAGGAGTCGGGAGGAAATGTGAGGGCTCGGGAAGAAGAATTGGGTTTGGCATAGGGCAGAGGAGAAGAAGAAGAAGTGGAAGGAAGGAAGAAAATTGCCGTGGCCGGCGGTTAGGCTTTTCGGAGGAGGGCGTCGGGCGCGCAGGGGAGGAAGAAACGGTGAAGAGGGAAAAGAAATAAGGAAAAGACGAAAAAGAAATAAAAAGGAAAAGAAAACTTTTCTTCGTTAAAATGGGGTAGCCTAAACAGGCTTTTCCTGGACCCCATTTTTATCCCCTTTAACTTGTCCATACGAGCTCCGAAAATTTTCCGAAAAATTTCTAAAAATTTTGGAAAATTCCCTTATTAATATTCGCTTATTTCCGGTATTTTACACCTCCACCTCTAGGATTGAGGGGGAGCGACTTTCGGTGACGGTGGATCAAGAAGAAGGAGAAGCTTCTACATCCGGGTCAAATGGAGAAGAAGACAATGCATCCTCTAAGAATCAAGAAACATCAAAAGGAGGAGCAAGTGTCATCCCTATGTGTGAAGGTATAAGTATTTCAATTAAAAATAAAAATCATATCATATGTTTTGAGTGTAGGGAACACGAGTACTACAAAAGCAAGTGCCCTAACTTGGTAAAGAAGAAGAGCCAAGTGACACTAAAGGGCAAGGAGAAGCCTAAGGAGACCACCCTCGCTACAAAGAAGACCAAGGAGCATATTGTTTGCTTCTCGTGCCACCAAAAGGGACATTATCGGAGCCAATGTCCTAAGGGGAAGAAAGCGGTCAAGGCTAAGGGAGGAAGCACAAATCAAGGGGGAGCCTCCAAGGTAAAACGCAAGGTATCGTTTATTGAGTCTATCCCCTTAAATTATGGTAAAAGGCATGCTAGTTCCAATTTTTATCACTTTAATGCTATTTACCATAAAAATAGGAAGCATGATAGAATTAGTGGAAATCATGTGGCCTATCATGCTAAGACTACCACACCTAAGGTTAGGAAGGTAGATAAAAATTTAGGCAAGAATTCTAAGGACTTTAGTTACAAGCCTAAAAATAAAAATGCTCAAGGTTTCAATAAAAAACCAAAAACTAAGGATTTAATGATGGAAAATCAAGTCCTGAGGTCAAGACTTGATAAATTAAAAAATACCTTAAAAAGAATGGAAAATATCTTAAAGAGGCAAAAAGAGCATAACCTAGGTCTAGGAGTACAAAAACCATCAAATGGACATATAGGTTTGGGATACAAACCTAAAATCAAAAAGGATGTGCCTTCGTACCATAGGGTTCCATATAGCTATGGAACTAACCCTAAGCCTAGTGATCAAGTCAAAAATACTAGGGAAGTTATCCCTAGAAGTATTTTTGCAACAACAAATGTGACTAAGACTTCTAAGAAGTCTAAGAAAGTCACTAAGAAGGTCACAAGGGAGGCAATCCCTAGAGTTGATCTAGAAAAGGTGACCAAGGCTTCCAAGAAGCCTAACAAGGTCACTAGGAAGGTATCTAGGGAGGTTATTCCTAGTGAGCACTTAGAGCATCCAAGGAGCTCAAATAGGTTTTGGGTTCCTAGGAGCATTTTCTCTACCCCTTAGATGGGTTAGAGAGTGTCAACTCCAATTAGAAGGGTAGTTAACCCAACTTTGATGAAGTTGACACTCGGAGAGCATTTTCAAGGTTATTATTGACCTTTGAAAATGAAATGGATAAATCATTTACTCTTGGGAAGAGTAAAATGTGCCATAATGTGAGAAATTTGATTTTAAAATTAAATTGGCACATTTGGAAAAATCATAAGAACTAACAAGTTGGGATTGTGGTATGTTCTTAGGAAATTAAAGGCAATTGAATCCTTAACTTAAAATTTGTTACTCTTTAAAAGAGTAAATTGTGCCAAAATTTGAGAAGTATACTTAATTTAAATGGGCACAAATTAGGAAAAGTAAAAGAAATATCAAAATTGGACTTTGGCATTTTCTTGGAAAATCTTGGGCAATCTAGGTTTAAAAAATTTAAGTTTAGCTAAGGTTTAAGGATACTTAGAGTTAATCTAGGTATTTTATTTATGCTAATTTACCATGCCTTGTTTGGCCATTATCTGTCATGACATTATGTTGTTGCATTTATATTTTATTATGAAAAATATAAAAATACCATGTCATGTCATACATACATCATGTAGTTATAGGAATTTTTGTTTTTCTTGAAAAGTATTTATATTTGATGTATGTCATAACATATCATGCATTATGTTTAATTCCTTGCAATTAAGGACTAATAACATTCACTAACAAGTAACATCCTTGGTGGATGTTCATAAGTTCAAAATGCATAGATAGATATGCATGATCTCTAGTTTAGGACAAAACAAAGTTTACATCTCACAAAAGGACTATAAGGTGACTTGTGTGTGTTCTCGTACACATTAATACAAGTTAGATGTTAGGATGATGAACAAAACTCAAGATGTTGATTTAGTGCATTCTTTTGAGTTTTATGTTCATCAAAACACATAGTTATGTGTTTTCCAATCATTGGGAAAGCCAATGTACAAGTCATGTGCATTGAGCCCAAAGAACATGGTTGGATATTGGTTTTGAAAATGATTTTAAAATGCTTTTGGAAAACCTTGGCGAAGGCTATCTTTTGATAGTAATCATCATTGAATAGTTAGATGTAAACTTGGAAGAAAACACTAAAATTTTTACAAGTTTTCAAGTTTGTGTCAATCTTTGAAAATAGAAAGTATTTTCTTAGAAAACTATTTTTCCATGATAATATATATCCTAAATAATGTCTACAATGATTTTCATGATTTTTGAACTTTTGTAGAATTTTCAAGGGGTTTCTGAAGTTGACTGAAATGAAATTTTTGCAACTTCAATCGATCACCCGATCGATTGATGTGTCTCAATCTATCGGGCGATCGATTGAGAGTGAGCTTTTCGTGAACAAAAGCTCACTGGATCGATCCACACTAGCTGAATTGATCAGTGGATCGATTCAGGCAGGTTCAATCGATTGGGACCCAACTCCAATCGATTGAAATGCTGATTTTGGCTGGGTAAGCTAGATTTCAGCATTTTTAGTCTATAAAACCACTCCTAACCCCTTGGAACATATTTGTATACATTTAGGGGGAGTTTTCATGATGAAAACAAGGATGGATTGGTTAAGGAAGACTAAGTATAGGTTTAGGTTGAGGTTTGGTTTCATTATTAAATTTTTGAACCTCAAAACTTCTAAATTTGGATTTCCTAAAGATTTAGGGATTTCAAGTCATTGTTGGTGCAATGACAGAAGTTACGGGCATGTCTTTAGGGGGAGTTACTCTTTAAGGACATGAAAATCTATTTTTCATACACCTTGGAAGGTGGTTAACCTTCTTTCGTGAGTATGCTCAAGGTTGAGCATTTTTGAAAACAATGGAGAGTAGATATCCTCATTGGTTGTTTGTTTAAGTGGTATATGTTGGGTTTTTCGGGCCGCGAAAACCGCTTTTCGCGTCGCGGAAACCCCGAATCGCCCAAGCCACGGATCTCGTGCAAGGTAAAACCGAACGAAAATACGAGTACGAGTTTGAAAACTTTAATCTACAGTAGATCTACATAAGGATAAACCATTTATACCTTTGATGCGATGCCCTTCGCGTTCCCGCTCGTCCAAATGATGCCGGATCTCAAGACCGTCAAGCGCCGGTCCTCTAGAAGTATCCACACGGACACACTAGATGGAGATGACCAAAAACCAAGGTGTGCTAGCACCTATGTGGTTCGGCCAAGGGAGGAGAGGGAGAGGGAGAGCTTGAGAGGGAGAAGGAGGAAGATGCACACAAGTGAATGAAAAATGAATTTTTCACCCAAAAACCAAGTGGCCGGCCACTTTTCAAAATTCACATTAATTGCAATTAATATGAAACCATAAAATCACATTAATTGCATTAATTGCAATTAATATGAAACCATTAAGAGAGTGGCTTTGTTACTTCCATGAGGTGGCACCCATGATGATGTGGAACATCATTATTGGTCCACCTAATGCCAACTCACCAATGAGGTGGCAAAAAGGTCAAGTCAAAATTGACCTTTGGTCTTCCTTCTCAAGTCAAGTCAAACTTGACTCAATCTCTACCATGGTGGATCTAATCCAACCATTTGATTCGAGCCAACTTAATATAATGAATCTAATTCATTAAATTAAATTGATTCAATGAGTCAAAATCTAAATTAGACTCATTTAACACATGAATTAACTTGAGTCGAACTCAAGTTAGCCCAATTAGGATTACTCTTAATCCAATTTGATTCATCAAATGAATCTAATCCTCTTGGTTCATCATATGAACCTAATCTCCACCTAATTGTCCTAAGTGTGTGACCCTATAGGTTCTTGTAACGTTGGCAATGCCCTAAACCTATTTAGGAGCATAAGTAATGAGCGGTATCTAGCAACACATCATTACTACCCAAGTTACAAGAATGTCGAGATCCGACATCACCTTGTGATTACCAATTGTGACTACTCACAAAATAATGACAAGTGTCCTTCTATCCTAGACATCTAGATTGATCAATATGAGGCATAGACCGTGTCATCCTCTAATCAATCTAAATCTTGAACTCCAAGTTAGACTCACTCGATCAAATGAGCTCAACATCTAATGTTGACTCATTTGGGCATGGCCATGCGCTTAGTGGTCTCACTCTATCAAGAATAGCGATGTCGCTCTCGTCATATGGGAGGGATAGATCCCATCTACATCACTCACATCCCTCTGCATAATTCGTTACATACCCAGTAATCGCCTTTATAGTCCACCCAGTTACGGGTGACGTTTGACGAAACTAAAGTACATAACTCCTTATGTAGGGATCCATGGTGACTTCTGGTCTAAGGACTAATAGTCATACTAATAGCCACATGAGAAAGTATATGACACTCATATAACGATCCATGATACTTTCTCATGGCGGGTCATTCAATATACATTCTCTAATGCATACCCATGTGTCAGCTTGATATCTCTATATCCATGACTTGTGAGATCAAGTCATCGAGCTGACCTACATGCTAGTCTTATTGTATTAACATTGTCCCTGAATGCTAATACTCGACTAGGAATGATTTAGAGTAGTGTTCCTTATATCATCTCACTATCGATTCAACTAATCGATTGATATAGGTATGAACCTTCTACTCAAGGACGCTATTATACTTAGTCTATTTGGCACTAATATAAATAAGTATAATAACCAAACAAATGCCTTTATTAATATACAAGAATATGATATACATGAGTCCATACAATCATCAAATGATTGGCTCTAGGGCTCTAACTAACAATCTCCCACTAGCACTAGTGCCAATCAGTATAGGCTTTAAGGCCTAAAGACCTAGTGTGACCATCATGCTTCCTCTGTGCCAAAGCCTTGGTCAAGGGATCTGCGATGTTAGCCTCTGTAGGTACTCTGCAAATCTTCACATCTCCTCTATCGATAATCTCTCGAATGAGATGGAAGCGCCGTAGTATGTGCTTGGTCCGCTGGTGTGAGCGAGGTTCCTTCGCCTGTGCTATAGCTCCATTGTTGTCACAATAGAGCTCAATGGTGTTAGGAACCCCAAGTTCAGTGATGAACTTGCGGATCCAAACTGCCTCCTTTGCTGCCTCTGATGCAGCAATATACTCGGCTTCTATTGTAGAATCAGCTACTGTATCCTGCTTCGAACTCTTCCAGCTGACAGCACCACCATTAATGCAAAATACGAACCCTGACTGCGATCGGTAATCATCCTGATCGGTCTGAAAGCTGGCATCACTGTAACCCTTTACAGTTAGCTCATCATTGCCTCCATATATCAAGAAATATTATTTAGTCCTTCGTAAGTACTTAAGAATATTCTTGACCGCTATCCAGTGACTTTCACCTGGATCTGACTGGTATCTGCTCATCATGCTCAAAGCATACGAGACATCAGGTTGAGTACACAGCATGGCGTACATGATCGATCCTATGGCTGAGGCATAAGGGATCTGATCCATGCGGTCTCTCTCCTCTCTAGAAGAGGGACCTTGAGTCTTCGAAAGACTCACGCCATGTGACATCGGCAGAAATCCCTTCTTGGAGTTCTGCATGGCAAACCGAAGAAGTACCTTGTCAATATATGTACTCTGACTTAGGCCAAGCAATCTCTTAGATCTATCCCTATAGATCTGTATCCCTAGAATGCGGGATGCCTCACCTAAGTCCTTCATTGAAAAGCAACTCCCTAGCCAGGTCTTGACAGACTGAAGCATAGGGATGTCCTTCCCAATGAGTAGTATGTCATCCACATACAATATGAGGAAGACAACTATATCTCCTACAACCTTCTTGTAGACACAAGGCTCATCTTCATTCTTGATGAAACCAAACTATTTGATCGCATCATCGAATCGAAGATTCCAGCTCCGAGAAGCTTTCTTTAGTCCATAAATGGACCTATGCAGCTTGCATACTCTGCTAGTATGCTGTGGATCTACAAAACCCTCAAGTTGTGTCATGTACACATCCTCGAGTAGGTTTCCATTCAGAAACGCAGTTTTGACATCCATCTGCCATATCTCATAGTCATGGTAGGCTGCAATAGCAAGCATGATCCGAATGGACTTAAACATCGCCATTGGAGAAAAGGTTTCATCATAGTCAATACCATGAATCTGCTTGAAACCTTTAGCTACTAAGCGACCCTTATAGATAAGTCCATCCATGTCAGTCTTTCTCTTAAAGACCCACTTGCACCCAATGGGTTTTACCCCTTCAGGTGGATCAACCAAAGTCCATACTTGGTTGGTGTACATGGATTCCATCTCGGATCTCATGGCCTCTAGCCATTTCTCGGAATCTGGTCTCATCACAGCTTCCTAATAGGTGGTAGGCTCATCCTCTATGAGTACAACGTCATCATGGTCAGACAAGAGAAATGAATATCTCTCAGGCTGACGACGTACCCTATCAGACCTGCGAAGAGGTATGTCTACTTGAACTGGTTGTTGTTCCTCAACTCCTTGTGGAACAACATCATCCACAACACTTTGTGGTTCCAGTTCAATTTCCATCGAGGCATCAGTGCTATTGTTCGCATCTTGAACTTCTTCAAGATCGAACGTGCTCCCACTAGTCTTTCTAGAAACAAAGTCCTAGTCTTTGCCACAACTACCTTGTGCTGACTGGGAATGTAGAAGTAATATCCCTTAGTTTCCTTGGGATATCCGATGAAATAGCACTTGTCGGATTTGGGTCCTAACTTGTCTGAGACTTGACGTCTAACGTAAGCCTCACAACCCCAAATCCTCATGAAAGACACCTGGGCATCTCTCCCAGTCCATATCCTATATGGTGTCTTTATCACGACCTTGGATGGAACTCGGTTGAGAATGAAAGCTGCCGTGTCTAGAGCATAACCCCATAGGTATGTCGGAAGATCTGTGTGACTCATCATAGATCGTACCATATCTAATAAGGTACGATTCCTCCTTTCGGATACACCATTCCACTGTGGTGTTCCAGGAGGAGTGAGTTGAGATAAAATTCCACACTCAGCTAAGTAGTCATGAAACTCATGGCTTAAGTATTCACCACCTCGATCTGATTGAAGTACCTTAATACTCTTGCCAAGCTGGTTCTGTACTTCATTCTTGAATTCTTTGAACTTTTCAAAGGATTCAGACTTATGTGTCATCAAGTACACATAACCGTATCTACTGAAGTCATCAGTAAATGTGATGAAGTACCTATAACCGCCTCTAGCAGCGACATTGAAAGGGCCACATACATCACTATGTATGAGTCCTAACAAATCAGTCGCTCTCTCGCTATGCCCACTAAAGGGGGTCTTGGTCATCTTGCCTCGTAGGCATGACTCGCATATCTCATATGATTCAAAATCAAATGAGTCCAGCAAACCATCCTTATGGAGCTGGGATAAGCGCTTGTAATTTATATGACCTAAGCGACAGTGCCAAAGGTAAGTTTGGTTCATATCATTTGACTTGAACCTCTTGGTACTAATGTTATAGATAGGGCTCTCAAAGTCTAGAATATAGAGTCCGTTTATTAGAGGTGCACTACAATAGAACATATCGTTTAAATAGACAGAACAACATTTGTTCTTTATTATAAACGAGAACCCTTTCTTGTCCAAACAAGAAACAGAAATTATGTTCTTAGTCAAGGCAGGCACATAACAACAATCATCTAATTCTAGTACAAGCCCAGAGGGAAGAGATAGATGATAAGTTCCTACAGCAATAGCAGCAACTCGTGCTCCATTGCCTACTCGTAGGTCTATTTCACCCTTCGTCAATGCCCTGCTATTTCTCAGCGTTTGTACATTAGTACAAATGTGCGAAGCACATCCGGTATCTAATACCCACGATGAAGAAATAGAGAGGTTGACTTCTATAACATGTATACCTGAAGTTGAAATCTTATTTCTCTTCTTCGTAAGATCTTCCAGGTATCCTGTGAAGTTCCTCTTCCAGTGCCCTGCTTGTCCTTGATATAGTTGACAAAGATGTGCAACCATATCGTAAGCACCCATTAACTCATGTTGCTTCTGAAGCTCAGAGTTCATGGTCGCGAGCATTAGACATGACACATCTAATGCGCCATCTTGATGCTTCTTGTAAGCATCTTTGTCAGCTCGCGGGGCATTGGCAGGAGGAGCCTCCGGAATGGGCTGCTCCAGAACGTACAGTTTACGTTCCTGAGTAAGATTCCTGTACCAGTCCAGGAAATTTGCTCCGTTGAGCTTGTCCTTCTTCAGGACAGATCGCAGGGAGAAATGTTCGTATTCAACGTCATGGCAATTCTACAACAAAAATAAATGCAGAAATAAATATCATATTCTTTTAAAATCATTTAATTAGGCCTTTAATTAAATGATGCTCCCACTGAATTCTATAATTCTTGTGGGACAAGATCCACATCATACTAACCCTTGAGTTAGCTTTGGCTAATACGCCCAAGGCTTAGTATGATCGGTAGATAACGATTACCAATTACATCTCTATGCAACTCTTGTTTATAGAATCAATATCTACATTTATATTAAAACTCGAGTTAGCTTTGGCTAATACGCCCGAGAGTTAATATAGATGTGATTTTGACCTATCTTTTCCAATCGTTGGAATAATGCCTATAGTTGACTCGATCCAACCGAGTAACTAGGAATACTCAATCTAATTGAGTTTGTATTCACCCATGCGTTGATAGGCGGGACCAAGATTGTCCCTCCGTACCCTACCAAGATAATATGTATTGCTCTGCTTTGGCAGATTCAACAATACATGTGATCGAGGTAGTGATAGGTATCACGGCACGGTTAGGCATTTTAGAGTTGGTTCGATCTAGATCTAATCTAATCGAGAAGAATGCATCTTGTGCACGACTTAGATCTAATCTAATCGCAAGGGTGCATCATGTGCACGACTTAGATCTAATCTAATCGTTAAGGCACTAATTAATTAATTAATTATTAAACATGCATCAAATACATAATAATTAATTAATTAATCTATTTGTGATTTAGTCATGGCCCTACTACGATCTTCTCAAGCCAATGAGAAGATCGATTTGTCAACCTAGGGTCAACAGCTTCTCCAAGCGCCTCCCTTTGACAACCTTGTGTTGCTCGTGCCCGCCTCGGAACTCCGTCTCGTGTGGACTCTCCACCGCTCCAATTTGTACATTACAATTTGAAACTCGAGTTACATTCGAGTCTAAATCTAATTTACAACCAGAATATAAGAGAGAGGCACGACACGCAGGTCGCGAAAATAAAATAAAATTACAAGCACGCACATCACACATAACGGCACGCAGGCCGTATTATGAATTACAACACATTGTCCAATCAAATTGGGCTTTGGGCCATGACTATCACAAATTAATATATATAATTCAAAATTATATATTTTCATAATTTTCTATAATTTTAAAATAATTTTTTTACAATTTTATGAATAAAATTTCCCGGCGGTCCCGTTTAGCGGTTTCGGGCGCAATCGCGGAACGGATCCCCTTGCGGGGCCCAGGGGCATCGCCCCTACCCGCGATCTAACCATCGCGAGGGTTCCTTTGCGATCCAACAGCGCCTAAACCCGCTGTCCCAAAACGATTTGGGCCGAGACATTGCCATTTCGGAAAAAATCTTCCCAGCGGGTTCGTTTTTAGCGATTTCGGGTGCAATCGCGGAGCAAATCCCCTTGCGGGGTTAGGGGCAGTACCCCTACCCACGATCTAACCATCGTGAGTTGCTCCTTTGCGATCTAATGGCACCCAAGCTCGCTGTCCCAAACGGATTTGGCGCAAAACGAAGCCGTTTTGGAAAAATCTTTCCGGTAGCCGAAGCCTACAAGTGCCGAGACACTTGTGCTTCGCTTCTACGGAAAAATTACCCATAAAAACTATAAAATCATAATTTTACAGAAAATTACAGAAAGTTTAGTTTTCATAAAACCAAAAAACAAACTCGTATTCGCCTTGCACGTGGCTCTGATACCACTGTTGGGTTTTTCGGGCCGCGAAAACCGCTTTTCGCGTCGCGGAAACCCTGAATCGCCCAAGCCACGGATCTCGTGCAAGGTAAAACCGAACGAAAATATGAGTATGAGTTTGAAAACTTTAATCTACAGTAGATCTACATAAGGATAAACCATTTATACCTTTGATGCGATGCCTTTCGCGTTCCCGCTCGTCCAAATGATGTCGGATCTCAAGACCGTCAAGCGCCGGTCCTCTAGAAGTATCCACACGGACACACTAGATGGAGATGACCAAAAACCAAGGTGTGCTAGCACCTATGTGGTTCGGCCAAGGGAGGAGAGGGAGAGGGAGAGCTTGAGAGGGAGAAGGAGGAAGATGCACACAAGTGAATGAAAAATGAATTTTTCACCCAAAAACCAAGTGGCCGGCCACTTTTCAAAATTCACATTAATTGCAATTAATATGAAACCATAAAATCACATTAATTGCATTAATTGCAATTAATATGAAACCATTAAGAGAGTGACTTTGTTACTTCCATGAGGTGGCACCCATGATGATGTGGAACATCATTATTGGTCCACTTAATGCCAACTCACCAATGAGGTGGCAAAAAGGTCAAGTCAAAATTGACCTTTGGTCTTCCTTCTCAAGTCAAGTCAAACTTGACTCAATCTCTACCATGGTGGATCTAATCCAACCATTTGATTCGAGCCAACCTAATATAATGAATCTAATTCATTAAATTAAATTGATTCAATGAGTCAAAATCTAAATTAGACTCATTTAACACATGAATCAACTTGAGTCGAACTCAAGTTAGCCCAATTAGGATTACTCTTAATCCAATTTGATTCATCAAATGAATCTAATCCTCTTGGTTCATCATATGAACCTAATCTCCACCTAATTGTCCTAAGTGTGTGACCCTATAGGTTCTTGTAACGTTGGCAATGCCCTAAACCTATTTAGGAGCATAAGTAATGAGCGGTATCTAGCAACACATCATTACTACCCAAGTTACAAGAATGTCGAGATCCGACATCACCTTGTGACTACCAATTGTGACTACTCACAAAATAATGACAAGTGTCCTTCTATCCTAGACATCTAGATTGATCAATATGAGGCATAGACCGTGTCATCCTCTAATCAATCTAAATCTTGAACTCCAAGTTAGACTCACTCGATCAAATGAGCTCAACATCTAATGTTGACTCATTTGGGCATGGCCATGCGCTTAGTGGTCTCACTCTATCAAGAATAGCGATGTCGCTCCCGTCATATGGGAGGGATAGATCCCATCTACATCACTCACATCCCTCTGCATAATTCGTTACATACCCAGTAATCGCCTTTATAGTCCACCCAGTTACGGGTGACGTTTGACGAAACTAAAGTACATAACTCCTTATGTAGGGATCCATGGTGACTTCAGGTCTAAGGACTAATAGTCATACTAATAGCCACATGAGAAAGTATATGACACTCATATAACGATCCATGATACTTTCTCATGGCGGGTCATTCAATATACATTCTCTAATGCATACCCATGTGTCAGCTTGATATCTCTATATCCATGACTTGTGAGATCAAGTCATCGAGCTGACCTACATGCTAGTCTTATTGTATTAACATTGTCCCTAAATGCTAATACTCGACTAGGAATAATTTAGAGTAGTGTTCCCTATATCATCTCACTATCGATTCAACTAATCGATTGATATAGGTATGAACCTTCTACTCAAGGACGCTATTATACTTAGTCTATTTGGCACTAATATAAATAAGTATAATAACCAAACAAATGCCTTTATTAATATACAAGAATATGATATACATGAGTCCATACAATCATCAAATGATTGGCTCTAGGGCTCTAACTAACAGTATATGCTCAAGGATGAGCATGTGATGGAAATGAAGGGTATGAGACCTTCATTTGCATTGTATGTGAGTATACCGGGTGGTATATGCTCAAGGATGAGCGTTCAAGAATAATGAAGGGTATGGGACCTTCGTTATTATGTTGTGAATAACGAGTGAAGTTGTGAACAACGTTGGGTAACTCTTCAAGGGGAGAGTTTTTGATGTGTGCCAATAGGGGGAGAAATGTAGGGTTTAAGTTAGGCCTTCATTACCTAAGAGGGAGTTTGCCCTCTAGAAAAGGAGGAGAATGAAGGGAATCCTCATTCATATATTGGCATGAAGGAATTTGAGGCTATGAGATTAGCCTAACTTAAAGGAGGTATTGTCAAACATCAAAAAGGGGGAGATTGTTGGTGCAATATTCCCTAGGTCAACGTTGACCTGGTTGACTGAGCTTGAATTGGTTTAAGCTTGAGTCTTGATGTTTGGCTTTCGATGTTTGATAATACATGGAGACAATACATGGAGATTGCTATTGGTTAGTCCTAGGAAGATCGTACCGGTTTGTTAAACCCAAATTTTGTTGTGAAATAGGTATCAAAAGAATTAAGTGACCGAATCCATTCTACACTAATGTAGCATAGGGATAACTCGGGTTGTCTCCCAACTAATGTAACGATGATGGTATTTTAGGATTGATTTATTGAATATGGGGTTTGGGTTTTTAAACTATAAATGCTAAAAGACAAGTAGTAAAAGATAGCCTATCTAAACTACTGATGGAATGAATTAAAGAAGAGCAAAGCAATTAAGGAAACTTGAGCACTTAATTGAAACCGATCTAACCTACTCGCATTCTAAACAAACATCAAACAAGAACAACAATCAAACACAAACAAGATCAAAGCATGAATTAAGCAAAATCACAAATGGCAAACATGAATCAAGTTCATGTAACAGAATCAAACTGAACTCCTTCCACAACTGAACTAATGAAACTAACCAATACTTCTCAAATTAAACAGTACTAACAAAATTGAATTGCTGTGAAGATGAACAGATAAGAAGTAACAACAACTAGAAATTGAAACTAACTAAAGCTAATTTAGATCTATGAAATTGAACAGAAACAAGAACAAACATTCTCAGCTGGAAAAGAAGAGAAGTGCAGAAATTAAAGAGGAGGGAAGTACTGAACTGAAGTGAGCTCGGGCATTCCCAAGCACTCACTGGATTGGACGAAGATGTCCTATTCTTGTAATCGATGATAAACTGATCAAAAGAACTTTGATCTAGTAGATTCAAATGAATTGTGTGGAAATCAGGAATAAGTAAAAGAGAACACTCCCATAATCTGGATGTAGTCAGAATTTCACAGGAAGGAGATCTCCGGCCGGAATGAGGAAGAGAAATCGGCTGAAACCACCAGATTCTCCACCTTCTCTGCTTCTTCTTCCTCGCACGAAGTCGAAGCAGCAATTGTAGTCAGATCTGGAGTAGGAGGATGAAGTGGCCTCGCCGGTTAATGATGGATGGATTTCAGCCGGAGGAAGGGTCGCCCTTGACCTCTCTTGCTCGCCGGTGGTGGAAGATCGGAAGAGATCACAAGCTCGCGATCCTTCTCTATTTCTTGAAGAGTGTACTATAGCCATTGATACAATCACTGTAGCTTCTCATCCCCTTTAAAACTGATCAAGATTAGAACAGATGGCTGTGATTTATCCGGGTCAATCCAACAGTGAAAATTGCTCCAAATCTGTTCCAAATCTTCAGATCTTGATCAATGGTCGTGATATACTCCACTGTGGCTTGGACGGACTGGATCATGATAGATGGCTCAGATCTCCTCAAGTCTTGAATGGACGATCCATATTACTCCAAAGCTTGATCTCTTCATTTAAACCCTAGATTTGAACCCAAATCTGGTCTGATCTGATCGAGCCCTTGCCCTTTTGATGCCTACAAAGAATACAACCAAATATTAGCATCAAATACCACAAATATGATATAATTTGCAATTAAGTCCACAAATGGCTCTAACTCATGAAATATGATATAAATGTGGAATTAACACATGAGAAGATCAAATGATATGCTTATATGAATCAAAATATCAATAATCTTTATAGATCCCAATGAGATTTATTGTTAAGCTGAATTCTCTATAGATTAAACACATTTGTGGTAACCCACAACTAATCTTTTCTTCCCTTCCTTCATGAAAATTGGCAGTCAATAAAATTGGTTAGTTGTTCAGAAAATTTCCAAGGGAATTTGGTACGCAAAAGGTTGAAGCTGATACTTCAATTCCAGAGATGATCTTTGCTCTAAATGATTTGTGGTTTCTGTAGAAATTTAAACTCATTCCTTCTATAACTTCGTGAAGATTAGAATGAGTGACATTTTTTTTCCTCGCCTGTTCCTTCACTCTTCCTTTTCATCTATTTTATTCTCTATTTTTTTAAAGCATTACATTCTCTGATTTCAGCACTGAAATGAGACTACAGAGAAAATTCCAGACTCTTCATCCATCTTAGTTACATGCTCAAATCATGATCAGATGTTGAAAAGGTTGGAACATCAAATAGTAGTGGAAAATCAAGTGCTCCACTTAGAATCTTACTGTTCAGAAGTTTATAATCAAACTTGGCACACAACAAGTAGAGATTGATACATCAAGTGCAGAGCTCTTTACCAATTCCACAAAACTGCAGATTCTATCTTCAACTAGTTTTCGACAACATCCAAAGAAAACCATAAATATTCATTACTCATTAACCAACTCAAAAGCAAATTCATTTTCTACCTCAAAGATTGCTCAACATCATTAAATTTCCAACAATACAACCCTTGAATTGATTTCACCAACAAGATCAAAAACAAAGAAAATGAACCAATCCTCATGAACAATTGCAAAATCTCCAATATTTCCAAAAATTTATAACTTCTCTCCCCCACACTTACATCTTTGTCCATCTTAGTAATCTAACTCATCAAGAATATTATCCACACTCTCAATAAAAGAATGACAAGCAAAGATGATCAAAGGTTAAAATGCTAGATGAAAATGTTTTAAGAAAATTGTGGGAAAATAAACTGGAGATTATGAGGAAACAAGAATGAAAAATATCCTTCATTTCCATGCATACATATGCTATTGTGATTTTGATAAGAAGCAAAGCAAGTTCTAGAGTTTCAATTACTATGAGTATATGTCACACAAAGAAAATAATAGAGTATAGGCTTAAAGTGGTCCTCTCTAGGTGATTTTCATGCAATCTAACTCAATTAATCAAAATAGAATCCACCACCACACTAACCAATATCATGTAAGTAAAACATCCAATCATGTCAAATGACCTAAAACTAATGATCAAATTTAAGAAATTTTTACCATCTTAAAAGTATTACTAGAACAATTTCATGGAGAATTTTATTCAAAATGAAATGCTATGTAGACTAGACAAAGTGCAAAATATGGAAGCAAAATTCAAATGTAAAGTATGAAACTAATGAAAAATATAAAGCAAAAAGAAAAGTACGAAATGAACTCCCCTTTATTCCCGGTGGTCGAAGAAGATTTAAGAGTAGAATCCATGCCAGTATTGGAATGGTCCTTCCCGGTGGTTGGAGTCGATTGAGCTGCAAAATCCAAGTTGGAAGTGAAATAATTGTAGTTGCAGTCAAGTCCACTTCATCCAACATTTTTCCTTTGAAAATTCTTCCTGGAGGTCGGAGGCGGTTTAGATGGAGCAACCATTTTGGAAGCCTACGATGACCTACAAAGCCAAAGGAAGACAACACCTCTTACAAGTATGGGAAAATATTAGTTTTTACATTACATGGTTCAAAAAATATATCACATCCAACAAAATCAATTAATGGTACCTTTATAAAATCTTCTAATGAATTACAAGAAATACTAATCTTGTCATGTTGGAAGGTACCTGTAGGTTCTAAAATGGTGACTGTGACCTCCTCATCATCAGATAATAGCTCAGACTCTGGCTCAGGTGGTGTATCTAAGGGAAGTGATTCTTGGGGCTCTGCTTCCACGGCATAAGTCCCTACACTCTCATCATCAACATCTGATTTAGGTGATTCTTGGGGTATTGCTTCCACTATGCAATCCCCTAAACTTTCCTCATTATCCACATCAGTACCTACATCATCAACAACATCTGCAACAACAATATCAGTAGAATTAGAATTCCTTACAACTACAGAATCATAATAAGAAATATTAGAAGAGTCCTGTGGAGTATTGGAGACAATATCAGGTCTATCCAAAACATTACAATCCCTCTTCTCACTAAAGCATGGTGCTTGTTGCTGGCTAACGGATGATGCAAATTGGTCTACTTGTATCTGGAAGTTTTGTATCTCTGCAAATTGTTGCTTTTGATGCTCTATCATTAGCTGGATAATCTCCTTAAGGTCTTATGTTGAATTAGGAGCAAGAGCTTCATCTTGAAATGTTCCCCAGGGAGTTGGATCACTCTGATGGACTGGATGTGGCCAAGTAGGTGATTAATCTCCCTGAAATCCCTGTGGACTATGATATGCTGGACATGGCTCAGCAAATTGTCCTTGTGTATCCTCATACCTGAAATGTGATTGATCCACCCAATTAGAATTATATAAATTTAGAAATAACTTATACCTATTTGGATGCTCTATGGGTGGATAATATTGAGGTCCAGGTTGATAATACTGAGTCTCAGGATGATAATACTGAGGCTCAGGATGATAGTATTGAGGTTAATTAGGCTGATAATATCGACTCTCCATCTCACCTCCAAAATACTGATAATATGGATCCATAGTCAAAGAAATTTCCTGTTCTTACACTAAAACACTTAGCAAAGAAAATCAGAAGACACGGGAACATATAAGATGAAACACATGGATGTATGAACATTAAAGCATTTGTCAACAATTTTTTCAAATTTTTATGTAATAAGAGAAAAATAATCCTAAGGTATCAAACACCGCTATATTCCCCGGCAATGGCGCCAATTTGATAAACCCAAATTTTATCGTGAAATGGGTATCAAAAGAATTAAGTGACCAAATCCATTCTACACTAATGTAGCATAGGGATAAATCGGGTTGTCTCCCAACGAATGTAACGATGATGGTATTTTAGGATTGATTTATTGAATATGGGGTTTGGCTTTTTAAACTATAAATGCTAAAAGATAAGTAGTAAAAGATAGCCTATCTAAACTATTGATGGAATGAATTAAAGAAGAGCAAAGCAATTAAGGAAACTTGAGCACTTAATTGAAACCGATCTGACCTACTCGCATTCTAAATAAACAACAAACAAGAACAACAATCAAACACAAACAAGATCAAAGCATGAATTAAGCAAAATCACAAATGGCAAACATGAATCAAGATCATGTAACAGAATCAAACTGAACTCCTTCCACAATTGAACTAATGAAACTAACCAATACTTCTCAAATTAAACAATGCTAACAAAATTGAATTGCTGTGAAGATGAACAGATAAGAAGTAACAACAATTAGAAATTCAAACTAACTAAAGCTAATTCGGATCTATGAAATTGAACAGAAACAAGAACAAACATTGTCAGCTGGAAAAGACGAGAAGTGCAAAAATTAAAGAGGAGGGAAGTGCTGAACCGAAGTGAGCTAGGGCATTCCGAAGCACTCACTGGATTGGACGAAGATGTCCTATCCTTGTAATCGATGATAAACTGATCAAAAGAACTTTAATCTAGCAGATTCAAATGAATTGTGTGGAAATCAAGAATAAGCAAAAGAGAACACTCCCATAATCTAGATGTAGTCAGAACTTCACAGGAAGGAGATCTCCGGCCGGAATGAGGAAGAGAAATCGGCTGAAACCACCAGATTCTCCACCTTCTCTGCTTCTTCTTCCTCGCACGAAGTCACAGCAGCAATTGCAGTCAGATCTGGAGCAGGAGGATGAAGTGGCCTCGTCGGTTGATGATGGATGGATTTCAGCCGGAGGAAGGGTTGCCCTTGACCTCTCTTGCTCGCCGACGGTGGAAGATTGGAAGAGATCACAAGCTCGTGATCCTCCTCTGTTTCTTGAAGAGCGTACTATAGCCATTCACTATAGCTTCTCATCCCCTTTAAAACTGATCAAGATTAGAACAAATGGCTGTGATTTATCCGGGTCGATCCAACAGTGAAAATTGCTCCAAATCTGTTCCAAATCTTCAGATCTTGATCAATGGTCGTGATATACTCCACTGTGGCTTGGATGGACTGGATCATGATAGATGGCTCAGATCTCCTCAAGTCTTGAATGGACGATCCATATTACTCCAAAGCTTGATCTCTTCATTTAAGCCCTAGATTTGAACCCAAATCTAGTCTGATCTGATCGAGCCCTTGCCCTTTTGATGCCTACAAAGAATACAACCAAATATTAGCATCAAATACCACAAATATGATATAATTTGTAATTAAGTCCATAAATAGCTCTAACTCATGAAATATGATATAAATGTGGAATTAACACATGAGAAGATCAAATGATATGCTTATATGAATCAAAATATCAATACAAAATTATGGTTAAGTTGTG
The DNA here is from genome assembly GCF_018446385.1 of Zingiber officinale. NCBI lineage: Eukaryota > Viridiplantae > Streptophyta > Magnoliopsida > Zingiberales > Zingiberaceae > Zingiber > Zingiber officinale. The sequence continues at coordinate 52,829,798 of NC_055990.1, forward strand.
AACAACGTTGGGTAACTCTTAAGGGGAAGAGTTTTTGATGTGTGCCAATAGGGGGAGAAATGTAGGGTTTAAGTTAGGCCTTCATTACCTAAGAGGAAGTTTGCCCTCTAGAAACGGAGGACAATGAAGGGAATCCTCATTCATATATTGGCATGAAGGAATTTGAGGCTATGAGATTAGCCTAACTTAAAGGAGGTATTGTCAAACATCAAAAAGGGGGAGATTGTTGGTACAATATTCCCTAGGTCAAGGTTGACCTGGTTGGCTGAGCTTGAATTAGTTCAAGCTCGAGTCTTGATGTTTGGGTTTCGATGTTTGACAATACATGGAGACAATACATGGAGATTGCTGTTGGTTAGTCCTAGGAAGATCGTACCGATTCCACTGTACAAAAATTTTGTACAAGTGTCGAATCTTTCCTAAATAACCTATTGTGTTCTTTAGAAGTAAAATTAGGAATCACAAACGGAACCTAACATTATTGATTCCAGATTTAACTTATCTGTTCTTAATGGTTTAGACTTGGATTACAAGCGGAACTTAACACTATTGATCCAAATCCACCTATGTTATAAATTCAATTAAATATTAATTTCCAAAATTGGCTTCCAGGTTAAACATGGCGAGGCACTAGGCCTTCTTGGATATGAGAGCAACCACCACTTCTTAGACAAAGCCTTTTTAGGAAAGCTAATATTTAATTTCCTTATATAACTCTAGGTTTAACAAAAAAAAACAATCGAATCACAAATTCGAAAAACAAAAAACACAAACTCGAATAACAAATTCGAAAAACTAGAATCTAATGCCTCTTGTGTTTGGAATTCATACAAAGAAAAATAACTAGCATGATGCGGAAGAAAATTACTAGTTATACCTTCTCTTTATATGCTAATGACCTCGAGATCTTCTGCTGTATTCCTCGCCTCGCCTTGGACGTCGTGTGGGCGACGATCCTCCAAGATGAACACCACACAATAGCCTTCTTCTCCTTCTCTATGTTTCGACCACCACCACCTTAAGGGAACAAGAGAGCAAAGGGAAAGGAAGAGGGGAGAGGGCCGACCACAAGAGGAGCACCAACAAGAGAATAAGAATTGTTATGTCATGAGACCTCTCCTCCCCTTCTTTTATATTACTTGCCCAAGACAAATAAGGAAAGACTTTTTACAAAAATTAAAACTTCCTCTTATTTTTCCTTTTTCCTTTTTATTTTTCCTTTTCTTTCCTCTTGATTGAATCAATCACCAAATCAATGATTGGATGATTCATTGATTGGCCGACCCTTGCTTGGGCACCAAGCAAGGGTGGCCGACCACTTAAAAGGAAGGAAATTCTTTTGTAAAAATTTTATAAGCAAAGAAGAAAATCTCTTATAAAATTTTACAAGGTCTCTTTTAAATTTCCCAATGTGGATGTTAAAAAAGGAAAGTTTTAAAAATTAAAACCAAGTTTTAAAATTTAAAACTTCTCTTCTAAAATTTTCTTTTTTAACATGGTTACAAAAATAGAAAATTTTAATTTTAAAACTTCTCTTCCTTTTTTCTAAAAACCATGAGGATGGTTAAAAAAGGAAAGTTTTAAAACATTTAAACTTTCTATTAAACCATGTGGCCTAATTCAAATAAGGAAAGTTTTATATTTTTAAAACTCTCTTTTAAAACTTGTAGTTTTCTACAAAGAGAAGATTTTAAAAATTCAAAACACCCCCTTATAATTTGAATATTGTGGCTGGCCCCTTCTTGCTTGGGCACCAAGCAAGGGGTCGGCCCCCATTGAGGAGGAAGTGGCTAGCCATATGGGTTGGTCACCAAGCCATGGGCCGACCCTCTCTTGGACACCAAAATGAGCTTTTCCATGAGTGGATTTAAGGCATTAATGAGGCTACGATAGGGATCTAGAGGAGAAATTAGTTTTGACCTTCCGATGAGCTTGAGTATCCCGTGTTCGCCCCAAACACACAACTTAAGTTCATCAATAATAACTCATTCCACTAGAGAGTTATTATTGCACTACCGCACCAATCCCAAATTACATTATGGGCTCCTTCATATATGAGTGTGTTAATCTCCCTGTGTTTAAGATAACGAATGCCCACTAATTAAGTATGTCTCTGACAACTTCACTTAATTAATATCTAGCTCCAAGAGTAGTACCACTCAACTTCATTGTCATGTTAGACTAAGTCCACCTACAGGGTTTAACATGACAATCCTTATGAGCTCCTCTTGGGGACATTTTCAACCTAGATACCTATGGCACAGTATCCTTCTATAATCAACAACACACATTATAAGTAATATTATTTCCCAACGTATCGGGCCTATTGATTTATCTAGCTAAATCTCACCCTTTGATAAGTTAAAGAAATAAATACTTAATATATGTGCTTATTTTTATATTAGGATTAAGAGCACACACTTCCATAATAACTAAGATCTAGTTCTTTTATTAAGTCAGTATAAAAAGAACTTTCCTAAAATGGTTCTACTCAATACACTTAGAGTGTACTAGTGTAATTTATTAGTCAAGATAAACTAATACCTAATTACACTACGATTATTCCAATGGTTTGTTGTCCTTTCCATCTTAGTCGTGAGCAACAGTTTATAATTTATAAAGAACTAATAACATGATCTTCTGTGAGTGACACCACACACCATGTTATCTACAATATAAATTAATCGAACAACTACACTTAACAAATAAAATATAGACATTTGACCAATGTGATTCTTTTATTTCAAAAATAAATGTTTACAAAAGCTAGGCTTTTAGTATACACTCTAACAATCTCCCACTTATACTAAAAGACTAAGCTGCCATCTCTACTGCCATACATATGATTTCCATCCCCTCCACATGTCGATCAAAAGCTTTCGCCGGAAGGGCCTTAGTGAAAGGATCTGCCAGGTTATCTGCTGATGCAATCTTGGCGGCGATAACTTCTCCTCGCTTGACGATGTCTCGTATCAGGTGGTACTTACGCTCTATATATTTACTCGCCTTATGGGCTCGTGATTCTTTCGAGTTTGCAACTGCACCGCTATTATCACAATAAAGTGTGATGATTTTGGGCAAACCAAGAATCACATCTAAGTCCATTAGGAAGTTCCTGAGCCATACAACTTCTTTAGCTGCCTCAAAGGCTGCCACATACTCAACTTCCATGGTTGAGTCTGAGACACATTTCTGCTTAACACTCCTCCATGCAATGGCTCCACCTCCTAGAGTAAACACATAGCCTGACGTAGACTTGCTATTGTCCCTATCTGATTGGAAGTCCGAATCCGTGTAACCCACAGGGAGTAAATCGTCTGCTTGGTAGACTAGCATATAATCTCTAGTCCTTCTCAGGTACTTCAATATATGCTTTACAGCAGTCCAATATCCTTGTCCAGGGTTACTCTAATATCTGCTAACCATGCCCACGGCAAAACAGATATCAGGTCTTGTACACATCATTGCATACATAAGGCTTCCTACAACCAAAGCATAAGGAACTGCCTTCATATCCTCCATCTCCTTTGATGTCTTCGGAGACATCTCTTTAGATAAGGCTACTCCATGCCTAAAAGGTAAGAAATCTTTCATGGAGTTCTGCATGCTAAAATGAGCAAGGATCATATCTATATATAAAGCTTGAGATAGACACAACATTCTTTTCTTGTGATCCCTTATGACTTTGATCCCAAGAATGTGTGCACATTCTCCTAAATCCTTCATATCAAATTGTTTGGACAACCATACCCTTACGTCTGATAATACCTTGAAATTTTTGCCAATTAACAAAATATCATCTACGTATAATACAAGAAATACCACCACATTTTCGTTACACTTCTTGTATACACAAGACTCATCCGGACACTGAATAAATCCATAAGACTGGATTACTTCGTTAAACCAGATGTTCCAAGATCTTGAAGCTTGCTTCAGTCCATAAATGAACCTATTGAGCTTGCACACCAGATGCTCTTTGCCCTTTTCAATGAACCCTTCTGGTTGCTTCATATGGATGTTTTCTTCAAGACTTCCATTAAGGAAAGCTGTCTTGACATCCATTTGACAAATCTCATTATCCATATGAGCTGTAGTGGATAAGAGTATCTGGATAGACTTAAGCATGACTACCGGCGAAAAAGTCTCCTCATAATTGATTCCCTCTTTCTGATTATACCCTTTCGCAACAAGTCTTGCTTTGAAGGTTTCTACCTTCCCGTTTGTCCCTCTTTTTCTTTTGTAGATCCACTTGCATCCAATGGCTTTTACACCATTAGGTGGTTCTACAAGCTCCCAGACCTTATTAGAATACATAGATTCTATTTCTGATTTCATTGCCTTTTGCCATGATACTGCATCTATATCTTTGAGTGCTTCGTCATATGTCCGGGGATCAGGTTCATGTTTGCCCGAGATCAAGTCTGAAGACTCTCCCAAAAATATGAATCTCTCAGGTTGCCTTACAACCCTCCCACTACGACGATGCACTGTCAGTGGTTGTGTATCATGTGTGACATTGTTAGAGTGTATACTAAAAGCATAGTTTTTTGTATAAACATTTATTTAGAAATAAGAATCACATTGGTCAAGTGTCTACATTTATATATACTGAGTGTAGTCGTTTAATTAATTTATATTGTAGATAACACGGTGTGTGGTGTCACACACAGAAGATCGTGTTATCAGTTCTTTATAAATTATAAACAGTAGCTCACAACTAAGATGGAAAGGAACAAACTATTGGAATAGTCGTAGTGTAATTAGGTATTAGTTTGTCTTGACTAATAGATTACACTAGTACACTCTAAGTGTATTGAGCAGGACCATTTAAGGAAAGTTCTTTTTATATTGACTTAATAAAAGAGCAAGTTCTTAGTTATTATGGAAGTGTGTGCTCTTAATCCTAATATAATAACAAGCACATATATTTAATATTTATTTCTTTAACTTATCAAAGGGTAAGATTTAGCTTGATAAATCAATAAGCCCGATAAGTTGGGAAATGATATTACTTATAGTGTGTGTTGTTGATTATAGAAGGAAACTGTGTCCTAGTAATCTAGGTTGATAATGTCCCCAAGAGGAGCTTATAAGGTTTGTCATGTTAAACCTTGCAGGTGGACTTAGTCCGACATGACGATAAGGTTGAGTGGTACTACTCTTGGATTGAGATATTAATTAAAATGAGTTGTCAGTAACTCAATTAATTAGTGGACATCCGACATCTTAAACACAGGGAGACTCACACACTCATAATAAGGAGCCCAAAAAGTAATTTGGGATTTGTGAGGTAGTTCAATAATAATTCTTTAGTGGTATGAATTATTATTGATGAAGTTAAGTTGTGTGTTCGGGGCGAACACGGGAAGCTTAATTTCATCGGGAGACCAAAACCAATTCCTCCTCTCGGTCCCTATCATAGCCTCTTGTATATAGAGATTTATACCCATCACATACCCGCTTCTTACCCAACTCAAGGGGGCCAACCAAGCTAGCTTGGAACCCAAGCTAGGGCCGGCCAAGACCCAAGGATGGAGCCAAGATTAGTGGTCGACCCAAGATTGGAGTCCAAGCTAGGTGTGGCCGACAACATAGAAAATAAAAAGGGATTTTTATTAAAATTATTTCTTATGTGGATATCATGGTTTTAAGAGAGAGTCTGAAATTTAAATATTTCCTTTTATAGCTTTCTACAAAAGATTAAGAAAAGATTTAAAATCTTTCCTTATTTATAGATTGAAAGGTGGATTTTAATTTTAAGAAAACTTTCCCTTTTTAACCATGTTCATGATTTAAAAGAGAGTTTACAAAAATTAAATATTCCCTTTTATAAGTTTTTACAAAAGATTAAGAAAAGATTTGATATCTTTCCTTATTTGTAGATTGAAAGGATATTTTAATTTTTATAGATAACTTTCCCTTTGAAAATCATCCATATGTTTAAAAGAAAGATTTTAATTTATAATTTTTTTTTATAAACCACCATGAAGGGAAAAATTATTGGAGAAATTTTTTATAAATTTCTGGAAACAAATTAGGAAGTTTTAATTCTTATGTTAATTAAAACTTTCCTTGTTTTGGAGTTTATAGTGGCCGACCATGATATGTGAGAAAAGGAATTTATTTTTAAATTTTCTTTTTCATGGCAAAAGAATTAAGGAAGTTTTTATTTAAAATTCCTTATTTGCCAAGACCAAGGATTATAAAAGAGGGGGTAGAGGTGCCTTCATGGCTAATGACTCTATTCTTTTTCTCTCCCTCTCTTCCTTGGTGTGGCCGACCATAGAAGTTTTCTCTTCTTCCTTTTCTTTCTTCTTCATTGGCCGAACCTCATCATCTCATGGAGCTTGAAGGTGGCCGGATTCTAGCTTGGAGAAGAAGGAGAGAAAGGAAGCATCCCTTGGAGCTTGGTGGTGGCCAAACCTCATCCTTTCATGGAGTTATTGTGGTGGCCGAATCTTGCTTGGAGAAGAAGGTGGCTTAGGTGGATTCTCATCTCGGTAGATCGTTGCCCACACAACATCCGGGATAAGAAGAGGAATACGGTAGAAGATCAAGAGGTTATTTGCTTACAAAGAAAAGTATAATTAGTAATTATTTTCCGCATCATACTAGTTTTTCTTTGTATAGTTATTTTTGGAAATGCCAAACACAAGAGACATATGATTCTAGAGTTTTTGGATTTGTTTCGAATTTGTGTTTCTTTTGTTTTATTTTTCGAATTTGTGATTCGATTGTTCTTTTTGGTTAAACCTAATGTTATTTTAGGAAATTAAATATTGAATTTCTATTAAAGGCTTTGTCGAGGCAGTGGTGGATGATCCCATACCCAAGAAGGCCTAGTGCCTCGCCATGTTTGACCTAGGAGCCGATTTTAGAAATAAATATTTAATTAACTTTGTAACATAGGTTGGACTTGGATCAATAGTGTTAAGTTCCGCTTGCGATCTAAGTCTAAACCATTAAGAACAGATAAGTTAAATTTGGAATCAATAATGTTAAGTTCCATTTGTGATTCCTAATTTAACTTCTAAAGAACAGAATAGGTTGTTTAGGAAAAGGTTCGACACTTGTACAAAATTTTTGTACAGTGGAACTGGTACGATCCTCCTAGTATCAACCAACAATTGGTATCAAAGCAAGGGTTTGCCTATGTGTGTTTGTTTTCAAATAGATTATGCATATGTCATACATAATTTAGGAAGGATAATAGTAGGATGTGCTAACTTTGTGGTTGCAGGCTCCAACTATTATAACATATAGATATTGTGTATGATTGGACCCTTGGACATGTCAAGGGCATTTTATTGTGTGTGCATGATTGTAATATTAAATATAGTAGGAGCTATATTAGTTATTAGGATTTTACATTTTTGTTCGATCTAGAATATATGTACATTCCTTTATGGAATATAGGATCGATGTATAAAAAATTCTATATTTGTCGCGGATCGTATCCTTGCAAGGCGTGGTGCTATCGTAGGACCAGAGGCGCATCGGAATAAGGAGCAAGATAGATGCGACAACTTGACCCGATGGCGGTGGCTAAAGATGGCAGCAGCTAGGGTTGGAGCACACGGAGGACAGTGATGAAAATGTCATAATAGTTGGAAAATTAATTTCCAAATTTATTGCTTTTATTTACTGTGTGTGCATGTGTTATATGCTAGCATAGGTTAAAATTCCTCATTTTAAATAACTAATTGGGAGAGGGATTAGTATATAAATCCCACGGTCTCCATTACTGGTTTGTAAGTGATGCAATAAGCTTGCGTGTTGGCTCTGAGTGCCTCCCTCCATAACGGATGAGTTTGTTTGCGGATCACTAGATCAAACTTTCTTAATGGATGATTATAGGAAATTATTTAGGATGTGTGTGATCTTCTCCAACTGAAGGGGCACAATTCTATTTAATGGACTTAGTATCAAAGTAATGGTATACACTTAGATGCATCTAATAGTATCCTCCCCAACGGAGTCACTGCTATTACTTGTGTGACCAAAAGGAAATCAACTATTAATTTGTCATAAAACTAGGTTGACAAGATAATAAAATTAATGGGTTAAAACCCCTCTTACAAATGATTGATTTTGTATACATCCACACTAACGTGGCATACAAAATTAACGGTGTTTGAGATAATTTTATTTGTCATAAAGTTACGTTGACAAGATAGTTAATGGGTAAAACCCTCCTCTTACAAATGTTGATTTTGTATACGTCTACACTAACGTGACATGCAAAATTCATGGTGTTTTGAGGTGTTGGTAAATTTAAATAGTATTGTTAGAGGAATCAATATTATTTTAAATTTAGAGTCTTGACCAAATATTTGATTAAAGACAGACCAACTATTAATTATATTTGTCACAAGTTGACAAGATAATAAAATTAATGGATAAAATCTCCTTTTAGAATTTGTATACATCCACACTATCGTGGCATACAAAATTCACGAGGATTTTGAGATGTTGGTCTTGACCAAATATTTTTGTGATTCTTAGGATTTCAAATGTTAATCAATCCCCTAGTTGTTATACTATAGAATAGACTTAGTAGTCCCAATTGTAATGATTGGAAAACTTGGACATTAAGGTAGACTGTCCTCTCAGAACTAAGAACAATAACGGTGTATTTTATTAGTTGTTGAAACATATTTAGTGGTGTTATCTACCGGTATCTAGTGTATAGATACATGAACCACTCATCATGTCTGCAATTCATTGTAGGGGTTCCATGAAACTCGACAACTATATAAATCACCGTCCACATGGGCACTGCTGTAAAAGTAGTAGCTGTTGTAGTGGGAGATGTTTATCCTCTGATAGGAATAAAATATGGATTTTCAGAAATTATCTTTACGTACTAAGTTTAGAAAGAACCTGATTTTAGTTTCTAAACTATTAAAGAATATATATTGTGTCTATTTTGATAAAAAAGTTGTTATCGAGAAAATAGGAAAGATATCTATTCTGGTACGTTGGTTGACAATTTATAAATCCAATAACTCCCACGATGCAATAAATGAAAATTAATAACACATCTTCTAACTTTAATAAGAGAAAGCAACCTTCGGAAATGAACTAATCACATCTTTGGCAGTCTAAGGCTAGGTTATATTAACTTGAGTAGGATTCAAAGGATAATAACCAATGAACTCGTGGATTCATTGGTAGTGGAAATCTTTCCAACTTGCGGGTCTTACTTGGAAGGAAAAATAACCAAGAAGCTTTTAAATCTAAGTGGTATAGAGCCGAAGATATGTTGGAATTGGTTCATTCTGATTTGTGTGATCCTATGACTATCCAAACAAGAGGTAGTTTCAAATATTTCGACTATGTTATAGACAACTATTCGATATACAGATACATTTACTTGATGTGCCGCAAATCTAAGTGCTTTGATTAGTTCAAATAGTACGAGGTTGATATGGAGAAACGTCAAAGTAAAAGTATCAAGACACTACGGTGAGATCGTAGTGACGAGCACCTCTTAGGAGAGTTTAGGAGTCGCTTATCAGAAGTCGGGATTCAATCCCAACTAACTGCACCTGGTACACCCCAACAGAATGGTGTAATAAGAAGGTATAGGACTCTTATGGAAATAGTTAGATCAATGATGAGTTATTACCAAAATTTGTTTTAAGGATATACACAGGAAACGGAAGTAAACATAGTACCTTCTAAGTCAGAACTCTTTACTCCTATAGAATTGCAGAATGGGTGTAAACCTAGTTTGAAGCATATTCGGATTTGGGTGGTCCAGCACATGAGAGACACTAATAAATTAGACAGGAGTTCACTTGTTTGTAGGTTATCCTAGATAAACGAAAGGAGGTTTATAGTCCTAAAAATCAGAAGGTCATTGTTAGCACCAATGCCCGATTTTTAGAAGAGGAGTATGTAATAAACCATAAGCCCATAAGTAAATTTGTTCTTAAGGAAATAATAAAGGACACGTCTAATCTAGTACCAACTATACAAGATGAAATATCACAAGAAACTGCAACACGTATCACAGATGATACACAAATGCAGAAAGTGCCTCGTCGTGGTGGGAGGGCTGTCAGGGAACCTAAAATATTCATGTTTTGGGAGAGTCTTTGGACTTGATTCCTGGTGAACATGAACCTAATTCCCGGACATATGACGAAGCGCTCCAAGATAAAGATGCAGCATATTTGAAAAGAGCAATGAATACAGAATTAGAATTAGAATATATATATTCTAATAAAGTCTGGAAGCTTATAGAACCACCAAATGGTGTAAAGGCCATTGGGTGTAAATAGGTCTACAATAGGAAAAGAGGGGTAGACAGGAAGGTGAAAATTTTCAAAGCAAGGCTTGTTGAAAAAGGAAAATTTTTCGCCGGTAGCCGTGCTTAAGTCTATCCGTATTCTTTTATCTATATGGACTATGAGATTTGGTAAGTGGATGTCAAGACAGCTTTCCTTAATGGAAGTCTTGAAGAAAATATCCATATAAAGCAACCAGAAGGGTTCATTGCAAAGGGCAAAGAGCATCTTGTGTGCAAGCTCAATCAGTCTATGGACTGAAGAAAAGCTTCAAGGTCTTGGAGCATCCGGTTTAATAAAGTAATCCAGACCTATGGATTTTTTTTAATAACCAGATAAGTCTTGTGTATACAAGAAGTGTGATGGAAACATGGTGGTATTTCTTGTACTATACGTAGATGACATTTTTGGTAGTTGGAAACAATATCAAAATGTTGTCAGAAGTAAGGGTATGGTTGTCCAAACAAATTCGATATAAAGGACTTGGGAGAATGCACATATTCTTGGGTTCAAAGTAATAAGGGATCGCAAGAAAAGAATATTTTGCTTATCCCAAACTTCATATATCGATACAATCCTTGCTCGTTTTAGCATGCAAGACTCCAAGAAAGGTTTTCTACCTTTTAGATATGGAGAAAACTTTATCTAAAGAGATGCCTCTAAAGACATCAAAAGAGATAAAAGACATGAAAGCAGTTCCTTATGCTTTGGCTATCAGAAGCCTAATGTATGCTATGCACGAGACTGGATATCTGTTTTGCCCAGGGCATAGTTAGCAGATATCGAAGTTACCATCTCCATAAGAGTCATATTCCTCCGTTCTGCCACACCATTCTGTTGGGGTGTACCAGGTGCGGACAACTGGGATTGAATCCCGACCTCTGATAAGTAATTCCTAAATTCTCCTAAGAGGTATTCGCCACCACGATCAGACCGTAGTGTCATGATACTTTTACCAAGACGTTTCTCCACATCAGCCTTGTACTCTTTGAATTTATCAAAGCACTCAGACTTGCGGCACATCAAGTAAATGCATCCATATCTTGAATAATCGTCTATAAAAGAGACAAAATATTTAAAACCACCTCTTTCCTGGATAGACATAGGACCACACAAATCAGAATGAACCAGTTCTAACGCTTCTTTGGCTCAATACTCTTTGGCCTTAAAAGGTCTCTTGGTCATCTTACCTTCAAAGCAAGATTCACAGGTTGAAAAATTTTCCAACTCCAATGGACCCAAGAGTCCATCAGCTATGAGTCTTTGAATCCTACTTAAGTTAATATGACCAAGCCTTAGATGCCAAAGATACGTTTGGTTCATCTCCGAAGGTTCCTTTCTCTTATTGGAATTAGAAGATGTGTTATTAATTTCCATATTTTACTTTGTGGGAGAAATTAGAGTTAAATTATATAAATTGCCAACCAATGCACCAGAACAGATAATCACCTTATTTCTCTTTATAACGACATTGTTACTAAAGGAAACAGAATATCCATCCAAATACATTTTAGAAACTGAAATTAAATTCTTTCTAAAACTGGGTACATAAAGACAATTTCTTAAAATCAAACTTCTAGTCTTATCAAAAGATAAGTAGACGTCTCCCACTGCAACAACCGCCACCTTAGTAACATTGCCCATGTAGACGGTAATCTCTCCATCAAATAATCGTCGGGTTTCCTGGAACCCCTGCAAAGAATTACAAACATGATCAGTGGCTCCCGTATCTACACACCAGGTGTTGGTAGTTAACACCGCTAAACATGTTTTAACTACTAGAGCATGAGATATACCTTTATTGTTCTGATTCCTACGAGGATAGTCCGCCATCCAATGTCCTGACTGCTTGTAGATGAAGCACTTGCCCTTTGGCTTCTTCATTCAAGCTTTTTGTCCCTGAGGTTTATTCACTCTCTTTACTGAAAATACCTGTTTCTTCTTCTTTTTGCCTTTCAGTTTAAAAGTAGAACTATTTTCAGCATAGTGAATCTGAGAACTTTGACGAAATATACCTTCTGCTGCCTGTAGTTTTGTCAGAAGTTCCGCCAATGTATACTCTCTTTTGTTCATGTTATAGTTTAGGCGGAACTGCTCAAAACTTCTGGGTAACATTTGGAGAATTATATCGACCTGAGTTTCCCCATCAATTTCTCCTCCAAGAACTTGTATTTCATTCAGATAGGCCATCATTTGAGGATATGATCCCTTACGGGTGTTCCCTCAGACATGGTGGCTGTCATTAATTTTCTCATTGCCTCTTGCCTAGCAGTCCGACTCTGTTGCCCAAAGAGTTCTTTGAGATTGTTCATTATATCATAAGCTGTTGGTAAATCTTGATGCTGATGTTGCAATACATTTGACATTGATGCTAAAATGTAACACCGAGCCATCTCATCAGCTTTTACCCATTTTTTATGATATTCAATCCCCTCTGGGGTAGAGTTACTGTCAGGTGCATCAAGGCAAGCCTCAGTCAGTACAAACTTATAGCTTTCAGCAATAAGAACAATGTCCAGGTTTCTTTTCCAATCAAAATAGTTGGGATCAGTAAGGTTGTTATCTTTTAGTATAATGGCCAGTGGGTTGAAAGTCATCCTAAGAATAAAAAAAATAAACTTTGGTCAAGACTCTAAATTTAGAATAATATTGATTTCTCAAACAATACTGTAACGCCCGCCCTCCCTGCTAACCCTAAGGGACGGGGCTACGATACTCTACATACATATTACAGCGGAAGACTTAAAATAATTTTTCTTAGATTAATAAAACTTTTCTTTTGTTTGCATACCCGAACTACACTAATATGGTTTCCATAACATGATAACAAGATAAATAGAACATCAAGTCACCCATTTAGTACTACAATTTATGAAACCAACGCGTAATTCTTAAAAGTTCTTAAAGCAGGTTCTTATTTGGTTGCCTAGCCACAGCCACACACATCTCCTTGCCTCTCCTGCTGCTCCTTTAGCACATCCAGCTTTTTCCTTTATCTGTGGTACAAGGAAAGTAAGCTGTGAGCACTCATGGCTCAGTAAGTTCCTTTCCTACTCACTAAAACCGAAAATCATCACATGATCAAAGAATATCTCAACATAACATGATCTCAACTAGTCATGACATAACATATCATACTCTTTAAGCATATCATGCAACATAACAAAATCATATCTAATCATGGCACATCATCTCTTAAAGCATAGCATGATACATAACATAATCATATCTAATCATGGCATATCATAGCATCATCATAAGGTAGCATGACATATCAAGCATAACATGAAATATAACATAATCATATCTAATCATGGCATATCATAGCATCATCATAAGGTAGCATGGCATATCAAGCATAGCATGAAATATAACATAATCATATCTAATCATGGTATATCATAAATCATAGCATCATCACAACATGATCATAAGGTATGTGCAATATGATTTTGAAAACATGTATCCGAAAAACATGTGTATGTCTCATGATCTTTAAAACCATTTCTTCTTACATATATACTTGAACGTAATATCAACATATTCAGGGCCCCGGCTTGTACTATACATAGATAACATAGATGCGCGCATCCTAAGTATATCCAAGGTAGCAAGTCTTGAATTATACTAGGAACTAGGTCAGGATCACACAGCCATAGACCTAGGGGCGTACTAAGGAGCCCATCCCTTACTAGCCTGGATCACACAGCAAGGCCTAGGGGCGTACTAAGGAGCCCATCCCTTTATTTTTACTAGCTCGGATCACACAGCCAAGGCCTAGGGACTGATTAGGAGTCCACCCTTGGTACAAGCCTTACAAAGTAAAGTAGCATGTATAAAAATGCATCATTTAGTCACATAGCATATCATAGAAGTATGCATCACTTAGGCATACATTATGTCATAAAAGTATGCATCACTTAGGCATACATCATATCATAAAAAGTATGCATCACTTAGGCATACATCATGTCATAAAGATATGCATCACTTAGGCATACATATCATAATATTATGCATCACTTAGGCATAGATCATAAAAACATGCATATCTTAAGCATAAAGCATATCATCAAGCATGCATAATTTAACCACATAGCATATCATGAAAGCATGCATATTCTAAGCACATCACATATCATCAAAGCATGTATATTTCTATCCACATAGCATATCATGGAAAGTATAAATCACAAGCATACATGTTTAAGCATAAGGGTGTATCATGTGATTATACTAACATAAGAAACATGGTAACATAGTTAACTTGGGTTCTAAGCTTCCTAATCCCTTGGGTTCTTATCATGGCCGAACCCCCTTAGATCTCAATTTAGGTAAAAACAACTTCCAAGCATGTGGAACCTAAATTATCATCACATCAATTTCATAGGAAGCATTATAAGCATGATTAACTTGGTTTCTAAGTTTTCCAAGTCCCTAAACTCATGTGGCCGAACCCTATCAGATGTGAAACAAGGTCTCAAATGTCATGAAAGCATGGAAACCTTAAACCATATTTATAGCATTTTTTTCCAAGTGACATAGTAAGCACATTTGAGCTAGTTACTAAGTTCTTCAAGCCCTTAACATATGTCATGGCCAAACTTTTAACAAGTATTCCTTAGGGCTAAAAACAAGTATACAAGCATGTGAACTTGAACTAACATCATGTATAAATTCATAATAAGACATCATAGAATAGGTGTGGCCGAAACTTACCCTAACCTCATTTAAGTCACTAAATAACATATAGCATGAGAACTTTGGTTTTCTACTTATCATATTTCATGTAGAGTGACATAAGCATATTTAATTTTTGTTCTAGGGTTTCTAGGGCATCTATCCCTTCATGGCCAAAACATACAATGGTCCATTTAGGTCATGGAAAAATTATACAAGCATGTGACACAATCAACATATTATCATATTTCCATAAGAAGCATTTTTAACACCATTGGTTTCAATTCTAAGGCTTCTAGGTCTTTTAAACCCTACTTGGATGAGACTCATCAGTGTATAAACTTGCTTCAAATAGCCTAAAAGCATAAGAAGTCTTACAAGTTTCATAGCATATATAAAGACAAGCATAATAAACATACATGTGAATTGTGTCTTAGGCTTCCTAGGTTTCTTTCCCTTTTTCTTTTATTTTTCCTCATGGCCGAAACCTACCAATCCCTAAACTAGGTTTTAAGTGGCCTAAAGCATGGAAACCTAAGTAAGTTTCATGGTAAAAATTACTAAGAACATCATATACAAAGTTGGTTCATAAACAAGCTAGGACCCTTGTGATCTTACATGTCATATATCATGTAACTAAATTTTTCTATACTCTAATTAAGCATAAGAGCATCAAACAACTTGCATATCATAATATTACAGAGGTCTTGAGCATGTTAAAATTTTGTTTAAGCTTTTCTAAGCTATCCATCTTATCATGGCCGAAAATCTAAAATAAGAGTTCATGAATTTCTAGCAATATTCAACATGCAAATTCTTTAAGAGAACTCTATATTCTATCATACAAACATGGTTACTTAAATTTAGAGGTCTTCCTAACCCTAAGCCCTTTTCTTGGCCAAAACATATGAGTGGATTTCTTTTGGTTCCAAGTAACTTTCAAGCAAGAAAACCAATAAAAGACCCTTAGTAGTTCATGGGGGAAATCTTGTACTAGTTTGGTTAAACAATGATTTCTCCAACCTTTTGAAAATATTTTTGGCCGAAATTCTAGGGTTAGGTACTCCTCTGATCAAGCATCATATAGGTATAAAAACATGAAGGAAAAACCTTCCTACATTGCATAGAAAAATATCATGAAGTGAGGACTTGTTTAAACCTTCCTAGATTTGGAAAACTCTTCTTTGGCCGAATTTTCTTAAATTCTTTTCTAGGTTTTCTAATCCTCATAAACTCCGAAAATCATATAGAAAGCCTTGTACCATAGGTGAGGGGAAGCTTACATCCTTTTCGCTTGTGGATCTAAGGTGTGATGATGGAAGAAGTAGCCTCTTCTTCTTGTTCCCTTCCCTTGATTCCCTTGCTAAGTCCTCCTTGTATCTTAGGCTTTCTTAGGAGAAAACCTTGGCTTGGGGCCGAAGATGGAGGAGAGGGGACTGAGGTTTCGGTGAGGGAGAGGGAGAATGAGAAAAATGAGAGAAAATAGAATTTTCCCTTTACATATTCTCTTTTATGTTAAGGGGGAAGAGATAGCAAACTTGGTTTTTTTGCTTTCCTTCTCCCTTAGCCTTTTTTTTTTCTATTTTCTTTTATTTATTTTATTTTTTAATTTATTCTCATCATTCATGATGAAACAAGGGGGAATGAATCCCCTTAATTCTTCATTTAAGGTCACGGCAAGAGAGGGAAAAGAGAGAGGAAGGGAGGAAGGCAAGTTGTCTTTCTCTTGCTCTTTTCTTGCTTTCTCTTCTTAGATCTTTACTCCTATCTTTATCATGCATTCCCTTTCCTTGATATCAATATCTTCTCTCTATCCCAATTGGTTTCTACTAATTAATTCTATCTATTATAGTATAAGAGGTTCAAGGTTCAATCCTTGACCTCCCATTCTTTTTATTTCACTTTATTTCTTTTTGCTTCAACTCACTTATTATTTTTCTAAGGCAAAATTCATCATTCTCTTATTTATCTTAAAAGCTTAGTGGGTGTTACAAATACTATTTTAAATTAACCAACAACTCAAATCACCGTGAATTTTGCATGCCATGATAGTGTGGACGTATACAAAATCAAACATTTGTAAGAGGAGGTTTTACCCATTAATTTTATTCTTGTCACCTAACTTTATGACAAATAAAATTAATAGTTGGTTTTCCTTTGGTCACACAAATAATAGCAGTGACTCCGATGGGGAGGATACTATTAGACATGCCTAAGTGTATACCATTACTTGACACTAAGTCCATTAATAAGACTGTGCCCCTTCCGATGGGGAAGTGTTGGGTTTTTCGGGCCGCGAAAACCGCTTTTTCGCGTCGCGGAAACCCCGAAACTCCCTAGCCAACGGATCCGTGCAAAGAAATTTTTTTTGTTTTTT